>NC_139745.1:2916336-4184504 GCF_964211835.1 Anser anser | reverse complement strand
CCCCGCGAGGCGCTGGAGAGCCCGAGCCACGAAGGAGCGGGTTTCCTTGTGGGTGCGTGCCATCCCCAGGGGCACGGTGAGGGTTTTGTGGTCACTTCTGGGCACTAGGGCTCGGGAAGGGCTTCAGCTGTGGCTCTGCCGGCTGCCCAGGACGTTGGCTTCCCACCATGGCCAGGTGGGACAGCCACCTTCTCCCAGACCTCCCAAAAGAGACCTCGGCCACTCCTGCACCACGGTGGAGGAAGGAGGGGAAGAGGTGAACGCAAGGGCCCCCCTCCGATCTGATCGAGCCCTTCCGGAGCTTAAACCCAGTTAATTCTTAACTCTAATCTCGCTGTTTTTGCGGCTCCTCCCTTCCCTCAAGGCTCGCTTTTTCTTCTCTCACTTCTCCGTAGCTCCTGTCCTACTTTCAGACCTGCTGGCAGCCAGTCGCAGTCGCTCTGCCTCGCGCTGCGCCCACCCGGTGACATTCTCGGCGCCGCAGAGCCCTGCCAGCGCCGCAGGCTCCCACGTGTTCGTCGTGCTGACTAACGGCTATGAAAGAAACAACAGAAGTCACAGCTCAAGTCTCTCCTTAGATCCCTTCTGTGCGCAGTCACATGCGTTTTATCTCATCTGCGAGCTGAAGGCATGGACCTCTCAGGGGAAATGTTTCGAGTGTGATTTGATTTTTGGGGTGGTTTTTCTCTTCAAGCTTCGGCTTGTTCTCTCAAAACCAGACACGAGAGCATCTAGCTGCCACAGCTTATCTGCGTGCATTCATAAAAATGTAGCAGGTTAGGGATCTACGCTCTGTCCATCCAAAAACTTCTTCCCCATCCGAGTTTTTGGGAGGAGAAGCGTCCGTTTCCTAGCTGAGCAGCGGTTCTTTCCTAAGCTCCCTTTAAATGTTTCTGCGTTTCACCAGTAGGGTTCACAGAACTGCGTCTGGTCCCCGAGGCAGTGCAAACTAATATTTCTAATACTGCTCAGGGACCTGTCACAGCAGCTGAGCTGGCCCTTCCCTGCCCTCGAGGGATGTGGTGAGTTTTTCTGTTTGAATACGTTCCTCCTGGCTGCTTTAGAAATGCTGAGCGTGCCCTTGAGGAGAAGCCCTCTCCTCGCCACTGGGGTGCCAGACTGCTCTGCTGTGCTGGAAACCTGGGGCGTCGCTACCAGAACAGATGCTTCTGGAGCCCGTCCAGATGTAACAGAGCAAAATCTGATTTAACGTTAATCAACCTGCCAGAAACCCAGTCTCCCTCTTTGGTGGTGGTGCTCTGGTTCTTGGGGAACACGTGTATCCACCTGCCAGCACCACGTCCTTCTCCGCTGCCTGTCGGAGCCTGTCAAAGGCTTTAAGAGCAGCTGGCTCCTCCTGGCTCCTCCTGCCTCCTCCTGCTCTCCTGGACCCACCAACACGGCTCAGGATCGCATCCTGAGGAGGGGTGTGCGTGGTGGGACACAACCGGGGGCTGTACACAGCTCGCCTAGTCTTGCTGAACAAATTCGTTGGGAAAACTTGAGCAGAGAATCACAGTCCCTCTGTGCTGACCCTCGTTTATTGTTCCGCAGGCAAAATCAGACATCACTTGGATAGAGAAAGACCTCGAGGACTCAACAGACAAGGTAAGAGAGCCTGCTGCAGACGCGTGCCTCCAGGAGACTCGTGCGTGCAGTTCGCACTTGGTGCCATGGCAGGTGGTCCCTGCAGCCTCACACGGGCACATGTGCGAGGGCGTAAGCAGCGCTCACAGGGACCTCAGGAAAAAAAAAAACCCTTCCTTGCAGCACGCACCTAGCGACCCGTCTCAGCTAGGTGGAACTGCTAATACAGAAAGCAGCGATTAGTCACTTGCTCACATGACATCCTAGACTTGACTTCATCCTCCTCCTCTTTCCTCCCCACACCGAGCCCCTTTACGTGCTGTCACTTTTGTCTCCTGCAGCTTTCTGATCTTGTCAGCTTGCCGGGGCGGGGGCTCCAGCGGCGTAGTTACATGGGTGTACGGTGCCTTTTCCTGACCGTGTTTTTACGGGCTCCTCTCCCAGTGCTGGGTGGCTGATAGCACGTAAAATTGGTGCGGTCGGAACAAAATTTATCAGATCTTCGAGAAAGCGTACCGGGTTCGCGTGCTGGCTGCCTGCCTGCAGCTCCTGTGTGGCTTCACCGAGCAATGTAGAGCTTCCTTGGAAGTGGGGATGCTCGTCTGCAGACCACACGCTGTGGACGTGATTTCTGCTTTGCTGGGGCTGGGGCTGAGCGCAGTGGGTGTCAGTGAGAGCTGGGTCTCGCGAGGACTCCTGTTCAGCAGCCGTGCCGTGCGGGTTCACACTGTTCTCTGGCACCTACTCAGCCTCCCAGTTGCTTTGGACCTCGTTGTTGAGGTTCCCTTTGTAGAGCTGGGACCAGCTGGCTCCTGGTATGAAATCACTTCGTTATCGGTTATCAAAGAACACGGTGCAGGGTGGAGGAGGGAAGACATTCATAGTCTCTCTGGGTCCAAACCAAGATCCTCTTTTGAAACTCTGCACTCTGGAGGATTTCAGAAATCAATACTGACACGGAGTTATTTCTAATTGCAAAGGTGTGTGGGTGTCATTTTACTCATTTCAAGGGGTTTCTGTCTTATCTGCGCTCTCTAGGGTGTTGCTGCAGAAGACATCTGTCTGTCCTGACCCACTGAAAAGGTCAAAGGGAAACATAGGCTTGGAGGGGGAATGAGGCAAAAAGGATTGGTTAGAAATAAAAAGGGGGAAAAAACAATCTAAATACCTCTCTTCTGTCCTGCCAATAAATCTGAGCAGCAGTGCGTTCAGAAGCTGTCTGCTTCAGAACTGCCTTTAAAAATAAAATACCTTGTGTGGAATTGCCCAGGGCGGCTCTTAGCTAACTCCACCATCCCCAGCAAGGACTCACATCCAGCACAGAGCTAGCGAAGGACTAGATGTAACCCCGGGGGTGGCAGAGGATTTGCCCGTGGGATCGGTGCACACCGAATCCCACTGTGAGTGACCCGTCACCCCCGAGCAAGTGTGAGAGCAGAGGTGTGCAGCTTTCCTAAGTGCTGTCACACTTCTGTGTGGGGTTTCTTCAGTTTTCCTTTTAAGAGAGTAAGAGGTTCCCAGAATACTCCCCTGCTGTGGAAATACCCCCGAAGTGTGAGCCTGACGTGAGATTTGTGCGGTACTAGATGGAAGTCAGGCTTCAACCGAGCAGACCACGCACATTTTCTGTGTTGTTTGAGCAGAGAAGCCAAACATGAACAAGGAGCCGTAAGAACTATTTTTCTTAAAACCAAAACTAAAAAAAAAAAAAAAAAAAAAAGTCCCAACCACAAGCCCTGTTGCTGGGGAGTGGGAGCGTGAACCTGCCTCGTGGTGCGACCGAGTCGCTCGTCTCCACTGCGCATCTGCCAGCTGGGCTTTAACCACCTGCATCTCCTCCATCCGGCAACCTCAAGCGTGCGGCGCCGCGGGGGCCGCCCTGTCCCCGGGAGCCGGCCGGCAGCAGGGCTGGGCGATGTTGAGCGGGATGGGAGAATGGAGAGGGACCCTAAGCTTCCTCGCATCTGCGCCTTCCTCAAGCTGTGGCTGCACAGGAAACACCGAGCAAAGCCCTGCAGCCTGCAGCTGCCTGCCCCCAGCCAGCTCTCCAGCCCGGTCAGTATTGCCAGCCGCTCGCTCAGGGGACTGCTTTGCTTCATTTTGGGTCGCTCGTTGCTCGGCCGAGGCTTCGGATGAATTTTCGGAGCAGCCTGGTTTGCTTTTCTTTTTCTCCTCGTGGAATAGTTTGTTTAGTGGTGCTGTTCAGCAAGCTTTTAAGCCGGTGGTGAGAAACTTGGTGCAAGCGCAGGCTGTTAGTGCTACAGGTCGGTGGCACGCAGGTGCTTTTGTGCTGAAGACTTGTTCTCGTACGCAGCTAAACAAGCTGCTGGAGCTGGTCTCCAGAGCTGCAACCATTGAATTGCACGTTAGTGGATGAGTCCCTGGGGGGAAGCCTCCCTTGTGTCAGCAAGATGCCAAATTGCGTCTTAAAGATTTTCTCAGAAAGCTATCCACAACGTCTCCACAGCTGCCACTTTTGGTCGAGTTGGCGTGTACGCATGTTTGCTGGCGGGGTCTGGCTGGCAGGCTGCGTATGCAAATCTCTGCCCGCCGGGAGATGCAGCTCGGGCTGCTGAAACCACTTGCAGCCAAACACAGCGGGTCTTGCCGTGGGCCGAGGCAAAGAGTTCCTGCGGCTGTGGTCCTAGAACGGGTCCAAACGTCTTGGAGGTGGACGCGAGTGTTCATTTTAAGTGTTCCTCTCTGCATAGGTGCACGAGGCTGCAGGGTGAAATATGCTCAGTTACACAGGTGCTGTTGCTGCGTAGACTTGGCTTCTTTCTAATGTCTTTGTGAAGATGGCAGGAGGGGAGGGAAGAAGCCCCGGTAGCCTGCAGACAGCCCTGTCTTGACACAGCTGCCCCTCAGGGTGTTTAGGGTACCGGCTGCTCCTTTTACTGTGTCTGATGGCTTGTGCGACTCTGCTTCTGCACCTGAATGCTCTGACCACGAGGCAGGTGGGGTGGTCAGAGCCCCTCGCGTGGGCTCACAGGAGCGTTCCTACAGCTCCCAGCTGGTCCCATCCCCGGGTCCCCCAGTGAGGGACAACGTGGAAGGACCACAGGAGGAGTGAGAGCCTGTGGGGTCCTCTGGGCTAACTCTGCTGGCTGGAAATGGGAAGCTGTTTGTAACCAACAGCTGCCTGCCTCGGGCTAAGCCTCCAAATGAAACCAGAAGTGCAAAGCGGCTGGTTTAAGCTGAGAGATTGTATGGAATGTGAGAACTTGGTGGTACGGGGGTTTTAAGGTCTTGACTGCGGTCGCTGAGGTGATGGTAAGAGCAAAAGGCAAGATAACATGGGGGGAGCTTCTGTCTGGCCACCCTCATACCTGTATCATACACCCGTGTCGTGCTGAGGGCGTGAGTTTCTCTGCCAGATCCTCGTGTCTGAACGGTGCGGGATCCCGAGAAAGCAAAGCTACCAACAAACGTGGACCAAAGCTACTTCCTAATCTAGACAAAAGGCAAACATGAGAGTGGGAAAGGAAGGGTGCGCGGTGCCGTACTGCAGGTAGGCGACCACATCCGTGTGCTCGGCGCGGCCGCCCTCCCCAGGAGGTGTGCGAGGGTGGGCAGTGGGCTGGGGTTCGGCGTGTGCCGGAGGCGGAGGCTGAAGCTTGGTTCCTGTTGTTTTTAAAAGCTGCTTTAATGAGGCGCCTTCCAGAGCAAGTCTCTGAATAGTTTTAGAAAAGGAAGTCTGAATTTCCCCCCACACACACTTGGCAAGAGGAAAATCTAAATAATAATCCCAGCTTTGTGGTGCTCTGTGATGGCCACACCTGCCCTAGGGTCGGAGATAACCAAGTTTCGTGCCCTTTGGAACATAATTGCTGGCCTTCGGGTCCAAATAGCAACCAGACCATGGCTAACACTGGATAACGTGGGGCTGAAGTGCTAAGAAACCTGGACTCGCCCTTACAAGCCGTGTGGCCACAAGGGGTTTCTGGCCTGAGTAAGATTCAAGTCTGTAGCAGTGGGAAGTTGGCTCCAGCTCTCCCCATGGACCGTACGAGAGGTGCTGGAACAGGTCTGGGGCATAGGAAACCTAGGTGTAGGCCCACTGGCTAGGTGTGATCCGTGAGAAGTAGAAGAAAAGGCACAGCTGCAAGGCTGGAGGCGTGAAAGGTCTCCTTCTGCTTGGAGATGGAAATAGGAAGCGGCACGAGGTGCCTGGGCTTTATGCACCAGGGGGATGGACAAGTTTAGCTGGGGAAAGGAGGTGTTTCTGCATCACCTCGCTGTCCGTGGCTGCTCTCATACACTGCTCAGACCACTCGGGTCTAGCTTTGTTGGTAAGTTTATCCTGGGTACTGCTGGTTAGATCTCTTTTCCATTTTTTTTCTTTTTTTCTTTCTTTTTTTGAATAAAAGAATGTGTTTTAAACAAAACATGTGCCAGAGACCTTGGCTTCCCCTCAATCTTCTTGAAGGCTTGAGTCTGTTAAAAAGCATCATCTGTATGTGCTGAAGATGCACTAAGACTTATGTTGCAGAGTTGCTCAGATTGCTGAGCAGATGGGCTCCAACATGTCTGATTTTTGCCAGCCCTGGCCGTGTTTTGACAACAGTGCTGTATTTTTGTGTTGTGGGATTTTTAGTGGCATAAACACTCCTGTTTTTGCCACCAGTGCCTTAAAAAGGAAGGTGCTTTTAAGCACTCTTCTGAAATGCAGTTCAAAGAAATGAAAGGACAAGGGAGCGTAGGGTTTGGGGAGAGTGTGGGATATTTAACAAGGCTGCCTAGTGGAAGCCTACCGGTGACTGATCTGTTCCAGATGTTGAAGCCAGGAGATACCTGTGACAAGCACCAGCTTTTCTGGTTCTCTCAGATGTGGTTCCTGTGAGTCTGCAGCTACAGTCCCTGTTCCTTACTTCGATAAGGCTTTTTCCCCCCTTGTTCAGGAGTATATTCCAAATCAACTGTCCCCTCTTTTTCAGGGTGAAGGCGTTGTGAAGGAAATCAACATCACACACCATGTGAAGGAGGGCTCCGAGAAAGCCGACCCTTCACAGTTCGAGCTTCTGAAGGTTCTGGGCCAGGGCTCTTTTGGCAAGGTGAGTTCAGTTCTTCCTGTGTGTCATGCCAGATAAGTGATCTTCAGAGAGATGACAAAAGGGACTGTCCCCAGCGTAACCACCTTCCTGATTCTCACCGGATCGTGGCTGGTGAGAATCTGACTGATAAGCCCACTTAGCAAATGGCTGCTTCTAATTTGGAAGGCAGCTGTAGAGACGCCTTCTCGTAAAGGCCAGGCTGTATGTCCAGAGCCTCCCTGTAAGTCTTTTTTCAGACGATCCGGAGGAAAGAAGTAGTATCCTGCTTGTGAACGCAGGTGTTGCACAAGGCAGAGGGATGCCTGCGGCCCTCTAGCAGGCTGCCAGACTGCTTGGTCGAACTGAGGACCTGGAGGTCTGGGGCTTGCCCCTCTCTTCTCAGAAACAATGCTGTGAACCAGGGCTGGTTTTGGCCCCTGTTTACAGTCCAGTTTCCCTTCTGTGAAGGGTGAAGGAAGTAGCCTGTAACTCTTATCTATTTCAAAGTGCAAACAGTCCAGGTCTTTTGCAAGATTATCTGCTCCCACATTAAGTCTTCAGCTTCTTGTCAGTTCCCATCACCAACAGTGAGGGCTCATACGGGGGTGGGCGCTGTCACCTGTGCAGCTGCAGCACTGGGCTTTACTGCAAAGAATAGCAGAGGCTTTTTGAAGCTGCCTAAAACCAGGCAGTACGGCACATCAGGGAAGGGAGGGAGGTAAAAATCCAGCAAGGATTTCTGAACAAAGAGTTGCTCTTGCTGTCAAACTGGCATGTCACCAGGAGGCTTTGTGTTATGTCAAAACATCACGGTGAGTCTCCCGGGATGTCGGACACTGAGTGGCAGGGGCTGAGAGTAGGTATGGTGACTCCTGTTCTGTAGTGATTGCTTCAAGCTAAGAACACGAGGCTGCTCAGGTCTCTTAGTCACAGCTCCCAGGCATCAGTCACAGCCCCACAGCTGCTGCAGGAAGGAGCAAGAGGTGTGGAAGCCTGGTGGAGGAAAGTGCAGTATAAAAGCACGAGTGCTGTAATGGCTGGAGATAGGGTGTGAGGCATCCACACACAGCACTTTCCTGAAAACCTCATGGGGTTTCACATGGCGAGCTTGAGGTACAGCTTCCCAGACCTGTGGCCATCTGCTTCTTAGGGTTGCTGTGGGGTTTGCCACTCTGGGAGGCATCCAGCTCCTCGTGCTAATGTTTAGTGCTTAGCTCACGTGTTCTTCTTCTGCCTCAGGTTTTCTTGGTGAGAAAAATAACACCGCCAGACAGCAACCATCTCTATGCCATGAAAGTGCTCAAGAAGGCAACGTTGAAAGGTAGGAGAGTCTTACTGTGATGCTCTTTTTCTCCAAGTCCTAAAGAGCGCTGGCAA
Organism: Anser anser; assembly: GCF_964211835.1. Taxonomy (NCBI): domain Eukaryota; kingdom Metazoa; phylum Chordata; class Aves; order Anseriformes; family Anatidae; genus Anser; species Anser anser. The sequence goes on along the minus strand of NC_139745.1, from coordinate 4,176,507 downwards.
GTTGCACTGGGAAAATGTCACAGCAGTCACTGCTGGCCCTGGGGTGATGCGGGTGAAAGAGAAGTATATTTACCTCAGCCAGAGGTAAAGATACCTCTTCTTTCTGTCTCCAAGAGACCACTGTTGCAGTGCTGGAGGTAGAAAAAATCTGCATCAAACTGCCTGATCTATTTAGGACTAGGGGCAAGGCTGGTACCGGGGTAGTGTGTGCCTCTTTCAGTGCCTGAGCTGTTCCTCTCCTTTCCCACAGTGCGTGATCGTGTAAGGACAAAGATTGAAAGGGATATCCTGGCTGATGTAAACCATCCCTTTGTGGTGAAACTCCACTACGGTGAGTGCGAAGCCAGCTGGGACTCTGGGAGAGGGTACCCAGCTGTGCTTCCTAGCCGAGGGCTGCAGCCCTGAGCAGACACTGACTGCTGTTAAACACAATAAAGACACTGCTCCAGGTGTGCCTGCTGTGGGCAGGCAGAGGAGCGTGAGGCATCCAGCAGCAGGCTGGTTGGAGGCTGCTGGGAGATTCTCGTGGTCCCTAACAGGTTTCAGATGCTGAAATGGTGAAGAGGCCTTTATCAGTCTGTATCCCTCAGTGGCTGTGCTGCTCCGGAGCCTTCACAGTCCCCTTAAAGCAAATCTGTGTCTGGAAAGGCCTTTGGTCTCCGGCCCATTCTAGCTGTTGAATGGGGAACAGGGCATTGGCCAGGAGAAGAGGTTTAAACATCAAACCCTTGGGATTAAAACATTAATTCAGGAGAAATTGAGAAAGCAGAGTCAACCGGTCAAGCTAGAGTATGGCAGGATTAATGCTCTGACTCTGAGGAAATTGAAGACGCCTTCTTTCCCTATAAAATGACCAATGTATCTCTCAGTAGGGCACCCCTGGTGGCAAGGGAGTAAATCCTACATAAAATGACACTTTTCTGCAGTGCCAGAGTCTTCCTGGTGAGCTTCCCTTAAAACATCATGGGCAGGCTATCTCATTTACCCCAAATAATTAGCCCTACCTGTGTGTAACCTACGAACAACGGAGGGCATCTGCACAGCTGAAGCCACTGGGGTTTAAGTGATTACTGTAACACCACTGAGCTTTCTCTGAGCAGAGGGGTCTGATTCCTGCTCTGGCTTGTGTTTCAGCATTCCAGACAGAGGGGAAGCTGTATCTCATCTTGGATTTCCTCAGAGGAGGTGACCTTTTCACTCGGCTTTCCAAAGAGGTGGGTATATTCTGGCATCGTGGTGGGTTCTTGAGGCTCTCAGTTCACGTGTGCTTAATTACCTGGAGAAGCGATTGACTCTTGCAAAGTCTTTGAGGGGGGTAAAAAACCTCCAGCCTGCTGCTAGCCCACAGCTGGCAGGAGGAGAGGATGTCTCAGGAACCCTGTCCTCTGGCAGAAAAGCACCAGCACAGAGGCAGCTCTCACCTCCTCAGCGGCTTCTGCCGAGCATCACATTAAGAACGAAACCAAGCACGTGCTGCGTTCTGCTGTGGTGTTGTCTAGATGTGTTTTTTCGCTGGGACAGGGTGAGGACATGAAACGGGAGGGGCAGCAAGTTGTGCCAGATGAAGCCAACTGGGAACATAACCTGGTTAATGTAAACATTGAGGTTTTGGTTTTTTTTTTAACTGTCTGCTACCTAGCAACCTTGTTTGTTTGAGTATTGATGCTCAATTGATGCTGTAGGGTGGAGGGCAAATCCTGTGAAACTTTGGTCTGAAAAGGCACAAGGGAGAAATGTGGGTATGAAAGCAGCTGCATGGGTGCAGCTGAAGTGGTCCTGCTGCCAGGGTTGTAACCCCTGTGCCTGTCTGCTTCCTCTCCCCTACCACAGGTCATGTTCACAGAGGAGGACGTGAAGTTCTACCTAGCAGAGCTGGCTCTGGGACTCGACCATTTGCACAGCCTGGGAATCATATACAGAGATCTCAAACCGGAAAAGTACGTGTGGCACAGCCGAGCCAGGGATCCGAGTTCAGTCCCAAGCCTGTAGTCAGAACACAGCCTTGTTCCGCACAGCCAAAGCTGACTGATGCCCCCAGGCCAACCAGATGGAAGGCAGCAGAGCAGATCGACAAGGCTCTTGCTCCTCACTTCAGCAGTTACGGCCAGGAGCACTGTGGAGGCAGCATGTGCGCACCACATGTCTGAGCATTAATCCTGAGCCAGCTCTGGGCTCCAGCTTAAGCAATTGAGAGCCTTTGGAAGAAAAAGGCACCACACGGGGCCTCTGAAGAGGTGCAGAGCAGCTGCATGACTCGGTTGTTCTTACCTGGGATATGTGGGGGATCAAAGGTGCTGCAACCTGCTGGTTCATTTGTTCAATGGGAAGCTGAGCGTGTAGAGAGAAGGGAGCTGCTTTCTCCTGCTTATGCTTTGGTAATGGAGTTTGAAGCACTGGGGTTGGAAAGAACAGATAATTTTCTTCTCTGGAGTTCTAGGGACATCTCTGATCAGCCTCCAAGGCATGTGCTGGTTCTAACCAGCCTTTTTGCAGATAATAATGTTCTTTTTTTTCTTCATCCATGCTGCAGCATCCTCCTGGATGAAGAAGGACACATCAAACTCACAGGTAAGGCACTCCACAAAAACACTGTGCTCCAGCAAGCCTGGTTCTTGATATGGAGCTTTTCTTCAACTTCTCCACTCTGTCAGAGCAGGTGGGCACATGCTAATGGTTTTTCTCATACGTAGATTTTGGCTTGAGTAAGGAGGCAATTGACCACGAGAAGAAAGCCTATTCCTTCTGTGGGACGGTGGAATATATGGCACCAGAAGTTGTGAACCGTCAGGGCCACTCCCACAGCGCTGACTGGTGGTCCTACGGGGTGTTAATGGTACGTACCAAACCATGCCTTCGGAAACCTGGCTTCTCAGCAGTTGCTCAAGTGGGAGCTCTGAAATCCCCTTGCGTGATTCTGCACGTCTAAGAGATGTGCTGACCTGGGGATGTTCCCAGCGCTCCCTGGAAGGACGCTGTAACAGGCTGCTCAGGCAGTGTGGGCTTGCAGCCAGGCGTGCCTGTTTCTCAGGGGAGGCAGAGCTCCTGTGGCTGTCCCGGTGCTGGGCTGTGCAGCGTGGGCATCCTTGTGGGCATCCGTGTCAGCCCCGGCGCTGGGCTGGTGGTTGCTGTGCGGATCTGGTGCCACCATCTGGCAGTTGCTGAATCCAAGGGCTCTTAGGAGCAGGCGCTGGCTTGAACACATCCCTGCTACAGACTGATACCAGGCTCCCTTCTGAGAATACGATGTCTGCTATCTTACTTCAGAGCTAGGCTTTTGATCGCTTGCAAGGCTTTTTCTAGCTTTGGAGAATTCCCAGCTGAAGGTGTAACGAGATCTGTGCAGCCCTCAGACTTGCTCATACATGTGACCGCCCCTTGTTCTCTTTCTCTCCCAGTTTGAAATGCTCACTGGCTCACTGCCGTTCCAGGGGAAAGATCGTAAGGAGACAATGACCCTCATCCTCAAGTAAGAGGAGTTTCTCTTCCGTGTGTGTATAAAGAGGGCAAGCTTGCTGCTCTTTCTCTGAGCGTGTTGCAATTTGGGGCTTCTCACAACTTAATGGCATTACTTGGCGAGTGGTTTGGTATCAACAGTTAGTTTGAAGGGTGCAGTATAAAATGCCAAACAGATTGTTGCACTTTCAGGGGTGGAGGTACTGCAGTTGGCTTGTGGGTTGACTTCTTTAAACCTGCAACTGATTGCATAACTTCCTCTCTAGAGCAAAGCTGGGCATGCCTCAGTTCCTGAGCTCTGAAGCACAGAGCCTCCTGCGAGCCCTTTTCAAAAGGAATCCAGCCAACAGATTAGGTAAGACATTTTTTGTTTCTGAATACACCTGATGCTGTATCTGGGCCTCTCACGTCCTAGTGGGTCAGCAGCGTGTTTGCACTTGTGCTGGGTTAATGGGCTTGGTTCATTACAGCCAGGTTCCCCGTAATGCCTGGTTGTGTTGCATACATGCTAATAGCCTTCACTTTGTTGGTGGTCCTGATTAAACGTTACACGCTCCGCGGGTGCTTCTTTCAGGTTCTGGTCCAGATGGGGCAGAAGAGATAAAGCGCCATCCTTTCTACTCCACTATTGACTGGAACGTGAGTATCAGGAATTCAGCAGCAAACTTCCACACCGTGCAGCGCCAGTGCTGCGGTTCTCTTGACCGGAGTAATTGCAGTTGTGCTGCTCGCAGACTCACCAGCCATGGCAGCGCTACCAATCCACGTTCCCATCTATTCTAATTATCCTTCCTGAAACTAAAATGCTGTTTGTTACACGAGTAACCGTCTCATACTCGAGTTGCCAATGATCTCACCCTGGTTTGAATTTCCTGATCTCTCAGAAGTAAGGTGCAGCTTACAGCTGGGGTTTGGCACAACAGGAGTTGCCTTGCACAGAGTAGGAAGGACTCAGGGAAATGTTTCTGGCAAGGCGATGCGTTGTTCTGTACAGAGAAACAGGGCAATAACTGAACCTGCATTTCCCAATTGCTTCTGGCCAACTCCCCGCTTTACCACATAGTTTTATTTCTTCCCTGTTTTCCCTTACATTCAGAAGTGATTTTGAAGAGCAGTCTTTTAATGCTTTCAAGGCACCCAGCATGCTGCTAGGATGAACCGCCAGCAACGCTGTCAAGCTTATTTCAAATTTTTGCTAGAAGAAGCAATTAAAAAAGGATACTTGTGGAGGTGCTGGGATATGAATGTCCTCCTGGGGCATTTCCTCTGGCTGTCCCCAGAGACACACGTGACAGCAAAGTGTTAATGGGAGTTAGGAAGCAGTAGAAGGGCCTGGTGGAGTAAATACTTCATGGATACTGCTTTTGGAGTAGGGCCAAGTTGCACATAGAACACTTTTTTTTTTTTTCCTTGAATGCTGTATTGTTGGTGGTAGAAATTCATAATATTTCTCCACAAACTGACTCAAAAGTACCCAACTGGCAAAGAAGTCATCCCCCAGACTGCTGAGCTGTAGTTAAATGCTAAGTCACAAGGCTGTTTCTGGTTCTGCAAAGTCTCTTAGCCTCTCATTCCTAGCAACTCTTTGCACCCTTCTGAGTGCATTGACCTATCAAAGCACTTTCAATCTGTCTTTACTTTGCAGAAGCTGTACCGAAGAGAAATCAAACCGCCCTTCAAGCCTGCAGTAGGCCAGCCTGATGATACTTTTTATTTTGACACAGAATTTACATCACGTACACCAAAAGGTTTGTATGAATTCATGCAGCCAAAGCTTTCTGTGTGAAATAATACTGTACAGATTATTACGGGATTGCCTATGCCATTAGCACGAGGTTTGCCTCCTCCTAGTGCTGCCAGCTTCAGGTAGTGGCAGCAGCGAGGAGTCCTAGCTGTAGATATGCAAAGTGTTACTGGTAAGCTCGGAGCTGCGTGGTATGGCTTTTGTCTGGAATAACCTAAAGAGCAGCCGTAGCTTCTGGGGAGCAAGGGGAAAGCTTCTGCTTCTGCAGGGCCAGCCCTTCTTAAGTTTTCTTTTAAATCCTGTTGCAGATTCCCCAGGCATCCCCCCTAGTGCGGGGGCCCATCAGCTCTTCCGAGGCTTCAGTTTTGTGGCGACAGGCTTGATGGAGGATGGCAAGGTGAAACCTGCCCAGCCCCCTCTGCACTCAGTGGTACAGGTAAAAAGTGGGGCAGAGGAACAGCTGTGCTGAAGCTGCAGTAACTCTCCGGAGTACTCCAGAGGGGGGTTGCAGGACCCGTGTGCTGTTTGGAGCAGGGCTGAAGGAAAGCCTGAGACAGTGTTATTCTGTTTTGGATTCTTGCATCCTGTTGTTCTTTCTTTTCTGTTGACTGTCATGGGCAAAGGTCAGCAGGGCACTTCGAGTCTGTTTGCTTTCCTCTCTCCAGGCGGACCCATGCTAGCGGGAGGTCTGTGCAAATGCTCGCAGGTTGAAAGGTGCCACAAAAATGCACCAGGCTAGATGCAGATAGCGTTAGCCTACTGACCTATATTTGCCTTGTTCTCTTCTCCTCCCTCTTCCCAGCAGGGAGGAGAAGCTGTGGGATGTAGCAGACAGCAGTCTGTCAGGTTGCTCTGTGTTGCACAAACTGTTCCCTGAACTCTCCCAGCTCATCTGCTCTCCACTCTCCTGTTGCAGCAACTGCACGGCAAGAATGTCCAGTTCAACGACGGCTACGTGGTGAAGGAGGCAATTGGTGTTGGCTCCTACTCAGTGTGTAAACGCTGCATTCATAAAGCAACCAACATGGAGTACGCAGTCAAGGTCTGAGATTCACACTCTGAACTGAACTCCCCTGTTAGATTTCTGCTGATCCCCACGATGACCAAAATAATACCAAAGAATAAAATTGATTTCCCTGCTTGTATGGGGCCTAAATGTACAATTCTTGTGCTGTATAACTGCACAAGCTTTCTTATCTAGAAATAGTGGGGAAACAGTGTTCTCCTCTCTCACGGAGGGAGGACAGCATTTTGCCGTTCTGTGCAAAGCTTGCTGTGGCTACGCCAGATCTTTACAGATAAGTTAGACACAAAACTTTGGGGTTTGGGAACACAAAACCATTGAAGCAACTGGGGGATTTCTTGAGCTTATGGCTGCAGAGGGCAGGGGACAGGGAATGGATGTAGTATTGTATGCCTGCAGCTCTCTAAACGTTCAGCTGCTTTGCTGTGTCCTGGCCGCTTCCCCATCCAGTTCTGGCTAATGCTTGTCCGTATTCTTGCAGGTTATTGACAAGAGCAAGCGAGACCCTTCCGAGGAAATCGAAATCCTCCTGCGATATGGGCAGCATCCCAACATCATTACCTTGAAAGACGTGAGTGTAACTTGAATGACTTCTTGTGTATATGTTTATGAAGTGCAGACTGGTGTGCGGGGGTCAGAATGCAGCTCCAGCACGGGCAGCCCAATGGCACTGCTCCCCGTATCACTTTGGGGTGGGGAAGCTTCCACGCAGTACAGATCCCAGCTCTGCACTGTGGGCTTCTGTCTGCTTCTTGGTGGTAGAAATATAAAAAGGAAGCTTGGGAAGCGGTTTTTGATTAACCCCCTCCATATTTGCTTTGGTAGGTTTATGATGATGGGAAGTATGTGTATCTGGTGACTGAGCTGATGAGAGGAGGGGAGCTGCTGGATAAAATCCTCAGACAGAAGTTTTTCTCAGAGAGGGAGGCCAGTTCGGTCCTGCACACGATCTGTAAAACGGTGGAATATCTGCATTCTCAAGGGGTGAGTATGGTTACATCTGTTTTCCTAGGCAGCTGCCGGGCATTGCACTGCACTTCCTCTCCTCCAGGGAGTAACTGTGCCTGTCAGGACTATTGTTTCTTGTGTTGCTGTCTTGGCAAGCCAGATGTGGGGCCAGAGCAGGGGCTGAGTATCTTGATGCAGCTTCAAACCCTTGTTTTCTTGGGGTATGAGAATGGCGCTTTCTTTTCTCCACAGGTAGTTCACAGGGACTTGAAACCCAGCAATATTCTCTATGTGGATGAGTCAGGGAACCCTGAGAGCATTCGCATTTGTGACTTTGGCTTTGCCAAGCAGCTGAGGGCTGAGAACGGCCTTCTCATGACTCCTTGTTATACTGCAAACTTTGTGGCACCCGAGGTAAGCAACTTACGGACTTGAGACTTCGGTAGCTGTCACTTCCCTCCCTGAGACTGTTCTCACTCTGCACAGATAGGTCTAACTCATGCCTGTTTTGGCATATTTTGTATTAGGATAGGTAATTACAGAAATAACAGCACTTGTAGTACTGAACAAATATGCAACTCCAGTGCAGTTGCAGTGCCGTCCTCCAACTTGCGCTGTCCTTACCTCTGCAGCTGCTGGGGGCTTTGCTTAGGGCAGTGAGACTTAAAAATCTAGTGATTTTGTAGGCTGCTTCTCTTCCTGACTAACTGACCTGTTAAAAGTGGCGGGGTTATTTTCCCTTCATCTGTCTTGGTGCGGAAGAAAGAAAAAGCTGAGAAGCAATGAACATACATGCAGTGTCACCACATGGGAACTGCTTTCCCACTTGTCATTTTGATGTGGCTGGGGGGTTTCCTCTGTTCCATGAAGCCAAAGTCTGATTTGAATGGTGACCTTTAGTCCCTGACTTTGCTCTTCAGTAGGGCTTTAGAAGCTTTGCATACAGACTACACGCAGGGGTCATGCCGCTCCTTGCAAGCTGATATGAGCTCAACGACAAGAACTAAACACTTTTTTTCTCCGTTGCTTACTCTTTCCAGGTACTAAAGCGGCAAGGCTACGATGAGGGCTGTGACATCTGGAGCCTGGGAGTTCTCCTTTACACAATGCTTGCAGGGTAAGTGCCTCCATCGTGTTGGAAGGCAACAACGGGGACAGCGATCCCCTTGCCCTGAGCTGTGCTCCGCTGTGTTAGTTGGACCTCTCCTCGTGGGTTACTGCTACCCGGAGTCGCTCCCCGGCCTGGATACGGGGCAGTAACTCACACGCTCGTTCTCTTCTCTCCTCAGCTGCACTCCATTTGCAAACGGGCCCAGTGACACTCCAGAAGAGATCCTGACCCGAATAGGCGGGGGGAAGTTCTCTGTCAGTGGAGGCAACTGGGACACTATTTCTGACATGTCCAAGGCACGGTTTGATATTCAGCTGCATCGCATTAAGGGGTTGGGGTCAAGCACAGCCAGTTACTGTGAGGCGAATTCAAAGCAGGATGGGGAGGGAGGGCAGAAGAGAGAGGAGAAAGGCAGCAGCGTAGCTTCTACCCCATACACGGCTTCCCCATTAACAGCTCAGCAGTGTGCCTCTGCCTGCTTTGTTCTAGCTCTGGTTGTGAATATTTGCATGCAGCACCAACCTCGTGCTTGAGCCATGCTGGGTTTGTTGCTGTGTTATACCTCCCAGGCCCACTGAGAACATATTTTATGCAAAAGGGGATTGATGTCTGGGGTCCTTAAACTTGGCCTCTGAATTTAAATCCTAATTTGGGAACAGGTGGGTGGTATTTTTTTCCTTTAAAGTATGAAGTCTTCTAAAGTCTAACTTTCCAAACGATGCCTTTAGGATCTGGTATCAAAGATGCTTCACGTAGATCCTCACCAGCGCCTAACAGCCAAACAGGTCCTGCAGCATCCGTGGATAACTCAGAAGGACAGCTTACCCCAGAGCCAGCTGAATCACCAAGACCTTCAGCTTGTAAAGGTACAAAAGCTGCACTGGGTTCCTAGTATGCCTTGGGCTCTTTGGAAAGCAGTTGTCCTGCTAAAACCTTGGTGATAGTATTGTGGGCAGAGCAGGGTGGAAGGTTGTAGAGCTCTGGGCCAGGAGAAGCAATACGGATGTTTTTTGGCAGGAAAGTTTAGGAAGAAGGTTCTTTAACTGCATGTCAATAAGGGAGGGAGATTTAAAGGAAAAAGAAATGCTGCTGGCTTTGTTTGGGGGTGTGGCTACTCTGCTCCCTCATCTTGTAAAGCCTCTTCAGCACCTGAATGACTTCTCATGCCTTCTCTCCAAGGGGGCGATGGCTGCCACGTACTCTGCACTGAACAGCTCCAAGCCAAGCCCCCAGCTGAAGCCTATCGAATCTTCCATTCTGGCACAGAGGCGGGTAAAGAAACTTCCTTCCACCACACTGTGAAAGCGGGGCAGTCTGCAGCAGCGCGGTGCAGTGCAGTCACCAGACTTTGCACGACCTACTGAGGACGGGGGGCAGGAAACTGGGCAGTCAGTGCCTGCAAAGGAGCTCCCTCGAGGACTTTTTCTCAAATCCACATCAAGGCCAAGTGCCTTCCGCCCCGAAAGACTTGTTCCTCCTTGTGTGGACTGATCTTTGCTGAGAGAACTTCACTGTAAAACTTTTTTGAAGTGTAAATTGTCAATTTTTAAAGACATCCATCTGTGTATATGAGAACTAGAATGTATAACTGATGTCAAGTGGCACTAAAAAGCAGCTCTGATTCACCCGTTCCCGTGTAGGGCCAGATATTTGTTGTAGCTACATCATTTCTTGGAATTGATCTGTTTCAACGCCAATGCAGCTGGAAGACTGCAGAATGTTTGGGTTTTTAGGCTTTGGGTTTTTCCTCCCTTGAAACTCTGGATGCCCTTCCCAAAGTCAAACTTGCAGACTCCTAGCCAGCAGCACTTGTGTTTGTAAGGACCTTCCCCCCCTTCACCTCACTGTGCGTGTTCAGAGTGTAAGGTCGGTTTTCAGACTCGGTTTCTTCCTTTTCCTTCCGCCCTCCCCTGGGCCACACAGCAGTTCTCTGAACAAAATAAACCCCGTGTTTTCCAGACCCTCCTGTAGATGCTCAGATCGCCGGAATACCTGCTAGGTTTGGCTCGTCCCTTCCCCCTGCCCTCCCGTCTTCATGTGAGCTCGTCCCAGGGCTCCCTGGGGATCCTGGCACCCAGGCAGGTGTGGACAACAACAAACCTTCTCCACAGCAAAGCTGGGGCTTTGGGCTGGCTCTTACCATTGCTGGTTTTCCTTTCACTCTGCAGGAATCTGTGAAACAAACCATCCTTTTTTTAATTTAACTTTCTTCTACAGCTGGTAACTCAGGGTTTCTTTCTGAATTGTACAATAAACGTGTCATTCAGTCGACGTTACTTTACTGACTGACTTTTAGCTGCAGAAAAAGCGACCCCAGCCCTTTCCCCCTGTCACATGGGGATAACGACTCTTGGCTACCTCTTGGGAGAGCTGCAAAGCTTTTTCATCTGGCCCTGTGATGAGAAAACCAGCAGTACTGTAGTAGGGCTGCGTGTTATGCCACCTTCCCTCAGGTGTAGTGTGTCACTTTGCAGCGGGAAATAACTAGGATTAATTGTGAAATAATGCAGTAATCAACATGAAAGGTGGCAGGATGTGGGCTGTGGAGGGGAGCTTCTCTCAGGACATTTTAATGTTCATAGAAACCAATGCCTGGAGGTAAACTGTTCTAGAAACGTATTCCAGACCCGTTCTCACTTGCAGGGAATTGCTAGAGCTCTCCTGGCTCGGTGGTGGCCGTTCCTCGGGAGGAGCAGGAGAGCTGCGGAGAGTGCAAGTGCTCAAGAACGCGACTGAAGTCAGTAAATGTTCTCATATGAATTTCTCCTGCTTTTGCCTGGTCATATAACGAGAGGGGAAACTTGCTTGTTGCTTTGTCCTTTTGCTTAGTCCTAGTTGACTCTAAAATGGAGAATTCAAAAAAAAATTCTACAGCTCTCTTCCTCCTCCTCTACCCTTACCCAGGCAGGTCCTGTTTTACTCTCTGGAGTAGCCAGTGAGAGGCTGAAATAGGGATTGTTTCAATATTTATTCCAAGTGCTGTCCTAGTGCCCAGTGCCTCTGAGAGGAGAAGGCCAGCGTCAGTGCGTGCTCCGTCCTCTCACCGGGATTGCCGCAGCCCCCAGCAGAGCTGGATTTAATGCTTTAAGGCTGGATCGATGGCCTTGACCTGCCTGTGCTAGGTTGCCTCTACTGTGCTTCGGGAGTCAGCAAAGATAAACTGATGGAGTGGCATCTGTTGTAGCAGAGATGTTTGCTCTAATACGCCCAGTGGTTTCCTTGCGGCAGAGGGGCTCGTCTGGGATAACGGGACGTTGTGCTGAAGGCAGCAGAGCCCCGGCTGCGCACGTTGCCTTCCCTTACAGTACCTGCTCCTGGCACGGTGCTCGTAGTGCTGCCAGTGAACCTGCCTGACGTTTACCACTGCGTGCTGACTCGCGCCAGTGACAGCAAACGTTGGGTACCTGAAACGAGCGCAGTCGTCATAAACGGCTTTGTGTGGAGCCCGGGTCAGTCCCTGTGGGCGCTGCTGGGGCTGAAGCAGACACCGCAGGAACTTTTCGGGCTGTTTTCTGCCTTGTGCTTCAAGGGCCGGTCTGAAGCAGTCGGATGGCAGCGCTGGTCAGGATGGGCTTAAACCAAATGTTCCCCGTGCTGGAACGGCAGCCTGCATGTTTGTGGGGAACCGTACGTGTCTGAAAACCAGCCAGGAACAACGCTGCACCCTGGGCGTAATCCTCCCTGCGGTGGTGCTGCTGGGGCCAGCTGGGGCCAGCTCCACGGTGTTTAGGAGACCGGGTGCAGGGGTGCTGAGCTCTGCAGTCGGAGCCAGCCGTCCCCTGGGCCCGCCGGCACCGCAGAGAGCAGCGACTGCGAAGGGCTGCACCCTGCTTTCCGGGCTGTTTTTAGCCAAGTTGTTACAAGTGATCCTTCCGTAAGTTAAGAACTAAGTTTTGATTTTAAGTTCCAAATCAACAAAGTGCTGTTACTTTTTTAATTCCAGTGCTCAATAAAAATGGACTTGTTGATCTTTCTGTGTACGAGAACTGTAGGTATTTGTAGGGGTCAGCTGGGCCCCCTTTGTGGTTTTCTCCTGACAGTATTAAACCTTCCCCAACATACAGTTGGGACCAACTGCTGTCATCTTAATTGAGATTCCGTTACTTGGGGTGCAAGTGGGGCCTGTGCTGAGCTGGGGCTCTTAAACCTGTTGGGGAGAAGCCAGCAGATGCCTTGGAGAAGACCAAAGGGCTGCTCTCACAAGAGTTTGAGGCCATTCAGCTCAAACGTGGGTCAAGGAGGATGCACAGGCCACCTTCCTTCTCAGTTTGAAAAGGGACAGAAATGTGTTTAATTTTCACACGCAGAGAAATCTTTAGAAGGAAAACTGCTTGTGTTATTTCAGGTGTTTAACAGGCAACTTGACCTTTAAGATATCATCCTATACGTCTATATGAAGGCTCAAGGGAGCAGAAATCCCAGAATCCAGCCTCTGATCGCTGAGTCTACCTGGAAATATCGTGTTAATCCGCAGACAAGGAGCCTGGAAATAATACTGAGCATCTCTCTTTGTATGAATCCAGCTTTTGTATAAGAAAGGTTAAGCCTTCTGATTTGGGGGCATAAATCAGCAATGCTTTCTGTTGTAAAAGAGGTTGACCCAGCTGAGAGGCTGTTTTCCTTCTTCCCACTGTGTAAAGTAGTCGTGCCTTCTTCTTAATGACATGGTACTGACCTCTGTCAAATTAAACAGAGCATAAATAAATGTACTTTGGCCTGATAAATACTCCCATCATGAGTACTCGGGCTGTCTTGAAAACTGAAGGCCAGTAACTTTCTCAGCAATCGTCCTTTTTTTCCCTGAGTGAAATTTCACCGAGCAACTGATCTGCATTTTAAGCGTCAGTCTGGCCGATGCAAATATCCTCTTCAAGTCCCCACCTCCAGATTAGTTCACGTAATTCTAACTTTCTCCTGCGTCTTTTGCTGTCTGTAGATGGGTGAGACGCAAGCCTGGGGACGGCGCAGCTGGTGGCCTCTGTAGTGCCACCACCTCCTAGCAGCAGCCCCTGCCGCCTTCCCAGAAAAGCAGGGGCTTCGGAAACGCTCGGTGACTGCCGGCGTGTGTGACGGTACGTGGGGCGGATGCTGTGCTTTCATGTAATATTCAACAATTTAATCCCCTTTTAAAGCAAAGACAACATTTAAAGTATATCAAGGTCTTCTTTTGCAAGTACACAGGGGGCTCTGAATAAAACCTTCATTCATGCTATACAAGCTGGAGGTCCACTGCCACTCCATTTTCTTGCCTCTGGTTATTAAAACATCAAGCTGTCTGACTACTTAAGCTCAGCTAACTTGCTGCCTTCCTCCTTTTGTGCTACACTGGAACACCTGCCATTAATACTAATTCTACTCCGGAGAGAAACTCCCTTTCAGATATGCTTGTCTGAAAATAAATTGACATGTAAAAGGTCTCTTTTGTCAAGAAGTGCATGTAAAGTGCTGGGGTAAGAAGCTGATCGCTTACAAAAGGAGCCACCGACTCTTTAAATTATGAGTGTGAAGGGGGTTATAAATGTTAAATATGGGGGGTGATGTTGTAAATGGGCCGACGTGATACGACTAGAGAAGAATCACATAGCTGCGTCCTCTGGTTGTTATTAGACTTTAAGATTTGGGGTGTTTTTTTTGCCTAAACCTGTGGCAGTAAAAGCGCTGCATTGTCTCGGGGTGAATAGCTGGACTCCGTAGGAGCCCATTTGGAGAAAACTTTTTTTTTTTAAAGAGAAAGTATTATTAAGAACACCTCCCTGCTTTTTAAGACACGTGACAAAAACTAAGAGCATTGGTGATGAGTACTTTGATTTAGATGTTTAATGAACTCCAAGGCTCTGCTGTTTCTCCTGGGACAAAAATTTGTACCCCTTTCAGTTAAGAAGCAGCAGAAGAACCCTTGGGTAGTGTTTATTCTGCCATACAGGCAGCAGCGTGAGACAGCAAAAGGTAAATATTTTCATTCCTGACGAAAAGAAAGGTTTTCTTTGTGTTCCTCACACCCTGGGGAGTTTATGGCTCTCTATTAAGAAAACATTTTGAAGTATGTTCTTTGGGTCAGGCTTGGGAGTGGAAGGATGCTGCTTCAAAACCTGCTTTGATACTGACAAGCGGCGTCCGCGGTGGCGATGGGAGAGCGTCGCGCTGTGCGAGCGTCCTGCCGAAGCGTTCCAAGCACAGGCAAAGCTGTGAGCACCTCCGGGATCCCAGGGCCGCCGACGAGGGTTCAAGTCCCGTGGCGTGGGCCTGGCTTTCAGCTGCTGCTCGTTGGCTTCCTAGGTCTTCTAGCGAAGAAATGTTTCACTTCGTAATTAAGAACAAGCCGAAATGTGTTCAGGGTTGAAAGAACAAAAGTGAAATGTGCCAATTACCCAAACCCTTCTAGCTGAGCTGGTGTCACTTCTGGTTTATCAAACAAGCACAGACTCTTGTGTGATGAGTAGCTCCTATGCTGTCTTACTTTTAAACAGCAGATGGTGTTAGAAACCTGTAACAGGTGGAACCTCTTCAGTTTTATGTGAGAGATCAGAAGTAACAGCAATTTCTCATTTCCCTAGGGGTAGTTCCTTCAGGAGATAAACAGCAAAAGCTGGCCATGGACTTGGATATTTGTAGAGAAGGAAAAACTTCTAAATCACACGTGTTCATATGAAAGAAAGCAATTCTGGCCTCACTTACTCTGGTTACACTAAAAGGAACCTGGCAGTGTTCTTCATAATTCTCTGTTAGCACCTCTAAAAGAGAGGTGTAGCAGGGGGAATGAGCTGTGTTTGCTGGTGTGCCTCAAAATCCTGCTCCAATCTGCCGTAGTCGATTGGTTTCTTGTATATGATAATAGCACTTCACAAGCTTAAAGTGTTTTATAAACATTTAATTACTGCAGCATTTGACTCAAAGCCAGAAATCTCTCATTCATCTGCATCTTGCAAGGTCTGTGAAAATGATATTCAAATTACAGAATTACAACAAGGGTTGAGTTCAAACTTCACTTACAGAAGCCTCCGTTAGCTGAGATTTGTGAGCATCGCCTGTCTTCGCTTCCAGATTCGCAAAGCGAATTCCTTCCTCGGCAGTGGAAACGGTAAAATGTTTTTGCATGCCTACGGATTTGAGGACTTGTGAGCACCCCAGGACAGGGAGCTGTATTTAATCTGGGAGAACACTGTGCTAACATCCCCTCGGCCCGTGCTGTGCGAACTTCTGAGGCAGGCAAGGACTTTTACATCCAGATGAGAGCCCTGTTGGATGCCCAGTCCCCGTAGCGTCCTCTGCTGTCCTAAGCAGTAGGAAAATGATTATTTGTTAAGAGTCGCTCTTAATCACCAAACCACTTGCAGTTGTAACGGGGCTTCTCCACCCCAGCCCTACTTTTTAAAGAAGGTGGAGAGAGGCAGGCTTACAGGACGGTTTTCCGCTGCCCCAAGCCTGCCCTGCTCCATGGATCTGAGCCTGCTGGGAACATGCAGGCATAATGGGCTTTGTGACACCGAGTACAAGCAGCGCTAGAGGTAAGAGCTTGGGTTGGATGAGTAACTCCCACCTAACCGTCTGCCTCTTCCACAGCTCCCCTTTCTGTACAGCAGGCTCTTAAGGGCAGACTTGGTGTGCCGTATAGAAACCTCTTCCTTTCCATGAGAAAGGGAGATGTCGGCGGGCCACGCGCGTGCTCTCTTGGATGCGAAGGCTTGCTGCTGGGCAGGGCAGGGGGCCCAGCTCAGACATGGTTTCCTTGCCAGAAACGGTAATTCTGACGACGTATTTTGAGCGGCACTTCAATAAATGCCATTGCTGGCAATCAGACCCTTCCGGCTGAGACAGATCACTCGTTTCAAGGCCCCGATCGCGCTCTCTTGGGTGAGTTTGGGCACACGAGAGAGCAGCTCGCGAGGAGGAACAGGAGCGGAGCAGGGCAGGGAGCTCCGCTGGTGCTTCATTAAAGCCGGCTTTTCTCCTCGCGGCAGCGCGATTTCACCGGGCCCGCCTCCCAGATCCAGCTGCCGGGCTCCAACGCTCTGATCTGTGCATGGGGTGCGCTGCTAATTAGGGAGGCAATTCCCATGGATACCGGGAAGGATTGTCTGTGCCGGCAAAAGTGATCCCAGCTGGGGAAGCGGGGAAGGAAAACGCATTGAAATATTCGGGAAGAAACTTCAAAAGTTTCTGGAGCTGTAGGTGGAAAACATTTCTGGCATTACTGCATCCCAACGTGTAAATCATCATTGTTTTAAACCTAAGGTGCAGGCTGTTTCCACGCCGGTTTACAGGAGTTCACCCACGTCATTGGTTCCTTTGGCTGCTGGAGCATTTACCCGCAGGGCGGAGCTGAATTTGCCCCCTCGTTACCTGCACCCACTCGGGACCGTGCCCTCACCCCTGCTCTTGTACCCGCAGGGTGCCCTCTGCTCGGACGCGCAGCACGGGAAGGATCTTTCCAGAAAATGGCAAACAGTTTTTGTTTCCATGAAGGCAACACCCTGGGCGAGGCAACGCGCTCTCCGGGGAAGGCACGCGCTGGCGGGCTGGTAATTCTGGTTCCCTCAGCAGCGCGGCGCCGGTGTGCGCGGCTTCGGTACCTCCCCGGCCTTTGTGCCTCATCCTCCTGAAATGCACGGATTTAAATAACTTATTTCTGTGTGAATTCATATTTGAAGGGTCTGTTCAAGGAAAAAGAGCGCTCCCTGGTAAAAACAGAGGGGGGAATACCTAGTCAAGTAGCGCCCGGATGTGGAAAAAGAAACAAATATGGTTTAAAATTATTTTGTAATTGTTCAGCTGCAAGGCCTTATGTTCCACTTGCAGTGGGGGTAAAAAACTACTTTTTATTTAAATAAATAATAAAAGGTATTGTTGAAGTTTTTTTGGTTTGGAGATTTTTTTGGGAACATCCTCACCAATGGTTGTAACTCGGATGTATTTTGCTAAGTGCTCTCCGGCAGAAGCTCAGGTACTTCTCAAGCCGTTTCTAGCTTGCACAAACACAGAACGAGAGAGGCAGGCAGACTGTTAGGTCGGATTTCCATCCCTTTCTCATCCAGGGCACCTGCTCCCCTCTCCCTCCCCCTCCGAGTCCTCCCAGCTGTCTGTCTGTCTCATTTATGTCAATTAGAGATTCAATGCTGCCTGATTTAATTGGCCTGACTTTCCCCTCTAATAGAAGCCCCACGAAGGCAGGGCGTGCAGGCAGCTCTCTGCGGGCTGCCTGCCTGGGGATGGAGCCCGTCCCGCGGTCGGGCCTCGTTTGCAGAACACAATAACCTGCTTGTTGCTATCAGCTGCGATGGAAAGGTTGGTGACCCCCTAGCAGGGACGGGACCTGCGCGATGACGTTATCTGGAAGCTCGGTTAAGGAATTTGGGCAGCCGCTTGCTCGCTGTGGGGAGGCTGAGGCTGAGCTCTGCCACCCGAGGCAGCCTTCCCCTGCTCGGAGGCTGCCTCTGTGGGTGGCAGCTGCGAAGCTTTCACCCGCTGTGTCTGGAGGTGTCCTCCCCGAGCAAGGCTGCCCGAGAGCCACGTTTTGGGGCTCTGCAGGGAGTAAAAGCCTCTCGAGCAAAGTTTTCGCCGCCCCTCTGCTCCCCCTCCAACAACCGAATCGCAGGAACCAGGCCTGACCTACTTCTTCTCCCTGGCTCCTCGCTTGCGTTTCCCTGACAAATTACGAGGCCCTTCATCTCCCGGCAGAAATGTGAGTTTCCCAAGTAGCTGGCCCACAGAGGCATAAATATTAAACAGCAACAGTACCATCTAGTGACTTTGACTCACGGAGAGCATCAGTTAAGATGGGGACAAGGAAATCGGTGCATTAAGGAGTCCGAGCAAAGCCCCAGATGTGCAGACGAGGTCTTATCTCTGGGTTCATTTGGATATAGGAAACCAACCGTGCTGGTGCCGCACCAGCCTCTCGCTCGATGTGACGCTTCCTTGGGAGACAATCCCGTTTTTAGCCTACTGACTCCCCGCTGAACCCAGCCCTGACCCACGCTCCCTCTGCTGGTAACGAACTAATTTATTTAACGCGTTCACAACTTCGCGCACACCCCCACGCGCACACAACAGCAAATCCTGGCAGAAGCACGCGATGAAATTTAGGGCTGCGGCGATTTCTCGGTCCTGGCGAACGTGCACCTTTTGGCTCTGATGAGCCAGGAGTGAAATCCTGAATTGGATGCATAAACCAAATAGACACGGTTCCATTACTGCATCAAAAACAGGCCTAAAACTGAGCAGAAAGGGTACACGAGCTTAAAAGGCCCACTCCAAGCAGATCTGAAATTACATCCTCTCCTTCACAGCTGAAGGGAGGAAATCAAATTAGAGCGTTTCTTTCTCCATCAGAGGACACCAGTCCTGCTGCGGCCGTGTTACGCCGCGCCGTCGTTCAAGGCGCGCAGGAGCTCTCCCTGGGGGGCTTCTGCGTGACCAGGGCATCGCTCCGGGTCGCCGCGTTGCCCACGGGCTCTGGGGTGCTCTGTGCTGGAGGGCACAACCCTCCTCGGCTGGTTTGCAGCGGGTGTGTGGGCACTGCCTCTTTCCCGGTCGGAGGCCGTTGTTACACGCACCAAATGCAGGGGATGGAGGAAAGGTGACACAAGAACACAGTGCTGCTGAACTTAAATGCTAAAACATGACAGCAAACCTATTAAATGCCGTTGGTACTTGCAGAAGAAATTGCTTTGCCACCTAATCAAACGTGTCCCCTCTTTGCTATCAAGAGCACGGCGCTGCCCTAAGTCCACTCAGCCTGGCTCATGGGCTGATGGGTGCCTGACAATTTTCTGGTTTCAATTTAAACAGAAAACTAAATTAGCAAATTAATTGTTTGCCGTGTTTTTCCTTGGTCCCCATCAGCTGCCGCAGGACCAGCAGCCAATCCAGGGAACCCTCTCGCAGTCCCGAGCAGAAGGTGGAGCTCTGCACCGGGTCCTGCTATCTACCAAGTGTCAGTCATGTTAATTTTAAATTACTTTTGTACAGCTTGGTGTCAAAACGATTAAAGCATGAAAAGAAAAACTGAACTGGAGAGAGGGAAGGGTGGGGGGGAGAGAGAATGAATAATTTACCTTGCGTTTACAGCAAGGACACTTAGATTTCTTTAACTCCTCAACTCTGCGAAGCCTGAAACTTTTCTTTCCTCAGCTCAAACTGCTTACGACTCCGCCTGAGCAGGTGCTCTGGATCCTCGCCGTCTGCAGGGAGGCAGTAACTGCTCGCAGCACAAAGCCGTGATAATATCTGAGTTTTTTCCCAGGTAAGGCTTTTCTCTGCGCCGCGCTCACCATTTGTTGCAGTCGCCAGCACGAACCCACCCACCCACACGCAGACCTTTCCTCCCCTTACCGGTCCGCGCCCAGCTCCATTTTCTCCAGAACTTGAGCACACCGTGCTAGATAATCACACGCTCAAAAAACAGAGAAACGCACAATCAGACCCAGCCTTAAAACTGCAAGAACAAGAACCTCAAAACAGCATCTTGCGTAGGATCACAGCGTAATGGCCCTGGAGCTCACCGCGTCGGTTCGCCCAACTAAGCTGTGTGCCTTGTGAAAACTTTGGCTTTCTGGGCAAAGACTGCTTTTTTAAGACTGCCCTTCTAAGTTCCATCTGCGATTTCTTTCTCTTTCCAGTTACTGAATGCTATAATCAGTGGTCCTTGAAATATCCTACTAAATCTGGTGAGGCCATAGGAACAGCAAAAAGCTTTGTAAAGAGGGCAACGTGGCACCACCTGAAAATGTAAAGCAAGACAAGTTTAGCTACTTCTGTCAGTTTTTGTCTTCAGCTTATACATAGGAGCATTTTCTATTCATATTTCTTTAAAAATGGGGTATATTTATTTTGAATTATTTTGTCTTGAGGGACTACAAATTGCAACGAGGTGTCTTTGATGGAAGATCACTAGCAGGGTGACAGAGCTGCCTGGGAAATAAGAGGGGCTGGATGCTCCAGCGTAATGTATCCTGCAGGATATGTGTGGGCTTGAATCGATTTGTCAAATTTGAGCAAAGAAAACAATTTTGCTAATGGGTGTTTTCTGAAAAAAAGAGCGTGTTGTCTCGGCAGTTTGTGTTCTGACTTGTGCTGTCTTCTCGCCACCCATCCTTGGCAGGCGCAGAGAGGAGGCACCGGTGTCTTCTCCCTGCACCTCGCTCCTGCGTTGTGAGCCCGACAGCCTTGCCAGCTCCCAACAGCTCGTGCGACGGGTTGAAAAGCACGCTTGAGATTTCCTCCTCCAAAACTACTCGCCCGACTTCTCTAACGTGTTTGCTTTGGCTCGGTAATCCCCCTTTCCCTCAACCCTCGTGGCTTCGGTTCTGTGGCCCGCAGGGCAGGCTCCGCTCGGAAGGTGGGGAAGGCAAACGGGCACCCCTGGAACAAACGAAGCTGCCCCCTCCCTGCTGCCCCATTTTTGTGCTGCTGCACGTGGAGTGTGGAAATCGCGGGGTCTGCGCAGTTTAGGAGCTGTGACTGGGCTGCAGTGTTGCACTGCATGGGATTTCGCTTAAGCATGCAGGCATGGAAATGTTTCTCTCATTAATAGCGGGATTCCCTTCACATGGCAATGTTTCTTCAGCTGCTGACTCACAAATAAATCATCTAACTGACTTTTTTTTCCCTTTCCCATTTGGGAAGCTCCTGTAAACTTCCCTTATCCTCTGCCAGAGGCCTAGCAGGAGGCTTGAAAAATGAAGAGCAGTACATTTTGGTAATGTCACCTCCTGCAGTGCATTTTGGTAATGTCACCTCAGATGTGCCATGGGGGGAGTACCGAGCATCGCGACCTCCAGTCTGACTACCACAGCTTTCCCTCTTTAATATGTGCTTGGTGCGAGAGCAGCAGCTATATAAAACTAACACCTTTTTTACTAGATGCTGCTAGTCCAGCCTCAGTGATGTCTGCTCACTTGTGCAGCTTCTTAAATAAAAAACACTGTCAGCATTAAAAATACAGGTATAAAAACTGCGCCTGATACAGTAATTATTTAAAATATAAGCACAAGTCTCAAACATGTTATCTTTTTTTTTTTTTTCCCTAATCAGCAAGGCTGCCCCTCTACCTGGCACTGGAGAGCTGTGTGAGGGCACGAGAGGGACGTGCAGTGGATTTATTATCAACAGTGCTGTTGTATCGCATCCAACTGCAAAACCTATCAGGTATGAAACAGTTTCAAATCCTAAATTGTCTGCTGGCCCGGCAGTTAGCATCATTAATTGAACAGAGTTCAGCCCGCATAAATAATGGATACAGACTCACTCACAGAACCGGGAACTTTGCAGGGCGTACGCTGCCGCCTCGCAGTCGTGCTGCGGGTTGTCCTGTTGGGACGAAGGTGCAGGAGACGCGTTATCACTCGCACGGCGCTCGGGAATCACCAAAAACACTCAAGGGGTTAACAAGAGTGGTCAATGCTGATTTCCCTAAAAAACATAAGACAATAACTTAGACTAGGGCACCAAAAAGGACGTTTAGGAATACAGCACTTTTCCTCAGTTAAGAGCTCGTGAAATCAGGGCGATGCGGGCTTTTTTTCTTCCTCTCCAACACTTGCATTTCCTGCCGTTGGACAGTAAGAATTTGAGTTCTGCATTTCAATGCGTTGGGGTTTTTTTAGGCTTTTGATAATCCTCAGATGATAATTTAAACTATCTACCAAGCAAAGTAAGGCTTTTCAGTCCAGACCACTGAATCAA
This sequence comes from Anser anser, assembly GCF_964211835.1. NCBI lineage: Eukaryota > Metazoa > Chordata > Aves > Anseriformes > Anatidae > Anser > Anser anser. Next base: position 4,154,544 of record NC_139745.1, on the reverse strand, counting down.
TTCTTTGTTAGTAGACACTTCATCCCCTTGAAGTATCCAGGAAGATTTATTCTAATGAGACATGTAGACAAAGTGACATTTTCCCATCTCCTGCTAGCTAAACACAAAATCGCAATTACTCCAAAACAACTAAGATCAGAAGCCGGTGCGCTATTGGCTTTTCAATAGCGGCTGTTTATTAGCTTTCCCCAGGACCTGCCTTTTTTATTGAGGGGAAAAGGATCTGGAAACAATCGATTCTCGGCGAAAAGTTTTTCTGAGGGAGTTGTTTTTAATTTGCTGACTTGCTCCAAAGAAAGCCGTCTGTGTGCAAATTCGCAGATCTGCCGATGAGTAATCAGGAAGCTTTTGTGTTTTAATATTTTGATGGTAGAAGGAAAGTAGCACAAGACTGACAGAATAAATACATATATTTACAGGACATTCTGTATCGATTGGAGTACAAAGACCAAAATAATAAAAGTGTAACAAAGACAGCAACCAACTAAAAGCCAGATGCTGGAGGCGACCTGAGGCCTAAAACAAAGCACAGATCATCAGTAATTGGTGCTGGAGGAGCTTAAAGTCAAGAGATGTTTCTCTCTTTGTCCTGAAAATTCTCAAGAGCTGGAGGCTGGTGTTTCCAGCACCCCGTGAACGACACAATTTAGAGTTATAACTGATGAACAAGACAGAAACTTCAAAGAGATCAGCAGGTCGAGGACAACCAGGCCTTCTTAACCCGACACCCTCGATTTACATTTGGATTTTATGTTTGTAAATGAAGCCACATACAAATTTAGGGATCGGTGATAAGGAAATGGAAGCTTATGAAAGGTGTCGGGCATCTCGCATCAGGAAATTTCTATGGAAATGCTTGATTGCTAACAGGATTTACGGGTATCTACTTGCTATAATTAATCTTTCTCTTCCACATAATTTCATTACATGTTGCCTGTTTTTACTGAGTACAGTCCCAACATCCCTGAAACCCACGGGTTCAGTGGAGGAAGGGTTTTTTAATGTCTTAGGAGTTGCATTGCAACAGCAGAGAGGCTCAACAACTCCGCGTTTCAGGGGTGGAGAGCTCCAGGGACTGGCAGAGCTGGAGAGAAGGGCTCGTAAAAGGCAACAGGCTTGAGGAGACAGAGGAAGGAAGGTCTTTAACTGTTAGGCTGAATCACTAAAGCCCGTATCTAATGAACCATACGGTATTTACTGATGCTGCGTGTCCTTGTCTATTACAGACATTTATCAGCAGGCTTGCTCCCCCTTCCCGTTTTCCAACTTCATGTCTTTGTGGTTTGCACGCGTGATGCATTTTCAGTCTTGTCTTGTTAAATAACACAAGTAGTGAGGTGCAGACCCCAAGCCCTCTCAACTTGCAGGTATCCTTTAGCTGAATAAAGGGGCAGCATTTTAGCCCTTTAGAGTCGCTGTTGTTGGGAATCCTAGGGTCATTGGGGTTGGAAAAGCCCTCCAAGATCATCTGGTCTAAGCGTCCCCCTACCACCACCACCACCCACTGACCATGTCCCCAAGCCCCACGTCCAACCTCCCCTTGAACACCCCCAGGGATGGTGACTCCACCACCTCCCTGGGCAACCCGTCCCAACGCCTGACCGCTCTTTCTGAGGAGAAATGTCTCCTCATTTCCAGCCTGAACCTCCCCTGGCACAACTTGAGGCCATTCCCTCTGGTCCTATCCCTGGTTACCTGTGAGAAGAGGCCGACCCCAGCTCCCCACACCTCCCTTTCAGGCAGCTGCAGAGAGCAACGAGCTCTGCCCTGAGCCTCCCCTTCCCCAGACCAAACCCCCCCGGTTCCCTCAGCGAAGGGGAGAGCCGTGCACCCACCCCGGGGCAGGAGGAGGCCAGCCTGTAGGCTCAGGAGCGGCAGCCCGGCTGCTCCCCGGGACCGGGGGCTCGGTGCTGCCCGTGCCGGGGGGGGCCCAGCGCTGCCCCTTCCCCCCGCTGCCACGCCGCCAGCGGGGACGGAGCCCGGCAGCCCCGCTGCTTCCAGCCCGGCGGAGCGGCAGGCAGGGGGCAGCAAAGGGAAGGCTTTTCACTTTTTTTTTCCTTTTTTTTTTTTGTTCTCAGCCCTTTGCAGTCGGAGCTTTCCAGCCCGATTGTGCTCAGCGCTGGTGTTACAGCAGCGCCTCCATTTACCCTCCCCCCATCTCCACCGTTGGGGGGGGGGGGGGGGCTCTTTTTGGGGGGGGGCTGGCTGGGTTGTGAGGGGAGAAGGGGTCTCGCCCCCTCACTGTGCCAACTGGGGGGGCTCTCCCCTCACTGTGTGTGTGGGGGGGAGCGGTTGTGGGGGTGTCAGCGGGGCCGGGGCTGCCCCGGGGAGGGCAGGGGGCCGGGCCCCCCCCTCAGCTCCCGGCCTGGGACTCTTTCTCTCTCCCGCCCCCCCCCCCGCTCCTAAGCGGGAGTTTCCAGGAAGCGCTGAGGAGAGCCGCATCACCGCGCAGCCCCTCACAGCGAGCTCCTTCCGCAGAGGCCGTGGCAGCAACGCCAAGTAGTCCCAGCAGGGTGCCAGCCCTCACCCGCTATAAAGCCCCGTCCCGCTCTCCCCTCGCGGGGTTTTATCACAGGGGGGAGGCGAGGGGAGCGTTTGTCTCCCCTCGCCCCGCGGCTTTGGCCGGGATAAGTCAGGAGGAAGTGTGATGGGGGGGGGGGGAGGGGAGGTGAAAAAAACCTGAGCGGCGGAGGGATCCGGAGGCGCGGAGGAGTGAGGCGGCCCGGGGAGCCGTGCGCGAGGGCGGGGGTGAGCGGGAAAACGCGGCGCGGAGCCGGGAACAGCGCCCCCGCCCCCTCCCGCGGGGAAGGGGGGGGGGGTACGGGGAGAGGGGGGGCGCCGCTGAGGGGGGCTCCCGGCCGCCCGCTGCCCGCCCTGAGGGGATGGGGAAATGAAGGGGAAGGGGCCGGGGCCGGGCGGCAAAGTTTGGGGAAAGTTTCCCCGGCCTCGAGGTCGGGGGCCCGGGGTCGCGCCTCAGCCCCGGCGCCTGACAGAACGCGCCCCCCCCCCCGCCGCCCGCCCCGGGCAGGTGAGCGGCCGCGGAGCTGCCACAGCGCCCCGCTGCCCCCAGCCCTCCGCCCACCCGTTTTTTTTTTTCCTTTTTTTCCCCCCTTTTTCCTTTTTTTCCCCCTCTTTTTCCCTGTCCCCTTTTCTGAGGACCCACGTTCCTGTCAGCGCACCTGGGCCCTGCGGGGGAGCCGCTCGCCCTGCGCCTCGCAGATGTGCGGGGGCGGCTTCACCTCACCCCACAGCCCCTCTCCTCACCCCACAGCCCCTCTCCTCACCCCACAGCCCCTCTCCTCACCCCCACCCCCCCCCAAACCTCACCCCACCCCGCGGGTGGGCAGCCCCCAGCCCCCCGGGTCAACCCCGTGCCCGAGCAGCACGGCCACGCTCGGGAAGTTCGCCCCAAACGCCCCCCCCCCGGTTTAGGACCCCACACAGGACCCCCAAATCCCCACAGGAGAGCGCCCAGGCCCCCCCTCAGTTCCCCCCCCAACGAGGGCTCCCCCTCCCCCGTTAACCCCTCGGCCTGCCCCCCGCCCGCTCCCCGTCCCGCAGGCCTCATGTCCCCCTATTAACCCTGCCGGGAGAGGACAAAAGCTAAACTATGATCCCGCTCGGCTTCCCCCATCCCATCCCCGGCTACATGAGCTTCACATCCTCCTGCTAGGGCTGAAAGGAGAGGAGAACAAGAGCTGCTGCTGATTGTAAGGCCTCGCTCGGCTTCTCCCCACCCCCTCCCGGCCCCATCCCCCACTGCAGCTCCCATAGCCTCGTATCCCTCCCATTAACGCTGAAAGGGGAGGACAGGAGCTCTGATGGGTTTTTCTCAGGCTTACTCTGTTTTCTCCCCCCCCCCACCCCCCCCACCAACCGATACCAGCTCCACAGCCCTGCATAAGTGCAAAGCACGCATCTGGCTCTGCGAGCACAGCGAGTAAATGCCCCCCTTTCCTCCCAGCTCCACAGCCCTGCGAGGGAAAATAAAAATAAAAAAAACCCTGATTCCCCTTGTTTTGCTTATTCATTATAAGGGCTCGGTAGCGTTCTTTTTTTAAAACGTGTGATCTCTTGTTTTAGAAGCATCTGTGCTTTAAGAATAAGGTTTTGTCTTCTATCATCTTGAATGTAGCTCTTCATAATAATCTCCTGAAGTGCTCCATTTTTGTCCTTAAAGTTCTATTTTATTACCTCTTGTGGATGAGTGAAGGTCAGTTTAACCCTTTATATAGGAAAATCAGCAGCCACTTTAGAAAAAGGTTGCCTTTTTCTTTTCTAATTCGTGGTTATGATAATATTTTATTGAGCGGAGGGGTTTTTTTCCAGACCAGTCCTGATGCACGGTGAAAGAAGTGTGTGCTTCAGCACTGATTAAAGTCATGTATGAGTTAATGAGAAGCTTGCAGAGTATGTGAAGCAAGAGAAAATCTTTAACCAGCTCTGCTGTTCCTTCTACATACCACAAACTTGTAAGCTGTAACCAGAAGGTGGATTGAATGTGTGAAATGCTGCAGTAGCAGTCCCTTGTAATTGCATCACAGGTGGATGCTCGCTCAATTAATGCATTATCATTTTCAAAATACCTAAAAGTTGTTTGTTTGTTTGTTTGTTTCCTCAAATTGTGAGACCTCGTGTTTCAAAGCGTGTTGAAATCCTTGGATGAAGGACGCTGCAAGCCTACAAAGTACTGTGTTCTGGGTTGTTTTTTTTTTCATTTTAGACAATGTCTTTGTTTGTTTTCATGCTAACTGCTTCCTGGATTAATAGATTGATAACACAGAAGAGCCTCTCAGGTGTTGGGGGAACATAGCGGTGATATCAACATCCTAGTTGTGGGCCTTCTAATTTAAGAAACGTGTTGTCAGAAGATGTAAGATCAGGGCTGAATCTTGCTTGCATTTAGGTCCAAATGTAAGATACCCTTCCTAAGGAGTCCCCAGTGAACACTGAGAGTAATTAAGTAAAAATAAAACCTTTCACTTCAGCCCTCCCCGTCGCTTTTAACATAGAGAAGAAAGTGCAACACTGTTTTCATTACGTGTTCTGGTATTTCTTAATTTTGTATTGCATCTTAAATGCTCAAGTGACTTATAATTTCTGTGATTTGGGGGTATTTCTACACCGTACTTTTAAAGAAATCATCTCACTGGGTCCCAAAAGGAGCTATTGAGCAGTCAATCTCTTAAAAAAAAAAAAAAAAGACAACTTCTTACAGCTTTGCCTTTCCTTCTTATTTTCTTCTGGAATTTTCATACCTAATTGATGAATTCCTCTTTTGTTAAATTAAGTAAATATTTATTGGTATCTGTTGGATTTTTTTTAATCTTTTTGAAGAAGAACAGAACGTTGTCACTGAGACAATCCCTTCACACTGTATTGAAGAGATGACAAAAAGCGAGTAAAGGAGAGTTGTCTTGTGCTGGCAATGTCAGTGCCATTTTTGGAAAACAATACTATAGGAAATGGAAAATACATTTTATGCTGGTGGGAACTTTGTAATGAGGCTAAGAGAGGATTTGATGTCTCAGAAAAGCAATTATTACGAGGGAAAAAGCAGGACTTTATCATCCATTTGTAAGGGTTCTCCGTCTGAATATCCTTTTGGGGAACTGAAATTTGGCTCAAGTCTGTTTATGAACATCTGTTGAATGGAATTTTAAAAAGGCGCAGATTATAATCTTAGTTTCTGTTGACTGTTTAAGCAAAATAAAATGCAACTGCCTGTGGGTTTTGGGTTTTTGTTTGTTTTAAATAGTGAGCTGCGTGAATCTTCCGTAGTCTGTAGTACCGATTACCTGGTTGTATATGCCTGTTCTGTACGTTTTTCTCTTCTGCATATAAAATATAGCTCCCACCCCTTTCTGTAGCTGTTCAATCCCATTACTTTCCTACTGAGCTTTCAAGTTTTATATTTTTTTGCAACAGGAGACTCTTGGATATCAGTATCTCTGGCGTGGTGTTTTTGTTTTGTTTTTTTCACAAAGAATACAGTGGTATATTTGAGGGGAAATTTGGAGAAACGTTGGGTATTCCCAGGACTGTGACCATTTGCTTAGCTTCACATCCTGCCCACCTGTCCTTAGCCGAGTTTCTGTAAATGCAATCACTTTGTGTCCACTGTCTCTGGATACTACTACTTCAGCATCTATTTCTGCAGTGTTTGTGACCTCCTGTTATTCAGGGAGGTCTTCACTGTAATTTTCCCTCCTATTATTTTGCCTCTTTTGCAGCCTGATGTTTTTGCTGTTGTTTTATATTCCGAGCGAGGATCCTGTGAATACTTCAGCTCAAAATTTAGGTCATCTTCGATAGAAGAAGGAAGAGGAAACCTAAAAAGTAAAAATAAGATTTCAACGCGCTTTAAAAAGTGACAACTCTTTTCAAAAAAAAAAAAAAAGTACAAACTCATCTGTATTTTGTGGCTGTATGGCTGAAGGGAGGGTGCCTTTTTTGATTTCAGAAGGAAAGCTACGCATCTTCATGTGAGTGTGGTTTCTTTCCCATGTGCTTTCCTGGTCTTTTTCATTTCCACACCTGCTTTGAGCTTTAATCACTCAAATTATTCATAGACTTGCCCTGGAAAAAGAAGAGAGTGACCTCTTCCCATCTGGAGTAGATGGATTTACCATCAATAATTGTAAATGGACTTGGATGACTTAATGGTTTTTATGCTTAAAATTTTTAATTCTGTGATTTCGTTGCATTTTAAGAATTCTGCACGTGGTCTCCTCTGAACTGATAAATCTCTATGGTATAACTTCAAGTTATTTCGTGCAAATTATATCTTAACACTGGCCTCACATCTACAAAGTGCTGATGAACCCCCATGAACTGCTGAGTCGTCAAAGAGCATGCAGTTTTCACAGGACCAGGCCCGTAAATTGCACTCGTCTTCTTTTTTTTGTCTTTTTTTTTTTTTCTGTAATTATATGCAATATATTTTCTTACAAAGAACCTGGAGACAATTTATGAAATCAGCAGCCACAAAAGCAATGTGGTGCCTGTTGGGGGTTATGTATTCACATTGATTACAATTTAACAGTCCCTCAGCCCGAGGATATCTGAAGGGATGTAGAGCCAACTGCTTTTCAATTCGTGTGCGTTGCTATAAGCAGCAAGCTGGAATTGATAGATATCTGTTGCTATTGCCAGCAACTCTTGTTTTTCTGTTACTTTAGTAGCTTAATTTAAATTATTAAGAAACTTGTGAATCTGTTTTGTTTGTTTCTGCTCTTCCCAGCAGCTCTTTGCAGTTTTTTATGTATTAAATGTGCTGAGCTTCAGCTGGCCTGGGTGTATAATAAATACTTTAGTGAATGAGGTTTAGTCCCGTTTCCTCTATTAACTCAAAAGAGATTCGTTTATTTTCTGGATTGTTTCTCCATTCAGAAGGAGAGAAGACCTGCATAGCCAGAGTTCACCTCATAAATCACCTAGACAAATGGCACTTGGGGCCGAATAAGATACAAAACAAGAGTAATCGTGATTTAGTCTCAACGAACTTGTGGTATTCTGCTATGGAAATGTTCGTGACATGAGACAAACAGAGAGAGCCACCTGGCACCAGGCTCATCTTCACGACGGAGGGAGCGCCACGAGAGCGACTTCAATGGGCTCAGCAATCGTGCAGGGTATTTAGCGAGTTGTCCCGTATCTCCTAAATGCTGTCTTTTGCACTCAATGCTGTGCTTTTTTCTCTGTTTTGCTATTTCTGATGCTCAGAACGCAGTGATTTTTGTACCAGCTGCGGGCAGTCTGCACTCGCTCGGTCCCCACGACAAGGTGCGGTACTTTCCGACGCTGATGCGCTGTTCTCCGCAGCTGCATGGAAGGGCCACTTCAGAAATCAGCCGCTCTTCAGCTTCCCGGGTTTTAGCTGAGCTTAACCTTTGGTGATCAGTAAATGGACATGGTAAGAAAATCTGTGGCCCAGCCACTCCTCCTTTCCTGAGACTTGTCAATCAACCTCTGCGCCCTCACCTGCCTGCGTTTCAGTATCCCTTCCACCTCATTGCAGTTCCTAGTCTTTCTGTTGGAGGTGGAGACATGTAAAAACATCTTTAGGGTGATGGATCATGAGTGTGGGTACAGATGGCAGTATTTTTGGTGCAAATAAGGGAAGAAAACACTTTGCAACTTCTGAAAATGGGTGCTAGGTGCTTTCTTAACACCAGTTCACTGATCTCCTGCCTAATTTAAACAATGCATCTCGTCCTTGTTCAATACAGTTATCTTCTACTCTTAGTAGTTTTGTAATATCTTCATTAGATATTGATTCAAATTCTGAAATATTTGGGGCTGAGGGGGGTTCTTTTTGATTCCAAGTGTCTGATGAATCTATTTGTTGGCACCTGCAAACTCTGTCCTTGCTTCTTCCCCTCATTCTGTGTTTATTTCAAGGACCCTTCAAAATCATGTTGGCTCCCCTGGATACGATGGGACTTCTGTTCTACTAGATCAGAGCTTCCTGTCAGGGCTTTGCCATTTCTGAGGAAGGAAAGTCAGGTATCTTTCAGCTCAGTTGTTGCTTCATCTCCTCTGCTCTCCCAGGGGTCTTGCACACGCTTTCAGTTCTGCCTTACGTTTTTGATTTTGTGAGGTTCCCTACTATTTACATTTCTTCACATATATCCTCTTCATACCATCTGCTACCTTATGTTTTGCTCATCTCTGAAATTTAGCAACCGTACTTCATGCAACAGCGTGGTACCTTATTTTCTTAACGTTTAATAAAAGGATTCTAAAAGAACAAAGCAAATTAGAACTCACCCTTTCCATCTAGACATATTAACCGGTGAGGGAACGCTTCAATTAAGACCTTCAAAGCCTCGAGACAAATGAATTTGTAACTGCGATTTTGTACGTTGTTTATCCAAAAGGCATAGTATCCAATCAACTACAGTAGTTTTATTACAGACAGTGTGATAAGATTAAAAAATAAGATTATTACATATTGCTAGCCTCTCTATTAACTTTTTTCTTTAGAATTCAGCAGGTCTTTTAAGTAGTATTTACTTTAGAGTCAGTGTGTAGCTGTGCCTTGTTAGGTAAAAGCTACAGTAACTGTTTTCCTGAATTTAGCTCCTGACCTACCTTTTAAGGCCACGTCTACAAAGGGATGATGCATCAATCTCGTTTGTTTGATCTAATTACAGCTATTTAACTACACTGAGCACAAGTACATTCACCCCACTTTGTTATGCTGATTTAAGACGTTTTCCACTGTTAATCGGGTGCACACCATTCTTCCTTGCATCAATTCACCTCTCAAAATATTCTGGGCAGCTGTCCCACAGAGCGCCGTTCTGTTACTCAGCTGTATGTTCTTTTTCACAGCATGCTGGTAGGGAATTCTCTGGAATGTGGGAATTCTTCAGGTCAAACTGACTATTTACCGTTGCTTTTTTCTTGGCATTGATTTTTGCCTGTGCAACTTCTTTCTCAAAACGTTGCGAGGTTGCATGAAGAAGCAGCTGGTAAATCCATTACAATGCTTATTCCTGCGAGGTTGCACAGGTGGAGAGATCTAGCCGTACAGCTTCGCAGGTCTTTTGCTACTTGAGGAATGGAAGAAATGCAAAAAAGCGAGACCGCCAGATGTAATCAACCTGTTACTTCTGTACAACATCGACCTGGAGCAGCTTACTCAACGGCGTGCTGCTCTGGGTGTGACTGGTGGCACGGGGTCCTGGTGCAGAGAAGGGATGAGCAGAAGCAGCAGCCGCCCGTCGGGGTGAGAAAATTACGCTCCTAGAAATCTGCAGGTCTCAGCTGCTGAGGCGGGACGCAAAACAAAGGCATCCCTTAGCATGCAGGAGCCCATTGCTATCTGTGGAAGAGCACCGTTTCTGATGACTCGCAACTGAAAATTAGCCAGTTTTATGTCAGGGACGCTGTCGTGGGATTTTTTTATGCATATATCTGAAGAAGGTGCTGATCTTCTGTGTCATAAAGCTTGGTAATGCATAAGAAATTACTGTGAGCTTTTTCTAGGTATAGTCCATGAATCAAGTAGGGGTTATAGGGGTTCAAAGAATAAACATGGTCTGTTGAGCCAGGAGGAAGAATTTATGGAGACAGCGAACAGTTTCTTAATGGTTGTACACGGCCTTGCTCATCAGTGCAGGTGATTTACCATTAAATGGATGTAGAATGAGCGTAGAACGGTATTGTGAAACTTCCTCAGAGCAGAATCTTTAGAAACTTGAACTTACCCTGATTTGTACAACATCCGTAAGAGGAGGGGAAAGATACTAAAGGGTGGACAAAAGCAAGGAATGGAAAGACACTTTCAGTATTATGGACATCCAGTGAAAAAGTGTCTGCAAAACTAGCCACTTGAGGAGGAAAAAATGTGCATTAAGACAAAAGATAACGAAGCAAATTAATCAAAGAAACGGCATTTGGACTTTATTAGCAGTTACTAAAGTTGCTATCATGCCGCTGCGTGTTCAGTGTAGCTCAGAGATCTTCAACAGAAGTGTCAAAGTAGTTTGACTTGGCAAAATAACATTAATAAAAGAAGAAACGTTTGGTCTGAAATGCACTCCCTCATCTCTTCTGTAACTGAAAGTTGCAAAAAAGTCCTCCAAGTAACTTGCTGAAATGGTGGCCTGAGGTGGTGGCCCCGAATCATCTATTCTTCCTCTAAAAGTGTACTATTAAATTTGAAATACACCTTTCTCACTATTTTTATTATTATAGCAAATACAGGAAGAAAAATAGCAGTCATAGAAAGACATCATGAGGCCCATTGGTCACATCTCTGCTCCGGGACAAGAGAAAGATGCTTCGATGTGTGGAGGTTTTTATATCTTGTCCTTTAAAAATTAAAGCAAAACAACGACGAAACAACTGCCCATGCTAGTATTTTCGTTGTTTAGACATCACTTCTGTTGCTCTGCCAAATCTTACTGTGAATTAAGTCTATTACCTGTTCTGCTTTCAGTGGGCATGAACATTTGGTTGTCGACCTTCAGTGTAACAAAATGGAAGATGGCTATTTTGTCCTCTCTCACATGAGCTCTCCCCCTTTTTTTTTCTTTTCCTTTTTTCTTTTTACTTTTTTCCTTTTTTTTTTTCCCTGTTTTTAATCCAATATTTCAACCTGTTCTTAGGTTTAGATTTTCTGAGCGTCCTAGCCTTCTTGTTGCTCTCTTTGTGCTCTTCCCAGCTGGTTTATATCTGTTTTTATTTTTAATGTGGTGCCTGAAATTGGATACAATATTCCAGCTGAGATTTCACCAGGACTGAGTTGAACAAGATAATTGTCACGGGTGTCCTACGTAAAACAACCTTATTAAATATTTCTGTGATGTATTATCTTTATTGTGTTGACTCAAATTCAGTTTGTGATCCATTATAACCACTGGCTTCTTTAGTGCAGTACTGCTGCCCAGCCAGTTATCCCCCTTACTGTGCGTGTTCATGTCTTGATCTGTGGCTACAGAAAACGACTGAAAATGTCGTGCCTGAAGACAAGGGGGAGAAAAAGATCTGAGGAGGGTTTCCAAATGCACCATTGGTGTGAACTCCAAGCGGGCCAGCCTGCAAATGGAAGAGGAATCGTCAGTTAATGTTCTTTTTCAACAACGGATGGGATTTATGTTTTATTACTCAAAAAGCTCATAGAAGTCCTGATGTGAGCTGGAATAGGAATGTTTGCTTGCAAATGGGAAGGAAAATAGTTACAGGACGTGAATCTTAGGTTATAATTCTTGCTAAGTTTTTTGCTGTCCTGTCACTCACAAGATGAGCAGAACAACTTTATTGATGTCCCTTTTAAAAATAATAGTTGTGGCTGCGGAGTTGAGATGAACCAAAGTTAAAATTGAGCAGCTTTGTAGAAAGAAGAAATCAACAACCAGAAGAGCTGTGCAATTCCACTTCTGTCCAAAACGTTAAGGACGTAGCGATGCGATCCGTGTATGCGAGGTGTCCTCTTGGTCTTTCATGCAGCTGTCTGGTGAGAACATTGCCCAAACCAACCAACCACCAAAGATGAAGGATGCATTTGTGCCCCACACCCCCTTGCAAATTATTGCTTAAAGAAACATGAAAAGGTGACAGACGAGGAAGGAGGCTTTGACAGCATTGAGCATGGCGTGCCTGAAGTCGTGAACATCTCCTGTTGAGAATGGAAGACCCCAAGAAGAGCAGCCAAGGTTTGTTTGCTAAAGAGAAGTATTGCTAAAGCAGGCGTGTTTTTGTCTGGAGAGGTTAAGAGACCTTAGACTGTGAAAGAATTAGGTGGTAGGTGTTCCAGGTTACATTCTTCGTGGTGGAAATGAAAAGCCATTAGCAAAAATTAGAGATAAGGTGGGAGACTTTCACGGTCTTCTGGCACCTTCTGGGTCTTCTTTTTGGAAAGCTCTACCCTAAGAAAAGATTATTTTATTTATCCTTGTTCAGAGTTACATTGCTAAGGTGAGTTTGTGTCTGTGTGTGTGAGTGGAGGTTTGGCTGCAGCCAGGGTCACTGCTGAGTTCTCCAAGTGCTGTCTGACACAGAACTTGCTGAGCCTGAGCGTATTCCAGCACCAGGTCAGCCCACGTATTATTCGCTCTGTATTTCATGCTTCTTTACGCTCTCGTGACCCGGATGAATTTAACAGGGAACTGAGCAATGTGTTCAGTTTTCCTGTGTGTGCATCTTACACTTCTGCCCATCTTAGCCCAGTTCCTGCACCGTTAGGCTGTCTGTAATTACAAATCAAATCAGAAAACCTGCCTTCTCAAATCCTGTCTCGTTTAATGAATGTGTTTTTTTTTTTTCTTCAGATTTTCTTTTTATCCTTGTTTTTTGATGTTTGCTTACATATTTATGGCATGCAATTTGTGTGCTGCAGTAAATTCAGGATTACTAATTGTAACGGAATTTCATTATGTTTTTCACTATGGTATTTGAATACTTTTTAACCACTATATAAATGTATCTTTGTGATATTGCACAGAGGTTTTCCTCTCATTTCGTTGATGCAAAGCAATGAAATTTATGGCAAAGCTATCAAAATTCTTTACTGTATCTTTATATTCCACGGTGTCAATAAACAACTTTTCAACGTGCCCCAGCAAACTAATTATAAATAACTTCATTAGTCATCCACCAGGTTGCAGATGAGAGTTCCAAGCGCACTGCTGGTATTGGTTTTCCCCGGTTGTTGGACTTCCACAACGTGGGTCTCGAGGAGCCTCCCTTGGTCACCAAGCCTTATGCCAGGTGTCTACAGGCAATCAGCTCTCATTTTGTCCGTAAGGACGACAAACTCCAGCATAAAACTGGTTAGTGCTTTCAGCCCGGTAGCCCCACTAGAAGGGCTTTTTTAAATCTAATTTTTCTACTGAGACCTCCTACTCTAACTTCCAGCCTAAGTGATCAGGCCTCCTTGCATATTTGGTGCTAACGAAACCCTGCAGTTTAAGTACCTGTATTCATACCGTAAGCTATGTATACAAACTAATCCTATTCTATTTCAGCTTTTCTTTCGTCGGGAGTTTGCTGAACTAAAACTTCAATCTTTTCTCATGATAGATTCTTTGCTCTTATAACCATCTCAGTAAGCCTTTTCTATGACTATTCCAATTTTCACATATCTGTGAATTCAAACTGTACACAGAATTTTGTAAGAGTCGCTGCAATAACATCTGCATGTGCCTTACCTGGCCATTAGATCACATTGGTTCTTCTTCATTTTTGTGATGTGTAGTCGTTCTGTGCCTAAATAATGCTTTCGAGTCTTTATCCTTCTCTATTAACTGTGATGATTTCCCAGATTGGAAGAATTTTGGTTAATAGTCCCCAGCCTTGTGCTTTGCATTAATCTTATTACTGCATTCCACTTTGCTAGTCCATTCCTCAGAATTCCTGTGCTGTTCCAGAACCTCATCTGGTTCTTCATTTACCGTGTTCCAGTCTTCTGTACTGATGCTTTTCAATTTTGTCAGCAGCTAGCTGTATTAATGCTCCTCTTGCCATTGCTCGTGTGAAGGTCACTTAACAGGAGTAGCACCAGTTCTGACACCAGTGCTGGAGGAGCTTCTCAAGCACTCATTCTCTAGGCTAAAAGTTTGCATTTCAACACAATTCAGCATGTTTTCTTTAACCACTTGTTATTCACAAAACTCTTCTTTCGCTAATCTTCACCTTTTTCAGTTTAACTAGTAGTTTTGCATGTGGCATCAGACCAAATGTTCTGCTGAAGCTTAGGTGGACTGTGTTTTCCTTTACAAAGAAAACTATGTTTTCTTATTGAAGAAAGACATCAGATTTGTCTGGCATGATTGCCTTTGTTAAACCTATATTGCATGTTATCCGTTTGTTTTCCTGTTTTCCTCCACATCAGTTCAGGTGAGAACTAAGTTTTACATCTCTCACTGAGGTCAGGCTAATTAGTCTATAGCTGTCTGGACATGACTTTCGAAGTCTTTGGTTTGATGTTGTTTTTTTTTTTTTTTTTCTCCCCATTGTAGCATGACAAATCTAGATTATTTTTGTACCCATAGAGGCTCACTCATTTACATCAAAACTCAACTCCTTCACTTTTTTTTTTTTTAAAGAAAGGTTCTATGTCATGGCTATTAGTAAAGGGGAAACAGCATTAATTTTGAAGTATTGCAAAGTCCTTTTAAAAAATAATAATGAGAAGTTTCTTAACTAATGAATGCTGAATCCAGGACCGTATTATCACATGTAACCGTTGATAACTGCCAGTGGATCATTACAGCCCCTGGAAAGTCTGATCACTTATGTCTGGAAATTACGTTCCTTGTGCTGCTTCAGCCTTATTTACTGCTATCATTCCTTTGTTTAAATGGAAAGTAATGTGTGCTGGCTACTCTACACGTATGTATAAAGTAATCCTTGAGAAAATACAGAATAAGAATAGACCAAGTCAGTAAAACATTACAGTAGGAAGGTAGTGGATCTGGAGGAAGACATGGGGAAAACTGCAGTGCTCTCAGTGATTACAGTAATCCATGGCACTGGAAAACCTAGGTCACTAACTATGTCTCCTTGAAAGTAGGAGAAAATACTTTAAATACTTTGTTTCATAACGTATGTAGTTACACTCCTTACCAATACATATAATGGGTATGAATCTTTTTGAGCACATTTCACTTAGGTATCGAATTATGAGGGTAGGAATGTAAGCAACAACCCATGGATGTGTGTTGTGTTTTTTTTTTTTTCTTTCTGGGTATGCTCAATATTTTTATAAACGTTATAAACATTTTAAAATTATGTCTTCTTTATGCTTCTTCAGAACGTCTTGAGCTCAGGATTCAGTTTTACAGAGAACGAACAGTTCTGACCAGTGCCTTTGTTTTACTGAAGGTGAGTATGATAGTATCAGTCTTTATGAAGAAGTAATATTGCTAAGGTTTGATTGTGGGCCTCTTTAAAGTCATAGATAACAGCTAGATAAAAATGACCTTGTTTCTCTGCTCCAGTAATGAATTCCAGAAGTTCCAGTGAAGCT
Organism: Anser anser; assembly: GCF_964211835.1. Lineage (NCBI taxonomy): Eukaryota > Metazoa > Chordata > Aves > Anseriformes > Anatidae > Anser > Anser anser. The sequence continues at coordinate 4,139,063 of NC_139745.1, read as the reverse complement.
AGTCTAAATGGCCTTACATTTTTGTTTTTTAATGCAAGTAAATTTTTACTGAGGTGCATACTTGGAAAGGTAAGAATCTTACTTTTAGGCCATGTACATTTGAGCAAGATTACAGAATGGAGGCCTTAAAAGCAGAAAATCAGTCACATCCCTGCACGCGGACTGCAAGCTCCCCATGTGGGTTAGATTACAGAATTAAGATTTTGAAATACACATTTATGGATGACTGTTGAAAGGTAGATGAGTAGAATTTCTGTCTGGCCCTTTCATGATCAAATGTTTCAAAGCTGGTCAACACCTTGTTTATTTGGAATATTGCATTTTTTTTTGTTTTATTTTATTACATTTTGTGAGAGTTATTTGTGCCTTCCTTTGTACGTCTGAAATGAAGGGACATTACTAAGTGTTCTCCCCATAGCTTGAATATTTGTTCTTTCTCTGTATTAAGTATTGTGTGCACGCCTATATGATATCAACAAAAAGCTCTTAAAATCAATTTTTGAAGGAGATTTTCAAAGCACATCATATGATTGAGTCACAGTGCTGGATGAACTAAGCTATTGTAGAATCTCATATAAAATGCTTAGAATTAATTTGCCAAATAGGGGTATTTTAGAAATAAGCATGGATTCAGCCAACTTCCCCCAGAGATTTTATTTCAGTGTGACCTGAGTTCCCAACACGGATGAACTGGTGTCTTTTAGAAATCAAAAATCTTTAGCCCTTCTCCAAAGAAGATTTTCTTTGTGTTCTCAGATGCACAGATACTCATTTTCTTGAGCTAGGAGCTGGTATGAGTCTTATGGGCGGATCCTGCAAAGTGCTGAGTCCATGGTTAACTTTAAGGGAGTATATGCTTAAAATCACTGGGGCTGCCGATGTTTAAAATTACGCATATACTTAAGTACTCCGGTGGCCCGAGGCCAGTGGCTTTTGCATCTTCTAGGACAGAGCCCTAAGGAGCCTACGGTGAATAGCTGCAGCTGAATTTTCTTTCCCCATTTTAAATATGAGGCTTAAAGCAGATATTCTGGCAGATGCTTAATTAAAATAGTTATTTCAAATGCGAGGAATGCAACACGCGAAGTTGATATGCCTGCTTTCTTTCCGCCTCTCCTGGCATCCAGGCTCGCTCCTCTACGGCGTTAGTGCAGGGCTTGCAGTTTTCAGGAGTGCTCCGTTCCTGTGCCGTCCTCCTCCGGCTTTTCCATCTGCTTCATTCTGTTTGGAAAATGGCAATGTAGAATGTGTTTGGTGTAACCTTAATCCTGACCAGCATCTGGGCTCCGTTTAAAAAAAAAAAAAAGGCATCTACTGCAGGCAAGGTTTCTGTATATGCTTCCCTGCTTCAGTAAAACAAAGTTGGGGGGGGGGGGGGGAACAACAGCCAAAAATAACAATAGGAAATAATATTTGTTTTAATGGACATTTGTATTAATACGTAGGTTTTAATATATTTTCCTGCCTACGTGGGCAAACCGTGGTGCTTGTACTTTTCACCTCACCTCTCCTAGTGTTTCATGTCAGAGGTAAACCGGATTCGCACCATTTCAGTAAGCAAAAGGGGGGGGGGGGGGTTCTTTACATCTTTTACCAACCACGCTGTTAATTACTCACGAAATACGTAAAAGTGAGTGCCACCATAAAAAAAAAAAAACCCTAACGAAGTGAAATTCCTGCCTGACGCCTTCTGACATCTCCCTGTTAAACTTTTCCAGGCCTTTCACAGGTCCCCGGTGGAGACGCGAGTTTATTCCGTATTCCAGAAGGAAGCAACGAGGATGAAAATCGCGGCCAGGGGGGGAACCCCCCCCCCCCCCATGGCCCCGCAGGTCGCTCAGGTTGGTGGGATGGGGACAGATGGGGGGGGGACACGGGGACAGCGCGGGGCGCCACTGGTCCCGGGCTCCTCTGGAAATCCGGCGCTAGATGTCTCCAGCACCTGGAGATCGCGCACATCCCTCTGCAAGCGCGGAGCATCCTCGGGTTCGTCCACAAGGGAAAGCAGCCGCTTCGGAGCGAGTCCCGGGCGCGGCGGGGCTCCCCTCGCTACGAGGAGAGCGGCGCCGCTCAGCCCATGGCGCTGCCCCGGGGGGTGCCCCCCCCCCCCCCCCTTCGGTTTTTCTTTCCTTTTTTTTTTTTTTAATTTCTTTTTGCGTTTCCCAGCCCAGAAGCCGGTGGGACGGTGCCGCATCTGCCCAGCACGCACTTCAGGGTTGGTGAACTTCGCTCCCCGAGCGGCCACAGAGGTCGCCTCTGAGCAGCACGAAACGTGGTGGATTTTTTTTTTTTTTTCCTTTTTTTTTTTTTTTTTTCCCCTCCCCACCGAGGCTCTCGGTCCCTCATGGCCGGAGTGGCAAAGCACGTTTAAACCCTGAACTCGGATTTCCCACGTGGTGTCTCGTCGAGCCGCTGTCGCAGGCACGCTGCTCACTCATTTACACGGGGCGAATTCACTTATTTCCTGCTGGCGCGGGGATCGCAGGAGGTGATTAACACCCTTAATGAAACGGTATTTCCAGACACCATAGAAGAAAAAAAAAAAGAGAAAGACCCACGACTTGTGGGAAAAGCCAGCTCTCAGCAGCAGCAGGCTCTTGCTCTTTGAGTCCACCACCGAGTGGACGAATCCACTGTACAAAAATACAAAATACAAAGGCGCCTGAAGTTGGGCTCCTCCTTCCACGGGTGTTAATTCAGGGGTTAATTCAGCCCCGTCGGAAGCGTTTGGGGTGCGGGCACGTGCAAACAGCACGCCTGGTTTTGGGGCGAGGGGTCAGCAGTGTGTGCTGGGAGGGAAACCCCAATTGTTTGTGTGAATGCAGCGTATATTGGACGTATGTGTGTAAGCATTACATTGCGGGGGGGATTTTTTTTTGTTACCTTTTCACCCCATTCAGAGACCGTGGACGTAACGCGTGGTGTTTCGGCACTGAGAAAGGAGAAAGGGAATGGGGGGGCAGGAAGGGGAGTGCCCAAAGTTGCATCTGGCCTTCACCCCCCGCTGTAATTTCTGGTGGAAGGTGTCCCTTACCTTTAATTATTTAGTTTAGCCAGACCTACAGTGCACCTCGTGTCACTTTCAGGCCTTTTTCCTGGTGTCTCTAGGAGGCACCCTTCATCGAGCAAGGGGATAAAACCTTGGCAAAAAGAGCACCGAAGGATGTGAACCCCTAGGAAAATTCCACTTCCTGTATACTAATGCTTGTCCTTGGGTCTCTCACTCGTTCCCATGCATTTAGCGAGGGATTTGTGCCTGAGGCTACGACACCAACTTTCTAAATAAACGCAGCGCTGCAGAGAATAACCGAGCTCGCTGCTTTTTCCCCTTTTGCGCCTAACAGCTCGGCACGACCTACGTCTCCTCTCCTCCTCCTCCTCCCCTCCATTTTATTTCTCCTCTTTCTTTTTCAGCAGGCTCAACTCTCCCTCCTGCTCAACTTGCTGTGAACAAAAGGCTCCGTTCCAGATCCAGCCCGCAGTTGCCGTGAGAAACTTCTCTGCGAGCGCTGGCTGTCGCGCTGCCTCCCTCGCCTGCTCGCTGCCTGCCTGCCTCGGTAAAATGGCAGTGCGAGAGCTTCATGAAAAGGGTGAAAACCCTCCTTTCTCGGCCCCTGGCTCTCCAGCAGCACTCCCCCTGCCCTGTTCGTGACTCCTGAACTCCAACTCGGCTAAAAATACACTTTCAGAGGGCAGAATTGCACGGGAGTGATTTTTTTAAATTATTTTTTCTTTTTTTTTTTTTCACTCCACTGAAAAGAGCAGCAGAGGGTGGGAGAAACAGAGGGACAGACTTGCTCGGAGTCGGCAGCTCTCTGCGTGCTGGCGAACTCTCTGCTGGTTTCGCCTCCCTGCACGCTATTGCCAGTTCCCAAGTACTTAAACAGAATAATAGTTTTGCTTCAGTGGGAAAATCGAGGCCCAGAGTTGAGGTCTGTCTCTCTTCGCAGCTCTGAAAGGCTTTTTAACTCTTCCAAGCGGGGTTTGCAGCCTGACGGGGCTGCTCTGCAAGCCCACCCGACAGGTCCCAAATCTGGTGGGATTCAGGAGAAATTAAGACGGTTGGCTCCTGATCCAGTGCAGGGGTTTTTACGAACTCCGCTCCGCGTTTTGTTTTATTTTTTGCCTTTTTTTTTTTTTTTTTTAAGTAGATTTACTCTTCCTTCTCCGAGAGCGCTCAGCACCGGAGAGCTGCTGTCTGAGGGCGGCCGTGGGGCACGGTGTGCGCAGCCACCTCTAGAAAATCAACGCTGTTGCACCTCCAACTTGTTTTCCTCCTCGCAGGGACCGTGTTCAGAACATCAGTGAATTCTCCCTGGAATTCACGCATCCCACTTCCACTCTTTTCGTTTTTAATGCTGGGGGAGAGCTGCTCTCCCCTCTTCCCCCCCCACGCCCACGTGTGCACGCAAACTTGCTCCGGCTCCGCAGCCTGGAGCCGGGAGCAGGATGCGCTGCGGGCTCCGCGCCGCTTCCCTTCCGCTCCGACTCCGCTTCGCTTTTTCCTCCTCCTGGCGAGGGCTGCGAAAACCCTGCGCTTCCCCCAGCCAGCCCCGCTCCGCTTTCCTCCCTCCGTGCGCGTCCGAAGTTTTGCAGCGCTCTGTCGGACGCTGGCGCCCGGCTCTGGCGGAGGCAGGGGCTCGCCGCCTTCCCTCCGTGCCCTTTTCTCCTGCCAGCTCGGTGGGAACGCAGCGAACCCCGCGTGGGATCCGCTCCTGCCTTCGAGCTGCGCTGCTGCGAGCTGGCGGAGTTACCTCCTGCTGAAACTCCGCTTCGGTTTGCAGCGCAGAGCTCTCTCGCTGCGCGCCCCTGTGCCATTGTGTCAGCCCTGGAGAGGGAGATTATAGAGTATCTTGACATATTTTTAAGAGGATAAATAAGCATTGTCTCGTACAATGCCCCAGCACATTAGCCACTCGCAGCAAACAAATAATTCAAATAATGTTAATCTTAGCGGCTATGAAGCTGCGACGAGAGTGCTTAACCTAGATATGATAGCGGCTAAAAGACTGGGAAGAATGGGCTGGACAAATACAAACGCATTTGCAGGAAATGTAATTTTCTTTAGCAAAACTACTCTCAGATAAGCTGAGGGACTGTCGATAACCTTTCCTTATTCCATTCCATATTTTGCGGCGTACTCCGTGAATTATAATAGATGGGTCTCTTGTTCTTGGGTCCAGTCTGCATATCTCAGCACACCGTGCCTTTCAGGAAAATGGAAGAGCATCCTTCTGCACCCAACTACGTTAATTGCTTCGCGGCGCGTTTCGTTCGCGCGCGGTTGAGCTGCTCGATACTTTATTAGAGAAACTCTGCCCAATTCCCGAAGTAATAATCCAGTCCACGTTTGTAGCAAGTTGAAAGGCTGGGGATAATGATAACTTGTGTGTGTGCGAGCGTGAGGGAGCGCGGCTGACTTTAGTCCGGTTTCCATGTCAACGATTCAGTCCATATTTGCCATCACACAGTTGGCAGAGCCTTTTTTTTTTTTTTTTTCTCATGGGGGAGACGCTACTCCTGTTTCTAGTACTCTAATCTACACCAGGTTTCCTACCCTGCCTTAGCGCTGGGTTAAATGGCACGGCCACCTCCATGAAGGAGACTCCGCTCAGCTCAGGAGGAGCCAGCCTAGCGGTGGTGGCCTGCGCTGCCATGTGAGAGCGCCGAGCTGGCTCCCCAGCCTATCTGAGCAGCTAGGGGCTGAGCCTGTCGTGGAGGAAAGCGTGCTCAGCACTTCGGGAGATGGGGGAGAGACGACCGACTGCCGCACGCCGCTCAGCAGCGATCGCTCGGGCTGAGAAGAGCGTCGACGTATTGCAAAGTCTTGTCCAGTTCTGCAGGGCTGGGTAGTTCCAACACGGGATGGCACGAGCGGCGGGAGGATTTTCAGCTCTTAGATGGAAATGTTGTTAAGAACTGTTCCGTCATCTGCCTTCCAAACCCCATGGCTGGAATTTCATTGAACGCCTCAGTATTTAGTAAAGTGCCAAGGCCTCATTGATGAGGCATATTCCAAAATCTGCTTCAGCTTTCACAAACATTTGGTAAAGTGAGTGTCTCCTTATTGTGTGGGTGGCTGGGGAATCCAGCCTGCTTTTCACATTACAGTCAACACCAGGTTTCATAGTCTGCCCTAGCGCTCTTTGAAGAAGATTCCAAAAGCCTGACACACGTGGAGTATCTCGGAGCGTGGAGTCTTTGGGTGCACCTGGGCTGAAACTGAAGCTCCTGATCTGCAGCCAGTGAACTTGTGGTGGGGCTCAGCTGGACAGCAGGGCTTTGCCTCCCGAAGCAGACTGTAGCTTTGGAGTTGAGGAGGTCGTTGCTCGAGACTGATCTGGAGCTAAATGGCAGAATTGCCTCCGGTTTGTTTTTTCTTATAGTAAACAAAACATATAAACAAGAGTATTTTGGTGCTGTGTTCCACTAGAGCCCGCCGCAGGCATTAATAAAGCCACAGGGCCTCCCCTGTGGGAGTCTGGCCTGATGTGCTGAAGGAGTTTTTCCCTCTGCTTCTTTGCTTTTTCTAGAAGGCAGGGTTTGATCAAGTAACAAAGGCTGCTCCAAAGACAGCACGTAGATCAACTTTTCGTTCTAGCATTTTCCCCAGCTTTCAAACTCTCCTGAAGAAGAGTACCTCGGCAGTTCTGCTGCATGGTCCCGGTAAAGCCGTAGGACCTCACCTGGGAGATTCTAGCACCGTGCTGAGGCTCCAAACTTCACGAAGGCCTTTAAGTACTATCACAATACAGATGCCATCATTTATTACCCTTTGCTTTCTAATAGTTTATTTACTGCTGTGGAGAAACACCAACTAACCAGTCTGTGAGGGAATCTGCTCCAGGATGCACAGTCAACTGTAAAGACTGTAAAGTGGCAAAAGGCTTTGTCCAGGAGCCTGCGGGGCAGTTTACTGCTCTAGAATACATGTAAAATTTTGCTTTTTATTGCCCCATCCAGACTCCCCTCCCACTTTCAGCTTTGGAATAAACCCTTTTGTTCTGCCACCTGCTTTCTGGATAATAAATATTTTATATCAGTTTTACAGTGAGGGTGAGGGTTGAGTTGACAGCAGTAGACACTGAAATCTTCACTTCATCCCTAACAGGCCTGGAGCACTGGCAGTGATTCTGTCCTTCTCTGCCTTGGCTTGCCTCTTGCTCCGGACCCAGTTTTCCCCTCTGTCCTCAGTGGTGTTAAAATGGGATTTCTCGTGGTGCGGCCTGCTGATTGTTAGGCTTGGGCCAAGCTTCATGCCTTCATCACTACCTCTGGTAATCAAGGTTACTTCTGCCCCATTTTTTTGTTTCAAGGTGGTCTAAAATGGAAGTCTGCATCTCAGAAGCTTCCTTTGACTCCTTACCCGTTGTTTTCTGGTGTTTTCTCTCCGTGAAGTTGTGTTGACTTCCACTTGGCTTTTCCAAATACTTCGCTATGCCGGGGGAGACACCTTCCCACCCAGCTGTCCTGATCCAGTACAGGCCGAGAGCTGAACTGTACAACTGCCGTTTTTATTGGGCAACTGTTTCCTAATTTCTAGGAGCTTGTGTTTATAATCTGAATAACTCGTATTTTTGTTTCTTTGCCACAGACCTGTACAATCTGAAGTAAAAATTGCAACCACAGGACCCGCTGGAACAGGACAGGCCGTGTCCAGGACCAATTCCCAGGTACTTTTCTTCCCTCCCTTTTTCCTGCTGTGAGAAAGGCTGCGGGGATGGAGGAGGTGGGAAGCTGGGCCCGAAGTGGTTGCAGAAGAACGTGGCCTAATTTGGCTCAGCTTTGGACAGTTGGGGAGCTCCAGCACCTCGTTATCCTTTGAGACGGCGGGAGCATCCCGTCCCATTGCTCAACGTGTTGTGTCTAGACACGTTCAGGTGGTTGTGGCTGTCCCCATTCAGCCACCCCGAGGGAGTTCCTGGTTCACTGCCCACTGCTGTCGCTTTGGCAGGAGCGGGAACCGGACTTTCTTGGATGCCCGTGTGTGCAGTTATTGTCATGGCGCGCTGCCAACTCCTGTTGTTTTTTTTTTTTTTTTCCAGAGGGACACAACCAGCGGAGAGGAAATGACAACCCTTAATAGTTTGCAAAGGCTAATTCTAAATGGAATTTCTAGGGAGAAAGAAGAGGCTCTTCGTTAACCCACGGGCTGTCTTCCCTGCCGAAACCCCCCGAGTTGGCGTCGAGCGACGCAGCCATGCGCCCTCACCGCTCTCCCCAAGAGGTGGGCTGGGGGCCTCCTGATGGTGGGAACCGTGGCCTCACCGCCCCGGCAAGGTAAGGGAGGCTGCTTCCTGAGCAGGGCCTCCGACTGGAGCGGGACAAGCCCAGCTGGGGCTGGGGGGCTTCCTCCTGCCCCAGTTCTGCTGGCTCTCCAGGCGATTCGCTCGCTTCTTGGTTCTGGTTCAGCCCAGCTTGGCTCATCCTGGCCCAGTTCAGCCCAGCCAGGTTCAGTTCAGCTCAGCCCATTTCAGCCTGGCCCGGTTCAGTTCAGCCTGGATCAGCCCAGCTTCGTTCAGCCTGGCCTGGTTCAGCCCAGTTCAGTTCAGCTCAGCCCAGTTCAGCCTGGCCCGGTTCAGTTCAGTCCAGATCAGCCCAGCTCGGTTTAGCCCGGCCCGGTTCAGCCCAGTTCAGTTCAGCTCAGCCCAGTTCAGCCTGGCCCGGTTCAGTTCAGTCCGGATCAGCCCAGCTCGGTTTAGCCCGGCCCGGTTCAGCCCAGTTCAGTTCAGCTCAGCCCAGTTCAGCCTGGCCCGGTTCAGTTCAGCCTGGATCAGCCCAGCTTCGTTCAGCCCGGCCCGGTTCAGCCCAGTTCAGTTCAGCTCAGCCCAGTTCAGCCTGGCCCGGTTCAGTTCAGCCTGGATCAGCCCAGCTTCGTTCAGCCCGGCCCGGTTCAGCCCAGTTCAGTTCAGCTCAGCCCAGTTCAGCCTGGCCCGGTTCAGTTCAGCCTGGATCAGCCCAGCTTCGTTCAGCCCGGCCCGGTTCAGCCCAGTTCAGTTCAGCTCAGCCCAGTTCAGCCTGGCCCGGTTCAGTTCAGCCTGGATCAGCCCAGCTTCGTTCAGCCCGGCCCGGTTCAGCCCGGCCCTGTTCAGCCTCGCTCGGTTCATCCCAACCCGTTTCATCCCATCCCGCCTCAGCGCCCCCCCTCTCCCCCCGCTCTCAACTCCGCGAAATCCACCGCGGGTTTTGCGAGCGGCAGCTCCGCCGCGCCGAGCCGCGAGCGGCCGGGGCCGGCCCCGCTCCTCCTTTGTGATGGGAGGGGAGGGGGGGGGGGGGGGGGAGAGAGCGAGCGAGCAGGAGGGAGGAGGAGGAGGAGGGAGGAGGAGGAGGAGGAGGCTCCCGTCCGGGCCGCGCCGCGTTCCGCTCCGGGTTTGGCAGGCGGCCGCGGCGCTGGGTAAAATGGCAGCGCTGAGCCTCGTGCCGGAGTGAGCCCCGCTCGGCGCGCCCCAGCCGGGAGCTGCTCGCCCAGCCCGGCCCCGCCGCCGCTCGGCCCGGCTCCGGGCACGGCTCCCGCCCGCCCGCCCGCCGCTGCCCCCCTCCCTCCCTCCCGCTCCTCGAGCCCCTCGTCCCGGGTCTCCCCCCCCCCCCCCCCAACACCCCTCCTCCTCCTTCTTCTTCCCCCCCCCCCCCACCCCCCTCCTCCTCCTCCCCTTTCTCCGCCGGCTGCAACCGAGGAGGTACAGCGGGGCCAGGCCCCGGGAAGCCCAGCCCAGCGGAGCCCTCCCCGCCTCGCCGAGCAGGCCGGGGGGGAATGAGCCCCCGCTGCCCTGAAGAGCCCGCCGCCGCCTGAGCGGGGAGCAGCAGAGCAGCGAGGCCTCACGCCGGCCGGCCAGGCAGGGAGCAGCTCGGGGGGGGGGGGGGGACCGGGACCGGGACCGGCCCGGGGGGGGCGGCTGGGTGGGGAGGGGGGATCATGGCTGCTCAGGTCGCCCCCGCCGCCGCCAGCAGCCTGGGCGCCCCGGCTCCAGCCGAGCTGAAGAAAGCGGAGGCGCAGCAGCAGCAGCAGCAGCGGGATTGTCCCCCGGAGGAGGCGGGGGGCGAGGCGGCGGCGGCGGCGGAGCGCGGCGGCGGCGAGAAGCAGGCGGAGAGCGAGGGCCCCCCGGGGAAGGAGCTGCAGGACGGGGCCGAGAGCAACGGAGGGGGCGCAGGGGCCGAGGCCGACCTGAAGAGCTCGAACGGGAACCCGGGCCCCAGGCCCGCCGCTGCCGCCGCCACCCTGAACAATAACCTCCCGGAGCCGCCCGGTGGCGGCGGCGGCGGCGGCAGCAGCGACGGGGTGGGGGCGCCGCAGCAGCAGCAGCCGCCGCAGCAGCAGCAGCAGCCTCCCCCTTCCCACCCGGCCGCCTTGCCCCCGCCAGCCTACGGCTTCGGGCAGCCCTACGGCCGGGGCGCCCAGGCCGCCGCCGCCGCCGCCGCTGCTGCGGCCGCCGCCGCCGCTGCCTTCCACCAACATGGCGGACAACAAAGCCCTGGCATGGCAGCGCTGCAGAGCGGGGGCCTGGAGCAGCCCTACCCGGGGCCGACCGGAGCCCCCGCGGGGCCGCCCCCTCCCCAGAACTCGCACGGCGGCGCCGAGCACGGCTTCGCCAACCACCAGTACAACTCCTACTACGCGGCCGGCCGCAGCGCCGCTTCCTACCCGCCTCCCCCCCAGGCCTACGCCCTGAGCTCCCCCCGGGGCAGCGCTCAGAGCTCCGCCGGTGCTAAGTCCCCCGCCGCCGCCGCCTTCCAGCAGCAGCGCTTCGGGGTCATGGGGCCCTCGGCGGCCGGCGGCGGAGCAGGAGGAGGGGGCGCCACCCCGCAGCCCACCGCCACCCCCACCCTCAACCAGCTCCTCACCTCCCCCAGCTCCGCCCGCGGCTACCAGGGGTACCCCGGGGGCGACTATAGCGGCGGGCCGCAGGACGGGGGAGCAGCAGCGGCCGCAGCAGCAGCAGCAGCCAAAGGCCCGGCAGCCGCGGATATGGTCTCGCAGTACGGCGGGGGCAACAGCCAGGGCTGGGCCGCGGCCGGCGGAGCCCCGCCGAGGAGCCACCACGCGCCCATGAGCCCCGGGAGCAGCAGCGGCAGCGGGCAGAGCCTCGGCAGGAGCCAGCAGGTAACGGCGGGGCCGTCGTGGGGGGGGGGGGGGGGGGGGGAGGGAGGTGGGGGGACGCGGGGGGACCCCGGGGGGCCGGAGGGGCCGGGGGCGGCTGGGGAAGGGGGTCCCGGGGTGTTGGGGGGCCGGTGCTTGTCCCGCGGGTCCCCCCCCGGCGGGCCGGCGCTGCTGGGGAGCTGCCATTGTCTGTGCTTTGCTGGCTCGCTCTAAAATGGCTGCCTCGCTGCCTTCCCTTCCTCCCTCCCCAGCCTTTGTGCGAGGCTCCCGGGGAACCGCCGCCGTCCCGCGGGCTGCCTCGGGGGGGGGGCTCCGGGGGGCTCCCGGTGGGGGGGGGGTCCGGCGGTCGCCCCCCGGCAGGCTCGGCCCGGCGGCTGCAACCGGGGCCGGGCTCGCGGGCGGCCCGCGTGGGCCAACGCGGGGCCCCGGCAGCGCCTCCGCCGCCGGCCCGGCCCCGCGGCCCCGGTTCCCTTCCCGGGGTGGGGGTGGGGGGGGCCGAGCCCCCGTGCCGGGGGTCGCCGAGGGCCTGCCGGGGTCGCCGGGGCTCGGCCCGGTTCGTCGGGGCCGCGTTTCCCCGCGGGAGGCCCGGAGGCCGGGCGGGCCGGCGGCTGGGAGCGGTGGTAAACAGCTCGGTGACGGGAGTAGCGAGTGCGGATCGCTTTGGTTTGGGATTTGAATTATGGAGGTAAAATCCTTCTGTCAAAGCCAGGAGACAGTTGGTCTTAGGTTGACATCCTATCTGTGATCTGATTGGCTCCCCATCTCCTGCTCTTGGCCATTTATAATTGCCTCTGATGTAATGGTACAACAATCCTGATGAGCTCATAAACTTTTACACTCGGCTTTTCTGCCAGCCCGGACCCAAAGCGGCCCCGCCGCTCGCTTGCCTTCCTTCCTCGTCGTGTGTCCCCCCCCCCCAACCCAGCCACCCACCCACCCCCAGCCGAAATTGGCCGTGACCTTGAGGAGGTTCGGTGGCAGCCCTGCATCCGCGGGAGCCCCGGACAGCCTGCCCTTGTTGCATTGTGCCCGAAACAAAAGGGGAGGCGATGGCATTTTGTTTGTACCTTGGGTTTATTTTGCTTGTGATGTTTTATGCGGCCTGGAATAGAGTCTGTGTTGTCGGAACAGTGGCAGGGCTTCTCTGCACAATGGGCTCGCTGTTTATTTTGGTTATGTGACTTTCCCTTTGGTATAAATGATTTCTTTGATGGATCTGAGGATGCGTTTTGTTCCTGGCTAATTTTGGCCCTTTTCAAAACTGGGGCTGTTAGGGTTCTTTGAGATACAGGTGTGGGGGTTTCTAGGGGGTACTTCAGCCTTAATAAAGGAAAAAAATGGACAAAAAAAGAAAAACACGCCCAACAAAGCCATCAGAACCAAACTTGTGGTGGAAGCGCTGGAAATGGTCAATTACCAATTTACGTTCAGTCGGGAGCTTTAACAGAGGACAGGCCGAGGGTTCGAACCGTACGTATCGGGGCACATTTTGACTTTCTTTGACCAAGCACTGACAGCGCCTGTCCCTCCCTTGCATTTAGAGGGAGATGTGACGGGCGTTCAGGTCCTTGCTGTGGTCAGGCTCAACAGTGTCACAACTCTTTGCTTTGCGGAGAAATATAAATAGGAAAAAGAAGCCTGAAAATTAAAATTATTGCTGTATGCGTAGAATTACTTGATTGCTGGAAGTATGGAGGGCCAGAAAAGGTACAGAGGAGAAAGCAGTGCGGTGTATACATCACGTATTTTAGATACAGGGAAAGGAGATGCTGGTGTATAGTACCTAGAAACTTTGATTAAAACGAGGTTACTCTCTGTGTTTAAACGTGCATCCCCAGGGCCTGTCGTGGCCTCGTGCAGGACTGACAGACTTCCCTTTTCTTTCTGTGTACTTTTCTCTAACTTCAGGCCCTGGGTCAGAGACATTCGATACCACGTAGTGTGACATGCAGCCTCCAGAGTTTCCCTTCTCGCTCGGTACTTCTCTTGTGTCAGTGTGAAAACTGCTTAATTTTTGTTCCTTGATTGCTGAAGGCGGCCTCCTTCAGCATCTTGAGTTACTCAACCGCCTTTTCTGTCGGACTGGAACGGTGCCGTCCGAGAGAGTGGATCTTATCTCTGTGGTCATCGAACTGCCCGATGGCAGCCGGTGGTGAGCTTTCGGCTGTGCTGAGCGGAGATTTCAGGTCCTCGGGAATACGTTCGTGCACACCTGCGATGCAGGCATAGAGGAGCCTCGGACAGATGTCACGGATGCTAGGGTGGTTATTTGAAGGGACTTTCTGTATCCTGACAAATTTAAGCCTAGATAAAACGTCTGCTAAAATAACGATGTCTGAACTTTTCAAGCAGGGGTTTTAGGAGGCTGTGTGTCTGACAAAAGCGTACTTCTGACAGCGTTCTGGTACAATGGGGGATGTCTTTGGATTGCGTTTTTGTCCCGGAAAGTGAAATTGACTTGATTCTGGGAGCTGTTGATACATTGTATATCAATATCTGAGCAACTGGTTTCATTAATTGGAATTATTAATGAATAGCTGTTCTGAGGATTAGTTTGACTTCAGATAGTACAAATAGCGTATAAGAAGTAACAACTCCCACCCTGAAAGCCAACCCCCCCCCCCCCAAATCCTTTTTGCATGAAGGATTAGGGGACTTAAACTGACAATTCCTTTTTTCTCCTGTAAAAAGGAAAAAGGCCTTTCATCTAGCAGGATGCAAAAAGCTTCCACCTGTCTTCTGAGCTGCTCACGAGAAACGGTTAATTAATAATGATAATACTCCATTCCAAGTAACAGCCTCCTTCAGGTGTCTGGCCTGTTAAATTCCCTCAGTTGGAAGGATTTAAAGCTCGTGTCCTTTCTTTGTCTTGTGCAGCGGAGAACAGAGTGGGTACTTAGCCCTAACTTCTGAGGAATTGTAGGGGAGCAAGAGGCGAACGTAATTCATCTGACCGTGCGCTACAAAGAGAGGCGTCTCTTGGTGCAGGCCTGGAGAAGGTGATGTGGGAAGAGCGCGGGGTTCCTCCGCTGAGGAGTCTTTGGGGTAGTTAACCTGAGGTTTTGGGGCTGGGAAGCCGTACTGCACGGTGAAGAGAAGTGCCTTCAGTTCTCCGCACGTGGTAGGATTTATGAATGATGCCATGAGGGGAGTTTCATCACACCGCTCATCAAGAAAGACGAAGTAAATTCTGGTGTGAAAGTTGTTTTGGTGGAACGTTTCCTGTAATAAACTAAGAGCATAATCACTTGATGGAGATGGTCTGTAGCCCTCACGGACCTTTGATCGCTGGCTGGCCGCAGGAGCGCGGTGCTTCCCGAAGCCCCCGTAAGATAGGTGTGCCCTGTGTTTGTAGGGACTGGGACAGAGGTATAGGGGCTTTGCGTCTGTTTCAGCTGACCTTTACAGCTGGGAAACGTGGAGTAGGGTCAAGAGATTAGAATGCCTGCTTTTACAGAGCGTGGGATGAGAAATCTGTGGTTTTCTGTGGGAATGACTCGTAAGAAACCAGGCTTGGGATCTTCGTTTTCAATTTTTCCATTTTACTAACAGCTCTGTCGTGCATTTGTTTCCACTTCCCTTCAGAGCGTGTAGCCGTGCTTAATAACGAGCTGGCTCTCCCAGCGTCTTGGGACTTAAAGGAAACTGCTCAAGAGAAAGCACTTCCCTCCCTGTAAGAGGTGGGCATTTCTCGTGGCACGCGCTTTCACTACGGCAGACGACGTCTCCTGTAACGGGAGATGTTTTCGGATTGCATTAAACATCGGCGCGTTGGATAACCTCCCCGTAGGTGCACTGTCGTCTCCAGGCCGCTATTGTAAGTTCAGAGAAGTCAGTTTAAAAATCTTATGCTAATAAAAAAACGCTCTTGGGCCCGTTGCCATACAATAGTTATGTTTTGTTGACTTAGATCTCAACTTTAGTGGTAAGCGAGGCATGAAAAATGTTGTTGAAAATATGTTTTTTAAACTAAATTGGCACCAAATGGCTCTGTGCTGCCAATGAGCTGTGATATCTTGGAATCCGCAATTGAGACCTGGCTCCTCTTGGCTTGGAGCGCAGGGTTTTTCCTCGCTTCGCATTGTAATGTTAGGAGGCCTTGAATTGCTTGCGAGGTGCAGCACGCACGAGATCTTTCCAATGAAAATGGGGGTGCTGCATCTTCTTCTGGTGTGAGGTTCACCTCGGAATGGGCGACTTTAGATTTTCTCTGCGTTAGAAAAAGTAGAAAAATGTGGGGGTTGAATTAGGTTGTAAGAATCGGTCTAGTTAATTCTGGTGTGGACGCTGACGATCTTAGAGGCTCACTTTTTAGAGTAGCCTGAGGAAGACCAGGCGTTGTTGCCCGATCCTGTTAAACACCTTGATTTCTGAAATACCGTTGTCCTGATGCTTGGTTTTACGGTGACTAGTGTTATTTGGGCAGGATATGTGTGAGCTAGGACACGGGACGCTATCCATCAATTCTGATGCTCAACTGCAGCTTAGTTTTCCTGCCCTTAGCCCAGCTACTTTACTAGGAAACCTGGGACAAACGTGATTGTGCCGTCCTTTTTCATTTTTTCCCCTCGGTGAAACGGGGTTAGTAATGCTTGGCACCTGCCTTTTACTAAGTATAAATTAAATGTTCTGTCAGTCCGTATTTATTAGCTGTACTAGGGGAGGGTTTCTACATCTGGTGCCTCTTGTAATCACGGTGGTGGTTGCAAGACAGAGACGTGCTTTCGGGAGGGTTGTGCATTTGACTTTTGGGTCATTTTTTTTTTTTGGGGTGAGAACGCCTGCCCGTTTCCTAAAACTATCAGTCCAGTTTGAGTTGTTCTACCTGCTAAAACTTCTCTTTCCTGATGTGACTGCTTGGCCGATATGCAGAACCTCTTCCCTGTTCTTAGGTGTTATTGGAAACAGGGGGGAAGCATGAGACTCAAATGCTGTTATATATCTGTGTTACCGGTCCCCTAAACTTGCTGTGTTCATCATTTTTTTTGGTCTCTAGTCTTATTCGAGAGCACTGGTTAATGGATATTATCTTAGAGAAGTTTTAACATGAAAACCCTATTTAAAAAACAAAACAAAACACAGCAGCTTTCCTTCAGAGAGAAACTGGAGTCTAAAATTAGGCTAAATAGTGCAGCTGTTCATTTTATCTTACTGTTACCTCATACGCGACTTTTCCACCATTTTTCTTTCTACTCTTTTCAAAGGAGCGCCACCAACTTGGAAATCCAGTTTTTACCCTACGAATCTGAATCCATGATCTTCCGTAATTAAAATACTAGAGAAAGATGCCCTTTCCAGTTTTTACCGGGTGGATTTGAAATTCTTTGTCTAGTCAGTTTGATTTCTTTTTTGAATTGCAACTCCTGTGTGATGGATTGCTCTGGGGAAAAGCTCATCAGCATGCCGCTGCCCAATTCCTGCCAAGAATGTTTGAAACTCTTGGGCAGCAGCAAAGCAAGAAACTGAAGGCAGGCAGGCGTAAGTGCAGGGGGAGAATGAAAAAGATAAGCTGGTCGGTGTTAAAGTTGCTGTTAGGGCCACTTGCTTCCTTTTCTGGAAGGGTCCATAAAGCAGCAATAAGGGTGCAAAATAGTATCTTCCCTTTCTTCCTGGTAGGAAAAATGAAGGGTTATAGGGGAGAAATCCTGCAAAAGTTTTTTTTTTTTTTTCTGCCATGAGCTGATTTGCAGAAGTTCAGCCCTTAACTTATTAGGAGGTTACGCACGTGCACTGGTAAAACTATACTGGATGTCTGTTAGCCAAAGCGATAAACCTCCGGCCTGAAGTGAGTGACAGGTGGGATTGGAAGAAAAAAAAACAAGTTTTCTTTGGCACACTGGACCAAAACTGACGCGTTCCGTCTGGGTCCCTGCCGTCCACCTGTTCCTGGGTGACATGAGGGAGGCTGATGATGACTTTCTGTTTTTCGTTTTAGTGGCTGGAAAAGCGGAGAAGTTGGTCACCTAACGAGAGGCCGCGCGTGTTTTCTGCAGGCTCAGGAAGACCGTGCTGTATTTATAAACCGATTCCAGTAAAATTCCAATCATAAGTTAAATGTCATCTCTGCGGGGTTGAGCGTACGCTTACTCTTCTTGAGGCTGAAATTCCGTGGAAACCGTAGGCTTCAGGCAGTCATTTGTTTTGCCCTGGTATGTAGAGGAGGAACGTAAGGTCTCGCGTTCTTACAGTGACTGTTTTTCAGTGGAAGCAGCCGAGACGTTGATGGGGGAAGTTGCCAAGGTGAGGCACGGAGGCTGGGACAGGGCTGAGGATGGAATCTGGGTCTTGTGAGGCTCATCCTGTGCTGTAAGCGTGAGACCGTCGTTCCTCCCCCAGTGCATGGCTTGAGCTGAATGCATCCTTAAGACCCTTTTAATGGAGTTCTGAGCTTAGGGAAGCAGCACCTAAGCCTGTCCGCAGAGGCTCGTAGAGTGAAAGAAGCAGGGCTGGAACAGGAGGAGCTGCCTCTCTCAGGGCTGAGCTCATGTGCATATTTTACCAGTTCCTGTAGTGTGTTAATAAGATGTGATAATACGTATTAACATATGGATGAGGGAGGGGTTCCTGGTTCTTACTCCTCTGTGCACCTGCACTCAGCGTATAACTCAGCAGTTCAGTCATGCAACTTGAGCGTTTTTGAGTTTTTTTGGAGTACGTCAAGAAGAGCATTACCGTGTTTGCCGTGGCGTTCTTCCTGGAGCATTTCTGAGTTGCAGTCACAGCTCAGTAAGTATTTACACAATGTAGGCCTGAGCTTTCTGTAGTGAAATGTAAAGGATACTGCATAATGACAGGTAAACTCAATAAAAGCTACTTCCGAATTTCACAGCAAACAATGTTTTGTATGTTCAGGGTAAAATGATAGCTGTAGCTAGAATCTAATTTCTAATCTTCTTTCTTCTTATTTTGAGGGTGAAAAAAGGGACAAGTGGGTAGGAGCAAGTCAAGAAAGGGTTCGTTTTGTTCTGTAAACACTCATGGTAAAGAAATTTCTTTATGGGGGAGTGATGTGGTGGAGAGTGTGCACGCTAATTCCTGTGAAATTTCCATGAAAAATCAGTTTGTGTAAATAACCCTGAAAAGCTACCGCTCCATTACCGTTATTGGCATTTCATGCGATAACCAGCATGTCACCCTTTCTTTAAGTTACCTATAGCAATTGAAACTCTTTCAAGGACGTATTAAATTGCTACTAATGTTTTTTTTCCCTTTTTTCCTTTTTTTTTTAAGCTTGAGTAACTTCCTGTTGCTCTTGGATAATTAATAATATGCCTGAACTATCCCAAGAAGCTGCGTTTTAGACACGGGGAGTGGTTTTTGGAGAAGCTGCTGGAGGCCCCGACGCAGGCAGTGTCCCCTCTGTGCGGAGCAGACCTCTGCTGCTCGTTCTGCTGTGGGCTGGCCCCGAGTTTTGTGTCAGCACGGGTGTTTTTGGCCCTGTGACAAACCAGAGGGGACCGAGCAACACTTTCACATTCTTTTTTTTTCTGGCATGTGACTGGGAGGAGAGAGTGTTTCGGTGGCAGCAGCCAGCCGCTGATGTCAGACCACGGCCTAAGGTAGCCGTGACTTTCCGTCCTGAGAGATTCTGTGACTCTTCTCAAAGAGAGATTCTTGAAGTTTGGAGGACTCTGGAATTTCCCCTGGGGAGAATTACTGGGTTAAACAAGTACTTCCCCCCCCCCCGCATGCACTCACTTGTGAGATTTCATTCAGGTTTGACTAAGAGAAGCCCTGAAAATCACCGTTTCCCTTCTGATGTCAGCGCTGCTCTGGCAGCCTGCCTGTGAATAACTGAGCAGGAATGCTTTAAAACCTGAGCTCGGGCCACAGCTGCAGCTACACCTCCAGACGTCGCGGTGGGAGACCCGCTGTGCCCCAGCGGGGGCTGAGATTCGGGATGCGCTCGGCCCGGTGCGTAACGCCGCCCAGATTGCCGGCCGTGGGGTTTGGGCTCAGCGCTGCCCGTGTCGGAGCGGTGGTTGCAGCAGCGTGGATGCGGTCTGAGAAGCGGAAGAGGCCGGGTACCTGCTGAAAACGGCCATTCTGTTTCGGGTTCGGGGCACCGGTTTTGATGTTTTTCGGTGAGGAATGTGCGGAGCGGTCTGTGGTGCCTGCGCGTTTCGCTGTCAGTTCGTTGCCTTCGTTGCCTTTGTGGGTGACGATGGTTTTCTCACTGAGCAGAGGGCTGGATCAGGATTCAGAAGGTCATCTGGCTTGTTCTCCTGCTCCAGGGCAGGATCAGCGCTACCTAAGCACAGGGCAGACGGCGATGAAGGCGATGCAGGTTCCTCAGTCTGTTTCGGTGCTTTGTTATCCTTAGCATTGGACATCAGAAAAACAATCTACCTCAAGTCATCTTAACTGAGTATCTCTGCTTGTTCTAGTCTGTTTAGGTATTGGGATCGGAGGCGAAAGTTGTATGATAACCAGCTTACAAACGTGTGACTTTTCCCCCCGTCCCCCAGTTCCTTGAGGAAAAGCTTGCTAGTTAAATTGCAAAATGTCTCCCTTTATTTCCAGATCACTGTGCTCGCTGGGACTGCGCCGAAGGGATTGGACTGTCCTGCTTTTACCACCTGAACCTCTTCCAGGGTCCCAGAGCCCAGCAGGCTCGCTCTGTACTTTTCTGGATGGGATTCTTCTGTAGTCTTGTTTTGAGTTTCATTCTTCTTAACAGTCTGATGATGGATTTAAAGTCCAAATGACTGCAGGACTATGCACCCTGTACAAGTTTAGGAGGAGAATCTGGTATTCATTAACTGTATGTAAATAATTAAACTGGTGCTAGACTAGAGGTGGTCTTTCCTCAAACATACTTCTTGTGAAATGGTTTGAAGAAAAGCTTTTACCTCTATGCAGAAGATACAATGAAATGGTAGAAGCGCTGGAATTGGTTGCAGCTTGATTTTTTTTTTTCTCTCTGAGTTAAGGATCTGACTTTGTAGCTGGCATTGCTCACCCCGGAAAAGGCTTCGCATTCAAGGCCAGTTCACTGAGCGCTGTCACGTGTTCCCGAAACGGCCTTTTGGTTGTGCTTTAGCTGCACGCGGTGTAAGGAGCGCTGGAGTCCTGCCCTTGGGGCTGGGGGAGCTGTGTGTGGGGCTTTTCTTCAAAAAAATTTTTTTTTAAACAAACTCATTTGGTTGCTGTTGTGTAGGGGGCTTGTAATCGCAGCGCTTTGGAGTCCCTGAAAAGGATCCAGGACAACCGCTGCGTTTTAACAGAGTTGGGCTTTTTTTTTTTTTTAATCGTGTGGGGATAATCGTATGGTATTGTGGTAGGGAGCATTTAAGCATCTCTTAGTTTCCAGTTCATCGTGATATGCCACTGAGACTGGGAAGTGCAGTTCTCTGCCTCTCAGAGGGGCTTTCCTTTCCCCCACACTGTAACTGCCGGATCACACTTAATTTCTGGGCATGGGCTTCCACCCGGAACAGTTTTCATCGTTGGCTTTATGAAAAATCATCTCACTGGAAATGTCAGTTCTGGTTGCCTCCGGGCAGAATTTGGCTCTCCTGGCACGGGGTGTGTTTAAGGGGGGGGGGAACGACTTCAGGTAGCGAGTGTGCTGAACCTGGATTTGGTGATCTGGGTTCCTAACAGAAATGGTCTGAAAAGCACTCATTTGGGTAATGCTTGGGAGGGAGGAGAGGCAAAATGCCTGGCTGATGCTTGTCTCCCAGTACCCACTGGTGGATGTACAAAGTAGCTGGCGAGCTCTCCTGGATTGTCCCCCCAGCCTCTACTTTAAAAATATTTCCGAGATGCTTCCGTCGGCCTTCCTGTTTGGTTCACGAGGCATGGCAGCGTTGCAAAAGCTTGCTTCCACGTTAATTGTGATTGATTACTTCGCAATCTAGGACAAGATTTCCTATGAAAAGCTATATGCTGATTTGGTGTCAGGAATTAAAATCAGATGAAGTGATTAGTGTTCTGTGAGATATCCCAGAGCAATCTAGTGTTCCTCATCGGCTTTCAACTGTGTTCAGCCCTTAACCCTCGCCTCCCTTCTCTTCTCCGGAGCAAGGCACTAAATCTGTGGTCCGGGCGCTCAGGAGAATAACTCATTAGGCATATTGTATCAGGAGATCGTGATATAATTTGCTGCCGAGCTTCAGGGTGTAGATTTACTGGCTTTAATGATGAGCGCGGAGTATTGGAAGTGCATCGTGTCAAAGTACCAGCGATGCCTGCAGTGGATGGTGAGCGCGTATTAATGGGAGCTTTAAATCTGATCGCTCTGCACATGGCCATAAACTGCTCGGCGTTGTCACTGCTGTCAAGGTACAGTCATGCCTCCTCTTCCTTTTCTCATATGAGTTGTCTTGCAGTTTCTTGTTATACCTGTTCCTGAAACCAGGGAAGACTGTGCAACGTTGGCTGTTCCTCCTCCCCCCATGGCATTGGCACAGCTCTGAATTTTGGTATCTTCTCCCCAGCTGCCAGCATGCTTTCTAACTCGCTCAGCAACTCCCCACGGTGCTCGTTTGGCTTTAAAAGAAGCTGGATTTTTCTGGGCGTAGAAGCCCAAGGACAGAAGCGAGCGTAGGGTGGTAGACCCAGGCCTCCCAACCACTGTGATCAGCTACATAGGGCTGTTGGACTTTTTTTTTAATTTTATTTTTTTAAATAACAATGACCTTGTGCTACTGCAGGGCTGGGATTCGTGCCGGGCTTGCCAAGTGTAAGGTACCTGAATCGCGACAGTGCCGGCTCGCCGAGGGCTCTCGCAGTGTCTTCGCTGCTGTCTGGGAGCTGACTTGGCTGCAGCTCCGCGTTTCTTGCCTACGTAGTCTTTTCATCTCCCCCAGCCTCCTCTCCTCTCACCAACATAGGCATGACAGCAGCTCTGCTTTCGGGATGCAAATAGATCATTTGGGTATAAATACTGGAGATTGGTTGTTGTTTGCTACGAAGTTACCGAGTGCATCCTTGGTGAATGCAGATGGTAACTTGTCATTACTGCAATTTTAAATATTTTTGGTTCCGTGGAACCAAAGTGGAGTCTTGAAGGCTGAATTTTAAGGCTAAAATAAGAGAAGGCTCAATAAAGCCCACAAAAATAGCATCCAAATTTGTCAGCTGCTGTAATAAGAAGGGAAGTAACTTTTTCTTCTTCCTATTAGCAAAGCAGAGCCTTGCTACCCTGCACCGTGTCAGATCCCTCCTATAAAATACTGGGGTGAGGTTGGGAGGGACGGACAGAGCTTAAGGGGTGCCAGGTAGCTCCTAACGAGATGATGCTGGGGCTAATGCTAGCGCAGTATGAGGTGTGCTGCAAGTACCAGCTGCTCGCCCGTGGCTGCGGTGCCTGGAGATGCTCTTGGAGGTATGAGCAGATGGTTGCACCAGCGCTGGGACCAGGGGCTGGCCCGTCTCGGAGCAGCAGCGATGTCCGTGGCTGAGCTGAGAGCTTGAACCCTCAGTTTTGGAGGTGAGGATGGCTGGTGGAGCACTGCGTTTTCCTTTCTGGTCATGGGTTAACTTAACCTGAGATTGTCCCTTCCATCAATGAGCTCCGAAGCTCAGATTACTTGGATTATTCTGGCGTTCTTTTATGTCGCATTATACGCGCTTTTAAACAAATGCAGTTATTCTGCAGAAGCAAGGGAGAGCCTGGGTGATCCTGAAACGTGGCTTGGAGAAACTACAGGCCCCGACATGCAGCTCTTATTAAGGCAAGCAGCTGCTCTGGACAAGATAGAGCTCTGCATGCTGAGATGAGGTAGCCTCCGACAGCTGCACCTCGCTTTTACCGTGAGTGTGGCTGCGTCCTGCTCCGTCTTGGTGCTGTGTGCGGTAGGGGAATTCAGATCGTTGGACACCTGGGGCGTTTCAGAGCCCTGAACTCTTGGGTTTGCCCTTACCAACCCCGTGTGGTAGGTGGCCATGGGAATTTGCTTGTCCGGTGAGTCTGTTCAGCCACCCTTTACTGGGGGGGGGAGGGGGGCAGGAGAATGAAACAGATTTGCAAAATGTTGAAATATTCAAATACAGATGGAGCTTTCAGACAGACACGAGTGGGTAGAAACCTGCAGTGCCACATTTATTCCCATTTTATGTATGGAGAACTAAGGCATAGCTTAAAATGATGAAAGCTGCGTAAGGTAGTACAGTCAGAGACTGGATCTCTAGTTCTGCAATTTAGCTGTGTCCTCCTTCCCTCCCTAAATGGTGTATGAAGGTCCGTCTCCAGACAGCTCACCCATAACTTCTGTCTGGACAGCGTGCAGCTTTCCTGTTTTGTTGCTTTGGAACGGGAGAAGCTGGTAACGGGCTCCTTTTCTAGCCTGCTACCCCTCCTCTTGATGAAGGGTGCTTTCTGCCTGTGTGAAACCAACTGAATTCCCCTCCAGAAGGGTTCACGTGATGTCTTTCTGTTTCATTTTTTAGAGCTTGTTTAAGTTTTGTCTTCGTATGAAAAGAAGGTGTCTTTAGAACTAGGAGATGTGCTAGAGGTGCCTAGTCATACTCTTAAACGTGCACTGGGCCCCCTCGGATTTCTGTGTGCAAAGGGCTTTTAATGAGTTGGTAAATTTAACTTCGTTCCGGAAAATAAACTGTAGCGAGCTCTTTTGCACTGGGTCTTCCTTCAGGGCTCAAGTTGTGGAAAACAAATGTCTGTGGAGTTGAGTACCAAAAGACATCTGTCTCTGAGAGCAGCACTGCCCGTTTGAACGGAAACAGGCGCTACGGAGAATTAGCTGCATGACTGGGGTTTGCCACAGGTCTCAGTTGTCCGAATGGATTTGCTGAACTTCTGGAGCCTTTCAGGTTTTCACTGGTGTTTAGGGCAAAGATTTTGCGTCTTGCTGGTGAACTGGAGCAGCTGCGCTCTTCGGGATTGAAATCAGATCCCTTAAGTCGGGGCGATGCTTGGCGTAACTTTGCTCTTCCATCCCTGCCCTTCCTTCTCTTGCTTTTTTCATGGCTTGCTCTTGGCCTTGTCCTGTTTCGGTGGTACGACAAGAGCTTGCTCGCTCCTTCTGGTGTGTAAGTAGGCCTGGAACGAAAACGCTGTAATAAGACACTTAACCGTCTTTTTGTTGACTTGCTTCCAGTTCATTAGAGCGGACGTAGGAGGGTGGCTAAACTTAAAGCCTGATTTAATATTCAGGAAGGAAGTTTCTTTCCATCCTAAAAGGAACACCACCTCGTTACAACTATCACATGTTTCTTGGGGTCGTCTCCCGTAGAGCTGAGGTGAAGATTTTGGGAGGAGTCAGCAGTGACACTTTGGAAATCGTGGGCTGAGTTGGATAAATAGCGTGCTTCTAAAACGAGTTGGAGTTTGGGAGCGAGGGGACAGCCAGTTACCGAATTCTGTGGATAGAAGGAAATAATTTCCGTTTATACTTAGGCATGAAAATAAAACTGGAGGTGTTAGAAGTTACACTGACCCTCTAAATAGCAAACGGGGTAATCTGACTCCAACTACCTGTGAAATGTCTGAAAACTTCCCCGGTCCCCAGCTGTTGCAAAAGGATCCCAATTCTTTGTTAATTTAGACTGCACTTAATTCGGCAAATAGTGTTTGTCAGATTCCCCTGCCACGTTCAAATAACGACGGAGGTAGCTGTCAGCTCCTGCTTCCACTTCAGTGCCTGATAAAGGAGTTGAGATGAGAGCAGAAGGAGCCGATTGCCCGGCCGACTCATCGGATGCAGACAACGCGTCGCTGCCGTTTGGCTGCTGCGGAGCGCGAGGATGAGCCGGGACAGCGAAGGGGACACCATGCCGACTTCGGGTCGTCTTTTCCCTGCGGTTCAGAGCTCCTGTGCAGCCCTCGTGTTACTTTATACACTGTGGATGTTCAAGCCGTCAGTGGTGTCGTGCTGGCAAAAGGATACTACATACTGACAGCATCTATACGAGTGGTAACTTTGCATAAAAACAAAGCAGAGTTTCCCCCTCTCCCTGTTCAGCCCACCTCCGTGTTTGTAGTGTAAATCTTCTTCAGGTCCCTTTGTACCACGGCTCTACAGGAGTCTAGAAAAATGTCTTGTTAACGTGAGCATGCATCTGCCTTTGAGTAGATCCTGAAGATTGCAGAAAACCAGCTGTATGTCATCTTCCGATACGATAGCAGCTGAAATATTGCATCGAGGGTCCTAAGAGATACCTAAATAATGTGGTGTGATAAGCTGTGTGGCCGTGTGTCAGAGAGTGACGGGCTGAAGAAAGAAACTGAAATCCAGAGCCTCGATAAGCTGGATTTGTTGAATTTGTTAAGGAGGGCTTAAAGTCAGTCTAGGAGGGAAAGATGAGATCAACAAATGCACTTTGTTTAAAGCGGGGGCACGCTTAGCACCTTCCTTCTGTCTTTCCAAGAAAAAGAAGAAAAAGAATAAACTCAGATTCCCTCTTGTACTTGGGCATGAACGCTGTGCTCCTGTTGGGTTATTTCTGATGAGGGTTTGATGTGGGGCTCTCATTTCACTTCCCGGCCGGATCTTCTGACTTGCTTCTTTCAGGAGTAAAGCGTTCTGTAATAATAGATCCTGCAAGCAAAACTCCGGTCAGTTTTAATCAATTTGAAGAGTATTAGTAAAAGTGGTGCTTAGGAAAGTCCTCCGAGATGTGTGGACTGGCCTCTTGCTGAGAAATGTTAATAGGGTAATTACTGAATTATGTTTAGCCAGGAAGATACAGTTCGCAGTATAGCTGTTTGGAGAAAACTTATTCATCTTTGTTTCCACTGGTAAGACTTAGTATAATGGATTTACAGAAAATCTCCCCAAAGGAACGAGTGTAATAAATCTATAGGCAAAGAAAGGAGCAACGTTTAGCAGGGCTGGCTTTAAATCTACAGGAGCTCCAAATAACTTGGTTAGAAGCAGGTGAGGGAGGTTGTTTACAAAACGTTTTCCTTTTGGGTGTAATGCTGATTTCTATAGCTTATTCTGAGGTCTGTGTGTTAGCAGATTAGAGGAATAGAAAGTATTTGGTCGAACTCTGACCTACTGGAAAAAATCAGAAGAAAACCAGGCTCCCTCTACTCGTAGAACTGAAACTATTGAGCAGAGGTCCGTTATTTTAGCAACCGATCAGGGAATTTGCATCGGACGTTGATAACAAGGTGAGCTTTCTGCCCCTCGGTTAATGTGCTCGAATCTAAGTTAGATTCTTGGATTTGGGGGGCGGTGGTGATTTATTTTTCTGTAGCTCACATAAGAATGGCTTTATCTCAAGTTTCCAAGGGGGATGAGTGTTTGTAACCCTGAAACCAGTCCCGTGCTGTGTTCCAGAAGTCGGGTTTTGGTGTCTCTGGCACGTGCCCCATGGCATTGCCCACGAGGTGTAGGGTGCTGTGGGGAGGACAAGGCACAGGGACCTCGAAGCAGAGCTGACTGTCGCCGTGGGGGTGACACGGGGCCTTTCAGTGCTGTTTCCAGCCTGGTGCTTGCAGGAGCCTACTTGTGCCCTTCAGGGGTGCTGGCTTTGGTCTCCCATGGGCCGCTCATTCCCCAAAGTGATGGGTGAGGAGGATAACTGCTGGGTGCTGAGCGGTACCGGCGTGGGCTGTGCGCTTCCCTGGTGACACTGAGGGACTGAAGGAGGCTGGTGAAGTTCTCAAGTTTTAAAAAGGGAGGGGAAAACTACAAGAAGTAAGCATTTCTGTGACTTTTCTGAGTAAAGTATGCTCGTTTTAACTATGCTGATGGGACATGCGATCCATGTTAGTTTAGTGTTCGCCGTGGGGTTTTCTAGGTCTTTTTGTCTTTTGGGGACATCTTCAGCTACTACAGGAGGGTTTTTCTTGTTATCTTAATGTTTAATTTCACCTCGGCCTCTTCCATCTCTCTTTAAAAACAGGGCACCACAGGGAGAGAGGCAATGAAGCGTGACGCAGCGCGCCGGCCCCTCAGGAAGCTATAAAGGGTAGCGAGTTGGGGCTGGGGTATTGACCTTAGCGCAGCCACTTAGACCTTAAATAGATCAGCTGAAAGTGTTCCTCGCTGGAAGATGAGCCGTGTTTGCTCGCAAACGAGGCCTCTTGGTAGTTGGTGCTCCTGCCTCGGCCTGAACTCTGGGCTGGTACGGAGGGATTTGAATCACTTTTGCACGGAGTTTCAGAGGCTACAGGTAGGCACAGAAGCGAGTGAAGTGCAAACCTAGGGCAGGAGAGTGAACTGTGGCTGGAAGGGTTTGTGAAGCATCTCGTGTTGCCCGTTGGATGTCCCTCCCTTGGCTCTGTTGCCTCTGCCCACCCCACTGCCGTGTGGAGATGGGTTCCACGCTTGTTCGCAGGCACCCGTGCTTTCTGTGCCGGTACCGTCACACCTGACACAGCTTAACGCTGGTGAGTGTGCCAAAAGCTGTGTTTGTCTCGATGCTGCAGGTAATGTAACTCTAATTGTACCTGTTGAACTTTAAAGTATGGCAGAGGTTTAGTTTACGGGGAGGGCTCAGCAGCGGGAGGTTAAATCCCTCGTCCCTGGGTGCGTGCTGAGGGTGCTGGAGCTGGGACCTCCGTGGCCTTACCGGTGTTGGTGTTTTACGGCAACTGGAGCCCTGGGCAGCTCGCAGGATGTGGAACGTACTGGAAATGGCAAAGTTTGGTGCGGCCTCTTCCTTTTGATTTGGGTCTCTTTTTGTAAATAATGGTCAGTTGATGAGTCCTCTCAGCAGCTCAGAAGTTTTTCCCGAGCGATTCACCGATGGCCAGGGACTCTCAGGTGGAGGTTCTCTGGCCTTCCTTGGCACAGCTGCTGAATCTGGACCCAGGTCTCTTCCCTGAGCTGCCGTAGGTGTTAGCAGTCAGTTAGGCTAATGCTCTGTTGCTGCTTTTCAACTTTTTCTACAGTTTTCTACGGGCTTGTATAGCTGATTGATTTTGATAGACGTGTCACAGAACGGTTTGAGGAGCACAGGTGGTTTTATTCTCTTGCTTGGTTTAAATCCAATATGGATGTGATACCAATTGACTGATTCGTACGGAAAACGATCCCCCTTTCCCAGCAGTGTCCATCGCTCACACCGTTTTTATAGCTGACGTGGGAATCCGCTTTGTAACTTCGCTGCCTGCGGTGACTGCTTGCCCTCGTCTTTGGGCAACGAGAGGTTGGAAACACGAGGAAAGAGCGCGCTCTTCTTCCAAGACCTCTTCATTTCCGTAAGGTCCCATCCGGATTCGGCCTCGGGGAGGTGACCAGCTCATTCCTTGTGCTCGCAGGACGGCGTTAACCGGTGTCGGCGCTGCTCAGCACCTTCTCAGCTCGGCCCTCGGGATCCGGCGGTCCCTGTCCCCCCGAGCGGCCCGGGGGTGGCCCGGGAGCAGCTGCGGCCTCGTGCTGAATTGGCAGGACCCGGCGGGCTCTTTGTACCGGCGCTCAGCAGCCAAACAATAGTTTGTGCTCGCGGGGCCATGTGGCGAGTCACGTGCGCCGCGCTGTTTCTGCCGGGGTCCTTGCCCATCTGTTCTCGGCTCTTTCTGGGTTATCAGGCGCGGGTCCAAGTCCTCGCAGGCAGCCAGCTCCGTGGCCAGAGATTACGAGCACTAACCTTCCTGGCAGGGGTGGCGTGGCTTTGCTTTTATGCAGATTAGCCATGTGCTTCTCACTTCAAGGCGTTCCACAGGAAAAGACGGGTTTCCTGTGTTTGGCTCTCGGTGGGCGTCTCCGGCGCGCCGTGCAGCCGGGGCCGGGGCCCGCGCGCGTGGCGAGAGCGCTCGGGAGAGGGATTACAGCGATCGCCCCCCCCCCTCCATCCACCTCCGCTGCTACGTCACCACAACACAACCACACGCGCGCTCATACTGTTGGTGTCATTCATTCAGTGCCAAGATTGCTTTAAAAAATTCCCTTGGCCCCAGTTCAAACAGGAGTACAGCTGGGATGTGTTAGATTTTAGGCAGTCTGCCCTCAATTTGAGATGAGTTATAAATAGCAGTGCCGACTTCCTTAACTACCACTCTCCGAGGTAAAATGCAGGTTAATTACTGTGGGAATCAATTAGGGCTTCTCTCGGTTAAACAGCCAGGAATGCTTTTTATTGTTTTTTATCGCAAAAAACGGACAACAAATCTGCTCCGGAAAAGATTTTTGGATCCAAGGTGAGAGCTTAGTGCTTTTTTGATTTTTTTTTTTTTTTTTTTTGCCTTTTTATTTTTAGTTTTTTGGGGGCAGCTGAGGAAACCAGTTGTGGCCAATACCTCTGTTTGCCAATAGCCGAATGACGCTGACTTGAAACTGGAGAGCTCAGTAAAGAGCTCTCCTCCCTTTTCTTCCCCTGGCCTAATAAAGTACAAATATGTAATAAGGTGATGGGGAAGGTCAGAATTAGACTTTTCTGTACGGCTGTGGAGGGTTTGGCTCTTGCTTCCGAAGTGGGATTTGCCTCTTTTCTTTACTCATTTTCCTGCTGGGGCCATTAAACAAGTCCCCTCCAGTTTCAGCAAACTGCTTTTTGGAGAGGCCAAACGCTTCTTCTGCGGGACAAAATGTAAGAATTATTTGTGAAATCTTCCTGTCCACTTAGCGCTTCTTTTCTTTATTTTGTTATTTACTTTTTTAGAAAGCTGTACCTGTCTGCTCGTGCGGCGGAGAAGCAGGAGTGCTGGCTGTCAGTCGTTTCGCTTCTCCGCTCGGGGCTGGTGTTTGTTGTAAAGCTTTTTGCCCTGCTCGCCCAGCCAGGAGGCTCTGCCGCTGGTTTTTAGCTGCTTCTCACGGTGCTGCTTCGTGGTGGGGGTCTGACGTGCTTTACATTGCACATACTGATCTGGAGAGCTTTTGAACTCGGCCATTTAAGCTTGCTTTGGGCTTGCTGTTACAAGCTCTTAGGCTAGAAATGTCTTAAATTTCCTTGAGAACTCAGCAGTTTCTCTGGAGCGCTGGCTTTCGGTTGCTTTCATTCAACGCCGTACCAAACAACTTTACTTTTTAAAGCCTGACTGGTGACAGGGCGGTGTTTTGCCAAGTTTTGGTCCTTAACAGTGTTAGAAAACAGCAGAGATACCGAGATTGAAGGGAGAATAGAAGCAATTCCTATGAATGCAAGGAGGTGTAAGCAGGGGGTCTGGACTTCAGTGATCAAGGAGCGACACTTTCTCTCAATTATGTCTCTCTGTGGCAGGGCCTTTGCTTTTGAAGTGTAATCACAGTAATCTACTCCTGTGGTTTCCTATTGAAAGGATTTCCCATGTATCAGTCCAGAGAAGACTCTCCAGCCTTTTGCAGTCGGAGCGTGGTATTTCCTTACTTACCCTCAAGTGCTTTTGCAAGTGAGCAGCCATCGCTTCCTCTCGGCTTTGCCATCCCTCCTGACAGCGGCGCGCGGAGGAGCCGTGCTGCACCTCCGCTCCTCGCTCCAGCTCTTGGATCGATCGGCGCTTCGCTGTATTTCAGCCTGGACTGCTCTTTTCTGGGAGGCACGTGTGGTGAAATTTACCTACAAGGATTGAGAGAGCAGAGTCAAGTAGGCTTTCTGATGGTATGCTCTCGAAGACAGAGCAACGCTGCTAGGAGGAGAGGAGTTGGAGCCCTGTCAGTGGAGTAGGTGTCTGTCTTTTTTGGGAGATTTGGGAGGAAGGAACGAGGTGTTGCAGCGTTTGAGATGTACACGGCAGCCCCAGGGAACACAAGTTAGCCTGTTGTTTGCAACAGGTCGGGTGCGTGTATGAACTATTGTTCCTTTGTTGGAGGAAATCAACTGCCATTTACTTTTCTTCTGCTTATAGAATTTTACTTACAAGGCTGCGATGGGGAGTGATGCTCTTCGTGTTTGTTTTTAGCATCTCTGGGTGCTAGGGCCTCGTGGGAGAGTGGCAGTTCAAAGCCACGCAGTTTGGAAGCACGTCGAGTCCTCCCACGCTGAGCCATCAGGGTGACGACTTGGTCACATCCTGGAAATATGTTTGGGTTTTGTGTTTTGGGTTGCTTTTTTCTTTTCTTTCTTTTTTTTTTTTTTTTAATGGCTCTATAAACCGTTCCAAATGTTTCTTGAAATTTTTTAACGGTCATCGTGCTTCCTGTAAAAGTCATGGAAAAGTGGATCTTCACCTTGTTTCTGTCCTTCCTGAAGATCTGGTTAGCTTTGTGGGTGACCACAGACAAGAAAATCTGTGCAGAGGAGGCAGCGTGTGGTGTGTGCATACTTAGAAAAGAAAAGAAAATGAACAAGAATGTATTTGAGAAGCCGCTTTTGCTAGCGGGCTGTGAAGATGAGGTAACTACTAGGGGGAAACAAGTAACAAATGGAAAAGATGATGAAATGTTCAGGAACCAAAAGTTGCCCTTGAGCAGGTAGCAGAAGAAAGGCACAGCCTGTGTTTTTTGGGGGTAGGATGAAAGAGCATCGACTTACCAAAGGCTAGGGGCAAGGAAGCTGTCCTGGTGGTACTGTTTTAACATACCAAAGAAGATAGTGTGGGGAGGGAAAAGATGTCAGTAATCTGAGGTGGTACCCACAAGGCAAGCTCGGGAAGCATTAGGGACAATTGCTTGGAAGATGTAAACGCAATTTGCATCCGTTAGGGTGTATTAAAGCTCCACATGGATGCTCCCATTCAGGAGGTAGTCAGCGTAGCTCTGAGGATTCAGACTGAAGCACTCCGAGGCCTTTTTACCTTTTTTTTTTTTCTTTCCTTTCTGTCCCTGTGAATGGAAGCTCCTCTTCAGAGCTTGCAGAACCCCTGTGTGGGGGGTACGGCCTCCCGGGAGCGATGCAGCGCTCCTCCGGGCTTCTTCCAGGGCACTGCAGCCTCAATCCGTGCTCCTCGGCAGTAGCATCTGCAGTAACCTCGGCATAAACCATGAACTTCTCCAGGGCTGTTTTAGTATGGACTAAAACGGGGAAAAAAATGAGCACAAAGGACCGTAGCAGGGCATGTTTCTCTGTAAAAATGTCTTGATGGAGAGAATCATATATTGGCTCAGCGTACATGGTAGTCTGTGAGCAACTTCTGTAGGATGGCAAACATCGTGTTTGGAGGGGTGTTTGGGTCTGAACGGGAGGGGAGGAGGGGGCTTGGATCTCGTTCTTCACCGATTTGTGCCACGTTGGTGCAAATTGCTCTCGGGGAGCCCGCTTTTGGCTGAGCGGGTCGCACCGCCTTGCCGAAAGTGGGGTGCTTCGCCTACCCTCCCCGTGAAACTCCCTCCCGTGGCCCACAAGAGCGCCATTAACTCCCCGTTGTGCCCCTGCTCCCTTCTTTTTGGCGTGGGCATGGTGCTGTGCGGCTTGCCTGGCAGGCACGAAGTAGCAGACAGCTGGTCAAACAAATGTTTTCAGGGTCTGCGTGTTGGGACTTCAAGCTGTGCTGGCTGTTGAGGTAGGATTTTCTGAAGTGTAGCATACTGCACGAACTTTTTCCTAGGAGGGCAGATTCTGCAAACATAACCGAAATACTGTGCTGGTGCCTGGGATTCTTTCAGCTTTCCAGCAGGAGCTGGCTTTGTGCGATATTTGCTTGTGCGGGCCTGTAGTGCCACTCCTCAAGCACCTGATCTTAGCGAGAGAGGGTGGATCCGTACAAATACCACCCTAGGGCTAGTTACAGGAAGGAATGGTGTAATAGAGAGCCCATTGTCATGGTGATGTGGTGGAAAACGTCTAATTGGTATTAGTTAGGTCATCGGGAGATCAGGGAGCAGTGCTTATTCAGCCCAAGTGATGGAGGTTAAAGACTGCGGCTGGGATTCATTTAGAGGTCGCTACGCCAAATCAGGCTGAAGGCAGACCTCGCTTTAGTGTGGTAACGCAACTGCCTAGGTAGAAGGGCTGTGTTTTCGAGGTTTGTAGTATTTTCAGGAAATTTGATTGACTGTTCTTATGCCTTGGCTTCAGGCAGAGGTGGTGCAGATGAGGAAGTCCTAGCAAAGTTGCGTTTACTTGCTCGTCTCATGATGTCTGCTCTAAAATTCAGGGCCTTGACTTCCAAGGCTGACCAGTGTTTTTTCATGCATCTAAAGAAATTTGATTTTGAAACCTGCATTATACGAAAGGCAGCAGACACAAAGCTCTTGCTAAAAATCAAAACGCAGAACTTCAGTCTTGAACACTGAACATCGGTAGCGCTGCTCAGTATTACTACATCAACGTGGAATAATTGAAATGCGTGAGTGTAAATTAACAGCCTGTAGTGTTTTGGGAGACCTTGTTAAATGCGAAAGAAGAAGCATTTCTTGTGAATATTTAAATTTTCAGCGTAAATTTACCTTGTTGTGGAATATCTGGACATTAAACTACTGCCTGCCATGGGGAAAAGCCACTCGCACTGATAATTCATCTCAGTGATCCTTCCCACCTTTTTTCTGTCCTCTGGCCATAGGAGATCTGTCAGCATAAAATGACTTCTCGTTGGGTTTGTTCTTTGTGAAATGTCTGTGGGTTTGAAAGGGCAGCAGGAACCGTGCTGTGCTTCAGAATGTAACCGTGGGTTGTAGCACCTGAGAAGGAGCAGGCTGCCTTCTGCTTCTCCGCACCAACCTGTTGAAGTTTTCTTCTGGGGGTTCTTTGGAGGTTGGGAACAATTCCTGTATGCAGCCGGATGTACTTCATGTGTCGCAACTTGCTTTGCAGCCTTCAAGCCCAATGGATCAGATGGGGAAGATGAGGCCTCAGCCATACGGAGGAAACAACCCATACACACAACAGCAGGGACCTCAGGCGGGGCCACAGCAAGGACATGGCTATCCCGGACAGCCGTATGGGCCGCAGACTCCCCAGAGATATCCCATGGGAATGCAAAGCAGGACGCAAAGTACAATGAGCAGCATCTCGTATGCACAGCAGGTAGAGCACCCAAGCTTCTCTAGTCTCTGTTTGCAGCAGGGGCAGGCAGAAGAGCAGCAAAGTACCGTGCCTAACGAAGGGACCACCTTCAACCAGGTTGGAATCAGTTGCTTAGGTAAAATGACGTTTCTTTAGGCTATATGTTGCACCACACCTGAATCCAGGTGTGATCCATGTATGAGGGTCTGTGAAAGCCTTACTGAAACAAGAGGTAGCAGCAGAGCAGTGAATCAGAACCAAGGAAAAAATAAATAAGACAGGGACTAAGGTACTCACACCACTGTATTCTGTTAATGACAAAGCTGTTCCTTACAGTGGAAATGACTTCCAGGTCAGTTGTGGCTCACTAAGTAAACCAAGTGGCTCCTGCTGGACTGTTGGCAGGATTTAAAAGGCTGTCTTTTTTTTCTGGAGCAAGCCTTCTTTCCTTTTAACGTTACTGTCATTGAAGTGTGGTCAAATCCCTAAAAATTTAGTTATGGTGTGTAATTTATTACTAACCGATAGTGTTGTACACAAGTGACTTTTGATATTGTCTGGGAGGCTTTCTTACATAGGTAGTGGCATTTCCAATACCTTCCCAGTTAACTGCTCTGCATAGCGCTCTAAATTGTTGCTTCTTGAGTACGATCTTAATTTGTGTGTGTGCTTAAAATTGCTTCTTAACCGATATGATTCTACCCTCTTCTTCTGCAGATTCCGCCTTATGGACAGCAGGGTCCCAGTGCGTATGGGCAGCAAAGCCAGACTCCATATTACAACCAGCAAAGCCCTCATCCCCAGCAGCAGCAGCCTCCATATTCTCAGCAGCCTCCATCCCAGACCCCTCACTCTCAGCCTTCTTATCAGCAGCAGCAACAGCCTCAGTCTCAACCTCCACAACTTCAGACATCGCAGCCTGCATATTCTCAGCAGCAGTCCCAGCCGCCCCATCAGCAGTCCCCAACTCCATATCCTCAGCAGCAGTCCACAGCCCAGCAGCATCAACAGAGTCAGCCTCCCTACTCCCAGCAGCAGTCACAGTCGCCCTACCAGCAGCAGCAACAAACTCAGCAGACAGCTTCCTCGGCTCTTTCTCAGCAGTCATCTTCATACCCTCAGTCGCAGCCGCAGCAGCAGCAGTCTGCGTATTCCCAGCAACGCTTCCCCCCTCCTCAGGTAGGCTGGCTCGTGCTTTGGTTCCTTCTGCGAGTGGTTTTTTTACGAAACTCGGGCGAATCGTTTTCTTTGTGCGTTAAAGTCGGTTGAGCTACGCGTCAGCAAGCTGGCTGGAATGATTGCGATAATAGATGTGCTGCCTTCTCTGTTGTGTCTAGATCTGTATCTTACAGAGATGTTATGGTGGTAACAGGCTGAGCCGCGGTAACACTGCCGTTTTGAAGACTAGTTCTGAGTAAATGCTGCTGTAAATTGCTGATTGGCAATACTGGTCCAAAGGATTTCGTACTGGCATGGTTTTCACACTGTGGTCTCTGGAAGATCTCCAGGTGGTCTACAGAGCTACTTGGGTTAGCACAATAGCAGGGCGCTTCTGAGTCTACAAAAAAAACCCTGTTTCCTGGTGCTTTTCTATCTCAGTCCAAGACTTCAGGAGGTGTATTGATCACACAGAGGAAGTGAGCATGGGAAAGCTCCTTGGTTCCTTGCTGCTTGGGTGGAGTTTTGTTCACAGACATTTGCAGATGGCAGCACAAGTGGAAATTGAGCCAATAAAAGACGTTTTGCGGAGTGACGCATAGATGGGAGAGTTTGCTCTTAAATGTAAAACTTGGCTTTAGGGAGGAGGAATAAAAGGTGAAGCACGTGGAATTGAAGATAAAGATCACGAAGCAATCTTTTTTTTTTTTCCCAGTGTGTTTATTTTCAGCAAGGTTTAATATTATTTTAATAGTCGTGTGAAAAGCTAGCTGGGACCTTTCAGCAAACATTTCAGTGCGTTGAAGGTAGCGTATGAAGAGTTGAAGATTTTAATTGACTTGCCGTATTTGTGTAATAAAGTACTTAGAGCTGTTGTAAGATGTTAGAAGATTGAGAAGCCAAGTGGGCAGCCTCCCAGGACAGTCTCTGTTCTTCAGGATCTGTCTGTAATAAGGAAAAGCTGGATAATTATTGTTTTGTCATGGTTTGGACTTCAACTTCCAACAGTCACTATGGTAGTCCAGCAACGTTTATCCTCCTGTGGAGCGGTAGGCGTGCTGGCTTGAACTCCTTACTGCCCTATTTCCAGTTTTGGGCAAATGTCACCGAGGGTACATAATTCTTCCACAGTGTGAGAATACATCAGAGTGATTCCAGCAGAGCCTTTATTTTATTCACATCTGTGTTTTTATTTGGTGTGTCTTGATGTTTCAGGAGTTATCTCAAGAATCATTTGGGTCCCAGGCGTCATCTGCTCCCTCAATGGCTTCCAGTAAAGGGCAAGAAGACATGAACTTGAATCTTCAGTCCAGACCTTCTAGCCTGCCGGTGAGTGGTGAGCTGTTGGAGGAGTGAATGGGGTGAGGGCAATCAGAAGCACAGCAGGATAAATTAGCACTGGTAGTATTCCACATGGAAAGGGGAATGATGGAGGCTGCCTGTGCTTTTTACCAAGTCATTAGCTTCTGGCTTCCCACTGGAGATTAAATGTAATTTACAAAAGTAATGGATCTGAGAGTAAAGTTTAACCCTAGGTACTCTGGTCTGTAAGTTCTAGCTAAAAGATTTCTTGAGTTTTCTGTTCATAGCGTCTGAAATACCTGGCTACTGTTAGAGTAAGTTCTGACCTTCAGGCAAAGGTGTTTAAACTTTTATTTTACTCCGTTGTTCCCGCTGTTGGATAGGTGGTTAGGGGCTGGGAGAGCTGTTCCCTTTCTGTGTTATTGGATCCTCATACTGCTGATTTAAGCCTCTTTGGTCCATCCTGACTGAACAGTTGGTGGAAAAGACAAGTTTATTAATACCTGGAGTGAGGAAGTTCAGTCAGAGAGACTTCCCTGATAGATGAAGTTATATTTTCTTTTGCATCCTGAATCTGCTTGCTGAAGGTGCAGTGAACAGTTGTGTATAAGATCAGTGCCTAGTTTTCCAGTAAGTTTTGGACCAGAATAGTTTAATTTTGGGTTAAAACTTCATGAAGAAAATGGAGAAAGGTTAGAAGTTTTAAGTCTCTCTGTGCCTCTGACTTGGAAGAACAGTATTGAGCTGCTGAATTCTGATTTTTGCTGGTTACTTTCACTTTTAACCAGTAGGAAGTGAGTGAGTTTTTTATTTTATTTTTTTTATTTAGCCGCTGGCTAAGTCTGTTTTCTAAGCTGCAGTTGGATTGGTCAGAGGAAAGTGAGCTGTGTATACAGCAAAGTTATTTTTGCTCTCAGCAATGAGAACAGCTTTGTTGTGAGCCCCTTGAAATAATTCCTTTGGATTGTGGGTACAAATTGTCACCCAAAATACAAAGCGATTCTAGTTCTGACCACCTAATGGGAGTAGTTGTGGGTTGTTTCTTTTTTCCTTTTTTTTTTTTTTTTTTGGACCTCGATTACAAAGATTTAATTTGTTCTGAGGCCTGGGGAAAAATCCTTTTAAATAGCATGTTTCTTTCCACTCTGCCTCTCCACAAGTTCTTCCATGTGACCCATCTTCTGGTGAAGAATGTAGGAAAAGTGAAGCCGCTGAAGTAATTGAAGAAATTGCTCTAGCGCTGAACGGTGGGAAGTCCTGTTTAGTAGCATTGTTGATAGAGCCTTCATGAATCCTACCAATCAGCGCCCTCTGACTCAGATTATAGGAATTAGTTGCTCTGCTTAGCAGAAGTGGCTCCTTCTCAGCACCAGTGGGAATTTTTTATACCTTGTGGTTTAATGCGTTTGGCCCCTTTCAAGCTTTCCTTTTTCCCAAGCAATTTAAGAAAAGATACGCATCTCTGCCGTAAGAGTGAGGGAAAACTTAGAAAAGAGGGAATTTTATCCAGTTTAAAAGTTTTAAATGATAACGTATCCACTAATTTCTAATCAGATATTCAGAGGTTTTCTGAAAAGAAATCCAGGGCACAAAAATTTGGTCTGGCTTTTATAATCTGCTAGCTGTAAAGCTTATTTTCTGTTTTAAACAGACTTCATAGTCATCTTATTTTTCTGACTATCACCAAATAATTATCGTTTAAGAAAACAAGCAGTGTTTAGCTCACCTAACCCTGGTATGCTTTCAGGCCTTTTCTTCCTTGGTAAGCCAAAAAAAAAACCAAACCACAACGAGCAAACACCCCAAACTCCCTGCAAGAAGAACAACTCACCTCTATTCTTACGCGTGCTTCATAATTCTTTGCCCCTCTAATTAGGGTACTGTAGGGCAAGATCAGCACCCGTTTGTAAAGTGAGAATGCATCAGACAGTGATGTTGTGGAGTGGTGTAAAGAGGACCTCTGAGGTGTATGGAAGTCAATTCTTTGTTCCAGTGATCAGTGTGTTGCACGAACCTTGGCCTGGGGAAGCTTAGAAGCAGAAAAGCTGCACTGGAAGGGTGTTATCAATTTCTTTTATCTTCCTTATATTGCTCACTCTGTCTGTTTTAGAAAGTTTTATACTAGTCAAGGGGATTCCTAGATCCCTGTTTTGCTATTATATATGACTTACGGAAGCGCAGTTAGTTTGTGGGTTTTTAATTTTTTGTGGGGTTCTGAGTCCTCTTCTAAGCCTCCGTGGGCACTGTGGAATAGCTCACTGGGTATCCTGGAATCTGGGCAAATCGTACGATGCATCATCTTTAATTAAACATAGATCAGCTCCAGGAGGAGAAGGAGGTTGTTGCTTTTAGGTACTTATTTACGAAGTGTTAAATTTATGTACCCAGCGCCTTTACGAGTCTTTAGCCTTCACACGTTTAATACTGTGCATCGTATTAATGCTGGAACTTCAAGCAGTAAAAGTGGGAATATATCTTTGGCTGTCACTGTCACCGTTTCAGGAAGTGGTGGTCTCCTAGAGATGTTAAGTGTTGGGTTGGCAACGTGGTCAAGTTGCTCAACTCCTGTCAGATCTTGCTGGTTTGTTAGGATCTGCCTGAGAAATGTAACGTTGATCATTCTGGGTGGAGGTCTTCAAGGTGTCCTCCTGGCAGTGATTTTTGTGTCCCTAACTAAACTTTTTTCTGACTGTGTTCCTGTATTAAGACTTTTAACAGCAGAAGAGTCAAATTACTGATTGCTCTAGTGCTTTGTCTGAACATCTGTAAGTAGCAAAATGTCTGGTCTTCTATTTCTGCTGGTGTTACTAGGCTGTTCTAGCTAAAGTATTCCTTGGTTTGTTGTTCCCTTTCTGAAGATTGTGCCTGCTGCACTGGGGGAGAATGCTGCTGCCCGTGTGAATGCGCTGATGTCTTTTAAAGAGTAATGCATCCACACGAGTGTCCTGGCTGGTATTCTTTTCCTGTAGCAGGCTGGATGAAGAATTTCTCTGAAGAATTTGCTGCTTCCCTAGGGAATCTCTTGTCAGGATTGCAGCTAAACTAAACTTAGATTCCAATTGTGTATGGGAGAAGTGAAGTGTAGTCTTTTGTGTCTGGGTGTAATAGAGGAATAGTAATCCATAGCATAAATCTTACTCTCCCAGGAGATTCCCTAGTCTCATCTCTTCAGCAAAGAATTCTTCTTGGCAAGTCATATCCAGTTTATTCAGTGTTTCTACCTTTGGAGGCTTGGGTACGGAGTCTGTAGAAGTCAAATATTTCTAGCTATTAATTACCTTCTGCTTAGGCTTGGAAGATGCTCTGGTAACAGGTACAGGGGAAGCAAACAAGGTGCTAGGACATCCACTTGGGTTTGGATTGAAGTCAGTTCTGCTGCAGAAACCTCTGGAGTTTTGGGATTGTTGGAAGGAATTTCGTATCTCCTTGTGCAACGTGGAGCAGAGTGTTACGTTGCCTTGGTCTCTGCCTTGAAGGAGTCGAGTACGGGTTCCTGGTGTCTTTGAAGTGGATGCGGAGTAGAGCATAGAGACAGTGCTTGCCATGCTGTCAGCACCTTCCTAACCACAGAAGTTGATAACTGTGGTGTTAGGACCTTTAACAGATTGGCCCTAAAAGCCATGTATAGAGCAAAACTGATTTGCTACCAGTATATACTGGCTGTATGTGCTTTTCATTGGACTTTCTGCGATTTCTTTAGTGAAGTTTTTCTATCTGTAGAAACCAAAACTTGTGTGAGGCACACTGGTATCAGCAGTGCTTTGATGGGAAGGGTTCTGCTTGGGGTGGGACTTCTGGCTGAACCAGGAGGGCAGATACTGGCAGGGTTTTGGAGGCGCTGAAATAGCAAGGTTGCATTTGAATTTTTGTTGCAGCAAATGCATAATGAAGCAAACTGGGGCAGCTTGTACAGAAGTTTCAGAATTCCAGTCACAGAATGTCTTTAGTCGGCTTTGGTCAGTTTACTGTGTAGCTTGAGGGAGGAACCCCATTCCTTTTCTGGGCAACTGATTTTCATCTCAATGTGGAGTGGGAAATCATTTTAATCTCAATATTTTGCACTGCTGGCAAACTGTATTTCTCATTTAGCTGCATTTCAGTTTGGTTCATCACCAACTTCAGGTCTGAAAAGCACCTTATCAATGGCAGGAAGGAACATAACCAACTGCAAACAAATTCCTGATCTGTTGTAACTTTTGAACGTGCGTTCTGGTCTTGGACTTTTTGCATTATGGACTTAGCAAAATTAGACTATGGGAAGGGAGAGAAACGAAGCTGCTGAGCTCTTGCTGGTAGAGAAGTGACTCTTGTGAACATCCCCAGTGCCGTGGGGTATTTTTTGTTTGATTACTTCTTCCTCATAAGCCAAGTAGTTTCTGAATTTGGACATACTGCAGGGTGTCAGGAAAGCACTGTTTGGATTTGCCAGTTTTACAAGGTGGTCGTTTCAGTTTGCACTCTGCAGGTACTTGAAGTGGAATAAAGTTGAGCTCTGTCAGCTGCATCCTCTGACCTGGAAATAATCAATGGAACAGCCTGACACACAGCGAAAAACTGTCTCAAAGCTGCTGTGGATGGGGACGGAGCTGCAGCCCAGGAAATGAATGTTTTCTTAAAAATTCTTTGAGCTCAATATTTTTCATTTTGGCAATCTCTTTTTGGGGGAAGGGAAAAGAAACTTTCATAGTTGAATCTCTTGGTCACTTCAGTCGCTCCCTTCCCCCCATACGGGACTTCCTGCTTATGTTTGGTTTGTATTTGGCCTTCTGAGCTTGTCTTATTACTTGCCTTGAGAGAGGGATTAGTGGCGTATGCATTTCGAAGCAGGGGAGTTGCAAGCTCTGGTGACTGGGCATCGCAGTGGGTGTGCGGATGAACACATCAGCACCCGGAGGCTTGCCCCAAGGAGTGCAGTACCTGAAACACTGGTACTGGAGAGATTGGTGCCTTCCAGTTTATGCTGATGGGAAGGTTTCTATCCCAAGTTATGGTATACAGGGAGTTGAAAACATTTTTTTATCCTGACCAGGGCTTCTTTGTCTAAGCTTTTCTTGGTGTGTGCGATTTTGGCAATCAGTTTTGTGTGGTTTTTTAAGAAGGCCATGCTTGTTTTTTAATTAATTTTAATTTTGCTGCTAGCCTTTACAGATGCAGAGAGTGTAGAGTGCTGCTTGCAAAGCTACCCTAATCTTCCAGCCACTCCAGTGACATGCTTCGTGCCTCTGACCTGCTTCTCAGGGCCGCTCTGCTATTTGTCCATGTGGCAATTTCTCTCCTCCCACCCCTTCCTCCGGGCTGGAACCGAGCTGATCTGACCTGGTGCTCGGGAGGAAGCTCCCCACCCCGTGGTGCATCTGTCGGGCCTCTCTGGGCCACACCAAACCCTCTGCCTTCGCCGTCTCCCCCCGGCGAAGCCAAGAAGCGTCCCTTCAGAAATCACGCCGCGCTGGGCCGCTGCTGCGGCTCGGCTTCACGGGAGCCTGCGCTGGCAGCAGATTGCGCTATGCTCGATGCCGGGCTCGTTTCCTGTTTCTATTCTAGTCGTTAGCGGCTCGGCTCTGCTTCCTGCCTGTACGCCTTACACAGATTCCCCTAACTGGAACCTTTCGTTTTCTCAGGAGCGATTTCGGTTACAGGCCTAACGGAAGCGCGGAGCGGCCATCTCGGCGGGGAGGGCCCGGACGGCGGCCGCAGCTCGCTCAGGAGCCGGCCCCTGTACGTTCCCGAGGCCGGGTTTAGGCCCAGCTGGAGGGACTAGGCGGGTCAGCGTTTAATCAGGAAATTGCTGTAGGATGACCAGTTCTGATGTTGGATCCCAAACAATAGTCTGTGCTCTCAGTCACACGCGTCCCCTGGAAATACAGAGCGTTCTTGCACCGTAAGTGCTGAAGCACACGCCTCGTGAGATGACCCTCTGCTTCTAAGCACGCTTTCAAGCAGCTCGCTGTTGTAGGGCAGGGAAATCGGCCTTTCACTTCCTTTTTGCTGCTGAGCTGGTGTTATCAGAGACCCTTGAAAACGTGCGGAAGCCTCAGTCAGCCTGACGTTGGAAGCAACCTAACCCTGCTGGAGATCCCAAACGGTGCAGGGGAGGCAGGGACGGTGCTGACCTGACCTTCGTGTGCTGCGTGGGGCGGTTACGGGGATAAGTGAAGGCGTTTAACTTCGCCTGGCAGCACTGCGCTCATTTTAAATGCTGCCATACCTGTGCTTTCAGTTCACTGGGATCATTTTCCTAGTAATGTCATTTCGGCCTTCTGGATTGACTCGTCTCGGAGATGCGCACAATCACAAACGCAGTGGAGAAAGCTTTCCATGTGGCTCTCGAATGCAGGGCATGGCGTGGGCCCAGGGCTCTGGCGGTGGCAACGCGGCTGGGACGGGCTTGTGCCCGTGTCCCTGGGGGTGCAAGGTTCGCGCTGAGATTTCAAACGAGGCCTGCGTGGTAATTGGAGGAGGAGTTGCGTAAATGAGTTTTATTGTAGTTTGAATCAAGCCTCGCTGAGGAAAACAGAAACGTTTATTTAAAAAAAAAAAAAAAGAATTTCCTGAAGTGAAATGAAGTGGCATCTCTGGGAATTGACTGCTCTGGCAACCCCTGACCCTGAGGGTGGCAGTGGGTATGCGTCAGTGCGTGGCATGAGCCAGGTTGCCATGGCTGTGCTTACCTCTTCCCCTGCACGCTCGCTGCTCTGAGCCAGGGCAAGAGCAGAATTGCCTTCAGTCCTTTTAAACGTCTCTTCAGTTTCTCTGTCCCATCCAGGTCAGTGGTACCTGGGTGCAGTATTTCAGACAGGCTCTCGGACAAAAGTGTTTTCCCTAGAACCACCCCAGCTGGTGGTGTCGGGGGGGCTTATCCATAGCCCTCGTGTCGCCCCATCGCTGTCTCCCCGCAGGTGCAGCACCGTTCGGAGGGAGCTGCCAGCTTTCGGCTGTCTCTTCCCAGCTTGTTCCAGCGAGGGCACTGCCAGATTCATCAGGCTTGCAAATATCCAGTGCCTTAACAAATCTCGTTCCCTCCTAAAATCTTTCTTCTTTACGCTTTTTTAGAAATGGATTCTGTCACTCTTAATTGTTTCACAGAGGCTGATGATAATACTAAAAGCGGAGTTGTTTTTGAAATCTGAAGTACTGGTCTTAACAGGGGCCTTTTAAATTTTTTAATTATTTCAAACTCCTGCCTTTGCTGCATTTCTTTGCCCACCCAAGCTCCTGTGGTTGGCATGGTGGCATAATCACATGCTGAGATGACTAAATGCTTTGGAGTCTAAATTGAACACATCAGAGATTGGAAAGTGCCTTCCAGAGGAAGCACTGCTGGGGAGTTGGAATATCCTTGCGGCTGGCAACAAGAGGGTAGCTTCCTGCCTCTTACGGGATTGAGCTTCTTGTATGATCTGGGCTTTGTCTTCAGACCGAAGCAGAACAACACAAAAAAAAAAAAAAAAAAACCTCTGGAAGAAAAACAAAGGCTCTTTAAATAAACAGGTTGTGGTCTGTCACCTGAGACCCATACTAGCTTCTCACTTGCACTTTCCTTCCCAGGGCCTGGTGCTGGACCAGCCTTTCTGATTGATGTGGTCAACTTGTAGCTCTCGCTCCCCTGCATCCCCAGCACCCTTCAAAAAAAAAAAAAAATAGAAAAATCAGTGTTGCTGAGAACATCCTCTGATGCTGCTGTGATAGCACTGCTCACTGTGCCCAGGTCACGCATGTTTCTTTCCTGCAACCCATTTCAGGGTTGGTGTCGCTGTTGAAGCTTCAAGTTTCACCTTTTTTTTTGCAGCATGCTGCTGCTGGATGGCCAGGCCAACTTCTGCGCTAGCCAAAGTGTCAGGCAGAACTTCAGCATTTCCACTGCTGCTTTGAATGCTTTGTTGTACCAGTGGTTAGATAAACCTGCGAATACTTTTAGAAGCGGAGCAGCTGTCAAAGGGTTAAATGGCAACTATCTCCTGGGGGGCTTTGCTGCTGTGTTTCACAGGGTCCTGCGGAAGAGTTGAGCACCCAGCGCTCCCTGGGTGGGAACAGTGGGTTTTCCCTTCAGCGACATCTTGTTCTGTGCGTGAATCATGTTACTCCTTCTGTACTTCGTGCTGCAACCACAGCCTTCGAATCTCTCCTCTCCAAAGAGGCAGGATATGAAATTTGTTAATCTGGTCAGTGTTTTGAGGGGGAGGACCCCCCCCTTTTTCTTTTTCTTTTTTTTTTTTTTTAATTTTATTTGGAGGGGGAAGAGAAGGAGGGGTGGCACGGAGTAGGAGCAGTAGATGTGATTAAAGCTCCTGCCGAGCAGATCTGTGGGAGTGGAGTATCGACCTCTGAAAAATCAATGGCTGCTGCGGTAGCAGTGCTGGCTGTTTTGCAAGGTCTCCCATTGCAGGAATGTAGTAAAGCCAGCAGCACTTCCGTCTTTCTTTCTCCCTTTTTGATTTTGTACCTGCTTTCTGCCAAATGACCCGACTCACCTAGATTTACTGAGGTGGATTAGAACAGCAGCTTATTTTTGCAATCAGAGTAAAATTTCTTGTGTGACGCTGAGCCCCTCCTCCTGACAGCCTCCTTTCCAAACGCTCTTTTTCCTGCAGTGCAGCTAGAGCCAGCAGCTTCTACCAGTTTGTCTAAAGCCAGCCTGGAAGAATGAGCTTTTCAGCTCCTTTTTTGAGCTGAAACTGCACAAATCTCTCTTGCATG
The DNA here is from genome assembly GCF_964211835.1 of Anser anser. NCBI lineage: Eukaryota > Metazoa > Chordata > Aves > Anseriformes > Anatidae > Anser > Anser anser. Next base: position 4,094,098 of record NC_139745.1, on the reverse strand, counting down.
TTCTAGTCCCCATCTTAGGTTTGTAATTGTCAGCACTGATGCCTGAGAGGAGCTTAAACTCCTCATAAAGGCAGGGAATATGGACTCCATCTAGCAGAGGCTGAAGCCTTGATAGTGTTACCTTCCTCATACTTGTTTTACCGGGCTGGTGTTTTTTTCCTGAAGTAGTAAAAGTCTAGCACTTGTCCTTTGTTTGAGGAATCCTGGGACGAGTAAGTGGCACATAATAGAACCTGAACGTTTTTATGCATGCTTAGTTTTGTAACTGGGATCTTCGCTTTTTTCCGTGAGCATGGTGCAGAACCTGAGAACCCTATTACTGCTCAGATCAGGGTTTGAACTTCTAAGAACAAATTTGAGGGGCCAAACCCAGTCATTTCATTGTATAATTGAAACTCTTTGTTCCTTCTCATTGCTGGCCTTGCCCTATTTGAAGAGGGATAGAAGAGAAGAGGCAAGGCCTTAAACTTGAAAAGCTCTCATAAAGCACAGAAGCGCGCTGTGCAGCTCATGCTACTGCAGCAGGCATCATCCTGGGCATTCCCTGTTTCTTAACCCAGGAGAAAGTCATCTTCCCCTTGAAAACTAAAAACAAACTCTTCAGCTCCTCAGAGAGTAAAAACTGAGAGGTACGTGGCAGAGGAGGAAAGCTGTGTATGGTAAAGAAGTGTTTCGCTTGTGTTGCTACATTTTGATTATATTTGATAAGTCTTTGGTAGCTTGGAAATGTGGATGAGTATAGTTCCCACACAGGTATGAACTCAGAATCAGTAACAGGTAAGCTGACAATTCAAAAATACACGCTGTTGGTTCCTGCCACCTGCTCCTCCCCAAGACCTGACACGTACCGAATGGAACACTTGGCGAGGGTGGCCCCGATTGTGACCTTGCTCTAAGTTCCGGTGATGTTCTGGGTGTGGAGAGAGGTTGTACTGGAAACGCGTTGTGCGTGCATCCTTCCTTCTCCTCCTCCCCTTCGTCTCTTGTCCAGCCAAAACGTGTTGGAAGAATCCCATAGAGCTTGACACTGTATCCTCTACACGTTAACGACTGTAGAAGAGCAGAGTGAGCTGAACAATGTTCTTCCCCGTCCAGATCCCTTTCCCAGTCACTTACGTCTTTCTGGTGGTAAGTGCTGATGGGTTTAGACAGGATTTTAAAGCATGGCAGGTGAAGTTGAGCTGGTCGTAGGTGAGGCCTGCAGGAGTGTGGGACCTTTTCAGTGTGCCTCCGGTAAGCAGGATCAGCTGGGAGACTGAAAAACTCCCTTCTGACTGTTCAGTTGGTTGGTGAGAAAAAACTTTGGAGATTGTAGATGTTGTAGATGGAGATTACTCTATCCTAATAAGTATTAAATGGGTTTTTACTGTATCTTAAGTTGTGTTCCCCAACTCCAGCTTCTGGTTTTTACTGGGGAAGCAGTTTGAAAGAGGCAAGCTGTAAATAAAAAGGTGGTGATGGGCTGTAGGGCCCTGCCTGGGCCCCTTGTCAGATCTGGGGAAATCTCAAGTCAGCTTTACGAGGTGTCATTGTGCACCCGAAGGATATGCTAGATGGAGCACAGTGAGGTCTTCAGGCCACTTGGTGTTATGAGATGTGTTGCTCTGTGGGGCATAAGATGCAAGATTCAGTTGTCTGTACTCTAGAAGGAGGAACAAGTCTGTTTTCCCTGAAATAGCAGGGAGATTCTGGCCTGCCAGTCAGCTGTGTCGTTTCTGTGGTATAGAGGACTTTTTAGGTATGTTGGGGGTGGAAATAAAGGGGAGGGAGAGGACAAGCTTGTAATTTTAGGTGTCGGTAGTTCTTGAATGAGTGGAAAGTAAGCTGCAGAGAACGTGAAATTGGAATCAAAAGTAGGTATTTCAATTAGTCAGAAGCAATGAAGAGGCTTTTTCCCTTTCAGAAAGAATCGGGGAAATAAATTTAGCCATTGTGCTGTGGTCTTGCTTGTAAGCATCTTTATGGAAACAACTGGCCTTGCAGAATTTATAACCTCTACCACATGCTCGTCTCCAGCTCATAATTTCCTTGAGTGCTATCTAGTGATCTGATAGACGTAACGATTGTAGGCCCTGACTGCGCTCCTTCCCTCTTCCCCCACACTTTTCATATGCACTTACCTTGGGGACGGGCAGGGGAGCAGCATAGGAAGCTCGCAGGCCCCGGCGAGGAGATCGATTTACTTTCTGGTCAGTCATCCTGCTCTTCCAGATCAGTGGGGCGGGCCGGAGCTGAGCCTTGAATCTGTTCTCTGGGGTTTTGTTACCTTGATCTGAAGTATTTCTTGTTGTTTCATCTTCGTGTTTGTTTAACAAATGAGCTCGTATCAGATAGCGAAATGGTGGTTCCCCTGTTGGTATAAAAGAAACCTCGCTGTTTCCAGCACAAACTAACCGGCTCCCTTGTGCTGGTCATGCCAGGACTTGCAACCCTCTCCCGGAGATAGATGAACTCCCCTGCCCCCTCCTTTGGGTACCAGATTGTGTGATTTCAGGCGTGGTTTTGTTGTGGTGTGAAAAGAAGGTGTTAGCTGCTGAGTCCTTGTTTGTCAGCAGTACTGACAAACCCATGCTGGCATCGGTGAGGATTGGGCAACCAATCGCAGCTGGAACGGTTATCGTTTCAGGGTCCCTGTGGGCTTCCGCTATCAGGTCACATCCCAAAATAACACTGGGCAGTATTTCAAGTGAAGAAACTCAGGCTTTGGGGCTGCAGCCAGCCTGGAGTGTGAGATTCTGTGTGAAATAGTTGGAATCCCTCCAGCGTTTTTGATCTGCATGGCAGATGAGCAATAAAATGCATAAAAAACACATTGGAAACACGTGAGGAAATTCTCCAGACCCTGACGTTTCCTTCAAGTTGGCAGAGTTACTGCTGTTGAGCCTCACCTCCTGTCTCGGCTCGATTGGCTGCGCTCGCAGGAGGAGGGAAGAGGAGAGCCCTTCTCGTGGTGCTGCTGCGTCTTTCCAGGTCTCTTCCTGATGCTCTGCGGGAGGCAAATAAAACCTCGCTGGCCCTCTCCTCTTTGGACTTGGTCCAGAACCCACTGACAGCAGCAGGTCTCCATTATTGCAACGAGGTTTTCCTTTTTTTCTTTTTTTTCTTTAAGGCTTCTCTGCTGTAACTGTTGTTAAAACAGTCTGCAGAGAGGTCGAGAGATTTCCTTTCCCCCAGTTTGTGGTGCACTTGAATAAATGGGATATCAAAGTTGGAGGGTGTCCTTTAGGTCTAGTTAGAAAAACACCGTGTCTTGATGGTTGGCATCCTGAGAAAATAACTTGATAGGTGGAAAACAGCTCCTTACTGATTAGCTGCTTGCACTTAAGCATTCCAGTCTCTGCTTCTCTCCTTCCACTTGCAGGAATCACACTTCTGAGAAACTTAGTGCTGCTGGATAACACACTTAGAAAATGCTGCTGTGCTGCTGGAACATTTCTTTGCTGGGAAATGACTTTATTATCGGGATTCATAAAACTTACAAATCTGTAGAGGTGAAATTCGCTTCGTGAGTTACTTGGTTTATGTGATACTGTCCTGTATCAATTCATACATGTCCTAACATCCAAGAAAGGTTTACACGTAATTCATTTTTAACTTAAACTGATTATCTGAGTCTGATCCAAAGCCTGCAAGCTAGAAGGCTTACTTCTCATATATGTGAGGTCCGTGATGGTATGTCAGCAATGCAGAGAGGCCCTCGCTTGCATGTCTGAAGCAACCCCGTATTAACCCACTTAATTAAAACTGAATGTTTTTAAATGACTTGCAGTACTTAGGGTAAGCTTTGATGCACAGGCAAGGTCGACGACATCAGCTTCAAAGATTGTTATCTAGTTACTTAGGAGTTAATATTCAAACAGTTTTTAACGCTGCTTCATTTTATGTATCGCAGATATTTTTGGCTTGGTATTGCCAAATCATATCCTCTTATTCCGCCCGGGACATGCATGGATGTCGCTCACACCACGTAGCAGACGGTGACCTCCCCACATCCCGGAGGCAGACTCCTCCTGCCACTTGGAGAAGCGTCTCACTTAGGCTCCTGATAATGGAAGGGAACTTCCACGCTTCACCTTTCATACTTGCCCTGTGCCCGTCCTTTCATGCCCATACGCTGTCTCGGGTGTACATTTGTAATGTACTTCTGAGCCTAAAAATCTCTCACTGAAATAGCGATAGTAGCTCTGCCCCTCTGGTCCGAAGGTTTAACTGCTGACCAGCAGAACTGCTGGACTGCATGAGCTTGTGGTGGTGTGGTGAGGGTTTTAAAGCTGCAGAGGGTTTTGGCCTCCAGCTTCATTTCAGTGATGATAAAAAAAAAAAAAAAAGGTGTTTGGATGTGTTTGGTGATTTAGCCTAAAAGGACCTTAAAGGAAATGTCAGTAGCTACTAGAAACAATTTTAGGTCACGCTGAATTGACTCGTAGGTGTTCTGATCCTCTCATTGACTAGAGGGGAACCTAGATGTGTATCTTATGCCAGTAGCTGAAGTTAAATCTGATTAATCTCAGTCTTAAATAGGAATTGCAAAGGAGAGAAGAGTGTTCAGCTCTTGATTGTTTGTGTTGGTTGATGCCTTTTAGTGCAAAATGTTGGAAATTCTCTCTTTGCTCCCACTTCAGATAGTGTCTTTAGTGGGCTGTGGGGTTTGACAAAGTTTTCCAGGGAAAAAGAAAAAAAAAAAAAGCTGTGTAAATGAGCAATGCTTCTGGTGTGTTACATTAGGAAGGTAGTGAAAACTGCAAAACCTCAGAGACACTATTTTTAGGCTTTTTCTGCATTTTTTTTTAGCTTTCATTGAAATAAAACAAAGCTTTTTTTTTTTTTTTTCCCCAGGAAGATAATGCTTCATAAGTAAGCAAATGTACCTCTGAGGCTGTCGTGCAGGAAATTATCTCTCAAACAGAAGCAGTAATGGAAGGGGTGGAAGGGCATACTATGCACTAAGTCCTCCCATCAAGTGACCGGCATTTCCAGCTCAAATGTAGCATTTGCCAGCATTTTGATCCAATTCTGCTGTTAAAATGGACAAGATTGCCCTATTGCAGCAGACAAAGTGGTGCAGCTGATGCCCAGCTCTCCCCTTTGTCTTTCTGAGTGCCGGTCTCTGTCCAACAAGTGTGATGAGGTCGTTGGATATTTCCCAGGTCTTTTTTTATTCCTCCGTAACTCCAGTTTTCCCCTTCCCAAGATGCGAAGTACTGTTCTCCAGCTTAGGTGGTGGGGATGTGCTCTCAGAGCCTTCTCACACCTCACCTGGCAGACAGGTGTTACAGAGCGATAGGGCTCTTGCTTCTGGCAGCTGATAAGTTTGCGGTGTCCTGTGTCTGACTGAGGTCCTTCCACGTTGCACAGAGCTGGGAAAATGTCATCTGAACTGCTGCTAACCAAGGCATCGTCTGGTCAGTGTAAATGAGACCGAGGTGTCCAAGTTATTTTTCAGTCGGCTCAGTCTTTATGGTGTTTTAAATGAGGTTGGCTCTGTTTGTGCTGGTCAGCTGAATTCCGTTCAGGGGAGCTTGATCTAAAACGCCTTCAGGGCTCAGTCTGGAGCTCTTCTGATCCAAGGCTGATTGCTCTGGAAGACTTGCAAAGGGTGGGCAAGGGCCTGGTAAGCTTTGGTCTGCCATTTCTTCACCTGCTGCGATCCTTTGAATCTCTGGCAGAGATCTAATCCCTGGAATAGTTAAAAACAGCCTGCTCATCTTACCCTGTTGCAGACTCATTCATTTACTCCAGGCCAACCCTGAGTAGCCAACGCACCCTAGCATCAGGCAGCCAGGACAGTCGTGCACCTTGGATTTGCACGTAATTATCTTGGACGTATCACCATTTCTCAGACCTGCCAACTGAATTTTGGTGCTGTAGCTTTGCAGTCACTGTTGCGGCAGCTGGAGATTTCAATTTCCTTAGGCTTTTTGTGCTTTTCTTTTTCAGGGTGAATACATGCAGTAGGAGAGGCATTCTCTAGCCTTGCCTTCAAAAAAAAAAAAAAGCTGAACTTTAAAAGCTAGTATTGTAATTGCTAGTTTTTGCTATCTTTGAAGAAAGTGGGAACCCTGAAGAATGTTTTGTGATTTTCTTTTAAATCTCTATTTAGTTTGTTTTTATCCATCTCAAGTGAGTAGTTTCCCAGCTCATCTGAGGTTTATGAATTAATTATGGTGAAGCAGAAGTTTTCTGTCGTTCAGAGGCTGAGCCACGTTTCTCTTCCAAGTCATGATCACGTGGACCGCCTCCTCTATGTGTATTGTCGATGCATTCTTCAATTTCTTGCCTCAAAACTGAATTAAAAGAAGCAAGTAGGAGAATTAGACGGCTGTTCGGACCATCAGTGAACACTCAGCAAAACAGCTGGGGAGCTGTCAGGTTCAGAGACAGGCAGCAGGATAAGAGACATTCGTCAGTTACCTCGGTCTTCAGCAGCCTTCGTTACTGACAATAACATGAACCGAGTTCATTGATTTCAATTTGTAGTATGCCTAAGGGAGAAATGCAGTCTTTCTTGATGGTATATGAGAGAATAGCCCCACGTCTCTTTATTTTTGGCTGATCTGTTTCTCTGTGTATTGCAGGACCTGTCTGGTTCAATAGATGATCTACCCATGGGTACAGAAGGAGCCCTGAGTCCTGGAGTAAGCACATCAGGGATTTCCAGCAGCCAAGGAGAGCAGAGTAACCCAGCTCAGTCTCCTTTCTCTCCACATACCTCTCCTCACCTGCCAGGCATTAGAGGACCTTCACCATCCCCTGTTGGATCTCCAGCTAGCGTTGCTCAGTCCCGCTCTGGTCCACTTTCACCTGCTGCAGTACCAGGTAACGCTCCTTGGCACGTATTGGTCTTTGGGTGCAATCGTCTCGTGCAGCTAGAGAATGAATTAAAATGGTCAGCTGGTAGAAACTGGCCAGTGTCAGGTTTACATGGCTGTTGAGATCTTTTGATCTCTCTTTTTTTGCTTTAAAACACCTGTAACTTTTAAAGCAAAATGGGTGGGATGGCTGGCAAACCATCAGTGTTATTTTGCAGGGTTGATGTGGCTGATCTTGCTCTTCTTTTTCTTTGCTGCGGCTAACGTACCGTTCTGAAGCTGTTTGTAGTTCTGGCTTTTTAACACTCTTGCATCCTGGATTTTGTGGTGTGCAATTTTTGCGATTAACCACTCTCCTTTTTGTGGTGTAGGCAATCAGATGCCGCCCCGACCGCCTAGTGGCCAATCGGACAGTATCATGCACCCTTCCATGAACCAGTCGAGCATAGCACAAGATCGAGGTGTGTGTCTTGGGTTAAAAGATTTAATTGTACAGATTTGTTTGTACGGCTAGATGCACAACTAAAAATTACCTGGCCTGATGACATGATTTCTGTGGTGAGATAGCATTTGAAGGCTGCACCAGCTTTATCAGCTGCAAGTGTTTAGGTACCTTGCACTAAATTCAACTGTTACTGGTCCTGTGGCCTCTTAATGTTCCATCCGAGCTAGTAATTTGGCTTGGAAGGTGTTTTCTCTGGCTTTTGCAGCTCTTTTCTATGAATGCTAGTTGTCCAGGGTGTTATGACCTTAAGCTTCAAAATGCGGGATGGTCGCAACAATATTGCATGCCTTTTTCTAGTACGAGAATAAGTTTAGCGTGGAGGAAAATGTATGTAAAATTTCAGCTTTCATGGCTGAAAGTATGTAGATGTCACCCAGAGAAAACAAGCAAGCAAACAAAAAAAAAAACCCTGACAATGACAGAAAGTCCCTAGCATTTGTCAAGTCCTACTGTCTACTCCTGTGATGCCAAGTTTTTTTTTTTTTCCTGGTTAAAACGGGAAATTGAATTTGTTATCTTAGCGGATAACATTGGCACCTTAATAATAACTACTGTAAAATCTGTTTAGTCTGTTGCTGGAAGGATTTTGTTAGTGGGTCCTGTGGATTGTTTCCTAAGAACGTGCATGTCCAGTGGCATCTCTGGGTACCGTAATAATTGTCTGCTCCGCTCACTGGGTGACCAGGTTACATGCAGAGGAATCCTCAGATGCCCCAGTACAGCTCACCCCAGCCTGGCTCAGCCTTATCTCCCCGGCAGTCTTCTGGAGGACAGATGCACGCTGGCATGGGGCCATACCAGCAGAACTCCATGGGAAGCTACGGACCCCAGGGGGGGCAGTACGGACCTCAAGGTGAGGCATGGCTGGCTTCTCAAGGTGGGAACTGAGCACAGTGAAAATGAAAGGCCTCTGTCTGTTGTAACATCTTGTCTTTTGATAAATTGTTTTCATTTGTTTCCTAATGCGTGGGTAATGCAAAACAGTACGCTGCTTATGAGCTGGAAGGAACTGTACTTCATGTATCATGTTGAGATTCATGAACTACGTTGCTTTCAGTGCAAGTTGTAATTATAAATGTAGCATCTTTCCCCTGGTTTAAAAAGACGTAGGTAGTATTGTAGATGTAGAAAAGAAGAGACAGTTCTCTTTGGAGAGGAAGAAAAATGAGCATTGTATATTTTGGAAAGGGCTAAGTGAGTCTTTTACATCCTGTCCTGGGCCGTTTAGCTCACTCTGCTTAGTTGAGGTTTGGGAGAGTTTCAGACAGCTTTTGAATAGATGTTGTTACTTAGCTGTGTCAAAACACATTTTATGTGGCTTATATCCAAGTACTTTGACTTTTTGTTGAGGTGTTAACACTCCCCCTCATCTCTGTTAGTGATCTTTAAATATTTGCTGATAGAAGATTTTTATGGTGATTCATAAACTTAACTAGTTGAATGATGTTGTCTTCCCCTCTTTTTATCTCCTTAGGAGGTTATCCCAGGCAGCCAAACTACAATGCTATGTCCAATGCCAACTATCCCAGTCCAGGAATGGGAGGAAGCATGAACCCAATGGGAGCAGGGAGCCAGATGCATGGGCAGACTGGTGTGCCACCATACAGTGGGCTTCCTCCAGGGAGGATGAGCCATGCCACCATGGGGAACAGACCCTACGGACCTAACATGGCGAATATGCCGCCTCAGGTGGGGACAGGAATGTGTCCCCCACCAGGTGGCATGAATCGCAAAGCACAAGAAGCAGCTGCTGCTGCCATGCATGCTGCTGCCAACTCCATCCAGAACAGGTAAGGAATGAAATTTCCCTTTTGTCTCGATGTGTTAAATCCGTTCTCTATGTCATATCTGGATATCAAATGAAAAAAAAAAAACCAATGTTGGGGGTATAGTGAACCTATACTTACTTAAAGATTTAAGGCATTTTCATCTATCTTAACTGTTTAAAAAAAAAAAGGCGTAAAGCCTGAATAAGCAGTGTATTTTAATATGTCGTTAATGATCTGCCTAGGGAACTTTTAATATTCATTGGTGAAATCTGTTTAACTTTGAGATCCCTTAAATTGTTTTGGCTTTCTGGTCTACTTTGTTGCATGAGTGACTTAAAAGATGCTGTGTGTGTGGTAAAGCCCATAAATCTAGCAGACAGCCATCCAGCTGCATTTGTCTGAACCAAGGCATTACTTGTCCAGTGTAATGAACTTCTTCCTTTTAGGGCCTTGATGAGCTGCTGTGGGGAAAGGAGCTGGAATTCAGCACTGAACTTTGCAACTATTTTCTGTGTTGTTTGTTTTTTTTTTTTAATTGCACATTTCAGAGCAGTTGTATATGGCCTACCAGAATGTCATGAGAGCCATGAACTTGCTTATAAATTGGGTTTCCCCAACAAAGCTGTTAGATTTAGATGCGTTTGTGGTCTGACTAGGCATTGTGCTCTTTATCCTAAGTTTTTTTTTTTTCCCCACAATCTTCTGTCTGATGTTAGCTACTACTGCTAAGAGCTCAGTTTCTGAACACCAATAAAGGCATCAAAGTCTGTCCGTTTGAATAACGTGTCCGAGGGACAGTTGTATATGAGGTTTTCTGATACATGTACAATAACGCAGCTTGTGTGGATAACAAAAAGGAGAGAAAAGGCATTAAATATGGCTGGGGCACTACACCATCCATCTGTACAAATGTATTCTTACTTAAATGCGCAGGGCTGCAGTATTTGCAGATCGCTTCTTCCTTCTAAAGGTGACTTAACATCTGAAAGTTCAGTTTGAGGATGAAGATTGAGTGAAAATGTTTAGAACTGAAGTCCCTCTTTCAAAATGGGCTGCATCCCCTTTTCTTTTGAGAGTGAGGTTAAGGCTCTAGGAGTAGTTAAGCTTTTGAAGAAGCACCTGATCTTTGGTCTTCTGCTGGAGAAGTGATCTCCTGTTGTAGAAAGCTTCTTCTAGTAAACCTGTTTTGTTAGAAGGCAAGATTTTAACGGTTACTATTTGGAGTAAACGTCTGTTTCTTCTTTGCCTTTTCTAGGCCTCCTGGTTATCCCAACATGAACCAAGGGGGAATGATGGGCACTGGACCTCCTTATGGGCAGGGAATTAACAGCATGGCTGGCATGATAAATCCCCAGGGCCCACCCTATCCGATGGGTGGGAATATGGCCAACAACTCTGCAGGTAAGGCAGTGCTGACTCTTCAGCATTTCACTGACTTCATGGTACTGGATTGAAAATCAGTGTAAAAGATTCTCTTAACTTCCTAGGGATGGCAGCAAGTCCTGAAATGATGGGTCTTGCAGATGTCAAATTAACGCCTGCAACTAAAATGAACAATAAGGCAGATGGGACGCCAAAAGCAGAATCCAAGTCAAAGGTAAAATGCCGCTTTTTTGTTTGTGTGTTTTAATGACACTGTGTGTGTATCTATTAGTGAGTGTGGTTCCTGAGAGAAACCTAATTTGATTTGCCTTCTACCCTGAACAAACGTCTCAATAGCATGGTTGTCCATGTAGTATGTGATCTGGCTGCTACATGTGGCCATGATTCCTAACTAACTGTGAGTGTGGCGATTGAGTGGGATGTCCCCTTCTGGGATGTGTTATCTTTTGGAGAGTGGCATATGCTGGCATCTCCTGTTCTGTTTAAGCAAGCTGGTATGAAGTGCTGTTCTCCCCGTCCCTCTCCAGATGTCTGTCTGTTCCCATTTCGATCCCGGGCCAGTCTTGCTTTTATTAACCAGGAGGAACATGTGATTTTTGTGTTTGATGTAAGGAGGTTCAACGTGAATTGCACTTCAGGCATCATGCCCAAAGGGCTGTGCTTGAGCTGTGCCAGTGGTTCCAAGAGGTTCTTCAGGATTTATTTAAAAGGTTCAAACAGTGGAGCATCCCACTTCTGTGATTCATAAACTGTTCAGAAGTGAAGGGGAGTGTCTATTCCTTCCAGGGCTTGTGGGAGCGTTTCCTAGTCCTTTGCGAGTAATCAAGCTCGCTTGCAAAACAACTGGGTAGTTCTAGGAATTATCACCTGTCCCAGTGAAACTGTGAAAGAAGTGTAAACAGACCCGAGTTTGTTTCTGGTGTAGGCTTGGAGTCAGTTATCACCTCTCAGCTGGGAGGTGGCACGCTGAAGTGTGTTGTTTCACAAACAGACTTCTGACTAGTCTTGTATTAAAGCCAGAAGGAGGCAAGCAAGTTCTTCAAGGAGTATTTTTCTTTGCATTACTGCTACCAGTTTCAAAAGAACCACCAAAAAAAAAAAAAAAAGCCGTTTCTCAGCCCTTACTGTCCTCTGTTGCTACCTCAAGGAAAATACATGCTCTGCAAATTTAACACCTGTAACAGGAGCCTGCATGAAGGTTCAGAGGGTCTCTCCCTTCCGATCCCGTGTTCTGGTATCTGCCTTTCTGTTTATGGGAAACAAGGGCTTTGAACGCTCTTGGGCTAGAAGATGTTGGAAGCTGTAACTAAGGGTTGCTCTGTCTGCATGGCCTGCCCTGTTCAAGAATCGTCTCGTGCTAATGGGCATCCCTCCAGAACATGAAGGACATAGGTAGTGCTCTTGAGTTCAGGAATATTAATTTTACTTCCATTTGTGACATAAACTCCTTCCCAAAAGAGCCAATGTCACGTGTTAGCCCTGTGGCATCCTAATAAACATGCTGGCTGACTTAATGCTCAGGATGGTGCATCAGCATCTGTAATGCCCTTTTTAGAACAAGACTGGCTGCAGCTTCTAACTTTCAAGCTCTCTAATAGGTATCTCAGTTTTTCTGGCCCAGAGAAAATACGTGGGACTTCTGGTAGGAAGTCCTAGTCCTAGACACTAAGACAATGCAGTGGACCAGGTGTGTAGGATCTAGTGTGTGATAGTCACGCTCCGTAGCTGTAAACTTACATCCCATGCTCATGGGATACAGTGCCATATCAGACGGTCTTCCTGGATCCTGATGTGCCAGCCGTAGCACAGCGATACGGGAACTCGCATCGCATCTGGGTAGCTGGAGATTTCCGCGCTTCTGTCAGTAAATGGGGAAGGGAAGAGCGACTGTCTTTGTGGGGGATTCCTTACACACGTTTGTCAAATAGTTGCCTCTAATCTTTTATTTTTCTTTGGGGTGTGTTTGTTTTTACTCCTCTGCTGTCTTCAGCGTCAGTTTATTCTGTCATCTACTGCTTGGGTAAGAGCAGAGGCTAACCGGGGGGTAGTATTCACCATGGCACAGTGCACAGCAATGGGGAATCTCATTTGCAGGTGGCTTAGATGTTTCCTCACATAGGTATGTCTAGTGCAAATGCGCCCACAAAGGTTCTCTGAGATAGCTCTGCGTAGTCTTAGAGGCTTGGTTGGTTTCTTCAGCATTCATTAAGCTTTTTAAAGATACATATTCTGTGAATTCCCTGGGTAGCAGCTGGTTTCTTGATACCTTTGTTGAGTAATACTCATCTTCTAGACTGACGTTGATCTGAGACAAGTGTGGGTCTAATATTAAGCTATTCTCAGTATAACAGCAGAACCTTGAACCCTTACCCGGCTGGTTTTTGAACCCCCCTTGGATATAAGCTAGCTGGTTTTGTGCTGCTCAGTCCTGATATGTTTCCTTCTCCTAGAAGTCCAGTTCTTCTACTACGACCAATGAGAAGATCACCAAACTCTATGAGCTGGGTGGCGAGCCTGAGAGGAAGATCTGGGTAGATCGTTACCTGGCCTTCACTGAAGAGAAGGCCATGGGCATGACAAACCTCCCAGCGGTAGGCAGAAAACCCTTGGACCTTTACCGGCTCTACATCTCAGTGAAGGAGATTGGAGGACTGACTCAGGTGAGTGTAGAGTGACCAGAGCGGTGATGGTACCTTTGTGCTCAGAGCTTCCCGTGGTCTGGCAGTCACAAGTCAGTAGGCAACGGAGTTCTAAGTTAACTATGTAGCTAGATGTAAACCATGACTTTCAATTTAGCTGTTTCTTTTAATTTTTTTTTAAATAATGCTTATAAAACCCAGGATTCTTTAAGCGAGCCAAGTGTCTGCTCTCCCATTGTCTGGTTAAGAACAGTCTGTGGTGAGATTCAAGAGCTTTTTTTCTTAGCTTTGTCCATTGCAAAGATTGGTGACGCTGTCTTTGTCTTTGCATCTGGCTGTTAACTGACCTCGCGGCTAATTTGATTTGCTACTTGCTGTTATCCCTCCCTATTTGAAAAGTTTTCTGTAGGTGAGGAAGAGAGCGTACTAGTTTTTGGTTTTGAACACAACTGTATCTGCTGTGCTTAGCCCTTACCGAATCCTTTGTTTTAGATGGCAAGTGATGATTTCTCCCCAGAAAAATCCTTGGAAGAGCTGTAGCTGGGATTTTGAGTTTAGAGCCTCTTGTTTGGTTCTGCAGGTCAACAAAAACAAGAAATGGCGCGAGTTAGCCACAAATCTCAATGTGGGCACGTCCAGCAGTGCAGCTAGTTCTCTGAAGAAGCAGTACATCCAGTGTCTCTATGCCTTTGAGTGCAAGATCGAGCGAGGTGAAGACCCCCCTCCAGATATCTTTGCAGCTGCCGATTCAAAGAAGTCTCAGACTAAGATACAGCCTCCTTCTCCAGGTGAGTTTGGACTCTGGTTTAAGGTGTGAAATGAGTGTTTGAACCAGATCTCTAGAACTGCATGCCTGACTCCTCGTGCTGTGGGTCAGACTGGTTCCAAATTTCCACAAAGCCCCCATGTCTGTTTCTAATTGGATGTTCTGTGGATGTGCAGATTAAATACTTTTGTGATGTGGGAGCTAATGATAGTGGGAATAAGTCAAGCCTGTTGGGATAGTTTCGTTTTGTGTCTCCCACCTCTGTAGCTAAGCTTAAGAAGAAGAAAAACATACATACATACATACATATACATCTAAACTTACCAGTCCATCACAGCCTTTAAAGAATCTAAAGGAGAGAGAAGTCTGGAGTCAGATCTTCAAGGTGTTCTCTGCTTACTCTAACAGCATCCCTTGTTGTTACTGCTTAGCTTTGGGAACTTCTAGAAAAAGTTGTGCTTGTTTTGACTATGTGAGCTCTACCTTCTGGGAGTAAATGGTTGGTGTGGGTGTGCACTCATCTTCCTCATGAATTACTTTTTTCTGTCTTTAGCAGGAGACAGTGAGGACTTTCAGAGGCTTTGTGACCAGAGAGCTTTGTAAGCTTGTTATGAGTTAAATGCTCTAGAATTTAAGCCCTTTAAAAAGAACTTCTAAAAAGTTAATAATTCATTAATCCCTATGCTGTTGTTTAAATCTGATGGGGTGCTCCAGTTTCTGAATATTTAGCATACTGTTCAATTCAAATTAAAAAAAAAAAGGCTGGGCTAGCAGTGCATGCTGTACTCTTTAGTCTTTGGAAAGTCTGATCATTTGTCTCATTTGCATTGAGATCGTTGCTTGAATTGCTGCTGAACTTGCCAACCACTTATGCTTCAGTTTTCCAGCTTGTCTTATAAGTAAAACTCTCAGATGCCTTTTCTGGTCAGGAGCTTGTTCATGTAGGTGAAATAAAAACTTGGATGCTTTGAAGTTCCTGTAATGTTTGCAAAAAAAAAAAAAAATAAGCCTTTTTGGTGCTGAAGCTTGGCATCATCTTTGTCTAGCTCTTGAGGAGAGGAATAATGAACCCTTTTTTGATTGTACTGCAGTTGTCTCTCAGCCTTGTTAAGCCCTTGATTGAAAGTGTGCCTGTCCAAATACACTGTTAACAGCTGTATCTATCCTCTCAGTTACAGAGTTTTTCTTAAAAATAATAATAATAATGTCTTTCTACCAGTCAGGAAACCTGTCCCAGTGTAGATTCAGTCTTGGTGTATTCTGTAAGATAAAATTACTTTTGTGTCATTAGACTAAGCTTCTGTCTAAAGTGGTGTCTGAGTTCCACTTAAACTAGAACACGAATCCCTCCCCACTTTCTCTCCAAAACCTCTTTCTTTCCCCCTGAGATACTAGGCAGTGGAACAAAGAAGTTAAAAGCATTTGGAGTTTATTTGGAGAGGTCTGAGATGTTTAGGAAGCCACTAAAAACTTCTTCCAGCACTAGGTGCCTGTCAGAATGGATTAGATGGTGCATCCGTTTTATTTATTTATTTATTAGCTAATGTGGTGGTATGTGCAAGTCCTGAGTTTGCCTTCTAGGGCTGTGGTAGAACTGATAATCTTCAGCACATCGGCAGTAGGAATTCACGGGGTTGCTATCCCAAACTCTGCACGTTTGTGCAGCTCCGTTGGCTTAGTCCATCGTTTTGATTCCTATGTGAGGACTGTTCTCTATTTCCTTTTTGAACTGCTCTCACCGCTTACCCCAGACTCCTGCAGCTAGGAATATGCAGAAGCAGTACTGGTTGGTTGCAGTGACCCTTTCAGCCTTATCACTTAGCTCCTCTTTCGTTTTCCTTTTCTTCCTTTCTCTTGCCCCCCTGGATTAGCAGGAATGAGGACGTAGGGCACAACTCAAAGCGTTCTCCCATCCTCAGCTCCAGACTTAAGAGCCGTGGAGGAACTTTGAGTCCCGTTGGGCACAGCTGTTCCAGCGGTGTCTGAGGCCCTTTGAGCAGCATCTTCCAGACTTGCACGGGCAGAGGAGTCGCCCTTCCTGGAGGATAACTTCCCTGTTTGAAAAATAAGTGGACGGCAGTGGTGCATTCTGGAATCCCATCAGTAGGATGAGGGGCTCCGCCATCCCACACAGACATGGGTGACTCGCTTTCCTTGCAGACTTCATAACCTGTTGTCTTACGCTTTGTTTGCGCCTGTTCTATCAAAAGGAACTTTTCAGAAGTTGGTGAATGGCGGAAGTGACACGGCGTGGCTGTACACAGCCCACTTGTGGTGGCCGTAGAGGATCTGAAGGCCTTGCGGGCCACTGGTCAGGGCAGCGCTCCTAGCGACCGAGCCGCTTTCCATGCAGCCGGCGTTCACAACCCTCAGAAAACAAAAGTGTTTACAGAAAGGCCTCTGAAGTGGACTGGGGATTGCCTTGTGGGCACTCAGCATGGGTTTGCCGTGAACCATCTTGGGTTCCCGCTCGCAAACTGCAGCGTGTCCCCGGGGAGGCGTAATCAGTCTGCCGTTGGGTTTTAATTCCCAGAGCATGGAGCTGGCCCGGCTCCAACTGTGTGTAAATTTGTGAGTGGGAGGGACAGCGGGGGGTGGGGACAAACACCAAATGGCAGCGACGCGGGGAATGTCTCGGGGCCTCTTCCTGCCGATGCCAGCATTTGTAAGGCGGCGGCGCGGAGACGAGCAGCGAATTCCTGGGGGAAGCGAGCGGAACTGAACCGCTGCCGCCGAGGGAAGGAGGGCGGCGGGGAGGGCTCATGAATGAAACTCCCCGCTGGGCCTGCCTCTGCCCTTCCTTCTGCCGAGACCTCCCCGGGCTGGGAGGGAGTCGCCGAGAAGGAGGACAGGGTGCCAGGAAGGTGGGGTGTAAACAAACATGCCCTGGACGTGACCTCGGAGGATTTTAATGAATAGCTGAAATGAGTCATCAGCCAGCAGGGCTGAAGCTGAGGGATATCGGGTGCTGGGGATGGTAACTAATGGAAACATTAATTAAGAGTTCAGCTCTTGCCAGCTGCGAGGAGCGTATGAACCTGAGAGCTGCCACTGTCACAGCGAGCCAGGGGCAGAGCAGAGCTCCTGGAGCTCTGGCACAGCTGGATTACGCGCCATGGCCCCAGAGTTTTGATGAAAGCTTACCGGAGCGTAGAGCAACCCGTACGGAGTCGGGGAACTTGCTGGACAGGTTTCGGCATTCAGTGAAAGATCCGGCATCTCCGGCATTCCCTGTTCCAGGAATCCTTGGGAGTGGTGCTTGAATTCACCTGCATGAGCTAACCCCAGTCGAAGGGCAGAGCAGACAGAGGAGCCTTGTTATAGTTACAGTGACTTCAGCAGGAGTCCTGCAGTTCCCATCGCTTGCGAAGACTGTGGTACTTCCAGGAGAGGGCTCAAACCCGCCTTCCTCTGGGTAGAAAGAGAATGTGACGGTGATGGGTCAGGGGTTGTCCCCTGGCAAGAAGCAATGCGTTCCCTACCACACGGTGCACTGTAGAGCTTCAGCCTTTGAGGCTAGAGAGCTTGGGCAGCTCAGCACAGTGACACAGTGATGTTGTGTGTAAAAAGGAACGAAGTTAAGTTGTGATACGAATTAACATGTCCTCAGCTTTACATTACTGTATGGGGTTCCTCTGGGAGGTCTGGCCCACTGTGTCCTTGCAAGCATTGAACTCCTTGAAACATGGCCAAAAAAGTTCATCTGTCTCTTTCTTCAAGGACTATTCACTGTCTGTTGTAGAGGCTGTTATTCTGGGAGGTTCTGGGTTACATCTGTGGGGTGCAAAGCTGCTCACACCACATTTCTGTTCTTGCAGCGGGTTCAGGCTCGATGCAGGGGCCTCAGACACCTCAGTCCACCAGCAGCTCCATGGCAGAAGGAGGAGACTTGAAGCCACCAACTCCAGCATCTACGCCACACAGTCAGATGCCGCCTTTGCCAGGCATCAGGTACAAAACCATCACACCCTCTTGCACCATGCTGGACATAAGCTGTGACCGTGAGGTTGCTTCAGCATCACTACCACAGATGGCTGGAGCCTTAAGTACCTGTTTTGATGGGGCTCCTTGGCTTTGCTCTTTGTTAATGGCTCACAGCAACAGTGTTGTCTCTGTGTGTGAATAATCATTGCCTTTGAGACTGGGGCTGAGGATAGTATTGTAGAAGGGCAGATCTTCATGCCTCTGTTGGAGGAGCATGACCACGGATCTTCTAGGGGATCCAACAACTGAGAGGGAATGTGTGGGGAGAAGAATCTCGAAGTGCTGTGGATCTCTATAGTCCTGTGTTTCTGATGTGTTTTATTTATTTATTTATTTTTTAAATCAGGAGTAACTCGGTGGGCCTTCAGGATGCCTTTACAGATGGCAGTGATCCCACGTTCCAGAAGCGGAACTCCATGACTCCAAATCCAGGGTACCAGCCCAGCATGAATACCTCCGACATGATGGGTCGCATGTCTTATGAGCCAAATAAAGATCCTTACAGCAGTATGAGGAAAGGTGAGGAAGTCCACGTGTGCTGCTCTCCCTTTTCTCCACGAGCACTAATGATGTCTGAATCTGGCTGAATGCTGGAATGTGCTGTAGGAGCCTTCTGCTTGCCCTTCTTCCACAAAAGAAGGGATATGTGTCTCTGTTGCAGAGATTGACACGTTTATCGATCCTTCTCTCAATCTTTCAGCTCCAGGAAGCGATCCCTTCATGTCCTCAGGGCAGGGCCCCAACAGTGGTATGGGTGACCCTTACAATCGTGCTGCAGGTCCAGGAATGGGTAACATGGCCATGGGACAGCGGCCACACTATCCCTACGGAGGTCCTTACGACAGAGTGAGGTGGGTACTTTGAACCCACGGAAACCCTGACTTGCTTGACTCACGTGAAATGATTACTTCGTAATTGCTACTGTGGCTTTTCTGACCATCCTTTTCCAATTGAGGTGAATCTAAGCGGGCGCATGGTTTTCTTCTGTTTGTTTCCATGTAGGACGGAGCCTGGCATGGGACCTGAGGGCAACTTAGCAGCTGGAACTCCGCAGCCAAACATCATGCCTTCCACCCCAGAATCGGGGATGTACTCTCCCAGCCGCTACCCACAGCAGCAACAGCAGCAGCAAAGGTGTGGGGGGGGTGTTGCCACAAACAGCTCTTCCCAGTTCAAGAGCTCTGAGACTGTGAAAGTGAAGCATGTATCTGATGAGAAAAATAATGCATCTGTTTTTTCTCCAGACATGATTCCTATGGCAATCAATTCTCCACTCAAGGCACATCCTCGGGCAGCCCCTTCCCTAGCCAGCAAACTACCATGTATCAACAGCAACAGCAGGTAGGTTACCAGAAAGGATCAGAACGGGGAGTTTTATGTGTGCAAAGTGGATAAAAGGAGGGTGATGAAAACTCTTCGCTGTCTGCTTTATGAATGTGTAGGAGTTGGACAGAATTAAGAACTTCGTACAGGAGGCTTTCTTGCCAGTTTCCGAATAAGTTAAAGAAGTTTTAATTAGTGTTTCTAGTGTTGCGTTAGGGAAACAGAATGTTCTGAGAATACAGCTTGTGTAGTTCATAGATGTGCATGCTCTAGTCAGGGAACAGGAGATCGGGAAGCTTTACTGGGCTTTTCTGCTCCTCTAGAAGTGTCTGAATCCCATCCTGTTTCTGTAACACTTTTTGGTACAAGTGATGAAATGAACTTGTTTGGAATAGATCTTCCATCGTTCTGGGCAACCATTTCAGGTGGATCATTCTGTACAACCCAGGATTTTTTTCTCTTCTTTACTGAGCCTGCAGATAAAGGCTCCAGACCTGCCTGCACACCTGCAGTGCCCCACTGCTTTTTACTTGTTTTTCTCAAAACTGTCAACTTTCTTTCAGGGCAGAGTTTGAATGAATGCGTATCTCTTTCCTTAATCCTTATATATGACTTGCTGTTGGTATCAGTGCCAAGACCCATAATGTTTTCATGATAATTTTGAGCCCTCTAGTTTAGGAGAGTATAGAGAGGGCACTTGCAGAGCTGTGCTAAGAATAATTCCAACTGCTCTGCAGTTTGGCTCTACAATCAGAGCCACGGGGCTGTGAGCCAAGAGTTCGAGTTACTCTGGTACTTGTCATCTTTGAAGCCCTAGAGCTCCATCTGAAGCCAGTCATGACAGTAGAGCTTCTGAGTTGACTGTTTAACAGAGCACAGATCCTTGGAGGCAAGAGAGATCTTGGATTTTAATTTTGTCTCAGCGATTGACTGTTTTCTCCTCTTGCACTTAAAAGAAGTAGGGGGGAGAACAGTTCTTGCTCCTTTCAGTGACATGTTTTGAAATCTACAGGAAAGGAAGAAGCAGGAAGTACAACAGTTTTTAACGTATCTTGTTTGATACTTCAGCAGAATCCTGTTTTCTAAGAATTGGAGGGTCTGATAAAATTCCTGGACTTGAAAGGATACAAATACCTGTACACAGTATGGTTTGTGGTGAACGTATGGTAGAGCTGAGTCTTTTCTACAGGAAAGCCCTTTCTGTGGGCAGATTTCTGCCCCCAAGGCATCCTTGTAGAACCCACAAGGAAACTACGCAGCCAGCCACAAGGAATTGGTCTTGGCTTGTAAAACTGAAAGACTGATCCAACTCGCACTGGATATGGCTAACTAGCTACAGGACAAGTCTTGCCCTCGTACAGGCGATGCTGTGGAGCAGGTCTTCTGGCTCTGAACATTTCTACCCAGAGTTTGGGTTGCCTGTTTCTAACTAGATAATCTCACGTTGTTGATGCCTTTTATTTTCCATCTAGAATTACAAGCGACCGATGGATGGCAGCTACGGCCCGCCTGCCAAGCGGCACGAAGGGGAGATGTACAACGTCCCGTACAGCGCCGGGCAGGGGCAGACGCAGCAGCAGCTGCCTCCAGCACAGACCCAGCAGCCGAGCCAGCAGCAAACTGCGCAGCCGTCTCCCCAGCAGGACTTGTATAACCAGTATGGGAGTACATACCCTGCTGCTGACCGCCGATCTGCCGGAGGGCCACAGAACCAGTTCCCATTCCAATTTGGCAGAGACAGGGTCTCGGCTCCCCCGGGCTCCAATGCTCAGCAAAACATGCCTCCTCAGATGATGGGTGGCCCCATACAGTCTGCTCCAGAGGGCCCCCAGCAAGGCGCCATGTGGCAAGGGCGCAACGAAATAGGGTACAGCTATCCAAATCGGCAGAGCACCGGCTCTGCGCCCCAGGGGCCTGCTTATCACGGAGTGACTCGAACAGATGAAATTCTGCATTCAGAACAGAGGGTGAACCACGAGGGACCGTGGTCTTCCCACGGGAACCGGCAACCTCCTTATGGTCCCTCTGCCCCCGTGCCGCCAATGACTAGGCCCCCTCAGTCTAACTACCAGACCCCTCCTAGCATGCAGAATCACATTCCTCAGGTATCCAGCCCAGCACCTCTGCCCAGACCTCTGGAGAATCGCACTTCTCCCAGTAAATCTCCATTCCTGCACTCGGGGATGAAAATGCAGAAGGCAGGACCACCAGTCCCAGCCTCGCATATAACACCAGCAGCTGTACAGCCTCCCATGATACGACGAGACATCACCTTCCCTCCGGGATCAGTAGAAGCTACGCAACCTGTATTGAAGCAAAGGAGGCGGCTGACAGCAAAAGATATTGGTAAGAGGAAACTCCTGCTTTTCTGCTTATGCCCATCAAAGGATGGGTGCTGCCGTTACTCTCTGGTATAGCACTGCCAAACGGTAGGGCTCTGCTGGCTTTGTACGGGGTGTGCATTGCGAGTTAGTTGTGTTATCAGACATAATGTTTGTGTTCGGCATTGTCTGCAGAGAGGTTGCTTTTGCATACAGTCTGTACAACATCTTAAGCAGGCTCTGCTCTTCATGGGACCAGAAAGCAGTATCAAGTATCTCCTTTTTGTTTTTAAACTCCAGGAGCTGGAAGTATCGTGTGTTTATGTTACAGGAACTCCTGAAGCCTGGAGAGTGATGATGTCTCTGAAGTCCGGGCTGCTAGCTGAAAGTACGTGGGCCTTAGATACCATAAACATCCTGCTCTATGATGACAACAGCATAATGACCTTCAACCTCAGCCAGGTGGGTGCAGATGCTCTCTGATGCAGGTCTTTGAAGTGCTAATTTGGTACAGTTTTCTGTCAATGAGATAGCAAAAAGCAGCTCCTGCCCTCGTAGGACCAGACTCCCAGGTGTCCTTCTACCTGTGGAGGTCTGAAGAGTGCACCAGGTCCGGGAAGCTGTGTGCTGATTACTCACTGGCCTGTTTATTTACATTTTGTTGGCGTGCAAGTGCGTGCTGTCTCCTCTCTGGTGAGACGCATTGCCTCTAACACAGAGGGGAATATTCCTCTAAAACAGAAAGGGGAAAGGTGGGGAGGCCAAAATGGGCTTTGTAGCGAGGTCACTATGAAGGGCTGGAGGTTGTATGTTCTGGCGTTGATGGCTTTTCCCTCCAGCTCTGTCTTTCCCCCTGGGTCAGTGCGCAGCAAGGCCTGGGTGCCAGTCCAGAGGGGCCAGCCTGTCTGTTAGTTTCCACATTGCCTACGTGGCTGTCGTAGAAACCATTCCACAGTCCCCTAAAGGCTGTTTAGCTTAGCATTGCCCTTCTCCTTCCTGTGTTTTAACCAGAGAGGAAAGGGAACCAAGAGCCCATGTATATTTGCACAGGTATGTGTGTGTGGAGTTGGGCGGGTTGGGTACTGACAGTCAGTGTCTGTTTTCACATTGTTCTTTTCTCAGAGGATGGAAAGCTCTCTATTGCAAACAGTTTACTTGCCAGCATGAAAAGATCCCGTTAATTAACAGCGCTGCTTAAATTCTTTGCCCTTTATGCACTGCTTTCCCAGTTGCTCATATTGGCCTAAGTTGTTTTCTGATCACTGTTCCCTTCCTTCCTTCCCCTCCTGTTTTTCTCCTCCCTCGTAGCTGCCAGGCTTGCTGGAACTCTTGGTGGAGTATTTCCGGCGCTGCCTGATCGAGATCTTTGGAATCCTGAAGGAATACGAGGTGGGAGACCCGGGGCAAAGAACACTATTAGATCCCGAAAGGTTCTGCAGATCTTCATCTTCCTCTCATGAAGAAGGGGAGGAGGATGACGAACCACAGAGCGTGAACTGTGAGGAGGAGGAAGAGGATGAGGAAGAGGAGGAGGCTGCATTTTCAGGCAAGGACAAAGTACCTCTAGAGAGCAGCGAGGAGAAACTAGTTAGTAAATTTGACAAGCTTCCAGTCAAGGTCGTGCAGAAAAATGACCCGTTTGTGGTAGATTATTCAGACAAGTTGGGGCGAGTGCAGGAGTTCGACAGTGGACTGCTGCACTGGCGGATCGGTGGCGGAGATACCACCGAGCACATTCAGACCCACTTTGAGAGCAAGATGGAGCTACCTTTGACTCACAAACGAGCTTCCTGCAACTCTGTCTTGAGGAAACGTTCAGCAGCTGAGAGCAATCTGAGCACTAGGGAAGGAGAGACCCTTCCATCTGACAGCTCCTCGGAGAAGAGGATAACTGCCACCATGGACGACATGCTTTCGGCACGTCCCGGCTCCCTGTCAGGGGAGGAGGAAGAGGTCAAAGCTTCAGAAACCGCGAAGGAAAGCGGCAAGTTTCCATTTGGCATTAGTCCAGCTCAGAGCCACAGAAATATAAAAATTCTGGAGGACGAACCTCACAGTAAAGACGAGACACCTCTCTGCACCCTCCTAGACTGGCAGGACTCTCTGGCGAAGCGCTGCATCTGTGTCTCTAATATCATCAGGAGTTTATCGTTTGTGCCGGGCAACGACTTTGAAATGTCTAAACATCCCGGGCTGCTGCTGATTCTAGGGAAACTGATTCTCTTACACCACAAGCATCCAGAGCGCAAGCAGGCACCCCTGACCTACGAGAGAGAGGAGGAGCAGGACCAAGGGGTGAGCTGCAACAAGGTGGAGTGGTGGTGGGACTGCTTGGAGATGCTGCGTGAAAACACACTGGTCACGTTGGCCAACATTTCTGGCCAGCTGGACCTCTCCCCTTACCCGGAAAGCATCTGTTTGCCTATCCTGGATGGACTCCTCCACTGGGCGGTATGTCCATCAGCAGAGGCCCAGGATCCCTTTCCAACGCTGGGGCCAAATGCTGTCCTCTCCCCTCAGAGACTGGTTTTGGAAACACTCAGCAAACTCAGCATCCAGGACAACAATGTGGATTTGATTCTTGCAACTCCCCCCTTCAGTCGCTTGGAGAAGCTGTACAGCACCATGGTGCGTTTCCTTAGTGACAGAAAGAACCCGGTGTGTCGAGAGATGGCTGTGGTACTACTGGCCAACTTGGCACAGGGGGACAGCCTGGCAGCAAGAGCGATTGCTGTGCAGAAGGGCAGCATTGGCAACTTGCTGGGCTTCTTGGAGGACAGCCTGGCCGCCACGCAGTTCCAGCAGAGCCAGGCCGGCTTGATGCACATGCAGAACCCACCCTTTGAGTCGACGAGCGTGGACATGATGCGCCGAGCTGCTCGGGCGCTGCTCGCCCTGGCCAAGGTGGACGAGAACCACTCGGAGTTCACGTTATACGAGTCGCGGCTGTTGGACATCTCCGTGTCGCCTTTGATGAACTCTTTGGTTTCACAAGTTATTTGTGATGTACTGTTTTTAATTGGCCAGTCATGACAGCTGTGGGATCCGAGACCCTGTGTGCGTGTGCGTGAGTGGAGAACTTAGAAACTGACTGTTGCCCTTTATTTATGCAAAACCACCTCAGAATCCACTGTCTGCCCTGCGCTGTCCTGCTTCTCCCTTGGGGAAAGATGTCCCCAGTCCCTCTCCCCTTCCCCAGCCCTTCAAATTTGTCCTGAATCCCTTATTAAAGGAGACAAAGTTCTGTCTACATAGAAGACTTTTTTTTATTTTAACCAAAGTTACTGTCGTTTACAGTGAGTTTGGGGAAAAACGACTTGCCGTGTTATCACATTGACAGGCACCACTTTCATAACTGTTTTTAATGGTAAACTCTGAAGGACAAAAGTGACTGCTGAACTCTGTGTGGTTTATTGTTGTACATTCACAATCTTGCAGGAACCAAGAAGTTACCAGTTGTGAACAGACCTTGTCCAAGGGAGGCCTGTGCAGTAGCGTGTAGAACTTCATGTACTGTACACCTTAAACTGTAAACATACTGTAATAATGTCTCACATGGAAAAAAAAAAAACGCTGGATCAGCAGCAAGCTGTAGTTTTTAAAAATGTTTTTAGTTAATGTTGAGGAGAAAAAAGGCTTTTCCCCCAAAGTATCATGTGTGAACCTACAACACCCTGACCTCTTTCTCTCTTCCTCCTTGATTGTATGAATAACCCTGAGATCACCTCTTAGAACTGGTTTTAACCTTTAGCTGCAGCCTGAATGCTGCCACGTGTGTATATATATATGACGTTGTACATTGCACATACCCTAAGATTCCTTGCAGTTTTGTCCCCCTCTCCCTACCCCTTTATAGTATGACGAGTTAACGAGTTGATGACCTGCAAAAGCGAGACACAATTATTTAATCTCTTGCCAGACATCCCTCCCTGGAGGATGCTGTACAGGTCTCTGTGTATAAAGTCATTGCTGTCTCAGCAGCCAATCAACTTATAGTTTATTTTTCCTGTTTTTGTTTTCTTTCTAATCGAGGTGTGAAAAAGTTCTAGGTTCAGTTGAAGTTCCTGATGAAGAAACACAATTGAGATTTTTCAGTGATGAATTCTGCATATTTGTATTTCAGACGATGTAGCTAAAAACTTGATGTAAATTCCTCCCTTTTTTCCTTTTTTGGCTTAATGAATATCATTTATTCAGTATGAAATCTTTATACTATATGTTCCACGTGTTAAGAATAAATGTACATTAAATCTTGGTAAGATGTTTGTAAGGGTTTTTTTTATTAGCAGGAAGGGGAGTTGACTTCAGCGCTGTCAGGTCTTGTAGACACAGCGTTGCAGGCCAGCTCTTCCTTACCACGTGGCGCTGAGGCCTCAGAGGTCCTACCCAGGCCTGCAGCTTGTTTGGCAGAGTGTGAGGATAAGAGTCCCGTCCTGCTCTAGAGACTCAGATGCTGTGTGGTCTGGCTTCCCGTTCTCTGGCTTTCCGTTCTCTCTTTGGCTTGTGTTCCTTGTGCTCCAGGAGAGGGAATTTGCAGCGTGAGGTGAAGCTCTGGTAGTGCAGGGCAGATGCTGAGTTCTCAGGGTGAAAAAGGATGTTGCTCAGAAGGGAGGCAGTTCCCCGTCAGTGCTCTGAGATGGAAAATTGTCATTCCCCTCGCATTTTTCACATTTTCTTGGAGCCATGATGTGGACTCTGACTTCCTTCAAAGGACGGGGTTTTCCAGTGAACAGCGTTCTGGTGCCCTTCAGCAAACAGCCAGAGTTCAGGCTCTTCATGTGCAAATCTGCACGTTTTCATGGGTTAGTAAACGGATATTTTATTTAGCCTGAAGCTTTATCCTCAAATGATAATAGTAGCGGGCTATCTAGAACTGCACTGAGCTCATTTAAGCGAAAGAGTTAAAGGAGAGGTTTTTCTGTAGGCAAACATAATTTTTGTTCAAAAGATCGCCTTGTTTTACCTCCCTACTCCTCTATGAAGCTCGCAGTTCCGAGAGCTCTTAGCTGTATTCCTTAAACTTTAGATTTCTGGGAGTAATTGTGGCAGAATCAAACAGACTATTCTGAGATGTTTGTTTATCAGGAGGAGTTGCAGGAACTCTTCCTCCTTTTGCCTGGCTGGGGAAAAGGAGAGTCCTTAAAATGCATTTCTTCAGAGGAAAGGAATGGTGCTGGGCTTCTTTGGCTTTAAAAAATACTGAATGGAAAAAACAAGTGGTGAGATACGAATTCTGCTGGACTTTCCTGATCTGTGACAGTGTTGTTGGTTTAAAGCCTCCTTCTCTGATAATTTCATTCTGTATTCCAGGAGCTTTGTTTAATCTGATTAATGTAAAAATCTTATTTGTTCATTTTTTTTAAACAGAAAGGACCTCAGCAGCAGGGCTGAAGAAGGTAACGTTAACAGCTTTTGTACAGCTTCTGTGTTCATGTTATGGTGAATTTAAGTGAGTGATGCATTTGGGAGAAAGAAGTTGCATGTGGTGATACCAACTAACCATTTTACCAGTATTACACAACCAGTTGATCCAAGGGGAGTAATTCCGCTCCTGCAGTGCTTGTGTGTGTGCAGACCCATGTACCTCCTGCACTTCTAAAATGGTTAAAAGAAAAAAAACATGGATGAGAGATTAGTAAAATCAGAATAAGCAGTGTTCACAGTTTGTAATTAGGGACTGTTTGGAGAGCCACACCTGACCTAAACCTCGACTTGGCTGCACAGAATGCAAATCCTGCGCTCTGATCTGATTTGTACCCCAAGCTTTCCATTTCTGCAGGCGCTCCTTAAAATGCCTTTCTTTGACCCAGACAGCTCTGTGGTTTTCCTTTTTTTTTTTTTTTTTAACCAGCAAGGGAGAAAACTTGAGTTTTTCCCAAGTCCGAGCCCCAGGTCACAGCACTGGGGGCTCTCCCCTGGGACTCTGGCAGCGACCTCAGCCCTCAGAAGATGAAGCTGGGCCCATGCCACGCATGGCAGCTGCTCCTGGCCTGGCACCGGTGCCACCAGTCCCCCAGCGCCAGCTGCCTTTGGCGAAAGCCAAATTCGAAGCCTCCGTCACCACACGGATGAGGTCTTGAGGGAAACCTGCCCCCCCCCCTCCTAATAGTAAGTAATTAGTGTAATAACGCGTGCTTATTACCAGCCTATTGTTGCGTGCTGTTGCCTAATGCGTTTTGGCAAGACCTGCGCAGGCCGTGCCCTCTGCCCCAGCCCCGGAGGATGAAGAGGAGGAGGAGGAGAAGGAGGTGAGGGGGGCACGGCGGTGAGGGGGGCACCCTGAGGGCTCCCCCAGCTGGGCTGGGGGCTTGGGACCCTCTGCTGCCTGAGGGGGCACAGGGAGGGAGCCGCATGTCTGTTTAACGTTTTTTTTTTTTTTAATTTTTATTTCTTTTATTTTTTCGACACTAAGGCTGGAGGCTGCCCTGAACCCCGCAGCTAGGCCTCCGCTACCAGGCCGCTCCCGCTGGGCTCGCCTCCGCCGCCTCCCCCGCCCTTATCAAAGATGGCGCCGCCCCTCCCTTCCCTTCCACTTCTTCACCCCCCCCCAGCGCCACGTGACGCGCGCAGCGCCGGATGGGGGCGTGGCCGGAAGTGCGCGCGTGCGTTCGTGTCGGGAGGGGGCGGTGGCGGCGGGATGGAGCCGGCGCGGGAGCCGCGCGCTGGGCGCTCAGGTGGGGGCGGGGAGGGGCCGGGCGGGGAGGGGCGGGGCCTCGCTCGGGATTGGCCACGCCCCCTAATGCGGGGCCACGCCCCCCGCGCTGCCTCCTGAGGGGCCGGAGCCGCCCCCGCCCCACCCCCCCCGGTGGGGCTACGGGAGCGGGGCCGGGGGCTCGGGGGGCTCCGGGGGGCTCCGGGCTCGGTTCTGAGGGCACGGACCGGGGCCAGAGGGACGGAGCGGGCCCCGGGGGGCCTCCCGAACCCCCAAGCCGGGTGAAGGGGTCGGGGGGCCGGGCACGAGCTCGCCTTCGTGTCCTGGGAACCTCCAGCGAGGCGTTTGCTCCTGATTTGGGCCAGAAAAAAGCCGAGTTTTGCTCCGTTTTTAGGCTGAATTCGCTGCTGGTTTCCCAGCCGAACGCTGGGGCCGGCCCTCGAGAGGCCTCATGAGTAAAAGAGGCAGGGGAGGGCCACGAGGCCGTGCCCCTGGGGTTGGCTCGGGGCGCTGACCGGGCCGTGCAGCGCCGTGTGGTGACCCCCTCACGAACACAGCGGTGGTTTTTGTGCCAGCCGGGCGCTTATTTGGTGCACCGACTGCCGCTGGAGCCTCCTCGAGCTGCAGGCCGTGTCCCGAGCGAGGGGGAACAGCTCTGCTCTCCCTCCCAGATCAAACCCCAGGCGAGGGTCGGGGCCCTCAGACCCGGCGAGCGCAGCCCCCCCGTCAGCGTGCACGGAGCAGGATTTTATCGCAGGACTTTATTCTTTGCAGGATTTTATCCTTCTAGTGCGTAGGGCAGCAAGTTGCAGGCGTTGAAACAGGGAAGCGACCCGGGCACGTTCTCACGCTCGCTTCGTCACGGCGTGCTCAGACCCAAGGTAAATAAACGCCTGGCAGCGGCGGCGTTGGCTCTGTCGGCTCACGCCGGGAGGTCCGGGTACCTTCTGAGCCAGCATAGACGGCGTGCAAGCACCTGAGCTGTCACAAAGGGCCCAGCGGGTAGGAACGTGCCCATTTCTTACACCATTTTGCGTTCAGATCCAGCGTGAGCCGTGCTGGGGCCGCAGGCACCAGTAGCAGAGCAAGAGAGGCTGTAGCGACCCTACGGGGCTGTAGCGGCCCGTAGGACAACCTAGCTTGCAGAAACAGGCCTAAAAAATCAGGGGTTACGGAAAGCAGTCTTTCCCCCCTCTGAATATTGGTTAAAACAACTTTTTAAATACGCCTGGAGCATCTCTTGAACCTGACGGCAAGTGAGAGGAGCACCGAGAGGTGCCCAAACTTCTGCTCGGCGTTCCTGGGATGCAGAGGAATAGGTTTCGGCCGAGGAACCCCGTAACCTCTCCAGGAACCGATGGCCGTGCTGTGCAGAGGGAGGAAATGCCTTTGTAGCGAGTGCCTGCTGCCACCGGGTGGTAACCGGTCTCCACTGCACTTGTACAGGCCTTGCCGAGCTCTTATTTTCGTGCACGCGATAATTTACCCAGTGTCTAATTCGTTCGCGTTCGCGTCCTTTTTTTAGCATAGTTTCCAGAGTGAGCAAAACGGGATTCGCATCTGAGAGCAAAGAGCCGGGTGGGAGCGCAGAACGTGGAGAGAAACGCGTCCTTAACGAAGGCTGCATCTTTTCCTACTGAAATGTTTTTAACCCGCTTTCTGCCTTTTGGTGTCTCTTTTTTTCTGTTCGTGCAGGTGCTCTTTTAAGCGGCGCTTTTTGGGGCAGAGGCATGCCAGCTCTGACACTGTTCTCTCCCAGAATGGTGCTTGTGGGCTGCAGCTTTTTGTAGATGTCGTTGCTTTCTGTTACAAGGTGTGCTGCATCGTGACAGGAGCAGGCTTTTTAAAGCTGTTTGCTTTGAGCCTTCTTGGCACATTCATGCTAGGTTTTTTCTCTGCTTTTAAAAAAAATATATATTTAAAGTGCTTGGACAATTTTTGCCTCTCTGCTTTAATAGGATTTGCAGCTGTGAATGCGCTTTAATAGAATTTACAGCTGGGCTGAAGTATCCCCTCTCTTAAAATAACATTGCAGCTTCGTGATTCAGGAGAATGTGCCTCCCACTAGCTGCTTTGTCTGTAGCTGTGAATGCTCTGGAGCAAGAGGAGAATATGAGCAAAACCAAAACTTTTGTATGTGGCAAAATAGGAAGCATAACCCTGTGGTTCAGGACTGGAGCTATAAATGAGTGCACTCGGGTCTTGGTTTTTTTTTTTTTTTTTTTGGCTTTGCCAGTGCCTTGCTTTCTGCTCCCACATGCAGCTTTTAACCTGCCAGTTTTTTCTGTCATTAAAATGGGAATAGGAAAACCTCAGAGCATTGTTGGATCATCAGGTGATCGTTCTGGGGATCTTTACGTCCTGTCGCGCGCTGGATTAGAAAGATGGCAGGTGGGAAATGGTGCAGGATGTGGTGTCGTTGGAGCCCAGAGAGAGCTGCGGGTCTTCTGTTTCTCAAACTGAAAAGCAGTTGGTGGCTGGGGAACCAACGGAAGAAATGTGTTATCTTAAAAAGCTGCATAACAGATACTGCCTGCCTTTGTGGCTCCGGGCCAGCAGTTTTCAGAGCTGGTCCCAGAATGTCAATCCAGAACGTACAGAAAAGAAAGCGGCGAGACTCTGCAAAGTGTTTTAAATCTTGCAGGTAAGGTTTTCAGGGAAGAGATGGAAGAGAGCCACCTCGGCATATGCAGCTTGCTTGACAGGCAGATGCCCTCGCTCTGGAGAGCAGGACCCCTGCCAAAACGTTGGGAGATTGCAGGTGGAGAGGGTGGCGTTACGCAAGTGTCACGTCCTGAAGACGCTGCCTGCGATGGAGGGAAGCGGTGGGGGAAGCCTGCCTCTTCTTCAGCGTGCCCCGAAGGAGCTTGTAGGGCCGTGCAGTGAAGGCAGCCCACAATAACGCAGATTTCTGATTCCCAGGAGCAAGCTCTGGGCAGGGAGCAGGCGAGAGCCGAGCGTGCCTGGCAGCGCCTGACCGACTAGGAGCCCGCTGGCAAAGTGCTCGCACGGATGTTACGCTCCGAGTCCACGTTCTAGTTCTGTCTCCAGTCCAGAAAAGGTTTAAATCCCATTGAACACGTTGGAACTAGGATGTGTGCGTAGATGCTTGGCTGAGCTGTGGCTGGAGCCGCTGGTGGTTCTGCTGAGGCAGGCGGTGAGGAGGCCAACGAGGCTGCTTCAGGTATTTACACTGGCCTGGTCAGAAGTGCGCTGAGGGAACACGTTACAGCCTCTCTTCCTCTGCATCCTAGCCAAGGTTGAGAAGTCAGGGATGTTTTTTTTTTTTTAAATTTATTTTTAGGAACAGTATCAAAGAAGCCTTCTGTCATCTCTCAGATCCGTGAGCTCTTTATACGTGACTTTCTTGTTCACAGAGAGTCGCAGCCCTTTGAAATACCTGATAGTAAATAAAGGTGCATAATTTACAAGCACGGCTGAAGCCAGAAATAACTTTTTGTCTCTCTGCTCTCTGTTTATCAGTTCAGGTTTCCAAAACCAGAGGGAGAACTTCCTTGGCATCAGGGAGCTACTGAGGCAGCTTTCAAGCTTGGAATGGAGCTGGTGAACAGACAGGATCCCTACCTCCGAGAGGTCGTGCGGTCTGCAGTGTGCTGCAGAGCCCTGACGCTTCTGCTGCAGGCAAGTCTGATCCTGAACCGAAGGTGCTGCAGTGTCTGTTGTTCGCTGCTCAGAGGTTTCTCTCCCTGGCACCACCTGGTGCGCCACGAGCTGGCTGCTCCTGCGGGGCTGGGAAATCACCTTCCCACGTGGAGAAGCAGGAGGCCAGCTGCATCCAGGGAGGCAGGTTGCTGTTAAGTAAAATTACAAACGTTTCCTGCTAACTTACCGTGTTTTCATGCTGCTGTTGCAAGAGGCGGGTTTGGCAGCGCGAGGGGCTGGTGGGTCTGTTTATCCGCAGAACAGGAACAGTGATCTCCTCCTGCACGTTCCTCCCAAGTCTCGCTTCAGAGACATCCTCCTCTGAGTGTGGGGTGGCTCAGTTGCTCTTGGTCTGCTCCGTCCTAGCTGTGTGTGCGCCGAGGCAGCCAGCGGAGCCCAGCTGTAGCCACGGCCCTTGCGAAGCAAAACCAGCCTGGGAAACGTCCCCGGGAGCGGGCCAGCGGCCAGCAGATCGTGGCAGCCCAGTCACCGCTGTGTGGGCTGAGCGGGGCCATCAGCAGCGATGACAGACTCTGTACTGCAAATGCCAGAGGCCCGCTTGGTCCAGCTGTGTGCTTCATTGTAAAACATCGCCTTTGTAGGACCGTTAGTCCCGATTTGTTTAGTGTGGCCCTTTCTCTTTTCTCTGCCGATGCTGAAGCCTTTGCCAAGGAGTCATCCCAGTCTCCACGTAGTAAACTGCAGAACTTGTGTTTGGGGGAGCTGTTCTTTTCAGAAACGTGTTTTCATTTGTCCTCCGCATCAGTTTCCTCTGGGAAAATCTTTTCTTGAGTTCTGTCTCCTCTTCCTTGCACATCAGCTGGGACAGGAACGCCAAATTCAGTAGCAAAGGAGGCTTGCCAGTGCTGCAGAGGCAGCTGGTGTGAGCACCTGCAGCTAGATATGCCCGAGCATGGCACTGAGCCTTTCCTTATCCAATTCCACAGGGATTCTTGCTGGATATTTTCAGTTTTACTCAATTCAGCTGTAAATGCCCCAAAACAGTCTGTACTTTTTCGCGGTCTTACAGGCACCCCTGCTGGAAAGCCCGTTAGCCTGTCTTCTGTGCTGCTCTCGTCTCCTTGAAACTCCAAATTCCTCCTCCAGCTCGGTGCGTTCAGCAGGATACAAGAGGCTCTCTGCCGGACTCCAGCCCTCTCTTCTCCTCCTTCCAGGCCGTGTTCGACCTCCTGATCCCGGACCACGCTGCGGATGCCTTCTCCCCGCCTCGGCTGCCCGAGCCCGGCGCGTGGGACGTGCTGGCGGAGCGGCTGCTGGGAGGCCTGGCGCGCTGGGACGCCGAGCACTTCCTCTTCATCGCCGAGCGGGGCTACCTGTACGAACACAACTGCGCCTTCTTCCCTCTCTACCCCCTCAGCCTGCGTGCCGTGGCCGAGGGGGCTCTGTGGCCCCTGCAGCCGCTGCTGCGTTTGCGGAGCCGCCTGCTGCTCTCGGCCGTCCTTCTCAACTCGCTCTTCTCCGTGCTGGCCGCCGCTGCCCTGTACGAGCTGGGCTGTGGCGTGCTGCGGTGCCGCAGGGCGGCCTTCCTCGCCGCCCTTCTCTTTTGTATCAGCCCTGCCAACGTGTTCATGGCAGCTGCTTACTCGGAGAGCATGTTCGCCTGCCTGGCGTTCGGCGCCATGTGGCGACTGGAGAAGGGGCAGAGCTGGCTCAGCGCCCTGCTCTTCTCCCTCGCCTCTGGCGTGCGCGCCAACGGGCTGGTCAATGCCGGCTTCTTCCTCTACTCCTGCGCTAAGTGCTTCGCCCTCCGGTTCCAGGTGGGCTCAGGACCGGGAAGGAAGCTCTCTCCTTTATGGAGGCAGCTCCTTAGCGTGGCGTCTTCAGCGGTTGTGACGTGTGCCGGGATTTGCCTGCCTTTTGTTTTATTCCAGTATTATGCCTACGTGAGGTTTTGTGGCCCTGGCACCGGCCTGGAGCTGGATGTCCCCAAGCCGCTGCAGCAGCTGGCTCTGGACAAGGGCTATCATCTGGCAGCCACGAGCGGGGTTAAACCCACGTGGTGCTCCCAGCAGTTCCCTGTGGTCTATTCCTATATTCAAGATGTTTACTGGAACGTAGGCTTTCTAAGGTATTTTGAGCTCAGGCAGGTACCAAATTTCTTGCTTGCTTTGCCTGTCACGTTTCTGGGCTTCTGGGCTGCCGGGACCTACGTCGTTGCAAACCCTCGGCACTGCCTGACTCTCGGTCTAGAGAGAAGAAAGGATGAACAAGAGGGTAAACCAAGAGCTGGATTTTGCTGCCCCGCTGTCTTTGTGTACGTGGTCCACGCCACGGCCCTGCTGCTCTTTGGATTCTTCTGCATGCACGTGCAGGTAGGGCCTTCGTAGCAACGCAAGCGATTTCTTACAGGGAGCGTGGGGCGGTGGCTGAGGGCGGTTGGTGGCAGTCCCAGCTCAGTGGTGTTGCAGCTGCAAAACAAAAGCTTTCCCTCTCCCATTTTGGAGCTGCTTCCAAAGCCAGCCGGCACCTGCTGGGGAGTTCCCGAAGGGTTTCCGGGTGCTCGGTGTGCGAGGATACCGGGACTGATCAGAGGGACCGGCTGCTGGTGGCTGGCGGCTGACGTGCTGCTCGCCCAGGAGCCGGGTCACCGTCCTGCTGGGCTGAGTCCAGCGGGTGGCAGCGAGAGGACCCAGAGCCTGGGCCAGCCCTTCAGAAGTGCTTCAAGGTCTTTTTAGCAGCACTCAGTGCAGGGGTTTTCACAGGAAAATTAATTGAGGAGTGAGACTTGGATCTCCTCTGCAGCTGCTGTCACAGTTCCCGAGCGCGGCTGTGACAAAGATTTCGGTGGCAGTCCCCGTGTTTGTCCAAAACCCGGCGACCGCTTGGCCGCTCACAAGAACATTTTAATAAATAAAGCAGCCTGCAGCCGAGTTGTTTTGTTGCGAGTGCAATAAATTCCAGCACCGCAGCCCGGGGCTGTATTTCTTCCCCTTTATCAGCAGCCTGTTGGAGGCAGATGGATCGCGCCTTCCATCGCTCGCGGTCGGGGTTGCTTGGGGCCAGTCCCACGGCTTACGGGATTCTCTCTGTCTCTTCCAGGTGCTCACCAGGTTCCTCGGCTCCTCCAGTCCCGTCCTCTACTGGTTCTCGGCCCACCTGCTGCAAGAACACGAGCGCTGGCTCTGGACTGAAGGCGCTGCTGGGCAAAGCGCGGTGCCTCCCCCCACGGGGTCGGCGCTGGGTGCGTCGCCCGGCTCCTGCGGGACGGGGGCTGCGGCAAACCCCCTGCTCAGGCTGCTGCGGAGCTACCCCCTCGCGACCCCCCGCAGCAAGTGCGTCCTGGGCTATTTCCTGGCCTACTGGCTGCTGGGGCTGGCTCTGCACTGCAACTTCTTGCCTTGGACGTAGGCAGCGGCTGTGGCTCCCTGTCTGCACAGGCTGCAGAGGGGGCGGTCAGCATAGAAACTCACTTTTTGTATTTAAAAAAAATAAAAAAAATGCAGTGTGGTGCTGCTGCTTGGTTGCTGCTTGGTGACTGAGCTGTGCTTCCCGTGGTCCTCGGGGATCCAGGGCATCAACTGAGGGATCTGGGGTGGTTTGGTCTGGGGAAGGGGAGGCTCAGGGCAGACCTCGTTGCTCTCTGCAGCTGCCTGAAAGGGAGGTGTGGGGAGCTGGGGTCGGCCTCTTCTCACAGGTAACCAGGGATAGGACCAGAGGGAACGGCCTCGAGTTGTGCCAGGGGAGGTTCAGGCTGGAAATGAGGAGACATTTCTTCTCAGAAAGAGCGGTCAGGCGTTGGGACGGGTTGCCCAGGGAGGTGGTGGAGTCCCCGTCCCTGGGGGTGTTCAAGGAGAGGTTGGACGTGGGGCTTGGGGACGTGGTCAGTGGGTGATGGGGGTGGTGGGGGGCGGTTGGACCAGGTGAGCCTGGAGGGCTTTCCTAACCCTCATGCCTCCGGGATTCAGGGCTCCGAAGGACCTGGGGCCTGTCTCTTCCGCCCCTACTTTTCTAGGATTCCGTGATCTGGGGGCTCGGAGGGACGCGGGGGGGGAATCCGGGAGCCCCCGGTGCTGCCGCCCCCCCCTCCCGCTGCCTCGGCGCGGCCGCCAGGGGGCGCAGCGAGGGGACGGGGGTGGGGGGGCGTGGCGAGACCCCCGCGGGGGGCGGGGCTCCGGCGGGGGGGCGGGGCCGACACGTCCGCGGGGCGGGGCCGGGCCGCGGGGCTGCGCGGGGCTCGGCAGCGGGCCGGGCGCTGCGGGCGGCGCCATGCAGGAGCGAGGCTACCGGCACATCCCGCCCGCCGCCCCCGGGCCCGGGCCCGGCCCCGAGCCTCCCCCTCCCGCCGTCCCCGCCGCCGCCGCCTCCTCCTCAGCCTCCTCCGAAGGGCCCGGCCCGGCCCGGCGGCCCCGGCGGAAATGGGAGGTGTTCCCCGGCCGCAACCGCTTCTACTGCGGCGGCCGCCTGATGCTGGCGCGGCACAGCGGCGTCTTCGTCCTCACGCTCGGCCTCATCCTGGCCACCAGCGGCCTCTTCTTCGCCTTCGAGTGAGTCCCGGACGCGTAACCCGCCCCGCGGGGCTGCGGGGATGGGGCCCGGGGGGGCTCCGTGCCCTGCGGTGTGCCCCTGTCCCCCGCCCCTCCTGTCCCCCGCCCCTCCTGTCCCCCCCCCCTCCTGTCCCCCCCCCCTCCTGTCCCCCCCCCTCCTGTCCCCCCCCCCGTCCCCCCCGTTTCCCTGTCCCCCCCGTTTCCCTGTCCCCCCTATCCCCCCGTCTCTCTCGTTCCCCCGTTCCTTGTCCCCCCATCCCCCTTGTCCCTCCATCACCCATCTCCCCCATTCCCTGTCCCCCTTGTCATCCTGTCCCCCCATTTCCATATCCCCCATATCGCCCTGTATTCCCATTTCCATATCCCCCTTGCCCCCCTAGCCCCCTGCCCCCCCATTTCCCTATCCCCCATTCCCCTTATCCCCCTGTCCATCTCCCCGTTTCCCTATATCCCGTTGTCCCCCTGTCCTCCCATTTCCCTATTTCCCTATCGCCCTTGTCCCACTGCCCCCCCCCAATTTCCCTATCTCCCTGCCCCCCCCCGTTTCCCTATCCCCCCTTGTCCCCCTCTCCTCCTTGTCCCCCTGTCCCTCTGGGCACCCCCCACTGCCTCACCCAGAGCTGTCCCGCCTGCTGCCGAGCCCCCAGCCCTGCTCTAACTGGGAGCCTCTGGGTCCCCACGTCCTGTCCCCAGGTGCTCAGGGTCACCCCTGGTCCCCAAAGACCCCCCCTGCTCAGGAGGGGTGGGCAGGGGCAGCCCCGCACCTTGGGGGCTGGTTTAGGAGCTGCGCCCCAAAGAGGGGAATCCGCTCACAGCAGCGGGGTGCCCTCTCGGTGTCCAGCCATCCCTCCCCTCCGAGCCTAAGGAGGGCAGAAATCCATCTGGAATCGCTGCCAGGAGTTTGTAGGGTGGATGTGGTACGGAGGGGCAGCAGGAGCGGTGTGCCGGGGGTCTCACCCCGAGGGTCTGCCCTCGCTGTGTCTGGGGGAGAGGGAGCAGCCTCTGCCCCATCCCCTTTCCTTTTGGGAAGCCGGCCCTGCTGTCCTTTGGGACTGCAGCCCTGCGGCTCCGGGTTCCTGCGCCCCGCGGGCAGGGAGAGCCGGGAGCACCCTGAGGTGCCCGGGAGGAGCCGGGGAAGGAGCACCCAGCACTCGGGGCTCCGCTGTCCCAGCCCCGTGCTTCTCACACGGGGCTTGTTCTTCCCACCGCTGCACCAAGCAGGGGATCGCGCCTGCCTCGGGGTCCCAGGGTTATCCCTCCGAGCCTCAGAGCAACGCTGCAGCCGGGCGGACGAAGGCTTTTGGTCGGATGAGAGGTGCTGAGAAGCCAGCCAGGCTCCGGGCAGCAACGCATCCCTGCACGAATGCTCCTCTCTCGGTGGCGTCCGTGCCTCTCCGACAGCTTTCCCTGCTCGGTCTGAAGCTAACGGGCAGCACCAGCACAGTAACTGCTTTGTGCGGGGCCAAGCAGAGGACATCTGCTCCCTCCTCCCGTCTTGCCTAGTCACTGTTTCTCGGTTAAAGATGTCCCGGGGCTTTCCACGTTGTTTCTGTAGGGGTGTGCTTCTGTTGCATCAGTTACGCTTTGCTAGATGCATAAAAAAAGCCAGTAACTGTGTCTATAGTTGACATTTTTACGTAATTTCTTGCTGCCTGAAGGAGGAAAGAGGACTCCAGAGATCCACCCAAAAAACGGATGGCAAGGACGCTCGTCTCTCTGATTTCGGAGCCCTTTCTGTCCCTCCACCAGGGAGAGGGCGGAGGGGCTCGGCAGCAGCGCTGCTCTCAGGCCGAGAGGATTTTGTAGCTCGATGTCTGCTTTGTCCTGGACAGCTGAGCTGAGACAAAAGTTACTTAATCCCTTTGCTGCCTCGCCATGTCACCAGGACTTAGCGCTGCCGCGGGGCTCAGGCAGCTCGCCGCGCTGTGCCCGGTGCCGGTGCTTACCAGTGCTCAGAATAGCAAATCCCTTTGCAGAGCGGGAGGGGGGCTCCAGCCCCGCGTTACGTAAGGAGCCGCGTCCCTCGGGTCCTCGTGGTCGTGCTGGGGGTGATGGAGCCGCCCGGCTTTCGATAACGCTGGTCCCTGGGTACCGGAGTGGGCATCGGCCGCTTCGGTGCCGGCAGGTCGCAGCACCTGCGGCGCTGATGTGTGCGGGTCAGGCGTCTGGCGCGGCACGAAGGCACGCGAATCGTCCCGAGGCAGCAAAGCTGTGCTGAATCGAAGCCGAGGTCCCTCAGCTTCGGATGCAGCAGGACCACATTTGCGCTGATTTTGATCCCTGATTAATTCCGGGTGTTTCTCCGTGTGTTGTCGTTGCTGCTGCCATGTAGAAGGTGACCGGACTTTGGTTTCTGCAGGTTTTTGCAGTATGAATCTGGGGCTTCAGAAGGGCACAGAGGTTGCGTAGAGGAGCTCGTGCTTTGTGTCCAAGACCCGGTCCTCCCAGTGCAGCTCCAGAGCTGCAGGGTGCTCTCAGGGCTGGCTCTTGCCTTTCCAGGGGTCTCTGCAAAGCAGCAGGGCTTCAGTCCCCCCCCCAATAATTCGTAGCGTGTAGCATGATAGCTGATGGCCAGTTCTGTAGGGATGGTTGGTAACGGTGCTTTTTTCTCTCTTTTCACAGCTGTCCCTTCCTTGCCAGCCACCTGACCCTGGCCATCCCCATCATTGCAGCCGTCCTCTTCTTCTTTGTCATCAGCTGCCTGCTCCAGACAAGCTTCAGGGACCCAGGTATCCTGCCCAGAGCCACCCCCAGTGAGGCTGCTGACCTGGAAAAGCGGATCGGTGAGCCTTCTCTTCCCTCTCCTGCCTTTGCTTTGGCTTACGCCCGTGTGTGCGCGTTTCAGGCTCGGCGAGTCTCCTCTCTGCAGAGGAGCAGAGGTGGTTTTCCTTTCTGTTCAGTCCCATAGCTAGGCGAAGCCCCGTGCAGGGGGTGGGTGCCTGTAGCTGTTCCCAGGACCACACTGGATTTGGCAGCGGCCCCGCAGAGGGCTGGGACGAGGCAGAGCTCGTGGCACCAGTGCCCTGCCCGCCAGTGCTGTCGGGGTCTGTGTGCCAGCAGCCGGGGGAGCACAAAGTTCCCATTCAGAGGCAGGCTGCCACGCTCCTGGACGCAGACCGAGTTCTCATAATCTGAGCAGTTTGGATCTAGGCTGGGATTCGCAAGGAACTGGCTACAAAACTCGATTTACTTTCCCTCTCTTGTAAGAGCCGGTTCTTGGCCACCCCGATTTCCCCCGCCGCCCTTCTCTAACGCGGCTTCATGCAGAGACCCTGACAAGACGGGAAGCTGCTGAGGCTGAACCAAGCAGCATTATAAAGCTGCTGAAATGAGAGGCGTGCTTGGAAGATAAAAAGCACTTGTGCTCATCCCCACATCATCTGGGACTTGAAGGGAGAATTTTCCCCGGGCCGGTAGGTAACAGACAGGATCTCCTGAGCGGTGTTCCTGGGTCAAAGAAACCTTTCTAAAAACCTGACAGAAGTAAAAATCTCCTCTATTTTCATGGGACAATCGCAGTTGAGCTAAACTGGTGCCAGGAAAGAGATCCTTTCCGCACTGAGAGCGGTTCCACAGCCTGTTTAATCCAACATCAGGGTGGTCTGTGCTGAGCGGGCAGTATTATTTTGCCTGTTGTCGCTGCCTGGTGGTGTGGTCGCCCAGCCCGCAGGGAATTTGCCTGCCCGAGCGCTGAGCCGCAGCTTCTCGCTATGCTCGGCGCAGGGAAGGTGCAGGGGCTGTGCCCGAGCCTGCGCAGCAGGAGAGCAGAGAGCAGCATTGGCTCCAGGGGTGAAATCCACGCTTGGGGTGAAGGAAGGGGGCTGTGGGTTTGCAGCCCGAGCTCTGTATCTGCAGCACAGGTTTGAAGGCCGACGTGAGAAGGAATCGAGCCCTTCATCTACGTGCTAACCCCAAGCGGGACCGTCCCTTGCGGAGACTCCTGCTGGTTTTAGTGGATTTCAGAGCTGCTTCTGGTAAACCACGGCAAATCTCGGCTTAAGGGTGCTGAGGGCTGAGCTGAGAAGCCTCAGCCGTGTGAGGAGGAAGAGGCCGCAAGCTGCGGTTGGCCCCCACGTCCTCGCTTCTCCCTACAGCCATGCCCTGCTCTGTTTGCGTGCACGCTGGTGCCGTGTTCCAGGGCAGCCTGGCTGCCTCCTTCTTCCTCCATAGCTTTGTGTCGTTCTGACCAACGCAGAGAAATTGGTGCGTTTGTGCATTACAAAAAAAAAATAGTTAGCGACCTTTCCTGTGCCCTGATTTTATGGGTTTTCGTTTGGCCTCCTCTTCTCTGAAAATCCTTGCAAGTCCCATCCTCCCCGAGGGATGCCCAGCAACGGGGGAACGCGCTCCGAGAACAAGGCTCGGCTCAGCACCCTGCGTTAGCTGCCCAGCCCCTGTTGGTGCCTCCCGGCAGAGGCTGCTCCTCAGGGCAGACGTGGCGGCTTGCTGCTGACGAAGCTGGGGAGCCGATCTGCTCCTCTTTTTCCCCAAAGAAAGGCTAGAGCCAGAGTGCCAGAGCAGCAGCGCGTTTGTTGGTTTGAACGTTGTCCGAACTTGGAGGGATCTGGCTCCGTACATCCCTCTGCAAAATGCTGGTGCTGAGTCCTCAGGATAATTCGTTTAGGGAGAATGGTTTTTAAGGTTATGACTGCCATTGAGCCAGCTGTACCTCGGGGTTTCTTTATATTGATATATTTATGTAAATATTTATATTTATATGGTTTCTAACAGTGTGCTCGTGTTTGTCCCGTCTGAAAGCTGCTCTCACGCCGTGTTCGCTCTGGCCAGGAGGGTGCACGCATCCAGGGTTGGGACCGTGTTGGTGTTAGGCTTAGTGACAAATGCCTCATCAACACCGACGTGGGGCAATTGCAGCCTGCCCTACGGAAAACAGTTGCAAGGCAATCGTTCTGCACTTGCCTAAAAAACTGGTTTTAAAATCTCCTCGGAGCGGTTATCTGTGCTTCTATTTATAAGAGCCTACAGCAGGAATCTGGCTGCAGATGCTGCCTGGTGTGCCAGCTGTTCCTGCTAACATAATCCATTTATTTTCCTCTTAACTCGCTCGCTGGTACATCTCTGTTTTCAAAGACTTCCTCGGGGTCGGAAAGGTGCTCTTTCAAGAGCGACTTAAATAAACCACTAACCCCCAAACTGCAGACGTGGCACAGAGGCTTTGCAGCTCACGCTTTTGCTGAGCAGGTGAGAGGCTTCCAGCCGCCAGCTCCGAATGAATAACCGCGCGCCGGCGCACACAGGTGAAACGCAGCGTCTAAAAATCCTCCGTCCCCACCTCGAGGAGGAGGAATCCTCGCGCGCCGCCACGATTGCAATGCAATCTGCCTGGAGCGCTTGAGACCTGCCTGCTGCCCTCCTGCTCCCTGATGGAGACGAGGCTGGCTCCTGCGGGATGCTTCGGCAGAGGTCCCCCCGCTGCTTTCTGAACCTTGGCTGCTGCTCTTACAGCAGGGACGGACCTCAGCCGTGTGAACAGGGCCCGCTGCCTCCTCGCGTCGTGATCCGTTCGGCACCCGGAGATGGGCTGGAGTCGGGCACGCTAACACTGCTGCCTTTGTGCTCGCTGTTTGTAAGTTGCTTTATGTTCTCGGAGCGCTGGGCAGAGATTCCTTCCTCTTGGCACCCCGTCGACAGGGAAAGGACATAAAGAATGCCGTGAAGAGCCGACTGGATTTCTTGGCTGCCAACTCCGCAACAAATCGCGTGGCTGAGCTGCCTCCCAGCTTTGGCGTTAAAATCGTGCGCTAATAATGCCTTTCTCCGCCCGGAGGCAGCTCGCAGCGACGCGGGGTCATTGGGTCGGTTGGGTTTCACCTGCCCTGCCCTGACTGCTCCTTCTCGCCCTTGCAGACAGCATGGGCACCTCTACCTACCGCCCGCCCGCCCGCACGATGGAGGTGGTCATCAACAAGTACGTGGTGAAGCTCAAGTACTGCTACACCTGCAAGATGTTCCGCCCGCCGCGCACCTCGCACTGCAGCGTCTGCGACAACTGCGTCGGTGAGTGCAGGGAGCGGGAACGTGCTGGTGTTGGAGGAGAGGCTGGACGTGGTGCCTGGGGACATGGTTCAGTGGGTGACGTCGGTGGTAGGGTGGTGGTCAGACCAGATGATCCTAGAGGGCTTTTCCGACCCTAATGGTTCTAGGATTCTGTGTTCCGGAGCAGATTGCTTGCGCTCTCCATAAAGGATTGCAAAGCAAGACAGCGAGTGTGCCACTTTGGTGCCTCGGGGGCAGCACACCCAGTGCTCGCTCTCTGCTTTCCCTGTTTCGGAGGGCACTGTGCTGTGAGATATCGGTAAGGCCCCACCAAACACGAGGTTTGCTGCAGGCTCCTGGTTGTCTCTGGCCTCAGGGTCACCAGGACAGTGGAGGCACCTCCACAGGTTCTGGTTTAGCTCAGCCCTGTCCTCGCCCCATGTCCTCAGCTTGTGGTGGGGCAGGAGGGGTTGAACAAAGACGAGAAAAGCCTCCGACGGCCCCAGGCAGGTGTAGGGGAGCTGGAAGACCCCAGCACCCTCTGCAGGAGCAGCATTCAGCCTGGAGAAGAGAAGGCTCCGTGGAGACCTCATTGCAGCCTTTCAACGCTTAAAGGGGTCTTATAAAAAGGATGGAGAGGGACTCTTTGCTCGTGTAGATAATGATAGGACAAGGGGGAGTGGTTTTAAACTGAAAGAGGGTTAAAACTGGGAGCTGCCCGGCGCTTGGTGTCTGGGGATGGCTGTGGGTGGTCGGGTCCTGCTCGCGCTGCCTGGAAAGCAGCCACGGCTGGGACAGGGCTTGGAGAGGAGCCGTGGGGAAGAACGGGCGTGCGCCAGATTTGTGCTGAGTTTTGTTTGCGTTGGTGTCCCCCCCCCCAGGAGGGTTACGGCGGTGCTGTTGGTCTGAAGCACAGCCCTTTCATTACAGGGTGGGAGTGTTTCCAGATATACTGCACCTGCCCCGCGTTCCCAGGCAGTTTCTGTGGTTTTAGAGGCCTATCTTCATAACTTTGAAATATATTTTCTGCTCCGACGAAGGCGGGGGGAGCAGACGTGCAGAGAGGGAGCAGCGAGGCCGCGTGTACACACCCAGTGCTGCCGGTACTGGAAAACCTGCCGCGTGTCCCTGCTCAATTTCAGTTTTAGTAATGGGAGATGTTAGCAGTCACGAGGCTTGCA
Organism: Anser anser; assembly: GCF_964211835.1. Classification (NCBI taxonomy): domain Eukaryota; kingdom Metazoa; phylum Chordata; class Aves; order Anseriformes; family Anatidae; genus Anser; species Anser anser. The sequence goes on along the minus strand of NC_139745.1, from coordinate 4,050,601 downwards.
TTCACGCAGGGTTTGGGGAGAGGAGAAGTTTGGCCTTTAACGATCAAAATTTTTAAAAAAGGGCGTATCAGCAGGCTGCAGTGCTGCTGAAACTTGTTGCTAATGCAGTGCTGCAGAGAGCTGCTGGTTGTGCTGCAGTGGGTGGCAGCTCAGTTTGCGGCCCCCGGTTTTCGGAGTTTGAGCAGCGAGTGGGAGCCGGCAGGAGCCCTCACCCCGTTCCTCTCTTTCAGAGAGGTTCGATCACCACTGCCCCTGGGTGGGCAACTGCGTGGGGAAGCGCAACTACCGCTACTTCTACGCCTTCATCCTCTCCCTCTCCTTCCTGACAGCCTTCATCTTCGCCTGTGTCGTCACCCACCTCACTCTGCGTAAGTATCGAGGCAGCAGCCATTAGGGCTCTGGGCACAAAGCATCTCGAGGCCTCCTGTTCATGTAGGACGAGCATGGGAAGGGTCTGGCTTCTCTCGGTTTAAGCCCTGCTTCTCAGTGCAGGTGGCTTGAATAAATCAGGTTTCACGTTGCAGGGAGCCCCAGATCCACCCTGCTCCTCGCTGCGGGGAATCCTCGAGAGCCGCCGGCGGGGTTGTCCCCTCCAGAGCAAACGAGTTTGGTGCGGTGCTGGGGCAGCGCTGGGCTTTGTGCGCACCTGCCCTGAGCCCCGCGGGGAAGGTGCCTCACCTGCCAGCCCTAAATCTCCCGGGGCTGTCTGCTCGCTGCTATTTCTGCAAAGTTACAGGCTGCAGATGCTCTGCAGGCAGCCGGGCAGATCCGCCTGGCCCGCGGGGGGGTGGCTGCGTGCTGGGGAGCGAAGCGTTGGCTGGGGATGCGGAGGAGATGCGAGGCTGCCTGATGGGGCCTGGTTCCTCATCACCTTTTGCTTTGCAGGCTCGCAGAGGGATGGCTTCCTCACCACCCTGAAGACAACACCCGCGAGATATCCTTCCGATGCCATCGGGCTGCTGAGCAAACACTAATTGTGTAACGGAGGAGGGCAGTTACTAATGGGGTAACTTCATGGGGGTGCCCTGTTTATTTTTTTTTTTTTAAATAATTTTTTAACTAAATTAAGTTGCCCCACAACTTCATTTAGTGCCCTGGCCTGGTTGGGGCAGGCAGGCCCCTCTCCGCTCGCAGCCTGTGGACACCTCTGGTTCCACCTCGCTGCCAGGGACGAAGGCCAGTAACAAACTGGTTTCCCAGTTTGCCAGGTTATGTGGGAAGGGGAATGGCTGGAGAAGGTTGTCCCGTGGTGGACGCCTTCAGAAGGGCATTGGGAGTGGGGAGGTGGCTGGGATACTTTTGTGGCCCAGTCTGCGTGGGCTTCACTGTGAGTGCCTCCTGAAACAGCCCCTGCATCTCCGCGTGGGATGGTTTTGTGGCCTGAATCTTCCTTGACTCCTGTTTCACCGTGCTGGAGCTGGTCATTTGTTTCTTCTCAGTCTGGTCTATTTTGGGCCTCTCAGGTTTTCACACTTACTTAGTCGCCTCCAACCTGACGACGAACGAAGACGTGAGTACCTAAAAGCTTGGCCTTTCACCCCAAAAGCTGCGTGCAGGCGGGGCTGCCAGCCCTGCTACTTTCTCAGCAGAGGTGAGGTTCCCAGGGACTCCTCGGCTCAGCGTCTTGGTGCCTGTGAAAATCCCCTGCAAAGCAAAAAGCCCCCGCCCAGGGCGCAGCAGCAGGGGATCGTGGTGGGAGGCCAGCACGTGTCGCTCGTGTCAGGCCTGGAGGTAACGAGCTGCAACGTTAGAAGGGTCACGTGTGAGTTTTTTCCAGTCCGTGTGCGGCCTTGCTCAAAATGAGGAGTCCCGAGGTTAAAAAAGGAAAGCTGGCCCCAGAGATCTGGGTGTCAGCCTGGGACACGGGTGATCTTAATTCAGCATCCTGCCTAACCACAGGCGTCCCGCGAGACCCTGGGCAAGTCCCTTTGTCTCTGTCAGTTCCTCGTGTCTAGCAAGCAAATGATGTGCAGACGTCTTCTGATGAGATTTACCTTAAAGACCGGGGTGCGTGCAGACTCGAAGGGCCGGGTGAGGGCCCCGAGCGGGGCAGATTGTACAGAAAAGCAGGATCTGTCTGAGCCTCGGAAGGAACCAGAATTCACCCTCCTGGCTAGAAGCACCTGTAATCCTGGCTGGAAGCTTCCAGCACTGCAGACGGCACGTTTGCATCCCCCCCTTTTCTTTTTTTTTCTTTTATTTTCCCCTTCCCTCTCCCCCTGTCTGTAATTTAGAGTTATTGGCAGGGCTGCACAGGGCTGTGAAGCTGACGGAGGTACCCAGCACCAAGGGCACCACGTCCACAGCACGTGGCCGCTGCTCCTCGGGCCACGCTGCCCACGGTGCCAGGCTTGTGCTGCAGCTGGGGAGGGGAAGTAAAAGCAAAAGGAGGAAACGTGCTGGTAAATGGGTCGCTGCAGCCAGGGGCCCGAGGCCAGGTATAGCATCTGCCCACTCGTGTGCCTCCGCTTGATGCGCCTGGAGTTTCGAAATCAAGAGTCGCAGTGACAGCTGCTCGGGGTGGGGACGCAGGAGATCAGGAGGAGATCAGGAGATCATTTTTTCCTTTTGCAGAATGCCCCGGGAAGCCCCTCACTGTTTATTTAGCCCTCAGCACAGGGGGACCGGAGCCCTGCTCCAACAAGCTCTCAGCCTAGGAGAGGACGAGGGGAGGAGGCGGCTGGCGATGAAGGCAGTGACACTGCCAAGCTGGCACGCAGCACGGGAGGACGCAGCTTCGGAGCCTTCAAGCTGCAGGGCTGAGCCCTGGCAGAGGCAGGAGCAGCACGCTGCTGTCTCCTCCGGCTGCCTTCCTGCAGCTGTCCTGCTCGTCCAAGCAGATTGAGGGAGGCTGTTTGCACTAAGGCAAACTTTCCGCCTCGTGAGCAAGGGTTTTAACTGAGTCCATCGCTGCGTAATTAGCTACTATCGCATCTTCCCTACCTTAATCTGCACGTGTCCTTTTCTTTCAGATCAAAGGGTCCTGGTCAAATAAGAGGGGCTCAGAGTTTGCCAATCCTTACAGCCATAAAAGTATCCTCACAAACTGCTGCGCGGTGCTGTGTGGCCCGTTCCATCCCAGGTGAGAGCCTGCGCCGGGAGCTGCACCCGGCTCTGAGAGCGGCCTCGGCAAGCACAGCTTTGGGTTACCCCGACTCCCAGGAGAGCTGTTGCTTCTCCTGTTTGAACTTGATGAGTTTGAGCCGCCTGTAATTGTTTCATGGAGATGGCAGCTAAAATGTCCAGCGATTCAGTAAGGGGAGAGGAACAGCACCGAAGGGCTTGGCAGCAGATGGTAAATGCTGGCGGTGGCAGTGCTTCTTAGCGCGTTTTTCTCTGCTGCAAGCAGCCAGCAGCGATCTGCCCCAGGCAGTGTGAACACCCTGGTTTTTACCAACTTGGATTACCTGAAATACTCAGCAGCACCCCACCAAATTCTCTTACCTGTGAGATAACCAGGACCACTGCTGGCTTTTGGCCTGAAGCGCTGGCACCTGCGGCTGCTTCTCCTTTCGTCCCACAAGCAGCACGGGATTGTTACTGCTGCTCTGACACAAGAGGGTGCACTCGGGCAGAGCCGTGCTGTGCTGCAGCAGCTGAGGACCTGCACCCTTGAGCAGAATTTGTTCACTGGGCCTGCTGCGGATTTACGTGGAGCAACCCCGAGGTGCTAACACTGTGTAGTTTGACAGCAGGGGAAGGTTGTGCAGCTCCAGTCGGTGTGTTTTGTATCTGGCCCTGCTCTCCCCATTGCCCACTGCTCTTTGTTGGCTTCAGAGGTGCCAAAATGCCAGCGCTGCCGTTCAGCAGTGGTAAATGTGCGGATTCAGGGAGCTGGGAGGTTGTGGGAGCATAGCGTTTTGCTCCAAATCTTTCCACATCTCCGTGTTGTTTTCCTGTTGTAAAGTCCTTCCGCCGGTTCCCACTTGGGTTTGTGGTGTCCCAAAGCTTTCACTGCCCAAAGGCTGTCCGGTGGCTTGTGTGATAAGTCTGTGGTTTGTCTAATGGGCAGGCAGCCGCGTTATCCATCCCGACCGCTCCCGCCGGCGCGCTGCTTCCCACGGGGACAGCCAGTTCTGACCCTCTGTGGCTTCTGAGCTCCCGTCTTCGCCACGGGGGCGTCTGCGTGTCAGCACGGTTTCGATTTTGTGGACAGAGCGGGTTTAGCTGCCCCGGCCAGCTGAGGCAGCGGTCTGCAGAAACTGTCCAGAAACGCTTTGATTCAGCTGATGTGCATCTGGTCTCCGTTTCTGCCCGCCTGACTCCTCTCCCCTCGCACCCTCTCCCTTTTGTTTTCCAGTTTGATAGACAGAAGAGGATTTATCCAGCCAGATGTCGGGACCCCGTCCAGCCCGAAGAGCGAAGTCCCTTCCTTCGGAGCCAAGCCTGACACCAGCATGGTAGGAGGCATGCCGTAGCGGTGCTGTGATGTAGCCCCGAGCCTGCTGCGCCCGCACCTCGCTCCGGCCAGCTCCTTCCCATCTCCCCGGCCTCAGGCAGGACAGCCCTGCGATGCAGAGCTGCCAAAGACTCAGTTGAGCCATACGTTGCCTTTTTTTTATTATTATTATTTATTTATTGGCTTTTTTTTATTATTATTATTTATTTATTGGTTTTGTTTAATTGTTTCACTGTGATGTAGCCTGCCCGGACTCCTGACTGATGCAGGACCCTCAGGCTCGTGCAGAAAGCAGGGAACCCCCCGGCACCTGGGAAGCAAACGGGTCTGGGGAGCCCCCTGACCTCTAAACCGGGGGCGTTTGCTCCGGGAAATCGCCGTGTTCCCTGCACGGGGAGTGAAGGGGGGCTGAGGATGGGAGGTGGGACTGGCGAAGGGTTCCCGCTTGGAGCCGTGCTGCCGAGCCTCGTCCCCTGGGCTGGTGGAGGCGGAAGCTCCCTGGTGTCCCTGCTATTGCCACAAACGCCTCTTGCTCCTCTGTGCCAACACGGAGGGGCTGCTGTGTGTCTTAATGGCTGGGTTCTCGCCTCGACCCGCTCCCAGCTTTTCTTTTCCAGCAGCTGCCGTGCCTTGGTAGGTTGTGGCCGTGCAGCTGGGGAGACTGGCTCACAGCAGGCGTGGAGGCTGCGTAGGGGTCCCGGAGGATCCTGTTTTCTGTCTGGTCACCGGGGGAGTGCTGACAAGCTCCTCATGTTTCCAGTAGGACAATGTTTTGCAGCAAGGACACAAGTTAGGAGGGCCCTCCTTTTAGTGGGGGAGAGGAAACGCACACACTATCCTGCAGCTCTCCCCATGAGATGCTGGCTACAGTTGTAAGGTTCGGGATCCTTAGCTTGCCAGGAAAGCCTGGCTGTAGCCTGCCTGCAGAAAGAATTAATGGCTACAGAAAAGTGGGTGAGTTCCCAAGGGTCCAACCCACCCCAGGTGGTTACACAGAGGAAGCAGCAGGCGGGTGCTGGTCTCTGATAACCTCGTGTTGTGGTTTTGGTTTGGTTTTCTGGCCAGCAGACGAGAGCAGGGCTGTCCCCAGCACCTCAGGAGTGATTCCCGTGTGCCTCGGCGCATCCACGAGCATCGCTCTCGGCCCGCAGGGACACGGGCGAGCCGGGCTGGGCTGCCAGCTCTGCGGGTTGCCAACACTGGAGCGTGCGTGGAGGAGAATCGCAGACCTTGTTAGCAATACTTGAATCGCATTACTAAAAGCTGCTGGATAATTTTGCACAATTTGTAGATTTTTTTCTATGTAGAACGTTTTATATTCGATGTAGATAGCGTTGTGCATGTTAGCACCAGGGCAGAGGCTTGCAGTGTTTTGTGTCAAGCTGCCTGGTTAGGTTTTCTGTGAGTTAAACACACAAATTTCAGCCTCGGGCAGGGGCACCAGCACATTTAGGGGGGCAGCCTGTCCCCACTGAATTAGCCAGGGTTGTGCTGTCCGCACTGTGAGTGACCGAGCCAGCCCCGAGGGGTGTCAGCGGATGGCAAAGCAGCCTCTTCCCCTTGCCTTGCCTTTCTGGCTCGCTGCGGGGCTCTCCCTGCTCGCCTCGTGGCCACCAGCTCTGCCTCTGCCCTGCGAGGAGCCAGAGCAGCAGCAGGAGCGCAGGGCAGGGCAGCTCCAGCACGGCTGCTGACCTCCACCTCGCAGCCTCCCCCTGTCCCCCAGCTTCCACCACCAGCCTCTGGCTCGCTGCGAGCCCGGCTGGCCCTGCCCAGAGCCTGGAAGCTGCTGAATTTCTGCCCCATCCCGGCAGGTGGCCCTCGCCGAGCGCTGCGGGAGGCTCCCCGTGGCTGGGTGCCACCTCTCGGGCTGGGTGCTTCAGCCTGAAAGCCAGCGTTACCTCCTTGCTCCTGCTGCCCTGATGGCCCCAAGGGGGCTTGTCCCTGCCTGCAGGGAGCCTCGGTGCCACCTTCCAGCAGCAGGCCCGGGGACGGGACAGGGCGAGTGGTGCTGTGCGGATTGGGGGCCAAACTCCTTCCTGTTCTTATTTAAACTGGTTTCCTTTGTTACTCGATGTAATAAAATTATATTTTTAAAGAGTTAATTGCTTGGATTATTATTTTATTCCTTTAAGACAAAGGGCAGGTGTCTCAGCCTTCAGGTTGGACGGTGCGTTAGTCACAGGGCTTGCCTGGAAGCTCCTAAAATCTCCCATGGGATGGGGCCGCGAGGGACACTTAGCAGCAGCCGGAGCCAAGGGCTTTTCCTGTCCCAGCTCTTTGGGAGATCTCTGTCCTTTTCCGACCCATCCTTTTCCAACCCGTCCTTTTCCGACCCGTCCAACCCAGCCCCCTCCCTGTGTACCCGCAGGCGCTGCAGTGCATAACCTCTGGTGTCTTCCCCAGGAGGACGCCTGCCAGGACTTTGCCATTTCCTGCACAGCCTGACGGGATGTGCCCCCTCCTGGGACGTTAGCCCTGCTTTCTGAGGGCTAGCTGGTAAGAACGTGCTTTCTTCTCCTCGCCCAGCCATCCACCCGAGTGACCCATCTCATCCCCACTGCATGGCCAGCTCCCTCCACGAGCCCATCGCCTCCAGCCGCGTTGCCATCCTTGTGCCCCAAATCCCGACCACATCCCACCCGTGCGGGGCTTCCATGGAGGGGTTCCTGCAGCCTTGGCAAGGGGTGCAGGGTGGTTTCCCCTTGCCAGACGGAGTCAGATGGGCTGCGTGGTGGTGCTCAGAGGATGATGTGCCCCTGGGCCAGTTCGGCTTCGGGGCAGAGGTGCCGTGGAGCTCGGGGTTTGCTGGACAGAGCGTGGTGGTGGTTTGTGCTCGGTGGAGCTGCTGGGAAACCCCCAGCTGATGGGGAAATCTGGTGGTTGCGGTGAGCAGAGGGCTGGGAGCTGGATCAGATTCCTCACCCCAGCTCTGGTGCGCTTTGGGGTTCAGTCCATCCCTCCCCTCCATTGCCCTGTGACTCCGTTTGTCCTTCAGCGTGCCCGGAGCTGAGGTAAGTTCCCTTCAAAGCACGTGGTGAATTAGCACGGCTTTGACTGCCCGGTGCCAGGGGCTGCAGCACTGCCCTCTCTCCTGTCCCCACAGCTTGAGACGTGGCAGCAGGCACGGGGCTTTCTCCCTGCTGCTGTCTCATCCCTGGAGCAGGTTGGATTTCTGGCCTCAGCATCCGCTGGGCAACCCCTGGCAAACCGCTGCTGCTTTCCCCTGGTGTATTTCTGCTACTAACCCTCTCTTTCTCTTCCTCCCCTTCCCTTCCCCTGCTCTGGGGCCATCCAGCCTGCCGAGTGCAGCCAGCAGCCCTCTCTCTGCCTCTCTTGGAGCACCCCAAGGGAAGCCCAGACCCCGCGGGCAGTTCCTGAGAGGACGACAGCCATCAGCACCGCCTGTGCCTCCGCTCTCCAGGGCTGCGCCTTCCTCCCTCCCGCCGCCAGAGAAGGGGGAAAGCAGCCATGTGCAAGGAAAAGCCTTCCCGGGCCGCCCTCCCACGGCTTCCGAGCTGAAAGCCATACAGCATCCCTCCCGAGTGCAATAACTGGAGTTCCTGCTGCCTCCCGGGGTGGGGAAAACCCCACGCAACTGAGCCAGGGCCACTGGTGGCTCCCTGTAACCAGCCTTACCCCGCAGGGCTGGGGGCTCCCCGCTCGGAGACGCCGGTTTTTGGGGGAGCAGGCTTCGTGTTGGGGCCGAGCCGCTGGTGTTACCCATCCGATCCCCCTGGGTTTTTCCCCAGCCCTTCTCCAAGCCTCCCATAGGAAGGGATTTGGTGTATGGTCAGCGTTTGCCCTCCCAAACCCTGCCCCCACAAGTTCCCCGTCTTACTGTTTGTGTTAGTGGGGCTCTGATTTAGGGGAAGGGTCCCCCCGTGGAGCCCCACGGGTTGGGAGACACTCTATGAGGCCCAGCTTAGAGCCCGGTAGGATTTGCCACCTATTTATGCCTTTGACTTTTGTAACGAAATAAAATTTCTCCTATTTCCTATATGTCGGTGTCTGCCTGTGCTGTGGAGCTGCTCCCTGCGCCTTGTGCTTATCCCGTGTGGTGTGGGGGAGCCGAGGACGGGTTCCTGTCACGGGGTCAAGAGCTCCCCAAGCTCCCTTCTCGTACCGATGATGGCCTCAAGGCGAGGCTCGGCCCCCCCAGCTTTAAGCAGCCTTCTCCCTGCTGTCTTCCTCGTGTCGACCCCCAGCAAAATTCATCGGTGTCCCCCCCCCACCCCACGCACCCACCCCAGCCCTTGAAATGCTGGGAGCGGCCCGGGGAGCAGCGGGGCGCTGAGCACCCTCCCAGCACCACCGGGATCGGCCGCCAGCGGCCTCCTCCTCCTGCCGCGGCCGAGCTGCCGCAGCGCCCAGCCCCAGCCCGCCGGCGGCATCGGCATGGCCGGCTCACGGGGCAGGCGGCACGTACCGGCCTGGGCAGCGTGCCCTGGGGCTGAGCTTTAATTCTTCGTCCCTCTCTCCCCGTCGGCGTGCATTCAGGTGCTGCTCTGCCGCGTCCGGAGCACCCGTGGGTGCTGTGTGGGGTGATGCTGCGGCCGAGCTCACCCCCAGCCTTTGCCTCAGTGGGGCGCAGCAAGCTGGGGCTCTTCCCTTTACCCACCCCGCTTCTTTTCACAAAACCGGTAGAGCAGAATATTTTTGCGGCCTCTTCGTAGCTAATTGCAACCTAAATTTGGCAGTGGCTCAGCACTTTTGGCAGGGGCCGCTGACAGGAGGCAGCTGAGCCAAGGCCGAGCCAGCGACCCCCCCCCCTCACAGAGCTCGCACTGCTGCTTCCTATGGCCCTGGGGGGGGGCCTGCCTGGGGTCTCCTCCCAGTTGCCCCCCACAAAGGGACCCATTTTTGTGATGGGAAGAGGTGGCGGTCAGAGGGCTGGGCCTCTCACTGGGGTTGGCCTCCCACCCCTCATATGGAGGATTTTATGCTTGTTTGAGGGGTTTTAGGGGTCTCACTGGGCAGCATGGCTGTGGGGGGCACCCCACCTGCCCCACTAGGACATGAGGCAGGCCCAGGAAGGCGTTCCTTTGAAACCACAGCCTCCGTGCGGCCATTCGGTCCGAAAAGCCTTCCTGTGGCTTAGCGAGGCCTGCTCTGCTCTCACTGCTCACTGTCTGGGCACCGCACACGGCACGGGCACCCCAAACCCCACATCTCCCATCACCCGTGTCCTGAGACACCCCGAGCCCTGAGAGCATTGCAGGGAGGGCCCGGCTGTACTGGGGGGGCTGAGGCTGTTCTGGGATGCACATGGTCAAGAAAAGCAGCTCCGGCCTTCCTCCTGTCCCCAGCATCCCCGTCAGGGCTGAGGAGAGCACGGCATGGTGCTGATAAACCACGGGGCCGTGGCCCCGTACGCCTGGCTGGCCCTTCCTGCACGCTCCGGCCCTGCCGAATGCAGGGCCCCGCGCGGGCTGCAGCAGCGCCGGGCGTCTGCCAGCAGCAGCCGGCGTGTGGGAACAGGCTTAATCAGGCTGAGAGCGAAACTGCAGCGCAACAACGCCGAGCGCAGATCCTAATCTGGGCAGAGCAAGCACCTACTGCGAGCTTTTGCAAAAAAAAAAAAAAAAAAAAGAAAAAAAAAAAAAAAAAAGAAGAAAGAAAAAAAACCCAACCCCCCCCCCCAAATCCCAAACTCTTCAAACGCAGCGTGAAGAGCTCAGACCAGTCACTGGTGAGATGCTCCGACCGGGCTGCAGCGGGGGAGACGCGGCACCGGGTCAGCAGCGAGAGGCAAAGAAGCCTCGAAGGGGCTCTGCAGGGTTTGGGGGCTGTCAGCTCAGTGGTATTTTTTTTTGCGGGGGGGAGGGTGTTTGGTGGCATTTTGGATTGTTCTGGGGCCAGGGCCTGGCGTTTCCAAGGGCCAGGACGATTCCCCCGATCTGGGCAGTGTGGAGGAGCTGGGAACACCCCAGCCCCGATCCTGATCCCGATCCCTGCAGCGGTGCTTGGGCAAGGCAAGGGCTGCTCCTCCTGCCTCGGTTTCCCCACCTGTGGGAATAAATACCTGCCCTTCAAGCCCTCGCAATTACCAGTGAGTTAATCACCACGTAAAAACGACAGCGATAGGATTTTTGGGGAGGAGACCATCTTTACAACCGGGCCCACCCCATGCCCTGTTTCTCCAGGGGGGTGGGAAAAGCGCGCCAGGCGCTTCTGCTTCGCCCCCAAAACGCCGACCCCGCCACTCCCTGTTCCAAGCACTTCCAGCAGCCAGGGATGAGTCCCCCATTGATCCGGGGGTGGGGTTGGGGTTCCCCGGGGACCCCGGGACGCTCCTGGGATCAGCTTCATCCTCCCAGCACCCCGGGGACCCAGAGCCCGAGGCGAGGGCAGGGCGGGGGCCGCCCGCTCGCCCCTTCCCCAGCGCCTCGCCGCCTCGGGGCGCGATGAATCACGGCAATTTTCCTTTTAAGGCCGGGCTCGGCGGGGAGGAAGCAGAGGAGGAGGAGGCCGCTCCTTCGGCCTCGCTGGCTCCTCCCGCTCTCGCTCGGGGCTCCGACGCCCAGCCAAAAGCGAATCCGGGCGGCGAGGTTCGGCAGAGGCTCCGACGGCTCCCGGCCCGCTCCTCGCCCCAGCGTCTGTCCTGCGCGCCCGTCCGCGTCCCCAGCCATGGCAAGAAACCACCAAGTGCAGAAGGCCAAGCTGGCCGAGCAGGCTGAGCGCTACGAGGACATGGCGGACTTCATGAAGGCGGTGGTGGAGCACGGGGACGAGCTGTCCAACGAGGAGCGCAACCTCCTCTCCGTCGCTTACAAGAACGTGGTGGGGTGCCAGCGCTCGGCCTGGAGGGTCATCTCCAGCATCGAGCACAAAACCGAAGAGGGGGATGACAAGGCACAGCTGGTGAACGAGTACCGGGAGAAGGTGGAAGAGGAGCTGAAGAGTGTCTGCAACGTCGTCCTGGGCTTGCTGGACAAGTATCTCATCAAGAAGGTCAGCGACCCCGAGAGCAGGGTCTTCTACCTGAAGATGAAGGGAGACTACTTCCGATACCTGGCCGAGGTGGCCACGGGGAACGACCGCCAGGAGACGATAGACAAAGCCCAGAAGGCGTACCAAGAGGCCATGGACATCAGTAAAAAGGAGATGCAGCCCACGAACCCCATCCGCCTGGGGCTGGCCCTCAACTTCTCCGTCTTCCACTACGAGATCGCCAACGCCCCCGAGCAGGCCATCTCGCTGGCCAAGACCACCTTCGACGAGGCCATGGGGGACCTGCACACGCTCAGCGAAGACTCCTACAAGGACAGCACCCTCATCATGCAGCTGCTCAGGGACAACCTCACGTTATGGACAGCCGAGTGCGCAGGCGAAGACGGCGGCGAGGCTGGCGAAGAGCCCAAGAACTGAACGGCCCCCGCGGGGCCAGGGACCGGCGGCCCCCCTCCTCCCCCCCCCCCCCCCAACACCTCCTCCCTCCCCACCTTTCGGTGTCTCTTCCCTTTTTTTTTTTTTCTTTTTTTTTTTCTTTTGGGAAGGCATCTCAGCCCCCTCCCCATCCTTCTCCCCCCCCCAGGTTGGGTGCTGGAGTGGGGTCCGTGTGCGGTGTTTGCTGGGGTGGCTTTGGCAGGTCCTCCCCTTCCCTCTCCCTCTTGCTCTTTTCTTGGGGGTGGGGGGGGGGGGGGGGGAGGAAGGAGGATGCCTCCATCTCCCTTCCCAGAGCACTGCCGGCCCCCCCCACCCCCCCAAAATTTAACATTTTAGATGAAAGCGGGGGGCAGCCTGGTTTGTGGCACCTCCAAACCCACCATCCTGGGGTGGGGGGGGGCTGGAGCCACGCTGCCGGTCCCCCGAGGCGGCGGGAGGATGTGATGGGACGGGATGGGGAAACGAGAAAGAGGGGGGGCTGGGGGTCTCCAATAAACCGTTCGTGCACGCCTGCCTCTGTGGTTGCCTCGTCTCTCCCCCCCCCCCGCGCACATGCCCAGGCAGCTCCTGCAGCCGCCGGGCACCGGCATCGCCTCCTGCCCCGCCGTGCCGGGGAGCGGCCGGGGTCCGCAGCCCACCCCCCTGCCCCCCCCCGCCCCGAGCACCCATCTGGATGCTTGTGGCCTCCCCCCAGCCCTGCAGTGAGGTGTCGGGGTGCTCAGTGAGCCCTGAGCCTTTGGGGGGGGGGGGGGGTGCCGGGAAAGGGCTCTCCAGGTGGGATTTCCAAGGGGAGAAGGTCTGGGTAGCCCTGGTGAGAGAGCTGAGGTGATGTCCCAGGTCCCCAGCCCTGCAGCGGGGTGTCCCCACCCTGTTGTGCCCTCATCCCTGTCGTGTCCCCATCCCTGTCTTATCCCCATCCCTTTGGTGTCCTCATCCCCAGGGTGTCCCCATCCCCGTGGTGTCCCCGTCCCTAGGATGTCCCCATCCCCATGGTGTCCCCATCCCCATCATACAACACACAGTGCCCCAAAACCCATGGCCAAGGGACCTTTGTGCAAGTAGGGGACTGTCACCAGTCCCCCCCCCCCCCAAGTTCTCCTCCATGGCTGAGCGGGGGTTCTCCCGAAACAGCGACACGGGGAGGGACACCGTGTCCTCCCCATCAGGGTGGAGACGTCCCCATCGAGGCCTGGATGCGCCGGCGCGGGGGGGGGGAAAGCTCAGCACTTCTGGCCCTGGCGCCCGGCCACGGCGAAGGGCGCAGCTCGCGGAGCGCAAGTTTCGACACGAGAGGCTCATTACAATAAAATACAGTCACGGCACCCTGGGCTATGAGCTCATCAGATCAAGCGCAGCAGGGCTGGGCCGCGCTGGGCAGGACCCGGCCTTTGATGGGAAACGCCGGGATGCCGGGAGGAAGCGCGCCGTGACTCAGGGCGCGCTGCCTCTGCGGGGTCCCTGCGCGGGGACACCCCCTCACCGGGCTTAAGCACGGCCAAACCCGGGGTTTGGGGGTTTGGGGGAAACTGAGGCACCGCAGGGAAGCGACCCAGGGGGTGCAGGGTGAAGTTGGTGCCGTGGTGAGGGTCGAGCGGGCTCCGCCGTGGGAACGCGTTGGCTGTGGGAGGCTGCGCGAAGCAGAACCTGCTCGCCCGGCCGCAGCTCCTGGGGCAGAGCCGGATCAGCGCCCTGCGGGGCACTGCTTTGGGGGGGGGGCCTGCAAGCCCCCGCCCCAGCACTGGGCTGGAGCTGAGGCACAAAACTTGGGGCTGAGGACTGAGGACAGGGTCGGGGGGGGGGGGTCCCGGTTGGGAAGGTCCCTTGGTGGTGGTGGGAGCGGAGCCGGTTCTCTTGGTGGGGGGGACAGTGAGGGGCCCCCCCTGCTTGGCCTCCACCTGGCCTTGAGCACACCCAGCCTGGGAACCGGCCCCAGACTTGTAATTAGCCAAAGTAGGGCCGGCAGACGTGAAAAACGAGCCGCGGGCCCTCGCTGGCCCCTGACCCCAAGGGTTGGGGACACAGGGAGGGGACAGCGGGGCTGGTGGTGCCCAGAGCGGGCCCAGCCCGGGGGGACGCAGGGATGGCCATTGGTCCCTGCTGCTTCTGGGGGCTGGGGAGGCTGGAGGACGATGGGGCCTCCCAGGAGGAGGTAAGCGGGCAGCCACAGATTTTGGCAGCGCCCCAAATTGCAGCGTGGCGGGGCCGTGTAGGAGGTGATGCTCTCTGGCCTCCCAGCCGGTCCGGTGGCTTTTTGGGGCTGGGAGGGAGCCCCCGGGCCTCACAACACCGCTGTCAGCAGCTGTGCACCGCCTGTCCCTGTCCTTATCCCCCCCCTCACCCATCCGGAGGATGCTCCGGCATCCCTGGCACCACTCAGGAACAGGGCACAGCAGAGCCACACACTGGGATTTAATGTCTGAGGCACCAGCAGAGCAAAGGGACTTGGGGTGCCTGGGGCCAGGGAGTGTCCCCAGCCCAGAGCCACCCTGGGAAGGGCTGGGGACAGGCTCTGGGAGCAGGGACCTGCCCCAGCCCCATGCCCTGGGGCTGCCTCCCAATGCCATGACTAGTAGCCATGGGTTTAACGCTACTGAAACGGGGTCTCTGCTGCCCCAGCCACACTGCCTGCAAAATCTGGAGGGTGGCAGGACACACTGCCAGTCTTGTCCCTTGTCCCCGGGCTGGTTTTGGGTGGGTGGCGGTGGCTGAGCCTCCTCCCAGAGGTTTGGGATGGCAGCTTTTGGGGTGCCCGTGGTGGGTGCTGCCCTAACGGGTGGCTGGGGGGACCCCCAGACTAGCGGCGGTGGGGTTGCCCTGGTCGCAGGCAGGCGTTTTGGATGGGTGCCGTGCCTGGAGGTGTCCGTGAGTCTGTCCGTGCACTGCCCAGCCCCACGAGGCTGAGCCATGGCGTGCCCACACCAGCCCCAAATACTTGCCGTTTCATCCCAGGACCCAATAATTTGTGTCCCTTTTGCTTCAAGGCAAGGGATGGGGCTGGAAGCAGCGGGGACACACCAAACCCCCGCTCAGCACATGCAGCTGAAACCCCCCACCCATTCCCCATCCCCAGTGTCGGGGTGGGCGCAGCACCTGGAGGGGGGGGGGCCGGGGCAGGAAGGCCCAGCTCGGCCCAGAGCCGGGCCCCCCCAGGGCTGTGCCTTCGTGACTAATGCTGGCCCCGTGCCCGATTGCTCAACGGGGAGCGACGGAGCCAGGGTGTCACCTCCCTCAGCCCCCGGAGCCGTCCCCTCCCGGCATGGGGACGTGCGGGCGCAGGGCCAGGCTGCAGAGCCACCCTCAGCACTTCTTGGCCATGGCAGAGCTTCCCCGGGCTCAGGGCTTCGTGTTGCCTCCGATTTTTTCATTTTCTTCGGCGCTGGCGCGGCACTGCAGGGCTGGGGTTGCAGATGCTGCACGGGTATTAAAGCGCAAAAGGAGAGCGGCCACAAAGGCTTTGATGGCTCTTGCGTAACTCCGGCTTGACCTGACCGTACCCTTTTAAGCCACCAAATCTCTCAAAGCCATGAAAAATCAGCCAGAAAGTTCACTTTTTTTTTTTTTTTTTTTTTAAATGCTAATGTCTTCCATCCCCTTATAGCAACTGCAGGGCTCAGATATGACCAGGAGAAGCCCACAGGACCGACGCAAGGCTGGAGTTTCAGCTCTGGTTATGGTCAGATTGGCTTTCAGCCCTGCAGCCCGAGATAGCACTGAGAGGCAGCTGCCAGGTTTCGGCCAGGAATACCCAGGGAAGCCCCTGGGCTCTCAGGGAAAGTGTTCACGTAGGGGCAGGAGACAGGAATTTGACTTATATTTGAAACGTCTTTCATCACGGACTGATCGGCTAAATACAAGCATATCTGTGTGTGTGTGGAAGCATGGGTCCTCATCCCCTTCTTCCCCTGAGTGCTTCTTGTCTGGATTTTTCCAAATTCTGGCCACAAAGCTGTGGAAAGGAAAAATTTAATTCCGTGCCTGCCAGGCAAGACACCAGTCCCATTTTGATAGCGAGCCACTGGCCTGCAGTCGCACTGCGAAGGGACAAAGCGTGCTGCGAGGAGCTGTGCTGCTTTCGGCAAGGTCTTGGGCAGATGCTGCGTCTGCACCGAGCTGGGACCCTGCTCCCAGCCCGTAAGCCACTGCAGGAGCTGCTTTCCACCACCCCGACCTCCCCAGCACCTCTGGTCCCAAGCTGTCATCTGCAGCTGGGACATGGAGCAGGTGGCTTGGGAGGTCTGGGGGCTGCTGCTGTCACCGCCAGGATGTGTTATTATAATTATGTAGGAAATGGGTAAGCCCCAGGATTTGGGATCAGAGGAAGGTATTGCAGAAAAAAAAAAAAAAAAAGCCCAGAAAAAGGTGGCTGAGAGCAGACAAGCCAGCAGCCGGGGAAGGACGTAGATGGAAATGATGTGCTCCAACCTCCTGCTGAGTCACACAGGGTCTTTCTTAATCAAAAGCTCCCAAAAGCCGCGTTTGCAGTTTCTGCACCGCTGTCAGCGCGCTGCGTGCGCACCGAACGCCAGCACTCAGCCCCTGGAGAGGCGCGCGCGGGAAGTGACCTGCTTTCACATCCCACAGCCGCTCTTCCCTGCTCCCTCCAGCAAAGACTTTGTCTGTTCTCAAGCAGATCATAGAGGAACACGACGTCGCAAACACGGCACATTTCTGCAAAGTACACAACGCAACAGCTGCTGTGACGTTCCCACCAGAGGCTTTTTAGCCCCGGGCTTTGTAGCACTCGGTTTTATTTATTCAGGTTCAGCAAACTCACAAGATGAAAGCGAGACGAAGAAGTGTTTTATTAAGAAAGAGTCCATCATTATTTAAAAAAAAGAAAAACAACCAACTTTCTGCCCTCCTTGAGACAGATTGGAGGCTTCTCAGCCTGGATATTCCTATGAGGACTGCGTACAATCCTCCTAGGCAGTAAACCAAGAACTTATGTCAAGTCTCACTATAAAAGAGACAACGCAAACTGATTTTTCTTTCTCTGGCTCTATCTTGGTCGTGATGGGGAGGAGAAGACTTGGCAAAGGTCAGTCTCCTTTACCCCGCTTCTCTTCTCTTGCTAACCATGCCTTCCCCTGGCTAAACCTCCCTTGCTTGCCTTGCTCTCAGCCACAGCCCTTCCACAAAAACGCTGCTCTGCGCAGTGGGGCTGAAGCACAAGAGGTCAAATCCCCACAGCAAGGGAGTCCGGAAGCCAGACTTCTGCATGGAAAGGCTTTCACTTGGTCTGACTCAGACGACACGGAGCCTCCCTTCGACTCCCGGCAAGGGAAGGAGAGCTGTCAAAGCAGAGAGCAGCTGCGGCAGAGGCGGGTGTGTTACATATCCATCACTTCTTCTTCCACGGTCTTGTCCCGAGATTGCACATACTTCTCCTGCACTGCAAGTGTGCTGATAACACACTAATTAAGGAAAACAAGGCAGCAGGGCAGGGCTCAAACACTCCCTTCTGCAAGGAGCTCTAACGTTCTCAGTGAGGAACCAACCCCAACATTAGCCCGAAGGCTGGCAGGAAGACAGCAGTACTGGCAGCAGCACGCATCACCTGAGTTATTTCTGGCTCGGGCTGATCCCAGACTTGACAAGTACAGGAGAATCAATTGTATGGTTTGGACAAAATGCAACGAAACAGTCCAAGTGAGTTTGAACGAGAGGAAAGTTGTCAGAAGATTCCTCCCACATTTACAATATCAATTAGCAATAAATGTGGTGGCTTTGGCGTGGACAACTGCACGCGAAGGTCTGGGCTGAGCTCTACTGACTCGCTGCCTGTAAATCACTGAACAGCATCAGATGTTACAAATAACCTGCGAGCTGCCGCACCACCTCCAGTCCCTCTTCCCCAGCCCATACAGGAGAAATTAAAACTCAACACAACCGAGGAGCAGTGAAGGATACGAAGTAAAGTGGAAATCTGCTCCAACTGCTGCCGACATCAGGGCTTCCAGGCTCCTGTGCTCCTGGTCTCCAAAGGAGTAGCCGTTGGCTTTGTCCACGGCCTGCATCACCTGCCGCATACTCTCCTTATCCTGAAAGGGAGGGAGATGACACACAGGGAACCTGGTCCTCCCCGGAGGCAGGAGCTCACGCTGGGCTTTACCGCAGATTTTCCCGAGGCTCAGGGCCACCCAAACAGCACCCAAAGCCCCGATGACGCTTCCCTGCCTCCCTGAGCCCAGAGGGGTGACAGGACAAGGAGAAGCTCCCCCTTGGGGTCGGAATACACGACGGGCTGACACCCTCCACCCTCTCGCTCCCTTTCATCACCGCTCGTCTCAGCCTATCTCCCTTTGTCGACACTTCCACCAACTACAGAATTAACATTTTCAGCCCTTCCTCGCAAAGGTACTCCTCCCATCTTCAAATTACTTTGTGCTCCCTGACTTAACGACGTTTCAGGTAATAGTTTGCTCGGAATTGAAATGCAGGTTCGGAAGACCTGCATGGAGGGGGAGTCTTAATTCCCCACCCCAGGTCACAAGGCCCACATAGCCCCAAGCTCATTAGCTTTTCCTTTTCCTTTGGCTGCCACAGAACATTTACAAGTCGGGGTGCATGTCACTGTCCTCCTACAACCCTGAGTCTCTTCATAGCAAAGCTTTTCAGCCCTCATGGCTCTATTTTTCACAGCCAGTTTTGGGGGCAGGAGCAGGCAGAGGCAATGTTGAATTTTGTGGGTTGCCCTTGCAGAACTCATCCTTCCCCCCGCCTTTTGAACACCCAACTGTACCCTAGCTGCCACCAAACATGCTGGCTAATTATCCAGTGCTCCCTGTTCTCTCCACCCCTCTCCTCCTGCTGCATCACCTGGACGTTGAGCGGAACAAAGGACACCAGGCTGTAGTCCTCGATCACCTCCACCAGCTTCGCGTTGAGGCGGCGGTAATTTCTGAAGAAGGGGTCAGAAGCTAAATGGTCAACCAAGTAAGAGAGGTCCAGGACCTCTGTGTAATAATCCAGGTTGAAAGCTGCAGGGAAACAGCAAGAATCTCTGAAGGCAATTTGTAAATATTGGTGATCCCCCGGCCGGAGGATACCACCAAGAACCCAGTGAGATTTGCACCATTTCCCTGACCCAAAAAAAGCCCCGTACCCAACCAATCTGCATCTGAGGCTGCCCTGCTCCACGTCTCCCCCTCAGCAAAGTCTCTTACCCAGCTTGCCGTACTGCTCGATCAGGTCCATCTTGGAGAGGACGTTCACGTGGGGCAGTTCCACGTGCAGCATGGTGGAGAGCGACGTGCAGAGCACGGAGATGAACTTGCCGGGGTCTGTGCAGTAGTGAGAATCCACCAAATGCACTGCAGCCAGCTGGGGAGCCAAGGCACAGAGGGACAGCACAAGGTCAGTTGAGAGCCCATCCGCTTGCTTTTGGGACAGACTGAGAATGACAACCCATTCAGCTCTAACTACAACCACACAGACTCCTATGTAGGGAAAGTTACCACCTACCTTCCAGCTTGTGTACATAAAACATCCTATATGAATATACGATTGCTCACACATGCATAGATCCACCTATCTCCACTTTCACACCTGTGGACCACCTGGGGGATTCAGGACTGAGGGTGCTGGTGCACAGAAAGGGTCGTGGGAAGGCTTCTGGCATGCTAGGCTGAACCAGCAGAACTTAAGGACGCTATTAAACCTGTGACTGCTCTCCTGTTTCTCAGGGCTTCCTTCTTTGCAGATGAAGTTTCCCTTCTTGTCTGTACTCCGCAGGTTTTTGGGGTGGCAGCTGGGCTAACTCTCCTGAACTACACGACTACCTCAAGATTTCCACGCTCCCCACAGGAATGCTCACGCACAGCACACGCTCGGCAGCAGTAACCGTAGCGCACCTCACTCAACAAGGGAGAAACAATTGTCATGTGGTTTGAAATAATAATTAATAATTAAATTAATGAGTCGTTTGATTCCCTGTGTTTCATGCAGCTGTAACAATGTGGTCTAAGATCTCTGCTAAGTTACTGCCTGTTACACAATGTTACTCAAAGTCAGGGCTCTATAGTCGAGTGTGGCTGAGTCACGGCTCTGCTTCTGCAGCAAAAAAAATGCCAGTCTGAAGCTCACAGGCAGGTGTGCCAGTGAGCATCAAAACAGGAGCGTAACTATCTTTTTTTTTAGTAACTACAATTTCATGTACATTTATTTGAATAAAAATGAATTGTAATGTACAGATTCCCAGTGACATTCTCAAGCAAATGAACTTGCCGTTCTTGCTCACACCGTACGTGGTTTGCACATTCATGGTTTGGCCCAAATGCAAAACAAATGCAACGTAGGCAAGTTAGCTTGGTTATGGGACTCTTCTCACCTGCACTTCCTAATTTGCATCTTCCATTGTGCAAGAAAGCACAGAGCACGTATTACAGCGTGCGCAGCGATTTGGTTTGGCTGCAGGAGTGGCAGGTAGGGCCTGAGATGACACCTGAATTTCTCACAGTGCGATGCAAAGGATCCCCCACTCACCCTGCACGCACATCTCCCTCCCTGCTCCAAAATACAGCACCGACAGATAAAGCACATGAGCTCTGTGGACAGGCCCTTCAAGAAGAGTAAGACTGGGAGGAAGGAATCTGCTTCTGTTCATGATAATGACACTGCATTAAACGCCCTGCACAAGCTGCTCTTGCCAATCCCTCCAAGCATAAAATGGGGACACATTCCTCTCCTCCCCCGATAAAGCACTTTCACATGAAAGGGCAAACAGGTTAGCGAAGAAAACAGTCATTAGTACCCACATCCACACTCAAAAGCCCCGACCACACGGTACACAGCCTCAGAGCCCCTTGCACAAGTGCAGTGCCGGGCGCTGATCCCAGCTCCCTGCAGAGCCCAGAACCCACCCTGAAATTCCACTTGGCCATCTGGGCAAAGACGTTCTTCAGGGCGCTGTGGTGGGTGTAGAGCTCTACCTGCCCCGGGCAGTCAAACAAGTAGTAGTGACCCCTGAAAGCGGCCAGCTTCTCCTGCAGCCAGTCGAGGTTGGCCTCCAGGTACTCCATGCAGTAGATCAGCCCCCCGTTGGGGCCCAGCTTCAAGCTCTCCATCACGTCGGGCAGGGTGATGAGCTCGGAGATGTCCACGGCGCACGGGTAGGGCATCCCCTCGTTGGCGGGGTCCAGGTTCACCACGGCCACCTTGCGCCCGATCCTGCCCATGAACTCCTGCATGCCGTGGCAGTAGGTCGTCTTCCCGGAGCCCGGCGGCCCGATCACCACCTGGCCGAAGGCCAGCGAGCTCCCCTTGCTGCCCTCAGACATGTCGGCTCATTTCCTTCTCCTAGGCAAGGCAGGAAGAGCTCCCATTTACCATCTCGTTTGCATTTATAAGAACACCATGGCTGGGTCTTAGGCCCAGCAGGGAATTCAGAGCCAAGGAGCAGGAGGAGAGGAAGGGAAAGCGATGCTGTGTGAGCGCTGCCCCGCTCGCTGCTGTCACCCCCTGCCTTGGGACCTGGTCACTACGCTGTCCCTGTCACCCCCTGCCCGCCCAGCCCCTCACGCCACGGCTGAAAACTGGCACAAAACCCCAACGAGAGCTGCAGGGCTGTGCTGTAGGGCGCAGGTCCCTTCTCCTGCCTGCCTTTGGGGTGAGTTTAATCCGGTTGGGCACTTCCTGGTGTGACAGCACCCCTATATTCCCTCAATGGGCGCAGCATGTCCCCAGGCCCCTCTTCCAGCCCCGTGTCCCTGTGCCCTGACCCTCCATGTCCCCTCTGTCCCCTCTCCTCCCCACCTAGCCCCATGTCCCCTCCCTCTCCACCTACCCCCCCCCTCCCCCTGTCCCCACATCCCCCCTCTCCCCCATGCCCCTTCCCACACCCCGTATCCCTTTCTCCTCCCCATGTCCCCCCTTCCCCCAGTTCCCACATCCCATTTCCCCACGTCCCCTCTCCCTACATCACCCTGCTCTCCCCCCACCCCAATTTCCCCCCTGCGTGTCCCCCACATCCTCCCCTATCCCCTCTTCCCCCCCTTGACCTACTTCCCCCCCCATGTCCCCCCTCCTCGCCCATGTCCCCCCTACCCCTGTGCCCCCCCATGTCCCCCTCCTTGCCAACGTCCCCCCTACCCCCGTGCCCCCCCGCGCCCCCCCGCGTCCCCTCTTTGCCCCCACGTCCCCATGTCCCCCCCCCGTGCCCCTCACGTCCCCTCATGTCCCCCCCCCGGCCGCTCACCGCCACCCCGGTGCCCCCGCCTCGGCTCCGGGCGGCCTCGGGCCCCGCTCCCCGCGTTCCGGGCCGGGCGCGGCCGCCCCCACGGCGCCCCCTGGCGGCCGGCGGGACGCGGAGCAGCCGGGACTCGAACCCGCGGCCCACCGGCTCCGAGCCCCGAGTCCCCGGTTCGAGTCCCGGCCCCGGCGCTTCCCCTCCCGCACACACCCGACCCTCCCAATCCGCCTCCCCGAAGTGAAATCACCCTGCGCGGTCCCTGAGGCGTTTAATCAAGGAGTGCAAAGTCAGCAAGAGGGCCAAGCCAGAGCCCGCTGGCACAGAGGACGCCTAATCCACATTGAACGCCACAATACCAGGTCACCGGGATGAAAGCTCTCAGGCCAAGGGACTCTGCGGCCTGGAATGGGTCTTGGAGAGCCATGGAAGGAAGCAGCCGCTACACTCAGCCACAGGGAGACGCCTCCCAAAGGCTGCCAGGGCACGTCTTTCATCCCGGTGAGTTTCTCCCGGGACTGTGGGATCGTCACGCCCAAGCAAGACGAAGCTGCGGGCCAGCAGCAAGCTTTCTGCAGGACAGTTACGTTGCCACAGCTGGCCCTGTCTGTACTTGTCCTCCCCTAGGTCTCAAGGATCCATGATCTACGAGCTCTAGTTTTTGGGATGAGCTGGCTGCAGACCTAGCACACAGGCTCAGCTGATCCAGGCAGGAATATCAGCTTTAAAGCTCTAGTATAAAACGCAACACCCACTCCACTCCCAGTGAAGAAATATTCCCCCCTCTCACTAGATTGGTTCAAGGAGGAGAAAAAAAAAGACAACCAGGTTTTGGTTTTGTTTTTTTAAAAGACTCTTTCTTCCAAAAATAAATATATGAACACTCTGCTCCAGACTCAAGACCAGCAGGAGCCAGCCTGCGGTTGACAGGAGCAGCACTAGTTAAAAAAACCTCTGACAGTCTTTACTCAATGTGACTGGGCACTGAAGCTCTCCAGGGTGCCCCGTGATGCCCGGACAAACGGCATGTCCTGTCTGTACTTCATGGCAGTGGGCGGCTGGCGCCTGAGGAGCTGATCACCGCTGTCTATGGGGTCAGGGTCATCGTAGATGGTTGAGATGAGGACGGAAGCGTCCCGCCGGGGCTTCTTCACCTTGCTGAACGCTGGCAGTTTCTCCCCATGGTATCTAGAAGGAAGCAAATGGTGTTAGGTACAACACTGAGGCAGTGGGACACCCCTGTAACCCCAGACTGTCTCCTCCACGTGCTACAAGGGAGGACTGAGCTGGTGCAGTTGTCCTGTTCCTGTCTGTGAGATGTCCCTAGAAAAAGAGCCAGCCCTCAAGGCACACAGGTCTTGTTCTTGGGCTTTCCCTACAAAAAAAAACTGTAGCAGAGGTGATCCTTAATTCCTGAGCACAGCTCCCCTGTGTTTTTGTGATGCATGAGCCTGAAAATGGTTCCACCCCTGATCTAGCACGAGCCCCTTCACGAATGCTGGACTGCTAGGAAAAGCAACGCGTTCAGTTCTGGAGTGCTGTGCAGGCCCTACTGCCTGCTGCACGGGGGACAGCGGATCCCTGGGACAGCCTTACTGTTCTGGTTCACACTCCACCCCTTTTGCTACCATTTAGCTGCAGCAGCAGCTCAGAGAGCTCAGGAAGAGGCTCCAAACACGGGCTGGAAGGGCAGGGCAGAGTACTTACCCCAGCCCCCTCTTGCATCTGGGATTCTGACCCTCGTTGTCCAGAGCTTCGGCCATTCCAGAGTTGCTGCTCCCCAGCCCCTGCCCTTCCGTCCAGCCCTGCTGCTCCAGCACCTTCCTGCCAAAGCCCTGGGAGAGGAGAAAAACGTCAGAGTTGGCGGCCGAAGCCCATCTTCATCTCCCAGAACCCTCCTCCTCCACAACCCACACCCTTTGAGCGCTGCCACCACAGCCCTTCCCGTCTTGCCCCATCCACTCCGAAGCACGTATCCAAAGCTCACCTTGGTGTATCTCTCAAAGGTGCCGATTTGCTGCCCTGAAACGGAGCCATCCTCCAAGCCATCCCGGAGTCTCTGTTCCAACCACATCTGGACCGAGTCCCGAGCATCCTTATCGCCTCCATCTAAGGAGAGAGAAGCAGGAGTCAGAGCGGCACAGCCCAAGAAAGCTGTTTGCTGCTGTGATTTCCCCCAGAGCACCACACAACAAGGAGGTAGAACCTGTTCTTTTTGGCAACTCTCACAGCCAGATGAGAAAAATGTCGTTTCAAGTGCTCTGACGTCTTGGATGCTTTCAAAGGATGGCAGAGGCAGTGTTCCCCACGTCAAAAAGTCTCCAGGGTCAGAACTTCCCAACCTCCCCCATTTCCTAAGGAGTTTTTCCAAGCTCAGATACCTTTGTCGTAGTAGACGCTCATGTCCACATCCCAGTCATCTGCAGTCTGCTCATCAAAGTCTGCCAAGAGAAGGAAAGAACCAGTTTTGGTGGTGGCTGTGGAAGTCTGACAAAGAAGAGCTGCTTGCTGGTGGCCAAGCCCCTATTTTCTCTAACAAAACGGGAAGGAATGGGGTATTAGAGACTATTCAAGCCACAGTGGTTACCCAAGAGGCTGCCAGTAGGACCAGAGGGGTCTCTGGTCATTGGACTGATCCTCTGAAGGTTTTTTGATCAAGGGAAGGTTTAAAAAGTGATGGCAAGATGCCTGCCTGTATCCGTAGCTGAACCAGAAGGGCTGTACCCAATTTACCCGTTCCTGCGGGCTGGGCCCCCAGTCCCCAACCTGTGGTGCTCAGTTTGTAGCTCAGTGACAGACGCCACCATTACCTCCGTTCTCCTCCTGCCAGTACTGAGCATCCGTGTAGAAGACGAGGCCAGAGCCTCCTTTCTCCCACTTCAGCTCGATCTCCTCCTCAAAGAGCCGCTCCTCCACGCGCTCCTGCTTCGTCACATCCTCGTGCAGAGCCTCATGTCGCTCCCACTCCTCGCAGGTGTCATTGTCCTGCAAAGGAACCAGCGAGAGGTGGGTGACACCAGCAGCACAGAGCCTCCTTTCCACTCCCTGACCCTCACGGCCCGTTGCAATGCCTTCCCTACGAAACAGCTTTGTCGACAGAGCTCGTCTCAGCCTGCTGCTTTCAGGCACTGACACGACCGGCGCTGATGACCTCATTCCCCTGACTAATGCCATCTTCAGAGTCAGCAGACAGAAGTGGTGAAAAAATACCACATCACACCCACTTCACGGCATGCTTTCAGCAGCGTACCCGATCTGTAACGCGGAGATGCCCATTTAAGGAGCAGGTGTGTTGTACGTAAAGTCAGCACCAGCAACAAATTAATTCCACTCCAGTCGATCCCTAAAGAGATTGTATCAGTTCCAGAACAGAAGCTGGCTGGCACCGCCACAGATCAGGCTGACAGCTTTACGCTGCCTGCCCAGTTTTGGGCACAGCCCTTCCAGGGAGACATTAACCAGCTAAAGAATGGCCAAAAGAACAGCTAGAGATCCAGGAAACAGAGCCTGTGAAAAACGGCCAGAGGAGCAGAGTTGCTCAGTCTGGAGAAGAAAAGACCGAAGGCAGCCGTTGAATAAGAAGTCTGTAAAGGAGGGAACAAAGTGTTCTCTGTGTCTGCTGTTGCTAGGAGAACCTAATGGAATAAAACTGCAGCAAAGATTTGACATACGAGTTAATTCTGGCGCAGAGTGGCAGGACAGTCAAGAACGGGAATGGCTTGCCCCGGGACTGTGTTGCCTCTGTAATGACACAGGTTTGGGCGAACAGGCTAGACAGGCGTCTCCTGGGGGGAGCGAGATAGTCTCTGGAGAGCCAGTCCAGCCCAGTTTTCTAGGAGTCGTTGTCAGGAAAGCCATTTTTCTCTGAATGACTAACTTGCACTGCAGAAGCATTCGAGGTGAACCACCTGTACTGCTCTGCGTGTCGTTGCCAGGGCACTAACGTGCTCCCCAGTCTCCAGTCACCTCATTTACAAGCAACAGCAGAGCCAGACCGACCGGCCGCGCGGCAAGCAGAGGTCCCCTCCTGCAGCACCAGCCGCAGCCTGCGCTCACTCTTCTGGACCAAACCCTTCATGCTGAAACCCCAAAGCAGCTGAACTTGGACGAGCTGTTTCAGAGGTGTTAATGTCTGCACCGCTACATGCACCAAGGGGCTCAGCACACCAAGATGCGAAGAACTACATTTAACATCATTTTCAGACAAGTGATTTATACAATACAAGTAAAAGATTAAAAACGAGCTCTGAGAGTTGTATTGGCCCCCTCAGCTTTGCAGGCTGACCTCAGATGGCACTAGAAAAATCCACTTACGTCATCCGAGTGCGACTCCTCTCCCTCCTTTTCCTGCCCCTCATCTTCCTCAGCGCTGGCTGGATCGGTTGCCTCAGATCTTGCCACAGGCCCCTTGTCCTCCGTGATCTCATCCCCCGTGGCGGTGTAAACTCTTTCTTCTTCTATAACTGTCTCAGTGTCCTGGTATTCAAAAGGCACGTTCCCATACCTCCGGGATGAGCCTGTCTTCGGGAAATCCAGCTGCAATTTCTTGATGACCGGGGGAGGCAGCCTGCAGGCACGGATCAGCTCCAGGAAGACGCTCAGGGGGGTGCCCACGTTCCCGAAAGGCATGCAGGAAGGGGGGTTGAACTCGGGCAGCCGCTTCAAGTCTGCTTCCGCGACGGCTTCGCCTGCGGCCCTCGCATCCGCTCCACTGGGAAATGCCTCGGCGGCTGGAAGAGAGGAGGAACGATTTTGTTGTTCTTCTTTTTTTTTTTTTTGGGGGGGGGGGGAGGGGGGGCAAACACAAACCATGCACCGGAGAGAGGTAAATCAGGGCCCTCCTGGGAAGGAGGAGGTGAAGTAGACCCAAAACTGTCTCTTCTTGCCCCATAATGAAATTAAGGAGTCAAAAACCTCCATGAAGGGTTTTAAGCAGCTGACGTGGGCTGCTGGGACCCGGAGCCAAACTCTTCTTGCCCCAAAATGAAATTAAGGAGTTAAAAACCTCCGTGAGGGGTTTTAAGTAGCTGGGAACCGGAGCCAAACGGGTCGGGAGGGGAGGGGAGCCCCGGTGCCTGGTCCCCCCGGTGCCCGGTCCTACCTGTCCCGGGGCCGAGGCGGACCCTGCGCACGACGCAGCGGCCGGGCAGCGAGGCACCGCCGGGCCCGACCCAGCTCTTCCCCGAGTACATGCGGACGAAGCGGCGGGCGCGGCCGGGCCTCACGGCCACCGGGCAGCAGCAGGTGCTCGGCGCCCCCCCGCCGCCCGCCGGGCCCCGCTCGGGCCGGTGGCGGTAGTGGAAGCAGAGGAAGCCGCCGGCTTCCAGGAACTGGCTGAAGTAGGAGCGGAGCTGTGCGGAGCGCAGCGCGGCCGGGATGCCGCTCACCAGGCAGTAGCGGGCGGCCCCGGCCCCGCCGCCATCGCCGGCCCCGCCGCCATTACCGGCCCCGCCGCTGGGCGCCGCCATCTTGTCCGCGGGTGGCGCGAGGTGATGACGTCAGACACCCGAGGGGAGGGGGGGAGGGCGCCGCCTGGTGGTCGTGGGGGGGTAATGGGGATGGGTGCTGGGGGGGGAGGGGCTCTGAATCCCAGAATCCCAGAATCCCAGAATCCCAGAATCCCAGAATTCCAGAATTCCAGAATCCCACAATCACACAATCCCAGAATGGCCCAGGTTGGCAGGGACCTCTGAAGACCACCTAGTCCAACCCCCCTGCCGAGCAGGCTCACCCGGAGCACCTTGCGCAGGATGGCGTCCAGGCGGGTTTTGGATATCTCCAGAGAAGGAGACTCCACAGCCTTTCTGGGCAGCCTGTCCCAGTGCTCTGTCACCTCCCAGTAAAGAAGTGCCCCCTCACATTCAGCCGGAACCTCCTGTGCTTCGGTTTGTGCCCGTTGCCTCTTGTCCTGTCGCTGGGCACAACTGCAAAGAGACCGGCTCCATGCTCTCGACACCCTCCCCTCAGATATTCACACACACTGATGATCTCTCCCCTCAGTCTTCTCTTTCCCAGGCTAAACGGGCCCGGTTCTCTCAGTCTGTCCTCATATGACGGGTGCTCCAGTCCTCTAATCATCAATGGAAATTAAGAACATCAAACATCTGATTCCTTAGTTATTAAACAAATCCTCTTTATTATTTGAATAAAATATATTTAATATGAACTCACAGAAGAGAATCCCTTAGAAAACTGATGACAACCATGTAAAGTTTTATTAATTAGCTTCCAGTTATCTTACTGGGTGCTGGGGGCACTGGGTGCTGGCATTTACTGGGTGCTGAGGGTGTCCCCGCTGCCCCCCGTGCTGCTCAGGCCCAAAGCCTGAGGGCTTGGCCTCTACTTTACCTTTCCAGTCAGTAAAGGAGCAGCTCTGGGGGCACCGTGAAGGAGGGAGCAAAGGGAGGGCTGGGGGGGCCCTGGGAGGGGGGTGAAGGGATGGAGCACAAGTCCTATGGGGTGGTTTGGTCTGGGGAAGGGGAGACTCAGGGCAGACCTCGTTGCTTTCTGCAACTGCCTCCAAGGAAGGTGTGGGGAGCTGGGGTCGGCCTCTTCTCACAGGTAACCAGGGATAGGACCAGAGGGAATGGCCTCGAGTTGTGCCAGGGGAGGTTCGGGCTGGAAATGAGGAGACATTTCTTCTCAGAAAGAGCGGTCAGGCGTTGGGACGGGTTGCCCAGGGAGGTGGTGGCGTCACCGTCCCTGGGGGTGTTCAAGGAGAGGTTGGACGTGGTGCTTGGGGACATGGTTAGCGGGTGATGGTGGTGGTAGGGGGTGGTTGGACCAGATGATCTCGGAGGGCTTTTCCAACCCTAATGATTCCAGGATTCTCTGTCTGTGTCATGGGCAGTGACATGAGGTACCACCTGTGGCTGACTCCACCGTGCAGGTGGACCTGCAGGGATCCTGTCCCCAGGAGGCTGGGGGCTCTTCCCTGTTCCGAAATGTTTGCCTCTGTCACCGTGGCAATGGGGCTGTTCGGCACCCGACACACCATGACTCACGCACACGTCACCGCTGTGTGGCTCATGGCTGCCGGTGGCTGGCGTGGGCCTGTGGAAATCATCTGGTGACTCACACGCTCCTTCCCCATGGAAAATGGCTGTCAGGAGCTGAGATCACCTTGGAAGCAGCCCGTCACCCTTCTGCAGCTGGGGTGAGAGCTGCGGGGACAGACG
This sequence comes from Anser anser, assembly GCF_964211835.1. NCBI lineage: Eukaryota > Metazoa > Chordata > Aves > Anseriformes > Anatidae > Anser > Anser anser. The sequence goes on along the minus strand of NC_139745.1, from coordinate 4,021,452 downwards.
GACAAAAGAGTCTGTCCTCCCCCTGGGCTGCTGGCTAAAATTTGAGGGGTTTCAGTGGGTAAGAGGGGACAGGGAGGCCTCATGGGGCTTTACCAGGCACGGCAAGCGTGGTGGTCGTGGTGCCTGGTGGCAACGACTGCACATCCAGGTGAGTCAGCACCCAGCACCAGCGCTGCGCCTGGCTGGGAGCCCTCTGGGCGAGGCTGCGCGCGTGAAGGAAGGCACAGCGTGTGGACAGGCCGCGGTTCTGCTGCCTCTGCAAGTTTCTCTCTGCCGGGCGCTCGGGAGATTGCGAGCTACATGGCTGTGAATCAGCTCCCGTGTCCACATCACAGCGCTCCCCTGCGATGATGAGGCAGGAGGATTTTTACGGAGAGCCTCTGGGGAAAGTCTCTGTCCCCGTCCGCTCTAGCGTCCTTCCCACGCCAGGCCCGCAGCCAGTATTTCTGGAAATTTAGAACCCCGAAAATTTAGCACCATCTTTGAAAGTCAACGCCATTTTCCAAAGTGTAAAACATTTTATTAAAAAAATAATTTACTGTATCTTATATACAAACCACAAGAATGTTCACTTACAAAATACTGACATTCGACTTGTTGCAAAAGCTGCAGACAGGAGGAGCGAACTTTCCAGACGTGCTACATGTACAACCTGCTCTAACTCAAGACATGGATGTTTTGTTCTGCCACTAAATCAGTTCTGCCTGTTTCTGCAGTGTTACAGCTCAGTGAGTTTCTTCCTGTCACAGAAATGGAGGTAAGACCACAGCCTGAGCTGCTCTCAATATTGCTAAAATCACCGCATGGTGTATGGGTAGGATGGAGTCCCTGGTATTCACGCAGCACTACATGACATAGGTTTAGCTGCTCTTAGGTAGTCCATTGCTCTGCAAACAATCCTGTTGCAGTTCATGGCATAATGGAGAAAAGATGCAATCTAAGAGAAGGTAGAAAGTACGAATTTGGCTGCCTGCACACCCTGTAAGATTTTATACTCTGGCCTCTTCCCTCTTAGTGCTTAAGGAAGATTCTTTATGAATATTGCTACAATTTCATGCACAATAGAGATAGACCAAAGCTTCACCCAGACCAAATTCCACTTAGGAACACCCTATGCGTGATCCCACTGAAGACAGGGTACTCAGCACACCTAAGTACTGCATAACCAAGCTGTTACAGGATTTCAGCTGAGGCCAAGCCTCATCTCAGAGTTAGCAGCAAAATGCACATTGATTTCGATGGGACCAAGGATTCGCTGAGCGAAAACCTGGAGTGGCCTCTAACCCCACCTGCTCCGTGTCAGAGTTTGCTGGCAGCTACGTATCACCAGCTACAGGCCAGGGAAAGTCACATACACACGCGCTCCCTGAAGCTGAGACTGGCACAGGTGGAGCAGGTGCTGCCATAAACATCTGCCAAATCCAAGTTATTTTCCTGTGTGCTCTGCGAAGCCTCGCTGAGTCCTACAGGCTCATACTAGTGACAGGCACATGCATAGCCAGTTCTTTGCAGAGTCCAAGCACCCGTCCTGCTAAATCCCCACTCCCTGATTCTCTCTGCTCCCTGTGAGGTGTTGGGGAGCACCCACGAGGCCGGCAGCCGAGCGCAGCGTCTCAGAGCGCCATGCGTGGTGTGGGAGCCAGCTGCCTGCTGGTGATTTCGTACAGCATTTCCGCGATGAGCTCAATGATGTCTGCGTTGCCGATGATGGGCCGGAAGAAGAGGTCTGTGATAAGGGCAGGAGGGATGGATTTCAAGGTGGAGGCAATCAGCAAAATGCGGGCAAAGCGGCCCTGGTCCTCAGGATGCAGGGGCCGCAGGACCTCCTGAAGTGCTCGCTGGGCTTCCCGCTGGAGGCTCTCGATGTACTGGGAGGCTCTCAGCCCTGGGACATCTGCAGAGAGAAAGGAGGAAAAGCCCATGAAGAGGGAGGCTGGAAAACAGCTCCAGGTTTCTCCCATTCCTTTCCCCTGCATCTCAGAGGGGGTCTCTGAGCGCCACGCTAACAAGATGTACCCAGCACTGCTGAGATGTGGCTATTTCAGGGCTGCTGTTTTGAAGGAGCAAAAACAGATAACAGGGCAAACAAGCTTTACAGAGTAAGTACAGGGCTCTTCGTTGTTTGCAGAGTGATAAGGTCTCTGTTTTTAATGCTATATTTAATATCCCTCCTTCCCGCCTCCCAGCTGTCAGCTGCATTATCGGCGCTAACGATAAGGCAAGCAGCCCTCTCTGCTCTCACGCACGCTCCTGCCCGTACTCTGAGCGACTCCAAGCCAAGAAATATGTTTTTAGATGCTAACACGTGCAGGGCTTTCTCTTGCTACCAGCAGGCAGGGCTCAGAGGGTTGAGCACTCACCGGGATTAAAGAGAATGGCTCCCTTCAGGTAGGCATATTCCTTGGGGCTCAGGTCCAGGCTCCAGAAGGTGTTTAGGCAGCACTGCAGCCGCTGCACGGCAGCCAGCGTGGGCTGCGTCCGCTCGGGCTCCTGCCGTTTGCTTTGGCCATCGAGGAGGATCTTCTTGAGCATGCTGGGGGCCGGGGTCTCCATCACCTCAAACGTCACCATGTCCTGTGCCAGCCCCAGGAGGAAGAGGGGGACCCAGCAGCTGTCCAGCAGCAGGAGCTGGTCCCCTCGCGGCAGCAGGTGGAAGGAAGGGAGGTTTTTCATGAAGCTGACGGTTTTCACCAGCACATCAGAGGCAGCCTGGCAGGTGATGTGGGGTGTGCGCAGGCAGACCGTCCGGCGCTGGTGGCACAGGCAGCGCTGGTGGGCCGGGCTGCAGCTGCCCCGGCTGTGGTTCAGGTTCTGGCTGAGGAGGTTGTAAAGGATGGCGGTGCGGTTGTCCTCCTGCTGGCACTGACACCTCTCACAGTCCACGTCCATGCTGCTGGTCGTCATAGCTGAGCTGGAAGCCCGGATCCTCTGTGAAACTCAGCTCCTGCTGCAGCAGATGTGAGAGACCCGTAAACTTCCTCCCTGCCTCAGCCTGGAAACACCCTGTCCTCCCCGCTCTGCCAGCACATGGCTGCTCAAACCAGCTCTTATAAGGCTCGGTCACAAGTGAAACACCCCTTCCCAGCCTTGACCGCTCTGTGATTAAGCGGTCCTCATTAAAAAAAAAAAAAAGCAGCCGTCCCCTGGATGATTGGCTGGGGCCAGCAAGTTCTCGGCGTGGCGTCAATGGCCGTTTTCTCAATGAAGCGCCAGCAGCTGCCGCAGGGGGACGGGGCAGCGCGGGTTGGGCGGCCTTATCGCGATTACCCAAACAGTATAAACAAAGTCATTAACCCGGGCTGTACCATGGCACCAAGGCCCAGCGCTGCAATCAGGCAGCGCTATATGGCAGGTGTCACTGCCAAGGAGTTCACACACACACACACACGGCACCCGTCTGGAGCGAGGGCCCTGTGGCAAATGGCCTGTGCGCTCCGGCCTTGGAAAGAGCAACCTGGAAGTCGTTTTATCAGCAGATATTTGCCTAACCTTGTTGACAGGAGCCTCGCTGCTGTTACAGTTAAGGAAGCGGGTGAACTGAACGACTCATCCTGAGGCAGGGCCCCATGTGTCACAGGGGAAATGCTGGGCAGGGGTGGGCCGGGTTTATAGATTTTCACCTTGAATTGCTCAGGTATTTGTATCTGCTGATCTGCTGATCTGTATCTGTTAGTTTAGGGAAGGGGCAGCATCCGAGTGATGATTTCAGGGGGCCTGCTGGGGAATCCCGCGGGCAGCAGGAGCCTGTGGGCAAGGCAGGGCCCCACATGTCACAGGGGAAATACTGGGCAGGGGAGGGCCAGGTTTATAGATTTTCACCTTGAATTCTCAGCTGTCACAGAATCACGGAACGTTAGGGATTGGAAGGGACCTTGAAAGACCAGCTAGTCCAAGCCCCCTGCCGGAGCAGGAACACCTAGATCAGGGCACACAGGAACGCATCCAGCCGGGTTTGGAATGTCTCCGGAGAAGGAGGCTCCGCAACCCCCCGGGAGCCTGTTCCAGTGTTCTGGCACCCTCACCATGAAAAAACTTCATCTCATATTTAAGCGGAACCTCCTACGTTCCAGCTTGCACCCACCGCCCCTTGTCTTATCATCGGATGTCAATTATTAGGTGTCGAGATGCATTTGTATGCGTTATCAGCACAAGCTGGTTTAGGGAAGGGGCAGCATCCAAACACTGATTTCGGGGGGCCTGCTGAGGAATCCCCCGGGCAGCAGGAGCCTGTGAGCGGCACAGCTCGCCCTGACGGGGACAACCCCCCCCCGAGCACACCCAGCCCTGGGGGGTGCAGACGCGGGGGTATCACACAGGGGGGAGACCTGCAGCGGCCTGCGGGGCCTGCTGGACCCGTCCCCACGCAGGCTGCAGGCCCCTGCCCCGCTCGGGGCCTGGGTGAGCGGCCCCAGGAGCCGTGTGGGGAAGGGGGCGGCGGTGACGGCTCGGTGCCCACCGGGGCTGGGAGAGGGGGATCAGGGCCTGGCCCTCCAGGGCCTCCCCAGGCCCCGCGGAGCCTTCTGGAAAGGCCTAGGCCTCTCCGTTGCTATGGCAACCGCGCCCCGCTCCTCTCCTCCCGCCTCCCGCGCCCCTCCGCGACCAATCCGCGAAGGGAGCAGCTGGGCCGCGCGCTGCGATTGGCGGAAGGGAGAGGCGAGCGCCGCTCGAGCTTCCGCTCCCTCACCTTCCGGTTCCGGCAAGCGGCGGCGTGAGGGGGCCGAGGCGGCGGCGGCAGCAGCGGCGGGGTCAGGGTCAGGATCAGGATGGGGCTGAGCGCGGAGGAGGCGGCGGAGCAGGAGGATCGCTTCGACGGCATGCTCCTGGCCATGGCCCAGCAGCACCAGGGCGGCGTGCGCGAGGTAGCGCCGCCGGGCCCGGCGGAGGCTTCGCCGAGCTCCTCCGGGGGTAACGGGGGAGGGGCAGGCGGCGACCCTCGGACGAGGCCCCGGGGGGCCCCACGCAGCCCCACGCAGCCCCCCTGGGTTCCCTCCCCCGCCGCCACGGAGCGAGGGGCCCCCGTGTGCGGCCTCCCCGCGCCGGGGGCTCTCGGCCTCGGCAGCGCCACGCGTGGGGCCCGGGGCTGCTGCGGCTGCGGAGGGGGAGAGGCACGGGAGGATGGAGCCGCCCTGGCCCAGTTTTGCGGTCCCTCGAGCCCCCAGCGGGTTGTGGCCGCCGCCAGGTGCCGTTAAACGCGGCTGCGGCTCCTCCCCTCCTCGTGGGGCGCTGCGCGGGCCTCCCGCTCCTCCAGGCGGTGGCTCCTCGTGGGGAGCTGGTCCGCAGGGAGGGGTGTGTGGGAACAACCCCTGCACCCACACGTGGGGAAATGGTGTTAAACACAGCTCCTCCTGCCGCCGTGGGGCTTCAGGTTGAAATACTGACGAGACATAACTCCTGGGGGGGTGGGGGTGGAAATCAAACCCACTGAGAGTCAAACCCATTTCAGTGGAGGTATTTTGGGGTGGCAGTTCATAACTGCCAGTTCACCAGCAGCATCTGGCAGGCAGCAAGACAGTCAGAAATAAAAAAGTTTAAACTTTTGTAAATAAACGGGACGCAGCTTGGGGGCGGCTTGCAGGCTTTGAGGGCATAGGCGTACAGAATACGTGAGCATCTGTATACATTCGTGTGTGTGTATCTAAAAGTACGTATGCATTGCCAAAGTTTCTGCATCAGAGAGATCTGAGTGACAGTTTGGGATGGCAAAGTAGGTGCGTCCCCAAGGTGACCTGAGAATAAACTGGTTGCCCTCTCTTAACATGAAACACACACATGCCTCTGAAAAATGGGATCCAGGAGCTGGATCTCCATAAAAGCCCTTGGCTGTTTTCTCTGGGAAACAGTCACAGGGTTTCAGTACGGTGCTGATGCAGACACAGATGGGAAGGGCACAATAAAGGCTACTCTAGAGACACAAGGTACCTTGGAGCGATCTGGTCTCACTGCTGTTTTTTTCTCTCTTCACCCCTTCTCTTCCCCCCTTTCTCTGTTCCCTCTCTACCAGCTTGTGAACACGTTCTTTAGTTTCCTGAGGCGTAAAACGGATTTCTTCACTGGTGGAGAAGATGGTGTAGCAGAGAAGGTAAAAAAAAAAAAAAAATCCACGCTTTTTTTGTCTTATTTATGTGCCGTGTCTATGCCATGCTAAGACTTCCCTTTCTGAAGGCCCCAAAGCCCTTTAATGCACTGGGGGACGAGCGGGCTGTGCTGCTGATGAAACACACCACAAAACAAAGCAATAATGAGCTGCCCCGATGTGAGGTGAGGCATGATTGCTTGTTCAAGCGATACCGTTGGTGCAGGGCTTTTTTTTTTCCTTTTTTTTTTTGCCACGCTCTGGCCAAAGGCTTGTTTGGAAAGCAAATCTGCCAGACACACTGACTTAACGGTGACAGACACTGCAGAAGCGATAACCCCAGGTTACCTTGTTTGTTCACCTCAGAGAAAGCCCAAAGTCCACGTCTCTGCACATGCGGCTGCACCTTTGTCTCTGGGCCGCGTACCTGTCTGGACTGAGCGAGCCCGGGGCTCTGGGCTGCCTCGCTGGCAGGCGGAGTGTTCCAGCAGGAGTTAGGCAGGCTCTCTGAAGGTTTCTTGGTTGTACTCACCTGCGTGGTGGCTGTTCCCCTCTGGCTTAGCACGTGAGCTGCTTTGCAATGCTCGGCTGGAGGCCGCGGTGCTCCTCGGCTGCCCGCCTGGCTTTGAGGCTGCGGGTGGTTACAGCAGAGCTTGCAGGGGAGCTGATGTGGGAGGGTCTGGTACTTCTAGATCCCAGGCAGTACGGAATCGGGGACAAAATCCGGAGTGCTTGTCTTGTCTAAGACTTGTCTTGGCTTTCTGGTCTAGTGGAACTCCCTGTGAGCAAAGCAGGCACTGCTGCCATGGTGAGCGTGTTACGGAAGGTGTTAATTGCTAACACAGGGAGTTACGTGCGCTGTCTAGTCCCCGGAGTGGTTAAATGAGGCAGGTAAGGGAAAGGGGATGGATTCAGAGGAAGAATGAGGTGAAGTCTCCTGCCGTTTTCCTTAGACTGGAGAGAAATCTCCCAAGTTCGTGAGGACTCTGCTCCCTGGGACTGAAACTGAGCAGCAGCTTGGAGATAAGCACTGGCTGGTGCTTTTGGAGGTCCTGGCTACTGCGATACCTGTCAAAATGCTTTATGGTCTCCTGAGGAGGTGCTCAGCACAAGGGGTCTGTGACACCACAGTAACAGCACAATTTGCAGAAGCTGTTTCCCCAATCCTGCTGGTCCTTTGGCATCAAAGAGAAAGAGGAGAGGGTGGGAAGGCATTGTCTTTTATGCAGCCCTTGCGTAGAGCGAGGGGACGCGATGGCAGTTGAGAGAAACGCAGTGCGCGCACTGGCAGGCTCGGGCTGTGCAAATAGCCTCGCTCCCTGGCTTGTTAGGAACAGGAGCTGGGAGATGCACGTCTTGAATTCTGCGTCCTAGGAAACGCTGGGCTCGGGTTGCGTAAATAAATCTCACTTTGCCCTTTAAAAACAAAGCAGAAATAGTTGGCGGTCGGTTACAGAAGTACACGAGGCCTGGGTGCTTTGAGCTGCTCTGGAAAGGTGCCGATTCCTTGTGGAATTTCTGGGGTATACATAAATGAGTACATGAAACCCGTCTGAAAACTCCACTCTGATTTCATTTCTCAGATCGTCTCTGCATTGTTTTCTGGAGCAGACGGCAGCTCTCATACGTGCTGCTTTGCACAGCGTTCCCTGGCATTATCGACCACGAGGCAATTGCTCTGGCTTACTGCCTGTGTACTCAGCTTTCCCCCTGAGCAGTACAGCCTTTTGCATCAGAGACCTTGGGATTTTGCTTTTCAGTCACAACAACAAGAGCAGTTGTAGTTAGGTTTGGAGCAAAGATTTTTGGAGGAACTTGACCCTCGGTAAAACGATAAGCTTTTCATTTTTTTTCTCCTCTAAATCACAACACTGATATTCAACTGCAATGCCTATTGGTTTCTGCTTGCTGCCCTTTGCTGTTGCAGTAGTAGCAACCTTTCCAGGAGCTTTAGAGCTTCTTCATTGAAAAGGTTTCGTAATACAGATACTAATAAGAGAGGAACCTCCATCTAGTGCCTGGGGAAAGCGTGGTTGTGGGAAAGGTCAAAAGTAGGTGCAAAAACTAGGTCTAGTGTCACTGTTCTTCCAGCTCTCGTAGGTGTACGGAGAGTGGTCAAATGGCTGGGTTAGGCAGCTGCTTGTTCTGCTGGAAGAGCACAAATGACTAAACAAATGGAGAATCTTTATTTTTTTTTTGTTATCTCCATTGAAATACACTCCCTATATAAGAAAGGGCTAGGAAGGGCTGCATTTAAATACTTCAAGCTTTCCCCCCTCTAGATTTTCAGTCAAACAACTAGAGTGAAAATGAGGGGAAGTCACATCAGTATGGCTAACGTGTTCTCAGAGCCTTAGTAGATAGTCATTTGGGTTTGAAAAAGTGTTTTTTTTTTCTTAAACCTTTTGTTATGTGTTCCTGTCTTTCAGCTGATCACAGACACCTTCAACCATCACAACAAACTAGCTCAGAAGGAGCGGAAGGAGAAAAAGGCTCGTCAAGAGGCGGAACGGCGAGAAAAGGCAGAGCGAGCTGCGAAACTCGCTAAAGAAGCAAAGCAGGAAGCGAACGAGCCGAGGATTAAGGAACTTACGGACGAGGAAGCAGAAAGGCTGCAGCTGGAAATCGACCAGGTGAGAGCAGCGTTTGGCACGTGTGGGTGCCGTCCAGGCCTGGGCTGTCTCCTCTGTCTGCTGGCACGTAGTTCAGGTAGTGGTGAGCGATGTAAAAGGCCGTGTCTGGATCCCCAGATGGGGATCCTGTTCGAAGGGCTGAAAATTCCCCCTGTAGCTCTGTCTCTGGTTCTTTAAGCTCCAGATGAAGAGGCTGAGGCCACCTAGTGTCAGATCAGCAAGTGGCACAAAGTATCAGTGCTATCTGAGCGTGTTCATTCTCTTTTTAAACAGAAAAAAGAAGCACAGAAAGAGGTTAACAGCGTCCCAGTGAAATCCTCGGAAGATGAAGGTGAATCTTCAGATTCTAACAAGCAGGTAAAGCTCACCTAGGGACTTTATGTTAGACTGGGAGAAACATGTTTCTGGTTAACCATCAGAACTCTTGTGAGTGTTACGGGATGTCCAGCCTGGCTTTCTTTGGGAATATGCACTGAAAAAAGTTGTGTCATAACACAATTTCCAACGACTTCAACACCTCTTTTGACCCCTTGTTACTGTGTCTTAATAGAGACACCTTTTCATTGTGGGTTAAAGTTATGTGAATATTGAATATGTGCAGCTGAAATTCTTACAAAAACCTAGAATTGTTGACACAAGTGAAAGATGCATGAAGACTCGAAAAACCTTTTTTTATGCTCTAAATTGGTTGTTTAGGAAACAGATGAAGAAGAGGAAGATGAGAAGGATAAAGGAAAACTTAAACCCAACTCTGGCAATGGAGCTGACCTTCCAAATTACAGATGGACACAGACTCTTTCAGAGCTGGATGTAAGTATTGCCTTATATCCAGGGCCTGAGGAATCTTAGCCAGGAAATAAGAGCAAGTGCTAGTAAGGATAGTGGACCTGCTGCCCTGTATCTCGTTTGCTCACGGAAGGCTGCTAATTTTACTTAATGGCAGCATTTCAATAGCTGGAGGAGAGCTTGGTAACTAAATACCATTCCCAAAAGCTGTACTTAACTCTGACAAACCTTGGTGTACACAGTTAAGACATTAAAATCTGCTTCCCTTCCACTGAGATATATTGGCCATCCTGTTGCCAAATTTACACACGTATCCTTTCATCCTATGCCTGCTTGCTCAGTACCCTAGGGAAAATCATTGAGTACTGTCTTACTCTGGTGAAAGCAAGGCAAAAAGCCTTAAAACAGCAGCACGAGAGGGCAAGGAGAGACTCCATTGCTCTGCTCCTCACATCTGACCTCTGTCTGGTCCAGCTGGCCATCCCTTTCAAGGTGAGCTTCCGGCTGAAGGGGAAGGACGTGGTGGTTGATATCCAGAGACGGCACCTCAAAGTCGGCCTGAAGGGCCACTCGCCCGTTATCGATGGAGACCTTTTCAATGAAGTGAAGGTGGAGGAGAGCTCCTGGCTGATTGAAGATGGTAAAACAGTCACCGTACACCTGGAAAAGGTAAAGCAGAACAGATTGGGGAGAACTGGGACTTGTTCTTAGTGTTATGTGAAATAACTTAGTGAAATGAGAGTCACGAAACCAATGAAAGCCCTGGGCTTTGTGAGCTGAAACAGAAGAATCATGCTTGTCCGTTGCACAATGTCAGTGCTACTACTGGAAGCAGGGTATTTCAGGTTGCCTCTATTTTCAGCCTAACTTCATGCTAATCCAGTATGCCCAATTGATTGCTAAGCAGTTCAGGAAAAGCTGGAAGGAAATCAGTAATTTTAAAGTTACGCCTTAGTGGAATAGCGCTATTCTTTCACATCTGTTAGCGACATGAAAAATCCAGGGACAGAACTTATTGCTGCTCTTGTCCCTTCTGGGCCTCTCCAGGTGTGTTTTTTTTAATCCTCTTTTGTTGTGCCAAACGTGACATGTAACTTGCTCTCAAGATTTGCCAGTTACGGAAATTCAGGCTAGGTAAAGTGGTTAGAAAGGAAAGTAATGCCCTTTATCCACCTTCAGATTTTACTGGCATTTAGAAAACCGTCAAAGTTTGATTCCAGCGTTTTTTTTCCTGTGACTGAGACATAAAATTCCAAGAACAAGTCCAGGAAAAATAAATAATTTTTGCCTCTTCTTTCCTTCAGATCAACAAGATGGAATGGTGGAACAAACTAGTCTCCACGGACCCAGAAATCAACACCAAGAAAATTAATCCAGAGAACTCAAAAGTAAGAACTCCCTCTTTTCCTGAATGGAGCCTTCTCATAAATGTGCTCGCGCTGAGCTCACGTTCAACTGCTACATCTTTGTTCTGCTAGCAGAAAAAAACAGTACTGGGAGTACTGATGCATATGGTGCTATCTTAGAATATAAACGCTCCCAGAACTGCAAGTGAATGGAGCTGAGTTTATAGATTAGTGTCTGTATAAGTGTTTCTGAAGCCTGTGTGCACAGCACCATGTAACGTCAGTGTAGTCACGTTCTCTGCAAGCAGGCTGTGTGTGTGGGGGGGCTCAGGAAGGTTATTTCAGTGTTGATAGAAGTCCTTGGTTTCAGTTGTCAGACCTGGACAGCGAGACTCGCAGCATGGTGGAGAAAATGATGTACGATCAACGACAGAAATCCATGGGCCTCCCCACATCTGACGAACAGAAGAAGCAAGACATTTTGAAAAAGTGCGTAGAACTGATTAATTCGTGGGTACTCGCTTTCCCATACCCCTTCTCCTCTTCTCCCTTCACAAATACGTAGCAGTGAAACCGAGCAGAAAATGGGTTGGCATTCAGTCCTACCTGAGTTCATGTCAGCAGTTAGACGGTCACTGGCTACCCACCGGTGTCTATAAAAGTCGGTGAATGCAGAAAGTGTAATGGGAAATTCTAGGAACAGCCTAGCTCTGGCATTGTCTTAATCTGCTGATTTCAAGTCCAGAAAGCATGTTTGGGCATGGAGGTGCCATCTCTACTGAACTTTAACATGGTCTTGATTGTTTTCTAATCTCCTGCTCAGTAGCACAGATAATCTCCCCGCTCTACACACCTGCCACCAGACAGCTGTCTCCAGGCCCGTAACCCTTTTATGTCTTTATTGCCCTGTTTGGCATAAACGCACCTCGGCGGGGAAATTACCCCCAGGGCTCCCAAGGCCGCGTAGGAAGGCGTGGAGGCAGTTCTGGATCAGGCAGCTTCCTCAGCAAGTGCAAATCCCCATCTTATCTCAGGGTTGGAAGGAGGATTAGTGTAGCAGGCCTGGCCTTCTGCACCTGACTCCTTTCCTTCCTTGGCTTATCTGTGCTGGCAGAAGCTTCGCTCTGATCAGTGCACTGAGTTTAGGGCAGGATGAGACTTCTGGAGCAGAGACCAGACGTCCTCAGTGCCTGTGGAGCCGATAGCACGGCAGGCAGTCCTTGCCTCCCTGGAAAGTGCACGTACAGGATACCTCGTCGGCAAGGTCACTCGTTCGGCTCTCCGCAAATTTGGCTTGGGTGCAGATTGGCTGGTAGGGAGCGGATGGGAAGTTTAGACTTTGTTCAGGCCAAAGTGGACTCAGTGACACCCAGGTGGGCGCTAATCTCTGCCAGCGAAGCCCTCCTGGCTGCTAAACAAGGACGCGACTCCCGCAGCACAGATTTCCGCGGAGGTGGAAGTGCTGCGGTAGCATTTCAGGGGAAAACACGAGATGAGAGCGTGGAAGAAGAAAGGGGGCCTGCCCTTACTGTGCTTTGTGTCTGCACCCCCCACACGGTTACGCGTTGTACCCCGTGGTGAACTGCAGGGCAGAGGAGGAAGGTGGGAGCTTCTGCGTGTGCTAATACCTCGCTGCCGAGCGCCCGCAGGCACAGCGTTTTGTTCTCAGAACTTCCTGATGTGGCAACCTGTGTCCAAATAGTCCTATCTGCTGGGGTTGCAGGGCATTTGTAATCGGGTTGCACCTAGTCTGAGAACAGATTTCTCCGGTCGTGTGCTTCGTTAGATTTCACTGTCGCAGCACTGGAGACATTCCCGGTGTCTCCAGTAATGCGTAATGTGAACACGTTTAAGCTTAAATCATAATCTACCCTTATAATCTCCCCTCTGCCCCACAATCAGGGCCATAGCTGCTACGTGTCTGTCCGGGAGGTAACAGTTAAAGGGTGTGTGTCTGATAATTAATAACTGCCATGTGTCTGGGCTTGCTGACCTTGGCGGCTGGTAGGATCGCTGATACCACTGACCTAAGGGAAAAGCGTTTGTAGTTTGGAGATTGCGGCCCGGGAAGCTCGGTAAAACAGTCCCTGCTGTGGAGGGTGTGAGGAGGAAGCAGACTTGATAGCACAGGAAGTAGGGAGGCCTTAAACCTTGGGAGAAGGCTGCCTCGAACCTGAAAAGCGGAACAGGAGGAGGCTGCACGAGCGACTTGAAATGGGATTGAGGGGGTGCTGAGTTCTCAGGCACTGTGTGTCCCTGAGGGGAGCTGTTCTGCGGCTCCTGCTGACTGACCAAGCTCTTACCTTTGTTTTCCTTGCAGGTTCATGGAACAGCATCCAGAAATGGACTTTTCAAAGGCTAAATTCAACTGAGTCCTCCTCTTTTCCTCCCCTCCCTCAGTCAGCCCGTCGAACGGGGCAGGATTTGTGTTGCCGGATAAGTAGGGATCCCTTACCTTGGGCAAGTAAGCACTTCCAGCATCCCCACCTGAGCTTGCTGGGGAGGCAGCTCCGTGAAGTCATCCTCAGTTGTCCCGTGTCAAGCAGAACACAAGGCCACAGAACCAGCCTGCAGCAGTTCCAGTCAGAGCCATCTGCGACACTTCCCAAACAGCAGTTAGCGGAGAAGGAGGGGCTAGAGCAAAAAGAGCATTAGGGCTACAAGAGCCAGACTCGAGAGGCTTTGGGACATACCCTTAATGTATTGCTTAGCTTAATCTCCTGGCTCTTCAGCGTTAGTAATCCACGCTTTGCCATATCAGTTCTGGCAGCAGGTTCTCCTGAGTTTTTACTCCCTCCCCCTTCTGGCATTCTTGCTCTCTTGTGAAAACAAGGGCCGGTTTATTTTTTGAAATAATTCCTGTTCTGCCTCCCTGGGCCTTGGGAAAGGAAAACAGCAGCATAAAAATCAGCCATTGCAGCTCCTCCTCATTGCCATAACCCATCATTTTCAGGGAGCAGAGGGCATCGTGCTGCTGTCTGGAAACTGAATGGAGAAAGGGTAAAAAAAAAAAAATGGTTCCCTTCTCCTCACCTGTAATGGGCTCAAGGGTAAATCACATCTGAGCAGGGGGTTTCGGGGCTGAGCTGCACTTGGTGTCTTCCACCCTTGCTGCTGCTTCTGTTCTTGCCAGAGGTGGAACAGTCTGGACCCCGTGGGGCTCAAGGGAGGGCTCCCGTCCCAGCTGGAGAGGATGACCTGCTGCCCTGGGGGAAAGGAAGGCTAGGAAATCTGTGGGTGCGGGCAGGGAGAGGGCGTGGGGGGGTCTTTGGGGTGCTGTTCTTACTGGCAGTGCATCTCCCGGCCCTTTTCCAAGCGCCTCTCTCCCTGCCGACCGCTGACAGGCATTGCTGCGTTCTCTTCTGAGCTCCTGCTGGCAAGTGGCGTTACTCTGCATGTTTGTATCTTTGTTAAAACTGCGGTGCAACATAAAGACAAAAAAAGTGGCATATTTTTCAGGCAGAACGTGTGATTTCTTCCCCAGGAGGGCTCCAAGCAGCCCGTGCAGGCTTGGGTGCGAGCTGGGAGGGGGCAGCGCCTGCAGACGAGGGTGCCCCTGGGGCGGTTGGCTGCCTGACAGGGGCTGGGGCTTGTGCTCTGTGGCTGTTTGTGAATCCCTCTCGGGTTCCCCGCTCGTAACATTTGCTCCCCAGCTAAGGAGAGGCAGCAGGAGCTGTGGGCCTTGCTCAGGAGCACTGAAAATCTCCGTGCCCAGCTTAAACTCCTGGCTGTGACCAAGGCTCGTGGCTCCAGGCTCCACGTAGCAGCGTGTGACTGGGCTGAGGAAGCCACCCTTGCCCGAGGTCTGCTTTATGACAACCATATGAGGAAAGTGGCACAAAAGCCATGGCTCCCGTGAGTCCTTCACAGGCTACCCCAAAATCCTGCTGCCGGGGTTCTTGCTTCTGCTGCCCTGAGACGTTTCCACCTCCTACCAGAGGGAGTGGGCACAAACGGCTGAAAAACGTGCTTGGGCAAAGTTCAGCCTGGCGTTGCACCTGGCTTATTTGGATTTATTTTTCGAACAGGAGGACGTTGTTTGCGTTCCGTCTTCCACTTTTACAGGCCCTCAGGGTCAAAAACCAGCACCCACCCAGCCGAGCAGCGACCTCGTGGGCAAGCGAGGACTCGGGTCAGGGCACCTGTGTCTGGCCTGCCCTCCCCACTACCTGCCGGGATGGGGCAGCTGCGCTCGGGGTCCCACTGCCTGTCAGTCTTGGGGTTACCTCGCACACCTTTGCCTTCCTGGACTCGACTGAAAAACAGCAGAGGGTCTTGCGTTGTTGTGGAGAAACCAGACAGCGCGCTGGCTTCAGAGGCTCTCAGCCCTGGTGTGAACGTACCTGCTCTGAACCACGGTGTGTGGAGCAGTTGGGCTGGGGGTGTGTGGAAACGAGCTGCGGTTCTGGGGGTACAACGAGCTTCCCTCAGTTCCCGGTGGTGTGTCAGAGCACGGCTCGACGCCGCGCCGCTTCCCGGTGAGCCGCAGAAGGGGCTGGCCACCAGCCCCTCCTGCAGAGCAAGCACGGGCAGGCACCAGGGACCGGTCGTAAACCGGCACGGTGCACGGCACCACCCCGAGCCCAACCTCGGTGACTTCCCCGGCACCACCTCAGCCCTGTAACACGCACCAGAAACCCCAAGCTCATCCCAAAGGGGCGGCAGGCAGCCGGACCGGGGGCTCGGCGGGTGGCTGTCAGTGGGGGGGGCTGCTTGGCCTAAGTGCAGCGCTCCCGTGAGTTTTGTTTTTTTTTTTTTTTAACAACGCTGTTACCAAAAAACCAAAATCTCCGCGGCTGCTCCTGTCCTCAGCCCTTCGGTCTGTGCCCGTGTGAGCCCAGGGCAGCGGTCGGTGCAACCAAGACTGAAACTCCTGAGTTTTCCAGTTCGGGCTGGCACAAGTCGTACGCTGCTTGGTGTCACTGGCAGGAGGCAGGCTGGGGAGCGGGAAGGCAAAAAACAGAGTTAAGACCAAGAAAAGGCAGTAGCAGGAACCCTGGAGGAAGCTGCGAGGGGATTTTTTTTTTGGGAAAAAGCGACGTCATTTGCCTTCCTTTCAGGCACGTAAAGAGGAAAGGCAAACAGTTCTGGGAGAACTGGGCCAGAGCTGCAGCTCTGCACTGGCGGCGGGTGAATGCCCTGAGCTGTGTTTGTGAACTGCGGTTGATCCGAGCGCTACGCCTGGACTTCAACCCTGCCAGCCAGCGGAACAGAAGGTGTTTCTCCTGCTGGCCTTGTCCTCTGCAAACCACCCGGCTGCCTCCGACTTTCTCTGGGCCGAGCTGAATCCAAAGCACCCTTTGGGCCCCGAGAGGCGGTTTCCTCTGGAGCAAACCGTGCCAGGGCAGGACAGCTCTGGGCCGGGCGGCTGCAAAAGCGGCTCCAAGATTGCAAATCCCTCGGTCTGAGCTAGCGGAGAGCCCAGACCGCAGCCTCGTGCTCGTGACCCATGCAGGGAAAGTGCCTCCCACATAGGACACCGGGGACCAAACCCAACAAATATTTCCTTGTATTGATTCTCCGCAAACGCCTCCCTGCCCGAGCTCTGGCTGCGCTCGAGGGTGGCAAGAGCTGAAGGTCCCTTCGCCTGTCACACCCGTGTCACAGCTCCCGGAGAAGCTGTTCCGGTGCTGCCACCCCTTGGAGCAGCGGCTGCCAGCACGCTCCAGTGCTGCGCCTGGCTGCAGCTGCCTCGCTGCTGGTTTTGGGGCTGTAGCGCCAACTCTTCCTTCTCCCATCTTCTAAAAACAAAACCTTGAAGGCGTGCGGGCTCTCTGCAGGGCTTCCCATGTGTTCAAAGTGTCTCCTGGTCTTTTGTCTAGCATCAGCTCTTGGCTTGGCCTTGATTAATGGCAATCGCAGCTCAGATCACTCAGGAAACAGCACAGGCTGCAGGACGGCTTTGGAAGGAGCACTGAGAAGGCAGAACCCCAAGGAGGGAAACAGGCACGAGGTATTTACATCAGTTTCGCTTTGCTTACTTTGAAGAGAAGCCACCACTCCTCTGTCACTGCTAAGGACTGGGCTGTAAAACTTTGGGTAAAATTAATCTGCTTTCTACCCCGTAAGCTGCCCTGAAATAAATCCTTCAGTAGCTCGAGGTGTGGACGGGGAGGTTTCCCTAACACGTGCAGCCGTTCCGATCAGAGCCACCGAGCTTCCTCAACCCCGAGCTGAGGAAGCCGCTGGCAGTGGGGTGTCGGGGACTGCGTGGCACTGGGTGCTACTGGAGGCACTGGTCCTCGCCGCAGCAGGGAGCGCCGCTTCGCACGGTGAGGACACGTGCGCTGCGTGGTCTCGGGGAGAGGCTCCTGACAAAACCGAGCCCAGCAAAACCGAAGTCTCCAGGAAAAGGAGGGTGCTGAGTCACGCTCCCTAAAGGAAGCACCCAGGCAAAAAAAAAACCAAAAAACAAAAAACAAAAACACGTTTCTGTGCATTTAGCTTGGTAAAGGGCTCTCGTATTTCTGAGATCTCTTTGGCAACCACGTCAGATCACCCAGCAAAACACTCAGTGCTAATGCTCAGAGCAAAAACCACTCCAGCAGCAGCTGAGGCAGCTTGGTCAGTGGCAAACGACCTTCAGCAGCCAACCAGATTGCATTCATTCCCCGGGCAGCTGCGAGCAAAGCAAGCCATGATCGATGCCTGGTCAATGCAGCAAACCAACACTCAAAGCCAGGAGAGGTACAAAACACAAGACAAAAACAAGACAGCAGAGAGAGAGCAACTACGAGATCATAGTTCTAAAGGCAAAGATTTCAAGTATTTCCAGAAACAGCAATGATCTCGCAGCAGCTGTGTTGAACAAGCCAGCTAGTTTGGGGCAGGGGACGAGCTCCCACGCTGTGCGCACACAACCCGAAGCATCCGAACAGCCCCCCTGGGCGTTCAGGAGACCCAAGGGAAGCAGGAGCAGTACCGTGCACCGGTAACAGCCGCTCTGCGCCACCCCACCTGGTCAAACTCCCTCGGAGGGAAGACCAACCTCCTCCAGGAAGAGCACTGCAGGAATTCAGGTAGGAAGGACAGAGGACAGAATAACGTGGCCCAGGCTCGCAGGAGGAACTAGCAGGGCAGCTTAGGAGCCGGTGGGGACAGCAGAGACAGCAGTGACACAGCCACGTCCCAGCTCAGTGCCAGGGGCTGGCCAGCAGGCTGCTGCAGGCAGCCTTTGCTCCACTCCCCTGGGGCCCCGACAGGCTGCTCCGAGGGCTGCAGGCACCAAAGCATCCTCTCTGGCAGACCCTTTCCAGCTGCGAAAAGGCAGCATTTACCTGGTTATGGGTTTAAAATCCTTCCAGGAACCATCCCTGCAGTGAACGGTGCCTGGTGGTCAGGCTGAACTGCAGTCCTCGTTGAACAGAAGTGGGACGGAGCCGGCAGTCACGGCACCTTCTAGCACGAGGTTTCTACGCCCCAGGAACAGGTTGGAAATTCTCCCCCCCAGGCTCAGCTTTCCGAACATCACCCGTTGAGCTTCCCTACATGCAAACAGGCACTTCCCCAGAGCATCCCTTATTTGCATCTGGCTTTCCCATGTCCTACACACCCGCTCTGCATTGAGTCCCGGGAACAATCCCCCCAAGCACTGTGAGTGCTCTCAGCTGTACAAAATCCCCTTCGTGCTCGTGCTGCTGGGAGGGCAGAGACCAGCCTCCCCTGCACAAACCACCCGCCTGGCCCCGGCTCCCCCCGCAGAGGGATGCTCCCCCAGCACCGGTGCAACGTGAGCAGAACGTAAGAGACAGAGCCCGGGTAAAGAGCACACCTTCTGCTTTATAAAAAAAAAAAAAAAGACCGAATCGGATTTTAAGGGTGAGGAATGCAAAAGAATCCCGCTAGACACCACAGGTGCACCAGCTCCAGGGACCACGGGATTGACAGTATTCCACTTGAGGTTTTTTTTTTGGTTTGTGTGTGTTTTGCAAGTTTGATCCATACACATTCGCTCGTGGTACACAGACTGAACAAAAAAATGGGCCACTGCATCTGTAGTAGGCATTGGTAGCTCTTTGCAAGTCCATTCTCACCCCCTCGTCTCCAAAGCTCCACCGCAGAGCTGTGTGTCAGTGTGACCCGTGCTGACGCCTCAGCGCACAGGTCTAAGTAAACTTGTCCCAATATGTATGTACAACTCCGTTCGGAGGCAGGAAGCCCAGCGGGTCCGTCGGTACATGCAGCATTCGAGGAAGGTCACCAAACACAGCTCATCTGGGAGTCCCGGGCTGTCCTCGCCTCGCGTCTCTTCTTGCATAAACAGGGTTTTTCACAAATGGCCAGCTTTAAAAACAAAGCAGGGAGGGGAAGCCAAACCAAAGTCTCAGTCTCTCCCCTTTATTGTCAAAATCTCTCCAGTCAGTGGCTCAAGGTGTGGTCTCAGTAACGTCCATGATTTATGAAAGCATGCTCAGAAACGCGAGCAGTTTACAAAAACAGGCTCTAACAGGGACTTAAACTGTACATTTCAAAGGGCTTTGGCCAGTTAAATAAGCTTGACTGCTTACGTAAGGAACATAATCCTCTCCCCCCACCACCCCCGTACCCAGACCCAGCCTTTTGAAGAGTAATCACAGGCTATGAACTCAAGGCACATTTCAGTTCAATTAAGGCACATTTCAGTTCAATTAAGGCACAAAAACATGGTCCACACCAAAGCACAGGACCTATTTTGGTTTCCCCTCCCCAAAAAAACAGCGGGTGTGTTTATTCCATTACCGGTAAATTCAACTAAGCATTTTCTAGTCATGCCCAAGGACACCCGAACGTATAACCAAGTCCCATGGCTTCTCATGTTTACTTTACGATAACCAAGTGGCAGCAACAGAAAGATACAGCTTCCTCCTGCCGCAGTGCTGCAGCCCTCAAGGTCACCTGGCTTCGTGCCCTCAGGGTGGCAATGCCGCATCTCATGCTCGTTACTGGCTCTTAAAGAGGAGCAAAGGGAAGGAGAAGGCTCCGAGTGCCCCCAGGGGAAGGCAGGACCAAGCAGCTCCTCGCAGACCCTTCGGAGATGCTCTCCAAGGAAGGCTTTCCTTTCAAAGCAAGCCACTTTTAAGGGAGTTTCTGGCAGAATAGTCAAACAGCCCGATTCTTAATCACAAAAACCTTCAAATGAACCGATTCTCTCACTCACCTGCCATAGCCCAAGTTCAAGGCTTGCCCCAGCAGTCAGCACCAAATGACACCAAGCGGGATGGGGAAATGCAGAGGGCTTGGCAGATGAGTGAGAAGAGCTGACTGGCATGCAAGCCACAGGTCACCACGTGCACAACCAGAATACCTCGTGCTGGTAGTTCACATCAGATTGGCAGCAACTGGGAGACGAGCGGGGTAGCAGTCCAGGCATCTCGCCACCCTCCAGCTGGCACTGACTATCTTGGGAGACATGCCAGGAGGCCAAAGATTAAATGAACCACGTTACCTGAACCTTCTCCTTACAAGGCAGCAGGAGATGACACCACTGAGGTGTCACCAGGAAGGTGTCAGGAGGAAGAAGGCGTTATCTGGCCACTGCAACACCACGGATAGAGGACTTAAACTCCTGGGACCACCAGCCCAGCCCCTTGGCACGGAGATCTGGGTCCCTAGAGAGCAGATGCTTGGCTTTCGCCTCAGCACCGTCACAATCACAGAGACACCATCTGATTATTCCCTCCCCAGGTTAACTTAAGCAACGCCAGAAAGCAAGAACTGTACAGCAAATTCTCAAAGCAGGGAAAGACCTGGGCCACTGGGCTTGTTGAAGCTAAACGTGAAGATAGGAAATAAAATCACAGAGGCATAAGTCATCCAATACTTCCTTGTCCATCTTCTCCTCCCTGGGCACACATTCCACCTCCCAAGTTCATTAGCTCCACAGTTCACTTCCTTGATGTTCTATATCGTCCAAAAAAAATAAAAATCCAGTGAAACTCAAGACAGCAGAAGTAGTTTGGCCTCAACAGAAGGATAAGGGTAGACTGGGGGGGGAAAAAAGTGACATAGCATGCTCCGTATTGAAAGAGGAGAAAGCTGATGGCAGCAAAGCCTCGCAATGCCTGCCTGCTGCTCGGGTCCTTTTCCTTAACAATACACCTGAAGCAGAGGTGCTCCAGATGAGTCAGTCTCTGTGTCTTGGAAAGAGGAATCTCTGCTTGTTGGAGAGCCTTGGAGAGGAAAGAGAAGAGATGGTGACATTAGACCAGGTGAACTGTAGCAGCCAAGTGCCTGGCAGTTAGGCAAGCAGCTGCCACAAAAGGCTTTGTGTATCATGAGGGAGGAGAAAGCCACACAAAGCCCACAGGCAGGGATCAACCCTGCCCGTATTGTGGCCATCTTCGAGGAGAGATCTGTTATTATGCAGGAGAAAACTTGTCTTTTAGCCCTGGGCGGCTCTTTGGAGTGGAGCATGCATGCCGTGAGGATCAGAGCTCAGGGGACAGCCAGTCATTCTGCCCCACTCCCCTTTTGCACAGTTCTCTTTGTTCCCGTGTAACCCAACTGTGACCTTCGCTGGGCACACCCCAGATACAGCCCCAGACTTTGTCAGGGTACTCGCAGACTGGCAGCTCTCGGGGCAGGCGCTGTGCACAGGCAGAGAGCACCCCACACGGGGGTGTCCTTCCCTCTAGGAGGACCCAGAACCCGGGCAGACCCCAGCCTTCTGAGCCCCCTTCGCTCCCAAAGCTCCCGAAAATGACACACCTTACGGTAACCCAAGAGGCAGATGCCAGCTCAGCCTTTGCAGGCAGTGAAAACCGAAGGCACACCTAACAGGAAAAGCTCAGGGCGCTCCCCTCACTCCTCCTAAATCCCCTCCCACAGCGAGGCCTCTGCAGCTGAGACCCCCGGCCAGGCACGTTACCTGCACTGCTGTGCCGCCTCATGTTCCTGGCGATCACATCTGCCGGCGTTTCCTCCGAAATTTGCACCGCCAGGTCTGGAACGAAAAAACAAGAGGGCCTGAGACAGGAAACGGTGACTCAAGAGCCAAGCTACCTGTCAGGGAACGCCGGGGCTCTCCTTCAGAGGGCACCACCCGCAGGTAACAGGAGAGGCAGCATCTTATTCCCCAGATTGCTTCCACCTTTGTCTCGGTAATCTGAGCTTTATAGTCCATAACCACCAGGAAGTAACAGCAGCCTGACTGCTAAGTGAGGAAGCACGGCAGCCAACTGGTTTCCTCCATTACTTCTGGGTGTCTCCTGGCTCCCCGTACTCAGCTTGTCAAGGTCTTTCTACAACAGGCTCTCCTGTTCTAGAGGTCAGTCAATTCAGGCTGCTGCTGCAGACAAGGAGAATATCCTTGGAATAGCCACGAGGCACTTACACCACGGCCACAGCCCTCCCCTCCTCCTTGCAGGGCTATTTACTGCTTCCTCCTCACCCCCCCGTGCAGAGGAGGGCTCAGCTCCAACACAGCCCGCTGTCACAGTGGTCTGAGAGCGGAATTAGCAAGAACGTTGCTGGAACACGGGGAAGAGAGCCAGCACGGTAACTGGACATCCTCTGCAATAAGCCAGCTTGTCAGGTCATACCAGTTACGTTTGACTCACAGTCCTTCTGCCTAGCTGAGAGGTTCAGAGGAAAGCCAGAATCATTGCAGGAGCAGCAGAATAAGTGCTGCATTGCTCAGCGCAAGCTTTCCTAGCAGTGACAGACACTACCAAGAAAGCTACATCGCAATGACTGGCGAGAAGCAGAGGTCTCGTAAAGATCTCCTTTCACACATCCGGGAAGAGAAGCCCAGCCTGAAGACAGGCACCAGTTCTCAACCCTACTCCACTGCCACATCTCCACGGCTTCGATTAAATTACCCTGCTGTAACGAAGCTGTAATGCCAAGGAACCTGCACGTACCGTCTTGGCTGATGACCGTGGACTCTAGCATGGTTTCGTTACCGCTGTCCGGCGCGTTGCCTCTGCTGGACTTCTCCTCGTGGCTCTGGCTGGCTGGGACAGAAATATGGGGCCGGACCCTGCTTTTCCGGGTGCTGATGCGTATGATGCCTCGGACCAGCCTGCACTCAGCATCCTGCTCGTCCAGGTTGTAGTCCTGAGTTATGCTATTGATGAGGTCCGAGATCTTGTTGGTCTTCTCCAGGAAGACAGTGTCTGACGTGCACTTGGCCAGCTCGTCGATCTGGTGGACGCTGAAGAGCTCCGTCAGCTTCTTGAAGATCAGGACGTCGATCTCCCTGCTGGACATGGAGCCGTTCAGCTCGCTGATGTCCAGGTCGGACTCGTGGAAGGAATAATACTCCTCTGAACTCCGGTGGCTGCTAGGAAGCGGCGGCTTTTCTATGCTGTTCCTGAAGGGCTTC
The DNA here is from genome assembly GCF_964211835.1 of Anser anser. Taxonomy (NCBI): domain Eukaryota; kingdom Metazoa; phylum Chordata; class Aves; order Anseriformes; family Anatidae; genus Anser; species Anser anser. Next base: position 3,998,310 of record NC_139745.1, on the reverse strand, counting down.
TCTGGCAGCAGCTCCTTGAAGTACGAATCGGATTCCAGGTGGTGGCTGGGGCTCCTGTTCTGATAGACAGGAATGCCCTTCAGTTTGACATCCGGGTAACTGAAACTGCTGCCCATGTGGGACTTTTTGATCTGGTTCCCGTTCTTCTCGGTGGGAGAGACGTTGGCGGGGCTGTTTGGCAGTCGCCCGTTATAATCTCCATTCTTCCCATCATCAGTGGAGGTCTCAGCGGGTCCCGGGTAGGGGATACAGACACTGCAGTCCTGAAAGCAGCCCCCACAGGTCACTATACAACAGAAAACAGCCTTGTACGTGTTCCAGGCCTGAGACAGAGAGGAACAGCAAAAGCTCTGGTTCGGGGGAGCCTCTGCTGTACCAGAGATAAAGGTAATCGTTTCTGCCTCTCTCCCGTTAGAGTCTTTGAGGTCGGCTTTGCGACCTTTCCTGTCCCGCATCTGCTGGGCTCTGGTGCGGCCCTGCTTGATTTCAGGCGTAGAGCCACTGAACACCTCCAGGCTGACATCGGCTTCCTTGGATGCTCTGGTCCTCAGGGGCACGGCCTCCTGGTAGGACTGGTTCACCTGGCGGTGGCTGTTCAGGTCGGGGGGGAGTCCTGCTTTCCGGCCCAGCATGGCTCACCGCTCAGGCACCTGAAGAACAAGAAGGCTTCGGGTCAAACAAAGCGTGTCTGCCCCCAGCCTCACCTTAGCGAGCTCCTGGTCAACAGAGAAGGGCCTAATGTTCAAACTCCGTGACGCCTGAGCTCAAATCCAGCATCTCAGTTATTTACAGGAACGTTTCCCATTAGAACTCGCTCGGTTCTTATTTGTTGCACAGACAAGGAAACCGCCCTGTGTTTCAGAGCTCCCCGACTCCTACAGCTTTGCTGCTTCCTTTCAGCAGGTGCCCGAATCGGGAAGGAGGTGTTTTAGAGGGGCCCCTTTTAAGGCATCAAAATCCCCACAGCCTTCAGCAGAGGTTTTCCTAAGGCAGCGGAAGAAGGCAGGCTCCAGAGATGCTGCTTCCAGGCGATAACCGAGCAACACAGCCGTAGGTGGAGCTGACTGACAGGCTCCAAAGGGAAAGTATCTCCTTTTAACCAACTTCCCCTTTGCCTTGCATTCTTTGGGACTAAGCTGGGCTCTGACAGCACTTACCCGTTTCAAAACACACCATGCCCAGGAGGAGATGACAGGTAATCAATCATTACGCAAGCTGCCAATTCAGACTCTAGGTTATTCGAATGGCATCAAATTTGGAGGATTTAGCAATGACGGCGTTACTAACACCGCTGAGTTTTGCCAGTCACGGCCGTGTTACGTCAAAGGCTTCGCTAGGAAAACTGCTGCCTTCATCTGGATTAAAGATCTTGTCAACGAGTCCGCCTGAAATCACGCCTCACGGGAGCAAAACTTTTACAGAGCCCTGCTGCAGGAATCCTAGAGCGAGCGAGCTGTTGTTCTCCTTGCCACCGTTCCACCACAGCTACCCCAGGCCTGGGCACAAAGTGTTTTTTACAGGCTCCTGTTGTCACACTGCACAGATCCCACAGGCAGAGTCTGGCACACGAAATCTCCCCGTTACAAAGAAAGCTCAGCGACGGCAAAGGAAGTCAGGTCAAGGCTGCCGCTCTCTACTTTTATTGCTGTTGCTTTTATCCCAGCCTGTGACGGGCCCCTAAATTGTCCACGGTTCCTAAGCTTCTTGGCTAGCACCGCTTTCACCCCCAAGAGATCCTTTTCAATACTAATTAGGCTAATTAATAAACAGCGAGAGCCCAGACATAGCGTAAGTGGTTTTGGACTGCGCCTGCTGCTCTGCTCCGTACTTTCTATAGGGCACCTCAAGCATGAATAAGTAAATCTGTCCTACCTTGTCAGAGCGTGCTTTGCAGGCAGCGTGACACTGCGGCTGCAACGCTGCCCCCACCAAGCACCAGATGCAGACTGAAAACGCTCCCCAGGCAGTTATATCACACCACTGCTTTCCAGGAACCTTTTGGCTCCATTAGATTACAAGAATTTGTAAGTAGCGCATGTCCCAGGAGCTCCTTTTGCACATTCCTGGGTGATATGCTAAACCTAAAAGCCCCAGATGCTCCAATCTTGGCGTCAAACGGGCAGAGCTCGCCAGACTCGGCACCAGCGGAGGGTTTTCATTGCTCTCACTTCAGAACAGTTTTATTTTTTTCCTCAGTTTCACCATTTTTGTAACGATGTCCAAAATTTAAAAGCAAACAAAAAAATATTTGAGCTGATCTAATAACAGAAACACTTCGGGGGATGTTTCTCTCAATAGGGAGGCCTTGTTAACGCATCTAACACATGCGCTGCCCGTGAACAACCGCCAGCATTTATGGAATGAAATATAACATCCTGAAGTTTCACAGCACCTTTAGCCTAGGAAAACTATCTCAGCTCTGCAGAAAAAGACCACCAGAACACCCGTCTGAAAGCATCCCAGCGGGCACGTACTGAACACAGCCCATTGATACAGCAGGTTCCTCTGGCACAGGGACCGCAACACGCGGCTCAACACAGCCCCAAACACGCACCTGGGCTAAAATCCACCGCCAGGCTGATACTCACGGGATCGCCGGGAGCTCTCTCTGCTCTCACGCAGGCACCTATCCGAGTCGGGAAGATCCTTCCAAAGAACTTCAGTACCAGAAGAGCGAGGTGGGAACCGCAAGCAGTTTGCGCGTCTAAGAGTTAGCCAGGGTCTAAGATCTTCATTGTTCAGAGGACAGGATTTCCTTCGAAAGTTTAAAAAAAAAAAAAAAAAAAAGCAAAATTAGGTTGCGAGTACGCTCGATAAAGCCACGCTGGTTTGCCAATAACCACAGTGCCCTGTTTCCAGAAACTAGGGAAGTCAAAGCAGTCATTTCAAAACGGGCCAGAAGAGCTAAATTCAGGATTTGGGCATAGACAGAGCTTCTCTTGGATCTATGGATGCTAAACTCAGGATTTAGGCATAGATAGAGCTTCTCTGAGGTCTATGGAAGCGGCAACACCTTGTAGCTCTCCCAGCCAGCAGCTGAAAGCTGCCCCGCGGAGCACCGGCTCAGCCTCCGGATGGAGACCCTGGCTCGGAATAACACAGCCACGCCGTGCCCCCACGTCCAGCCTCCCCTCTCAGGCCCCGACCGAACCCAAGGAACCGCCTCGCACCGGGCCCCTGCACCCCCCCAGTGGACCCCACCCCGTGCTCCAGGACACGGGGCCGGAGCGGGGCTCCCGGAGAAGGAACCCGGCGGGGCCGAGCGGTGCCGCAGCGCCCCGAGGGGCCGCTCCTCTGCCCACCGGGACACCCGCGGGGCCCGGCCGGTTCCCCACCGGGCTGGGGTTAAAGAGCCCCCGGAGGGCGGCCGGCAGGCTCTGAGGGGCTGGGCACGGCCCGCCCGGTCCCGGTAACCGGAGACCCCCGGGGAGAACCCAGAGCCCACCGGGGACGGACGGGGCCCACCGGGGGGGGAGACAGGAGACCCCCGGGGCAGGATCGGGGCCCGACGGGGCGGACCGGGGACCCCAGGGGCAGGACCGGGGGTCACCGGGGACGGACCGGGGCTCACCGGGGGGAGACCAGGGACGAACCGGAGACCCCCGGGGCAGGACTGGGGACCCCCGGGGACGGACAGGGGCAGGACCAGGGCCCACCGGGGCAGGACCAGGGAGCCCCGGGACCCACCGGGGACGGACCGGAGCAGGACCGGAGACCCCCGGGGCAGGACCGGGGACCCACGGGGCAGGACCGGGGACCCACGGGGCAGGACCGGGGACCCACGGGGCCGCCCCCACCGCCTTCCAGCCCCACGGGAAAGCCCCGTGAGAGCCGCAGGCAGCTCCCAGCGGCCAGCCCCGGGCCCGGCGGGGCGGAACGGGGCGGAACGGGGCCGAGCCGTGCCGGTGGGGGTGGGGGGGGCTCAGCCTGTCGGGGGGGCGCAGGGCTCGGGACGGACCCCGGGGCGGCTGCGGGGCGGGGCAGCGCCTCCCCCGCTGGGTGCTGGGCCCGGCGCGGTGCGGCGGAGCCGGGGGGCAGCGGCGGGGCCCGGCCCGGCCCCGGTTACCTGCGAGCCAGGGAGCGGCGCCGGCCCCGCCTCACCTGGGCCAGGTGCGCCCACGTGACCCGGCCCGACGGGGCGCCGCGAGGGCCACGAGAGCGCGGCTCGCGAAGCTGCCCCTGAGCCACCCCCCTTCGGCCTCCGACCCCCCCCCCCCCCCCCCCGTGTCCGCCCCGTGGGATCCCAGGGATCCTCCACACGCACACGGGATCCCTCTTCCACGCGATCCCAGGGCGCAGACAGCGTGCTTGTGTCCCGTTCTGGGTCCTGCGGGGCAAGGGAGGCAGGGATACACTGGGGGGAGTCCATGTCGATGGCCACCGAGGTCACAGGGTCACAGAGGTTTGGGTTGGAAGGGACCCCAAAGCCCACCCAGGGACCCCAAAGCCCACCCAGGGACCCCAAAGCCCACCCGGAGACCCCGAAGCCCACCCAGTTCCAACCCCTGCCGTACATAAGATGCCACCCACTAGGTCAGGCTGCTCAGAGTCCCCTCCAGCCTGGTCCCGTACACCCCCAGGGCCTCACCAACCTCTGAGGGGAGAATTTCCTCCTCACCTCTGATCTAAATCCGCCCTCTTCGAGTTTAAAGCCGTTCCTCCTCCCCCCCACTAAAAGGACATTGAGGCCCTGGAGTGTGTCCAGGGAAGGGCTACGAAGCTGGTGAAGGGCCTGGAGCACTGCAGGGACCCACATCAGCCCCCAAGCCCTGCCCCAAGGACCCGCACCCTCCATGGGGGTTATTTCACCCCGTAAGCTCAGCAAACAGCATCGTCCGTCCTGCTTTTCCCAGCAGGAGGGTCCTTTATGCCTGAACCCGCCTTGGTGTGGGGGTGGCATGGGGATGCGGGGCACTGCCCGGGTGCCAGCTTGTCCTTTGCCGCTGCTCGGTGGCTGAAGTGCTGGTGACTCACGTTCCTGGGGTCGAATCCTTCCCCGGAGAGGAAGAGGGGAGCAGAAACGCTGCAGGCAGAGCTCGGCTGAGATGCACCAGGCGGGCTCCGAGGGAAAGATGGAGAAAAATCAATTCAAAGGACGATGCGAGTGCCAAGAAGCTCATTCCTTCTCTAAAGGGCATGAAGACCGTGTTTATTTATTTAAGCCCCTGGCACACGAACACTGTGCTTAATTCCAGACAGTGTCGTTTCCCAGGCTGGGGTTTCGTTTCTGTACAGCTGGATGCACTGCTTGGCAATGCCTCAGCTCCTCCGTCTGGTGCCTCGAACATGGCCCCCAGCCCCCACCAGTGCCCCCCTTCCCCAGCACCACGGGGATGAGCAGGGGCCTGGTGCTTAGTCCCCAAACCCCAAATCCAGGTTCCTGCCCTTAACCTGTGGATGAAATGTGAGATGGCGGCACCGCAGCACCTGCCTTCCTCCAGTCCCCCGGTGCCCTGGTAACTGGGACACCAGGGAGAAATCCTGCAGAGCGATCGGGAGTGACTGCACGAGCTGTCACAGGGCTCCAGCATCCAGAGGGGATCTGGGACTTGGGAACAATTCACCCCAGGAAATGTCCTTGCCCCTATTTTTTTTCCCATTATTTGCTTATATGAGCCTCTAGATAGGGAAAAAAAACCAAACACTCAAGCAATTATTTTACAAGCAGGTGCCTGATGGTCCCACTGTCTCCGGAGGTCCCTCCAGCCCCAGAAACTCTGAGGATTCACTTGGGGGAACCAGGGAAGTTGCTGCAAGGCAGAGCCAGGAACCTTGGGGGTGCCTTGGGGGTTCCACCCGAGCAGAGCAAAAACCAACGAAGGATTTTCTGTTTTTCACCTCTTGGACCTTTATTTGGACCTTCCCATCTGCATGATTTTGTTGGTGCGGGGGCTGCCCCCTGCTCGCTCCCAGGCCGGTGCTTGGGCACCAGCATCCCCGGGCAGCTGGGGGCTTTTTAAGCTTGTCGGGGGGCTGCAGACCTGAACCCAGGAGCCCGGCCCAGCCCAGCCTGCCCCCAACCCTTCCCAGTAACCTCCCAGCATCCCAGCCAGCCCTTCCCAGTAACCCCCAGGAACTCACCCAGCTTTTCCCATTAACACCAGCCCAACCTTTCCCAGCGTCCCGGTGCTGCTCCCACCATGCCGGTACCGCACCGTTACATTCCAGGGCCGCCCCCGCTGTGCCAGTACCACTCTAGAGCTGCCCCTGCTGCCCCCCCATGCCGTGCCGTGCCGTGCCATCACGTCCCATCCCACCCCATCCCCATCCTATCTCACCCCACCCCATCCCCGACCCCATCCCCATCCCACCCCATCCCCATTCCATCCCCACCCTATCTCCACCCCTTCCCCATCCCAATCCCATCCTCCCCCATCCCTACCCCATCCCCGTCCCAATCCCATCCCCATCCCCATCCCAATCCCATCCCCACCCTGTCCCCATCCCTTCCCAATCCCCATCCCCATCTGATCCCCGCCCCATCCCATCCCCATCTCCATCCCTTCCCCATCTCCACCCCTTCCCCATCCCCATCCCCATCCCAATCCCATTCCTACCCCATCCCAATCCTCATCCTATAACCCCATCCCTACCCCATCCCAGTCCCATCCCAATCCCATCCCCATCCCCATCTGACCCCTGCCCCATCCCATCCCCACCTCCACCCCTTCCCCATCCCCATCCCAATCCCATTCCCATCCCAACCCCACCTCATCCCTACCCCATCCCAATCCTCATCCTATAACCCCATCCCTACCCCATCCCAGTCCCATCCCAATCCCATCCCCATCCCCATCCCCATCCGATCCCTGCCCCATCCCATCCCAACCTCCACCCCTTCCCCATCCCCATCCCAATCCCATTCCCATCCCATCCCCACCCCATCCCAATCCCAATCCTCATCCTATATCCCCATCCCATCCCCATCCCTACCCCATCCCAGTCCCATCCCAATCCCATCCCCATCCCCATCCGATCCCCGCCCCATCCCATCCCCATCTCCACCCCTTCCCCATCTCCACCCCGCCCCCATCTCCACCCCTCCCCCATCCCCATCCCAATCCCATCCCAATCCTCATCCTATATCCCCATCCCCATCCCATCCCCATCCCCATCCCCATCCCCATCCCATCCCCATCCCGGTGCCGCCCCCACCGGGGCCGAGCCGCGCCGTGCGGGCGCCGCCCCCGGGCTCTATATCCGCTCAGCACCGCCCCGCACCGCTCCGCACCCCTTCCCCTTCCCATGGCGACACCAGCGGCGGAACCGGCACCGGCCCCGGCCCCGGCACCCCCGGCACCGCCACCCCCAGCACCGGCGGCCGAGCGGCACCGGGAGCTCAGCCCCAACTCCCCGCGCACCGCAGCGTCCTCCCCGGCACCGCCACCGGCCCCACCGGCCCCGAGCGGCGGCGGCTCGGGGGAGCTGGCGGCGGCTCGGCGGCGCTTGGTGGCGGCCGAGGGGCGCCGGAGGGCGGCGGCGGAGCTGGAGGGCCGGGTGCTGCAGGTGCACTGCGCCCTGCGCCACGCCGAGCTGCGCCTGGCCGCCAGGGCCGAGACCCTGGGCCGTTTGGGGGCCGGGGTCGCTCAAGCCCAGCTGGCTTTGGCAGCCCAAGGGCAGAGGTTGCAGAAGGGGCTCCGGCGCCGCTCTCGCCTCCGCTCGGCCCCGCTGCTCGCCGCCGCCCGGGCGCTCCGCAGCTGCGTGCCCTGGGCGGCCCCCCGCAGCCGCCGCTCCGCCGCCTGCCGCCTGCCCGCAGCCCCCCGCAGCCCCGCATAAAGGGGTGGGGGGGGTTGGGGGAGATAAAAGGGGTGGGGGGGCTCTAAAGGGGGTGGGGGGTAAAGGGGGGGGGGGTTGGGTGGGGAAGGGGGTGCCCAAAGGGGGGCTTGGGGGAGGGTGGGGGGATCTTGGGGGTCTGGGGGAGGATGGAGGATTTGGGGTGCCGGAGGGTTTAGGGGGAACTTAAAGGGGGTGGGGGGTGTCTTACGGGGTGGGGGGGAGCTGTAGGGGTGTTGAGGGAGGTTGGGGGGGGGTCTTGGGGGTTGGGGTTCTGGGGGTGTGGGTGGGGGGAGGATGGAGGATTTGGGGTGCCGGAGGGTTTAGGGGGAACTTAAAGGGGGTGGGGGGAAGCTGTAGGGGTCTTGAGGGAGGTTGGGGGGGGGTCTTGGGGGTTGGGGTTCTGGGGGGGTGGGTGGGGGGAGGATGGAGGATTTGGGGTGTTGGAGGGTTTAGGAGGGTGGGGGGAGTCTTACGGGGTGGGGTGGACCTGCAGGGGTATTGAGGGAGGCTGGGGGGGGATCTTGGGGAGTCGGGGTTCTGGGGGGTGGGGACGATGGAGGATTTGGGGTGTTGGAGGGTTTAGGGGGGTAGGGGTAACCTGCAGGGGATGGAGGAAGCCTTAAGGGGTGGGGGGGGACCTGTAGGGGATGGGGGAGGTCTGTGAGGTGGGGGGAACCTGCAGGGGTCTTGAGGGAAATCTATGGGATGGGGGAACCCAGCAGGGTCTGGGTTCCGCGAGGGTGGCCTGAGTGTGATGGGGGAAGACCCTATGGGGCCTTTAGGGGATCTGGTGGGATTGCGGTGCTCCAGGGGACCCAGCAGGGTCTGGGGACTTTGGGATGCCCTGAGGAAAATGGGTGGTGGGGGTCCCTGGGGGACCCTATGGGGTTTGGAGTGCTTGAGGGACCCTGCAGGGTCTGGGGTCCTTGGGTGTGCAGGGTAGGTGTGTGTGTGTGTGTGGATCAGTGAGGTTGGGGGCCCCAGCAGGGTCTGGGAGCCCCTATGGTGTTGGGGGACCCTGCAGGGTCTCGGGTCCCTGGAGGATCTTACTGGCTCTGGGGGCAACAAAGGGGGATCTGCTGCCGGCAGCCCTCAAAGGCAGCAGGTTCAGAGCAGCCGCTGCGGGGCAGGGTGCCTTCCCCACAGATGCCCTGGAGGTGTCCGGCAGGACAATGGGGGGGACCCAGCCTCGCACCACAGCTCGGGTGCCGGTTTTTAGCCTGAGCGTGCTCCACGCAAGCCTCGGGACGATCAAGAGGGCTGGGGGCTGCCCCACATCCACCACCTCCACCACCTCCAGCTGGCGATTTCAGCTTCGGACTGCATCTCTGCAGGGGCAGAGAGCAGAGGAGGACTGCTCCTTGCCGTGGCACCGACCCCATTTGCCTCCCACCGGGCTCAGCCGGCCACTGGATGTTTGGGACTGCTCTGACCGGGCCGACACTGCTTGAAGCCTCCTTTCCCTGTGCCTCCAGCTCCGAGCAGGCGTCCTGCAGGCACCCCAATGTCACCCTGCCGCAGAGCGTGCCCTTGGGGGAGACGTGCTGTGGGATCTCAAGGGACAAGGAGGTGGGCTGGGGACTGAGCCCCCTCTCTGAGCAGAAGGCTTGAGTGGGGCCACCCCGCTGCCGTCCCCATCTGCGCCCCACCAGCCCCGAGCTGGCCTCGTCACGGAGGGCTCGGACCCGACAGCATCATCCCCATCGTGCCGGGAGCACCGCAGCGGTCCTGCTGGCCAAGCTCTCCTCCAGCCTGCCACAGGGCTCGTAGCCCCTGGGCTAGCAGCTTTCCTCAGCCCCACGGACGAGCCATGGAGCTGGGGGCTCGCTTCGCTGCGCCAAGCTTTCGCCGTGGCTTTCCCTGGAGGCTGCATGCGTCCCCCCTCCTGCCGGAAGATCCCAACTCAGCTTCGTGTTTTTTTTTTTTTTTTTTTTAAATTAAAAGACAAAACCGCTTGATTCGGGTCGGGGTGGGGGGGATTTCACTGACTCATGAATGTGCTGCTCCTACCTTCCCGTCAGACAGCAGGTCTGTTGTGTAACGCTCGCGTCCGCGCCGGCCGGGGCTGCCGCCCGCCTCGCGCTGCCCCCGCTCCGCAGCGGGGCACAAGCAGAAGTAAACTCCATATATTTTATTCCTTATGTTTGGTGTCCTTAGGTGCTGGCTGAAACATCGCCGAGAGAGTGATTAGAACAGGGATTAGCAAATAAGCCCCGGTAATCGCATGTAATTAATACCGGGGTGGATTTCACTGATTAGTGACTTCTTCCTCCAGGCGCGTGGGGGCTTGGAAAATGGGATAGGGGCTCCCTGGCCCAGAAGGGGCCACTGTGGGCAGCCGGGTCTCTGCAAGGCAACAACGTGTATATATATATAAAAATATATATATACATATATACACGTTGAGTCTGCCCTAAAAAAATAATATTGTAGGGCCACAATACAACACCCATAAATAGGTGCAGGAAAAGCGTGGCAGAGCAATATTTGAGCATCAACTTCATGTTAGCAAAGCTAGGAGGCAGCACTGGCTGCAAAGGTGTCTCTCCTATTAATTCCCATTTTCAGACTGATTTTTAAGTGCACGTGCTGCTCGTTTTCATGCTCCCCGTGCTGCTGACATCCCACCTCGGTGCTCCCCGACTTCTGCCCTTGCGTGCCCAGCCATAATCCCAGGCAGGAGGCATCCCCCAGCAGGGTGGGAGGCTGCTGCTAATAGCAGCTTACGGGGCTCAACCAGGAGAAAGGACACATCATCTCTCTGTGATCTCTCCCAGGCTTTCAATTAATAGTATGAAATGCACAGCTTGGGTTTAAATCTCTCGATTTTTTTTCCCCCCTCTCTCTGGTGATTATTTGCAAATCAGCTTTTGACCTGATTAGAGCTGAACCTACTTAAAGGAATTGCAGGGAAAGACCTTAAAAAAAAAAAAAGAAATCCACTCTGTTAACCCGGTAAGACCAGAATCATTCAGAAATCCTTCGATGCAACAATTCCTCCCCACCCTTCTGTCTCGGTACAATTACGGCCTCGTCACACCGTGTTCCTGCAGCGTCTGCAGCCGGAGTGTTAAATTCGTTGTGCTTCACCCACATTCCTGTTTGCCTACCAGATAGGGGAGGTTGTTGCCGTTAGCGAGGACGGGAGGGCTGGTGGAAGAGCGAGAAGCAATCCCAGGCGTCCTTGAAGCTTCACTCCCGCAAATAAGCGCTCGTTTACCTCAAAAATAATAATAATAATAAAATACCTTCTTGCTTTGGATACATGGCGAAAGCTGCGCTGGAGGCAGGAGGGATTTTAAAGGATGGGGGGAGGCAGCGGTGGCCTCCTGGACACCCACAGCCCCGGGGGGCAGCGGGATGTCCCTGTTCACAGGGCATCACCTTGCAGCTGAAATGCAGGGGGGGGGGGTGGGAGGTCAGTGGTGTCTGTGTCCTCAGCCCAGTCTGCAGAGTAAAAGAATACCAGCAGCTCCCCCAGGCCGGTGCCGGAGCCAGAAGCGATACCTGCTTCTGGAAAAACAATTAAATAAAATCTAACCCGAGCCCCTTTAAAAGGCCGCTTGCTCCGGGCCAGGATGACCCTCCTGGGACTGCTGGGGGACGCGGCCACCTGCACCCCTGCCCAGCCCTCGCACCCCAAATCCTTCCGAGTCCCGGGGCCGTGGTTTCGGGCGAGGAACCCCGTGTCACCCCCAGAGAGCTGTGCCGCCACCAGCACCGCGCTCACACACCGTGGGGGGGGGGCAACAACCTGCTGGGGGGTAACAACCTGCTGGGGGGTCCTGGGCCCCTTTTGGGGTCAGATATGGGGAGAAAACCCCCAAACACATGGTCAGAGGGGAGATGCAGCCCAGGGTTTGGACCATTCCCTGCCTGCTGCCAGGAGCATCCCTGGCTGGGAGAGCAGAGGGCTTCAAATAACCCCCAGCACCCCCGCCAGCAAAAACACCGCGCAACGAGCACCCCCCCCGCCGCCTTTTTATGAGATTATTCCGTTAGAGAAAACAACTTCCTAGGAAAAAAAAAACGTGCAAAGACCTAAGCCCAGATTTTCTGCTTTTCGCTCTTAAATCCCAGCCGTGGGACGGGGCGGGGGGGGGAACGGGACACGCGTGGGGCCCCAGCGCCCGCTGCGGGCCGGCGACACCAGAGGGCACTGCAGGAGCCGCCTTGGCCCCGAGCGGCTTCGTGGGGTGGAATCGGCCCCCCCCCGGGTGTCCCCAACCTCCTTGGGGTCCCTACCAACGTGGGGGTCCCCAGCCCCTTCCTCCCAGAACACTCCCCGTTACCCACCCTCTCCCCCAGCCTCCAGCATTTATTCCCGTGAAGGTCCCAATTAGCCCCAATTAGCCCCAGCGGGTGGGGATTGCCCCCCCCCCCCAGCCCTGATTTGCTCCTCCAAGCACCTGAGTCCATCCCACAGCACTGCCCTAAGCTATTTTTTGAGGGGCTGGAGGCAGCACACTGGGGGTTTCGGTCTCTTTCCTTCCTCCAGTCCACCCCCCGGGAGGTAAAACAGGGGCTGGGGGTGCGCCTTGGTGTATTTTTGGCTCCTTTTGAGCCCGTGAAGGTTTTTATCTCCCACCCCATCCTCTGGCATCTGCCCTGTGATGGGCACCCTCGTGCTTCAGCTCTTGGTTCGGACATGTTGAGAAAAGTTGATTAAATCATTTTATTTTCAGTTCTGCTGGCCCATTTCTCCCCAGACCCAAAAATGCTCCCCCCCCCCCCCCCCGAGGGCCTGAGACACCCCTGTGCCCAAAGACAGGGCTGTCACCATGGGCTCTGAAGCCCCCTCACCACCACCCCATCACCCCGTCCCCACCACCCTGCCACCCCTGTCCCCACCACCCCATCGCCCCCTGTCCCCACCACCCTGCCACCCCTGTCCCCACCACCCCATCGCCCCCTGTCCCCACCACCCCGTCACCCCTGTTCCCACCACCCCATCGCCCCCTGTCCCCACCACCCTGCCACCCCTGTCCCCACCACCCCATCGCCCCCTGTCCCCACCACCCCGTCACCCCTTCCCCACCGGTGCCATCCCCACGCAGCCCCAGTCCTGGGGGGTTTCCAGGCCCCCGGAGCCTGTTCCTGCTGCAAGTGGCTGCGGGGCTGATTCCCCTACGCCCGCCTTAATGTGCTAAGCCCATCTTGGTCCAGTTCTCTCCTCCCCGCTAAGCTCCTTAAGTCACTGATCTGGTTAAACCTCCGCAATCAGTTTGTTTTGCCCGGCAAGTTAACGCACCTAATTCCCCGCCGCCTCGCTCCTGATGCTCACCCTGCGTGGAGACGCAGCCGGGTGGGTTGGGGATGCTTCGCACCCCGTGGTGTGGGGTCGGTGTGACACCTCTATGGGGTCCTGCGCCCCTCGGTAGGGCTGCAGAGCCGTCCCCATCCCAGAGCTTGGGTGGAGAAGAGCAGAAGAAAGAGGCTCACTAAGCCTCATCCCCCTCCCCGCACACCGTCCACATTTTTGGCTGTTGAGGAAGGTTTTCTGCAGGCCTTTGGGCAATTTGTTAAGGGAATTGTTTGAGGGAAATGGGGTAATCGGCCCTGCTACGTGCGGGCTCGGGGCTGTGGTTTCTCGTGGCCTTTCTCCTTCCAGGAAGGCCAGGCAGGAGAAGGCCGTTGGGCAACAGCGGGGAGCGTCCAAGCCGTGATTTTCCAGGGTTCAAATATCTCTGCCTCCGACCCGGGCTTGGCTTAAGTGCCCCACAAGGCTCTCTCGGAGGAGCGGTGTCTCTATTTTCAGCCCTAATCCGATCACACGCCTCCGCCTGTGCCTCCGCCGGCTCCTGCCCGAAGCCCGCAGGTGCCGGGCAGGATCTGGCTCCTTCTCCGTGGGACGAAGCTGGCACTTGGAGGGTGATGCTGAGCGTCCTGGTACCCTCACGGGTCCCTTTCCTACAGCTCCAGGGTTTTCCCATGCCCACAGCTTCCAAATCCACTGCAAGCCCCGTGGAGGGCGATGGAGACACCCCGAAATAACTATACCATGCGCACAGCATGCGGCCTCAAAGGGCAGAGTGCATGGAGGGGCTGCACCTTGCTCGCCGTCCCCTGCCCCGCACACTGGGGCTGGCAGAGGTGGGAGCAGGTCCCCCCGCGCCCCTATACCTATAGATTGAAGCCACCCCCTATAGGGACCTGTGGAGCAGAGCCACTAAGCGAGGCAGCCCGCCCTGCACATTTCCTTAGGCTGTCCACGCTAATCCTCAGCAATCCGATGTGATGGGAGACCTGTAACCTGATCGCGGTTCCTTAAGGGTTTTAGAGGGATTAATTGCCAAAAGCGCTGCTTATTGCTCGCAGCGGCAGGGGCACGGCCCCCCCTGGTGCTGCTTTCCCCGGTGCTGTGACCCCAGGGGCTCTGAACCCTGCACGTCTGTGAGGAGCCCCAAAAGCTGCGGTGATGTGATCCCCAAATCCCAGAACTGGAGTCTGAGGGTTTTGGGGTTTGTCCTTCAAAAAGGAGGGGGGAGAGGCAGTGCTCTGGGGTTCGGGCTGCGAGGCGCTGGCACATCCCGGTCCCCACACGCGGGGCTTTCCCTCGCCTGCACGGCGGTCGCACCCCGATGTTGGTGCCGCAGTGCCTGGGCTCCGTGGCTCTGGGAGGTGGGGTTTTGGGGTAAAAAGCCCCAGATTTTTTCAAACGTGGTGTTTGAAGGGAGGTTAACTCCACCAGGCGCGGTGATACGGCAGAGCTGCACACCGGGTGTTCTCCAGGGCTCGAGGGGTCCCAGCCCGGTGCGCATGGTGGGGGTCCCGCTGCTTGGCTCCCCCGGGGGACCACACGGCAGCGGTGCTGAGCAGCTTTGCCATGCCCTGAGCCTGCAAGAGGCAGGAACCCATAACGATAAAAGAGAGAAAAAGCAACCCACAGCCCTTCTTTTCATTCCCTTTTTCGCACCAGGGGTGACGAGGGGTGGCTGCCGTGCTGCGGGAAGGCGCCTCTGCCAGGAGAAGGAACCCCGGCACCCCGCGGCACCCCTGGGCACCGAGAGCCAGCCGCAGCCCCGGCTGACGCGGTTGGGCTGACGCGGGGACTATATCGGTCGGTGACAGGCAGGAAAGGAATCCGCCGAGGGAAGCCAAGCGCAGGCTCGGCGCTCCCCGCCGCCGCTCCTCTTATGGAGCGGAGCAGGAGGGCAGAGGGGCCGGGGCAGCTCCCGTTATGGAGAAGCCCTGGGGAAGCCCTGGCTCGCACGAGCTCTCCTCGGCCCCGCAGGATGCCGTGGGGACTCTGTGCTCGGGGCACGGCACCCCCTGGGGACACCGTATCCATGACCGCCGGTGCCTCTTGGAGAGGAGGAGGAGGAGGAGGAGGAGGAAGAGCTGGCGAGCTGTTCCTGACACCTGCTCGGTGCTGAGCCTTGGTGCTCGGGGACAGGCGGCCGAGGCTGCCAGCACCGTTCTGCCCGCGGTGGCACAGGCACGAGCGGGTGGCACCAGCCATGGGTGCTGCTGGGTGCCCAGCGGGTCGGGGCAGGTGCCGGGGAACCAGCCCTCGCCTTTTGCATGGGCTCAGTTCCCAGCTCCAGCATCATTTCCAAGAAAATCCTGGGCGGGTGGGAACCATGCCGTTCCCAGCACCGGTGCCCAGGGCTCTGGCGGAGCGGTGCCACCCCAGGGGGTTTGGGGCGTGCAATGGGGTCCCCCCTCCATCGGCTGGGGCCAGGCACTCTCCTCGCAGCAAAGACACAAGCTGCAAAATTACTTACACTCGGAGGAATACCGCAGGAAGGAGAAGCCCTTAGCTAGCAGCGCAGCAGCCAGGGCCGGCTCAGCTCCATCACGCTGGCAGCAAGGAGGGCGCCGAACCGTTGTGTGGCAGGAGAAAGAAAGGGCTGCGGTGGCAGGAGCAGCAGCTCCGGGTGGCGCCAGGCACGAGGGACTGCTCGGTGCTTGGCTGCTGTGGGCAAGCAATCGCAGGAAGGTGTTGGTTGGCAAACCGAGGACTATTTCGCTTCGTGTTGTAGAGGAAGGGGAGGTTTAGGGTGGGTGGTGTGGCTGGGGGTGGCGGGTGTTGGGCAGCATTGGTGGCAACGTGTGATCTCCCTTCCTGACAGCTCGGCGCTGCCACCACACAGCAGTGCTCACTTCATAAGCAGGTGGGTTTTGGGGTGGGTTTGGGGTCCCTGGGGACTGCAGTTGCTTTGAGCACCTTTGGCAGAGGAGGAGACGGCCCCGCTGCAGCCCAGCTCCTCCACGAGCCGCCGGCCCCGCTGCCCAGGGCTTTTCAACACCAGCCAAGAGCGATGCCCCTTTGCTGGGGTGCAAACTAAAAGCCTCTTTGTGCAAACCCATGGAGCAGAAAAAGGTCCGAAACCTGGGCAGCTCAGCACGGGCACGGGTCAGGGCACGGCCGAACCCCCTCCCCGGCCCACATCCAGCTCCGCGGAGCCGCTGCCTTGCCCTGAGCCGGGGAAGCGAACGCCCCTGCTCTTTCCCACGTGTTGTTGAGCTGCTCAAATATTTGCTTTGGAAAGCGCTGCCTTGCCCCGAGCCCCGCAGCCAAGGCCGTCCCTGGCTGCTCGCAGCAGGCACCGAGGAGGGATCCTGCTCAGAGGCAGCCCTGGGGTCTGATTCGAGGGAAAGCGGCCCTGGGGCTGGCCCCGTCCTCCAGGCTGCTCTTCAGGGCTGCGGCACCTTCCTTGGGGTGGGACAGGGAGATAGAAGCTGGGCCATAGGACATGGCCCCAGGGAGGGAACCTTTCCTCCTCCTCCTCCTCCTCTACCCCCACCAAAGCACCCACAGGGCTGGGAACCCGCAGAGGAAGGACAGAGCAGGGCGGTGGGGATGCCAGTGCCCCATCCCACAGCACCCCAAGAGCTCAGGGCCATCAAGTGTCACGCTGGGAACCCTCCAAAACCCAGCGAGGCTTCAGCAGAGGGAAGGGCTGGGAATCCGCTTTGTGGTCTCAGAGGGAAACCCCAGCCCTTTGGGCTATTTTCCAACCCTCCTTTGCTCTTACAAACCCACTTCTAGCTCCCCTCGCAGCAGGAGGGCTCGCCGGTGGGAGCAGGGAGGTTTCAGAGCAGGAATTTGGGGCAGGGGCCCCTCCGCGGCTCGCCGCGCTCTCCCGGCGCTCCCCAGCCCTGGCCTCCGCGCTGCCGGCCGCCGGGAGCTGGAACAGCCCTCGGTGTCTGGGACACTGCCCTTTGTTTCGGAGAATAAAGTTAGCGCTGTTACTCAGCCTGTCGCTATTCCAGCAATTCCTGCCTCCACTTCTGCTCGGCAGCGGGAAGCATTCCTGCCCGCGGCTGCCAGGAGCAACGCGCACGGGGGGATGGACGCGGCAGGGGTCCCGCGGGGCGGCCGTCCCACCCCCGCCCTGGCCCCCACGGGAATGGTTTTTATGGTTCTGGGCTTTACCTTGGCCTTCTGGGGCATTGCGGTGGCTCCTCGTGGAAGAAATGTCCTAATTCTGATTTGTTTCGTGGTCGTGGCCGCAGGAAGCCTCGACACGGGGTGGTGCCCGGTTTGCATCCCCAAAGAGCCCGTTTCCAGCACGGGGCACCGGTAACTCACTGGATCCATGTAAGGAGCAGCTCTGTCGTCCCCTGGGGGGCCAAACCGCAACCGAGCAGCCTGCACGCTGCAGGGTGTGCTCTCCAGGATGATGCAAAAAAAAAAATAGGGGGAAAAATGGAGAAATTGAGGCAAGGCAAAGCCGAGCAGCTTGCCCAGAGCCGTGCTGGCTGGTGCCAGCAGAACTGCGATCCTGCCCTGCGTCTCCTGTGCCCAAATGTGATCCCGATCCCTGTGTGCTGCCCAGGGACACAAGCAGGGGCACCAGCAGCCCCCAGACCGGGTTTCAGACCAGCCACCCGAGGGATTTTCCCCACATCCATCATCACCCATGGGACGTGGGTAAGGAGAGCTGGAGGACGAGGGGCTGGGGATGATGCGTTATTGCCCAGCGCCACCAATTTCCATGCAAAGTTTTGCTGATGCCAGCAGGGCTCTCGCAGCACAAACCATTTGGGGCCATGTTTATTTTCCTGCCTGCTTTCTGCCCTTTCCCTTCCGATAGGCAAAGCAAACGGCCTTCCTCTCTGCCCTGCACACGCTCGCACCGTCCCCCTGCTTTTGCCCTCGTGGAAGAAAAGGCAGCGGCATCGATAAACCTGAGCTGGGGTGTGAAACAAGTCCCTGGAGCTGGCCATGCTCTGGGGGAGCCACTGGGGCTGCCCTGAAATTGTATCGGGGCTTTGTGGGGGAAGGATGGAGAGATTTTGGGGGGCTGCACCCAGCTTGCAGCAATTCCTCTTTCATTGCTGGCAGGAGGACAGAGGGACGGAGAATTCAAACCAAAAACTGGGTTGAAAAGCAGAAAACAGCTTCCTCCTGCAGGCTGGTGGAACAGGTCCAGGGCCAGGTGGTGCCAGCATCCTCCTCTGGAGAGCCACCCCTGTAGGGGCAGATCCAGCCCTGATGGAGAGGTTGGGGGGGGCTCATCACAGCCCGTCCTGGTGGCACCCGTGCCCGCATTGTGGGACACATCGAGCTGGCAGTGACAGCAGAGGGGGGACCCAGCCCCGTTCTCATTTTGGGGACGCTCCTGGACAGCCTCGTGCGGGGCAGCCCCTCTGCTCCCCCCAGCCTGGGGAGCTGCCGGCATGGCACCAACATCCCTCCTCTGCTTCGCTGCAGCTGGGGATGAAAACCTGGAGAACAGACCCCCCATAATCCCAAAAACCACCGAAACCCCTTCAGGAGCACCCCATTCCCCTCGCCTTTCATCTGACAAGGACCGAGCACAGAAACCCCAGGGCACTGCAGCCCGTGCCTGGGGCTCCGCGCTACAGTGGTCAGCACGGGAACAAAGGGAGGTCGGGAGGCCGGGAACGTCCCTTCCCAGCCCCGGGGACATTAAACAAACCCCAGAGACCATTGTCCCTTTGTCAGCCCCGCAGGTCAGCCGGGGTTTGATCTACAGCCCGGCACGTCGGAGGGAAAAATTCCCGCTGAGGGTTTTGGTGCAAGTCCCCGCCGGCCTCGTCGAGCTGCTGGGCACCGCGGACCCCTGGACACCCTTCCCAGCTCTTCTGAAATGGGCTCAGTGTTGCTTTTTCCCCCACTTTCCCCTTTTTAAAAGCTTGTGAGAAGTTCTCCCTCTATTTGAGAGCAGCGTTTGGCGCATGACCTCCGCTGCTCAGGAATGAGGGGTAACCACGGACGTGTCCACCACCTCGAAGCCTGGAAACATCCTCCATTTCGTTTTTCCAGTGGAAAACTGCATCTGAAAGGGCAAATTCTTTTGGCTACCGCTTAGCCACTGGCCCTGGCTGATGTGGGGACCAAGCAGCCCGTTTCTGTCCTCCTACCAACCCAGCCCATCAGAGCGGGCAGCGATCCGGCCGACGGAGCCGATTAAACCCATAAAAGCGTCCCCTTGGCTTTGCAGCCCTTGCCGAGGGCAGCAACGAGCCCAGTGTTTGCGCTCGTCGTGGCTCGTGCATTTTAGAAACCCGTCAATTGAGCCTTATAATTGCCTTATAAACCAAAGCTATTTTAATGGTGCTATCTCCCTCTCCTAGGCTCTTCTGATAACCCCGGAGTTATGTACATAAATAACGCGAAATTGCCGTAATCTCCCGGATTGTGCACAGAGCTCTCGCTGGGAGAAAGCAGCCAAGACACAAAGGTTGCTGTAATCTTGAAATACTCGAAGAACAGGGCACGGCCAGGTGAATTTATTACCTGCTGTCAAGCTCTGCTCCAGCTGGGGCCGGCCGAGCCGCCGAGGAGAAATCCAAAGAGTGCCGCTGCGAGCAAACACTGCCGCTCCTGCGGCCGCTCCTGCCGGCCCCTTATCGCTGCTGCTTTCCAGGTTTGGGGTTTTCCTGGTGCTGCGAGAGGTGAGCACCCAGAGATCTTTGCTAGCAGCGTCTCGAGGGATTGTGAAACCCCAGCAAGCAGCGAGGTGCCGGTGAACAGCGTGGGGGAACCAAGTGCAACCTCTGAGCATCCCCGGGCATGGAGCTGGACCTGCCGAAAAACCCTATAAGGATGCAGCCCGTGCGCTTGTCCTGGTGTGTCCCAGCACGGGTGCAGTGGGTGCTGGAGAGCTGAGCCCCCTACGTGGGAGGGGAGAGGCTGGGTTAGGGGTAGGAGCGGGCTGGAGCACGGCACATAGTGCAGGCACAGCCGGGTCCTTCCCTCACCCGTCCGGCACAGCTTCCCGGAGCCACGTCTGGAGAGGGGCAGATGGATATCACAAAGCGCCCAGCTCCTCATTACCTCCTTTTTCCAGCCCATCTCCTGCGAGGGGACAATTAAAGCATCTTCCCGAGGCGTGACACACGGCGTGGGGACTCCCCGAGCTGCCCGGGCAGGTTTGGGAGGGTGCTGCTTCCCCGGCCGTCCCCGTGCCGGATTGCTGGGCCCTGGGACAGCCACGGGCTGGTGGCAGCCACGGGCTGGTGGCAGCCGCGTCCCCTCCAGCCTTGCTGGGTGGCTGGAGAGGCAAAGCCTGCCAGGACGGTTCAACCCCTGGGTGCAGGAGGACGAGCCACGGTGGCACCTCTGGCCGGAGGGAGCTGTGGGTGCTGGTGTGATGAGGCCAGAGAGGTGGCCCCGGGCTCAGCCGGGCTCCGTGTCCCTTCCCGATGCCCAAAACCTCATGTATGGCACCCTTGGGCACCCCATTCCTCCAGGAATACAGCCAGCTGAGCCAGCAATTCAGACACCCACGGGCTACAGCTGCGGTTCAGGGCATCCTTTAATGCCCCCCACTGCTAAATACCCTCTCGGTTGATATTGCAGCTTGAAATCCAGCACTCGCACAGCTGCTCCGACCTAAGCAGACTCCTCGATCCTTCCTGGAGGCTCTGCGAGGCGTACCCACAGGGCAAGACCTGGGGGAACATGGGGAGGGCACGGGGGGAGACCCCGGTGAGCGTCCTGCAGCGAGGGGGAAGCCACGGCGATGGGCTCGGCGCTGCCCTGTCCCGCGGCCAAGCAATCCCTGGACATGGCCCCGAGAGCGCTGGCCCAGCCCCGCCGCACGCAGCTTATCGAGCTGGACCCGCTCCAGGCTGCAGGGCCGGGCCGGCCAAGTCCAGCCAGGGCTGGGCTCTGCTCCACGCGGGTGAGACGCAAAACGCCTCTCCTGCTGTCCCGTCCTGCCGTCCCGTCCTGGTTTTGCCTCCCGTCCCTTTCTGCCCCGCCGCTTTCCCGTGCCGCAGCCCCAGCGCATCCTTTTGGTTCCTGCCCGGGACACGGCACCGAGGCACCTCTTAGAAGACAGCTCAGGTCCTCAGCTGCAGCGCGGGGAAGGTGCCAGCCCCTGTGCCTGCAGCGTGCTCCAGCCCTGCGCCCCGTCTCCGGGTGCACGGACACCCCCCGCACACCGGGGTGAATCACAGCAGCTCCCTTCACCCCGTTAATACCCCAAGACACAGCCATAAAGTGGCTCCAACCCGTACCCAGCAGGCAGCCTCCGAAGGGGCAGGCGCTGACTCCTCCGTCGGGTGGGTGAGCAGCGGCACGGGGCTCTCACGCCGTGTGAGCCCTTTGGGTGGCTCGGCATCCTCCCCGTCCTGGCAAACCCACCAGGCAGCTGGCAGGGGAGCATCCCTGCTTGGCACGGGGCAGCCCACAGTGTGGGGCCGAGCTGTGGGGTCCTATGGGCTTGGTGGTGCCCCCAGCACAGCCTGGCCACTGCTCCGTGGCGTGCAGGGGCCAGAGGCTGTCGCTGTCTCCATTGCTACCTCTCCCTCCTTCATCCCAGCCACACTGCTCTCAGGACACTGTGGTGCCCGCAGATGGCTCCGTGGAGGAGAAACCCTCATGCAGACGTTTATGTTTTACCCCACAGCAGCCTGGAGGTGATCTGCAGCTGCTGGCCTGCGGATAAAAGAGAGAAAAACCCCAAACAGCTTCGGTGTTGCAGCGCTGGGCAGTGGTGGGCTCACCCTGCGCCCCCCCGGCCCTGCACCAAGCAGCGAGGAGGGAACAACGGGGCTAATGAGATATCCTCTAATTAATCCTCAATTAGAGGATAACACCACAGTCCTGGATCTCAAAGGTTTTTGTGAGTGATGAGTGCAGGGGGGGGATGAGCCCGGTCTCCTCCACCCGCGCCAGCACCCAGGGGCCCCGCGGCTTCTCCACGCTGCAATGGGGAGATGCTGAGCGCACGGGGAGCTGGGGTGGGTGCTGGTGTTTGGAGGGGTTGGGGCTGATGTGGGGGCTGTGGGTAAGAAGCTGCCGTGTAAGAAACAGCCCAAGAGACGGGGCTTGGTTTTGCCATGGGGCAAACCAGGCTCAGGCAGCATGCAACCTCTCCTCTCACCCCAGCACAGCATGGGGCACCCTCGGGGCGGGTCGGGGTCGCTCCGCGCCACACTTGGCACAGCCTGGCTGGATAAAACAAGTCATCGGCATGGTGACGGTCAGGTAATCATCATTATTAGGGCTGACCCTCGGTGATGCCACCCGCCTCCGATTCCCTGGCCTTTAAGGGGAGTCGGAGGGTGCAGGTTCCCTCCCAGGGCTGGCCGTGACGTGGGAGCGCGGGGAGGATGCGCTTACTCACGCTGCACCCGCCGTCACGGGCGGCCTCGGCACGCCTGGGAGCTGGAACAGCTGAATCCTGCCCCGAATTAGAGCCTGGGCTTCAAAGGCTGCCTTCCCTCGGCAGCATCGCAAAGTCCCTGAGCTGCCTGCGGTCGGAGCAGCCCTGGAGCTGCAGAGGATGCGGGCGCCGCGTTCCCGGCATCGTGTATGGGAAGAGGTTGTCTGCGTCCCTCCTGCCCTACAACCTCCCCCGGTTAGGGCTCATTTTTGGCTTTCCCAGGATGGCAGCACTGCCTGGGAGCTCACCTGCTACGATACACCCAGGCAGTCGATTCTCCTTTCCCAGAGCAGAGGCTGCTCCCCAAATCCTGGCTCAGCAGCGAGGAAACCCCTCTGCTAAGGGGAATTACGCCCTTGATGCTCACGCTGGCAAATTGCAGCGTTTAGGGCCGGCTCCAGCCATCCCTGCCCCAGCAGAGGAGGGGCAGGGGAAGAAAACAGGCTCGACTCGTTGCGCTGACGAAGATGGAAGAGGGTGGTTAGTAAGTGGCACGTTCGCCTTACGTCCAGCCTCGAAGGAATGCAGCCAGGATCCATTAGGGGAGCAGTCGTTCCATGAGTCACGCCGCGGCCATGCGGATTTAGCCGGGATTTCGAGACCAAGCGACCTGTAATTGCACATCAGCGGAGGGATGCTTGCAGTAATCGGCCGGCCCGGCCCGGCCGCTGCGGGGAGAGGGAGGAGGGCCGGCCGGGGCGTGATGCAGCCAGCCCCTCGTTAAATTAGCAGGCAAAAATGTAGGCCACACCAACGCCACGGGGAAACGCGCTGCCTGGCGCTCTCCCTTTGAAGGCAGGGTGACACTGCTCCTGCTGAAGCCGGGTTTTGATAGCGGCGAGATAAGCAGGGTAAATATGTCATGGTGGCAGCACGGGGCAAGGATTGACCGCCCCGGTGCTGAGCCCGGGACAGGCGGGCACGCAGGGCAAAGGCGTCCTCGTCGGGGAGATGTTCCCATCCATCACCCATGGGAAACGTCGCTCCCTGGCCGGGACGATGTGGGAACGGCTCTTCCACTCTTGGCTACGAGACTCTGGAAAAATGATGTGAGCCTGAGGAGTACAAATGCATGTTCTCTCTTGCACAGCAGAGAGAGATAACACCCTGCACCTCGCCGGCACTGCTCCAGCCCAATGCCTGTCCCCAAAACCACGCTCCCACCTCTCCTCGCCCCTACCCTCTGCTATTTCTGCGTTAGGGATGAGCAGTGGCTGGGGCAAGGGGCGCACAGACCCCCCCGAATCCCAGCCCCGCTGCATCTCCTGGCTCCGTTGTGCAAGAGCTGGAGGCTGCGGGTAATCTCTTTTATTCCTTTCCCAAGAAAACATGACTTGGCGAGGGCTGTCACTCATCCCCTTAATAACGCTGGATGCCAGCAGATGATTTCAATCACATTTGTCGAGTTGCTACACGCTGGCACCGGCGGCCGGGCAGGGCTGTGCCCAGGTGCTGGGTGGAGGGAATGGGAGCTGTGCTTAGGGAATGGGTGCTGTGCTTGCCAGCACCATCGGGTGCCACGACCTGAGCCTTGAAGCGAGAGGAGCTGAAGGGAGGAAGGGAGAGCAGTCAAGGGGATGCCCGTGGGTGCTTCGGGGAGCCGGGTTGATGGCCCTGGGGAGCGGGCGAGCTGCTCCATGCCGGCTGGTGGCTCCTCGTGGTGCCTCCCGAGGGAAGGGGACAGCTGAATTCCCAGCTCAAGGATGTCTGCAACAAGGCGAGGCACTGGGCCTGCTGCTCCTCCTCACCCGACCCCGCACTGGGTTGTGCTTCTAGCTGAACATGATACAGACAGAAGGGACAAGAAGCCTTTAAAGCGCTCCCAGCCTCCAAACTGGCGCCGAGCGAAGCTGCAATCCCATTCACAACCCTTCAGCCTAAACCAGGACCTCAGGCAGACAGCGACCAGGGCCAGCAGATAAGATACCAGGGCTCAGCAGAGCCGCGCTCCACGCGTTTCTCGCCCCGAGCCGCCCTCGCTCCCCGGGGACTCGGCTGCTCCCCTGCCCCCGGTGCCATCCCGCGGCAGCTCAGCTCCGTGCCGGCCCCGCCGCCCTCCCGGTCCGCACGTATCAATGGAGCATTTGTCTCGTGCTTGGCACCAGGCGCCGGAGCACAAGGGTCCGTGCGCTGGCTCGCCCAAACACAGCTATAAATGGCAAGAGGAGCCGCACAGACAGGCTGTTCTCGCGGTCGGCACGCTCTCAAATAGCACGGTTAACACCCGCGCTGCCCGAGCAGCTACTGCGGAGGAGCACGGGCGGCCAGAAGCTCCTGCGTGCCCCGAGAGAGGCTGATTAGAGCCCGAGGTACGGCCCCAAGGCAGCCACCAGCACGCACCGGGATGGTGCCACCCGCGGCGCCGAGCAGAGCGGTGGCAGCTGAGGGGTTGGAACAGGATTGCGATCGGAAGGTTTGAGACAAATTCCTCCCGTTTCACTGATCTGGGGCTTGGCCAGACCCAGCTGCAGTTGGATCCTGCAGCTGTAAGCCCTGCAGACAAACCACAACTCTACCAAACACCCCGTCATACCGACCACCCCATCAGGGCACCCTCCATCCAGCTGCGCCGCAGGGCAGGTGCCAAACTGCTCCAAGGTGCCCAGCGGGCTCTTCCATGCCTGAGCTGCTGGCCACGGCCAAGCAGAGCCCAGCTCCACCACGGGCACCGCACCAAGGGTCTAAAAATAGGGGCAGAGCCCCGAGCCCAAGGGAAACCCAGCCCACAGGCAGCCTCATCACATGGAGCACCCGCGGCTCCCCGGAGACCTCCGGCAGCCAAACGGCTCCGCGCTCCCCTTCCTTTTGTGGGAAGGGCACCAGGAGAGCAGCAGGAGCTCCTCATGCACTCAGCACATCTCCGGTGTCAGGCACAGCACCAATCCTGTCCCCAGCACAGCCCAGCTGCCTGCACAGCCCCTCTGCAGAGTGCCCAGCACCACGCAGTCCTCATCTCCTACACCAGGTGCTCAGGGCGCCCGTCCATCACCCCCTGTCCAAAGGGAAAAAAAAAAAAGACAGATACAGGCCATGAGAAAAAAAATATATGGTTTTATTTGACAATTAACAAAAGAGGGATCCGAATCTCAGCTGTAAACATGGAGAGCTCCTTTCTGACCACAACGAGTACTTTCCACCAACGTCCTTTTGTATAGCCTGATCCGCCCCAACAATGACAGCCGACGCTGTCAGGGCTTTTGCTGCTCTGCTCCGGGTCACACACCCTGAGCTTATTCCCCAGCGCAGCACCAGCCACCCGGCAGGACCCACTGCTGGCAGGGGAAGGAGCCAACAAACCGAATATTTCAGGGTCAGCTCTGCCCACAGGACACCTGGGGAAGGCAATGTCATCCCGTCTTGCCATGCACAGGGTCAGGGAAGGCGGCGGAGCTCCCAGAGCAGCTCTGCAGGAGCAAAGCCCTACCTGAGCAGGTGATGGGGATGGTCCCCACGCCAGCCCTGCTGGAACAACCCCAGCCTGATGTCAGGGGGAAGCTCAGCCCCAGGACTGCCAGAATTTGGAGAAGCAGAGCCAGCAAGTTCGTCCCAAACAAGGACTGGCATGCCGTCAGCTCGCTTGGTGCGGTGGAACCAGAAGTGCCTGTAGCTCCGCATGGGGAAGTGAAACTGCAGCTGAGGCTGGAGGGCAGCCAGGCACAGAGGAGCTCACACCCAGCTTCCAGCCAGAGTGGAAGCCTGCCCCGAGCACCAGGACCTGAGCTTTTGGGGAAGATAAGGCTTTTGGAGCTCCTCACCCTCACCTTTCCAAAAGGGACCCCTAGGCGCGTCTCCCGGTGCCACCCCAGCCAGAGGGACCTCAGATGACCAAGGGAGCTGGATGCCCATGGGGCCACGAGCAATTCGAGGAGCCACCAGGAGCAGAGGACACCGAGGAGCAGCATTATAAATAGAAACCTCCGGCACGGAGCAGCCTGCCAGCAGCTACACGCTCCCAGGCTTTGCTGCCCGGATGGGGAACCAGGAGCCCAGGGTGCCTGCACCGATTCCTCCACAGCCGAGTTCAGACCTGGTTCTTCACAGGGCAGGGGCAGCAAAGGGAACACGCCCCTGCCCTGCTGGACAAGCAAAATAAAAAAAATCCAACAGATTTGAATACACTGTATTTATTTGAAACAGATTCTAAAGAATCTAGTGAGTCTATGTCAAGCCCATCGCATGACAAGTGATACAGGTGTAGGAAAAAAAACATTTTAAAACAAAATCAAGTGCCATTCGAGCTACTGGAATTGTCCATTGCCCCCTCACAGGAGGCAGCACAGTATCACTGCAAGATCGAGAAAATTCGGATTCAACCCATTCACAAGAGTCCCACCACACACACTCTATCATAAATCAAAAAGTGCAATCTCAACATAAGTCGCCCTGTCGAGCTGTTGGCTGTAGGGTTTTTTTTTTTTTTTGACATCTTAACCAGGAAGGAGGGAATCTCAGTTTAGTGCATCTGTGTTTGGGGGTAGAGAGTAAGAAGCCTGTAAAAAAAAAAAAGCATGCTACATGTCATCTATGTCCGTCTGAAGATTAAAATGCAAGAAAAATCGTCCCTTGGAGCCATGAAGGGGGTATAGAGGCATAAAGGGGGCATACTGGGGATGTGCAAAGCAGCCCTTAAAACAGTTTTACCTTGCACCAAAGAGTCTCAGCCCCCACCAAGGGGATCAGGCTCAGACCTGCAGCACCCACTCCGTTAGCAGCGCTTCCTCTTCGGTGCTCACCGGCTGGGAAGCAGAGCTGGACCAACTGAGACCTGCTTAGTTAGTTGGTGGTTTAGTTGGTGTTAAGTGCAAGAGCCCCTGCAGCATCCCCTCCCCGCCCCACGTTGCCCCTGCCCCAAAAAACGTCGCAATCTGGCTAAAGGCATTCCAAGTATCTAGACTTTATTAGTGTTCGGTCTGCCCGGCTAGTACAGGTGTCACAAAAACCAAGAAACAAGTTAGTAGAGATACTCAGGTAACTCGTTAGGTTAGCCTCGGAGGGGAGCACCAAGAAGCCACGGCGTCCCCGGAGCAGCATTTTAGGGAGCGCCTGGTTGCCTTCCCACCTCTCCGTCCGTGCATAGTTAAGTCTGAGATGATGCTCCACGAGAGCGGGCCCCGCAATCCAGGCATCTCATCAAGAGACTTTGTGCTCTGGACACCCAACAGCTTCAAAGCCGCGTCTGACCGATAGAGCCAAGCCCTCCAGACACAAGAGGGTTTGTTCAGAGAAGACATACTTCCCTCCCCCCCCACAAGGCCAACTGACTCTCGCACAGAGCCCCACAGTCTCCATTTCTAGCTAGGGAATGAATTTCAAATGCTATCGATGGCTCACGCGTGGGATCACTCAGCTGGGAAGAGGCTGTTTTGGGGGCAGGAGGGAAGATCCCAGCCCTGGGAGAAGAGATCCTGGAAGAGGTCTGCTTTTCTCCTAGAAGGACACAGGCTCCAGCCCCCAGAGCAGCGACAGCTGGAGATAACGGGCTCTTTAACCAGTTTGTGCTTCAAGGACAAGCCTCGTCCTCCCAGATAACCCAGCTGGCCTCTGGCTTTGTGCATTAAAACCACACAGCATGCCAAAAAGAAAACAGCATTTCAAATTCTCCTAGAAAATCCACGGTTTGGTACAGCAGCCTAGGGCAGGTTCCTGGACAGATCTGCCTCATCCTTTAGGGATTACATTTTGGCACTGCAGACTCGGGAGCTTCAATAAATTCATAGGTAGGTCCCTGCTGCCTTGTCTCCATGAAGCTTCGCACAGCATTTTCCACCATGCACTTCCCTCCCTCCCCCCCCCAGTTTTAGGCATTTACAAGCCCACCCTTGTTTATGCAACTCAGCTTTGAGAGCTATTTGCTACAGCTGGTCCTTCACAGGCAGCAAGCCATGCCAAAAACCTCAGCAACACGTAACCTGCAATCCCATCCTTGCTTCAGCGAGGCTACTAGAAATGATCTCACGACCCTCCCACCCCAACAGAAATATTTTCCTCTCGGGACATCCCACTCAAGCTCTTGGGATGCCAGCCCCTGCAAAAAAAAATAAGGTTTACAGTACAGTTGTGTTTATATTGTTACAGGCACTTAAACAGGATTCTTTGGTCCTTCAAAGGAATTAGCCACTCTGGCTTCTGTCTTCAGAAACCACAAGTCTGCACTCCCATAACACCTCCTGCACTAAAAAAATAATAATTCGGATCCGCTTCAGGGCAGTGCAGCTCTACCTTACTGTAATTCTACAATCTCCCCACACACACACCCACCCCCCCCATCGCCTACAGAATTCGAGAAGCCATCGAGTCTCCCCGTAAACGTCCGAGCCATCTAGCTTCCGTCACACTGCACGTCCCATCACAGTGTACAGCAGACGGGTCTCGTCCCAACCATCCCAGGAACAAGATGCTCGAGCCAAGAGTCCAGGAAAAGTTTCCTCTCGGTGCAGTCCTGGGAAGGGTCCCCCCCTCCCTCCCCACTCCCCAAGGCAAGGAAATACCTCGGGGGACAGCCCCTGAAGCTTGTCCCGGCTCAGTTACAGGGAAGCCACGTTGGGTAGGACTGATTGCAAGGCAGGAAGGGCTGCACGTGGGTCACGTAGTAGTTGAAGTTTATTTCGCTGACATAGGGAGCTGGCTGGTAGTAGCAGGTAACGTTTGTGACGGTGGGGATGATGTTCTGCTCAGCCAGGACCCTCACAGCCAGCATGGCAATGAGGTTCAGGGTCTGCCTCCTCTCGTGTCCCATGAGGCAGACCGTGCTCTCATTGACCACCCTGTGGAGGGTCATCAAATAGTCATATCTTTTGCTCTCCATCCCAACAAAGTGGCTCTGGAGGTAGCACTCCAGCTTCCTCTGCTGCTCACCGATGTCAGAGAAGTCTATGAAAAACCTGGAGCACATGTACCTCTGTAGCGCCTTCATATCCACTTCCAGCTTGGGCTTAAACCCCCTGACCAGGAGGTTGCAGTACTTCAGAAGCCCCCCGCCTCGGATCTCCTCGGGGTTCCTGGTGGCGATGACCCTGCTGCGGAGGTGCTCCATCGCCTCCTCGAAGTCCCCGTACATGCTCTCCCCGGTCACCGTAGGGTGGAAGTTCTCGGCCATGGGGTTCTCTGAACACTCCCCAAACAGCAGCAGCGAATCCAGGATGATCTGGAAGGAGTCCACGCTGAACTCGAACTGCCGTCGGAGAGAGTCCACGAACTTGAGCTCCACGTTCTTCCCGCTGTTGTTGGACAGGGAGATGAGGCTCCAGCGGTCGGTCTCGTTGCACACCTTGACGAGCTTCTGCACGTAGGCCTCCTTCAGAGTCACAGGGGTGATCTTGTCTTTGTTGACGCCTTCTGGGAGGAAGTCGAGCAGGCAATCCATGACCACATCCTTCACCTGCTGGAAGACGTCTTCGGTCTTCAGGTCCACGCCAAAGATGAGGTCCAGGTCTTTGTACCCCAAGCCACTGTCTTGATGTAGGACATGGCTAGCTGCTGAGCCATTCAGCCTCACGTTATGGACTGCGATTCCCTTCTTCTCCAGACGACTACGGACAACCTGAGATGGAGAGAAATGCGGTGAGAAGCAGGCGAGCATTCCTGGAACAGCCTCGCTACAGCAGCGGGATTGGCTCCCTCTGCTTATATGGGTCACTCCAGTGCAAGACAGCAAAATAAAGAGCTAATCCATTAGAAACAGGTCGCTTTGGAAGGCTTCCAGAGCCTTGAGGGAGACCCAGCCCCAGCTGCTGGCGGGTCCCACTCACTCCTTTGCATTAGGGGGCTCCTGGTGTACAAGAGCAGCTCTTGAGAGTCTCGAAGGGAAGAGTTTGCTCTTCCCTTCCTCCCCTCACCGAGGGTGAGATGTTCCCTACACCAACCCCGATCCCTGCTCACCCAGGGAAGGAGCAGCCAGCCTTCCAGCCTTTCCTCTAGGACCAGATTTAATCAGGGCACTCACCCATCCCGGCCATCCCTTTACCTGTCAGCATTCATCAGAAGCAAATCAAAACGCCCGAGCTGCTCTGAAAGCCCCAGCCAGGTGTCTTGAAGTTCGTGTCCTAACTAGTAAGTGTATCCTAACAATTTCCAGTGTGTCAGAGCTTCGTGCCGAACTTGGCGTGCTATCAAGCACAGGAGGCAGCTTTCATCTTGGGGTGTTACTTCACTGATTTTAATGCTGCCTGCTCGGTCCTGGCACACCCACCCTACCTGCAGAGCTTTGTTCGTTCAGCACGGCGCTGAATCACTTGCCCGATTACTTAACATGCAGGAGGCTGAAATAACCCCAAGACCATAAGATCAACCGCTCTGGACACCAGCTTGTAATTTGAGTGTCACCGAGCCCAGAGATCCCAGGGGATGAGGCTCACGTCTCCCACCAGCTCGTCCCACCTCCCGTCACTTTCATGTCCCTCCCCAGCCACTAGCTACCGCCAGGAGCCCTGCGAGCCTCATCCTGCTCGCCCGGTGCTGGAAGCATGGTTAGAGCTTGAAAGAGCCCAAGCTCGGGCTCCGAATGGAGACGTTATCTCCCAAGAAGCCAGTCTGACTGGGCTACTCGGCCCCGCAAGGCTGTCCTGGCTCAAGGAGCCCCACGGAAATGCAAAACCTCGGCGAGGAGCTCGAGTTGGCTCAGCCCTGTTCTTCTGGGGGATGCTGAGCGCTGGGTCTGCAGCAGGACTGCCCCTGAGCTTGGTCTGCAAGCAGCAGGGGGTGAAGGGCTCCAGCAGGCAGCCCCCCGTGCAGGGAGGAGACGTTTCGGCAGGGTTTTGGGAGCGTTTTCAACTTGTTAAACCCTAAGTTCAGGGCGCTGCGAAATCTCCTGATGCAGCTACTCTGCTGGCATTTCCCCACTGCTCCCTGACATTAGGAACTGCTGCTCGGGCTGGAAATGTGCCTGGGCTCGCGGCCAGCCCGATGGCGATGGTCACATGCCAGGCACCAGTTAACCAGTGAGCTATTCGCCGTCGGAAGTCCCAAGTCCCCCCAGCACAGCCACGGACACATTTGTTCTCCAAGGCAGGCGGTGCCGAGAACCAGATTTACTCCTGAAATAAGGCGCTGGGTTATTCCTACACGCAAAGGGCAGCTCAGAGCCGACCTTAATGAGCTCTTGGTGGGACACCACTGCCAGCCGGGCAGTCACCGAGCTGCTCACGCAGGCACAGCTCCACGGTGCTGCCCGTTAGGGGTTAGGGGTTTGTTCTACCAGGTTAATGCAAGATGGGACATGGGTCACAAGCATCAGGTACAGATCCAGCTGCTGGTCCCAGCTAAGAGCTCATTCCAGATTAATTTTCCAGCCACAATCAAAGATCGTTGCTTAATACCTCCCTGGGCAAGGCTCGGGACCTACAGACCCATGACCCTGGGCAGACAGCTCTGCCTACACAAGAGCTATTGAGGAAGAGGGGAAAAGCTATTGAAGAAGAGGAGAAAATCCCACCAGAGGGGGCAAACCACCCCAGCACCCCAGGATGAACACCCCCAGCCCCAATGCAAAGCACACCTGGAGTCACTCCCTGGCTGCAGGGGGTGCAGGTATGTGTTCTCCCCCCGGGGGCTGGATATTTGGGGGGTTAGGCAGCTGCTGACCTGCTTCCCGAAGCAGCACCCCACCTGGGGTGTGGGTCAGCTAATTGGCTCTGACAGCCGGGCGCTCGCCAGCCCTGTACCTGCCCGCGACCTGCCGCTTCCCACCGCAGCCCGAGCCACGGGCATGTCCCAAATAAGTGCCTTTGGGGTTGCTCACATCGTTAGTCAGCCCTAAACACAGGGGGCAGCACGCCTGCCCCTCACCGCGTCTCAGGGTGCTGGTGGCATCCACGGCATCCTTTTGGGCAGCTTCAGCACCAAAAAATCCGGCTTGCTGGGGGAGCATCTGATGCTGCCCCATGTCGGGTGGTTAAGGACACCGGGGCTTCTCTAGCCCTTCCCGACCCCAAGGCAGCACCTTAGGGTGAGCTCCCATCTTCTGCTCAGCATAAAGCCTCGGGAGCACGGGCGTCCAGAGCTCCTGCCCCCAGCAGACGCAGCAGGAACTCGAGGAATTTGGAGTCAGCCTCGCTCGAGCGTCGCTTGCTCGTTCCCAGGCAGAAATATTCCCCCAGCAGCCGAGGCCCCTGAATCCTCACCTTTAGTTTATTGTGAAGCCTGTTTGCTCGTGGCTTCGTGAGCAGCCTTTTTAATTAGAAGCCGGCATGCCCGATTTTTTACATTTGATGAGTCATTACCGAGGCACGAAGTTACCTCCCAACCATGAATATGCAGCAGCGTAGCCGAGCTGCACGGCCAGTTGAATATTACACGCAGTTATTGCTTTATGGTTGAACTAACAGGAACTCTCCGATGACATTAATCGGGGGGGACGCAGCGTGCCACGACCCCGAGGACACTTGGGGCTGCCACCCCTGCACCGGCTGCCCCCGGTGCCCAGTACCCAGGGGCTGGGGGGTGGCACTGGGAGGCGGGGAGAGACTGGGGAAGGCCCTGCAGGTACCGGGGGGGCCCTGCAGGTCCTGGGGGGGTCTGTCCAACACCCTGATCCCACCATGCCCTGGTGGTCCCAAGGCACTGTTGGGGGAGGGGGGGGCAGAATGGTGGTGCCCACCCCAGGGGGGTCCCTGCTGGTCCCAGGGGACCCCCAGGAGGGTCCTGAGTGGGTCCCTGCTGGTACCAGGAGTCCCAAGGGAGCTCTGCCCACTGCAGCCACCCCAATCCCACCATGTCCCAGTGGTCCCAAGGCACGGGGGGGGTGGGGTGGGGCAGAATGGCTCTGCCTGCTCCAGAGGGGTCCCTGTCGGTACTGGGTGGGTCCCTGCAAGTACCGGGGGGGGTCACCTGGGTGGTCCCAGGAGGGTCCCAGCCCCCACCACCAACCTGACCCCACCGTGTCCCGGCACTCCCTCGGTCCCGGGGGGGGGCGGGGTGCAGAACGGCTCTGCCCGCCCCGGGGGGGGCCCTACCGGTACCGGGGGGGTTCCTGCAGGTACCGGGGGGGGGACTAGGGTGGTCCCATAGGGAGCCCTACCAGTATAGGGGCGCTCAGCCCCCACCACCACCCCAACCCCACCACGTCCCGGTGCTCCCCCACCCCGGGGGGGGGGCCCAGACCGGCGCTGCCCTCCCCCCCGGGGGGGGGGGTCCCCGGTCCTCACCTGCACGATCGTGCGCGGCCGCACCGAGAGCGTGGGGAAGTTGCCGCGGCCGTGGATGGGCACGGCCTCG
This sequence comes from Anser anser, assembly GCF_964211835.1. Lineage (NCBI taxonomy): Eukaryota > Metazoa > Chordata > Aves > Anseriformes > Anatidae > Anser > Anser anser. Next base: position 3,964,732 of record NC_139745.1, on the reverse strand, counting down.
CCCAGGATCTGGTCCAGCCGCTGCACCTGCTCCCACGTCAGGACGCTGAACCGGCCGCCGCCGCCGTCGCTTTCCGCCTGCCCCCCGGAGCCCGCAGCGGGCCCCCCCGGTGCCGCCGCCGCCGCCGCCAGCATCACCGCCAAAAACCCCACGGAAATGGGGATAAACGGGAGGAATTTTTTTTTTTTTTTAATTAATAATAACGAACCGGCGCGGGGAGCTGCGGGCGGAGGCGGCCCCGGGGGGATGCTGAGCCCGGCCCAGCCACGCTCCGCTCCGCCCGCCGCCGGCCGTGCTCGGCACTGCGCTCGCCCGCGCCGCGCCGCCGCCTTATATAGACGCCCGGCCGCGCCCCCTCATTGGTCCGGTGTCTTCGCCAATCGCTGCCCGACGCCGCCGCTTCTTTGGCTCTTTCATTGGTCGCCGTTAGAGGATGGGGAGCGCCGCGGAGCCAATCGAGAGAACCGGGAGGGGAAAGAGGCGGGGTGGGGCGGGGAGGGGCGGGGCTCTCCCGGGTTGTCCCGCCCCCTGAGGGCGGGAGGGCGGTGGCTTAAAGGGGCCGCAGCACGGGGGGAGGGGTGGGGGGGCACCAGCCCAGGGCTGGCCCCACGGCCCCGTACCCCGGGGTGCCCCGCTGGTGCCCGATTGGTGCCTCATTGCTGCCCCATTGACATCCCATTGATGCCCCATTAATTCCCTATAGATATCCCATTGCTGCCCCATTGACCTCCCATTGATTCCCCATTGATTCCCCATTGACATCCCATTGCTGCCCCATTGACATCCCATTGATACCCCATAGGCTTCCCATTGATGCCCCATTAATTCCCTATAGATATCCCATTGCTGCCCCATTGACATCCCATTGATGCCCCATAGGCTTCCCATTGATGCCCCATTAATTCCCCATTGACATCCCATTGCTGCCCCATTGACATCCCATTGATACCCCATAGGCTTCCCATTGATGCCCCATTGGTTCCCCGTTGATATCCCATTGCTGCCCCATTGATTCCCCATTGATCTCCCATTGCTGCTCCATTGATTCCCCATTGATCTCCCATTGCTGCCCCGTTGATTCCCCATTGACATCCCATTGCTGCCCCATTGATTCCCCATTGATCTCCCATTGCTGCCCCATTGATTCCCCATTGATCTCCAATTGCTGCCCCATTGATTCCCCATTGACATCCCACTGTTGCCCCATTAATTTCCCACTGATTTCCCATTGACAATCCACTGATGCCCCGTGGCCCGGTGCCCCGCAGCCCCATGCCCTACAGCCTGCCACTCGCCACCCCACGCCCCTTGCTCCCTCCCCAGCAGCGTCCCTGGACACAGGGGGGTGACACCAGGGGGTGACACCAGCGGGGACGGAGCCCCCCGGGGCAGGGTGCTGATGCCCAGCACCTCCTGCCCCAGGAGCTCAGCCCCAGCCCCTAAACCCGGCCCCAAGCCCCGCTCCCAGCCACCCGCCGTTGTCACCCCAGCCGTGCCCATGGCCTTAAAATCCTTTTCTCGTCCATATAAGCCTGGATCCCTTTCCCAGCAGCAGCTCCCCGACCAGCTCGGTGCCGGACCAGCACCAATTTATTTTAACACCGCCACTTTTCCCGCAGCTGCCCACGGGGTCAGCCACACACCCACAAACCCCAACCCTGCAGTCCCCGAACGAGGGCACCTGGGTTTGGGGAGCCCCCGCAGAACCCTTCGAGGCCGCGTCTCCGGAGCCAAGGTTTGCTCTTGGGTTTTCTCCTCCTCCAAGGGTTTCCCTGCCCAGGGGTGTCCCAGGGAAGTTGGAATTTCTGCAAAAAAAAAAAAAGAAAAAAGACTCAGAAATGGGGGAATTGGGGTTTTGGGGGAATGGGGGTGCAGGAGCGCCCACAGCGCGGGCTGGTGCTGGAGGGGAGAGGCGGCGCTGGGTGTCCTCAAAGCCAGGTCCCTCCGAACCCTCCCAGCCCCGTGACACACAGCGTGACTCAGGGCGGTGACACGCAGCCAGGGGTCCCCAGGGGTCCCCATGGAGCAGGGGGGTCCCCCACACACCCCGTGTGTCCGGGGGAGCGGCCGCCCCATCCGGGGCTCCGCATGCCCCAGCTCGGCGCCGTCCCCGTCCCGTCCCCACGTCGGGATTTCGCTCCCCTGTCGGCGCAGTCGCGTTGCTCCATCGGGCATCTCCGCACCGGGATTAACGCTGCTCCCGGTTACACCCACGCCACGCGAGGAGGGCGTCACAGGCGCAGGATGCGGCCCAGCTGCTGCGCCGAGCTCAGCACCCCGCTCCCGTGGCACTGGGATCCCCTGGCAGGGGTGCGGGGAGCCCACGGGTGGCCGGGTGCTGCGCCACGCACGAGCCATGGGGAGGAAGGTGGCACCGGGGGCCAAGCTGCTGGGTGCGAGGGGACGGTGGCAGGGTCACAGCACCATCCCGGGGCAGGATCAGTGCGGTGGGGGCGATCAGAGGTGGCTGGGACGTGGGCTGCTGGCAGGAGGGGGGTGATGGGTGCCGAAAAGAAGCTGGTGAGGAGCCGGGGGCACACGAGGCACGGCCAGGGGCCAGGAAGCAGGGGACAGGGGACAGGAGACAGGGGACAGGGGACAGGGGACAGGGGACAGGGGACAAGGGACAGGCATGCTGGTGGCCCTGGAGAAAACACCGTGCCATTAAAAAGCGCTGACGCGCCCCAGCCGGACTGGCTGGGCGGCTCGGTGACATCCATCCCCAGCATTACCCCAAAGAGCCGCCGCGAGCAAATGGCACCGCCACCATTTCCTTCCAGCTCAGCGAGGCCCGGCCGGGCTGTACTTGTTTGTTTTGCCAGCAATTAAGGGCTAATCACTGTCTCGGGGTGAACGATGGGGGGGTCCTGCCCCCCGGACCACGGCAGGAGCCCCCTTTGCAGGCGCAGCGGTGCAGGGTGGCCGGGTGGCACGGGGCTGTGCCTGCACCCACACGGGGTGGCACGGGGCTGGGGGACACACGGAGGTGGAGCCCCTTTTTGGGGCCATTTTCCAGCCCATTGGGCAATTTAGCCACCCGGGGAGCCGGGGGTGCAGGAGCAGGGTGCAGGGCTGGGAGGGGAAAAAGCTGAACCTAGAGGGGAGACCTCGGGGAGTTCCCGAGCTGCGTGGGACCGGCTCTGCCCACCGTTCCCCAGGGCGTGTGCCGCCTCCCTGAGCACGCAGCGGGGACCAAGCCCTTCTCCCAGAGCCACCTCCGTCACCCAGCGTCACCCCGGGGAGCAGCAGCGCTCCACATGGGGCGGGGAGCTCCTCCTCCCCGGCCAACCCTGGCATCGCCACCGCACGCTGCGGCTGTCCTCGTGCACCCACCACTTCTCCCCATGCACCCACAGTCCCCATGCACCCACTGCCTGTCCCCAAACCCATGGCAGCTGTCCCCATATGCACACCAGCCGTCCCCATGCACCCACTGCCTGTACCCAAGCCCACACCAGATGTCCCCATGCACCCAACGCCTGTCCCCACGCACCCACTCCCTGTCCCCATGCACCCACCGACCGTCCCCATGCCCATGGCAGCTGTCCCCACGCCCACACCAGCCATCCCCTTGCGCACGTCGCTGTCCCTGCGCACAGCCCCATGTGCCACCGTCCCCACGCAGGTGCCAGCTGTCCCCAGGCACTTGCCTGCCGTCCCCGTGCACACGTGCCACCGTCTCCGTGCCTGAGCCGCCGTCCCCGCACACGTCCCTGCTGCCTCACGCCCGCTGTGGACTAAGGAGGTGGATCCCATCCCTGCATCCTCCCTCGGCAAACACGGCTCCCGGCCACCTCCTGTTTGCGGGTGTCCACCGGCCCCGCTCCCTCCCGTGCAGCCCCGTGCCTGGCACGGCCGGGCCCCGGGGTGCCACCGCTGGCAGCAGGGACCCCGTGGGCACCCCGTGGCTCCCGGCCCTGCGGGGCGACGGCTTCGTGCTCCAAGGAGAGGAGAGCTACGAGGATGAGGAGGGTGAGGTGAGGGTGAGGAGGAGAAGGTGAGGATGAGGAAGGCGAGGTGAGGATGAGGAGGATGACATGAGGATGAAGAGGATGATGTGAGGATGCGGAGGAGAAGGTGAGGATGAGGAGGACGAGGTGAAGATGAGGAGGACGAGGTGAGGATGCGGAGGAGAAGGTGAGGATGAGGAGGAAGAGGTGAAGATGAGGAGGACAAGGTGAGGATAAGGAGCAGAAGCTGAGGATGAGGAGGACGAGGTGAGGATGAGGAGGACGAGGTGAAGATGAGGAGGACAAGGTGAGGATGAGGAGGAGAAGCTGAGGATGAGGAGGACGAGGTGAGGATGAGGAGGACGAGGTGAGGGCACTGGTGTGGCAGGGGGAGTGGCACTGCTCTGCTTCGCAGAGGGGAAGGAGTTGGCTGATTTCTGCCTAATTCACCCTAAAAGCCAAAAGAGGGTAGAAGAAACCTGGGCAGGGGATTTTGGCTCCTGGGGGTGGTTTGGGTGCCTCACCCACAGCAGGTGGGGAAACTGAGGCAGGGCGTGCAGCAGCATTGCCCCCCCCCACCCCCCCGTCCTGCTGCCCCCGGACCCTGGGCACCCCCATGCACCCTTGGTGCCTCGGTGGCCCTGAGTGACACCACCACGAGGCGATGTCCCCGTGCCAGCCACGGCAAGTCCAAATTTGTCACCACCCGGCATGGGGGGGGACATGGTGGCTCTGCTCAGAGCCCAGGGTCCCCGTGGGACCACCCTCAGGTCCCCCACACCCCCCGGCCCCAGCTGCCTCTCGGAAATAATGATAACTGGTGGCGGCCACGAAGCCACCCAGCGAGGTGTCGGGAGCCACTGCCAAGGGGCTGAGATGAAAGGCGCTGCGGGAGCGCAAGGTGTCATCCCGGCAGTGACACAGGGCTGGGGAATGGCACCCGTCACCTCCCCGGGCTGCTGCAAAACCCTGCCCGGGGCACAGTGGGGGACACGGCCCCTGGGTGTCCCCGGAGAGGTGCCGGGAGCAGCCACCGAGCCCCATCCCAGCTGCCTGAGCCACGCCGGGGGTGTCACCGTCACCATCACCGTGCGGGGAGGCCTCTGTCCCCCGACCCCCTGAAATGTCCCCAGCTCTGCTGCTGCCGCTTCGGGGCCGAGCAGTGAGGGAATCCCAAACCACACCGCACGTTCCCAGCCGTGTAAATAGCGACCTGCGTGCCCTGGGCTCGGCAGCTTCCCAGTGACAGCGCGCTGCTCGGCTCGGCTCGGCTCGGGGATTTAAACACGCGGCGAGTGACGGCCCGGCTGCGAGCCACTGTTAGTTCGAGCCTGGTAGGAAACGTAGCTGGCCTTTCTCTTTGATTTTTTTTTATTTTTCAGGCCCGAGGTGATGGCACCAGGTGGTGGCACCTTGCCGGCTGCCCCGCTGTAGGAAAGCAGGGACCCGGCCGGGAGCTCTGCTCTGGGCAGCTGCCGAGTCCCGGGCTGGTGACAATGGTGGGGACATCATGGCCACGGCCCTTCCCGAGGGATTTTGGTGCTCGTGTTCGGTGCAGGACCCGGCCCTGGGGGTGCAGAGCTCGCCGTGTTGTGCCTGGAGCATCAGGAAGGCCGGGGACTGTCTGGGTAAATATCAGCAAATCCTGCTAAGCCGAGGAGGCACCTGCAAAGCGGTCACTGACGCGCTGGGCTTTCCCCGAACTGGACACGACAGAATCTGAATGAGCCAAGACAGGGACCGAGCACCAGGATGAGCGCATTAGGGATGGGGAGAACCCCCCCAGCCCCTACCCGCAGCCCCCACACTATGGGGTCACCTCCATCCATCCGGCCCTCAGCAGCCGGTCCCTGCCTGTGCCCGATCCCGTGGGATGCTCAGGACTTGAGCCCCCCCCCCATGAGCTGCGGGGCTCCCGGCACCATCCCCTGGGAGAACCTCGCTGCCCTCGGAATGGGGCCGCTGCAGCACCGCCGTGGGTGCAGGGAGGATGAGGAAGGCTCGGAGGAAGGACCAACTTGCTCTGCCTGAGCTTTGTGCCACACCTCGGGGAGGGAAACTGAGGCACGGGGGAGCCCAGCTGCCCTGGCTCGGGCAGATTCCTGCAGCTGCGAAGGACAAGGGCGGCCCTCTCAGGGTCCCACTGTTCTCCCTGTCCTTGGCGCTGGCAATCAGGGAGGGAGAGAGAAGGGAAACCGGGGGCTCGGGCAGGGCACGGGGACACAGCACGGCCACGGGGACCACAGGGCTCGGGGACACTCGCCGGGACCCATCCACCCCGTGGCCTCGCTGCGTGCGCTTCAGCAGTTGCTCAGCGGTGACAGCCCATCCCTGGAGGGATTATTAGTTCCTCCCTCATTAAGAAAAGTTACTCACCCCCTGACAGAAACAAGAATATCCTGGAAATGCCTTTGTTTGGCGAGCTCTCGCATTAAAGCTATGACCAGAACGGGGAGGGCGGCTGCACGTGATGCACCCTGGCACGTGTGGCGGGTGAGATGCTCACACCCGGCCCGGGTTGAGCCCTTGGGGCTGCCCCGAGCTCTGCTGTCGCCCCCTGTGCCCGGTTTGGTGGCCGTCACCGTGCTGCTGGGCTGTGCCAGCACCTCCCAGTGCGCCCAGCACCAGACCCCCGGTGCAGCCCTGGGGACCCGCAGCACCCCAAGCCCCGTGCAGGGCAAAAAGGATGGCACCCGCTGCCCCGTCCGCTCATCCTGCCCCAAGGGAGCCGTCGGGAAGCCCCACGGAGCAGCAGCGGGGCCGAATCCAGCCCTGAGACACGGGGGGACCCTGGGCTTCAGGTATTTTAAGCAGATGAGCAACGCCAGCGCTTATGCGCTTGCTGGATTGTAGGCGCGTGAGTCACGGCCGCGCTGAATCAGAGCTTTAATGCGCAGCGGTGAAACACGCTCGAGTTATGGCCGCCTAAAAGCCAGGGGCTTCTCAGGGGGGGGAGAGGGCACCCCGTGGGATGGGGGCTTCGGGGTCGGGGCTGCTGCGTGGCCCTGCTCTGGGGATGGGGGTATTGTCCCCCAGTGCCCAGCTGGGTGAAGGGTGCGGGTCCTGAGCAGGGAGCTGGGGACCCCCCACACCTGACCCTGAGCCCTGGATGTGTTCTGGCCCTATGGCCATGCTGGTGGCCCCGTGGCCATGCTGGTAGCCCCATGGCCATGCTGGTAGCCCCGTGGCCATGCCGGCTTCCCCAGCAGCAGGGCCCAGAGGGGTCCCCCGGGCCCTGTGTTAATCACAGGCTCCCGACCAGCCCGATGACACGTTCCCTGTTCCCCGACACGGCCCGACGCCAGCCCTGCGCTTCCCCATCCCAATTACAAACACAAAACAAAAGAGGAGGGACGTTGGGAGCACAAATCAGACGTCCCCGCTGCTCCCAGGGTTTACAGGAGGGCCTCGTCCTGCACAGCTTGGGCAGCCAGAGACCCAGCTGGCTTCTAGCTGGCGGGGCACGGAGCCTTGCTCAGCGGGGCAGGAGGGGTCCCCATGTCCCCAACCCCGGGGGACAGCAGCCAGCGCCGGGCACCTCATGCCCCCAGAGCAGAGCCGCTGCCCCAGCACAGCTCCCCGGGCCAGGAGGGTGAGCCGAGGGCAGGAATTTGGGCACGGATCCGAGACGGGGGAGCGCGGGCTCGGCCATGCCCTGCCGCAGGGTCTGTCCTTCCTCCTTGGGGACAGCGCGGGGACAATGCACCGGGGTGGGCACCACCACCACCTTGAGGCTTCCTCCAGGGCTCGGTGATGTCCAGCACCCAGATGAGGAGATCTGGGCTGGGTTTGCCTTCGGGATCCTTTGTGCTGACGGAGCTGGCTCGTGCTGCAAGAGCTGCGGGTGCGGGACAGCCCTGCTGCTGCGGGACGCACCCGGTGCCGTCACCCATGGGTGCTGGGACAAGCAGCGACGCATCGGGGCTGGCGTGAGCCTGTCGCTGCCCCGCAGGGCCCCCAGAGCCCGGTGGGAAGGTGAGGGATGGACCCACCACCCCCACAGTGACTCAAGAACGGGCTGAGGTCTTGCAGCCGCCCCTCGAGACACGGCTGGTGCCCCGTGGCAGGAGTCCAAACAGCCGGAAAGAAAACACAAAAAATTAACATTAATTTATTAGAATATTCATGAAAAAAAAAAAAACGAGATTCTCTTTACATGTGTTTTTTTTTTTTCTTTCTTTTTTTCTTTTTATACAAGAGAATTTTCATTGCTTTTATTTTTTTTTTCCTCCTGGAGACAGAGCAGGGCACGCAGGCACACACAGACAGCGACGGCGGGCGCTCGCCCCAGCGGGAGGAAGCCGCGCGGATGCCAGACCCCGGGGCCAGGCACGAGGCAAGGCCCGGGGGTCCCGGGATGGGCGCGCACGAAGGCAGCAGGACAGGGACGACGCGTGACAAGGCACGGCATGGGGAAGGGGAGGCAGCTCTGGCCCCCCCCCGGGGTGCTGAGCACCCCATGGCACGTGGTGGGGGCCAGGCGGCACACGGGGGACAAGATGACATGCTTGAGCACGACGCGGGATGGTCCTGAGCCCAGGGAGGGCTGCGAGCCACCTGAACACCCAACGCTCCCTCCCAGCAAAGTCTCGGGGCTCGTTCCAAGCTCAGGACCCTCAGCACCCCCAGCTGGCCCCCTCCTGCCAGCTCCCGGCCCCGCTGTGCCCCCGTGCTGGGTGAGCAGCAGGAGCCGGTCCCCAGCTCTTCCCGAGCTCCTCTTGGTCGTGGGGGAAGGAAAAAACATCCAAACCGTGTAGAAAATACAATCATCCGCACGTCACCTCCCCGCGGACGTCGAACCCGGAGGCTGTCTTTGGTTAAGGAGCACCCGGTGCTGTCTCTGCCCCCTGCACGGGATTTTAAGGGGTCGTGCACGGGGCCGGAGCCATGCTGCCGGGCAGGCGAGGGCAGCAGGAGGGGCTCGCCACGGCTCAGAGGCCTCCAGGGCACTCGGTGGCGGCTCGCAGCGGGGTCCCCGAAGGGCTGGGTGACAGGTAGCAGCTCCAGGAGACGAGAGGCGTTGAGGCCCATGCTTGCAGGGCCGCTAAGAGCGAGAGGGGAGCCGGGTCCCCCTCGCATGGCTATAGGATATTTAATTTAACAAGACCCGGCGTGAAATGCAGTGCTGGAGGAGGTGTTCCTGGGCAGCAGCCAGCCCCGCGGGGGAAGCAGCCAAGGCAAGGGGACGCCGACATGAGCCTGCGGTCCCCGGGAGGCTGCCGAGGGAGGCGGTCTGTGCCCCAGCCCCCGAGCGGAGCCTGGCTCCCCCCTCCAAGCTTTCCGCTCCAGAATGGAGGCGAGGAGGCAGATAAAAAGCGAAGCAAAGGAGAGGCAAAGCCGTGCTGCGAGGCAGGCCCCGAGTTCTCCAGCCAGAGCCCACGCTGCGCTTGCCAGAGCCACCCTGAGGAGCCACTCGCTGGTCCTGAGTCAGCGCAGGTGGGGGCGGCGCTGGGGGCAGCCTCTGGGGGAGCCCTGCCGAGGCCTGGCAAGTCCCAGGCCCTGGGAGATTGTCCGTCACCCCCAGGGCACAGCAGGCAGGCGGTGCTGGGCGCCCCCGTCCCCTCCACCGCCGGCCGTCCCAGGGGCTCCATCCTGCTCCTCGGGGCCGGTCCATGGCTTGCTGGGCAGAGCCGTGCGGGCAGTCCCCGTCCATCTGGGACGGTCTCTCCTTCCAGAACCCAGCGTGTAGTGATAGAGGAACCAGAAAGGTTTGGGGGGGGGGTCAAAGAGAGAAGAACAAATGAAGAGAGAGAGAGAGAAGCCAGACGGAGACGCGCGAGGCTTCACGCGCCCGCTGCTACTGCCCCTTGGGGATGAAGGGCTCCCCCTCCTCCGGCTCCGGCCGAGGCCCCGGGTCGCTCAGGCACCGCAGCATCCGCTGGCTGCTGGGGCTGTCGCTGGTCCCCGGGGTGAAGACATCGTCAGTGCCCGGGGAGGAAGGCTCCTTCACCCGCATCACCAGCCCCTCCTCATCCTCCTCAGGCGAGGGCGGCAGGCCGCCGCAGCCCTTGGGCACCTCATTCGACAGGTCCACGGACTCCGGCGACTGCGGGGAGGCCGGGTCGATGGTGATGATGGGCAGGTTCTCTGAGTCCGGTTTGGGTTCGTAGGCCAGCGGATCTGGGGGGGCAGAGAGGTGTCAGGCAGAGCCCAGCTCACGTCGTGCTGGTCGTGAACAAATTGGGTCAACCTGGGGGGTTCCAGCAGGGAAGGGGGATGTCGGGGACCTCCAGCTATAACGCACTCCAGGTGATTGGGGTCTGGACCCCCGGGCTCACTCCCTCTAGTTTCCGAGACGCTGTTTAAGCCCTTTTTCCCATCTCCACATGCTATTTGGAAAGGCAGCAGCCCTGCTGCCCAGGACTGCAGGGTTTGCACAGGGAGAAGCTGCCCTCTGGTGATAAAACACCGCCTCAGCAAGCACCAAAGCAGTGCAGTGCCGCGTCACGCCGAGCGGGTTACACTCAGGCTCCTCTCCTCCAAGCTGTCCCCAAAAGCGGAGGGAAGGACATACAGGGCAGAAGAGAGACAAAGACGGCAAAGTAAATGTGTGATGGAGAAGCCAGGAGGACAGGGGAAGGTCTGGGTGTTGGGAACTCCTGCTCCTCTCCCCGGCAGAGATCGAGAACGGACAGGGAGAGGCAGGGCTGGGAAATACGGCTGCAGGGACAAGGTAAGATGAACTCTGGGCAAGCCGGGTTGGAGAGCTGGCAGAGGGACAGAGGGGACACAGGACGGCTCAGACTCCGAGTGCCTCAGCACCCAAGTGTCAGTGGTGCTCAGCGTGACACCGACAGCGACGCTTCCCCAGCAGCTCAGCGCCGCCCTACCTGAGCCTATGCGAGCCCGGGACATCGTGGGCGAGTCGAGCTTGTGAGCCGGCACCGTCAGGTAGTTCGCCTGCTGCAATCAGAGCGCAGGGAAGGCAGCGTGAGGGGCTGCCTCCAGGTGAGTGGCTGGGATGAGCAGGGAAGGGGAAGCCTTCCAGGACCCCAGGCCACAGGGACGAGCAAGAAGCAACGTCAGCACGCAGAGAACAAACGCACGCATCCTCCCACCCGTGCTGCAAGGACTTGTTGTGAGCCTGCCTTCATGCTGGGATGATCAGAGGGCAGATACCCACTGTCAGCTGAACTCAGCCTCCTCCCCATGCAGGACACCGCTGTCCTTCCCAGGCTGGGAAGCCCTGTCCACCTTCCTGTCCTCCCTGTCCTGCAGCAGCATCCCTGCCCCAGTGTCCCCTCCATACCCTTCGTTCCATCTGCCGAGCTTTCTGCCTCCGCAGGAGCATCTGGTTCCAAGCTTCCTCGTAGGGGTCGGCCACAAGCGTGTGCCGGTTGTAGGATCGCAACTGGGAAAATGCCCAAGAAAAGGAGATGGGTTAAAAACCTTGCAGAAAGGCAAAGAAAGGTCGTATCATTTCCCTTAGGGATGGGATGAAACAGCCGCCAGTGGGCACAGAGCGTCCAAGCAGTTTGGTGGCTCGTCCCTTGTACATTAGCATGGCATGCCCGATCCTGACCCACCGTGACCCAGCAAGGGTTTAAACACCAGGCTCAGACAACAAGTCAGCCTCCTCTTCAGCACTGTCCCAAGTGAAAAAGCCTCTTGGGAAGAGAAAGCCAGACTAAGAACACAAAGGGCTGAGCTCAGGGATGCCCTGGCAGAAGTGCAGACCTGGCCCCGAGGGTTTCTGGCTGAAGTTGTGCTGGCCACCCCCAGGGAAGCAAAAGCGGCACACAGGGTGCAGAGGCACCGTGCAGGGTCATGCCTTACCCTCTGCCTGGTTTTCTGCAGGTTATTGCGAAGGATTTTCCGGATCTCCTCCTCCTTGTCCTTGGACAGGGCTGGAATGACGCGCTCCGCGGGCAGGGTCTTGGGGTTGATGTTCCTGCAAGGACAGAGAGGATTCAGAGTCACAGTGCGACAGCTCATGGCAGGGCTGAACGGCTGCTTGCCCTGCAGCCACAAACTGGGAGTGTTCACCCCGTAGCCAGGGCCCCTGGGAGGTTCATCACGGCCAGGGCTGGGGAACTCACTGGATAGAGACCGTGGAGACAGCAGAGGGGATCTTGCCCAAACCCCCGCTCTCCACCAGCTCGATTGCCTGCTTCATCTCCATCTTGTGATAGAAAGCGATGAGCTGGGGCTCCTTGGAGCGCTCCCCTGCAATCAGGCACTTCTTCACGTACTTCTTGTTGAAGCGGTTCAGCCTTCCCGAGGACACGGGGGAAGAAGAAGGACGATACGTCAGTCCTCCCCCCGCCTCAGCACCCGCTCCCTGCTCCCCGCTCTCCTGCTGAGGCCAGCAGAAGATGGATCATTTCCCACAAGCACGGGTCAGGAACCCCTCCAGAACCAGGCAGCCTCCAAAACACCACACCACTGCTCCTACTGACAGTGGACAGACCTGAGCTCCGGCAGGGACCGGCCACCAGCTGTTCCCACACTGCTGTGAGCATTTTGTGGTGTGACAAAGGGGTGCGGCCCCGCAGCCACACTCACCCTCAACCCAGGGCCGTAATTCATCAGGGAGGGAACTTGTGCTGCTACTCCAACCCGTGGAAAACCCTGGCCTTGGGCTGGGGCATCCTGCTAGGTGGCCATTCAAATCTTTCCCCACGTCACCCCCAGGTCCCCCAAGCCGCAGAAGCTCCGCGCTCACTTGTCTTTCCAGTGGTGATGCCCGTAGTGGCCACAGATATCCTCGATCCCCGTCAGAAGGTGATCCAAGAACTAGAAGAGAAGGCCCAGGGCGTGGGCAGCTTGCAGGGCTGCTGCCTGCCTCTCCCCACCACCCTGACGCCCGCTGCCCCAGGGGTGATGGTACTCAACAGGGTGTAAAACTGGGGTCGTGGGGCCAGGATGGGCCAAAGAAGGGCAGCACGGTCCTACATGGCCTGTCCGCTGCACTGCCTCCGCTAGGCGGAGGGGAGGTCCGGGTCGGAGCAGGCACTGGGCGACACATATAGGGGACAGCCCCTTGCTCCGTCCCCCCTTACCTCGGGCACCGACTCAGGGGCAGCTCCCGCTCCGTAAACCTGCCTGGTTACAGCGGTGGAGGTGGCAGAAGCAGAAGAAGAGGGGTAAGGCGGCAGAGAGAGGCATGTGGGAAGGCTGGGCGCAGCGGGTTACCTGCGTGTGGATCTCCTCGTTGATGGAGCGCTTCGTCTCCTGCTTCTTCTTCACAGCCAGCAGGTCCACCAAGGGCCGGATGGTCATGCCCTAGGGAATGGGGCAGGAAGAATCACAGAATCATAGAATATCCTGAGTTGGAAGGGACCCACAAGGGTCACCGAGCCCAACTCCTGGCTCCATACAGGTCTACCCAAAAATTCAGACCAGAGGACTAAGTGCACAGTCCAAATGCTTCTTGAACTCTGGCAGGCTTGGCGCCATGACTGCGTCCCTGGGGAGCCCAGGTTCCAGTGCCCAACAACCCTCTCAGTGAAGAACCTCTTCCTAATATCCAGCCTGACCCTCCCCTGTCGCAGCTTGACACCATTCCCTCAGGTCCTACCACTGGTCACTAAAGAGAACAGATCAGCGCCTGCCCCTCTGCTCCCCCTCGTGAGGAAGCTGCAGGCTGCCATGAGGCCTCCCCTCAGCCTCCTCTTCTCCAGGCTGAACAGGCCAAGTGACCTCAGCCTTTCCTCGTATGTCTTCCCCCCTAGGCCCTTCACCATCTTTGTAACCCTTCCCTAGGGAGGTTAGGCCTCTCCCCACCGTGGAGGTTAAGGTGCCCGGCAGGAGCTGGCTGGGTTCAGCACAGCTGAGGTGCTGCTGGTGTCACTTGTGAGCCTGAAGAGCTTTGCAAACCAAAGAGGGGACAGTGGCGGAGGCTGTGGCCATGCTCCTTGCTCTCCATGCCCCCACACGGCTCGCTGCCCCCCTGTAACCACAGCACGACCACCTGCGAGCCACCAACCTGCACAAAGACCGTGAAGAAGATCACCGTGATGATGGCCGTGAGGAACATGTCCCTCATGTCGAAGTGCTCGTAGTCGAGGAGGTAGCAGAGGGAGAAGGCGATGGCCCCCCGCAGCCCCCCGTAGGCAATGATGAACTGGTCCTTCGGCGTCAGCTTCACAATTCGGAACTTGTTGATGAACCAGGTGAGGACCAGGACGCCTGGGGGAGCAGGGCAGGACCTCAGGTGAGCAGACGGTGAAGGACACCCCCAGTCCTGAAGAAGCCCCCCTCCCAGAGCCCAGCTTGAAGGCCAGAGCAGTGTCATGCCCTCAGGGCCACAGGTGCAGGTGGGTGCTCTCCTGCTCATCCCTACCCCGTGTCTAGGATAGACTTGGCCTGACCCCATCTTCCTGCAAAGCCAACCACCAGCAAGGTCCAATGCCCACGGTGGAGCAGTGCTCCACCAGTCAACCCCAGTCTCCCCAGCAAGGTACGCTAGGACCTTGTAGCCCTGGAGGGAGCCCAGGAGCCAGGAGAGGCCCCAAGAACCTTGTCCTCACAGCGGGACCTCACCTAAAACCCTCGCGATGAGGCAGAAGAGCAGCGTGCTGATGACAAAGGTCCAGTTCCAGTAGTGCTGGCCGGCCACAGTGGAGACACCCAGGAAGATGAAGATGAGAGTCTCGCTCACGCTGCTCCACATCTTGAGGAAATACTTGATGGTGGTGTGGGACTTGTGGGAGATGTTGGCTTCCACGTAGGGCCGCATGACCACGCCGGAGGCGATGAGCCTAGGGGCAAGGTCGGGGCACTCAGCAGCCATGGGGACAGTCCCAAGCCCTGGCCCTGCAGGACAGGGCTTGTGAGACACCAGCAATTATCCAAGGCCTCCAGGGAAGACAACACAAGGCTTCTCCTTCCCCCTAGTAGGGCAGGAATGAGCATTGGAGCCAGGAAGCACAAAACCATGGCATTTTGAGCGCTCAGCAGGCCCTGCCCGCTACCACGTGCCCAGAAGAATGGGAAACGGGCTGCCAGTGCTTTGGGATCCGTGGGACAGCTCAGGACAGTCTCTTCCCTCATCTGCCTTCATGCATATCCTGGCCCAAACACACCTCTGGCCCTCATCGGGCACGCACTGGGTGTGCTGGGACCGCCACAGAGATGCGGTTACACCAGAGTAAATCCTCCGAAAACGGGGTCCTGCCCTGGGGACAGGAGGGCATCTCATCCCACCCGTGCCCAACTCACGCCATGATGCCAGAGAGGTGGAAGAGCTCAGCAGAGAGATAGGCCATGTAGCTGTAGAGGAAGACGAAGAGGGGCTCGATGACTCGGATGTGGGAGGTGAAGCGGGAGGTGAAGGCAGCAATCACCCCATAAATGACGCCCACGAAGACGCCGCCCAGTGACACCACGAAGAAGCTGAGGAAGCCGAGGATGATATCGATAATGGTCACCTGCTCAAAGTTGGCAAACTCCTCGAAAAGATGGTAGAGGACCTGGGGATGAGAAGGGAGAGGGGGTTTCAGGCTGCCCTGCTGCCAACAGACACCCTCACCTCGGAGGAGATCTGCTCAGGGACAGCATCCACACGGACACAGCCCCATGGGGGGCAGCTCCCCGTCCTCCATGGCTTGCAGGGACTCGGTGCAGCTGGACACGTGTCCGGGACAGCTCTGCTCCCCAGCACTGACCCAGGAGGGGCTTCGGTCAAGGATGAGCCAGCAAGAGACTGTTCCTGCTTCCCAACAGGACGGATCCAGGCTGGGGGACCCCCAACAGCCACATGGGGAGAAAAGCCTGCCCTGCTCAGCACGGAGAACAGCCCAAACCTTTTTGCTGGTTTGCTGCTAAAAGGGCAACGAGGAGCCCACCCTGGGCTGCATCTCCCACCCCCAGTGCATTTATTCGAGAGATTTCAAAGTAAAATCAGTAAAGTAAAATTTTACTTTTTTAAAGTAAAGCCAAGGTGTCAGGAGGGGGACACTGGTTTCTGAGCATCCCGCAAGGATACTTGAAGTGGTGGGAGGGCAAGACGCCAGCTCCAGCCTGCCAAAGCTGATTCCTTGGGCATGGGCAGGGACAGATGTGACAGCAGAAGGCAAAAGCGTTCCCCAGGGATGGGAGCGAGGACTCAGACCCTGCAGGGAGCCCCCGGCCAAAAGGGGAGAAAAACGCCTGGGAAAAGCCCCGTGCTGGGACAGTGCGTTCCTCCTCACCCTGTGCAGCACGCCGAGCAGCCAGCCCTGAAGCAGACAGATGGGATATGGGAGAAGAGCCAGGAAAAAGCAGTGGGCTAGACATAAATTTAGAGGTCAGCACAGCAGAGAGGAGGACACCAGGCTGACAGGCACAGCAGCAACTGGACACAGACGTCCTTTGGAACCAGCACAGCCCCCTCCGTGCTCCTGCTCGCCTCCGCTGGGCGGACAGGCAGGGTCCCTGCACAAGGGGCGCAGGAAAGCAGCGTCCCTTGGTCCCCTCCCTGCATGTCCCCTCGCCTTGTAGCGAGGGAGCAGAGCGAGCAGCAGGGCTCCGGGCTCATCACCGAGATGCAGTAGCTGGCTGGGCATGTGCTCTTGGCTCCCCGAGTCTGCCAAGCAAAAAGTTTCACCTTAAACCACCTCTGCGGTGTTTTAGGCTGCTATATTTAGCTCTGCACCTGCAAAAGGTTAGAAGCAAGCAGAGAGCTAGGCGGCCCGGCTGGCAGGAGGCACCTCGGAGCTCACACGGCCCCGTCCGT
This sequence comes from Anser anser, assembly GCF_964211835.1. NCBI lineage: Eukaryota > Metazoa > Chordata > Aves > Anseriformes > Anatidae > Anser > Anser anser. The sequence continues at coordinate 3,948,124 of NC_139745.1, read as the reverse complement.
GCCAGTCCTGGTGTCACTCCAACGCAAAACCCCGTCCCCTCGTCCAGCCCCCGGGCTCTGCCCCACCGCCTCCACTTACGACGGTGACGGCGTCGTTCAGCAAGGACTCCCCGAAGACCAGGATGTGCAGCAGCTCGTTGATGTGGATCTCCTCAAAGACGGCCAGCACGGCCACCGGGTCCACGGCCGAGATGATGCTGCCGAAGAGGAGGTTGGCCAGGAGGCCGATGTGGTTGAGGCCGCTGCCGCCGATCTGGCACACGGCGTACATCAGCCCGCCCAGGAAAAAAGCGTTCCAGAGCGTCCCCACCACGGCGAAGATGAGGATGGTGCCCAGGTTCTCGGTGAACTGGCGCAGGGGGAGGAAATAGCCGGCGTCCAAGATGATGGGCGGGAGGAGGAAGAGGAAGAAGATCTCAGACCTGAGGATGGGGGGCTTCTCGCCCACCCCTTTGATGAGCCCGCCGACCAGGAGGCCCACCACAATGAGCAGGCAGCTCTCGGGAACGATGTTGGACACCGAGGGGATGACGTGGAAACCTGGAGGGAAGGAGAGAGCAAGGCACACGTTGGGTACAGGAACGGAGGGAGGGCACCCCTGTGGGGGCGAGAGGCCAGTTCCAGCCCCCCCCGCACTCATTGTGTGCCTCAGTTTCCCCTTCTAACCCCCTTTTTCCCCATGCTCCCAAGCTGTAAAGCGGAAACTACAGCTCCACCAGGCTCACGCACCCAGGGCATTGCTTTTTCTCAGGCCAGAACACAGCAGAGCCCCAGCCCAACACCTGGTGGCCGCTGCCTGGGGTCTCCGGAGCCCCCCAGCCCCTGCGCCAGCCGCCTGCAGCACAGGCGGTTCTCACACAAGCTGTCGCTGGCCCCAGCTCTTCCCGGCAGAGTTACTAATCCCGAGCGCACGTAGGCACTGGCATTTCTCACCCGTCAGACGGCAGGCTGCCCACACGGATGCCGTTACAGGCTTTGGCAGGAGGCGGCAGCGCTGTCCCCGTCCCCTGGTGCCCGGCTCCTACCCGAGCCGCTCCGTGCCTCGCCCCGAGCACGCGGCAGGATTGGAGCGGGTGCTTGGGGGGTTCTGAGGGCAGCAATTTGAGCAGCTCCTTGTTCCTCCTCCTGCCAGCTTCGGGAGCAAGCAGGGGAGTTTTACGTGGCACGCTGCAGCGATGCCTGCCGTCCCTGCAGACAGGGGCACAGAGGCGGGTGGGCTATATCTCTGCAGAGCAGAGCTGTTCCCTGGGGTACAAGGTAAGGCAGAGCTCTTTATTCCCTTTTGAACCAAAGCTTGACCCCAGATGCAGGTCTCTGAGCCAGCCACGACCCACGGGCACGCCACGCAGCCACCAAACATCCCCCAGCGACATGGGCACCCGACATGGCAGGCAGCACAACGCTGGGCAAAGCGGCGCTTCCACCGATGCACTGATACCCACAGAAGGATTTGGGGCCAGAGGTTCCCTGGGTACCCTCCCAGGATTTATAATTATTATTTTGAAGTGAGGCACATTTGTTCCCTGGCAGGGGAATAGGTTTAAAATAAGGAACCCTGACTTGGCATCCCTGATGTTCCTCAGTTCCTTCCGGCCGCGCGGCTGTGCCATCTGCACATCGTTTCACAGCAGACTAAAAAAAAATAAAAAAATAAAAAAAAACCTCCCTCCTGAGGCAGACGCCTCGCCACCAGCACATCACCGACCCAGAGCTGCTCTGCTGGCGGCGAGCCCTCACCTTCCCCGAGCCCGCGGGACAACGTCTGCGCCCCGGTGCCGGCTCATCTGTCCTCCACCTGTGCAGCGGGGACGGCGCCGCGCAAATAGGGCTGGGGAGGGAAAAGCTTCCCCCGTGCCTCCCCTAAGGCCCTCCAGTGAGTCAGCTCCAAGGACAGGAGCAGACCTCCAATTGCTGTCCAGTTGCAAGCCTGGCACCGCAGAGGCTGGAGGGTTCATGACACCCGGGGCCCCCAGCGGGGCTGGCCACGGCCTCGGCACAGCGCAGGAGGCTTGGGAAGGTCTCGGGTTTTGTGGCGAGGGGCAAGGAGCCCGGTTTCTATCTCAGCTTTGTGGCAGCAGCACCATGCGGGCAGGAGGCCTGCTGTCCCTGCACTGCCACGGGGCTCATCCTGCTCTGAGCAAAGTGTCCCAGCGACGAGGGGAGCGGGGCAGTCGTGGCCCCCCCCTGAAATCCCTTCCAGAAGGGGCTGCCGCAGCCCTGGCGAGGTGTGGGCACGAGGGGACGTGCCTGAGCTTCCTCCAAACACTCTGCCAGTGTCCGGCCATCCGCACTCAGGGATGCCCGGACTGGATACGGTTCCTGATTTACCCCCGTGGGATTTTAATTCAGTCCCCAGCCCCCCCTGGAGCCCACGCAAGTGCTGAGCACCCCAAAGCTCAAAGCCAAGGGGCCCCGCGGTGCCGGACGGTCGCACACAAGGGGGACGGCTGTGGCCCAAGCCAGAGAGGAGGTGATAATCCTTTTTCCTAGCACAGCTCATTGGAAACAACCGGCACTTCTAGCACACTGGGCAATCGCATGTCTCAGCATATGCCATCCCTGGCCGGAATAAAGTTTAAAGCTACACAAGCAGCGAGAAGCCTGCAGCAAATTGGTTTTCGCTTGCTGGGTACGTTCAGTCATGAATAAAACACAAACACTGACAATTAAGCATCTCTCACTTCTTCCCCACAGGCCCCAGGATCCCATTAAACTGGAACATTCGCGTGCTGATGTGAATTCAATGTTTTAGAGCCTTTTTGTAGGCCCCTAAAAATACATTCACATGGGCTGCATGTTAATTATGCCTCTGATTTCGCTGAATCTCAGCCATTTTCGCTCCCCACTTTCCCCGCTGAGTATTTTTAGAGCGCTTGAAAGCTCCTCGGCACCAATCTGTTGCTGGGATCCTGCAGGGATGCTGCTCCCGGTGCCGGGCTGGCACCCCATGTCGGGGACAGGGACGTTAGCGGGGAGAAATGCAGCCGAGCTCTGGCTGCGAGGGACCCAGGTGAGGCAGGGGGAAGCGGCCAGACCCCAGCTCTGCCTCTGCATTTCTCTCCTGGAACAAAAGGGAGGCTGCAGCAGGATGCCGCACGTGGCACGGACACATCCAGCGAAGAGGGAAGCGGATTGAGCCTTACGGAAACCTCCTGCTCCTGCTCCCAGCTGCCAAGGTTTTGGTAAAGGGTTATTTGCCAAGGCTGAGCCGTGCCGGGTACCTGCCGCCACCCTCCTCTCCCTCTTCCCTCGCTACCTGGCACAAATATCATGGCTCTGCACAAACTGGGACTCATCTACTGCAGCTCTCCTCTGTGTGTGCTGCGAACCCCTCCTCTGCCTCCAGTGCAAACCCAGCAGGAGCTCAGAAGCAGGGCAGGCACAGCAAGACCTGCAGCACTCTCCTTTTTCTTTTTTTTTTTTTTTTTCCATCCTGCTTTAAGCACCATCTGCTTTTTGCCGCAGCAAAAGGGCAGGAGGCTGCATCCGTGCAAGGTCCCAGTGGGAACCCCAGCAGGGAGAGCACTGCCTCACGCTGCTGGCACAAGAGGAGCTGCCCTAACAAGAGACGGGCACGGATGCAGAGGCTGCTCGGACACCAGGTGTATGCAGCACCCATCACGCCGCTGCCAGGACACCCTGAGCCACCAAGTCCTGCAGGAGCAGAGGGGACAAGGCAGCCCGGTCTCCGACAGACGGACGGAGAAGCACCTCTGGGTTTCTGCGAGCCCCATCAGGAGGAAATTCCTCCGAGACCCCGTTTCCCCCCCCTGCCCTAACGGCGACCCCCAGCCCAGAGCGCGCACAGCCACTCGTGAGTCCTGCTTTGGAAAACAAACCCCACGGAGGCGGTTCCTCCGCTATCAAAGAACATCAAAACTATTAAAAGCAAGAACAGTTGAGTAAACATCAACCTCGACGGCCTGAGCAAACACGGAAAGGGAAATCTGCAAGTTAATGGTTTCTGTTCCAACGGTTCCTTGTCCGCATCGCGCATCCTGCTCGTACCCTGCCTGGCGTGGGACTGCCCAGCCCCTGCCCAACAAGGCAAACACGGGGACTCTGCGAGCTCTTGGCTGCGTTAGGGCAGAAACCAGCCGGGGGACTGGTTTTCCAGCCTCACCGTTAACAAAGGTCGAGGAAGGACGTTTGGAAATCACGGTGCTTTGCATTAGAGATTAACCCAGGGCTGCTCCTCGCCCCAGCAGGCGCAAGGCTCCCATCTCAGCTGCTCAAGGTCCCGCCGTGTGCTACCAGGGGGGGCCCAGGCTGCTTTCCCCAAGGACCTCGATGCTGACGGATGCAGCACCACGTAAATATTTACTCCCAACCCAACGGCCTGGGAGAGACTCCAACCTACATGCTTTTTTTTTTTTTCCCCTTCCTTCGCCATAACTGGGTTGCAGCAGCGCTGTCGGATGGGCGGGTGCCGTGCCTGGCGTTATATAAGCTCTGTCCCACTGCGTCTGCTCCTTCTCTGCCTAACGACTCAAAACCTGCCACATCTGATCTGCTTCCACCTCCTGCCCAAGCCCCAGCTCGAAGGGACACGGAGGGAAAGGCGCTGGGAACCCAGCCCAGAGGCAGCACCCGCGGAGCACAGCTGTCCGAGCGACCCAGACCCCACACGAGCATTTGGCCGAAGCGCTGCTTCTTGCACCGCAGCTAAAAGAGGCGATCTGAGTGCCCCGAGCTGCTCACAGCCGTTTGGAAATCTTCCCTCCAGGCCAAAAGAGGCCAATTCGCTGCTCTCGAAGCACAGGCCACTTGAGAGCTGCTCCGGGAGCTGGGAACCCACTGTGAAAGGGGGTCAGCAGCACCTCCCGGTGCTCAGCCCAGCTTCGTCCCGCAGCAGAAAGCCCCCAGGACCACGGGCACGGCGTGCCCATGGGGTCACCTGCCCGCCAGCGCTGCCCCATCCCACCCACCCGGGACTGCTCTCCCCTCTCGTCACCCCAGCCGCTGCAGTACAGCTCCGTGTGGCACGGGATCCAAGGTCGGGCTTAGTCACAGCTCTGGCAGCGCTCCCCTGATTTAAGGACCTTTCCCAAAGCAGCGCAGAAAGCATGTTTTAACGGTGTTTTAATCAAATCCTTTAAAAGAACGCTTACGGCGAAAGAAAGGAGAAGCCTTTATGCGCTTCCCTGCCCCATGCCACGAGCTCCCACCCCAGGGACATGGCTGGAGCCTGAGCCCCCAGCTCCTGAAAATTGCTGATGGTCAGAACCCAAAAATAAAAAACACCAGGCTCCGTTTTCACGATGTTTGCCAAGACCCGAGGCACCGGGGGCTGGCAGGACTCAAAGGCGAGCCCAGCCTTCAGCTCGCCCAGGGGCGGCCCAGTGCTAAGCCCAGTTTTCCACCACTGGTCCCAGCACGACCTCAGCCCACGTCCCAGTGCCCGGTGATGCCAGCAGGGCACAAGGACACGGCGTGCCTGCCCCGGGGATCAGCATTATCGGGTCCCAATGGCTCCCAGAGCTGCCACACGCTCATCTCCATGATCCCAGAGCCGGATTGCTGCGAGGCATTGCGTCCCCGCAGAGCTCCCCAGGCAGGTCGAATTTGGTGGTTAACATTTCCTCCTTTCGTGGCAGAAAAAGAGAGGTGGAGGGGAACCCACCCCACGTTTGGCTTGGCTGGTGTTTTGGCCAGAGCCTGACAAGCGGATGGAGGAATGCAGAGAGACGAGGCCGGGGAGCGGAGCTCCTGCAGGAAAGCTTTGCACGGACAGGGACCGGTGTGGTGTGGGAGAGGATCGGCCACGTTTCCGACCCGCAACCCCTCCGGAGGGCAAAACCCAACCTGTGCACAGCCCTCCTCCGCCACGGGCAGCACCGGGAGTGCCGGCAGCCACGAGGGGAGGCAGCACACGGCGCTGGCACGTTCACAGTTAAATGTCACGCTCCTGCGGCTTCACCTCCGGCTTCCCGAGTGCCCACGCACCGAGATTTATGGGAGAGCCACGCTGCTTCCAGGAGGATGTCTGCTAGCCGAGAGGAGGCAGGAGAAACGAGGCCAGTTACAAAAACATCCCATTCCCAGGGCTTCAGAAGTCCTCGAGAGCCGCTGCAGGCTCCGGCAGGCGTGCGGCAGCCCCTGGGGAGAACCCGCACGGGGATTACACGGCCCTTCCACCCCCTGGGGGATTTGTGCCGAGGGGAAGGAGGTGAGCGCGGGGTTAGGCTGGACGAGGAGGCAGCGAGGTCCCAGTGATGTACCAACGCACCACGGCCACGCCACCGCACTTGCTGCAGCCCCGGGGACCCCACGGTGGGACCGGTGGCGTCGTGGCTGGGGCAGGGATGTGCTGTGGGGCGTGCAGCGGTGCTGGAAAAGCCCGGGGAGAAGGCACCGGGCCGGGAAGGAGGCAGCAAGGGGGAGCAGGCACGCTCAGCAGGGCTGCCCTTCTGAAGGACACTGCAGAGAGCACCGGCTGTGGGAAGCACACGTGGCTCAGCAGCGCCAGGGCCCCTCCAAAAGCCACTTTAACCCTTCTGGGCAGCAGGCTGGCGGCAGCCAGGTGGCTCCTGCCCCGTCAGCAAAGCCACCAGCGCGGCGGTGACAGACGCAGGGGGGTGCTGGCTCCTTCCCGCGTGACACGGGAACCGCGGAGAGCCCCGACACACGGACGCTTTCCTGGGCAAGCCCCAGATGAAGCCACCCGTGTGTCACCAGCCACAGGGGCCGGGCACTTGCGAAGCCGTTTCCCAGCCCAGCGAGGCACTGCCAGGGCCGGAGGAATGGAGCCGGGCGGCGTCTGCACGGGGAGGCCGGGGGACAGGACCGGGACCTCGGAGCCAAGAGGTGTCCGGGGGATTTCTCACAATTCCCCCTCCGGCAAACCCAAACCCCTCGCAGAGCAGACCTGCGCCTCGGATCACAAAATCGGGTGCTGCAGTGGGGAAGGCTTTCGTACTCTGTGTTTTGGGGTGGCAAAGGGCTGAGGATGTAGGAGCAAACCGCAGGCAGGGCTAAAGCCCCGCGTGGATGGAGGAGCAGAGCCCTGCTGCCAGCTCTCCTGCCATGCTGATGTCTCATTAGCTCCTGCTTTACCTGCCAACCGTTTTCCACAGCAGACCTCTCGTGCTGCCGAGGCCCCACGTTCCCTCCCTCTCCACGGGTCCCCCCTGCCCCACGGGGCCATCACGGCACCGGGATGCCTGGGGGAGGCTGTCCCAGGGGACGTCTGCCCCGCGGCACGGTGCTGGCAGGGGACATGGAGCCGGTCCCTGCGCTCTGCCAGCCCTTCTCTTGGTGCGTGGGGGATTTTGGGGGATTCACAGCCTGCGGTCGTAGAAACAGCTGTGGCTCCAGTTCTCTGGTGTTCCTCCTCGCTGTCCTGCCTGCTGGGGCTGCGAGGAAAGGGCTCCCCACGTTGTCCCCACGGCACAGCGGCGCAGCTCCCCGAGGCCTCGCTGCTGGCAGCCCCTCTGCTCCCAGCTGCAACCCATCGAGACAGCATTTTGCAACCCGCCCCCGGGGAAATAACCCGTGCTGCGCTCCCAGATCCTGACCGCAGCTCCAAAAAAGGAGCCGGACTTCTCTCTCCCCTGCGCAGCAGCGGAGCACCCGGCCATCCGCCGGCCGCTGCCGTTGTCCAAAGATCAGCCAGGCTTTGCTGATTGCTCCTGGCCTGCAGCACAGCCTCCTCCCGGGATGTCTCACGGCTGCTCTAAGTGCGTCTGGCCTCCGTCTGCCTTGTAAAAGGGAGAGGATCCGTCGAGCAGCCTGCGCACACGGAGCAGGGAGCAGGGCACGGAGGGAGGAGACGGAGCCGCACGCACCCGGCCCCGCTGCCGTTCGCAGACGTAGCGGGGAAGTCTCCAGGGAAGGGGATGAAAATTGAACTTGCAGCGAAGGAATTAAAGAGCTGGTGATTTACACCTAAAAATAGAGCAGAGCCACAGCTCCTGTCACCCTGCAAGGGGAAGTGGGAAAAGCACGGCACTTAAATTACATCCATCGCAGCTCCCAGGCTCCAACGTCACCACCTGAGCCTCCAACCCCTCCGGCACACCGAACGGGCTCGCTCGGGCACTGCCCAGCCCGGGCAGCTCAGTGGGGCTGGTCACAAACCGTGCTCTGCTCCGCCACGGAGCAGGCAGGATTTTCATGCAAGTCCAGGTCTCCTGAGGACACTTCTGCAGCTCCGGCGGGCTGATGGCAACGATTTGTGTTGGCTGGGGGAGACCTTTTAGAAAAGCATCCCATGGCCTCGATGCACAGAATGGAAATCTTTTGATCTTCCCCTCCAAAATGGCATTTTCTGTTTAGAAGTTGACATTTAACTTCTATTCTTTAAGGTACAGGTACATAAAAAGCTCGCAAGCAGAACAATTTGCTCCAGATCAAACAAAACGTTCCGTTCAACCCTCATTATTTTCCTGCGGCTAATTAGGAAGAAAAGCCAAGAAATGGGAACCTAATTAATTTATACTGCTGCTCGTGACTCACTGAGTTAATGCAGATCCCGCAGCGGGGCTGCAGGGCCAGCACCCACCCAGCGCTCAGGATGAAGCCGCCCCTGGCCTGGATCCCTGCAGGATCCGTCCCCCCGAACACAAGGTGCCCTGGCTGACTCCCAAACCTTGACGACGAGCTCGATTATACACATATGCCTCTAGAAACCATGTTGGTGCTGCATGGCAGCCAACAGCCATTAAGTCCCGTTGCTATTTGCTGCAGATACAGCCTTTATTTATTATTTTTTTTAGGTCTGACGTTACCATCCCACAGCCCTCGCTCAAACAGCCGGTCCCACTGCACGGCCACTGAATCGCCCCTTGTTTTCCTTCCCTTCCCCTCGCACTGCAAACAAACTGGGGGTGACGGGAAGGGAGTTTGCTGTGATAGGAGATCAATAGGTGCCTGGCACAGCCTCCAGCTCGCCCAGGCTTGTGTGCTCAGCCCGTCTGCCTACGGCGAGGCAAGCGTGCACGAGAAGGTGACCTGCCCGGCCCCTGCCGCTCTGCGGGAGATAAGAGCGGCGTTGATAGAGTCAAACCCTGCATGAGTCAAACCCTGAGAGCTCCACAGCCACCTACATCAAGGGAAAGCCTTCATCCCAGGCAAAGGGCTTACGGCGTCTCCGCATCTCGCCAGGAGGGGCTGGCGAGGGTTTTGCGGCAGGGCTGGTGAGGTCTGAGAGCCTGGCAGCTGCACCATCCTCCTGCCGCAGCACTTCGCAGCCAGCTCCTGCTCGTGAGCCCCTAACAAAGCCTCCGATGGAGGAGACAAGTCTAGGCATCCTGCAGCCCCGAGGCGGCTGGAGGAAGCACACATGTGCTTCCTTTTCCCAGATCTCCTCTGGGGACCTTCAGGGAGCAAAGCCCACGCCTCACAATGGGGTAAACAGAGAAAATGCTGCAGCCAGAGCCTTCCTCCTCAGCAGGATGCTGAGTGAGAGCTCCTCGTGCCCCTTGTGCACCGAGGACGGGAGCCAGAGCACCAGCACGGCTGGCCTGGCACACCGCAGGATCCAGGGACAAGGAGAAAGACAGCTCAGAGCCGAGCTGGGGTGAGAGGCTGTGCTATTCTGTGTCCAGAGTCTTTTAGAGAGGTTCTGTGGAGCCATTTAATGCATTCTGGCTGCTAGGACGAGCACCAGCCGAGGGAACTGGCAATACCTGGAGTGGGTCTGGTGTGCCGTGGAACCAGCCATCGCCGCAGGGCACCAGGGGCACTGCTCCTCTCCATCCCAGTGCCGGCCACTGGTGGGAAGGGCTCAGAGCACGAGGAGCAGCCCATGAACCCCACGTGAGTCCGCAACAGCTTGGCAGGGCAGGGCGAGGAGTCCTGGAAAGGGAAAAGCCTCTTCTGGTAACCCAGCGCCTGCAGCAACTTCATGCAGGAATGTGCCTCTCGTCCAGCCCGTGGTGCCAGCGCCTTGCCTTTCCTCGGAAACACCCACGTGGCTCCCCCAGGGCTGCTGGCTCCGCCGAGGGCCGTACCAGCTGTGGCAGGAGTCGTCTGGCTCCAGGGGGATACAGGAGGGCCAAACTTTACGCCCTGGTGGTACAGCTCCCTCCCAGCCGCAGGCAGCGCCAGCAGAGAAATGCTCACGCATGATTAATGTACTGCCCCCCACCAGGGAAACACAAGGTTGTGTTTTAGTGCGGGGCTGGATTTGGGGATGCAGAAGGGTCCCGAAAAGACGAGCAGTCTGGGGAACACAACCAAATGCGCCCCTTCGTCCTGCAGCAGCTGCAGGCAGGGGCTGCAAGCAGATGGGCCGCGCTCCCTGCCTGCCCTGACGTCCCTCCGTGCGTGCGCCCCCGCAGAAGCAAAATGCCCCCCTCGGTGAGGGAAGCCTCGTTCCCCCTGCACAGAGCCCTGCTGGAAGGTCGCAGGGGGTGAGGACGCTGCGCTCCAGCCAAACGAGATGCTGGTGCCGTGGGACCTTGACGGCAGCGCTGCAGTACTGCAGCGCAGGAGGAGGATGCAACGAGCCCAAGCACACGAGGCAGATCTGAATCATCTGCAGGCACCCTGGCTATCAGCCTGCCAGGATGGGTGCACCGCCCTGCAGAGAGCTGCTGTGTGCACTCACAAACAAGCTGCTTACGCAAACGGAGAGAGCGACTACGACGACGAGAGCTCCCTTTCCTGGGGCCCAATGCAGACCGAGCACGCGGGCACCCAGAGCCCCTCCGGCACGGAGCTGGGGACGGGTGCCTGCTGCTGGGTTTGCAATTTGCCAGCTCAGCTCTTCCCCGCCTTTCTTCCCAGGCACCCGGCAGGGCACAGCTCAGGGAAACCCGCTGAGACCTTTGCACGGAGGATCTGCAGGCTCACAGCACACCATGCCTGGGGATCCCAGCGGCTTACCCGGCGCCGTGCCGCGGCACAACCAAGCACGCACCGGGGCTTCCCCTTGCAGAGCAGCGAGCCCAGCACGGAGCTGGAACATCTCGATGCTCAGCCTCACCACATCCTCCCCACACCGGCTCATGCTCTGCAGGCACTGGCTTCCGCACCCCGTCCAGCTCGAGAGGATTTCCTGTTGGAAAACCAAGAGCGAGGGTGCCCCCGGCGAAGGCTGAGCTCTTCCCAAATTAAACCTCGCTGCCCTGACCAGGAATGCCTGCTCACAGCCAGCTGAGCCCGAGCACTCTTTAATCTTCCCTCCCCAGCCCGAAATGATACACTAATTAACCACGACGAACTGACATTAAACGCTTTGCCCCGCTGTGCTGCGCCGTGCCGCCGGCAGCAAACCGCAGCGGCGGTGCTGGTGCCCTTCGGCAGGAAGGGGCCCGTCCCGAGCCTCTGCACCAATTTACTGGCAAGCGCTGCCACTTGTGCCACCCTCAACCAGCCTGCACAGGGCTCAGCCCTGCCAGCGCCGCCCCTGAGAGCTGGCCCTGACACGGGGCACGCAGCACGAGCACAGCGCTCGGGGGAGAGCAGCAGGACAGCCGCCGCGTGGGACGGAGCTGGCCTCCGGGAGAAGACAGGACGGCCGCCTCCGATGAGGCTGGGGCAGCCCAAAGCCTGCCCGTGTCCCACGGGTCCTTGTCACCCGGTCGGTGGCACCTCGGCTGGGTTGACAGAGCGCTGCTGAAGCACATCGGGCTGGGCAGCACCAGCTCCAGCAGAAAGCATCCGTGCGCCGCAGGAGAGCACCGTGACGGTGATCCGCGGACAGGAGCGTTGAGTAGAAACACTTGAATTTTTTTGAGAGCAGGGAGAACTGCTGCAACAAAAGGCACGTACCCTCATTTTATCTCCGAAGCACTCACAAGAAATTAACAGATCAATTGGGAGTCTTTTACAGAGCTGGTATTAATTTCCTCTCAGCTGTAAAAAGGAAATGAGAAACAAAAGACATTAAATGGACTTGCCCGCATCCCCAAGCGAACAGCGTGAGAGCTGGCATCAGAACTCGGCAGCTCCCAATTTCCAGTCCTATGTTTAGATAATGCCTCTCCTTCAAACCAAAAGGAAAGCCAAGGGCACTCTGCATGAGAAGCAGATATAAAGAAGGATCTACTTGCTATTACAGGAGGGACCCGTGGCGCCCTGGACTGTCACCCAACGGCTCCAGAATTTCAAGCAGGGAGGAAACACGGAGCCACCCGGAGATGCTGCTGGAGCAAGCAGTGATGCCTGGCATCTCGAAGAGCCCTGGGCTGCTTGGTTTCTTGAGGAGCCCTCTCCCAGACCCCGTGGGGCAGAGCTGCGAACACAGCAGTGCCCCTTCGCCTCCCGATGGGAACAAGGGAGGCGTAACGCAGCCTCACCGGGGCTCCTGCTCGACGAGATGCTGTAAAAACCAACGTTCTCCTCCAGAGGAGCTTTGGAAAACTGCTCAAGGAAGGAACTGCTTGGCGCTAGGTGCCAAGCTGGATATGAAAAACCTCCACCAAGTCCAAGGTACCCGGTAGCCCCGGTCCTGCCAGCTCGGTGCCGGCATTCCTCTGGCGGGCACGTTCCCCGGCCGCTCCCAGGCCAGGGGCTGGGATTACCAAACCTGCTGAAAGCCTGCAGAGCGGCTCCCCGCTCCGTTTTGCTAAGGCGTGACCGTGTGAACCTTCCCCTGCCTGTGGCAGTGGTCCAGCAGCCGCTGGGCACGCGGGGCCAAAGCTCTGCTGCGGCTGCTGCAGGACTCAGGCTGAGCCCGCAGCCCCGTCCCGGGGCCGGTGGCATCACACCGGCACGCTGGTACGGCTGGGTTCTTGGGGGCACGGCTCATTTACCCCAAAAGACTGAATTTTCTATATGGCAACAGCATCCTCGCCTGGGTTTGTATCCTCCAGCCACATCAGAGAGGTGTCAGCAGCTGGAGTAGAGCTCTTTGAGACGGCCCAATAAAAAAAAAGGCTACAAAAACCGTTCCAGCTCCATGGAAAAGGGCCAGGAGCTAAACATAACCGCTCGGCAGCCGTATTTTTCTCAGACTTCTTCAGCTGCTGCAGCGTGCGCTGGATGCCACAAATAGCTGGGCTAGGAGGGGTCGGTGCAGCCGGTCTGGCTGAAGCCGTGGGCTTTCTGCAATAAAACCGTCCACGTTACCTTTGTACAGCACAAAGCCGAAGCTCACACTGCTCCGTGAAGATATTGAACTGCTCTGGAGTAGAAGACACTCAAGGCGATGTTCGGAGACTGCTGGTCACCCAGAATAAGACTGCAAGCGCTCTCCCAGCTTCTTGCTTTCAACCACATGGTGCAGCACTTAGTAACTGGTTCCTGCTGGCCCTTGGAGCCCCAGAAAGAGTTAAACCTGAGCGAGCCCAAGGTGACCACTGGTAAACTCCCCAGGCAGAGCAATGCCAATCGCCCTTCCCAGGAAGGGCAGATTTCCTACCAGGAACACGGGCAGGAAAGACAAACAAAAGCTTTTCAGGAAACAACCTGCTGGTAGCCACTGCGATCAGAGGGAGGATGCGATTGCAATATCTCCCCGATTACTACCGGACTTCGCGAACCGAGACAAAGCCGCGCCACCTGCAGCACACGACGGCGGCGAGCCGGGAGCCAACGCGAGTGTCCAGCCACTTCGCCTCTTCCTGAGCTCCCCGCGGGAGCTGCCGTGACGCAGTTTCAGGCCGGGACCCGAGGGGCTGACAAGTCCCGGGGGCCGGGAGCCACCTCCTCAGGCCCCGTTTCAGCCTTCCTGCGCTGGGACGGGGTCGGTCCTCCAGCATCCTTCCCTAGCAGGAGCATGCACGGTGATATTTCGCACCCAGCCAACCTAATATACGTGCTCCTGGTGGCAGATGCTCTCTTTTCTACGCTGCATTTCACAGGCACGAGGAGCCCGTGTGTTACCCCAGGGACCGGGACTGCAGAGGGAAACTGAGGCTGGACAGTCCAGCTCTCCTGTTTAAAGGTCTGCGCACGCTTAAGTCTGTGCCTGTGGCATTTGTGCTGCTAAAACCTCCAGCACCAGGGCGAGAAGCTGCCTGCTGTATGGATTTGTCACTAAGATCTGGCATGTCGTGACTCCTAAACGCAGAGTAATTCCAAGCCCTGAAAAAACCCTGCTGTAAATCTCCAGAAGGGAGCCTGCTTCTGCAGATGTGCCTCCTGCAGGCTTAATAGAGAGAGGGGAATGATTTCTCTACCACCACCCACTATTAAGTGGAATTCAAGAGCTGTCCCTCGAGGCTGATTGTGTTATGACTTTCTGGAGACAAAGACCATTGCATGCTATGATGTTTATGAGTCACTCCTGGGCAACCCGAGGAAATGCATTTGTTCCCTTCTGATTACGAGCAGTACTTTGTACTCTTCAACTTTCCACTCCGGGATCTCAGAACATCGCACCAACTTCCTGAGCCTTCGGTCAGCCCTGTCCCCATCACATCCATCGTGCTGGGGATGGAGCTAGCAGGTGGGCCAAGCTCTCTTGGAGGCAACCCCGAGCCACGCGGTGACGTATCACCAAAGCAAAAGCCGCCCAATTTTCACCACGTGGCTGTGGGCAGCGATCAATCTTTGATCTCGCCTTTGCTGAGCAACCCGCAGCAGCAACGTGTGCGTGCGTGCCTGCCTGCAACGATTTTAATTTCAGCTCTTCGTTCCCAAGCAGAAGCACACGGGTGTTCTTCTGCCTGAGGACAGAGCAGGAGAACAAAACACCACAAGATATCCCTCCCTCAATTAATACACAACTGGAAGGTGCTGGAAAATTAGAGAGAGAAGCGAGATACCATCAAGCATCACGTAGAATAGGCGGCGATCGTACGACTCGCTTCAAGCAGCAGCACATCCGTGGGCAGGAGAACCGAGCATCGACACTTGGCCAGAGCCAAACTATGGCCACAATTCCCCTTCAAAGCTTCACTTTGAAGCCAGCCAGCAGAGATTTCAAAACCCCAAGGCTGTTATCAAGCTGCACCAGAGAGAGAGGTGCACCAGAGAGGTGCAGCTCGGCTCCGGCACCAGAACCGGAGCTCCGTCTCGGCTCAGCTAGCCCGTGTTTTCGCGGAGTATTCCTGATGGATTTGGTTTTATTTGAACAAATTAAGCCTTGGGGACACAAAAAGAAAAAAAAAGAAAGTAATCAAATGTTTACGAGGCAGCTGCAGTAATTCATCTTCATCATTGCTTGCTTAAAGTTTCCTCTTTCAGTGCCCACAACCGCATCCAGAGAGCGCCTGCTGGGGCGATGCTCTTGGCGCAGGACTGCCTCCTGCACGACCCTGGGACAGCCCAGAGCCAAACCCCGGTCCCCTGAGCTCCCCAGTTCCCCTGAGCTCCCTTGCAGACAAGGAGCTCCGTTCCCTGTGCCGCAGATACCCGTAACCCAAAGAAGGACCCTCTCCCCTTCCCTCCAGCTCCAGCCAGTTTGCATTTCTCCATGCGTGCTTCGCAACCTGTTTTGCCACGCTAATTGAAGGCAGCAGCCTACTTCTCCGCCCCACTAATTTTTAAGGGATCTCTGGCAGCTTTGGGTATTATGGACAAGCTGTGGCTGCGTGCCTGAGATGTTCTGGGGTAGAGGACATCACGGAGACCATCTGATGCAGGGTCCTGAAAACCAAACAGGCCAAATACCAGCTCCTTCTGCTTCTACCCCCAAACCATCCAAGGTCTATTTGAGGTCTCAGGGGAGGGACAACTTCCCAACATGTCCCCAGGAGCTGGGCCAGCGCTGATCCAGGCTCTGGCCATCGCAGGACTTCGCCAGCCAACACTCACATCCCAAATCCCACCTGCAAGCTTTGTGGGAAGCTCACCCTTCCCCGGCCCCTGGCACAATCAATAAATGGGACGAAACAAAAGCTTCAGTTCCCGAACGGCCTTTGGGTTCAGAAAGCACAGCAGGTGACGAGGTCCCCGTGCAGGGGAAAGTCACGACTGCAAATCACGTGTCATTCTGTTTTAATGGACATTATGCCTCGCCGGGGAGGTCCGGGCTGAGATTAGCAGCACCGCTCTCACAGGCGTGTTCATCTTTCCCCACTCCACCACCATCCTGTACTCCACAGCAGGAACCTTTCGCTCTTCCAGCCCTAATTAACGTAATGGTTTTCTCAGATCCACGGATGCTTTTTTTTTTTTTTTTTTTGCTCAGACATCAGCAACGGGCAGACCAGGACGAAAACAACACCGTGGACGTTCCTTCTGAGATGGCAAACCAGAAAGGGAGAGAAGGCAAACCACAGCAAGCGCTGGATCGTTCCCCGACCAGGAAGCTGAACGCAACAAGTCTGCATTAGAAGAGGCTGTTTAAATTCATTAGCACGACAATTTACACTTGGGTGGCACCAGCTGCATCAGTACTTCAAGCTCCTTCCCTTGGTTATTCACCAGGCCTCAGTTCCCCTGCAGAACAGCCCCCAGCTCGCCGACACAAACGGGGCGACGCGTGCCGGGGTTTGGGGCGCTCTCAGCCCGCACGCCTGCCCGCCAGGCTCCCACCTTGGTATTTGCAGCCCCTGCACATAAGGAGTGGGCAGGCTGTAGGACAAACCTTGGGCTCCCCGAGGGAATCCACATCAGAGCGCCCAGACCCAGATTACAGAGCCCACGGAGCCTGCGGCAGCCCAAACCCATCCCAGCGGAGCGGCTCTGCCATCGCCCGGCCCCGCCGTGCTCCCGCGTCCTCCTCGCCCCACGGAGCCTGCGAGCCCTGCCAGGCAGACGGCGAGCAGAGATAACTCCCAGATAACGGGGAGCAGAGATAACTCGGGGCGTGCTCTCGCCACGCATCATGCACACATATTTCCGACACGATGACGAAGGCTGAAGCACGTCCGAACGTTTCTTCTCGTCTCCCTCCCGAGCCGTGCAAACGGCATTGCTCTCCCGGCGCTGTCCCCTCGTGTCCCGTCTCAGGGATGAATTTCTGCACCCCAAACCTGCTGCTCCCCGCTCCCTGCCTCCAGCACAACAGGTTTGCTACCCGGCTCATTCACCCCAACAAGTCCTTGCCCCCAGCTTTCAGGTTTTTGTGAGAGCTCCGGGGTGGCCCCTCCAGGAGCACCCAGCCCCAGGAGACGGATGCGGCAGGCTGAAAACCAGAGGGTGGCATTTGAAAAGCGCTCAAGCGTTTTAGCACCCAAGTCTGGCTGTCAGACTGCAGCTGTCAGCCTCTAAAAACGTTCCCTCGCCAATTTGGAAACCGTCCCCGCTCCTCCGAGCGCAGGATCCGACCCGCCGTGCCCACAGCTGCCCCCAGCCTCCGCCGGGCTCGCTCTGCCCACAACCCCATGTGCGTTGGTCACGTTTTGCTCGTCTTTTTCCAGCTCCTATCGCCAGCCCGCAGGCCCCGGGGACTTCCTTAATCTCGTTCCTCTCCAGACACCGGCAGCGACAGGGACGGCCAGCCGGAGCTGGCCAAAGGCAACCAACCGCCCCCGCAGCGCCGCCGCTGAACGCAGGAGCTTGGCCCGCTGCGTGCCTCGTGCCCTGCAAGCGGTGCTGAGCCGTGTCACCAAATCCCAGGGCTTTGGGCTCCCTCTCTGCCAGGACAGCTGGCTCTGCGGGGACACGCTCCCCAGGTGGCTTTAGGGCGCTCTGACAAGGACAGGGGCGATGAGGGGGCATTTTCCTGCAGGCACCGGGACGGTGCTGGCTGCTGCCAGACGGGCTGTGAGAGACGGAGACACCCCGCACAGCCCCGGCCCAGGCACACAAACAGAGCAAGGGCTGCGGAGGGGGCAGAGAAGGCAGAGCAATGACTCAGTGATTACTACGGGCTCCGAGCAGAGCCCGCTGCACCGGGCGCTGAATTAGCGTCTCGCACGCACCAGCGAGCAAAAGCAGGGCAGGAGAGCTCGGCCACATAGCGCTGCCCCGCAGGTACCCTCTGCAGCAGTCCCACGTGCAGGCGTGTAGGAAATAACGTCCCCGACACCTGCTTGAGTGCTAGGTGCAGCGGTGAGGCTGCTCCGTGAAGGACCGTGGGGACCTGGGAGCTCTCCGATGCAGGAGAGCCACTCGGTGCAGCTGATCCTACGAATAACACGGCCGTCCTCCGTCAGACCTGGCCCCGGGATGGAAATGTGACTGCTGTGCTTTTCTGTTTTAAAAGGCAGGACGTGAGACGGGCTTTGGGGACGCAGCTAACCCCGCAGGTGGGCAGGAGCGGGTGCCGTGGCTGGTGGTTTGCAGCACAACTCCGACCACCAGGCCCCAGCCCGGGCCTGGACGAGCCAGCGAGGGGACTGCTCACCACAAGCGGCTGTTTACAGCCCTGACTCACTCCTTCCCTTTCCCCCGAAACGGAAAACTATTTACAGCTGAACCCGAACGCTCCTCGTCGTCTTCTGGAGCCGTTGGAGCTGAAAGGTCGTTCCCCTCTGCTGCTGGGCTCAGGAAACCAGGTCTGTCCAGCCGGGCCTGTGCTGGGGACGGCACCCAGCCCTTCCCCACCCGCTCCTCCAGCGCCCTGCAAAGGAAACCCTCCCGGTGCCCTCACAAAGCCCTCGCAAACAGCCTCGAGGAGGTGAGTAAGGCAGCAGGGAGGCCGGGGACAGAGGGATTGGGACGTGCCGTGGAGGTCTGACGTCCTGGGGACACGCAACAGGCTGAGGCAAAGCCTCCTTGCGACACTGCAAGCTAATGCTGCTCCGCTCCTGGCACCGTCACCGCCAGATGTGGCCTGCACGTAGCTGGTGGGGCGTTGGAAAAGCCCGGTCGTGTCTGTCCCTCCCCCCCTCTTCTCCTCCGCAGGCTGAAAATACTGCTCGAGCACGAAGGGAAGCAGGCAGCAGGCAGCAGCAGCCGTGCCCTTCCGCGCTGGGATGAGGCAACGCAGAAGCAGCCCACGCCTGCGAGACACGCGTCGGTCACAAGCGACATGTCCTGTCCCAAAAAGCGGGGTGCAGGAGTGAAACGAGGGGATGAAATGCCTCAAAGGGGCATCCCCAGGATCCTTGTACGTCTCCCCTTAAGCCCCAAAGGCTGTCTGTGAATTACCCAGAGCAATAAGGAGAAACTGAGCAACAGGACAAGGGTCTGGCTGCATCTCCTGGCACAAGGAAGAGCTCTGTACGTGCTTCCGAGCCCCTGGACTGCCTATGCCGTGTGGTCACCCCCTGGTACCCCAGTGGGGGACACCTAGAGGCGATGTGCGGGGCTGAGACACGGCGGTGGCTCTGCAGGGCGCTCCTCCACCGCGCGCGGCTCCACCACCGGCCCACCCAGGGGCATCCCGAGCTGCAGGAAGGGGAGGTCGGGAGGCACCGAGCCCTCACGGGCAGCAAAGGCCAGGTCCCAGCCCAGGCTGCCTCAATTCCTGAATTCCCCCGTGTTGAGGAAAGCCCCTCGCTTGTCCCCCGCACCGCTGCCTGCTCCCGGAGCATCGAGCCGCGTGCGCTACCAGCGCCTGCGGGGGAAACAAGGCTTGTTTTGCTGCTCCTGCAGAGCTTCTTCTGATGCAGGACAGGATGGATGGGGCGAGTATTTAGATGCGGAGCGGCGAGACGTCCGTGCAGGTCACAAGCCGAGGGAGCCTGAATATTCAGCTCTACCAGCAACGTGGGAACGGCACGCCGAGCCGGCCCCGCCGGCCCCCTCACTCTGACGCAGTTTCAAAACCCTGGGGAAGAGGACGAGGAAGAGGACGATGCCCCGTTACGGCTCTGCTGCCAAAGCCCCTGCTACTTCGGTAGCCGAAGGTACGGTTTTGGCATCAGCAGCATCCCTGCAGAGCACCTGCCATCCTCGAGGGACCCTTGCCAGAGTTGCAAGGCAGCTCCCAAAATACTCCCCATCACCGCACAGCCCTGCGGAATACTTTTAATGTGAACAAACCGAGCTCAGCTGACGACCAGAAATAACTTTCCACGCAACGCAAACAAACCCTAACTTCAGGGAAGGCTCCCAGAACAGCCTCTGGCTGCCCAAGGGGACGTCCCCGTGCCCCACGGGCCCTCCGCTGCCCACGGAGGGGCTTCGGGCAGCGAGCGGAGGTTCCCAAATTGTGCCCTGAGCTCGGCCGAGAGCAGGGCCCTGGCTGGACAGGGGCCAGCCGCGTTAGCCCCTCCTTTCTCCTCCGGCTTCCGCACAGATACTCCTGATTTCATCACTCTTTACTCCCCGAGACAGACGGCGGAGAACGCGGTGCAGTAGCCCCGAACGGCTAGCAGAGGTCGCTTAACATATGCTAGGTGAGGCATGGGAAAGAAGATTTCAGGGCTGCGTTTCCTGCGGCGAGGCTGCGTTCAGCTACGCGCGCTTTGAAGCATTTTGCTCCACGGGGGAAGCCCGGAAGGGATGAAGCCCGCGTGTCCCGCCTCGCCGCGCCGCTCTGCTCGCCCAGGAAGCCTCTGGGTCGGAAACGTTTTCACTGGTTTGCCTACGCGTGAATAAAACATGCAGGAGGGATTAGGAAAATGGGGTTTTACCGGCCTGTGCACTCTCGCAGCAGGCTGGGAATGGGATGAGATATTTTAGGGGAAAACTTAGGCAGGGAGTGTCTGCGCTCCTGGCCATGTCTGGGGTCTCTGGGACCCACTGGACCAGGACGGAGCATGGTTTAAAGTGAGCTCCCGAGGGAAGTGTCCCTGGCTGTGATGTCTCAGGACCCCCAGCAAGATTTCAATCCGTTGCAGTGCTCCAGAAGGAACACTGCTGCTAGGGCTGTTACGGCTCTGATGGTAATTAAGGAACAAAATTAAGACAACACAGATCCTCCCTCCCTCCCGTCGCCCACTCTAGGTCTGGGACGGGCGAACATTTCACCTGCCCTCTCGGCTTAATCGCAGCCGAGAAATCCCCGGCTGGAGCGGGGCCAACGCGACCTCCCGAGGTCTGGCCCTCGGGTGCCGGCGGGCACGAGGCGGTCGCACCGCGGCACGCCGGCGGGCAGTTCGCTCGCTATCGATCCAGCTGCAGAAGTTTGGGAAACACTCGGTCAACACCCGCCGGCCGCCCTGGCACGCCGCTGCGTTCCTGGAGCCGTCATCCCGTGGGGTCTGCTCCCAGCCCGCTGCCCCCGGCCGCTCGCCACCCTTCCCGCATGGGTCCTCGGGGGACACGCCGCGGCGGCAGGGGGTTTGGGATGCCCACCCCGATTCCTGGGAGGAAGGGGAGGCCGAAGCCGGGAGAAATGGTAAGTGATTTCTCCAAGGTTACAAAAGGCGTCTGTGGTTCGGGAAGGAAACAAAGCAACGAAGCCGACGCTTCCTCCCCGGTGCTGCCTGCCTCCCAAATGATGTAAAGGAAACCTAAAACGCCCCTTGCCCGAAGAGGGGATGGTCAGCGCTCGGGGAGCATCTTCGCTGATGCTCTGGGCATCAGGACAAGCAAGCCTGCCCCGACCAAGGGGGCAGGGGTGCCCGCTGCGCCGGCTGCTGGGCCTGCAGGAAACACAAGGTCGCGGGGAGAGAGATGAGACCCCCGTCCTGGGGTGCCCGGGGGGCTGCCCGGGGTGTGCAAGGGGATTTGCCCGGGGGTGCTGCCCCGTCCAGCCAGGGGGTCGCACCCGGGATGCTCCGGGGGTCGCACCCGGGATGCTCACAGCACCTCCCCCGTGAAGCCCGGGGGTCCCTCCCGGGGATACCGTGGGGCGCCCACCCGGGAGGTCGCTCGCGATGGGGACCCTTCCCCTCACCCAGCACCCACTGCCGCCAGCACCGCCGACCTACCCAGCTTCATCAGGCAGGCCAGCAGGATCCAGAGGGAGATCTCAAAGGGGATGCGGACGTGCGAGTAGTCGATGTCCAGCACGGGGAAGGCTTTGCGGGGCTTGGCGTGCCCCTCGCCCGAGTGGTTGGCCGCCTGCTTGTTCAGCGGGTGCATCTCCTGCGCCGTGGCCGGCGGCGGCGCGGCCGTGATACCCCCGGGTTCCCCTCCCGGTACCGGTGCCGGGTGTCTCCGGGAAGGCTCGGAAGCCAACATGGGGTTGGCCTGCAAGCCCTGCCCGGGGAGCAGCGAGCCCAACAACACCAGCAGCACCCATGGCAGGAGGCGCAGGGCCATGGCGCAGGGCGCTGGGCGCGGCGGGGGCTCGCCGGGGACCGGGACCCACGGGAGGTTCGGGCTCGGAGCAACCCCGGCGGTAGCCTGCGAGGAACCGGGACCGGCACCGGGGCTTGGGCGGCGGAGGAACGGCGGAACATCCCCCGGAGCGGCCGGGGCGGCCGCGGGGAGGAGGCAGGGGCGGAGGCGGCCCCGCAGCGCCTGCGGAATGCAGCGCCCTGGGCACGGCGGCGGGGCCGGGCCGGGGGCAGGGCGGGGAGGGGCGGAAAAAGGGGGGGAAAAAGGGGAAAAAAAGAAAAAAAAAGGGGAAGGGGGTGGGGGGGCGGAGGGGGTGGGGAAGGGGGGTGGGGGGGCGCGAGGGGGAAGCGGGGGTGGGTGGAAAGGGGGAGGGGGGAATGGGGAGGGGGGTGGAAAGGGGGGTGCAGATGGAAAGGGGGAGCTGCAAAAGAGGGGTGCAGGTGGTAAGGGGGTGCTGGGAAACGGGGGAAGTGGGGAGGGGGGCGGAAAGGGGGGGGGTAGCTGGGAAATGGGGTGCAACCGGGAACGGGGGGCTGCAAAGCAGAGGGTGCCGCGACGCGGTGCAAGTGGGAAGGGGGAGCTGCAAAGTGGGGTGCAACTGGGAAGGGGGGGTGCTGCGAGATGGGGTGTAACTGGAAAGGGGGGGGGGTTGAAATGGCGCAACTGGGAAGGGGGCACTGCAAAGTGGGGTGTGCTGTGAAACGGGGTGCAACTGGAAAGGGGGGGGTGTTTTGAAACTGCAACTTGAAAGGGGCACTGGAAAGCGGGATGCAACTGGAAAGGGGGCATTGCAAAGTGGGGTGTGTTGTAAAACGGTGCAGCTGGAAAGGGGGGCACTTCAAAGTGGGGTGCGATTGGAAAGGGGGGTTGCAGGGCTGAGGGGCGTGCTGCAAAGTGGGGCGCAGTTGGAAAGAGGGCACTGGAAGGGGGGTGAGGGGGGCTTTGCAAAGTGGGGTGGAACTGCAAAGGGCGTGCGCAGGGGCAAGGGGTGCACTGCAAGGCGGGGTGCAGCTGCAAAGCAGGGTTAGAACCCAACAGGGGGAGCAGAGGAGCAGGAGGGCACTACTGCAAGGCAGGGGGCGACTGCAAGGGGGTTGCATGGGTCAAGGGGTGCGGTGCAAAGCGGGGTGCAGTGCAAAGGGTGGGGCAGGGAAACGAGGGGGTGCTAGAGCAAGGTGGAGTGCAGTGCAGGGCGGGGTTCGGCTGAAAAGGGTACACGGAGGAGAAGCGTGCGGCGGGCAGGGGTGCAAGCCTCAGAGGTAGGTGCGGTGCAAGGTGGTGCAATGCCAAAGGGAGGTGCGTGGAGGCAGGCTGAGCACGTGGAGGGGGATGAAAATGCGTGGAAGGGTGCACAGGGGCGAGGTGGGCACAAGGAGTCAAAGGGGCCGTAATGCAAGGTGCGAAAGGAAGGGAGGGAAGGGGGATCTGGGCCCAGGCCGGGCGGGTGCTGCTGCTGGAGGGGTGCAGTGGGGTGACACTGCAGGGCTGGGGACAGCAGAGCACTGGGAGAGCGGAGCAGCCGCCTGCCTCCTCCGTGTTTGCTGTTGGGAGAGGGGAACGGGGCGGTGGGATTTGCAAAGCTTCCAGTGGGGTTAGAAGGGGCCTGGTGGGCATTGGCTGTTATTCTAGGCCGGCGGGCTGCTGTAACCCCATCTGCGCCTGTTGGTAGCTCCGTGCCCTTCGTCCTAGTCACCAGGAAATCTGATAAGGATCTAATAAAACCCTGGGCGTAGCGGGGGGGGGGGTTGTTGTTCAGCACCACGCGCCTGGGCTCCGCCACCCTGATTTCTTGGCTCTGCTGCGCTGTTCCTGAGCATCACTGGAGCCATCAAAGCTGGCGCGAGTTTTGAACTGATTTAACAAGTGAAAGTCAAGGGCAAGTGAGCTTTTTGTTAAAAACACAGTCCCTGATCCTTGGGGGCACTTGGTGTGGGAAAGACGTGGGTTCTTGGCAAGGCGCATGGAAGGTAAAACCCAAGAGCTTTGAAGGTTATGCTTGCTGCTTTAGATCAGTGACGTTCCTCTTTTAAAATGGCATCAGCTTCCAGCGTGATGGTGCTTGGGGAAAGCTGCAGGAAACGCCGACGTTCGTCCTCTGGCAGACCTGGGCGGGAAGAGGGAGCACGCCGTGTTGCTGGTGGAAATGATCAACGACAAACGTGACCCATCAATTAACGTGGATCACGAGTCTGAGCAGGAACCAGCTAGGTGTGTCAATTCCTCTCTTCCGCTTGGTTATGTCCTCAATAGTCAAATTAATCTGTTTTACCAATTAAGCAAGAAATCCTGAACGTTTCTCCTTTTGAAAGAGCTTAGTCATAACTGGGTGAGAAGCCTGATCCTAGACTATGGCAGCTAATTTGTGTTTCAGCTGAAGCAGGATTGGTGCTGGGAGCATGCGGGCAACTAGACGCTGGTTCAGGAGCAAACACTGGCTCTGGTTTTCTTTCAGAAACAGTTCCGAGAAGCTAAAACTGGTACAATGTTCCCTTGAAATAACTGGGTCAGATTCGTCCACCTCCTCACGCCTAGATCAATCAACAGTCGTGGTGGGCTGGCACGAACCGTCTAGTATCTCACTATTGTACCTTTGCCAGTGGGGGATGCAGCATCAAATTAACTTCTTGCTACTTTGCAACTTTGCTACTTTGCTACTTTTCTTGCACTTGCCTGGCTGAATAACGCTGGCTGGACAGAGGCCTTTCAACCTATTGAACAGGCTGGTGCTCTGGAAATGACTTAAGTTGGTGCAAATTCTTGCCAAAGGGGAGAGATATTCCCGCTTCCTCCTGATCGGGACACAAAGACTTGGAGACATTCAATTAAATCTGCGTACCGGAGTTAATGAATCGTCTCTGCAGTGCTCTGATAGTGGCAAATATCCCCATCGGGGCCTGGGGGCTGAGCTGCCTTGGTACTTTTTTCAGCTGTTCCTTGCTCGTGTGCCATGAGAGGAGTCCAGTTACCTGCAGCTTTTTACGGCCCAGCCGAGACGCCCGCTTGAGAGTCTTGGAACTTGCACCACCCTCGCACTGGGAGGGAGCGTAACGAGGCTTGAGCTGCTTGGCCTGCAAAGGGAGAGCAAAACTACTGCATGAATGGGCACCTGGAGCTTTAAAAATGTCCAATCAAGCAAATTGCGTAAGTTATAATACACCAGAGCTTATCCTATTGTATCCTGGAGAGCAAAATCACGCACTGTGGATACAGCTCCTCCGCATTTAACTTCATAATTGTCTTCCTTGGAAAGATAAGGGTGTCCCTGGAAATACTTTGCACCTCTTTCCTTCAAGCAGCCATGCAGCTGGGCACCTGCACTGACCCAAGTTCCTCCAGGCCACGGAAGCACACAATTTCACAACCAGCACCCACTAATACAGTACCCAGCAAATGCCCAGAGCTGTGTTTACATCTAAGTCGTGCAGGATTCAGTCCTCATGTTGAGGAAAATCTGCAGCAAGGCTTTGCTCTTCCATAGTAGCTTTGACCAGAGCATCTGAATATTTTCCAGTAGACATTAATCATCAAAAGGTAAACATCTTTTACATTGCTCAGGGAGGCAAACCCAGCCAGACACACAAGAGAAGGGAACTGTTTTCTGTAGATTTGCTCAAAGAAACCGGGAATGCAAACCTTGCTGTACATACTGGCTGCAGTCCACGCTGGCTACGCGAATATTTTTATACATGTATAGTCTATCTCTATATTAGACACAGCTGTTGCTTTCTCATCCTCTGTGTATTTATTTGAAAAAGATGAACTCGGCACAACTACCTCTCGGTTTATACTTTGATGCTGTTCCCCCATCCCTGCTTCCAACTCAATTGGCTGGGCAAAGTGGATGCAAGTCAGGCTTTCTGTCAAATGGTTTTCTTTTTCTCTGGTCTGCTCCAATAAACAACACAGTTAAGTGGAAAGTAAAGGATGCATGCCACTAAATTTTATTTCAGCTGCTCTAGTTGAACCATTTCTGCCTGCAAAAAAAATCTGGTCCAGCTCCAGCACTCACTGTCTGATGTCTGCAAGACAAACCGTGTTGCTTCTCTCTCACGGAGCAAGGTCTACACCTACAAACCTGTGTACATGTGTGCTGTGACTTCCTCACTATGTCACGGTGTGGAAAACTTAACTTTCTCATGAATTTTCTACATTTTTTACACTATTTTTTTGTGTGTGTTTGCATGCATATGTGTAGCATACATTGATGACCGGAGACGTGTATTTACTGACAGCATTAAGTAATGCCTTCTGTCTGACTTAAATTATTTTCCCTCGTGTTATAAACAGGCCAAGTCCAACTCTCAGGCAGTTTTATTCCTTGCTCCCTGTCTGTTTCTTGAGACTGAAAATCCAGCCACCCTATTTCATGAGGATACTCTCCGAGGTGGTTATATGGCACGACATTGGGCGCTGGGAAGAGAATGCCTTGTTTACATTCCCCAACGTGCCTCCAGTTCCCTTTGTGACCACAGCGAGTTCCTTAAACTCTGCAGATCTGCAATCCAGAATGAGTAAGTACCCACAGCTCTCCTTGACTTCAGCCACTGTTATGTCTATCACCAGCTCTGAAAAAAATCAAGCCTTCTATGCCCCAATTTCCTCTCTGTCAGCAAGCAAAACTTACATGTCAAGGGCATCTGAAGCCTGACGGATTTTTGCGTGGAGCTTCAGATCCCCATGAGGACGGCAGCTGAGAAAAGAAGATAAAACCTTGTTGTAAGGGTGGTAGTGATGGATACCGATTATTATTTGTTTAATTAAAAGAGCCTGGACAGACGCAGAGGCAACAATTAATTATCTCCGGTAAAAACTTTGACCACAGCTAAATAAATTAATGGGTTATGAGATGAAGACAAATCATTAAAGCTAATAGTTGGTCTGTCCTTTATAAATCGAGAGGTATATGGGAAATTCCTCAAGCTCGCACATAACGTCTGATCTAAGAGGCTTTTTGCTCTGTTAACACAGAATAGGGGAGTAGCAATTTCCTTCTGTTGTGCAGCTGGAGTTATCTAGGAGCTGTAAAACGATGTTCTAAACGAGAATTTAATTATTAAAGTTTATTAATAGACTTCAGAACGTTTAGTTGGGGATGTGAATCACAGAGGGATGAATGTTTAACTCCTGAAATATTTATTTCGCAGCCTCCTGAGAACAGGAGGGCTGCTTCCCCCGTGTCCAGCAGCATTGCACCTCTGGGCGCCCCACAGCAGCTGGAAGGCCAAGGCGCGGGGAAGGTTTTTTGCAAACACTGCCACCCCCTGGCTCTTTCCACAGAGTTATTTCTCCCCATAAGAAAATTAACTTTGTGCTGCCTGGGGGGAGCCTGAAGCTTAACGTGAGGGAATTGCTTGTGGAAGGGGCACTCGTGTAGGGCTGGGGGTTAGGATTTCCACGGGGACACGCTCTCAGGCTGACGGGGAGCCCAGGCCTTGGCCTTGCTGTCGCCGTGCCCGCCGAGGCCCAGCCCAGAGGCTCCCGGCCCGCAGACGGGCGGCGGCAGGGGGAGGCCGGGGCACCCCACGGGGAACGTCGCGGGCCCCCGGAGCCCCCTGAGGGGACTGCGTGAAGGGAGGCCCGGGCCTAACCCCTCCGCGGACTACAACTCCCAGCAGCCCTCGCGCGGCACACCTCCCGCCCCCCCGCCTCGCCGATTGGCCGAGCCCTCCCGAAGCGCCCTCTCCCCTTTTTCCCGTTGGCTCGGGGGCGAGCTGTCAATCACGGGGCGGCGTCCCTCGGCAGGACGGGCCGGGGAAGGTATTCTCGAAAGCGACTTGCGTCGTTTGCGCGGGGCTGAGGCCGTGGCGGGTGCCCGGGGGGTGGTGGCGCAGTTGGCGTAGCGCATGCGTAGGGCGGGCGGCGGCGGCGGTGGTGGCGGGGGGGTGCTGCTGAGCCCCGGACAGGCGGAGGGGGGGCACCGGGGCACGGGGCGGGGGGGCACGGCCGGGGCCGCTCCTGAGGGGCCCTCCCCGCTCCCAAGGGACCTCCCCGTAGCCGGGCCGCGGCCCCCGACGCTTTACGGGGGCCCTTTTGGCTTCCCCCCCAACCCCCCCCCGCGCTCGGCCACGTTTCCGTGTGTCCCCCCCCCGGTGTCGCCCCCCCCGCATGGATGGAGCCGCGCAACTCCCGGTGCCCGCTGCGCCCGCCGCCGGGAGGCCTGACAGGTAACGGGACAACGGGACCCCCCCCCCGGCCCGGCCCCTCCCCTCTCATCCCCCCCCCAGTGACACGCCCCCCCCCGTGTCCCTTTCCCTGTCAGTTACCCCCCCCCTTAACCCTTCCCTTTTCATTCCCCCCCATAACCCTTTCCCTGTCAGTGACCCTCCCGTACCCCATTTCCTGTCGGTTATCCCCCCCGTACCCCATCCCCTCTCAGTGACCCCCCCTTGTACCCACTTTCCTGTCAGGTATCCCGCCCCCCCCATACTCCCTCCCTTATCAGTGCCCCTCCCCTTGTACCCCCTTCCCTCCCAGTGACCCCCCCTTGTACCTCCTTCCTTGTCAGTGACCCCCCCATACTCCCTCCCCTCCCAGTGACCCCCCCTTGTACCCTCTTTCCTGTCAGGTATCCTCCCCCATACCCCCTTCCCTGTCAGTGCCCCCCCCCCGCCCCTTGTACCCACTTCCCTGTCAGTGACCCCCCTATACCCCTCCCCTCTCAGTGACCCCCCCTTGTATCTCCTTCCCTGTTTGCTAACCCCCCCATACCTCCTTCCCCTCTCAGTGACTGCCCCGCACCCATTTCCCTGTCAGTTTTTCCCCCCCCGTGCCCCCCTCCCCTCTCAGTGACCCCCCCATGCCCCCTCCCCTCTCAGTGCCCCCCCACGCCCTCCTTCCCTGTCACTTACCGCACCCCGACCATCACCCCTGTCCCCATCAGGTGCCCCTCACCCCTCCCAGCTGCCCCCCCCTATTTGCCAGCACCCCCGGCCCTGCTGGGACCCCCCCCTCACACCCCCTGTCTTGTGCCTCCCCCAGCCCCTCTCCCCCTTCTGGGCTCTGCCCGCTCCCCTCTCCCCCACCCAGCCCTTCCCGTGGGACTTTTTCCCCTGCCCTTCTGGGCGTCCTGCGGCCCCTTACCTGGGCGGGAGACCGGCCTTGGCTCCTCTGCCCCCATTAAACTCCTTCCTGGGGCCGAGTGGCTCTGGCACTGGGCAGGTCTGGTGCTGGTCTCGCATCTTCCCCTTCTCCCCGCCGCGTCAGCTGGAGGACGAAGCCCGGAGCGCTGCGGGGTGGGCTCCTCAAAGTTCCCCTGCTGCTGCTGCCCGCTTGTGCTGGGTCTCAGGTCCTGCCCGTCCTGGTGCAAGCAGCTCCTTCCTCTGGTGTTGGCTGGCTCTGCGTGCGGAGCCATCTGTCCTGGGGAGCGGCTGCTGCTGCTCCTGGCAACTCCTTCAGCTGTAGCTGAGCCGCCTTTTTGCTGGGTGTCTCCTGCTAACCAGGTCGCTTCCTCCTGTTTCCGTGGGTTTGTTATAAATCCGTCTGTGTATGTTTTAATTTGACCCGCAACCTCTTGGAAAGTCAAGGTAAAGGGGACAGGGAAAGTAAGTTGTGAGTCTCAAGAAGCCCGCCGAGTGATTGAGTTGGGTCCCGGTGGTGCACGGACAGCTGAAGGCATTTATAGATGCTAAAGGGGAGGGTAAGAGGGATCTTCCTTCGGGGTGAACCATGTATCCGCAAAGACTTGCAGGGTGTGAAATGGTGCTTTTTGTTTTTCAATGACCTTGAGTTCAGAGGCTGAGAAACGCGGGCACATCCAAACAGTTAGGAATCGCATCGCTCAGCTGAGAACGGGCCCGGCTGCTTTGGGGACGCTCTCCGCCTTGCTGGAGCTTTTTGGAAGGGCAGCAGGCCAGAGGCTTGGACTTTGGAGCTCGGCTCTGCAGGGTGCTCGGCCGTGTCGCTGCCTTAGCGCGTGTGTAAGTGGGGCGGGGGCGTGTGGGTGGCTCTGCGAGGGGAAACGTTCAGCCGCAAGAACACCCCTCCAACACCAGCTGCTTTGGGACCATTCGATGGTAAAACGATGGGGTTGTTTGCGTTACGGGTGTCAGCGCTCTGCTCCTAGACTTCGAGCAAGTGTTTCAGGAAAATTAGAAGAGCCAGCTGCGGCAAGCCAGTGAATCTTGTAAGCGCCCCCTCCCCGAAGCACTCTTTGAAAGAGTTCTCCTCCTGGAAACTCTGAAGTTTCTGTCACTGTAAATACACCCTAGCAGGTCTTGAGACCACAGCCTGCACAAATCTGTGGCTTGTTAATTTTTGACTGCAGATTTAAAGGCCAAGTGTTGCGAAAGTTTGTTTGTTTTTTTTTTTTTTTGTCTCTGGAGCTTTGCACTGCAGGAGCAGGAGAGTCAGAGAAGTGAAGCACCGCTAACCGCAGGTGGGACGGGGTCTGCGCTTCAGGGTGCGGTTTGAGGAGAGGCTGGTACTGGGGATGGGGTGGTGGCGATGCTCCTGAAGGGTGATCGTGAAACGTGCTTCAGTGGTCCTCTAAAAAAGGACCAGAAAAGGTCTCGGTGATCTCTTAGGTGTAGGCACAGTGGCGCTGCTTGTGTGATCATCGCTGGTACCAACAGCGTGGATTTATCCCAAATTGTCCTTAAGTGGGACTTAATCCTCTCGTTTCATGAGTTGGTTGCGCTGATTTAGGGAACAGCCAGGGAACTGCACGAGTGGTTAGGAAATGGTATTTCTGAAAGCGAACAGAACTTGTACGGCAGTGAGGTTTTGCCGAGAGATGTCCTACAGAGAGCGACGTGCCTTTGGGGGTGGCGTTTGGACGGGCTCTCCGAAGGGACTCGGTGACTGGAAGCCTATACGAGCCTAAGGGGTCGGAGGCGCTGGTTATTCTTCTCCAGTTATTTGTGGTTACTTTCCAGGAGACTTACAAGGCTTAGGGGTTTTCACGCTTTCTACTGGGGTCAGTTTTTAGCTAAATTGGAGGCAGATGATCCCCGTGTGCAACGGTGTGGTGCAGAATTAGGTATTTGTGGTGAGTGTGGGTCTGGGGCTGTGACCGGCTGTGCCTGATGGAAAAAGTCTGACCTGGAATGGGAGTTTGGGACTCCCTAATTCCTAGCCTGTGATTCCACAATAATTTAAGCTTGCCAAGGACTTTGCAGCTGTAGTTTCTTACTACTGAATACCTCTCGAGCAGCAAAGTACAACAAGAAAAGCTCCTCGAGTCTCCTTGGCCAAGCACGCGTGTGTTCTGGGAGGCCTTTAAGCGTTTAACAGCGTTCAGTCAAACCTCTGTGTAAGCCAGAGAGACACCTTAGACTCATGTTTTCCCATTTGACTGTTTTTTTCCAAGCCTGTCCTTTTTTTTTTAATAGTCAAACACTACGAAGTTTGCATTGGCATCTCAGGTATGCCAGCCACTCAACAATTTGCTGGTGTATAGCCTTGGATGCCGGTGTTAGTACGTTTAAGGTCAGTTTTGCATCAAATGTTTTGTTTTAGACCCTTATTCACCCAGCTTTGCCAACCAAAGGACTGATTTCATGGGTGATTTTGTTGACCTTTAACTGTTAAGAGCTAAAGTGAAGACGTTGATCTCTTGAGATCTGCTGTGGACACCTCCAAGTTACTGCTGGGAAGCTCCACAGCACAGCTGCAACCCTACAAATCCTTGGTATCACTCGCAGAGACACCAACCTGCGGTGTGTTCCTGTGCTCCTTCAGAAAATGCGCGTGAAATGAACTCCAGAACGCGTACAGCTTCGTGGCAGAAGAGACTTTGTTGGAGGGGAAGGGAATTTGAGTTTGTCTTAAGGAGCAGGGGGATTCCGATGCTCATATTTTCTTCTGAACGTCCCGTTCGTACGGTCAGAGAGTAAATTTATGGTATTATTAGTGGTTTTGCAGTAACTTATTGAGAAGTAAATGGGCTTCTTGGTGTGGGTACTTTATCTGTGCTGTGTGCAGAGTGGGAGGTCTGTGCCTTTCCAAGACCACGCGTTTCCCCAGGTGTATGCTTCAGGTCATTGGGTGAACTGGCGTGGCAGGCCGGTGTCAAATAAAAAGGAGTTGTCTAGAAATTAGCCACCACTAGAGGTAAGAGATGGGACAGAAACGCTTCTAGGGGTCTTGAGAAGAGCATTGGGTGTTTGTCAGCTGGGAGGCGGCAGGCTGCTCTGCTCCGGCATGGTTTTAGCCCTGGTAGACCTCCTGAGATCCAGAGAAAACCAAGCTGTTCCGGAGCAGGAAGATGAGAGATTTGGACCCTGCCTGGGGATCCCTCGCCAGAGGGCTGAGCTGCTGGGGCGCTGCGGGGGGATGAAGGTCTCTGCCCTGCTGTAGCTGTGGGTGGAGGAAGCACTTGTGCATCCCGGAGGGTTTGTTTAAGGAGGTGGGGATCTGGCCTAGGAGAAGGGCAGGAAGAGGCTGGTGAGCTGAAAAGGGTGCCTGGAGAGACGAGGTGAGAGATCGCAGGTCCTCGGAGAAACTTGGAGCTGCTTTTTCAGCCAGCGCTCCTTGGCTGCTTGCAGAGCTTAGTAGGAAGGTGTCTAGAAACCACATCCCCGCGGATGTCTCCAGCAACGGAGCGTATTTAGCACAGCTGCCACGGGTCTGTAGAGCTGGCCCGGGACACGAAGAGCTGCTGGGCTGTCCGGGCTCCCCATGTTCGCCTCCGCACCACGGTCGGTGTGATCCCTGCACGAGGTGGGCACCGAGGCGCTGCGCTCAGGTCTGGCTTCGTTTTCGGCTGCAGGAGGGAGGGAAGGAAGGAGGAGGAGCCCTTTGCTGCTGTTGCTGTCCCCTTCCAGACTTGGTCTCCGTAAACAGGGAGAACAACGCCAGTTCTAAGCTCGCGTGGAAAGACAGAGGATAGGTATCAAAATGTGATAGCTTAATCATCCTACGACAGGAATTGGCGTGAAATATTGATGAGGAAATGCGTTCGCAGTGGTGCCTCTTGCTATTAAGCCTGGGAGTGAGGCGACTCTTACTTAACGTGAGGGTAAGAAAGTTTGGGAAGCTTAAAACATGAAGTCCCTTCCTGGGCGGGCGTGCTAGCTTTCCCGGTGCTACTTCTGCAGGAGAAGGAACTTGGTTGAAGTACCGACGTGATGGCACGCTGGACAAGTACACACGCGCTGGGTCTGGTGATCGAGGACAGTTTCAGGCCAGTGGATTCTCGAGGAGCCCTGACCGAGTGTCCTTCAGCTGAACAGGCGATGGGGTGCAGCACAAGCTCAGCTAACCGCCCCAGCGGACGGGGAACGGGTCGAGCTTCTTCCTCCGCGGTGAGCTGGAGGCGTGTGGCAGCTGTGGTCTTACTGGAGGTGTCTGCTGTGGAAACTGGACGTGGTCCGGGGTGAGATGGCTGGCAGTGCTCACACCAGGGAGGAGTTGGTCCCACGTGCGGGCTGCAGGTGGCCCTGCACCGCTGGGTTCTCCCCTCCTGCTGCCTCGCCTTGCACCCAGGGCTGCTGGAATTTCGTCCATTTCGGCCTCAGCACGGACAAAGCAGGGCTTGAGCACAACCATAAGGGCTGCTCTCTGCAGGAGGGAGATCTTCAGAGATCCTCAAGCAGCTCTGCCTTTCTGTGTTGTATTTGAGAGCTCCTGTGGCTGCCCGAAATCCTGCCTAGGAGCCCGCTACACGACTGATCTTCAGTTTGGATGGCATTCCTTGCCACCTGTAGGTTTAATGTAATTTCTGGGTTCGCTGCAGGGTCGCATGGAGGAGCCAGCTGAGCTGGGGAGGCGCTTGGAGCCTCCGCCTGGAGGGAAGTCTGCAAACCGCTTGCAGGGAGGAGAGGTGGGCTCCTGGTACCGGCACCACGGGGAAGTGCCCGCACGCTGACGCTTTTCCCAAAGCCAGGTGGAGCTGGAGCTGGGGGCTCCGGGCACGCCGGGGTGCAGGAGCCTCAAGACATGTAGGGTCAGCTACGGCGTTGACCAAAAAGCCCTCGTTTGACCCAAACTG
Source organism: Anser anser (assembly GCF_964211835.1). Lineage (NCBI taxonomy): Eukaryota > Metazoa > Chordata > Aves > Anseriformes > Anatidae > Anser > Anser anser. The sequence continues at coordinate 3,914,298 of NC_139745.1, read as the reverse complement.
GTGGCTGGACCGGCGGGGAACAGGGCAGTGTTTGTCAGGCTGAACTCAGCGGAGCAGTTGGGTGCTGCGTTTCTGTGAAACAGTCTTGTTTCGGTGAATCAGCATTTCCTCGTTCAAGAGGACTCGTTTGGATATTTCGGCTTGCTCTGCTCGCGAATGCTCGTTAAAGGGAATTTAAAACTCTCGGCTTATGTAGGACAAAATGGTGTTTAAAATACGTGTTGTTTTTTTTTTTTTAAGAGAACTATAGAAATACCAAAATGGGACAGTGCAGGGCTTGTGGTATGGAAATGAGGTGAATGACATCATTTCGCAGAGACTAGCTGGTGTTTTGCTAGGTAGCCTGTCTGGAGCAGGGTTGTGACAATTACTCTGCAGCTGGAATATTTTCTAGCAGGTATAGCTGATCTTACGGGGTTTCAGTTATTTAGGGTAGTGAATTAAGTCTGGAGCTCTGTAAGCGTGCGGAAATCTCTAATTCCTCCTGGAAATACCACTTGCAAAGGGCACCCCTTTCTATTGCTAATTTAAGGGGGTGTTCTGATGATAGCGTCACCTGATGGTTGGCTGTTGTGGTTTCTAAGGAAAACGTGTTTGATTATGTACTATAACATAGTTACTGTGACCAAATACAGTAAATTTACTTTTAAAATCTTTTTAAAAATGTACTGCAATCAAATATAGTAAATAAGAGAGGAGAGGTGGCCAAAAATATCACTGCCTTGTAGGTCCACGGTGTAGTAAGTCTTGTTGGTTTTGGGAAATGGGAAAAGCAAAATTGGATGTAAGTGGGCTGCACATACAAAAGTGGAAACCGTGAAACGGTGCGTCCTGCCCCTGGACTTGCAGGGTCTCTTTGCATGGCTTTTCTAGGCCATTGTTGTCCTGGCGTCCTGCTCATTTTGAACTTGTCTGCAAACTGGGGGTGCCCTCCTCGGTTGGGTGTCCTTCAGCCCTGGGTTGCTCCTGCCCATCCAGGAGTTTCTGCAAGGAGCCTTTATAGAGAATTCTTCAGTTCCTGGCCACTGCAGGTTGGGGGTGGGTCGTCCTTCACAGTTTGTATGAACGTCCTAACCTGTTTGTCTGCCTGTCTTTGTTTGCTCCCTGTCGTGTTCCCCAGGTAATTAAATGCCCTTGGTGTGGATCTTGGCTCCGTTGGCATGCTTGGATGCACAGCGGCTCTTCCGATAGCTTCTTGCAAGAAGATGGCAAAAGCAAACATTACCAGAGACATCATCCACAGGCAGATCAAGGTACGTGTTAGCCAAACGTCCGCTTGCGTTGAGCGGGGAGCTGGTGGAGAAGCAGCGTTCACGCCGGGTCGGGAAATGCTCGTGGTGTTGCCTGTGCTTCTGAAGAGATCTCTGCCACCCGCATATTGATCAGCTGCATAAGGAGCTTAAGAGAACAAACGCACAGGACCTATCATTGTTCTTAATGAGGAGTTGGGGCAAAGTGGGGCATAACAAGAATACAATTCTTCTCCCTAGCAGGAGCACACCGAACTGGTTCCACGTTGGCAGGTCTGTTCCTTTACAGTACACCGCTGAAGAGAGAAATCTCTCTGCTTGTGTTTGGGCAACATAAAGGACCCTTAGCTGGCTTCCCCCACGAGTTTTTTGCCGACTTCTTTGTGTTCTTTTTGTGTGATGTTGCCATCAAAGGTATTTTCTGACTGTAGTAAGGCTAATGATCTCTCTCTGTGTCTGTCTTTTTTTGCCGTCTCTTTTTTTTTCTTTAAAGAGTGATGTGTTTGCTTCCTTTGTGTAGGGAGAAACTTCTGTGGTCAGATCAGTCATCTGATGGCTGCATTAGTGAAATATCTCTTAACGTGAAAGGACTAGCTACAGCAGACACAATAGACAATTATTGCTTGGACTGGGAGGCCTTAAATCATTTGCAGCTTTGTTGGTAGCCGGAATTCACACAAGTGGCCTGTTAGTGGCCAGAACAAGGAACTAGGGGCTGGGATGCCACAGTTCAACATGCAGTTTGGTACCGAACCGTGCATGATAAGCTTGTAATTTAATCCATGTGCAAAGATTTATTTTGCTGCCCTAACAAGGAAGGGATGGTTCTGTGGTTGGAGCGCTAGCCTGGGACTTTTTCACACTGTTTGTTCTGTTAGGCTTTCATCCGTGACCTTGGGAAGGTTGCTAAGTCTGACAGTTCCTTGCAGGAGAAGCAATATCCTGCTGCACAGACCTCACAAAGCTACTGAGGCTGCAACAGCAAGAAATTATAACTGCAGCACCTTGCAATGGACCTGGGAGTGTTTTGGGAACGCTATCCATGAAAATATGTCAAGAGGTTTGAAGTTTGTAATGGAAGTTTCTCCGATAGCCTGTGGGGTTTTTTGTTTTTTGTTTTGTTTTTCTTTTCCCCCTCCAATCTCCTTTTACCTGTCTCCATTTTGTTCTCAAATATCTTCTAGCACATGGAGTTCATAGTTCACTGTTGGTCTGCGTTGGCCACACGCTGTGTTTGTTCTTTGTGGCTGTTCTGTGACTACTGACGCGTTCCTAGCACCGTAAGGACAGGTTTTGACATCAGTGTTCTCCTCTGTAAATGGTGATAACTGAGGCTGAGGTTGTCTTCACCTGACCGTGGTATGTCACGGGACAGGACTGGGGCTGGGTCAGGTGCTGGGAAGGGATCTCCTCGGACATTTGATGTTCCATTCAAAATATGACTTGTGTTCCCTTTCCTTCATGGCTGCCTCTGCAGTTGGCCTTCTTTCATCGAAGCCATCTGCTAATGCATCTGTGAACTCTGTGAGATCACAGGGGAAACAACTGTCCTGCTTTTCTTCACCTTCATTTGTACTGACGCAGTTCTGTGGCAGCTGTTCCCTCCCCTGTAGAACAGGCTGTGCTGTGGTGCTGCAGCCACACGCTCCTGCTCCGTTTCTGATGAAATAAGCCATCTCTAGAGGATGCTGTCCAGTTGTGTTCCCCATTACATTTCCCGACGGTGATGGTAGACGCAGGGAACGGTGAGGATGACCTGGGAATGCTGAGATTACAAGTGCTTGACTCAAGTTTCAAAGTTATCTTTGGTGCTTCAGGAGAGATTCTGTGTAAGGACAGGCTTCTCAGCTGCTCTAGTCCAGTACTGCAGTTCTCAGGAGTCAGTTTGTGAAATCCTTGCAGGGGTTTGAGACAGGCAGTCTTGAGCTCTTTCGTATCTTCCATTTCTGGCACAAAGGAGTCAACTTGGTCTCGGTGTGGGCCTCCTCAGAGTTTGCCTTAGCTGCCCAGCTGGAGCCCATCAATTAGGTAGAAATCGTTTCAAACCAGTCCAGGGCAAGGATTGCAAAGTGTGTAAGCAGCTGGAGATGATGTGAATGATGTCCTCCTTCTGCAGGACTTGTCCCTGATGCTATGGACACCCCAATATCTGGCAAGGTCCCTCCTTGATTTTTATGGCTCATGAATCTTCTCTTAAAGGGAACAAGGAGAGTTTTGTTTGCTGTAGTCAGTGTGGCATTTGTTTGCTTCGTGCAGGAGAGGGGCGCACTGGGCTTTGAGCGACACTATCATGTCACCGACCCATTCATTCGGCGCCTGGGCCTGGAAGCAGAATTGCAGGTAAGTGGGCAGTGCTCAAAGAGCAAACACAACCGCTGGTTGTACAGCTTGGGACAGAACATACAGCAGGCTGGAGCGTATGGAATTCTCTCTTGTATGGGAGAGAGATACTGGTTATTAAGTCCCCTAAACTGTCTGCTGGAGAGCCTTTGACGGGTGTGCGTCAACTGACCCTAACAGTGGTGTCTGAAGAAGGCAACTGTCAATTCTTCCAGATATTCAGCTGTAAAGCCGAAGCGTAATGTGTTGTCTGAAGTGTGAGCTGTTGGATTGCAGTCTGACACAACTTAAAAAAAAAACAACCTTAAGATTGTCTTGATTTGGGGGAGGAAAGGATGCTTCTGTCTCCCTTTTCAGCCACCTCTCAACTGCTGCTCAGTGCTCTCCCAGTCTTCCCTGTTACAGTTGTTAGCTGATGTGGTTGAAGATGTATGATACAGTCACCGAGCAGCAAGGTGCTTCCAAAAGAGTTATCAAAACTGCATTTTCCCTGCAATCCCAGAGAACCTGTACATGTAATTTGTCAGCCTAGCCAAGGGCTTTTGAAGCAAAGTCACCTTTCCGTGTGTACAGCAGGATTTCATCAGTAGCCTCTGAGGCTGAACTGCCATTTTATTCAACACTACGTTGTTTTCTTTTTATTTGTTTCATTTTGTCTTTTCTACCCCAGCTGCTTATAGCATGTCTGTCTTTTCTGGAGGTGTTTATCTGCCATGTGGGTGTTCTTTTGCAGAATAAAAAGCTGCTTGTTTTAGAACAAGTTGTTATGTGTGGGGAGCTCGCTGCGTCCTTGCCTTAGAACAGCTCTGTTTGATAAGGCTGAAGTTTGTGTAATACTCTCTTCCCCTTTTTTTGCTCAGGGTCATTCTGGGTGTGTCAACTGTCTAGAATGGAATGAAAAAGGAGAGTAAGTATGCGACTTGATTCGGGGGATCAACAGACTGATAACCCAGGTTCTCCCAAGAGTAGGATGTAGGTCACCTTATCGTAAGCAGCTACTTCCCATAAATAAATTCGTAATAAAATGGATGAGGGCTCACGCTCAAAGTTTTGAACTGTAGTAGAGCTCAAGCTTCAGAGAAGCTTTATTTTGTTGAATATGTCTGGATACTGTTAGAAATGTGCATTTACTGAGCTCAGAAGGGAAATGGTCAGACTAAGAAGTGGAGACTGAAGGCTGCTCTCTTCTCTTAAGTGGCATTATGGATTATAATGGATCTTCAGGATTTGCCCAGCTGGTAGGAAGTGACATTTCCCTACCCCCTTCACTGTGCTGCTAAATGCTGATGCTGGGGACATGCACGTTAAGGAGGGAGGTACAGCATTCACCCCCCTCTCTGCAATTTTAGAGAGAAACTCATCATGAGAACATTTCGGTTAACCAAGTAGAATAAAGAGTATCTCCAAGAAAAATAACTGGATGGAAGAAAAAGCCTCTATTTCTTGACATGCCTCTTGTAAAATCCAAAGTCTGCTGTCTGATAGTCTTCAAAATTATTTACCAGTGAAAATTTCACATACTTGAGAGAGATCTGGCTCCAAGGAAATAAATTTAAAACAGCTGATGGTTGCAGATGTCAGATTCTTTTGCTTTAACAGAAGATAAACGCACGAGCACCTTGCAACGCTGCTGCCACACCCTGCACTTAAAAAGCAGTCTGTGAATCACTTAATGAGTCCTGTCTTGGGACTGCCCGGGCACATCTCAAATCCAGGAATGAATGGCTTGGCTTGAGCTCGGGTGTGATGTGGGAGCAGTTAATGCAGCCAGGCTAATCAGGAAAGTGGAGGCCCTGCATTTTGTTATTGACCAACACTCCTATTGTTTTTGCTGTGCCATCTGAGTCTGTGGTGAGCTGGGTCAAGATGCTAAACCAACAAAAAAAAAAACTTGCTTTATTTTCTGTGGAGTTGATATTTGGCTGCTTTACTTCCTTGGACTGGCTGAGTGGAAAGCATCAAGAAAACAGAGCTGAGAAAAGAGGAAGGAAGGGGGCTTCTTAGAGCTGAATGAACTTAATGGCTATCTGTGGTCAAACCACTTTCAGAAATTGGTCATAGCTTGGAACAGAGGAGTCCATGATGCATACTTCTCTTCTGTTTCTTTTAGCTTGTTGGCCTCTGGCTCTGATGACCAGCATACCATTGTCTGGGATCCTCTGCACCACAAGAAACTCCTTTCTATGCACACGGGACATACTGCAAACATCTTTTCTGTCAAGGTATTTGAGTAGAAGGACTAAATGACTAACAAAATCAGCAGCCAAAGCAGTAAGAGAGTAGCTTTTGAAATGTTGCTGGGAAATGTTTTCGTGCAAGCAATCCATTCCCTCAACCCCAATTGTGTAATATTTGTAATGTTAGGAAAAATTGTATTACATCCAGTTCCTGTGCTTCTTAGTCTGTGTAGCTCCTGGGCTTAGCTCCTTACCTCTGTAGAATCGAAGGAAATGGTTGTAGCAAATCAGGAGTTAAGGATACGAGATAAAGAGAGCGGTTTGTGTGTTACTGTCATTACTGACTCTTGAGTGTGCATGTGGAATATAGGTGGTAACGTGGGGCGTCCTGCGTTCCCAAAGCAAGCTGCTCTGCGACCTGCCACGGAAGCTCAGCGGTGTCTTTGTGAAGAGCCTCAGCACCTCTCAGGTCTGAATGTCAAATCTGTCGTCCACAGTTCTTGCCGCATTCGGGGGATCGGATCCTCATCACGGGAGCTGCCGATTCCAAGGTGCACGTCCACGACTTGACTGTCAAGGAAACCATCCACATGTTCGGAGATCACACAAACAGAGTTAAGCGGATTGCCACAGCTCCCATGTGGCCTAATACCTTCTGGAGTGCTGCAGAAGATGGGCTAATCAGGTACAGAATGAATTCTGCCCCAAAATGAATTGGATTAGGATCCATTGCAGTATGTGCTAAGCATAAATCTGGAGAGAGACTCTCTGTACTAAAGAGCTCAAGCTAATCTCTCCCTTTCCTGAAGCTGAAAGGATTCTTCTTGAAATGTAGATTCTCCTGATAAGTACTCACCCAGCTCCTCTGTTTTCCTCCACTGAAAAGGGAGGACAAGAAGGGAATAGCTGTATCAAATGGAAGGTAGGAAGGCAGAAGCAACACTGAGTGAAGCTTCCGTTCAGAGTCATTGAGACTTAATGAGTAGATGCAACTGCGGGAGGCTGTTCATACTGTGTACTGTTTGTTAGGTCGTGGCCCAGAGTCTAATTTAGAGCTTGACTAAATCTGTGCATGTTATGGAGCTGGTTTTAGTGATTATCCTGATGTTGAGGCCTAGCGTTTACTGAACTGGTTTGCTCCCAGTAACCTGTGGCACAAATGCCTGTTAGTGGTAGTGTCATCTCTTCGCATACAAGCCAGATAATTAAACGTAGGTCGCTGCAGAGCAGCGTAAATGCGGTGCTTTGAGTGGCCTTCAGTTTGGTCACCATGGAAAGCTAAACTCTCTTACTGCTGCTTCTGTTAGCTGGTGGCACGGGTTGCCTGACTCCCTCTTCCCTTTGCAGACAGTATGATCTGCGGGAGAACAGCAAGCGTTCAGAAGTCCTTATAGACCTGACCGAGTACTGCGGGCAGCTGGTGGAGGCCAAATGCCTCACAGTCAATCCCCAGGATAACAACTACTTGGCAGTAGGGGCGAGTGGGCCCTTTGTGCGGCTCTACGACATACGCATGATCCACAACCACAGGTAACAGCAGCTGGCTTTTCGGGGCCTTCTTGGCACGTGTGAGTGGGGAAGGGGGAGTTGCGATGATCTGGGGCTCATCTGCCTCACTGTGCAGTTTTACCCAGTCTTTTCTAGCGCCCACAAAGTCTTTTATCTAAGTAAGTACACTGGGGTGGTGGGAGGCAGGTCTGTGGTTGCACAGCTGCACGGGCATGAGGGCTTGCCCTTGAGTATGAACAAGAAGCGTTAGCATAGAGCAGGCTTCCAGCAGTTGAATGCTGTGATTATAACTGCTTTTCTTTCTGGCTAGAAAAAGCATGAAGCAGAGTCCTTCGGCTGGAGTCCACACGTTCTGTGACCGGCAGAAACCTCTCCCGGATGGTGCAGCACAGTACTACGTGGCAGGTACTGGGACGTGTCCTGGGGGTCACCAGTGGGACTTTAAATTAACGCCTGAAGAAACTGAGTTCGTCACGCAAGAAAGCACTGCTTGGGAAAGTGTTTGTGTAATACGTGGATGTTGCATGAAATTGTAGATTATTTCTCTTCTGTGCTGTGAATTCTTGCTTATGCTACCTGCCCACCTTCCCTGACTTGGCAGCGGTGTGTGTTGGTGAGCTGGCCTTACTCCTTGTCTAGCGTAAATGTCTTTTTGTCAGTTTCATTGGAAAGTCAAGGACTGGATAACCTGAGGGCCCTAGACATTCTTCTGGAACAGGTCCCAGCAAGGATGCTGTTTAAAAATCTTCTTGGCACAGAAGGGAAATGGCTTGTCTTCATCCTGCACATGAAGAGTCAGCAATGCAGTGTCTGGGCATCTAGACGTCATTCTTCTCCAGTGCTCGTTTACCGTTTTTTCCCATTTTTTTTTTTAAAGTATCTTAAACCAGCATGTTCAACAGACCAGTTTTGACAGTCTTGCTTCTGATGAGTCCCATTGGAGGATTTCTTAGGTCCCCTGAATTGGTCATGCAACACATCTGCTGTCTGAAGCAAAAGAACCCTTGTGTGAGCTGAATATTTAGGAGCCTTGGTTTGATTGTGCTAAGAGCTTTATTACGGAAACGTGATTAGAGAGTTGAGAAAGGAGGTATTTGTTTGCAGTTGGCCACAAATCATGGAGGCTAAATCCTTAGTGAATCCATAAAACTGTGATTTGCTGGGTTCTGCAGACTGCAGTTGTTAGCAAGATAGTCGTAATCTGGTCTTGTCTGCATATGGAAATGGCCTTGCAAAAATAGTATCTAGAACTTGTGAAAAGGCAGCTCCATACATCTAAGTGTTTTGGTAGCTGGTGGAAGGATTCAACAGACAGCAGTAGGAAATGGAAAATCACTTTGGTGCATGTGTTTCATGCCCTTGCTGTCCTAACAACCTCTTGTAAAAGGGAGGAGCTGATGTAGGACAAAGACAAGGGTTCCTCGTGACGCTGATATGTATGGATCTCTTCCCTCCGCAGGACACCTTCCAGTGAAGCTTCCGGACTACAACAACCGGCTGAGAGTTCTGGTGGCCACGTATGTCACCTTCAGTCCTGATGGCACTGAGCTCTTAGTCAACATGGGAGGGGAGCAGGTAAGAAGGCAGCTAAATTTTGGTAGGAAGTTTAACATTGGGCCGCCATAGGTTGTCTTCAAAACAGGTGTAGTAACTTCTCTGTGGGTAACATCGTTGGCTTTTAAACTGTTCTGTGATGCATTCGGACTGAATGCCTGGTATTAGGGATTTATTTGTTATGCTATCGATGATTAAATTTATGTGGAATTTTGATCTGGTTTTGCAATTCACCTTTCCTTCTCTTGAAGAGAGAGAGAAGTTCTGGAACTGACCTTTCCTGATGTAGAAAAAAAATTGCTTAACTCATTCCTGAAACATCAAACTGCTTCCGTAATACAATCTAGTATGTAAGGAACTTACAGAAGCAAAGGACTTCACCTGGGATATTGATTGCTTTAATTTTAAGCACTAGGTGATATTTGTGGCTCTTTTGTAAAGCTTATCAGGGAAATGAGAAAATCCTCCTGACAGTATTAATCAGCGTGGATTAAGCAGGAACTTCCCCTGTGAGCAGGTTGCTCTGGTTGTCCTCTAGAGATCTTTCTCACACTTGGACTTCTCTTTAAGAGGAGGTACTGAATTACACGAATTGATAAGGGCTGTCAGATCCTATACTGGTACAAGTTTAAATTAGGGTTTCACAGGGCTGCGTTTGAAGTTTTTCATGAAATATTGGCTTCAGCTTAGTGACACCTTCATTTAGTGTATTGCTTCTTTTCTACCACTATAAGTGTTCAATTTGTTTATGATCACTGTATTAATTAAACGGTTAAAATATCTTCTTGGAGTTGGAGCTTTTTGAACAGGTTGGTTTGTACCTCTTGAGTAAAAGGAGGCTCCTGGTTCTCGGTGGTATTGTTTCTGAATCCAGTGCTGGAATGCAACAAGACACTGGTACTGCTGTTACTCAGTGCATAAATGTCTATAAACAAGACGGATAAAAACTGGAAATAGTAAAACAAACATGGAACCATCTAGCCCTGTTTTATTTCTGTCCCTTAAGCCTCTATGTATCACTGACTTTTCTTTTGTCTTACTCTCTTTCTTCATCTCTCAGGTCTATTTGTTTGATCTAACTTACAAGCAGCGGCCATACACTTTCCTCCTCCCGAAGAAATGCCACACGTCAGGGGGTAAGTGTGATGCTGTCATGGAAGTGAGTGGAAAGCAGAGTGAAATCATGTAGAACTCAACTCTTTCCAGGGTGTAGCTCCATCTGGGCAGGAATGAGGGAAAGGATGTATGGCATGGCTGTTGCTGGGCAATTTCTGCAGTGCAGCTCATACCCTGAGCCCTAAAACCCTTACACGCAGCGACAAAATGTGTCTTGAGGGAAGAAATGAGCTGTCGAGGGGTGTGTGCATGTGTCAACTTAGGTATAGCTGTAAGCATTCTCCTCAAGATAAAGTAGACTTAGTAGAGTGGTTGAGGTCCTAGTACCCTGCCTTTAGCTAAGGAGGAAATACTTTGTATGTGGACAAACATGGAAATGGCGTACTGGTTTTGTGTTTTTAAACGTATAAAATGGAGAGTGCAGCTGTTACCCCTTTAAACGCCCATTAGAAGGAGACAGAACAATCTCTTCCCTGGTCTGAGAGTCTGGCCTGGCACTAATCTCCTTCCTGGTGGTGAGATAGTTGATTCAAAAAGTCATTTACTCGACAAGTAAGTAAATCCAAGAGCCTTTTTATTCCTGGCCCTGTTTCTTACAGGGCCTGTTCGTATGCAGATACTGCAGGCAGTGTGCGGTGAACGTCCAGAGCGCTGTCCCCAGGCAGAGGCCGGCTCTCTCTTATCAGGGAGTGTTCCGTGCTCAGCCCTGTTCTTGGAGCACTCTGGCAGAGTTCAGCCTGTGTACTCAGCTTGCCTTGGGCCTTAATCTAACACTCACATCCTGGTAGCAAGTAGATGCCCTGCCTGCCGTTCTCTTCTGTCTTGGCTGCATGTGGGTGATCTGTACTGTGGTATCTGGTGAGGTCATGCTTTAAATGGCAGAGCAGAGTTTGAACAGGTTCACAGTGGTGCAGTTTCAGCAAATGCTCCGCCCTTTTGGGTACAGAAAGTTCAGGCAAGGGCTGTGAAAAAAGCAGCATCTGTACAAAGGCTGAACTTCATGTGCATGCATGTCTCTGCGCACTGAAAGCACCGAGCTGTTCAGTAGAGTGCTTGGAAAGAGTCCCCAGTTTCCCAGCCTCTGAAATGGCTGCGGGAGTATTCCCAGCTACAACATAAATGCAGTTTATAAAACTTGAATTTGAATATTTTTCTATAAGAATTGCGAGTGATCTGGCTGCATGACCTTCAGAGATTACTTCAGCTTGTAACTGCTCCTTGAGCAATAGCGTAAGAAAAGAAAAGAAAGAAAGGAAAAAAGCATCTGGAATTCCCTTATTAGATATCTCCAGTGGTTCCACTCATCTTCCTTGTTCTATAAAATGTTAAACAACTTAGGCCTGTGTTTTTTTTCTCAGTGCATCTGAAAAATACAAAGGCATTTAGAAGTAAGTTGCTATGTACTTCTGCAGTTTTAAATGTCAGGCTTCTGGTAGTCAGTCGGGTACTCGGGTTATGGCCTAGACTCAGTCCGAAGGAGCGCAGTTCAAACCGCCCTGTGGGGGTGTGTAGTTCCATGTGTATCTGGTTCTGGTTCTAGGGTTCATTTTTTAAGGGTACTGCAGAGTTTGTAGTAAGTGTACGAAGGAAACTGTTTTAAGTTGCACCAGAGAGGTTTAGATTGGATATTAAGAGGAATTTCTTCATGGAGAGAGTGGAAGGGGCTGCCCAGGGAAGTGCATCCCTATCCCTGGAGGCATTTAAGAGACGTGGACGTTGCACTAAGGGATGTGGTTTAGTGATGGGACGTGATGTCAGGTTGATGGTTGGGCCTGATGATTTTGAAGGTCTTTCTAACCTAAATGATTCTCTGAAGGCAAATCAGATCTAGGTGGCTGGAAGACAGGAATGTGTGGAATTGTGGAATTCTGCTTCATTGTGCTCAGAAGGGGGCTGTGGCATTGGTTTTGTTATGCTGTAAAATGTAACCCTGATATTTCAGGGATTAGTCTGTGTAATCTACATTGATCCATTGCATGATTATATTTTTTTCTAACCTTCAGAAGTGCAGAATGGAAAAACCTCTACCAATGGAGTGTCCAATGGCATCCATCTCCACAGCAATGGCTTCCGCTTGTCAGAAGGAAGAGCACATGTGAGGTAAGATGATAGATCTGCCTCAGTGAAGGGCCGATGGCTTTGTTCAGGTCCTCTTCCTCTCATCAGGTGCTGCTAAACAAGGTGTGAAGTGCAAACCCACTTGGCATGTTGATTTGATTGTTGAGTGGCCTCTATCCTAGGGGCTGTATTTATTTCTGGTTGTGTGGGCTATAAGCCTGAGTCAAATCAGGCAACGGCATCTTAGGAGAAGCATGGTCCATTAGGTTTTTTCTCCTCTTACAAAGAATTACTGCAGACAAAACTAAGAAATGACTTTTCAGTCCTGGAAGCGAAGTGTTCTTAGTTGTCCTGCATGGTTTTTACTTCCTGACCTTGCCGGAGCTGTGATCTGTCAGATGGGAGTGGCTGTCAGGTTGAAAGAGCCTTTCTTCCCTTGGCTGTTTTTTAGGCACCTGCCTGCTGCAGACTGAACTGAAGCTGCCAAAAGTGCTTTACAATGATGACACTGCTGTCGTTAGCCTTGCATATGAACTAGGGATGGACGGAGAGCCCTCTCTTACTGTCCCTGCTGCGTTTTTTTCCTTACGAATAAAGAGCAGTTGGGGTGAAGCAGAAGCAGACTTCTAACACATCTTGCAGACTGGTTTTCCTCCAGCTGATGAGATGTGGTTAAAAGTCAAGACACAGTTGCTTAATACCATATAAGGGTAGTCTAGGTTCCTCCAGCCACTCTGCTGAATGCTTTCAGCTCATTTCCTCTAGATGGCCCCTCCACCACGGCACCGGAGATGCTCATTTTGGTTTGCTGAGCATGGGCCTTGTGCAGCCATGTGAACTTAGATACTTGGTTTCCTTCTGAATTTGCAACCCATCAGATGTTGCTAAAGGAGGTTTGGATTTTTTTTTTTAATGCAGTCAAAGCGTAGATATATTGGTGAAGTCTGAGGAATGAGACTTAAAAAAGCCACTGTTCAATTTTGAGTGTGTCCGTATATGAAGAAAAACGGAAACAGTCGAATGATCGTCAAAAAGAAACCCTCCTCCTAAATTCAGGTTACTCAGGTGCAGGACCTTTGAAACTTCTGGTATTAGCTAATGCTTGCTGGGACCTGTTAAGTTAGAGCAAAACACTGCAGGTATTTAACTAGGTTAACAGTTAACTATTTAACAATGAGAGTGTTAGCAAGTGAGACTTACCTGTGCTTCTTTCCTTCTTTCCCTGCAGTCCCCAGGTAGAGTTGCCTCCGTATCTGGAGAGAATCAAGCAGCAAGCCAACGAGGCCTTTGCTTGCCAGCTGTGGACTCAAGCCATCCAGCTGTACAGCAAAGCAGTACAGAAAGCCCCCAATAATGCCATGCTGTATGGAAACAGAGCTGCTGCCTACATGAAGCGCAAGTGGTAAGTAAGCAGAGCTCTGGGGCACCCCTGGCACAGAACAAGGGGATTGCACAGCAGCATGTGTTGGAGAAATCGTGGCCACAGACATTGTACAGGCGAGCACACCTGGCAGCAGCTTGTGGGTTTGCCCACTGGTATGCTGAGTCACGTTCTGTTCCTTTCCTGTGTAAAAGGAAACCAAAAATCCACTTCTGAGTAACGACGTTATGAGCAACTCCGAGGGTATTTGGGTGTCTTTGGATAGTTCTGATCTGCGTTAGAGTATGCCTCTAAATTTGCTGTCAACAGATGAGGTGATGGGTTACCGTGCTTTGTAATTTAACGTGTCCTGATGTGAGATTGTTGTGGGCCTGCCTGGAGCTGCTTTGGCGGCTGCTTGATCCAAGAAGCTGGTATTGGAGATAGTCAAATGTGGCCTGGTCCTGTGTTACCCCAGCTAGCCCACATTCTCCTCAGCTGGAAGCAAAGCTCTCTGAGGGATCTGGTGAGGTGGCAACTGGTGCCTTAGAGTCTGGGGGAGGTTCTTTCGTCTTTATTGCAAAATACGCTCTTAGCCTCTGCAGTGGGTAATGTCCTCTCTGACCAATAGCCAGAGCTGCATCTGCAAGATACAGCTGAGTTATTTTGGTATCTGTCCCCTTGAGCAGAGTAAGACTGAGTAGTATGGCTTACTATTAACATATTTAAAATAGCTGTGGCCCTTCATCTACATTTGCTTTGTGAGGATATCCTTCTTCTCTCCCTGCTGAAATCCCCAGAATGAATTCTCCCATCATCTTGCCAAGATAAAGAGCAGCCAGCAGTTGTTGTGACTGTTGGTAACTGGCCTACTGGCTGTTTTGCAATAGCAGAGATTTGGGAGCTGCCTCAAAAAGACCTCAATGTTCAGAGGGAGAAGAACAATAGGTTGGGATTAAGGAATGGAAGACGGAAGCTGAGTGCTGATCTCAGTGAATGACATTTTTCTTATAGGCATCATTTTTCCCGGAGGATGTTGGCAGATCTGAACCTTTCTGCGTGTCAGCTAGTGCTTGCCGCAGCTTTCAGTAGCAGGAAGATGTGAAAATATATGCGATGGCTTTCTGTGGCGTGCAGTGATTAGAATGTAAATGGTGCTGAGCTCATACCTTCTCAGGTGCAGAGAAGATGTGTTTTTCTGCTAGGAACAGCTGTTGGTAAATGGCAGAGGAAGGCTGGGATGTCACTGAGGAGGAGGGTGAAGCAGTTGAACACACTGAACCGCTGCGTGCCTCTAAGGTGTCCTTCACGTCTGGGGCGGGAACAGCAGCCAGGCACCCTGCAGAACACTGCAGGTCTTGCTTTCGCCTCCTTCTGAGCAGCGGGGAGATCCAGAAAAAGGAAGCTCTAACTTCCTAACCTCCCCTTGCTCACCTCCCTTAAGATGCTGCTCATACTCCGCAGTACTTCAAAGACTGGCCTTCTAAAACTTGCTCCTAAGAGCCAACTGCACCGCTCCTGATTGCTTTTAACTGTCTGCGTTGACAGTACTTCAGCTGATTCCTAGTTAGAGCACTTTTTCACAAGCCGAGTCAAACCTGTAACAAACAGGAGAAGTCAGGGCCTGCTTTACATCTCAACGTGTAGGTTTTCACGCCAGTCTTTTGGGCTGTCTGTCTCTGGTAGTTGGGGTTGAAGGGCTTTTGAGGGTGGCAGAGCAGTTTGTAGCCTGTCCGGCTCTGAAAATGTCTTGTCATCATAACAAGTAACTTGTGTTACCTCCTGATTAGAACGAAGGTGGTGAGATGCTGTGCATCTGGTCTCCTGGTTTAACACGGGCACGGTGCTGCAAAGGTAGATGCAGACCTCAAGAACCACGTTTCTCCTGCTCTGCTGCAGATGTTGTGGACAAAGCACTTTACGTTCTGTACAGGCGAGCTGCAATTTGTGGCCAACATCTACCTGGAGAGGGGAGAGAGCAGTGGGATGAATGGCTTGCAGAACGTGCTCGTGGCACTGAATAAGCACTGCTTGCTGTGCTAACCTAGCCGTTTGGAGCTCCCTTTGATGAATAGATACAGGAGCACCTCTTGCTTAACAAAGGCTCCACGTGATCTGAATTGTCACCCTGCGGGAGCTACAGGACAATTCACCCCCCTGCTCCTTGGGACTGTTCCAGACGGTGCGTGTGGGTTTCAGGTGTGAACCTAATTAGTCTTACTAGCCATCGCAGGGAGACCTGGCCCTCTTTAAGGAAAGATTGTGGTGGCTTTGATCAGTTTAGGCTCGATGCTGGTACAAGCACCTGCCAGTTAGCCCAGGCTGACTTCTCAGCCTCTACCAGTCTGAATCGAACACAGGCGTGCAAGGCTTGTCATGTCTCTTCTGCTTCCAGGGCGCAAACGGAAGCACTCTTACCCCCACTGCCATGGAGTTTAGGGAAATCAAGCGTAGTCTCCGGTACCTGTACGTAGGATATAAATATCTGTTACAATACCAATCTGTTCTTCTGCTCATTTCTAAAACATCAAGTTTTTCCTGTAAAGGTGGGAAAAGGCTGCTGCTTTAGATATGCATCCAGCAGGACTGTGAAGCGTGGAGGTTCTTCAGCTCCTTCCTGAGGACTACAAGTGGCTTTGACTGTGGGCAAGGAAACATGCTGCCACACCGCGCGTCCACAAAGGGGCACGCGTGAGCTGCCGTGCTCCGAGGAGGCCCCGCTCGCCTTGCAGGAGAGGCCTTGCCTCTGCTTGGCCAGAGGGCTTGTGCATCCTCCATCTTCAAAGGACTTCCCTAAACGTGTTGTATCAGTGAGCTCTGCTCTGTCGGATTTAAAATGGCAGGTCAGGACTTGCTGGGCTTCCCTGCGTGGTCACATTACAGGGCTGCCTATGTACATGTGGAGATGCATTCGAGAAGCTGGCCTTGGTCAGATGGTGCCCCTGGGACGCAGCAAATGCTATTAATGCGTGAGCTTGTGGTGTGTCTGCTTGCATAGAGAGTGCTGCAAACAGCAAGCTTTGGAGAGAGACAAGGGCTGGGAAATGGCAGTGGAGAAAGTGTGCTGTTGCTACCCGGACTATCTAATCCACCCCTCCCTTTTCTCCAGGGATGGGGACCATTATGATGCTTTAAGAGACTGCTTGAAGGCCATATCCTTGAATCCATGCCACCTCAAGGCCCATTTCCGTCTCGCCCGCTGTCTCTTTGAACTCAAGTACGTGGCAGAAGCACTGGAGTGTCTGGATGACTTTAAAGGGAAGTTCCCAGAACAAGCACACAGCAGTGCCTGCGACGCGCTAGACAGAGATATCAACGCAGCCCTCTTCTCCAAGAGTGATAATGGTGAGTGCCGCTGCTCGGCGTGGTTCTTCAAGGTTAGGGTAAAATCTAACGAACAAACAAGGAGTTTACTCCTTAAACTGCTCCTATGAAAAAAAGCTCCAACTTCTGAGGCAGATTGATCGTTACTGTGCACAAAAACTGGCCTCAGCCTGTTCTTTCCTTGTGTCTGGTCCTGGTTTGGTCTCGAGTGAGAGCATGATATAAGATAGTGCAATGTATCCAGGAGATAATATGGAAGGGAGCTTGTGCCCTAAGCCCTGCTCCCTGATGAAATTTTTCTCTGAAAGTGATGCTGTTCTAGAGTGCTTTGTTTACAACATGTTCCTCCCCGAATTGTGATGAGGGAAATGTGTTGTTCTTCCAGCTGAAGACAAGAAAGGAGGTGGCCCCATCCGGCTGCGAGCCACAGGCCGCAAGGATTCCATCTCAGAGGATGAGATGGTGCTGAGGGAGCGCAGCTACGACTACAAATTCCGATATTGTGGCCACTGTAACACTACTACAGACATCAAAGAGGCCAATTTCTTTGGCAGGTATGTTGGCAGAGCGTAATAGGGGTGCAGGACAGGAGTATGAGCAGCAGCAGAATGTTTCTGTCCATTGGATAAAGCCTCACGTGTAGGCTCATGTGAGCGTTCATAAAGTGATGCTGACGCTGGTTTGCAGGGTTGAGAAGGATGACGGAAACCCTCATCCTTGTGTGGCTGCGTGAATAACAGGTTCAGTAGCAGATCCACAGAGGACCCAGTTGGGCTAGCATTTCCAAAAAGCCGTTTGGGATTGCAAACATGAATTCTGGGGATGGGGGGAACTAACACAGAAAGCTTTTATCTGGATCCGTAAGCGTAAGGAGTGGCAGCCTACTGATGACAGAAGCCATCTGAGGTTCTCGTGTCTGCTAGAGACTAGCTTTGGCTCTGAGCTGTGATCTCCAGTCTCTGCTCCTTTCACCCTAGCAATGCACAGTACATAGTCAGTGGGTCGGATGACGGCTCCTTCTTCATCTGGGAGAAAGAAACCACCAACCTTGTTAGAGTGCTGCAGGGAGACGAGTCGATTGTGAATTGTCTCCAGCCTCATCCCAGTTACTGCTTCCTGGCCACCAGTGGCATTGACCCAGTTGTACGACTGTGGAATCCCAGGCCAGAGGTAAGAGCCGCAGTAAAAGACTGTCTTGGTGACACAACGAGTAACGCAGACCTTTTTTTTTCCTACTGGGATCTCTTGATGGTTGCAGCAGCTCCTTGTTCCCAGCTGTGTCTTGCTGAGTTCTCTCCCTTCTTGTCTTGCAGAGCGAAACCCTTAATGGCCGCGTGGTAGTGGACATGGAAGGTGCTTCCCAAGCTAACCAGAGACGAATGAATGCGGACCCGCTGGAGGTGATGTTGCTGAACATGGGGTACCGGATTACAGGACTGACCAGTGGTGGGGCTGGAGGCTCAGATGATGAAGACAGCTCAGAGGGGCAAGTCCAGTGCCGGCCCAGCTAAAACAGAACTGCCTCTCCTTCCTCCAATTGTTTGGCTGAAAGGGAACCTAGTTTCCTTGGTCCTGAACTTTCTCTGATGAATGACTGCACTGTATCGCACTATGCACAGAGTAGGACAAGCTGGCAGGGGCAGGAGCGGCCGTTTCTTTAGACCATCACCACCACCTCCTCCTTCTCCCGTCACGCTACTGAGCAGCATGGCAGTGCAGTCTGGGGTTTGCCTTTAGTGGAATTTAGTCCCGACAGGGATCTTTGAGTTGTCTGTAAGCGGTGTAAGCTGGTGACTTTTTCCAGAGCTGCTGTATGACCTGGTACAGAGCAATGTTGCCTGCATTCATGCATTTGTAGAGGGGATGTTAAATTCCTGAATAAAATACAAACCTAGGGCAGGGCTTATGGAATGAATTTACTGCAGTGATCTTGGTCTTGAAAGCCTGACTCTGCTCTTATGCTACCAGACTGTCTAGAGGCCCCTGGCTTTGGGTTGTTGGCCATGAAACACCTGTTTTGTCCCATAATTTCTTTCTTCTGGCTTCCATCTCTAACATATTGCCATCAGATGTGGCTGTGTTGCATTACGGACTGGATACTGCCTGTCTTTTTCCCTGGGCATCTGTCTTAGTTGATGAATCAGTGAAGGCCCTGAGTATGAGCAGCTCAGCAGGGCAGGATGTGCTTGCCCAGCTTTGATGCTTTCTTCTACGGTCCGTGAACCTGTGGAGAAAGGTGGCAGCAGTGGGAGCAGGTTTTATCGGAGGCCTAGGACTCGCATAGCTAAAGCTGCTGAGGAAAGGGGCTGGTAACGGCACTCTTCCAGGGCTTCTCTCTCTATTGCCCAAAACGTGTGTAGCTGTACTCACCTTCTCTCCGTGTCACCTGTGCTAGAGCTGAGAACGTTGCCATCGTGTGTTTGTTGCAAACTCATGTTCTGAGCTTTTAGACAGCAGCTTTTTCATGCAGCCAGCTGCTCTGTCTTGGCCTTTCCCACCTTGGTGGTGTAACAGCTGATGGATTAGTGGTCCTCTCAGGAACCCTCCTTCCTCCTCCCATTCTCCACACACTGGCTCTGGCTGCACAGCCAGGACTACGCCTAGCAATGCAGCACTGTACTTCCATTCCTTTCCCTCTCGTGTGACATGCAGCCCTGTTTTCCCCTCTTGCAGTTGCCAAACACTAAATATCGACGAGATCTTACACAGCTGTGCTACAACCCAATCTGAAGAGGTTGTTTTTTCTAGGACTATCAACTAAGACCAAAGAGCCCCTGGAGATCTTAACTGCTCTGCGCTGTCTCGTGTCTCTTACTGCTGAAGGTCTGAACATGCTAACCTTGGTCCCAGGGGTGAGATGCGTGTCCGGGAGCGTGCGCATGTGTGTGTGCTGCATTCGGGCTGTTCTTCCATGCGGTGCAATCCCTGGTCTTCCTGTTCCTGCTGCGGAAGGATGAGAGGCCTTCCTTTCCTCCTCCGGCTGCTTCTGGCTGCCAGGCGTTGATGAGAGAGACTGCACAGCGCTGGCTGATCAAGGTAACTGGCTTCCTCTCCCTTCCAGAACAGTCTTTGTGAGATGAGAGAGCCTTGTGCGAGAGGGAGAGAGGTCACGGAGTCTCGTGGCTGGCAGCGTCTCTCAAAGGATGCTGTTCCCTGCGGGGGGAGGCCCCCCCAGCTCCCTCCTTGCATTCGCAGTGGAGCTAACTGGGATCTGATCTCTGCCCTTCAGACGACGAGGTCCGTCTGCTCTGTCACGTGTGGGTGAAAGCGAGCCGTAGCAAGCCCCGCTCGTGTGGGAGCGTGCCCCTTGCCACCGGAACCGACTGGCCACCCCGTGCTCTGGTGGCAGGCTTCTCATTTTCAGTTCAGTCAGGCTCACCCTCCATCTTCCCCTGCTGAAGCGGAGCTCTGCTGGGACGGATAGGTGCTGTCACTTGGCTGCTGAGGGCACGGTTGCTTGCTTTCATGCAGTACCAGGGCAGTAGATGCGACTGCTTGCTCAGTTTACCTGTTTGGTTGTACACATGCTCTCCCAACCCAAGTCCACCCTGGCACTCAGTGCTCTTCAAAACCCAGAGGTAACGGAAAATTCTCCTCACTCGGGTGGCTTTTTGACGTGGTCTGGCCTTTTCTTTTTTGCTTAAGGCTTTCCTACTAGATGCATCCTCATCCCCCGTCCTCCCACTCAAACTTTTTTTTTCAGCTTTCAGTAGACAATGTCTGCAGACTTTGATTTTTAAGCTGAGACTGCGATGGAAAGCTTGGAAAAGAACAGACCTGTCCCTACCCATTCACCTTTAGCTGTGGCAGCTATTTTTTGTTGTTTTTACCTTTGTGAGACAGTGCAGCTCTTTTACCTGCCAGTTGCAGTGTGAAAGCTACAAGATTCCCTGCCTCTGCAGTGGATTGCTTTTTTTTTAATGGCTGCTTTGATTAAAAAGATAAATAATAATGGGAGAGAAGGGGAGAGAAAAATCTTTCTGCCTCTAGCCCCTTTTCCCCTTGTTGCGGGCAGATTGCCTGCTTTGGCGCTTGTTAATGAGGAACTTGTATTTATTGGTGAAGGAAAAAACATGCTGGGGAAGTAGGGAGAAGATGTTGCTTTATTGACCTCTGCCGTTTACTTCGACCCCCTCTTTGGGAAAGCTTCTTCCTGCTCTTTCTGGTTAACTCTTTCTAGCCTGGGATATGCAGGGATGCCTCCTTTATTTTTGTATTCTAGCAATGGGCTCTCCATTAGGAGACTCTAGGATTCTTAGTGTTGCGACGACCATTATTAATTCTAGCCTTTTCGAGTACTAAAGATGATCATCTCGTAAACTTTGCCCCTGCAGTTGTAGAGGTAACACACAAGCCTTACTGCCCTCGTTAGAAGGAGCAGAAAACTTGTTTCTGTGCTCCCTGGAAGAGAAAGAGTTAAGCAATTAAACAATTCTTTGTTCTAGTTCTTTCTTGGTGTCATTTTGTTCGGGGGATTATTGTGGCTTTGTTCCACTTTCCTCCTCCGTGGAGGTGGACGTGGGTGGGTGGAGGGTGGCCTGGTCGGGCTGGACGTTGGCTGTTCACCGGTGCTGCCCCTGTAAAATGGAGCGGGAAGGGGGCTGGGGAGCCTGGAACACGGCGCGTGGACTTGTAGCTGCAGAGTTAGTGCTGACGTTAGCTTTTTACCCAGCTGTGGGGACTGGGATCTGGCTGCGTTTGGGAGCAGAGCCCACCTCCGGCTTGGTTTAGAGCTAACGCTGCGGATGGCGGGGTGAGGATGAGAAGGGCTGCCTGGGGAAGAGAGGTGATGCTCGCACCTTACAGGCAGATTAATGGTCATACGACGGAGTTACTTGCTCTGAATCGTGTTATGTCGGGGCAGGGGATAAAATTGACAAAATCTTTAACTCTTGGATTAAGCAGGGACTCAGAGGTGAACAGGGTCGCAAAAACCTGAGTAGGGAAAACAGCCCGTCCGTCCTTTTAGCTCTTCTTAAATGGCCTCTTGCCCTGAGAAGCAAAACCCTGGTGGCTTAGGCTGTGGGGCAGACCCGGAGCCACCTACCTGAGTTACCTGTCTGAGTTACTGTTCCTGAGAGCGTTCATTGCCTGGAAGTCTCGCACAAGCGTGGTGCATTGGATGTGAACATTCAGACCCAGAGGTGATCCCTTGCTAGAGGACGTCACAAACTCACTTGGAGCGTTGGGCTCCTGCCGTAAAACCTCCCAAATGCTTTCCTGCCCTCCAAGCTGTGCAGCGCTGGGCCTTGGGTTAGAAAACCAGTCGGCTGCTTTCAGAATCTGCTTGGACTCTTCTCTGAGAAATTCCTGTTAGACACCTTCCTGCCGAAAGCCTTTTGAGGCCTCTTCGTTTCAGATCCTGTCTGATATAAATTATTGCTTTAAAAGGCAGCTCTGCTCCAACAAAGCAGTGTGCATCCACAGCTGGAATTGGCAATCAGCTAATTAGGTCAGCTCTTGGGCTGAACGGTTGGACAAAGAGGAAGCATGGCAAGGGGAGCTGAGCGGTTGAATTGGGGGGTGGAAACGGCTAGAAGGACCTAGAAAATTAGGTTTATTTGTAACTCGAGTAAGAGAATTGGATTGAGGGGTGGGGAGAGGAGCAATCTGCCCTGGGGAGCAGGGAGAGGCGCACCAGCAGCCCTAGGGATGAGCTCGCTTCTCTCTGCTGCGCCTGTTGGCAGTGCCAGGAACGAGGCTGCACAGGGCTCAAGATGGCTCCCATCGCTGAGCAAAATGGGAGCAGGATGTCAGGAAGCTGCCTGCTGCTGCAGTGAGGAATTAAGCCCTCCGCGTGTTGTGCTCCTTGTGGCTCGTTCAGGCCTTGCTGCTGCAGGAGATGACACCGCGGGGAAACCCCTCCGGCGCTGGCAAGGAGGAAAGGTGGGCCTTTTTGTGGCTTGCGCTGCTGAGAAATCGTCGCGACCTGCGCTTGGCTCAGAGCTCTTCCACCTTGTGCCCCGTGCCCCCGAGAAACTGCTGGCTTTCCCTTTAAGCAACATAAAAGTTGCCCTGTGGCTGCGTCAGGTGGAGAGGGAGAGAGAAGGCAATGCGGCTTTCGAGTGACAGGGAGGCAGGAAAGACCTGAAGGTGAAAGCTGAGGGGCGAGATGGCTTGAGGGCACGCTTTTGGGGTGGGTGGCTGAGCCTGCGTATGTTCTTGCGCTGGTGAGTAGCACCATCATCAATACAGATGAGAGTGACGTTTCTGGTTCACGCTGAGCGATTAGAGGCTGTCAGACTGCAGCAGGCACAGACCACGGGAGAGGAGCAACAAAAACGCAAAGCGAGCCGCCCCAGCATCACCTCCGGGGCGGAGGAAGGACGCCGTGGTGTCCTCCATCAGCCTGTGCCCCGGTGACGCCTCTCGGTAGGCTCCTGCACGCGGTGGTGTTGCTGCCGCGGTTGTCAATGTCAGAAGGGGGAGGGGACCTCTTCCTCGAGTGGTTTGGTCCTGGCAGTCCCTGTAATGTTGGAGCTGTCACAACAGGGAAAGGTTCCCAAGGAAGCTGCTTACCGAACGAGAGCTGGCCGGGTGCCTGCTTCTTTCAGGCTCAGAGATGAGCCGGGGTAGAAAGGGGAGGTAACCGAATCCCTTCCAGCCTGAGCTCCGGCAGCGGTGCCGTGCGCTTGGGCTAAACCCGAGCTGGTGTGGGGTCTGGGCTGCTCCTTCCCAGGCTCTCCTGTCCGAGAGGCTTCGTGCCTCCAGGCTACGAGGCCACGCTGGCCCCCGCAGGCATCTTCCCGAGGACGCTTTTGGCCGAGGGGAGGTAGAGCCGCTCCCTCGCTGACGAGAGGAGAGCGGAGCCGGTGGTGGCAAGTCGCTGGCAGAAAGGGGAGCGAAACCTTTTGTTTCTCGTCAAATGAGAGGCTGCAAAAACAATGATGGCAGCGTTCCTGCTCCCGACGTTTAATCCAGTATTGTAGCCAGGCAAGATAGCTGCAATAAAACGCCCGGCCGTTAATTTTATGCATGGGAAACTTCTTACCTGCTCTCCCCCTGCCTCCCCCCCCACCCATGTACCTCTGGTTTCTTTTCCAACTGCAGCTATTTTTCCCTGCTGACTTCAGGTGTTTTGTATTCTGCTTAGATCAATAGCAGAACAGCAGCAGCCCTCCAGTTGTCACTAGGAAGACCCTGCTGTCAGCTACAGCTCACCCGTTTTCTGCCAGCGCGCTACGAGGGCTGGAGAGCCCTTCTGCCTGCCTGACAGCCGCACAGAAAGCTGTGCGGTACAGGAGCGCTGTATCGATTTTTAAATCCAGCCTGGGGAAAACGGTGTGCTGTGCTCCAGCACTTGGGTTTGCCCTCCTGCGTTTGGTTTTAAGAGGCAATAAACCGGGCTGCCTGAGATGCCCCCCCTGCCCAGGCGGGAGGGGAGGCCGTGCGGTGGCACTGCGGGGACGTGTGTCCTGCGGAGGCTGTCAGCGCCGTCCCTGCCGTGTGGCTTTGCCAAGGGAACTGGTCCCCGGTGATACGCTGCTTAGCAGCCTTTGAGACACGAGCAGGAAGAGCAAATCCATTGCCTAATCTGACAAACGTGCCAGGACCGCGTTAGCTGATGTGAACATTGGGCTCTGTTCGTGTATTTCAGCGATCTCTGGTACTTACGTTAGCTTGGAGCAAATCAATGCAAATATTTTTCTTCATAGAACAAAAAGCGCTCACTGGAACACACACACACACAACCTCTGTGTGTGTATCTTCTACCCGAAGTGCCAAAATAGGAAGCGTTTTAGAAACCAAAGCGCCGGGCATGGCTCTGCTCTCGAGTGTCTATTTTTTTCCCTTTGCTTTCTCTCTCTTTTGGAACTGGACTGTTTTGTGAATCCCTTCACCGTCGGATTACAAGGAGCACAGGCTCAGGCTCTTGATCAGCTCTGACGCAGTGACAGGTCATGCTGAGCCGATGCCTGCACTGCAGCTTGACTTGAGCTGCTCCCGGTGAGTGCCTGGGTGGGTGGCTCTGCCTCGGCCCTGATGCCTCTGCAGCTGCCCTCCCTCTCGGAGGGATCTGTTCCAAAACGTGGTCTAGACTAGGAGGTAAGGAGGGATGCTAGATGAGCCGAGTGCTTTGTAGAGGCGAGGGAACACAGACTACAGAGCAATACTAAGGTGGTTGAATTGAAGCTTGAGTGCTCATATGACAAGTTAGCATGTATGGAGGGCAGGTAGGCCGTCTGAATAGACTGTCAGCCAATGCTTCCTACTGCCATACCGGCAAATCCAAACTGGGTCCCTTCTGATGTGCCTGTTCTGGGGGTAGAGGCTCCTGACATCCTGGGCTTTCAAGCTGGAAGCTTCGTTAGTCGATAATGTAGTGAGCGTGTAAGCACTGCACTGTCCCCGGAGCACTGCTCTTGGGAGGGTGCTGACAACTGCGGAAGGCTGGCCTCAGCTTAATTTTTGAGCTAAGTCAGGTGATGGAAAGCAGAACGCTTGAGGTGGAGATGTGAAAAGTCCTTGAAGGAGAGGGTTTACGAGAAAAAAACGGGGCTGTTACGTGAAAGCTGTAGCTTTGTGACACTGTTGGGAACGTGGCTCTCATCATAACGGGGTTATGGATTGTGGATAACAAAAGCCAGCTCCTTGTGTGAGCACAGTGCTCGGCTCAGCCTTGCCTCTGTGGTATGACAGAGCTAAGATGAAGGAGCCATGTGCTGGAAGGGGGTAAGAGCTTTATGAGCAACCCCCCAGCGTCGTGCTGTCCAATACCACAAACCGTGCTGGAAGGAAACCTCTGCTAACTGTGGGCCTTGGAAATGCAGCTCGAGATCTCAACGTAAGGAGGACACGAGCGGCTTCCACGAAGAACACAGACATATTTGAAGAGGAGAGCAGGGTCTGGACGCTCGGCAGCTCTCCTGTGCCCCCTGGGCACAGCACCCCTGTCCTGGCTGTCTCGGGTTGTGGCAGGCGGTGTCGTCCCTGTTCCTTCCGCTAGTTCAGTGACTTGTCACTCTGTATTTTGCCGAGTGTGTTGTGGGGGTGGCAATCTGGAATAAACACATTTCCTCTACAGCTTCCTCGCGTAGTTTGAATTCAACTTCCTAATAAAGCAATTGTTATTTTTCTAAGCCGATTCTCCGGGTGTAAGTGCTGTTCCTGCCCCTGCCCTCCCTCCAATTCCTCCTCTCCCGGGGGGGTCGGGGGGGCGCTGCTTTTCCACTGGGGACGTGGGGGGGGGGGTTCACTGTCCCTACACCATTGGCACCCACACCCAGGGGGCAGCCCACTGGCCCTGGGTGCCAATGGTGTCGGCCTTAGGGACTGCTACAGAGCACGAAGCCCGCTGTGAAACGGAGCCGTGCCTGCGGGGGGCGTTGAGCCCCCGCTCCTGGATTGGAGGGGGGGGGGGTCCCCTAGGGGGGGTCCCCGACCCCTGCGGGCACCGGGCCTCTCCCACTTCCTGGTTACCGGCCGCACCCGGAAGCGGCCGCGCGGTTTCCAGGAAGTGACGCCATGGCGCGGCGGCCGGGCGGGGCGGGCGATGGCGGAAGCGGAGGCCAAGATGAAGCAGTTCCATGGTGGCGGGGGGGCCGGGCTGGACGCCGAGCGGGGCCGCTTCCCGTACTGCGTCGTGTGGACCCCGATCCCCGTGCTGACGTGAGGGCGGGGCCCGGGGCTCGGCGGGGCCGGGGGCCCGGGGCTCGGCGGGGCCGGGGGCCCGGGGCTCGGCGGGGCCGGGGGCCCGGGGCTCGGCGGGGCCGGGGGCCCGGGGCTCGGCGGGGCCGGGGGCCCGGGGCTCGGCGGGGCCGGGGGCCCGGGGCTCGGCGGGGCCGGGGGCCCGGGGCTCGGCGGGGCCGGGGGCCCGGGGCTCGGCGGGGCCGGGGGCCCGGGGCTCGGCGGGGCCGGGGGCAGGCTTCTCTCCGCAGGAAGCAGGAAACCGGCTGGGCCTTGGGGGGATTTTCGTGGCTTGGGGAGCGAAGGGTTTGGCCGCGGGGGGCCTCCCGCCGCCGCCTGCCCCGAGGGGAGCCTCCCTGCTTCGCTTCGAACGAGTTTTGCTTTTCCCAGCGGTGCTGGCTGGGTGTGGGCAGGCTTCAAGGAGAGTTTCGGTGTGTTTTTTTTTTTTTATTTTTCTCCAGTCGTGGGAAAATGGAAAGCCGTAACATGTGGCTTTAGGAGGGGGGGGGGCTGAGAGCCCGGAGGTTTATTTTCATACCTTCCTCTTGCCCTCCAATTACGAGCGGGTGTCGGTGTTTGCTGAGCCAGGGCTGAAAGTCAGGTCGAAGACGTGGCGCGGTCTGTGCCGGGACTGGGAACGGCGCCGTAACCCTCTTCAGCTGGGAGCAGACTTCCCCGTTCTGCCCCACATGCACAAACCTGCCTTGATTTTTATCTTTTCTTTTCCACGCGGCTTAACTTTCCATCCTCAGAGCATTTTCCAAAGCTTTCAACCTTCTCATCTCCCCCCGGGACTGCTGAGGAGAGCTGTCCCGCCGGAGCTGGTGGGCGTCCCTGTTTGTTTGTGGGCTTGTTCCCCAACGAGCGGTGGCATCTTCCTGTTGATTTTGTTTTGCAGCGGAAATTTCAGCGTCGTTATGTGGCAAAATCTCTCGCTAGATTGCATAATTGCCCCAATTTTCTTCCTCTGACATTTCCTGTCATCCTTGGGTTTGGAGGCTTGAAAGCTAGTCAGCGTCGGGGGGAGAATTAAGGAGAGGGAGAAATGTTTACGCCTTTGAAGGTGGCAAAGCTGTGACAAGGCTGCGTTCAGCTGCACCTCCCGGCTGATAAAAGACGGCTCTGCGCAGACAGTGAAGCTGCCTGGCTGCTTTGCATCGCACCGGATAGGAAAACGCAGAGGTTAAGTGATTCGAGTGCTGAAACTTTGCAGGAACCCTTTCCCTGCGTGGCGGGGTTAAGTTATCGACAGAAGCTGGGCGCAGTTTATCTCCTCAGCTGCGCTTGCCGGCGTGTTTGGCTTTATCCGCTCGTTCTGGTGGGTTTCGGATCTCTCTAATCGAGCTGCGGCTCCCGAATCTGTTCCTGTTTAACCTTGCTGTAATGGCATCTGAAATAGTAGTCGCTGGGCACGGTCCCGGGAGGGGAGGGGAGGGAGAAATTGGAGAGAGGGCAGCAAACCTGAGGGCGCTGGAGGATGCGGGCGAGCGCTGGTGCTTGGCCTGAAACGCTTCGTAGGGATCACGGTGGATCTGAGGGGGAGATAAAGAACTGCGGCTCTATGGAGCTGCAAATATCGAGGGAGGAGGACGAGTTTTTGAAACAAGGAGATTGTTTAGGGAGGGAGCGCTCCTCCTGGAGCCAGCAGCCCCGCTTTCCACCTGAGGTGCCGAAATCCAGTTCGCAGTGCGAACGGGAAGATGGGCAGGGTGACCTTTTTTTCTCAGTTGGTGAAGTGGGAAGTCCAGCTTTATCTCACTACTGTTTCTTCCGGATCTAAGCTTTTTTTTTTTGCTCGGAAACACAAATGGGGTTGTTTGGGAGCCCGGGGCTTGCCCTTCCCTGGCAGGGGGCGTGGGCGGTGCAGGCCGTTGGAGTCCTGCTCGTCCTGTAACTGCAGCCACTCGAAAACTGCCTTGAAAAATATAAAATAAAAAAAAAAACAAACTTGAAAAGTGAAAACTTGAAGCCTGACCGCCCTTTGGATGAGCTGACTCTAGATCAGCTCATCAGGGGAGGCACAGCTCTGGGTGTTTTTCCTTTCCAGCTCAAGCCTGCTTTTCCTTTGCTTGTGCCTCCCCTGCTTTCACCTCCCGGCCGGGTGTAACACAGTGACCGTGCCTGCCTGTCCTGTGCCGTGCAGTTCGTTGCGCGGCTGCTCCCGCAGGCTCCTGGCAGCACGCTGCGCGCTCTCGGCCCGATCTGGGGGGCAAATATCTCAGCCTGACGCTTCGCTTGTTGCCTCGGTAGATGGCTCGTCCCTATCATCGGCCACATGGGCATCTGCACGTCGACCGGAGTCATCCGGGACTTTGCGGGGCCGTACTTTGTCTCGGTAAGTAGGTGACAAATCCGGGTCCTTAAGGCAAATGCTGTGCTTGGTCTGTGTCTCACCTCTGCTGGTGGTTTCTGAGCCACCCGCTGTCTTTTGCAGCTCCGAGTTCTGCAAAGCAACGGCTTTAGATGTATCCGAGACCATGGATCTGTGCCATTACTCTGGAGATTGCTCTCAGTGCAGATCATCTGGGGGGGTGATAAACAGTGGCCAGGTTGGTTTGGTGAGCAGGAGGTGAAGAATCCTGTGGTCCGTGCTCTTAACGGGGAGTTTTGGACCTGAATTCTTTTGCAATAACCCATGTTTCTGAAGCTGCTTTCAAACTTCCTCGGTATGCCTGCTGCTGTCATGGTGTGTGGCACCAGATGTGAGACCATGTTCTTCGCAGTCTGTTGGATTCTGCAAGTAAGGGAATTGTTAGGTGGGATAATTAACGCTCCTTAAAGATTCGGACACTTCTAACTTAGAGTTGGCAAGGCATTAACAGTTTACAGGAAGGGAGCGTGGTGCATACACCACGGAGCCAGGTAATGTCACTGTGTTTAGAGCAGGGGTGTGTGTACGAATACAGCTGAGACCTAAGTCCAGGCACACAGATGAGGTCGGTGTCTTGAGACTGCTGAGGCAATGTGACAGCGTCATCGCTGCACGATCACAAGCTCTGAGGTTTCCAGCAAGAGTTGTGTCGTGAATATTGTGCGGCGTTATCCTCACGAGATATCTTTTATTCTGTTTTATTTGTAGGAAGACAACATGGCGTTTGGGAAGCCAGTGAAGTAAGTGCTCCCGGTACTTTTTATTAAACTAAGCAGCTGACCTGCAGATGGCCTTTAATTCGTGGAGGCAGCCAGGCCATAATACTGCTCTTCTCCTTGTTCAGATAACCTAACTCAAGTGGACGGCTGCTGTGTCTGTGCTTTTCAAGAAACCACGTTAAGTTCAATCTTTTTAGAAGCGTGGCAGCAGTATAATGGCATTAAGAACTATAGCTGTGTGGAGCCTTTACCAGGACAAAAGACCAAAACATTTTAGGATGATGTTAGCAACAAGTGCTCCAAGTAAATGGTGCCTGTACTAATGAACTGTCATCACTCCCATCTTGTTAATGATTTTCTGGGGTAGGAGGAGAGGTTCCTGGGCTTTGTGTATCTGTCAGATCACGTTTATGTTTTAAATGGCCTGCAGGCTTCATCTGACAGCACATGAAAGCAGTTCAGAGGGGCCTGTGCCCCTGAGGTCTGCAGTTTCTCTGTCTGGAGTGCCCCAGGGCGGAGGGTGCTGAGTGTTTGTTTCTGCAGCGTGTGCTCGTCTCGAAGGGCGCAGTTCCTTGGGCTCCAGAGGTGGCCTTTTTCCAAAATCCTTTAATCCTTTCTGCTGGGAAGAGCAAAAAGTTGTAGGGGAGCAGCAGCAAAGCCAAGGGGTCGCAGAAGGGCTCTGTTCTCATTTTCCAGGTACTGGAAGCTGGATCCTGGCAAGGTGTATTCCTCCAATCCCAACATGTGGGACACGGCCGTGCACGATGCCTCGGAGGAGTACAAGCACCGAATGGTACGGCCGCGGTGCCCACGTCCCGTCTGGAGCGATACCTCCCCGGGGCTGGGGTCCTTCCTGCCGGGGTGGGACCTGTGGGCCTGCACCAGCCCCGTGGGCAGGGCCGGGGAGCCTTGAGGACAGGATTTCTAACGCTCTGCCCCTTCTCCTGTTCCAGCACAACCTTTGCTGTGATAACTGCCACTCTCACGTGGCTCTGGCCTTGAACTTGATGAGATACGACAACAGCACCTCCTGGAACATGGTCAAGCTCTGCTTCTTCTCACTCCTGTACGGGAAGTACGTGAGGTGAGCTGAGAGCAGTCTAGACCCAGCAGGCAAAGGGGCTCTGTTTCCTTTGTTCTTCCCATCCCTCCAGAGCTTCAGCCTCTCTTGGAAAAGGGAGGAACGTCTCTTCCCCCATGACGCGTGGGGGAATGTTGCTGGTAGGCGGTGCTGTCACTGCCTGTTCGGAAGCAAAGAACCAGGAGCGTTGTCTGGGTTGCACTGGATGCTGCTCCTGAAATACTGTCTCTAGCGACTAATTTAGGGTGCCAGGAATTTGGGAAATGCTAGCTAGAGCAAATATTGCTCTCTGTGTTGTCTTTTGGCTGGGTTAGGTCAGAACAGAAGGTCACAGAATGGCTTCTCTCCAAGGATTGCTGGTTTCTCTTCCCTCTCTTGAATCCTGTTTACACTAAAACTAGTCTGATTTCCAACTGGCGCGGTGCTTCCAGCTTGAGTGGAGAGGGAAACCCTGAGCGTTCCTTATTAGAAAGAGCTCTTAATCTCCATTTTTATCTCCTTGGGCCTGGAGAGGAGATTCTGCGAGGACAGCCCTGCACAAAGGTTTCGCGTTGCTTCCCTTCTGCTGGGTCTGGCCTCTTCTGGAAGAGCTCTGCCAGCGTTCGTGCAAGCGTGGTCCCCGCTGCGCTGGGTAAATCCACCAGCAGCCTGAACGCTGAGACTGACTGAAACGGGGTTTCATTGTTTGTCTGTGGAGATATGAAACACGCCAAAGTCATAGACTTTGACCTGGATTTGAGCTGGGAGGCGAGTCCAGCCCTGTTGCTCATGATGTAGTTATTTGTGGACCTGATTTAATCTCAGATTTTTAACGCATGCTGTGCCTCCAGGACACAGCATGTGGCAGTGCTAGCAATGGATAAGAAAGACATCCGTCTCCCTCTGCTTTCTCCACTTACCACCACTTCCTTCTCTCCCCTCCTGTCTTCCTCTGCTGACTTCTTATGTTTAAACCCTCCCCCTGTTGTTTTTTTTTCCCGTCTCGCAGCATAGGGGGATTCGTGAAGACCTGGCTTCCCTTTGTCCTCTTCCTGGGGGTGATCCTGACGGTCGTTCTGACACTTCACCTGCGGTGATGACAGCTGTGAACTCCCCGTTCTGTGGGCACACGAAGGAAGAAACTGTGACTGCTTGGCCCGGCGAGGTGGAGGCGTGGGACTCTGGGAGGCGTTTTCTGGGGAAGGTGGCAACTCCACTCCGTTGTAACAGCTCATCTTTGTTTCCTGGGACTGGCTTCTTACCCTTCTGTTTCTGTTCTGTCGATGGTGTCTCCCAGCGTCAGGGGTCCCGAAGCCTCCCGATCCCTCCCTGAATATGCTCCCTCTCTGCAATTTGTTGGGTAGAAATGCGATCAGGAAAGGAGAGGCGTGGGCGCCTTTGCGTTCTGTGCGAGGTAGAGCTGCAAGGCAAACCCTGCCTCCTGGTTCAGGAGCGCAGGCGGCCACGCCTTGTAAGGTTCTCTCTGATCACCTGGGTTCTTCCTCTTGGCAGACTTCATCAAACGCTTCCCGGGGTTTCCAGCCTCCGAGGGGGAGTTGTTTCCCTGTTGCACGACTCTCCTGTAGCACACGTTTCGCAGTGGAGGTGTGGGGCTCCTCCTGGGGCTGCGCGGTGCCGCAGCACTCGCTGCCAGTCTCCCCGGTAGTGCCAGAAAGGTGTTGACGGCGCAGCTCTCCTCTGAGGAGACGCACAGAGGAACGCTCCGTGGCGGGGCAGATTCGTCTGGTCCCGCTGGTGAGCCCAGAAAAGCAGGAAAGTAGATCGACTGGCTTGGGTATGGCTCGTGGCAGTCTGCACACTTTCAGTAGCATGTCGCAGAGTTGGGAGTCTGCTGCCAAATCCCTTTTAGCTTGTGCCAGAGAAAATCTAGCTTCCCCGCTTCTCCCTGGGCTCTGAACGCCTAAAATTGGCGTTACACTTCTCTTAGCTTTCCTTTGATCCCTCGCACTTTGCATGTCACAGAAATCACGCCTGCAGCAGGTACTTGCTCCCGGGACAGAAGGCTTTGGGGTTGCGAAAGCATCCGTGCCTTGCAGAGCAGTGCCCGAGTCCTGAGCTTAGCGGGGCCAACGGAGATGTAGGGAGGTGGAGGGACTGGAAGGCGGACGTGCTCTGCTGGGGCTTTGCAGCGGCAAACAGGGCGCTGCTGTCTTGTGGCTGGTTCTGGGGTGGTGGCCGGGAAGCTGCGGCGTCTTCTGAAGAGCACACGTGGGGTAAAAGCACTTGGAATGGGAAAAATGCTGGTCTGGCAGCGCTGGGGGTCTGATGGCCCCTTTGAGCCCTGGACCAGGCAGAATGGCTCCTAGAGGGGTCGGTGGTTTGTGAGTGCTGAGCAGGGAGTGCGTCTGGGGGTCAGGAATCTGTCTGTGGAGGCTCTGGCGTGCAGGTGCTGCTTTCTGGGGTGCTCTTAGGCAGGCGGCTTTCAGGTGTCACAGAAGGGCTGTGCGCCATTAAGCAGATCCCCTCTGATTGCAGAGGAAGGGTTAGCTTTTCCTCTCCTGCCTTGAAAGGCCAGCTCTTTACTCCACTACCTGATGGATTTCAGCCTCAAGGAGTGCTCGTGGCCAGCAAGAAAGCTCTTTTTGTCTGCGTGCCATCCCTGTGGCTTCCTCTGATGTGGAAGCCCTTTCAGTCACCCTGCTGGCTCTGGAGGCCGCCCCTTTTTTGCCTCCCCATCTGCTTCTATCTTCCTGACCCCTGTAGCTCTGTAGGAGGGCTGGGGGCTCCTCTTGGGCTTCTCGAATTCTGCATTTCCTCCTCTGTCACATTTAAATAGCCCCTGAAACCTCTTCATTCTCCCTAGCACCGAGTTGGCTCTGTCACCTGGTGCTGGCCTGTCCGGGGTGGGAGCACCTCGGTGCCCTTCCCCACGTACCTGGAGCTGAAGCAGTTGTCAGCGTCACCTGTGTGCAGTCGTTTAAACCTGAGTGGAGAGCAGCTGGAGGGTGCTGAGGCCGATTAGAAAGCCAAAACCTCGATCAAAGAGAACCTTACAAGGAAAAGATGGAATCTGACGGAGCTGCCCTGCCCCGCTGCGGTCGCCGCACGGCGGGGTGGCTGGCTGCCGTGCCCTGGGACAAGCCAGTGGAACA
The DNA here is from genome assembly GCF_964211835.1 of Anser anser. Classification (NCBI taxonomy): domain Eukaryota; kingdom Metazoa; phylum Chordata; class Aves; order Anseriformes; family Anatidae; genus Anser; species Anser anser. The sequence goes on along the minus strand of NC_139745.1, from coordinate 3,880,720 downwards.
GGAGAGATCAGTCCTTTGCCCCAATTTTTAATGTTAGCGTGATTCCTCAGAGTGTCCTGCCAAGGATGCGCCAGGAGTCCCTGGCCCCAGGGCTGAAGCCAACCTGTCTTACGCAGTAGCAATAACCTAGAGACTCTTCGGGCTGTCTCACACGTTGATGCAGTGTTTTATCGATAAGCTATACAAGCGTTGCCAAAGCCGAGGCTTCGAGGTGTCAGGGGAGGCCAGGAGCAGGGCTGCTGGCCGCGATCCCTGCTCCTGGGACTTCGGAAAATGCTGAGTGCCATTCCCCACCGTGAAAATCCTTCTTGCTTGCTCCCTGTGCTTTTTATTTTTTATTTTTTTTAACCAGATCTGGGTTTTGAACGGAGGCTCTTACCCTGCAAACGAGCCCTGCAGGACCTCAGGCTGCGGAGCTGCTTCCCCTGCACCTCGACCGACAGCAGGGCAGGATGGCTCCGCGCGTCCGGAGCGGAGCACGGGCGGCTCGACAGCAAGGCCTGAAGCAGAGGTAGCAGCGGAGCCAGCCCCAGCAGCCTTACTGGCCTCCCAGAGCTCTCTGTGCCTGCAGGGTGGTTCCTGCAGCGAGGCTGGCTGTGGGCTGGGCAGATTTACTGCTTCACCACGCCGCTGGGGCTGCGGGAGCGCGGAGAGACGGGCGATGCGTGGGGAGCGGGCTGTTTCCTCTGGCGGGGAGGTGGGTGGGTGAGGAACGTGCTTTCCTTGCAGCATCCTTCATCTCACTGCCAGCTCCTTCGCAGCGCCTTGCCCGTAGCCTCATAAAGGTTCCCCGTCCCTTTCCTCCCCGATGCTGCTTTTATGGTCCCCTCCTTTCTCCTTTGCACGTGCTTGTGCTGCAGAGCTCCGTGGCTCTGCTGTGCTCTTCGGCGAGGGCCAGCCCTCCGTACCCTCTTCCTTTGTTCTCTTGATCTCTGTGGGGCGCTGGATTACTTTGTAAATATTTAAACTCTGCTTCTGTGGTTTCATAATCCTGACGGTAGGGGAAATAAACTTATTTCTGTGGATGTCTCCAGGTGCCTCTCTTATTGTCAAGACTTTTCTCCTTCAGAAGCAGGCTCGCTCTCCCCCCGGCCGGCTGAGCTGCAGCCTCCTGCCCGCAGGGAGCGCGAGGAGCTGGCCCTCGAAGGCCCCTACACCTTTTATTTTGCAGACCTGCCCTTGCTGCGTGGCAGAAGTCATGGTCCTGTTTTCAGAGCTGCTGTGGGGAAGTGGGGGGGGGGGCTGGGGAGCGGCAGGGATGGCGCTGGGAGCTGCTCGCTGCAGAGCTGGAAGCCTTTGCTGCAGTGCAGGCAGACCCCGCGCCGTGCCAGAGCTTTAATGCCAGGTCTCTCAAAGCCAGGGCCCTTCTGCGGGCCTTTGTTTAGGGGAAGGGGCTGTGCCTGCTCCTGCCTTGTGCTGGGCTCGTCCCTGACCCCCTGCCAGCACAGCAGAGCCCTGCGTGCCCCCGACCAGGCGCCGAGCCGAGCATTTGGGGAGGAGGATGCTCTTTGATAACCCCCCCCCTTGTAGGTTTATCTCATTTAGCTGTGAATGGTTTCCCTTCACGCAGCCTGAGGTCTTGGCATCCCTCTTTTCTCAGAGCCTGGGGGGGTTCTCATCCCCCAGCTCCTCAAAGCTCGGAGCCCCTGTGGCTTCCCTCGCCCCGCGAGCTGCTGGAGAGGGGCTGGGGGTGCTGGTCCCAGGGCTGGGGGTGCTGAGAGCAGAGGGGGGGCAAAGGGCCGGCCTCATCCTGCCCTCCCAGCAGGGGATGGGGGTGGCAGCGAGGGAGCTGGGCCCCAGCGTGCTCGGAGGAGTGCTAACAGCAGCCGCTCCTCCCTTACAGCTGACATCCAGAGCCTGGAGCTGGGCGCTGGGGGATGCAGAAAAGCCTTAAAATTCGGGATAATTCAGCCGTGTGCCTCAAAATTTGGCTGGGGGCTTTACCAGCGCAGCCATTTCGTGACGCGCTGCCCAGATCCTCTCCTGCGCGCCCCCTTGACACGAGCCACGCCGCCCGGCAGCTCTGCAGCTCGGCCCCTGCCTCCCCTGGGGCTGCGGAGCCTCGCGCCGAGGTTTCCTCAGGGGAGCTCGAGGTGAGGACCCCCAGGACCTGCCGGGGCCGTGTGGCTCTGCCCTGGGCGTGGGGGGGCTGGGGGCTCTCACCCCTTTTTGCTCCGTGGGGAGCGCGGTGCGGGTGCGGTGGTTGGCGGCAGCGGGGCTGAGCGTGCCGATGGCCGCAGCTCTGCGCCCTGCGCCCGGCTCCACGACGTCTCGTACCCCTCGCCGCGGGGAGGCTGCGAAGCCGGGGGGGCGATGCTGGCGTCGCCCATCGCCCTGCCCGGGTGCAGGGTGCTCGCGGGGCCCCGGCAGCCCCAACTGCCCGCGATGTCCCCCCCCCCGAGAGACCTCCCCGTGGGGACGGGGGCACGGGGCTGCCTTTGGAGTGGGGTCACTTGGCCGCAGCAGGCTGGATGAGGGGGGGGCTGCACCGAAGGGCCCCCCAGGGCCTGATCTCAGGTGGCACTTCAGCATTTGCACGTTTGGAGCTTTCCGAACGCCAGCAGCGGGGCCTGGGCTGCCCTTAGGGCCAGGTTAGCCCCCCCAGGGCTCCCCTTCCCTTGTTGTGCTTGCCGCCCCCCCCCCCCCCCCGAGTCTGTTTCGTTCCTCAGCAAGGGGGAGCAGACCCAGCGCGGGGTCCCCCCCCCAAATGTTGTCCCCAGCTGGAGCTGAGGGTGGGACCGCTGCGACGTCCCTGCTCTACTGCATGGGTAAAAAAAAAAATAAAAATGAATTAAAATCCCCCAGCCCTGGGGTGCTCGGCTCCATCCCTGGGTCCCCAGCTCCGTCCCCAGAGGGGGACACATCCTGCTGCGCTCCCCACGGCGCTCAGCGCCCAGAGCTGCCTTTAACACCCTGTTTTCCCCCCTCCTGAGGCTGGGGGTCCCGTGGGGTGCTGCCCTGTGCCCTCCACCGGCGAGGAGCCCCAAACCCCCCGGCTCTGCCCCCGCTCCCTGCCTCGGTTTCCCCCCGGGAGCACCGGGCTCGCCCGCACCCGGCGCACCCGAGGAACGGGTCCGGGGCTGGGCGCGGGGTGGGATCCTGCCCACGCACTGCAGAAATGAGGCAAAACCTGTTCTGGGTGCCCACGGGGCTGCTGCCAGCACCCAGCGCCCAGCACCCAGCGCCCAGCACCCAGGGGAGCTGCTCCCGTGCTGGGTGTCCCCCCCCCCCGCAGCCCCTCCGCAGGTGGCCGTGGGGACGTCAGGGCAAAAAAAACCCGCGTGGGTGCTGGTCCCTTGGGAAGGGCTTCGGGAGGCAGAAGGGTCTGATCCTGCGGATGCTGCCCGGGTCTCCGCAAAGAAAAGTGTCCCCAGGGGGTGGCCGGGGAGCTGCCGGGTGTCACCAGCCCGACGCAGCCTCCGGCCACGCTGTGGGGGGAGGCTACGGCCGAGGCCCAGCAAATTTGTCACCCCTCATCACCCCTCCCTCTGCAGGATCAGCGCCCAAATCCTGCTCTGTCCCTTCCCGGGGCAGCCTCAGCACTTCCCCAGCAGGGTTTGGTGCTGGGGAGGGTCCTGAGCTGGGGGACCCGACGCTGAGCCACCAGCCCCGAGCACACCCCCCCCCCCCTTGGGGACACGCGCGTGTGGCCTGGGCGTGCGACCCTGCCGCCACCGAGCCGTGGCAGGGACCCGCTGGGTTTTCGGAGCACCCCCAGCACCATCCTGTGCAATGGGGGGGGACATGGGGACACGGGGACACGGGGAGGGTGCCCAGCCTCGACGTCTGCGCTGAGCACCCCGCGAGGGGAGGACGGCAGACGGACAGACAGACACAGGCAGGCCGGCAGGGCCGTCGCTAAAGCCCCATTTCCTTAGAAACCACGCTAAAAATAAGTTCGGCGCCGCCAGATGTGATCAGCCTGATCCTGCGCGGGGCTGAGCTCGGGGGGGGGTTTGTCCTGGGGGGGAGATCCCCACCCCCCGCCCCGAGCATCAGCGGTGTGCCAAGGGGGGCTGGAGGCTGGGGGTGCCCATGGGGTGGGGGGAGCCCCACAGGATTTGGGGGGGGGTCTGCAGCGCCCCTGGGACCCCAAACTGCCCCACACCGGGTTTTGGGGTGCTGCAGGGCACTGCGGGGAGGGAGGATCTGACACCAGTCCCCCCAGTTCCTCCCAGTTCCCCCCAGTACAGCCCAAGGTGGGGCCTAGGTAAGGCTCCCCGGGGGGGGGGGGGGGCATCCTTCCCCATTCTCACCCCCGGGTGGGGACGGGTCCTCCTGCCCCATCCCCTCCGAACCTCCCCGATGCTGGTGCTGCCCCCCCCCCCCCCCCCCAAACCACCACCACCCTGCTTTGGGGCTCTTCCCCTCTCCCCGGCTTCCTGACGCCTCCCAGTTCAGCCCAGTTCAACCCAGTGCAGCCCAGTCCCGTCCGGCGGGTGCTGCTGGCTCCAGTCCCTGCTTTCGTGCCGCCGAGGCGAGGAGGCGCCTTGCTCTCGCCTGCGGTTGACTCAGCTTTAGGGCCTCCAGCACCCAGCGGGGCGCGGGGGGCACCCGAGGAGCCGAGGGTCCCCGTGGGGGTGCGGGGGGCTGGGGGGGGGACGAGGCACGGCTGGGGGCCCATGGCCCCACAAAGTCCCCTGGGCAGGTAAGGGCGGCCGCGGGGCTGACCCCGTTAACCGGCCCCACGGCACGGGAAATGGGGGGGGGGGGGGGCTGGGGGTAGGATTTGGGGTCCTGCTGCTCTCGGTGGGGGATGGGGGTGGGATGCAGCCTCCAAATTTTGCTCTTGGGGGATGGGGGGGGGGCCTCCAAGGGCCCCCGTTTTTGGGTGGTTTTTCTCCTGCGCCGCTGGGAGCCCCGCAGGTGCGGGTTGAGCTGGACGGGCCCCGAGGCCACGGCGATGGGCTGCGGGGCCCCGGGTGCGGGACTGGGGGTTTGGGGGGGGGGGGGGTGCCAGGAGGTGGGTTGCCAGCCCGGGGGGGGGGGGTGGGGGGCTCGGATGCGTTTTGGGAGGGGACCCTTTGCATTCACCCCGTCCGTCACGGCTTGCGAAGGGAAAAGGGGGCTGCGCACCCCCATCTTGCAGCTTACTGGGGAGGTTTAACTGGTTTAACTGGTCTCCCCTGTGTGTGTGTGTCTGGGGGTGGGGGTGTGGGGTGGTTGTTCCCAGCACCCCCTTGCAGACCAGCGGGTGTGGGGCTGGCTTTTATTTTTTTTTCCTGCTGCCCCCCCCGTGTGCCACCCCCCCCCCCGGTGTCTCCGAGGGGCAAGGAAACCGCAAGCGCGCGTGGGCCAGCCCTCGGTGACATTTTGGGTGCTGCTGTGTTCCGGGGGGGGGACGACGAGGACACCCCCGCGGGCTGGGCCCATGTAAACAGGATACGGGGCCGGGGGGGGGGCAGCGAAGGGCCCCAGCATCGCCCCGTCCCGGTGCCAGCCCCTTGTCCCCGGCACCTCGGCACCACTCGGAGTCATCGAGGGGGCACCGGGTGGCTTCGGCTCAGCGCAGGCTGCCGGTGGGTTTGGTGCCCCCCCCTCCTTGGGACAGCGTGGGGATGGGGGGTGCTGGGGGGGGGCGCCCCGGTGGTGCTGCGGGTCCCCGGTGCCGTCACGGTGCCTGGTGCGTGCTGTGGCAGGTCCCTGGGTGGCACCTGGCTCCTTGTCGGCACCGGGGTGCTCAGCACCACCGTGCTGGGTCCCGGCCTGGGCTCCCCGGCTCCTGGCCCTGCTGGGGGACACCGGAGACCCACGCGGGGTGGCAGGGCCACTTGTGGGGCTGGGACACGGTGACCAGGGCCACCCGTGGGGCTGGGGACAGGGCCAGAGCCCCTGGGGGGCAGCGGGTGCCTGCGGGGTGCGGCCGTGCCGGTGCTCGCATCCTGGTGAGGCTCTGGGGTGGGTTTTTTGGGGCCGGGGGGGGTGGGGGGGCTGATCCTGCCCCACCATTGCTGCAACTTCCCGTGCCGGGCAGCGCTTTCCCAACCGCGGGCCAGGAAGGAGGGCGGTGAGGCAACGCGGGGCTGGCGTGTGATGAGCTGGGCACGTCCTCAGCCCTCCTGGGACGGACCCAAGGGGGTGCTGGCTTCCCGAGCCCCCTTGTGTCACCCGTCCCCGTGCCGTGTCACCCTCTGAGTGCCGTGGGAGCCCCGCTGTGGGGCCCTGCTGGGAGCAGGCAGGGGAAGAAGCCGGCCCCGAGCGAACGCCCTTGGCAAACAGGGGCCGGCCCTGGCATGGGGCCGCAGCAGGAGGAGCAGCAATTCTTCCCTGCGGCTCCCCGGTGCTGCTGGCTGCCCCCACCACCCTTTGCTGGTCCCCCCCTGGGTCCCTTGAAATTTTTGGGGGTGGGGGAGCCGTGCTCCGTGCCTTACGGGGCAGGGTCCCTGCGTGCCACGCTGCCACCCCGTCTCCCTGCAGAGGGTCAGGATGCTGCGCGCTGCCCACCCCGCCGCTGCCCCGCCGCCCCTCGCCCGGCCCCGCTGAGCCCCCCCCGGCATGCTGAGCCCTGCCCGCTGCCTGCCCGGCCCCGCAGCCCCCCGCCGCCCCCCAGCCTGACCCCGCACCCCGGGGTGCCCGCAGCACCCATGGCGCTGGAGCCGGGCGCCGAGGCGCTGCTGGACCTGAGCTTCCTGACGGAGGATGAGCGGCGCGCCATCGCCGAGGTGCTGCGCCGGGACTCGCAGCTCCGCCGGCGCGAGGAGGGGCGCATCAGGTGAGACCCCCCCCACACTGCCTTTTAGTGGCACCCATGGTGACCCCCCCCCCCAGGGGTGAGACACCCTTGAGGACAGCGCGGTCCCTTACCCAGGGCAGGATGAAGCCCCGCAGTGGGTGACGTGGGCATCGGGGACCCAAACCCCGGGGGAGATGGGTGGTGGTGTCCCCGCCGTGGTGGCCCCGTGGCTGTTTGGGATGGTTAATGGGGCAGAGGACGGTGGCACGGGGACCCTGGTGGCACCTGGGGGTGACCGGGGCGGGGGGGGATGTTTTTTTGGCCGATGCCACCAGCAAGCTGCGCAAGTCGGTGTCGGACCCGGCCCGGCTGCGGACCCTCACCGGGGACTGGTTCTGCGACGTGCGCGCCCAGCGCCACCGGCACCACCTGGGCTCCGACCTCGTCCGCGCCTCCATCCGCCGCAGGAGGCGGCCGCGGGGTAGGCAGGGATGGGGTGCGGGGGGGTGTGATAGTGGGGGGGACACAACCACGGCGCTCTGAGCCCCCCCCTGTCCCCAGGAGCGGGGGACCCGGAGCGTGGCCCCAGCTTGGGCGAGCTGGAGGTGATCGGCGAGCCGCTGATGGAAGAGAAGGAGGACGAGGAGCCGGCGGTGACGGAGGAGAGGTGAGAGCAGGCACGAGGGGTGGCCCAGCACCCATGGGTGCTCCAGGGCTTGACGTCACGGCAAGAAAAGTTAATTCGTGCTTCTCCTCGCAGCCCCTCCGAGGACGGTGCCCAGGCAGAGCCCCAGGTGGGTGCCCGGTGCTGAGCCGGCGCGGCGCGGTGCCCGACCCGATGTCCTGGTGATGGGCTTGGGGACGAGGCCAAAGGACGTGGCATGGGGCGTGGGGCATGGCCTGGCCCCCCCCCCCGGCCTGTCCTTGTGACCCAGAGGGGACAGGAGGGTGCCGGTGCACCCGGTCTCACCCTGTCCCCAACGTGCCACCGAACAGCCTGGCCCCACAGCCCCGGCACCAGAGGGGACGCCGGTGTCACCGACGCCGCAGGTGGACGTCCCGGAGAGGGAGCAGGAAGGCCAGGGACAGCCAGGTAACGTGGGGGGGGTCTGGGGGATTGGGACCCCCCCACTGCCAAATTGGCACTGAGGGCCTTGTGGGGCAGAGCTTTAGTGCTGCTGGGGTGGGGGAAAAAAGGGATCCCCCCCCCCCCCCCAATATCCATTCCTTGTTGTGTTGGGGACACCCCCCCCCCCCCCCCACTGTGCCCTTGCAGGTGACAGAGTGGACAGGAACCCCTTCGGCACGGCCAGCGTGGAGGAAGATGAGGAGGAGCCCGATCCTGCACACAGCAGCCCGGGGGCTGGGCAGGTGGGCTGGGGGGGGGGCTGTATGGGGCTGGGAAGGTTGTATGGGGCTGGGGGAGGTGTATGGGGCTGGGAGGGGTTGTATGGGGCTGGGGGAGGTGTATCGGACCGGGAGGGGGGGCCTGTATGGGGTAGGGGGGACTGTAGGGGATGGGGAGGGCTGTATGGGGCTGGGGGGGGGCTCTGTGGGACTGGGGGGCTGTATGGGGCTGGGGGGGGCTGTATGGGGCTGGGGGGGCTCTATGGGTTTGGGAGGAGCTGTATGGGGTGGAGGGAGCTGTATGGGGCTGGGGGGGTGTATGGGGAACACAAAGCCAGCCCATTGCTGGGTCCCCTCTGCAGCCGAGCTGTGCCCAAGCACTGGGCGCTTGCTGGGAGCTGGGTGCCCTGGGTCCCTGCACTGGGTCCGAGGTGTTTTGGTGGGGGTCACCACCCCCCCCAGTGGCTCAGGACCCCTTGGTTTTGCCTTTCCAGGATCCGGGGACCCCCCCACCGGGCCGTGCGTCCCCGCAGAACGGCCACGTGCCCCCCAGCAGCCTGCTGACCGCCAGCTCCTCCGTGTCCAGCCTCAGCTCCTCCACGGTACGGGGTGGGGGGGCTGGGGAAGGGCGAGGGGGTGGGAATCGGTGCTCCGTGCCCCCGGGGCCTGATCCTGTGCCCCCCGCCCCACAGCTGAGCGGCAGCCTGATGAGCCTGTACAGCGACGGGGAGCTGGGCAGGGTGCCCGTGCGGGGCTGCGTCCAGTTCTCGCTGCGCTATGACCCGGCCACGCAGGAGCTGCAGGTCCACGTGGTGCGGTGCCGCGAGCTGGCCGAGGCCAAGAAGCAGCGGTCGGACCCGTGAGTGCGGGGGCTACCCGGGGAGGGGGCTCCGGACCCTTTTATGCCCCCCCCCCCCCACACCCCTCTCGCACCTTGCTTTCGGGCTGCAGGTACATCAAGACCTACCTGCTCCCGGATAAGTCCAACCGCAGCAAGCGCAAGACCACGGTGCGGAAGCGGAGCTTGGACCCCATCTTCAACGAGACCCTCAAGGTTTTCTGGTTCTCTCTGGGGGGAGGTTCGGGGGGGGGGGTCCTGCAGACCCCGCGCCCTCACCCTGCCGTGCCCCCCCCCCCTCCCGCCAGTACAAGCTGGAGAAGAGGGACCTGCAGGGCCGGACGCTGAACCTGTCGGTGTGGCACCACGACAGCCTGGGCAGGAACCTCTTCCTGGGCGAGGTGGAGATCGCGCTGGGCGCCTGGGACTGGGCCAACACGCGCCCCGAGTGGTTCACCCTGCAGCCCCGGGTGAGCCCCCCCCCCCCCCCACCCGCCCTGAACCCCAAATCCCCCCCCTACAGCCCCCCATAACCCTCCTCCCTCCCCACCCCAGATGCCCGTGGCCCCGGACGGTCTCTCCAGCCGAGGCAACCTCAACCTGGCGCTGAAATTCATCCCCGCCGGCTCCGAAGGTGAGCGGTGACACCGAGGGGGTGCGAACAGGACATCGGGATGGGGACATGGGGATGGGGCGGCACGGCCCCGACCCTGACCCCTCTCACCCCCTAGGAGCGGGGCTGCCCCCCACGGGCGAGCTGCACATCTGGGTGAAGGACGCGCAGGGCCTGGTCCCGCTGCAGGGCGGCACCGTGGACGCCTTCGTGCAGTGGTAAGAGGAAGGGGGGGGGCATCAAAGGGACCCCCTTGGGGACATGGGGACGGGCTCGCTCACCCCGCTCCCCGCAGCTACGTGCTGCCCGACGACAGCAAGGCGAGCCGGCAGAAGACGCGGGTGGTGAAGCGGAGCCTCAGCCCCCTCTTCAACCACACCATGGTGTACGACGGCTTCCAGCCCAAGGACCTGGCCGAGGCGTGCGCTGAGTTCACCCTCTGGCACCACGAGGTTTTCTCCAAGCGGCAGCTGGGCGGCGTGCGCCTCAGCCTGGGCACCGGTGAGGCTGGGGGGGGGGGGGGGGGGGCCTGGGCACCCTGGGGTGCTGGGAGGGCTGGTTTGGGGGGGAGGGAGGGGGTGACGGTGGCCGTGTCTCCGCAGGGAGCAGCTACGGGCTGCCCGTGGGCTGGATGGACTCGACGCCGGAGGAGCGGGCGGTGTGGGGCCGCCTGCTGCAGCAGCCCGGCTGCTGGGTGGAAGCGCTGCTGCCCCTGCGGACCAACCTCGTCCCCCGCGCGTAGCCCCCCCCCCGGGGACAGTTTCGGCAGGGGGGGGGACAGGACTGAGCCCCCCAGCGTCCCCGCACAGGGGCTGGGGTCTGCGCCCCCCCCCCACACTTTTGGCTGCAATGAAGTGGCACCGGACGGCACGGCTGGTGGGTGTTTATTGCTCCGAGCGCTGCAGCCCGACTTCTCCATCCTGTACGGTGCTGGATGTCTCCGCTGCCGTCCTTCCTGCCGGTCCCCGTGGTGGCACAGGAGGCGGTGAGGTGGCGGCTGTGTCCCCAGAGCCACCTCACGTCCCTGGGGCCAAGGATTGCTCCTCTTCCCCCTTGCCAAGCGCGCGGCGCTGCTCCAGGACGGCTGCCCACAGGCGGTACGCCGGCCCGCGCCTGCCCGAGGAGGGGGACACGGGGCTGGCAGGGGGGACAAGAGGGACGAGCCGTGTCCCCCTGCAGTGCTGCCACCCCTGGGGGTACCTGATGCCCGTGTAGAAGAGGTCGTCGCAGGTGGCGCTGCCCAGCAGGTCCCGCAGGGTGAAGCCGTGGGACAGGAGCTGCGGGAGATGGTGGCCAGGTGGCATTGCCCGGTGGCCCTGCCCCACACCGCCCATGGGGCACGGCCCCATGGCGCCCCACAGCCTCACCGTGGCCGTGGTGGCGGGGTCCGTGCCGTGCTGCTGCAGCCACTCGAGGAGGAGGGGGTCGGCCTGGCTCCAGGGGATGGGCTCAGGGGACGGGGACAAGGGACCCTGCCCCGTGGTGGCCTCGCTGTGCTCACCACGGTGCTGGGGGTGGCCGGGGACCGTGGCGTCCCCGACCCCGGAGCGAAGTGCCCGCTGCACCAGCTGCTGCCATTCCTGCTCCTTCTCGGCCAGCTCCCGGAGCAACCTGGGGGGAGAGCAGGGACACAGACCGGCTCCTGGGGGACACGGGGTGGCACTGGGGGGGCACAGGGACGTGCCAAGCCCTACCTGTCCGTCTCCGTGCGGAGGCGGCAGAGCTGTGCCATCAGTGCTGAGCCCCCCTGCCCAGGGCCGGGGCCGGTGCTGAGCCCCGAATTGGTGCTGTCCCCCGGGGTCTGGCTGCTGGGGACGGAGAGCCTCGGCGGCATGGGGTCGTCCTTGTCACCCGTGTCCTTGGCGCCAGCCTCCTTCAGCGAGCTGGCCGTCATTCCCAGGTCTGGGGGGGCAGAGAGTGGGCACTGAGAGGGGGTCAATGAAGCCCCCCCCAAGGGGCTGCCACCCACCGAGCCACAGCGGTGACACCCTAACCCGAGTCCTGGCCACCCCCGGGTGCCACCCACCTCTCACGAGCACGGTGAGAGCCGCCTGCACCGCCTGGCTGATGGCGTCGTCCAGCGCAAACATCCAGTGGGGTTTGACGTGGTGCCGGCGCAGCGCCTGTCTCACCTGGAAGGGGCAGGGCCGGGCCGGAGCAGCACCGACACCAAAGGGTCACCGACACCAAAGGGTCACCGACACCAAAGCATCACCACGCCAGAGCAGCACCAGCACCAGTGTCACCGTGCCGGAGCATCACTGGCACCAGGGCATCACCGCCACCAGAGCATCACCGCCACCAAACCGTCGCCGACCCCAAACCATCGCTGACCCCAAACCATCGCCAACCCCAAACCATCGCCGACCCCAAACCACCGCCGACCCCAAACCATCGCTGACCCCAAACCACGCCGTACCCGAGGCACTCACCACCGCCTGGAAGTTGAGGAGCGGAGCCCGCAGGTGGGGCAGGCTGAGCCCGTCCGCCCGCAGCCGCGCCTGCAGCGCCAGGAGGTCGCGGCGCAGCTGGTGCCGTGCGGGGCACTGGATGTAGCTCCGCAGGCAGCCCAGCAGCAGGGTGATGTGCTCCGAGCCCAGCCGCGTGCCCGACGCGCTCTGGGTGGGTGAGAAAGTGCTGGTGGGGGGGCTGCTCCCTCCATGCCAGCCCCCAGCAGCTGCTCGGTGCCCCCCGTCGTGCCCCCACCTGGCCCTCCTGCAAGGCGGCCGCGATGCCGGGCGCCTCGTCGGTGAGGATGCGGTGCAGCGTGGCGCGGCGCTTGCTGTCCTGCCGCAGCACGAAGCGGTCGCCGCTCTCCTCCGGCGAGGACGAGCGCTGGCTGCGGTCGGAGCCGGCCGAGCCCTGGGGAGTGCTGGCGAGGGACGGTGTGGGATCAAAACCCACCCAAATCGACGTTCCCAGTGCCGGAGGGCACAGGGGACAAACCCTGAAAGTGACCAGGAGCCACCCCCCTCTTCAAACTGGGTTAACTGGGGGAACAACCCAACGGGAGGCAGAAATCCAGACCCCTCCTCGGGGTCCCTCCACCCCCGCGGTGCCCGGGATGCCCTAACCCCACGTACCTGTAGCTGGGGGCTGCCTCACTGGGGCAGTGTGGGAGCAGGGGGCTGTCCCCCGTGCCCCCCACTGTGCCCCCCTGCCTGGCCGAGGACCGTCCCCTGGTGCCATCGGTGCCCTCCATGTCCCCATCCCGGCGCTCCAGGCGGGGGGAATCTGCCAGGGAGAGGATGGAGATGGAGCAGGTCGGTGGGCAGCTCTGGCCAGGACCCCCCCCAGGACCCTCCCCATACTCACCCCCTGCTGCAGGCACCGTCTGGCCCCGGGCACGCCTGGCGCTGGCCAGGAACGGGTCCTGCAGCAACGCGGCCGCCGTGGCCCGCTTGGCCGGGTCGGCCTCGAAGCAGCGAAGGATGAAACTCTTGGCCATGTCCGACATGGACTCAGGCACCTCAGGGTGCATCTTGAACATGCCCACCTGGAGGAGAGGCCCAAGCGGGGCTGCAAAGGGACCGGCCGCCCTGGCTGGGGGCTTTTCGGAGGTGGGGACCCCCCCATGCCCTGCCCAAGCCGTGAGTACCTTGAACATTGCCGCCTGGGGGCTGCCCAGCTCGTAGAAGGGGGGCTTGCCCGTGGCCATCTCGATGATGGTGCAGCCCAGGGACCAGATATCCGCCGGCTTCCCATAGCCCCACGGCCCCTGGTCGATGATTTCGGGGGCCATGTACTGCAGAGTGCCTGGGGGGAAGGTGGGGAGGGAGGAAAGGGGCCCGGGTCCCTCACCCAAACCGCCCCAGGACAATTTCCCCATTGCTGGGTGCGAGACCCCAACATCTCCTCATCCTCCGCACCCCAACGGGGGGGTCCTGGCCCCCAGCCCCTACCCGTGAAGGTCTCAGCGCTGGGGCTGATGCCTGCCAGCCTCTTGGAGGTGCCGAAGTCGGAGATCTTCAGCACCCCGCTGTACGTGTTGATGAGGACGTTGTCTCCCTGGCACGGGAAGAGCCCCCCCAAAATAAATAAAACCGCCCCAAAACAAATAAAAACCGCAAAAGAAACCTCAAACAGCCAGGGCCACCGGGCGTCCCCCCGGGGGTCTGGGCACGGAGGGGCCCCTGGGGATGGGGGTCAGGCAGGGGGCGACGACCCCGGCCCCTCACCTTGATGTCTCGGTGCACGATGTGATTGTCGTGGAGGTAGCCGAGCCCGTCGAGGATCTGGCGGGTGTAGAAGACGATGGTGGGCTCGTTGTCCTTCAGGGGGCCCCACTTGGAGCACAGCAGGGACGAGAGGCTCCCTGGGGAGGGCGCAGCACCCACCTTCAGGCCGTGGGGCCCTCCCTGACACCCAAACCCCCCCCGTGCATGCCCCCCAGCGGCGATGCCCACCTCCGGGCACCTCCTCCATGAAGATCTTGATGAAGCCGTCCTGGCTGACGGAGCCCAGGTAGCGCACGATGTTCCTGTGCCGCAGGCGCTTGTGCAAGGCGATCTCCTCGTGCAAGGGCTGCGAGAACCTGCCCGGACGGGGACACAGCGGGGTGACGGGGGTCCCACGGGGGTCCCCCCCCCCAGCATGGTGCCGCGGCACCCACCGGCTGTCCCGCTCGGGGATCTCCTTGATGGCGATGCGCACTTGGGTGCAGAGGCAGCGCCCGGCGTAGACGACGCCGTAGGTGCCCCTGCCCAGGATCACCCGCTCGCCCGTCTCCGAGTACTCGTAGCTGTACTGCGGGGAGGGAGGCGAGGTGACGGCCGTGTCACCTGCCCCCCATTCCCTCCCCCCCCCCCGTGCCACCCCGCTGTGTCCCCACCCCGTCTCACCTCCAGGATGGGCTGCGTGGGGCTGGGCAGCTCCTCGCTGCCCGCCGCCTGCTCGGCGAGGAAGGATTGGACCCGGTCGCAGAACCTGCCCGTGGAGAGGGGACGGTCCTGAGTCCCCGCGGGGATGCTGGGGACGTGGCCACCGACCCCCCCCCGTGCCCCCTTTCCCCTCTCCCCAACGGCACAAGGGTTTTGCCACCCTGGCTCGTCTCCTTCCCCCCCCCCCCCCCCCAGCACTCCCTTTCCACCAAAAATTAAGGTAAATCTGGGGGAAATTGCATGCCCCCGGTGCATCCCCCGGGAGCATGTTTGGGATCCCCCAAACCTCACCAGCACCACGGGGTCCCCGCGCCCCCCCCGCTCACCACCGGCAGTGCTGCTGGGAGGGGAAATAGAGCTGGAAATCCTCCTCGGCGTGCACCACGTAGAGGAAGCAACCCCGCTCGTCGCACTTGCAGATGCTGAAGGGTAAAGGACCCCCCCCCCCGCGGCTCCATCAGCAGAGGGGTCAGGATGCGGCCCCCCGGGCGGGGGGGGACTGGGGACGCACTCACCTCACCCCCCGGATGGCCGCAGCCGCAAAGTTCCAGCTGGACACCGCTTTCTGCAGGGAGGAGGAGGAGAGGAAGGGGAGAGGGGGCTGTCAGGACCCCCCCCCCCGAACCCCCCCCCCCAAATCCCAGCCCTACCTCTTCCGTGGGGCGCACGAGGGCGAGCGTCACGGCATGCTCCTCCGTGGCGCTGCGCACCGCCAGCTGGGCCGGCCACAGCACCTTGCCGAGCTCCAGGACCAGGACCTACATCATCAGGCAGGCGTCACCCCGCGTCCCCCTGCCCGTCCCCCTGGGGGTGGCCACCCCCGGGGGTCCCCCGCAGGCCCATCTCACCGGGCAGCGCGGCGCGGGGACGAAGGGCTGGCACGCGGCGAGGAGGAAGGCCAGCCAGAAATCAGCCAGCTCCTGCCGGGCCGACGGCACCGGCGGGCTCTTCTGGAAGTGCTTGTAGAGCAGGAAGGTCTCCATGACGGACACCAGGTACCTGCGGGGCACGGAGATGTCCCAATGCCCCCCCCCCCAAAACGGAGAGCCAGCCCCAGGAGGGTGGGGGGGCTCGGCCGAGCCGCTCACCAGCTGGGCGCGTTGAGCTTGTAGAGCTTCTCGGAGGCCTGGATGACTTTGCTCAGGTCGTTGGCCAAGATGCCGGCCCCCAGGCAGAAGCCCACGTCCCAGTAGTGCCGCAGCTCCTCCAGGCTGCCCTTGCGGCCCTGCAGGCAGCTCAGCTTCACGCCTGGGTGCGGAGAGCCACCCGTCAGGGACCCCCGATGGCAGGTCCCCCCGGCCCCAAGGGGCCCCATCCCCAGCCCCCCGGGAGGGGACGCACCGATCTGCTGGAGCCGCACGGAGCTTTCGAACTGGTGCCCGGCGGCCACGAGGAGGACGGCGGCGTTGATGCCCGCGTGGAGGCTGGGCTCCACCTCGAAGGCTTTGCTGTACCTGGGCGGAGGGAAGGGTTTGTCCCCTGGGGACAGCACGGCCACTGCGCCTCCCCCCCCGCTTCCAGCCCCTGTGACACGGGAACGGTCCCGAATGGGGCTGGCCAAGAAAATTCGCGAGGGGAGTAAAAATAAAAGCCCTGCTGGGGTTGGCATCACAGCCTCTAAGTTGTGGCTGGGGGGATTTAAAGGGTGGGGGCTGCGCTGCCAGAGCCCTGTGCAAACCCCAAAGGATCGAGGCACGGGCACGCCGATGGCCCTGTCCCCAGCCCTGTCCCCAGCCTCACCAGTATAAGGCTCGGTCCCTCGCCCTGGTGTCGGTGAAGCTGGAGCTGATGAACGTGTCCTTGTAGATGCGGCCACACAAGCAGAGGAGGTCGGGCGCAGCCCCGTCCCCGCGCTCCACCGCGGGCAGCAGCACCGAGAGAGCCTGCGCCCGGTCCCCGGCGCGGTTACGCCTGCGGACACGC
The DNA here is from genome assembly GCF_964211835.1 of Anser anser. NCBI lineage: Eukaryota > Metazoa > Chordata > Aves > Anseriformes > Anatidae > Anser > Anser anser. The sequence goes on along the minus strand of NC_139745.1, from coordinate 3,864,446 downwards.
GGACGGTGCTGGGAGATCGGCCCCACAAACACGGACCCCAAGTCCCCTGCCCCGTGGGGACAGCGGGATGCCTGCCGCCCCCCCGCTGCCTCTCACCGGCTGAGGGCGAAGGCGTAGTGGAAGCGGACGTTGGGCTGCTCGGCCACGTCGCAGGTCGGCAGGGCCCGCAGGGTCTCCACCAGCGAGATGATGGAGTCGTAATCCTGGGGGGGTGGGGGGGAAACGGCAGCGGGGCTGAGCTGCGGAGGTCCGTGGGGGGACCTGGGGTGATGCTCGCCCCAAACAGCCAAGTTTTGGGGTTTGCGAGCTCCATCAAGCAAGGGCAGGCTGCAGAGCGTGCTCCCAGGGGTGCCAATGCCATCCCGGGACCCCTCCCAGCCCCAAATCCCCCACCTGCACGTCGCGGTAGGAGAGGAGGAGGTTGACGATGATGTCCAGGCTGAGCAGCTCCACGCTGTCCAGGCGCTGCTGGATGCGGGCCAGCTCCCGGCTCAGCTGCTCGCCCCGGAACATCTCCCGCGCCCGGCGGATGTCGCGCCGGATCGTCTCCCGAAAATAGCCACTGCCGGTTTTTTTTTTTGGGGGGGGAGGACAGAGACGTGGGGCTGAGCACGACCCCGGCACACGTGGCCAGCCAGGAGGGTCTGCCCCCGAGGGCGGTTCGGGGTGGTGGCAATTCCCCTCCGAGCACTGCCAGCCCACGCGGGCATCGGGGCTTAAAGGAGGGTGCTGGGACATCCCCGGGGGGGCTGGCGGCCGTACCAGGAGTTGGTGGGGACCCCCTCCAGCAGCCTGACGAGCCGCGCCGCCAGCGGGGTGAAGAAGGGCTCAGTGCCGAAGCTGGGCTGGAAGAGCTCGGTCAGGCACTTCATGGCCCCGGCGTCGCAGCAGACGACCTTGTTCTGGGCGGTCACGGCGTAGGGGATGAAGGTGTAGGTGCCGCAGAGGTCCTGGGCGGTGGGGGAAGGGGTGAGGGGCTGTGCCACTCCTGGGTCAGATCCCCCTCCCCAAACCTGCCACCCAGGCCATGCTATCACAGCCATCATTACGCTCCAGAGTGAACACCCCCGGTTCTTTCCAAAACCAGCTGCGCTCCCCCACGCTGCTGTTCCCGGTGCTCGCTCTGAGCGACTGAATCCTCCCCAGAACTCAGATTTAGGGGCACACCTCGCTCCCCCTGCGCAGTGCCCACCCTCTGAGACCGCCGGGGGGGCTCAAACCCCCCCGGCACTGCGGCAGCAGCAAGGACGGGGAAAACCGTACCGAGTTCTTCTGGCAGATGTCCTCCTGGGGGGAGAGAGAGGGAGGGAGGAGAGGCTTAATGAGCTCCGTCGCAGAAGAAATCAGCTGATTTCAGGCTCAGGGCCCAGCGTCACCTGGCAAGCACCCAGCTGCGGCGAGGGACATGAGGGACATCGGGCGCCCCCGACCCCCAGTGCCGACTGCGGATCCCCCCCAGGGCATGGGGCTTCTCCTCCCGCCCCACTGTGCGGAAAGGGGGCTCCGAACGGGGTGTCCTGGGCCTCCCCAGAGGCAGGGTGACATTTGGATGTGCTCCCGTCTGCATTTTTTCCGAGCGACTGGAAACCTCCCCGCCGTCCCTGCTCCCTTCCGAGGAACTGGATTTTCCCAGGGAAGGCGCCTGTCCCGGGGCTCCCAGCAGGATCGGGATGGGATCCTGCTCCGGGCCACCCTGCGGTCCCCGGTCACCCCCTCCTCATCCCCTTTGGGCACAGGAAAACCTCTGCCAGAGCTGGATGTGACCCTGGGGACTCAGCCAAGTTTGGGAAGGGGCTTCGCCTCCTGGGGGCACGGGGTGGGGGGGGTCCAGCCCCTGGCCCATTTGCAGCCCGGAGCCGCAGCCGCCGGGGCCGTCCCCGCTCACCTGCAGGGCCTGGAGGCCGGGCAGGGCGCTGTGGCAGCACAGCAGCACGTTGTGGGGCATGTTGAAGCTCTCCCGCACGCCCAGGTGGTAGAAGAGCGAGGGCTGGCAGACGGCGTCGCTCAGCTCCACCACGGCCACGTCTGCAGGACGGACAGAGGGGACAGCGGGGTGACGGTGACCCCCGAATCCGCAGAGCCACAGCGGGGACCCAGCTGCCCCTCCAGCGCCACAGCAGCGCTGGGGAAACTGAGGCACGGGCAGCCAGCGGAGCCGCCAGCCCTGGAGAGCCCCGGTGCTCGTGTGGCTCGGCCCGAGCCTGGGGAGCACTGGGGGAGCCCCTCGGGTGGCCGCAGCCCCCATGAGCTGGGCGCTCCCCCCGGGCTGTGCCGAGGCCACGGTGAGGGGCACCCTTGAGCTCCGGTGCGGCGCAGCTCAAGGTCTTGCTGCGGGCTGAGCCCTGAGCAAACGCTCCGTAAAAATGCATTTTCTGATGTTCCACGCGCTACGAGAGGAAGACAGCTGGGCAAATTCCCAGCCGTCCGGGGAAACACACGGGAGGAAGGCAGAAAAGCCAACAGCTGAGCCAGCGGCCGGCAAAAGCAGCTCCGCTGGGAGCCGCGGAGATGCGAAAAAATATTGCTCAGCCCCAAACTTCCCGACGCAGACGGGATATTCCCAGGCAGCCGGGCCGAGCGAGCAGTGCAGGAGGAAAGGGACGGGGATAAAAACCGAGCGGGGCGGCATCCTCACCGGCGTTGTAGAAGCGGTCCAGCGTGCCGGTGTCGCCCAGCGCCAGGGTGCCGAAGGGCAGCGTGTGCAGGCGGGCCCGCAGCTCGCGGCAGGCGTCGCGCAGGCAGCGCAGCGCGGGGCAGGCGGCCGGCTCGCGGCCCAGCACGCACACCACGCTCAGCGCCCGCCGCCGCGCCCCACACACCGGCCGGCCCGCCGTGCCCGCCACCGCCAGCGGGTCCTGCCAGCAGCTGCCGGCAGCCGGGGCCGGGGGGGGGCCAGGGGCTTCCATGGCTGGGGCAGGGGGCTCAGTCCTTTGGGGGGGTCCTGGTGAGCACCGGGACAGCGTGCGCCCTGCACTGGGCTGTCCTGTTCCTTACTGGGATAGTGTGCGCCCTGCACCGGGCTGTCCTGCGCCCGGCGCTGGGCTGTCCGGCACCCTACTGGGCCATCCTGCACCCTGCACCAGGACAGTGTGTGCCCTGCACCGAGTTTCCCCGTTTCTTACTGGGACAGCGTGTACCGTGCACTGGGACAGCCTGCACCCTGCACTGAGCTGCCCCGTTCCTTACTGGGACAGCCTGCACCCTGCACTGAGCCGTCCTGTTCCTTACTGGGACAGCCTGCACCCTGCACCGAGCCGCCCCGTTCCTTACTGGGACAGCCTGCACCCTGCACCGAGCCGCCCCGTTCCTTACTGGGACAGCCTGCACCCTGCACTGGGACAGCTGGCACCCTACTGAGCACCTACAGCGTGCACCCTGCCCCGAGCTTCCCTGTTCCCTACTGGTACAGCCTGCGCCCTGCACCAGGCCATCCTGCACCCTACTGGGGAGCCCTCACCCTGCACCGAGCTGGCCTGCACCCTACTGGGCCAGCCAGCACCCTACTGGGACAGCCTGCACCCTACTGGGCCAGCCTGCACCCTACCAGAAAAACCCGCACCCTGCACCGGGCCAGCCCGCACCCTACCGGGACCCCAGACCCCGCACCGAGCTGCCCCGTTCCCCACCGGGCCGTCCCGCACCGCGCCGCCCTGCGCCCTACCGGGAAATCCCGCGCCTTGCACCGGGAAAACGCGCACCCGGCACCGGGCTGCGCCGCTCCCTGCCGGGGAAACCGGCACCGAGCGAAGGGGAGACCCTCCCGGGGTGTAACTTACCGGGGTGACCCTATGGGGGTGTCCCTTACCGGGGTGTCCCTAACCGGGGTGTCCCGTACCGGGGTGTCCCTTACCGGGGGTGACCCTAACCGGGGTGTCCCGTGCCGGGGTGGCCCTACCGGGGTGACTCTACCGGGGTGGCCCTTACCGGGGTGACCCTACGGGGGTGACCCTACGGGGGTGACCCTAACTGGGGGTGACCTTAACCGGGGGGACCCTACAGGGGTGACCCTACCGGGGTGACCCTAACCGGGGTGACCCTAACCGGGGCGTCCCTAACCGGGGCGTCCCGCACCGGGGTTGTCCCGTAGCGGGGCCGTCCCTTACCCCGCCGGCCCTTCCCGCTCTCCTTCCCGTCCGGCTCCGCTCCGCGCTGTCCCGCACCGGCTCCGCTCCGCCCCGCGCCCCGGGCCCCGTCCCGAGCCGCCCCGCCCCGGGCACCGGGAGCCGCCTCCGCCCGGCCCGGCCCTGAGTCAACGGCGGCCGCGGGGAGCCGCGCCCGGCCCCGAGGCGTGGGGTGGAGGGGATGGGGTGGGACGGGATGGGATGGGGTGGGATGGATGGGATGGGACGGGATGGGATGGGGTTGAACCCCCCGGAGCTGCCCCCCCCCCTCCTGCTGCCCCCCCCCTCCTCCGACAGGCACCGGTTGCAAAACGGCCACGGGGGAAAAGGGGAAGCAGCAGGGGCCCCGGGGGGGGGGGGGGGGGGCACGGTTCCTTCCCCCCTGCGCTGCTGCTGCAATGTGTGCCAGGGCGGGGGTGGAGGGAAGCCGCGTTTTTCCCGGGGGGGGGAGGTGCTGGGGGGCCCCCCTGTGTCCCCATCAGGTCCTTATTGCACCCCTGACACCGCTGGGTCCCCATTGTGCCCTAATTGTGTCCCCATCCCATGCCCGTCGTGTCTCCCATCGTGTCCCCATCATGTACCCCCCCCATCGTGTCCCCACTGTGTCCCCATTCCGTGCCCATCGCGTCTCCCATCACATCCCCATCACGTCCCCATCGTGTCCCCACCATGTATCCCCACATTGTGTCCCCACCGTGTCTCCCATCGTGTCCCCATTGTGTCTCCCATCACTTCCCCATTGTGTCCCCATCCTGTCCCCATCACGTCCCCCCCCACCGTGTCCCCATCGCATCCCCAGCGGACAGCCTCAGGTACAAGGGGTTCCCAGGTCACGACGGGGACCCGGAGCAGGGGCACAGCCGCAGGGCACGGGGGACAAGTGGCCCAGCAGTGCCACCGGCCAGGCCACCGGGCCCTCGCGCTGGCAGCCAAACCATGGCACAGCCGAACGGCTGCCCAGCCAGCCAAACCGCCGACAGACAGACAGAGACAGACAGACAGACGTTGCGCAGCCATCTCCCGGCCCAGGGCTGGGCCAGCCATGGGCAAAAGGGAGGAGCGGGGACGCCGGGCGCCTGGGGACACGGGGGACAGGGAGCCCTGCCCGGGCGCGCTGCTCAGCACCCCGCAGTTTCGGGAAAGGCAGAGCCCGGGGGTGCGGAGGCTGCAACCGCCCAGCCTCCGCCCCGGCTGCTGCGGGATGGAAACGCGTCTCCTCGTCCCCAAACTTGGGGCAGGGGGGTTTGGGGGGGCTGGATGCGGCCATACAGCCTCCCCACTCCCCATCGCCGCACGCCGCTGGGGACCAGCCCAGCGCTTCCCCAAATCCCCCCCGCCCCGGCCCCTGCAGCCTCCCCAGGGCCAGGAGAGGTGCCCCCCCCCCCCCCCCCCCCCGAGAGGGCACTGCAGGGTGGGATGCTAATGGGGAAGGGGGGGTGCATGGGGGGGTAACCACGACACGGACACCAGAAATAGGAGGAAAATCCTTTATTGGGTCTCAGCCCCCTCTGCGCCAGCCCAGGCTCTGCCTGGCACGGGGTGGGGGGCTTGGGGTGGCAAACACCCCCCCCCCCAATGACTGTGGCCAAGTGTCCTCCCACTGCCCGGCTTCCTGGGCTCCTCCTGGTAAGCACGGGGGGGCCCCCAAGGCTGGGCTGGAGCTGGAGGGGCCCCCCCACCCCAGCTCCCCCTCGGAGTGGGGGGGGGACACAACCGCAGCCACCAACACCCCAGAAGCGTCCCCAGCCACGCTGGGGACATGGGGCAGGCCTGGGTGGCACGTCCCAGCCCCGGCCCCCCTACACGCAGGGCTCGGAGGGGGGGGTCCTGCAGCCCCCCCGGGGCAGAGAGGACAGCTTTGCATAGTTGTGGTGCTGGGGGGGGGCCCTGCGGCCAGGCGGGAGGGTCCCGGCCAGGGACGGGGACGCGGCAGCGCCGGCCTCTTCTCTGCCTCCCCGGGGGGACGAGGAGAGCACGGCCCCGGCCTCAGATCCTAGGGCAGCGGACAGAGAAGGGCACGTAGAAAAAAAGGGCCTGGGGGGGGGGGGGGGGGGAGGACACACACGGCCCCCCTGGAGCAGGGGGTGCCCCAGCGCCCACCCCGCAGCACCCACCCGGGGGGCAATGCCCCGGGGAAGGGGTGGTCCCGCACCCAGGAACTGGGGTGGATGGGAGCTGCTGCAGGGAAGGGATGGGGGGAACGGGGTTTTTGCTGCCATGCCCCCCCCCCCGGCTCCACGACCCCCCCCCAGGACACGACACAGGCCCACCGGGGCGGACACACGGACACCACCTCGCAGAGTTTAATGGGGGCAGCCGGAGCTACAAGTCTCACCCCACAGCACACAGCACGCACCCCCCTCCCCAAAACAGCACACAGAGGGCGGGGGGGGGACACGGGGACCCCCCTATGTGTCCCCCCCCCCCATCCCCGGCAGCAACACAGAGGCACAGCAAAAGCACACAGCAAGGGCCTGGCTCTGCTCCTCCAGCGGGCACGGAGGGGCTGGGGGCACTGGGGGGCTGCTGGCGGGGGGGGGGACACTGGGGACACGGTGCCTGGGGCTGGGACCCCGCAGGCTGCGAAGGCACTGGGGTGCTGGAGCCAGGAGGAAAAGGGGACCCCAGAGCCAGCCCCGAGCAGTGGGCAGGGGACAATGGGGCAGGGGGTGCACCCATGGGACAGGGGGGCACCCGTGGGATGGGGGGGGGGGGGGGCGCACGCTACTGGGTGCTCTCTAACCAGGGCCGCAGCTCCCATCCCAAAGAGGGGCTCACGGGGACAGGGGGCTGCACCCAACCTCCGCGGGGACGGAGGTGACCGGGGCTGGGGACACCCCCCCGGGGTGACAGGGCCGTGGCACTCAGCCGTGTCCCACCCGGGGCTCCGCGCCGGGAAGCGGGGGTGGCAGGGGACCCCCCCCCCGGCCTTCCAGCGGGTAAGCACCCCCAGGAGAACAGCACACCAGCGGAGAAGCCCCCCCTGTCATGCAGGCCAGGAAAGAGGGAAGGAGCCCCTTTCCCCCCCCCACCCCAAAAGGAGGGGCGAGGGAAGGGTGAAGCCGTGGGGGCGCGGGGGGCAGCCCCCACCCAGCACCCAGCACCTACTGGTTGTCCTCTCTGGCAGCGTGCAAGGAAAGAGAGACGGGGCACAGCCCCCCCGCGTTAGAAGCCCCAGAGGGGCTCAGCACCACGGTGGGTGGGCATGAGAAAGGGGGGCGAGGGGGGGGGAAGAGCACGGCCCCCCCTTGGCTCAGCCTCACGGGGCGGATTCGGGGGGCTCCGTGTTCCCTATGGGGTCGGAGGCAGGATGGGGCCAGGCAGCAGCGCACAGACAGGAGGCAGGACGGCCGGACACCGACAAGGAGATGGGTTTAATCCTTTCCCCACCCCCCCCCCCAGCCCCAAAACTGTCCCCCCCCCAAGAAGGAGGGGACGGACGAACAGCCACGGGAGACAACACTCAGCGGCGAGACGGGACACGGCGAGACGGGACCCGGGGCCGCCCCGATTTATGGCTTCTAGGGGGGGCTTAGCCCAGGCACGTGGCGGCGTGACCCCCCCCCCGGGAGTACGGGGGGGGGGGGGGGGGGGGCTCGGGAGCCTTACAGCGTTTGGTAGGTGCTGTCCTTCGACTTGATGAACTTGATGATGAAGAAGACGACGGCCTGGACGCTCAGCACCAGCACGATGCCGCCGATGAAGCTGGCCGTGTCGAAGCCGGGGGGGTGAAACTCGGGGCTGCCGGTCAGCGGGGCGCTGGTGGTGCTGGTCCCTGGGGCAGGGGGAAGAGAGGGGGGGGCGTTACGGGTACCGCTGTCCCCCCCCCCAAGCCATCCCCAGCAAGGACGGGGAGGGGATTTGGGGGTCCGAGGGAGGAAAGGGAGGGATGTGCCCCCCCCCCTCAGCCCCCTCCCGTGCCGGAGCAGCCCGCTGGCATCAATAATTCAGAGGGCAGCGGCTCCAGTTACGGTCGCAGCGAGCCCAGTGCTCTCCAGATCCCGTTTCCTGGAAGAGGCTCCTCTGCTCCCAGCCCCTTCACCTGCTGCCTGTCCTCCCCACGCCTCCCCGGCAAGGAAAATCCAAGCTGCTGCTCGTCCTGGTGCCCCCCAGTGACCTCACCCCAGTGCTCCCCAGTTCCCCCACCTCCTGTTTATCTGGGGGCTGCAGCGCGTTGGGGGACCCCCAGCCCCTTCCTGCCATCACTGCAGCGCTGCTCGGGGTGAGAAGGGGGGGGGGACAGGGACCGAGCTGTGACCATGGGGACAGGGCTGGCATCCCGTGGGCACAGGCACGGTTTAATCTCCATCAGTGCAACCCCAGGAGGGTGGCACCGCTCATCCCTCCCCAGGGGACAGGGGACACAGAGGGAAGCGGCCGGTCCCATCCCATCCCACCGGTGCCACCCCGGCCCCCCAGCCCCAACCCCACTCACGTGGCGAATGCGTCACTGGCTCCTTGCTAGGGGGCTGCGGGGGCTCTTTGGTGGGGGATTTCAGCGCTGCTGGAGGCGACAGAGAAAAGGGGGAAGACGGGGTGCCAAGTGACATCGCCTCGTGGGATTTCGCCCCCCCCCAGCAGCACCCCCAGCCCGAAGGCCGGGCTCCGCTGGGGGCGCGGGGTTACCTGGGCACAGGGCGGTGGTGTTGTAGAGCACGCACGTCCCCCGTGCTGCCGCCCCTCTCCGCACGCAGCTCCAGGTCTCTGCGGGAAAAGGGAGCAGGAGTTTCCCAAAGGGACCCTAGAGCACCCCATAAGCCGGGTCCTGCCCTGGGCACGCGTCTCCCTGCGGCACCCGCACCCCGGCCACGTGGAGGGTTCTCAGAGCTGCCCCAAACCCAGGGTGGCCGGGAGCAGGGGGCACCAAAACCCCGCAGGCAGCAGCTGGGCTTAAAGCTGGAGGACGGAGCCGTGCTGAGCCAGGCGAGGTGGACCTTGACTGTGGAAAGCAGCCGGGGCCACGCACCCAAGGGTGCTGAGCTGGCTTTGACAGCTCAACAAGAGAGCACAGCCGCCTGGCGTTGGGCTGGAGGCCTGGGGTAAGGTCTGGCTGCGGGCACACGGGGTTGTGGGACCCCTAATGCTCGCCCCCCCCCGAGGCTGAGCCCCCTCACCTGGCTCCTGGGGCGCGCCGCAGCCCACCCAGACGCAGGCGGAGCCGTTGGGCAAGGCGGTGCCGGCGGTGCATGTCTCGCAGGACCGCAGCTCGCCGCACTCTCCTGCAAAAACCAGGGATAAGAGCAGGGGGAGGGCCAGCACCCGTCCTGCAGGGACCTGCCTGTCCCCATCCCGCTGCTCCAAGGATCAACAGCCCCATCCTGTCGGGCTGCAGCCCCCCCGGAGAGGTGACACCCCCCACCCCATGGCCACCCTGGGTGTGTGGGGCTCACCCCATCACCCACAACCACGGCACAGCACAAGCCCATCCCCGCTCAGGATTTTTTTGGGGAAGTTTAAAAGCCACAAGGCAGCAGTACCGGCCTGGTTGCTCCCGACCTCGCACGCTCGGCACCTCCGTGCCCTGGTTGCCCCCCCCCGGGGTGCCCCCCGCTCCCCATCTCTCAGGCTCTGTGAGTCACTTGGGCGTTCGTGGCGCTGCTCCGCCAGCAGCTCTTCCCCCACACACGCTCATCATTAATTTAACGTGATGACTGTCAGCGAGGGAGGCTGCAGCGGGCTCCGGGGAGCCGCGGCCGGGCCCTCCCTGCACCCAGCTCACGCATCCCACGCCCGAGACCACGCTTGCACCATCCCGGGAAGGGGCCGGGAGCTGTTTTTCCCAGGGGAGAACCCGTTTGCAGACTTTCTGGAGGGACAAAGAGGGTGCTGGTGGCCTCCTGGGCCAGCCTCGTGCCGGGCTTTGCTGCGTCCCTACCCCATGGGCAGCGGTTTGCAGCAGGGGGCACCCAGCCACACCAACTCCCTATGGGGTCTGCGGCCCCAGCCCCAGGCTTCAAACAGCTTTTAGGGTCCTGCAGGCTGCCCGGGCCAGGCCTGGCTGCTCAAACTCCTCTTGACTGAGCCGAGAGGCCTCTTTCTTCTCCCCCAGTGCCCCCCGCAGCAAAAAGCAAAGCGGGCACCCGGTGGCACGAGGCTGGAAGTCGGATGCTGCGGACCCATTGCCATGGCTACGGTGTGGTGGGCACGGCGCCGGCCCCCTCCCTGCGGGGCTCGGAGACCCGCGGGGAACCAATGGGAAAGTAGGACTTTGTTCGCAGCGTTTCAGGCAGGTTTGTAATTTAAGTTATTTTTATCGCGGCAGGCACAGGAACAGACGTTTGAGCCCAACGACGTCGGCTCCCGCTCCTGCCGGCAGGTGTGGGGAGAGAAACCCGGGAGGGGGGCAGAGGGGCTGGCTGAGGTCGCCCCGTCCCGGTGTCCCACGAGGCTCCCGTTCCTATAAGCAGTGGGAGGACGGGAGAAGGGGAGCAGCAGAAATTCTGGGGTTCCCATAATTCGAGCCTGGGGTTCCCATAACCCATGTTTGGGGTTCCCATAGCCCACGTTTGGGGTTGTGGGCACCCGGGCCAGGACGGCGAGGGCTTCGTGCTCCAACCCCGACTTCTTTCAGAGAGGGGCCTGCATGCTGCGCCCCGCACACGGACACCCCCCCACGCCCCCCACACCCCGGGGGTCCCGGCCCCAAACCGGTGCCAACGGGGTCCCAGGGGTGCCATGGGCCGGGCTGCGGGGCAGGGGGTCCGGGGGGGGGGGGGGGGGGGATCCTGGCTTGTAGGGGGAACCCTTGTGAAACGCCACCCCGGAGTTAGGCTTGCCCTAAAGCACCGCGCCCCCCCCAGCACCCTCCCCCCCCGGGGCCGGTCCCTACCTGCGCGGAAGGCGGCGGGGCCCTGCGCGCACAGGAGCGCGCAAAGGAACGCGCAGAGGAGCGCGCAGCGCAGCGCCCCGGCGCACGGCGGGGCCATGGCACGGCCCGGCACGGCCCAGCACGGCTCGGCACGGCCCGGCACGGCTCGGCCCGGCGGGAGGTGCCAGCTGCGGAGCTCCCGGGAGAGCGGCGCGGAGCGGTGCCGCGGGCACATGCGCGCCCGCGGGAGGCGGCCCCGGCGGCGGGGGCGGGCAGGGGGCGGCCTCGCCTCGCCCCGCCCCGGGGGGCCCGGCCCCTGCAGGGGGGGGGGGGGCAGCCCCCAGGCTGCCCCCGCCTGCCCGTGGGAAAACCGCGGCTGCGGCCCCCCCCCCGCAGAACTGCAGGCTGCAGGTTGTGCTGCTCCCACTGCTCGCGCTGCGTGGACTGCTTGCACTGCTCACACTACTCACACTGCTTACACTGCTCGCACTGCTTGCACTGCTCACACTGCTTACACTGCTCGCACTGCTTGCACTGCTCACACTGCTTGCACTGCTCACACTGCTCGCACTGCTTACACTGCTCGCACTGCTTGCACTGCTCACACTGCTTGCACTGCTCACACTACTCACACAGCTTGCACTGATCGCACTGCTTGCACTGCTCACACTACTCACAGTGCTTACACTGCTCGCACTGCATGGACTGCTTGCACTGCTCACACTACTCACACGGCTTGCACTGTTCACACTGCATGTACTGCTCATACTGATCTCACTGCATGCGCTGCACGCACTGCTCACAATACTCACTGCACAGACTGCTCACACTGCTCTCACTATTCGCTCTGCTCACACTGCACACACTTCTCACACTGCTCACACTGCTTGCACTGCTCACACTGCTCACTGCTTATATTGCTCACACTACTCACACTTCTCACACTGCACGCACGCCACACATGTTGCATGTACACTGTGCACACACGCACACGCCATGCACTGCACACGCACCGCACATGTTGCAGACACTGCCCGCACACTGCCCGCACACTGCGCACCCTGCTTACACATCTGTGTCTGTGTGCATGCTGCATGCACACTGCATGTTGAGCAGGCACTGCACACCCCACACACTGCGCTCACTGCATGCTGTGTGCACGCTGCATGCTGCTCGCCCTACGCACAGCACACGGCCCATGCATGCTGCGCACCGTGCACACACCGCGCACATAGTGCGTGTGCTGTGTATAAGCTACACACGGCACGCACACACTGCACGCACTGCACACACGGCACACACGACGGATCCCACACCACCACACACTGCATACGCCGTATATACACTGCACACGCCAGATGTGGTGAGGGGGGGATCCCTCTGGGGTCGCAGCACCGGGGGGGGCCAACCCCCCCCCGGGGTTCAGGACTGCGAACAGCTCCTGCCGGGCCAAGCCCCCCCAATCTCCCCCTGACCGTCGGGGGTCTCCCCCCCCCCACAAGCCCCCCCGCCGGGCGCTGTGCTCCGATGGGATGCTCGCAGCCGGTCCCGGTGAGCTGAGGCACCCCCCCCGCCCCATGCCCCTGTAGGGTCTCGCCCGGGCCCCCCCGCGGGGCAAATCCTGCTCGGGGTGGGCCTAGGAGGGTCCCGGGGGTGCATCTCCTCCTCCTCCTCCTCCTCTTCTTCCTCCTTCTCCTCCCCCCTGCCAGCCGCCCTTCCCGCAACCCCGCGCCGGGCCAGCCCTTCCCGGCTCTCCCGGCGATGAATTAATTATTCAGGGCTAATTATTCCCGCGTGGGAAAGCCAGACGGAGCGCCCCGGCCCCGGAGCGAGGGGGGGGGTCCAAGCACCCCCAGCCACGCAGGGTGGGGGAGGATCCCTCTTCGCACCCCCGCCGCCGCCCCCACATCCTTTCCCCGAGCGGAGCCTCCCACGGCCGCCCCCACGTCCGTCCCACCCCCGAGGAGAACCCCCAAACCTCTGCAATGGGGGGGGGGGGATTTTTTTTGGGGGGGGCATTTGCAGGGCTCTGCATCACGGCCCTGCAAGGGCTTCGCAAGGACGCGGCGGGGGGAACCCGAGCCGTCGGGGGGGGGCCTTTGGTGTGGGTCGGGGGGGGGGGTGAATAAAGGGGGGCGGGCGTGGGCCGGGCTGGGGGTGTGTGTGTGTAGGGGGGGGGGCTGTTTTTATGAATGGGCAGCTCCGGCCCCGCTGCGATTACTATGCGGCGCGCGCGCGCCCGCGCTGCTTTGCGGGGCGCTGATTGGCTCCGGCGCGCTATTGACGTCACAGCGGGGGGAGCGGGGCTGCTTTGGGGGGGGGGGGGGGGGGCGGCGGTGAGTCACCCCCCCACCCCCCCGGAGGGCTTCGGTCGCTATAACTCGGCGGCGCCCATGGCAGCGGGCCCCCAGCCCGGGCTGCGGCCGAGCATCCCGGCAGGTGAGCGCCTGGCACCGGCCTTTGGGGAGGGGGGGCACAGGGATTTTTTTGGGGGGGGCACCGGGAATTTTGGGGGAGGCACCGGGATTTTTTGGGGGAGGCAGCGGGGATTTTTGGGGGGGGCACAAGGAATTTTGGGGGGGCACCAAGGAAGGGGTGTGAGCTTGCTTGGGTGAAGCACCGTAAGGGGAGCAAGGTGCCCCCCCCACGCTGGGGCTGTGCTGCCCTCCCAGAGCATCCCTCCCAGCCCCCCCGGCAGGGGACCCCCCCCGCTGGGATGCTGAAGGGGGTGGGCTGGACCCCAGGGTGGTGGGGCCGCCCCTTTCACCTGCTGCTGTTCATCCCCATAACATCCCCCCTCCTTTTTTTTTTAAGGGTGGGGGGGACGTGAGCAGGGGGGGCAGGACAGCGAGGCCGGACCCACTCCGAGTATTCACCCACCCAAACCGTGCGATGCACAGTCGTCCCCCCCCCCCCCCCCCCGGCAGCTAATGCAGGCAGGAGCGATCGGGCTGAGCTCTCCGCTTTTATTTATTTATTTTTCCTCCTTCCTTTATCAATGCAAAAATTATTTATTTTTCCCCGCAAAAGAAGAAAAACCAAAGCCAAACCAAAGCTCGTCTGGAAAAATGCCCTCTTTGGGCCAACGGTGAGCGTGCCCCGAGCGTGCTGCTCCATCCCGCTCTGCCCGTGATCGTGGGGACGACTTTTTGGGGAAACCCCGGGGGGGGACACCCGGGTGCGCAGGGCTGGGTGGCACGGGGACGCACGGGGGTGCTGATGGGGTCCCCTCGCTTTCGGCTCCGGCAGGTCAGCCTCCGGCAGCATGATGGAGGACGGGCCTCGCAACTCCAGCGCGGGCCAGCGAGGCTGGTTCGCGGCCAGGAACGGGAGCGGCGGCTCCTTGGACCTGGAATCCGTGGTGCAGCCGCTGGCCTTGAACCCCTGGGACGTGGTGCTCTGCGTCTCCGGGACCATCATCTCCTGCGAGAACGCCGTGGTGGTGGTGGTCATCTTCTACACGCCGGCTTTCCGGGCTCCCATGTTCCTCCTCATCGGCAGCTTGGCCACGGCCGACCTCCTGGCGGGCCTGGGGCTCATCCTGCATTTCGCCTTCGTCTACTTCGTCCCGTCGGAGGCGGTCAGCCTGCTGACGGTGGGGCTCCTGGTCACCTCCTTCACGGCCAGCGTCAGCAGCCTGCTGGCCATCACCATCGACCGCTACCTGTCCCTCTACAACGCCCTGACCTACTACTCGGAGAGGACGGTCACCAGGACTTACATCATGCTGGTCCTGGCCTGGGGAGCCTCCGTCTGCTACGGGCTGCTGCCCGTCATGGGCTGGAACTGCCTGAAGGAGCCCTCGGCCTGCAGCGTCGTCAAGCCGCTGACCAAGAACCACCTCATCATCCTCTCCGTCTCCTTCTTCATGGTCTTCGCGGTGATGCTCCAGCTCTACGTGCAGATCTGCAGGATCGTCTGCCGGCACGCCCAGCAGATCGCCGTGCAGAGACACTTCCTGGCCAGCTCCCACTACGTCACCACGCGCAAAGGCATCGCCACGCTGGCCGTCATCCTGGGCACCTTCGCGTCCTGCTGGCTGCCCTTCGCCGTCTACTGCCTCCTGGGGGACTACAGCTACCCGGCCCTCTACACCTACGTCACGCTGCTCCCCGCCACCTACAACTCCATGCTCAACCCCGTCATCTACGCCTTCAGGAACCAGGAGATCCAGAAGGTGCTGTGGGCCGTGTGCTGCGGGTGCTTCTCCCCCACCATGCCTTTCCGCTCCAGGTCGCCCAGCGACGTCTGACGCGCCGCCCCCTCCCCGGCCCGGCTGCACGCCTTGCTTTTCTTCGGGGGTCTTTTATTTATTTATTTATTTTATTTATTATTAATTTTTATTTTTTCCTCCTTTCTCGTCTCGCTCCTCCCCGCCGGAGGCACGCTGCTGCAGCTCGTCCCGGCCCTCCCCTTCTTGTGCACAACCCCCCCCCCGCCCTCTATTTTTCCACTTTTTGAATTTACAGAAGAAAAAAAAAAAAAGCGTATTTTTTATCCATAGTATAATCTATATTTCTGTGTGCGCGCGAGAGAGAGACGGGGGCAGATCCTCATATTTTCTTTAGAACTATTTACGACGCGTTATTTTTTTAAGGGGGGGGGGGCGACGCCAGAACCGTTCGCTCCCCTTTGCCTTTTTACAGCGTTATTTACCTCAGATAGTTAAAATATATTTTTTACATTTATTGGGGGGGGGGGGGGAGATGTACGTGGGGGAAATCGCTTGCCAGAGAAGGAGGGACCCGGACCCACCCCCTTCTCCCAGCTGTCCATACATCTATTTATTTTTCGGGTAAATTATTTATTTTTGGGTAATTCCTCCCTGCCGGCCGGGCGCAGCGCTGGGGCTTGCTGCCCTCTAGTGCTCGCCGGCTTTGGGCGGGGGGGGGCCACAGGGGCTCGGTGCCCCCCACCCCAGCAGCCTCGGGGTGTCCCCTCAGAGCCCCCCCATCGCACCCGGGGCCGCCCCGCTGCCGGTTGCCCCCCCCCCAGCCGCTCACCAAAGCGTTTCTTTGCACTGGGATGGGATTTGCACATTTTTTTGGGGGGGTTTGGGGGGGGGGGATGGATGCGAGGGGGCCCTTTGGGCGGGGAGGGGGGAATCCTCGCTGCGGTGTTGCACAGGGCACGGGGCTGGTTCTTGTTTACAACCTTTGGGGGGGGGGGAAATAAAAGTAATTTGTGATACGGTGACGTGCGGCTGTGTGGTGTCGGCTGGGGGGGGGAGCGGGCTGGTGCCCCCCCCCGTGCCCAGGCAGGGCCTTCTCCCCGCTTTGTCCCCCAACGTTCCCATTAAGAAATCCCAGTGACAGCGCCCCCCCCCCCAAAGCATCCTGATAGCGGGATCTCTTCCTCGGGGGGGGGCAACACGGGGGTCCCCAGCCTCAAAGCAGCTCCGGGGGGAGGGCGGGGGGGGGCCACAGCCGTGCAGCCCCCCCGGGGCAGAAATAACGCCCCAAACAGAGCGAGGGCTGATGATCCCCCCCCGGCTTGGTCAGGGGGGGTGGCACGGGGGTGGCATGGGATTCCCAGGACCTGTGCTGGCACACGACTCGGGGTGCCCACCGGTGGTGGCCATAAGGCAGGGTTAATCACCGTGCTGTTAATTAGGGCAGCTCGCCCCCCCCCCCCAGGAACGGGGCCCTGCACCTCGTGCCCCTTGCTCTCGCCACCCGGCACCGTCCCGGGGAGCTGCAGGTTTCCCCCAGGCCCCTGAGCAGCCCCAAACCTGCGGGATGTGGGGTGCCGGGGGGTGACATCCAGGCCGGGGGCTCGGCGGCCGGGGGCTGTTTCGGCAGCCCCCCCCCCCCCCCCGTCCCTGGCCCGGCTTCACCTCGGGCTCGGAGACATCGGCGGCCCGGGGGCTGGCGCTGAAGGAAACGAAGATTTCCTTCCTCGTCGTGGCCCTCGCCGGACACCGACGGGCTGAGCGTGGGGACGGGGAGGTGGCAGCAAGCATCGAGCGGGGACAGGGTTGGGGACAGGGGCTGGGGCAGCTGGAGAGGGTCTCTGGCTCTCCAGGGGCTGTGCTCAGCCCTGGGGACGGGGCTGGGGAATTTGGGGCTCCCCTTGTGCCCTCTGAGGTTAAACCAGGGGGAAAGGAGCAAAGCTCAGGTGTTGGAGATGCCCAGGGCACCCTTGGGGTGGTCTATGGACTCCTCCGTCCCTTTTTTGGGGGGATTGTTCCCAAACCCACCTCCCCTGGTGGTGAAGGACCACGCAGTTCCCAGCCGCGGCTTACTCACGGGCGGTTTCGACCCATTTATTCCTGTGTCACCGTCACCCGGCAGCTTACACGGCTCTTCTCTGCCTCGTGCTCGCCCTGCTGACGTCTTCGGAGGGAGCAACGCGGCCCCTCCACCTCCCCGCGGCGGGGAACCCTGCTGGTCCCTCCTGCCACCTCCCCTGGGCACGGGGACAAATCCCCAAATCCCACCCCACCCGCATCGTCCCAGTGGGATGCAAGCGGCGAGAAACGGCCTCAGTGTCCCCCCCCCCCCCACAGGGTGGGAATCGGGCGCTGGGGCTCATCCCTGCATCCGAGTCCCTCCTGCTGTAGGATGGGGATGAGGAGGGGCAGGGAGGAAGCTGGGGGCTGGGTTGGGGCTGTTTGCTCCCCCAGTATGCACCCGAGTGAACCCAGAGCCACCCCTGGGTGCTCCAGGACTTTGGGGGACGGGGTCGGCGGCACGCAGCCTGCCACCCTTTGTTGGTTATAAAAATAAAGAGTCGAATTTATAGGAGAAGGTGCCCCGGTGCTGCGCAGCCATCCCCGTGCCACCGATGCCGGGGGGGGGCCTACGGGGGCCCAGACACGAGCTGCGAGCGGGACACGGGCACGGCATCGCCCAGCTGTGCGCACATCTGGCAGGGCCTGGCCTCCCCGGGGGGGCTGCAGCAAGCCAGGGGCAGCCCCTCGCCCCCAAACCCTGCCCGTGCTGCCGAGCAAAGGGGGCCAGGGCCAGCGTGGGGCCGTGGGTTTTGCCCCCCAGCCCTGCCGTGGGCAGCAGCGGGGCTGGGCGGTGGCTCCAAGCTCGTGGCCTTCGCTGGGAGCAAGGGCAGCAGGCACCAGTGCTCCCAGTAACCAGCTGGGAGGAAGGAGGGAGGGAGGCTGCTGCGACCCCAAAACCTCCCCCAGCACCCCAAAACCCAACTGACCTGCCTGCCACAGAGCCGAGCGCCGCCCGCGCAGCAGCGGGGGGGGGAGCACGGCCCCCCCGGCCCCCCGAGCTGGGACCTCCAGGCCGTAAAGAGGGCCGAGCAGCTCCGGTTATTGGCCTGGGTTCCATTTAAATGAGAAACCTCAGCCCTGGCTTGGGGGATTTTGTTTCCTTGGAAGCGGGAGCAGGCAGGAAATGAACACGACGCGGCCCCGCTGTAAGCGCTTCGCCAAATGCCGAGGGCGGCAGGGGGCAGGGGACGTAGGAGGCAGGGGATGCAGGGGACGCAGGGGATGCAGCGCCTCGGTCCCGGCCACCACCGGAGCCTCGGCCCCAGGAGGCACCGGCTGCTTCCCAGGGGGAGGACGCCTTCGCCTGGCTGAGAGCGCTGCTTGGGGTGGGAAACCGTAAACAAAAAAAGCCCCCGAAATGGATGGGAACCCCTGGTTTCTGCCTCGCAGCCCCTCCTTTATGGAAACCCCTGATTTCTGCCTCGCATCCAGCAGCCTCTCCTTTATGGGAACCTGATTTCTGCCTTGCAGCCTCTCCTTTATGGGAAGCCCCGATTTCTGCCTCGCATCCAGCAGCCTCCCGTTTACGGGAAGCCCCGATTTCTGCCTCGCAGCCTCTCGTTTCTCCCTGCAGCAGCAGCAGATGCGGGAGGCGGCATCGCCCCGCGAGCCCCGGGCTGCCTGGCAGCGCCGCGGGGTGCCGGGAGGAGCGGGCTCCCTCGCTGGCTCGAGGCTGCGGCTTTGTCTGAGTCGCCCTGGCCTGGGGACGGCGACGGGGAGCGTAATTTGGTGCCGGGGAGCAGGATTTGGCCCTCGCCGCAGCCCCAGCCCCGCGCCGGCTGCTTTAAGCCCTCCGCATGCAGGCGCTGGCCTTTGTGGGAGCGGATGAGCCCGGCGCAGAGCCGCTGCCCTGCCAGCCTGCAGAAACTTGAGCTCCAAATACATAATTCCTCTGGCACCCCGTGGTTATTTGCGAGCTGCTGTGAGCAGATGGAAGAGTTACAGATAAAGCCATCCGCAGCACGGGAGCCGATTGCCTTCCCCACACAACCGCGTAGGCAACAGCAAAGGCAGAGGAGAGAAAAAAAAAATAAAAAAAATTAAAAAAAAAAAAAAAGGCAGAAAGAGAGAGAGAAGGAGTCAGCCATTTCTACAGGGGCTGAGCTGCCATCTCAGCACACCTACGTGCGAGGAGCGGGGACTCTCTGCTGGCGGCGGGCCCTTCCCGGGGACTTGGACGAGGGTAGTGCTCTCCCACCACCCAGGGCTGCTTGGCGGAGGGAGGCAGCGCGAGTCGGGGGTGACATTGGCACGGCAGCGCGCTGCCACACGCGGGGAGAGCAGGCTGTTAACGCTGATCAGAGCTGGCAGCGCCTGCACTCGCTTCGGTCCCAGAGGGGGAATTAAGGGAGAGAAGCTGACGTCAGTGGTGGAAAGGACACACAGCCCACTCGTCCAAGGCAGCCGGCAGCATCTTCTGGGTGTTGCTAACACCACCTTGAAGGAGAAAATTAAATAGGTCTTTGGAGACGGGGGGCTCCTGTGAAGCCGGAGCCCGGCCAGCTGTGATCCGGTGCCGAGCTCCGTGGCAGACAGACACACAAACACATCAAACGCCCCGGCCAGGGCCGGAGTGCCAAGGCACAGGCAGAGCCCGAGAGACTCTCCCCAGCTGCGAGCAGCTCCGCCATAGGAAACTGCTGCTCACGGAAAGGGCTCGGGCTCCGAGAGCACCAGCACGCAATTAATCTCGCTGCTGGGCTTCTCCTCCCCGCGCCGAGCTAAAGCCCGGGCTGGGAGCTGCAGCCGACGGGAGGCTCCTCAATCTTCAGGAGCTCTCCCCAGGTACCCGCAGAGGAGCAGCACAAAGCTCCGCGCTCCCACCGCCCCCGGCACGCACGCGGAGATGACTTGCGAGGGCTGGCACCCCCCAAAAGCACGGGGCTGTGCGCTGGCACACGGCCCCGGAAAGCAAAAGGCATTGAGGCAGCTCTGGCTGCAGCCAAACGCACGCAGAAAAAGGAGCCGGGGTCCCCAGGCTGCTCCTCCCGGACACGAGATGGAGCCAACAGCCGGGACACGCAGCACGAGGCCCAGGAGATGCCTCCTTCCCCTGCCCTCGGCGCCCCAGCACGAGTAAAGGGCTTGCTTGTTCAGGAGCTGGCAAGGCCAATTAATCTAATGAGGTTTTGCAGCCAGGGACTATTGTCAGCCAGGAAAGGCGCAGCGCTGCAGCGCGAGCACACGGGCGGCTCCTGGAAGCCAAGGGGATTTGGCACGGCGCAGCCCGCGCTGAAGGCAGGGACGGATCCTTCTGTTGTGCCCCCGACCAGCAAGACCCACACCCGAAAATCAGGCATGCATCGAGCCCACAGAACGCACCTGAAAGCGGGGCTGCGAGCCAGAGCTGCTCTGGCTGGGGAGATTAATGGCAGCAGGGACCTTGAGTTGCTGAAATGGAGGCAAAAAATCGGCGGCAGCCCCTTCCCAGCCCTGCCGCAGCTGCTGTGCTCTCCGCGAGCAGGAGCAGGGGCTCATTTTGTGCGGCAGGGAGCACGCCGAGGCCAGCAGCTCCTCCGGGTTATTTCCTGGGTGCTGCTGCTGCCCAGATTCAGCTCCCCACCCCCCCCCCCCCCGGTGACCCCCAGCCTGCCCTGGCTGCGTTTCGGCACTGGAGGGGATTTCTGCGGGGATGGCCCAGGGGAGGCAGCTCAGGACCGGTGTCCTTCGGGAGCCTCCAGCACCCAGCCTGGGTGCCCTCGATGAAATGCCGAACGCTCCAGGCTCCTCAAATTCTGGCCCAGCAGCGCTGGGAGATGCCCTGCAGGGCACTCACGCGGCCCGGCACCCCGCCGCACTCCCGGGCAGGAGAAATTAAGAGCCAGGCAAGCGGCAGCAGCCCCCGTGCCCAGGACCAGCCCCTTTCCCCCTGCTAAGGAAGCACCCACAGCTCCCCACACACGCCCGGAGTAACACACGGAGGCACCGAGTGGATAGAAAGGTTTTTATCAAGTTTACAGTTTTAAAAAAGGATCACAATTGTTTTTTTGTTTTGTGGTTGGGTTTTTTTGTTTTTTTTTTTACATGTACATTACCAAAAAAAATTGCAATTGGGATCTTCATCCAGGGGTTACTGAGCCGATTATAAAAAAAAAAAAAAAAGGCAGCAGGAAAGCCTGGCTTACACGGCAACTGACAGAGAAAAGTACAGACAGACAGGACACGGGAAAACAGGAGGCAGCGAGTCTGCGCCCGGCTGCGCAGGTACGGGCCCGGCTCCGCTCCCCCCGGCGCGCACACGCACCCCAGGCAGCAGGGTCTGGCCGCCAGCGTCTGTTTTACAGGGGTAAAAATAAACCCAAAGCAAACGAGTCTACAGTATTTTGCTTGTGAGGTGTTTTTTTTGTTTTTTAAATGGAGTTTCTCTGCTGAAGCTCCTTTGGTCTGAAGCGAGTAACCCCCTGCGCCCTGAGTATCCGTCCTACAGCACCCTCCTGGCCCCTGGCGTGGCCGGGGGCTTTCGGGGCACGGCCCCGGTCCCTCCTCCCACCCCATCCTCTGCTCAGCAATAAACCCC
Organism: Anser anser; assembly: GCF_964211835.1. Lineage (NCBI taxonomy): Eukaryota > Metazoa > Chordata > Aves > Anseriformes > Anatidae > Anser > Anser anser. The sequence continues at coordinate 3,842,766 of NC_139745.1, read as the reverse complement.
TACAATACAAGTGGAATAATTGCTCTTATAAATATATTTATATCATATATAGGAAAATAAGGCACTTCGGGAGGGTTACAGCTCGCCTAATTCTAAGACATTCTAATCAGGAAGAAAAATGAGTTAGTTTCTGAAATGAATTAAAATGCATGTTAATACAGTAATAAAAACCATTCGATCCACTTCCCACTTCAAGGCTTTGTTTAAAACCGAAAGAGAAAAAAAAAAAAAAAAAAAAAGCACGCCCCAAATCCAACAGCAAGGAAACCTGACCCAGAGCAGCAGCACCTGCCCCGCGCGGGCTCCCCTCCGAGCCCGTCAAGGGCAGGCGCTTCCAGGAGAGGCACGTTAAATAAGTTCACGGACTGAAAATATCCTTTCCCTGAAATGACACTCCGCACAGTTTCTCGGCCATCTGGGACCTCCAGGAGCCCCTTCCCTCGATCTGGTCTGGTGCTTTGGGTCTGATAAGGAGAGGAGAAAGCAGTGAAGGTCACCGACTGCAGATGAGGCTCCGGGCTGAGCCCGGGGAGCCGGGACGAGGCTTTCCCTGCGCGCGCAAAGGAGGGGTGGCGGGGGAGAGGCTGCCGGCAGCCAAGCACTGCGGGCGAGGACACCGGGAGAATGTTTAACCAGGAGCGAGGCGCCGGGGAGGAGAGGCGGCGGTGGCCTGCCCCAACTCGACGTGCACGGGGAGGGAGGCAGCACGCCCGGAGCAAAGGGCTCCCGGATGGGCGAAACGGCTGCTCCGGCTCGGCGTCTCCCCGCGGACACGAGTCGGGCTGAAATGGGAAGACGGGGGCTTCCCCCCAGGCAGGCAGAGAGGGGAGGACCCAGTCTGCCAGCTCTCGCTTTTGGCTTTGTGAAATGCTCGAGGCTCTCTGTCTAAGCCAGCCTGATGCGGAAAGAAAAGGACTAAGCAATGACCAGCAAAAAATGGCAGGGGAGTCGAGCGCAGGCCCTTGGTCTACGTGGGGCAGCAGCCCTGCAGTACAGCACAGCTGCTCTGCCTTGCAAAGGTTGTTTTTGGCACTCTCCCCTTCCCCTACTGGTTTAAGAAATATTAAACTTACTTGGTGGCCCAGCGCTCTGCAATTTTGCAACGATGCTCTCAGACGGTCACTTTACACCAGTTGTTTCTCAGGGATCTCCGTGCTAGAGCTTTTCACGGTCAAAGACTTAACGCAAAACAAAGGAAGCCCTCCCGCTTGTCCACAGTCCCTCTGCTTAGGATCCAACCGTTTCGGTTCTCACCTTGGGAAAGCACGTTTGAAAGCAGCCGTGGTTACAGCAGGCTTGCACGGACAAAGCAGCGTCCCTCCCGCTGCCAGGAGGGCTTCGCAAGCAGGCGAGGCAGTCGGAGGAGCGGACTCCACCCGCGGCCATGCCGATCACCCACCCACACGGCATCCTTGTGCAACAGGCAGCATGGGGCAACCGTGTCCCCAGCGCCCCGAGGCACGGCCCTGCCTGACAGCCCATCCATCTGGGTCGCACGGAACATGGCACTTCTCTGTATTTCACGCGACAGAAATACTCGCTCCCCTTTCCCAACAGGGGCCGAGTCTACTTAAGGCAATTTAAAATTAACCCGGGTTTGGCATTTGTGAGCTCCTCGCTTCCCTGTGTGCTAATGCTGTCAGCCCGGGTTAGCTTAAAGGTCCGTTTTCCCCAGGAACCTGTCTCCAAGAGAGGCCAGAGGAGGATGCTTACAGAAAGAGCAGAAAAACAGCGGCAGCGCTTCTCCTCCAGCCCCCCTTCCCCAGCTCGCAGCAATGATCAGTTTGCATTTCCAAGTCCCTCCACTGCACAACGGCTCGCTGGCACTCGAGGGGTTTGTTCCCTCTTCCAGAACCTGGAACTAGCACTGCTCAGATGTTCCCAGCCCGTCGGGACGCCTCGCTGGCTGTGCCCTTTGCATCCTGCTCTGCAGCTGACTCGCTGACAGAACGTAATGGCGCAGAGGTCCAGTAAATCTCTCCTGACCGTGCTCAGGGTCGCGCTGGATCTCAGCTCGATCCACGCCCTGGAAAAACCCATCCTCCAGGCCCTCATCTGCTCTGTCAAAGATTAAAAAATGCACAAACACACGCAAGAAATCGGTAAGAACTCAATGGCACAAACTGAAATCATCAATCAAACCCCAAGAAGGATTTTCAGCAACCCAGCAGCCTCGGGCTGGGCCTGGCATTGCAGGTATCGGCAACATCATTAAACAAGGCAAGCCGGGGAAGAGCGAGCAGGCACAGGTTGGCAAAATACTTGACAGCTAAGAAAGGCAAAGAGGTCGGAGATTTGGTCTTAACGGGATGTGCTGCTGGTCCCACCCCACAACAGCTGGGCCCACGACCTCCGAAGGGCTTTGGAATTGCTTCCTTGCATGACCCCGACGGAGACAGTCACATCCGAATGAAAATACAAAAAGCGCGTCTGCAGCATTGGGGGATTGGTTTCTAGATTTCCAAGATATGCATATATTGTATGTAATATAAAACAGCAGTAACACCTAGGTCAGCTAGTTCAAGTTCTCCATTTTCTCCCCCTGCCAGTACTGTGTCTGTAGTGAGCAGCCAGGGAACCTGTAGGGTTAGCCAGGAGAAGAAACATTTTCTTAAAATTAACTACAATAACAAAACGCGGGGAAAAATACGTAGGTTAGGTCTGATGTAACCAACGGGCAACTCAAGTTCACACACGGGATGTTTTTAGGCACACAAACTCCCTTCCTTAGGTGGAAGGGAAAAGGAAGCAAGGGTAACACCAGCATTTTCTGCTACTCAAGTCCCTGTGTAAAAAGTATGGTCACTGCACCAGAAAAGCACCTCTTCAAGCTGGCTGCAGCATTGCCCTGAACAGGCCAAAGTGCCTGGCGGTCAGAGAACCTTCCCCCCACCCACCCACCTCCCTGCTCTAGGCACTTCTTTTTTTTTTTCTTAAGCACGCTCCCGGCACGAACTGGAGAGGTCGGCAACGCGGAGCTGCCACCGCTCAGACGCGGCTCAGCGGGGCAGTGGCTCTGCTCCCCCCGGGGCAGGAAGCCAAGCAACCGTTCTGCCCGGGCTTTGCATCCCTCCGTGCAAGCCTCCTTTGGCAGGCTTGACAAAGCAGTCCAGGAGATTTAAGGAAGGTAAAGGCAGCTCTGAAAAAAACAGCAAGCCCCTCCTCACATTGCACCCAATGCGCTCCGCAGCCCTAGAGCCAGGAAGCGCACCCACGGGGGGGGGAAGTCTGGAAATACTGAGGTGGGTCAGAGGGGAAAGAATTGTGCATTATTGCCAAAAACTGATTATTTGACAGCGGGATGCAGCAGAGAACAGACATTTAAAGCCCATTTTCTTGCAGCGCTACCAGTATTCACTGGAAAGGAAGAGCCATTAGATCAACTGTCTGCTGTTGCAATGAGAAAACTAGCTGAAAATGTCCTTCATCTGAAAGGCCGCGTGGCCACAACAGGATCATCCATCTTTACTTTAAAAATCCCTCAGGATGGAGGGGTTTTATGTGCTCTGCCTGGTGGCATCGAGAATCTGGAGGTTTAGCTCTCTCTTAAATAAGCAACCGTTACGCTCCCTCCAGCTAAATCCCAGCGCCGCCATCCTCACTGTCCACGAGGAGACCTTTCGGAAAGGCTTCCCAAAGAGCACAGAGTCCTGCCAAAGCTGGAGGGGGAGGGAGAGGGGAGACATGCTGGTGGTTGTCTGAAAACCCTTGGCACATCTTTGGTTACAGGATGAAAAAGGAAACGGTGGCAGGTTTGGCCACCTGGTTCTTTAGGAAGTTGTTAACCCAGGAAGGAAAGGAACAGAGGGGATAGGACCGTGGTTAATCCGACCATTCGTCCTCATCAAACTCCGAAGAGTCATCCTCAGAGTCGCTGTACTCCACGGCGATGCGGCGTGACAGGATTGTGGCCACGTCATTGCCCACAACGTCCCGCTTCTCCTGTTCCCGCTGCTCTTCCACCTTGCGGAGCTGGAAGCCTGTTGGGAAGAAGGCAACGGAGGGGATCATTCAAAGGCTTTGGTCACACTGCAATCTCCAAGGCAGCCATCCTTCAACGCAACCCTCTGAGCAAGACAGCCTGTACTCTGCCAGCGAGCATTGGACACGCTGCAGAATAACACTGATAGTGACTGACAGCCAAGACAGGCTGGGTGGGCAGGTGGAATGGCAAGTGAATCGTTTCCGTGCTCCTCTGCAGGGTCACACCACTGACACGCACTCCCCTTCGCAAACCTGGACCGCGCCAGCCCTGACACGGCCACTCCCAAAGCGCAGGCAGGGGCACACAACCCAGACAGGGTGTCATCAGCGTGGGCACACCAGGAGGGCCCACGGGGGACCAGCCCCAAGCCGCAGGATACTCCCAGCCCTGCTCGTGAGACAATTCCCACTCAGGACACCGGGGGTTCTTCCGCAGGCTAAGGAGAAAGCTGGCATCGAAACGAAAACCTACCTTGACGGATAGCTGAGAGCAGATCGCTCCTGGCATCGCTAACCGCAGGCAAGGATGACTTGGGCTTGGAGGCGGAGGTGTCCGAGGGTGGCGGTGGCACTGGGGGGCCATCCAGACCACTGGAAGACAGCGGCGGGGGGCCGGGGGGCGGCGGTGGTGGAGGGGGAGGCGGCGCGCTCCCGCTGCCCGGCTGAGGCAGCGGAGGTGGGAGCACGCTGGCATATTCGACCGCTGGAGGGGGCGGCGGTGGTGGCGGGGCAGCAAACTCGGGGTGAGGAGGGAAGGAAGGGGGAGAAGGGGGTGGTGGGGTCCCCGGGGACGGGAAACCCATGGGAGGAGGTGGCGGGGGCGTGCTCCCCATCGGCGGTGGTGGCGGAGGCGGCGCCGGAGGGGGAGCAAAGCCCGGCCTGGTCCCGGAGGGGGATCCGATCGGAGGAGCTGGTGGCGGGTGACTCGGGCTGACCAGGCTGGATCTTTTGGTCCCTCCAGAACCAGAACCTCTTTGGTTGTCTACAGGATAGCTGTCGCAACAGAAGGAGAGAGACAGAAGGCTATTAGCTCTGAGGCCGGGTTACACCACACAGTCTCGGTGTTAATGCAAATCACGTGTGTTCGCTGCAGCCTGGACAAAACCTAACTTCTAGGCTTAACTGCTGCTTCCATGAGACCTTGCTCCTCGGTTTTAGTTTTCCTGCAGTGTTTCTTTTGGCCAACACCACGAGGACAAAGGAGAGCTTCTGGGGACTGGCAGAAACGCCATCATCTGTCCCATCTCCCAGGCTGACAAGAACACGAGCCATCTCACCTCCCTGCCAGGGGCCAGGCGTCACATCTGAGCTCAGAGCAGCCTCTTGGCTGAAGAGCTCCTGCAGCACTGCGAGCCGCTACCCCTCCATGCTGAGGTCAGACTTATGACACGTCAAGCAGGGATGTCTACCGTGATAAATCGCACAAGGACCGGTGGGTATGCCAGGAGAGCATATGCTCTGAACACCTGCTAGGAACAGATCTCTGCACTGGATTCCACGGCTCGGAGCTGGAGCGCAGCAACCACGTCTCAGAGCTCGCCACGGGGATTGGAGAGGAAGACGTGGAGACCCAACGTGCTCTTAAGGAAAACACCGAGTTCCCACTTACGGCAGCTGTGTTGTACCAGAAAACAATTCTACCCAGAAGATATTGTAACGTCCTATGTACGCGTAAAGCAAGCCCTAATCCGACATCTCGTTGCGCTGTAAGGCAGAAGAGGTTTGGTACGTTTGCCATGAAAATGTCACAATTTTTGGCAGTGCACAGTGCTGATCCATGACAGGCTACTGCAGATCAAACCTCGCTCCCTGGATTCTTTAAAAACAAACCACCAAAACAAAACCAGATAGGAGAAGATCTCCATGGCTAGGCGGAGATCTAAGCAACTGCACAAGGCAGCTTAAGCTTCATCTGAAAGCTCGTTTCTGCTCTGCCCTAGAGGAACATGCCGCAGAGTGGAGTGCTTGGTCTCTTTGACACATCAGAAGAGCCTTTTCTGCAGCACTGTTGCCTTTGGAGAAGATGGAGACAAGCTAACGCAGTCCTGTCTATCAGACATACTGTTACTGCCTTAAAGAAAAAAAAAGCTACTCTCTTGTTTCAATCCGCGTGTCTCAAGCCACCGCTGGACCGTAATTCTCCTCTCCAGAGGTGACTGGAAGTCACCATTTCATCTGATACAAAGCAGCTGCCCTGAACTTCCACTGGAGTCTCCAGGAAGCAGTCGGCTGGCGTGTTCAAGTCCTTTAAATTTAACTACATCCACATCTTCAGGGCCCACGTCACGCGTTTGTCAAAAATCACAGGGCAAATGGCAACAACAAAGAAAAACCACAAGCGGAAGAAGCTGTTCTTTGCAAAGCTCTATCAGGAGCTTGAGTCTGGAACAACTGCGCTGGAAAAAAAAGGGACTGAAGCAATGCATGCAACGGAGCCAGACCACTAAGTGGGACCCCACTCTTTCAGAAAGCAAAATGAGTCTGCTCGAGTTCTCGACCAAGTCTGTTCTGCCCTCCCGTACAGGACCAACAGCGGCAGCTGGGATTTACAGAGAGCTGCGGCTGTCCCTGCCTGCAGTTGCGCTTCCCCTCCAGACAGGAGCATCCTGGTTCCCATACAACGCCCGTTAGGAAGTTATGCTGAACTATCTCAGCCTGTCTCATGTCATCCTTTTACACCACCTCCTACTCCTCGGTGACAGAAGGGATCCCGTAGGCTTACCTAAATTCCACCGGGGGTGGAGGCAGGCTGTCATCTGGGAACGAAGGAGGTGGTGGCACAATAGAGTCAGTCTGCGGCGGTGGCGGGTAGCAGTTCACGTCCATGCTTTCGTTTGAACCGATGCTGCCGTTCTGATACACCATGTTAGAGGGGTACCTGAGAGAGCAAGACAAGCACCGTGTTTACGAGTTCAGGGTAACGTCTACAGGTCATTTTCCCCCTCGCTTTGCCTCCTGGAAGGGTTACAGCCACACAGCTGTGCAACGTTCAACAAGCAGACAGCAGTGATATTAACCACGTAGATGGATCAACCTGCAAGGTTTAGAAATTAGGTTTCCTAGCAGGAATGGCTTTTCACAGCACAGCTGGACCTGCCTTTTGGTGGGACCTTATCAACCACCACAACAGGATACACAAAACAAAACCTTAAAGCAACATTTAAAAAAAGAAGCCTTTTTCTCAAAGCATCCTACTGAAGAACCATGTACAGTTTACTCTGCATAATTCTTTGGCTAGATGCTCTCATGTTTATTTACTGCTGCCACACAGCAGAACAACACATGAGTATATTTTATTGAACAAAAAACCAAATATTTTTCTTAACATTTGATTCTAGGGAAAAAAACTTACGAGTGCATTTTGACCAGCTTGCACTCGATAGACTCCAAGTTACACCGCCTATCGTCAGCGACAAAAAATAAGAGGTACTAAAATATATTACAAATTAAGCTTGAGCATAGATTATCAGGAAGCACACCCAACAGAGATGCCGTTAAATGCAAACAACCAAAGCTGAAACATTGCTGAAGGAAGAGACCAGCCTCACGTTCAAGTTTCAGTGGGCTCCTTTCACTGTGGGGTGGTGAAACCCCCCCATTCCTGGGGGCTCCGAACCTCAACAGAATTCAAACACGTGGACGCATTTCCACGAGAAAACAGAGGAGCAAGAAAATGGTGCTGTTGTGCTGCTCGATTCCTCTGCTAGAAACCAAACCTGCTCTCCTATTAAACTAAAAGCAAGTTTTATTTTTAGCTGGAGAGTGTGATTTAAAGAGAGATTTTTCTTATATGAAAGGAAGCTGCAAGGAGCAAGCAGGCGAGAAGTGCATTGTGGGGAAGGCGGTCTGCTTCCAGCCTGGCTGGTGTCAAAAGTTAAATGAATTCCCAAGCCAGCAGAGCTAAAGAGAGATCAGCAGCTCGAAATACTTGGCTGGGGACTGCCCCCGCTTCAACTTTAGGGTGTGAAGAGCCATTTGTGAAATGTAACAAAGCACTCACACGCTACTACCAGGATGCCACCCTGCTCCTCAGCGTAAGGCCCAGAGGCTAGGTGCGATGGGCAGGGCGCTGCGACGGGACAGGGAGCCGCAGCTTTCGACACTTCTGTGCCCGCAAGGCAGGCAGCTGAGAGCAGACTCGCTGCTGAAGCTGTTCCTGCCACCTTGTTTAAACCGTGTAGCTCCCTGATTTATTTAGCAAATTTTAAATCAGCAGACGGATTTACTTTGGAGAATCTGATTAGTGGCGGTATCGATCCACACTGTGCAGCAGATCTGGAGAAGCTGCAGAGCAGGGTGAACTGCATTACAATCAACAACGCCCGCCCGCTCCCCCTCGCTGGGGAGCTGAGCAGAGAGCCCCAGACTTGCTTACCCAGCAGGACCGTGTTTGTCCTTTATCTCAACAAATTCTTGTCCCATTTTCAGCTTCTCCCACTCTTCTTTCCTGGTTTTAATTTTCCGTGGATTCACATTTCCTCGGTTAGGATTCTCCTTTTTCTCTTTCTAAGGGAGGAAAGGAAAGGGAGGAGGGATCAAACAAAAGCCTTATTTTTGCTTTAAACTCACTGGGAACAGGAAGGGATAAAACGGAGATGCAGCAGTTTCAAGAAAAAACATTCTCAAAGAGGGCCAGGATTTTTCATTCACTTTCCCGATTGCTGAAAGCTCCAAAGACCTCCCAAACAAAGAAGATGGAGCACAGACAGCATCAAAAAGACAGCATCCAGTTTCCCTAGCGCAGTTCAGACACGATGCCATTGTTACACCCTGGCATGACCACCTGGAGGGCAGAGGGAAAGCTCAGTTGCCCCTCATCAATTCAGTTTTTGGCCTCCGCGTCAAGACTGCCAAATCTCACCACCACCTTGCTAGCGTTAAGTGCTTTGGGTGTGCAATGTGGATGCTTGCCCACAAAGATCTGCTCATTTTCTGTGTTCTGACATGCCCCAGCTCCCTCCTTTGTTATTTTGATTTAGAAAGAGCACGATCTGTTTTGATATTTAATACTTCAGTTGCTCAAAAGCTAAATAAAGTATGCTCGAACTGAATCTTTTCCGGTGTGACTTTCGGTGTTGGTGAAGAGAGGTCCGAATCCTCTGGTAACCAAATCAGGAACCCTACCTGGTGCTTTCAGCTCAGATGGTTTCGCTAAGCCTCTTGATTGCCCCTAATTTAACATTATGGCCTGTTTTTGCACTCCTGAAGGGATATTTTCTTCCATCTTTACTCTTCCACGGTAGAATTTTTTACAGCACTTGAAACAGTGGCGTTGGGGCAGTGGGATTTGCACTGCTTCAACACTGAACAGACCCCTATGCGATGTCAGTAGTACAGAAAAGACCGATACAACTTTCTCCCCTGCTGACTGCACCGGCGCTATGTTTGAAGACTACAAATTAAGCCATTTTAACCATACAAAGAAGGTGGTATTTGGAAAAAACAGATTAAGGACATCTTTGTTGTCTTTTTTTAATTAACAGGGATGAAAGTAAACCAGATAAAAACTTCTCTGAATTGATCCCTGAAGAGCTTAAGAGAGCAAACCTGAATTTTGGATAGCAACTTTGGAGTCCATGGTTCATTAACACTTCCCACCTCCTTTCCCACCCTGACATGCTTCTGTTGGCAGACATCTCCCATTTCCTCACCCTATGTTTCCGCTTTTCTTTCATAATATCCTTGGTGTCCTGAAGCATTTTCTCCTTCCAAAGGTCAAAGAAATACGAAGGATTTGTGTAGAATTTAAGTGCCTCTTTGCCATCGTCCCTAGAACAGGGAAGGGAAAACACACACAAAGAAGGGCCAAGTCACGCATTTGTTTGAAGCCCAAAGAAAACACAAGTCACAACCCCAGATAATAGTTTAAAAATCTGCAATGAGAAGGTCAAACACTCTGCTCTCGCCTCCATCCTCGTTTCAAAACAAGCAGCAGCCACCGCCTCGCAGCAGCCACCGCTTGTCCCAGCTCTCCTACTTGCCATCGCTTTCGCCCTCACACCAACTCTCCATTACTCTGGATTTCGGCACCTGAAGAACTCAGCCGCTCTGAACAACCGCCAGGAGAGCAGCAGGTCTCTCACTCCAACTCCCACTTGTTTGTCTTGTATTTTTGGTGTGAAAAAACCTCTTCCCAGCCCAGGAACCCTAAATCAGACCAGCAGCGTCCTTGAAACTCATGAGCGCGCGTGCACGCACACACACACTCTCCTACTTTGCAGTGCAGCCGCGTCTGGCAGAAGACAGCTGCCTCCAGCTATCTGTAATTACTTTTTACCTGTTCAAAAGATATTTATGGATGTGGGCTAAGTCTCTCTATTCTGACCCCCTTACTTCTACTACGTATGAGATGAAATGGCACGGCAGGACTGCTAAGAACTGGTTACACAGCCCGCGTAGGTCACATCAGATGTCTCAGGCCAGGCACAGGCGGCCACAGGACGTACCTCCAGACCTACAGGAGTCTGCTGCACCCACCTGGGTGAGAGCCACATACAGATGTACGCTCTGCAGTTTGCACTGCGGCTTTCTGGAAAGGAGCCACAGGGCTACAGCGAAGCACAAGAAAAATGCATCATCTGCACAACACCTAGCATGTTTACGCAGTGCCAGCCAAGCCTTGCCCCAAGGCAGTCACAAAAGTGACAGCGGGTAACCAAACGTATAATTTTCGAGCTATGCTCATTTGTACAGCCTCAAAAGCAAAGTTTCACGTAATCCCAAGGACGGAGATTTCCTGGTGGACCTCAGTACCAACAGTATTTCCCGTTGAAGAGTGTTACTTCAATAAAGCATGGGACGGGAAACGACCTCCTCGGCAGACTGGCAGGAAGAGGTACTCCTCTGTAACGGCACCAGGGCCAAAGGAGGCGTCGCAGTGTTACCTGTACGGGGAGAGAATGTTGAGAGGTGGAGGAGTATTGCAGGTCCCATAGGTTTCAAGGACAGGAACTGGGAGAGAATCTCTGTCGAAGAGCTTCTGGTCCTGAGTAGTGGAGCTTTTGAAGGCCTTCCTGGTGTTAATGCCTTGCAGAGAGACTGTAAGAAAGAGGAGAGAGCAAGTGAAGAACAGCTTGACCCAGGCCAATGACACTGAAGATCAAGTAGCAAACATCTGATTTCGGTTGGCGTTCTTGGCGTGCTTAGCACTTCTTAAGGTCAGGTTCCTTTTCCCACAGATCTCTTGGGAAATCGAGCAAATCTCAGATCATGCTGTGCCAAGATCTGCTGCGGCAACTCTCAAGAGCCGTGTCTCTACAGATGTGATTTCAAACCCCTGCACCCAAGACCCAGGAAGTCCATGGCTATCGAACTGCTGAGGAGAGAGTTTCTACACGGAGACTTGCTAACAACCAAGTCTCGACTCGGCCAGAAAGGCTGCCCACACGAGCAGCACGATGCTTTCTGGGAGGGGAGGAAACGGTCCCTCTTAGTCCAAGAGAAGACATTCCAACACCGATCACAGCACCAGGCTTATTTTAGGGTCACGAACCAAGCACGCTGATTCACTGAGGATCTTTACCACGCCTGGTCTGCAAGGACTCTGCTCCACTCCATTACCTTCTTCCTCTTTGGGATCCAGCTGAGTGACTTTGACTTGCAAGCGGTCAACTCTCTCGACTAGAACGCTCACCCGAGAGGCAAAAGTGTTGGCTTGAGTAAACAGCTCTCCAAATATGTCTTCTGCAAATTTACCTGCAATATTAAAGTGTCCACGTTAGCCCCACGAGCCACAGACCACATGCAATCTCCCAATTTGTTCTCCTGAAGAAGGAAGGGAGGAAGGAAGAAGAAAGAACCGTACTTTCCTTTCAAGTTTGTCAGCGTTAAGTTTAATACCCAGGAAGACAATGCTCTGTTCCACCAAAACCTGACGTTTCTAAGGGATCTTTAGGCCATAAAGGAACAATGGAAACACACAGTCAAGTCAGTATTAAAGTAATGAAAAAAAGAGGGCTGAGAACATTATCCTGGTCTGAATCTGGATGGGTCCGTCGGTCCTTTAAGATTCTCTGCTGTTCTGTTTATTAGACGAGAAAACACAGTTAGGTTTTTATTGCTCTGGAGAATCTCAAAGGCTCCCAGTCTCCAGCAGGCCTGCCTCCAGGGTAACTGGCACGTATTTACAAGCTCAAAGTACTCTGCAACTAGAGAGCAGACCAAGTCCTTGATCCTCCAGCCTGAGCTATAACCACAGACGAAAGCACTGACCCTTTTGTTCCTTCAGGTGGCAGTGTCTGAAAAAATGATGCACTCACATTTATTCTAAATCAAAAGCAAAGGGGAACTTCTTAAACAGGAATATTCTCTCTGTAACAGCTTGGATTGCCCAGTGGGCTGCGATGACAAACATCATCCATCGTTTGGACGGCGAGAGCGCCCAGGGGCTTGGATCAGGAGCTCGCCGCACCACTTAGAAGCATAACAAAAAGATGTGCCCTGTCCTTAGGAGTTTAAAATCTACATATAAACAGGAGTTGACCACAGGTAGGCAGGGACAGGCAAACTGAAAGAACACCAAGGGCCTGCAATGAGTACTATCCTTCTGCTCTGCTCTCGGGCGTAACCTCAAACCGGGAACCCCAAGCGTGCCGAGGACAAGGCTGATCCGAACAGACTCGGCACTGACACCAGACGTCGGCCCGTGGAGTTCCCACTGATGGGAAACATTTCCAGCCACGGCTGCTGGGTACGAGGCTGCTCCCAATAAGCAGTCTGGTTTTGAAGTGCATCGTCATATGGCCGACAGTTTGTTCTGGAATCTGTTACTCCTGAAGATCCTCGCCGACATTCACGAAAGGATAACCAGTTGGAAGCCCGAGTTTCACAGCAATTTTGGAAAAGCTGCGTGTCTGCAACAAGGCACATCACAAAGACAAGAGCCTCTTCCACATGGCGAGCAAGGGCAGCCGCCAAAGCCTGTACAGACACCTTCAACCGCCTGGCTGACACCAACGCCAGAAGAAGCTGTCCATTCTCCTCCCCTTATCAGCCACTCGTTCACAATCCCATGCAGCTCTCCTTCCACTGCCAAGCCCAGAGAACAAGCCAGGTTAAAAAAAAAAATAAAAAAATCAACCTCCTCCACCCTTCTAGGTGGCAATGCCAGCTTGAAGTGTCTGCAGGAAGCAAATGCTGGAAGTTAACTTCAGCTGAACTCCTTCCGCTCTCCCAGACAACACTGTCTCCGCATAGGCTCCATTAACGAGCCCAGCCAGCCTGCCTCAAACTCACGGGGAGGATTTTATTTCTGGAGACCTAAGGGCCAGCTAGCTCTTGCTGTAGCCAGGTTTCACGAAGCCCAGCTCTCCCATTTGACCAAAGGAAGCGAGCGTTTAACCGTAGGATCATCTGACACTCCCCCAGCAACAGCTCGAAAGGGAAAAGCTGTAATTCGGTTCTACCTTAATGAGAACCCAGAATCGTGTCCAAATTTCGCAAGGAACTGCAGCAAGCATTAGGGGAAAAATAAGGTCTTTGCTTTGCGATGCTGAGCAGTCCATTTCAAGCACAAAATAACACAAATAGCATCGCCTACGGTGGTTTTGACCCTGGAAGGAGAAAAAGAGGTGGTGTGTGTTCCCCTGCCTGTGTAAGTGCAGCAGTCCTGCCTTATCTCCCAGGATCTCCCGTGCACTTCTGCGCTGTGTCTCACCTGCAGTTTTAGATGGGGCAAGGCAGAGATTAATTTTTTTGGTTTAGTTACTTCGACTGCAAAAGTGCAACTTACAATCAGAATTATCTCTGTCATGCACTGGCAGGAAGACAGACGGCATGATTTAATAGGTCTTTCCATCTTTAGCTTGTGGATTCTGTAAAACCACACACAAATGCACAGTCGACTTATACAAAGTGCTACCAGCTGTGATAGTAACGAAGGCTAAACTCACTGGAATATGAAAGTTTGACAAGATTTATGTTTGCATCTTTGTAAAGAGACTGTGGTGCACTAGGCTTGGCTGATTATTCACTTGACAGGGCTGTCACAGCCTACTGAACCTGCTTTACGTTCCTGTAATATTCAACGGACGAGGAAGGAGCAGATTTCTTCCTCCCAGGCAAGAGAGGTAAGGCAGGGGGGCAGGAGTGTGGCCATCTGGGTGCGAGCGCTCTGCAGCAGCTAGTCTAAATATCGGTTCGTTTCGAATACTGCTGACCCTAGGGAAGCGGGTAGGAGATGGTGCTCATCGTTTCCTCCCCACCTGCCTCAACCCCTCCGGCACAGAGAAGCACGCCAGCGTCACTCAGAGCCACCTCTCCTGAGTTTCTCCCTCCGGTGCTCCCCTCGAGGTACCTGAGATTGGTCCAGCATCGGGGAGCGACACCCCGGGGTACCTCCCCAGTAAAGGAACCGGGCTGCAGTTTGCCTTCCAGAGCTTCGCTGCCTCTGACAAGGCAGATGCAGGAAAGCTTTGAATATCTGAGAAGGTCTAAACCTGAAGGATCTCGCCGGGGCTCTGTCACACTAACCCACCGCGTGTCTTTGGACTGGGATTAGCTTGCTGTGCAGCCGAGATTTGCACGGCTTTACTGCCTTCTTCCTCCTCATTTCACATGCACGAGATGGATTTTACTCACACCCCACAACCACCTTGGCTACCAGACCTAATAAACGAACAAGGGTCAGTCGGATGCAAGCAGAAAGACTGGTCCTGCCTGCGCAGTGACATTTCTGCAGCCCGACAGAACGCGATACTGACCGGCAGCAAACACGGGCCCAGGTTTTACCAGCAGCCATGGTTCTCCCTGCTGGCAAGAGACCGTACCCAAAGCTCCCCTGCCACCTTCACGCTGCTGCAAAAGCCAAGGGGTTCGCTTTGCAGAGCAAGCAGGAGCGCTCACTGACACCGCTGCGAAGCTAAACAAGATATTCGTTTGATTATCAAAGGTTTGCTTCAAGGGCAAAGGTGGCTCATCAGAAGCCAGAGCGTTTCGACAGAGTAAAGGAGTCATCCCGGAGAGACCACAATTAACTCTTCTCTCCTCCTATGGCACGTAGGCCCACGTTTTCCCTCTGGCCTTTCCAAGGCTGTCGGTCAGCCCACCAGAGAGCTGAGCTCGGCACGGCTCCAGCCTGTGCCGCCATTTGAGCGAGCAGCCCCGAGCCCCCCACGCTCCGGAGGCAGGGCTCCGCTCAGGCTGGGGACTTTGGGTCTTCCAAGGTAACAAACAGCAGGGGCAACCAGGCGCCTTCTGCACGGGCGCTTTAATTATCTTTCATTAAAAATAAGGCTACTTACACGCTGCAGATTCAACACAGTCAAGCTCCATTTAGTAGCGCGTGCAATTACAGGCACATTCTCCGACACAAGATCCTGGCTGCTCTGAGAGCCTCCCATTTTACAAGCCTGAGTTGTGCTCCATCCTTCCATCTGCAGCTTCGCCGCAGCCTTTCACACACTCACGCGCGCGCACACACACGCCCTCCCCCCCCTCCCCATTTTCTTTCAGATGGGGAGGCAGTGGGACCAGGGATATGAAATTAGCATCGGATTTCTTTAGGAAAACATTTTAGCATTACCCAGGGAAGGCAGATGGGGGAGAAATAGGAACACAAGAGTAGAAAGGGAGCTAAATAAAGAGCACTAGCGACTCCTGAGGGCAACGCGCAGGCTCGCCATGGTACTCACTCAGGCTGCCCAGCTGTCGAATGACATTTGCCAGGGTGATGTTGGTCATGCATTCCAGCTCGCTTCGAACGCTAGGCAACGTCTGACGGCACAGGTGCCTTGGCTCAATGTTCCTCGTTACTAACGGCATGGTGGACCTGCTTCAGGCACTGTTCTGAAAGATGAAAAACAACCCAAAAAAGAAACAGGAAAGGATTACTCAACCGCAAATTCCAGGCACACCAGAGCCATGGTGTTCGTTTTTCCTGCTCTCAAATGGCTTTATTTATAAGCCTCCTTTCCCCCCCTCCCCACCCTTATAAAACTGGTTCTTCAGAAATAAAGATCCTGCTGTTCCACGACTTGCAGTGACAGCGAAGCCCCAGCAGCTCAGGTACAGAGGCAGAGATGGAAAACTACACAGCGTCGCCCACGCGCAAGGTGCTGCTGGCACCGCCGCAGCCGTTGTTCCCTTCCTACCCATCCGCCGCCTCGGAGCAGTCTCCTTCCTCCTCCCGCGCTCACGCACAGCGTCTCGGGCGAGCTCTCAGGTTTGCTTAAACCGAGAGGATGAAGACGGGAGAGGTTAAAAAAAAAAACACAACAAAAAACACAACCACACAGCTTCTCGCAGCACGCCGAGGCGGGCACGGTGCCTCCCTCCTGCAGCAGCACGGCCAGGGCTCTCCTGGAACAACAGGAAGCGCTCGCAGCTGACCAGGAAACTTTCTGGTGGCTGTGCCTTATCCTGCAGGCTGCACCCCTCTTCCCTCGGGAAATCCCCCAGGGCCAGGGTTTACACTGGACCATTGTTTTCGTGCCGGGGCAGTCGAACGCTGAGGGAGCTCTAATCAGGATGCAGGGCTAGAGCGCGCTCAGAGAGGAATCAAGATTGATTGTGCCACGGGCAGGCCAAGCTTCCAGGGCTTTCTTAAAAATCAAGAACACGTTAAGTGGCAGGAAGTTATGCTGCAGAAAGTGCTTTTACGTGCAGGTCGGTGCCTCGAACCAACAAACCTCCTCTGCTACCAGGCCGGAACGTGGGAGCGACAAACGTCTCTCGGAGCGTCCGCCTCCGGGAGAGGGGGGAAACTCGGGGAAACGGAGCGAGGAGCGCGATCCACGCACGAAACCTTCAAAACTCGGCGCAAGCAAATCCATCCCGAGCTCCTGATTAATTTAGAAGGGGAAAGAATCGCTTTTCTAGGTCAGCTGAGGAACAGCCCAAGAGGAGCAGCCAGCTCCCATGTGATAGGCATGCTGATCTGCTCGGGCTGGGTGTAAAAATAAAACAGGAAGCTAACAGCTTGGGGAACATGGCTTCCTGTCACCAGCAGCAAAAAACCGAGCGCCATAAAAAATCAGCTGTTTGCTCTTGACTTTGAGCCACCCTTTGATAGTCTCCGTGGCAGCTGGCAGCTTATCTTTGAGGTCCAGGAGTCCTTCCTGGATGCTTTTCTATCAGGGCGTTAAGAGGAAGAAGTGGGCATTATCCCTCCTAATTACCTCCCGAGCCAGATTTTGAATTGCTAAATTTGACCCATTAAGGCAGAGGAGTTCAAGAGCTATCTCCCAGACAAACAGCTGGAGGTTGCCGTTTCGCAACGCCTCCGAGCGAGGGGTTTTGTGCGCTCGCCCCCCGCACCAGGAAAGGGTCCCCGAAATGGCAAACCTCCCAGAAGAGGGGAGATTTGCCTCCAAATCAAGGAAAGCGGAGATTCTCCCAGGACCGAGGTCCACGTCGTTCTTCGCCGTGCCCAGGCGCCGCAGCAGCCCTCGGTAACTGCTGGGATATTTAAAGACCAGGGTGAAATGAGGAAGGGCTCTGACCTTCGCTTCTAAACACCCCGGGTTTTATTGATTACAGCCCAAGCCCTACAATCTTTCGCCAGCTTTAGCGCTTTAAGCCAGACAAAGTTTCCCAGCTCCCCCCAGACTGCAGTCTGCACCACCAAGCAGCTCTCATAAACAAGGCAGCATTTGCAGGCTGCCTGCGTCGAGCTTCTCCCCCGTGCTCCTCGGGGCTTGGCCAGGGCAGCACATGCGGTGGGAGCTGCAGAGCCTGGGTGGACACCGAGCCCGGCTGGAAACCTTCCACG
Source organism: Anser anser (assembly GCF_964211835.1). Classification (NCBI taxonomy): domain Eukaryota; kingdom Metazoa; phylum Chordata; class Aves; order Anseriformes; family Anatidae; genus Anser; species Anser anser. The sequence continues at coordinate 3,825,074 of NC_139745.1, read as the reverse complement.
GCACAGGACAGATGGGAGGAAAACAGCGAGAGGAAAAAATGTGTCTGTAAGGGGGGAGAGATGTGAGCTTGCATTGAGAAAGGTAAAAAAAAAAAAAATATTATGCTAAGTACGCCAGGTCAGACAGGAGCAGGTAGCACTGATCTCTGCACTTACGGGGAAAAAAAGGGCAGAAAAATGGAGTAATGCCCCCGGAATGCACAAACCCACACCAGCCTGGATACGTTGTCTGTGCCCTTCCTCTCCCAAAGCCTTTCCTTTAAGCCTGTTTTGAAACTAAAAGCAAGGAGTAGCGGCGCGAGCTGCTTTTTCGCGAGGGTACTGCCCGACTCCAGCAGGAATTTGCACCGGTGCAAGACAGCCAGCAGCGAGAAGGGCTAAGAAAAACCCTCCCTTTATAGCCGAGCTCGTGCTGCCAGCCACCCCCGCCCTCCCGGCACAGCCTGCCACATTCTGCTGCAGGATCCAGAGTTTCGCCCTTGCGATCTCCAACGGGGACGGCTCCGCGGCCCCACTGCTGCTCCTAACCCCGGACGAGGGCTGGTGGGCAGCAGCACGAGGAGGTGTTAACCCTGCACGGCGCCGGGGACGAGCAAGGCAGGAAGGACGGGATGGGTGACGGAGAGCCGGCCTCCGCGGTGAGAGGGGTTTAAGGCAAAGTTTCCTCTCCCTTTGAGCGGACGGACAAGGAGGTTCAAGGTTTCAGGTGGTTTTGGAGGAAGCAGGTAGGAAATCTGGGACCTACGGAGCCTGGTGCCAGCATCGGCACGGAAAAAAAAAACAACAAAAAAAGCAGTCAATGCCCCCAGAAGGCGGCACTTCCCCGTTAGACCTCATTTTTCCCCATCAGTCTTCGGTGGGTAGGTACAGAGATAACAGCTAATGGGCTCCTGTAAAACCTTCATGCCTTGTGAGTAGGTGGGACAGAGATTAATAGGCTGGATTGGAAAATAAGCAGTGTGTTTTGAAAGCAGGAGGGGCAGAAAATAAAGTGCAGAAGGGACAACAGAGGAAGAAGGAGGAAGCAAACCCCCGAAGCCAGCACAAGACGTGCAGCTGGGGGCAGGGAAGGGACGCACTAAGTGAAACGAGGAAGGGACAGGCCCAAAAAAGCTTTCCAGGAGGCTCTTGCTTTTATTCTTTAAAAGAGTCATTAAGAAAGTGATTGACAGCACGCTACCAGCAAGGGCCATCCAGCAACGCTTTACTTTCAGCAGTCAGGGCAGAACAGCACAGCAGTTTTCCACCCCAGCTAGCCAGAGTGGTCATCAGGCATTAGTCACTGTCACGTAACTACCGCAGACCATATATTATTACTAAATCCCACCATTCAGAAGCAATTTAAATGAATCGCGAGGCCAAAAAAAAAAAAAAAAAAGAGTCCTTATCTTTTAGGCAAAGATAAGCATTTCCACTGGCTTATTAATGCCCGAGATTAGATTTGTTTCAGCGCTGGAGTCCGGGGCGCGGACGCTGCTTATTAGAAACGGCGAGGAAGGCGCTCGGTGGGCACGGAGCAACTGCCCCGCTGCCGTGGGGGAGGAGACGGGTGTGTTAAAAGGAGAGAAGAAACCGCCTGCGACAGATTTCTGACGAATATGGAAAAAAAAAGGCAGGCACTGCACTGAAACCCAGCGCGAGCTGCGCGAGGGAAGAAGTTGAGCGATCTTTGCTGCTTGCAGGGGACTGCTGGTCGGGAGAGCTGTCGGGAAACGCGCCGGCGCCACCCGCGTGCCAAATCCACAAGCGCTGCTGCATCAGTCGACGTCCAAAAGGCTCATCCTCCCAACCGCCGTGCTTCACGCCTTCGTCAAAACGAGCAGCAAGGGCTTTTTCTGAAGTTCACAACTGGTTTGCTCTCCCCCACTCGGAGCGGAACCTTCCCACCTGCTTGGGGCGAGCATTTCTCCTGCAGTCTCCAAGTCACGGCTTGAACGGAGGAAGGCTCCGAGCCTTGTTATGACGGCGGTGACTAAAAGGCAAACCATCCGCAAAGCCCAGCTTCGCCCCGTGGCTCTTTTCCCTTCCTTCGCCTCCCCGCAGCTGCACGCTGCCCCACCTCCAGCCGGGCATTGCCAGAATTCCTCATAATTTCCCCTCTCCCAAAACGCTTACGCAGGCGTTGCTGAGCCCCGGCCCGCTCCGCGCCGGCCCAGAAAGTTTGCTGAGCACGACAAAAGCCTCGCGAGCCGACGTTACCGCTCCGGGATTCCTCGCGCTCTTCCAGCCACAGCTGGCGCCTCGTTTCCAGGATCCACCGTGCTTCTGCTCCGCATCGTCCTCCCCAGCAGCTCCCGTGCCGGCTCACCGCGGGCTGGGACTCCTCGGGTTTCCCCAGGAGAGCAGGATTCGTGCACGGGGCTTCTTCGCGCGGCTCCCTCCACGACAAGCTCTCACCCGGAACGCCTCGCTCACCAATTTTTAAGCGGATTCTGGCTTTGGCAATCATTTCTGTAAACGCTCTTGCGGTGCTGGGGGCCGAGCGTGGCGCAACACGGGCCAGCAAAGGGGGGAAAAAAAAAAAAACAACAAACCCAGCATGCGATTTTTGCTTTTCCCAATCCAGCACGTCGAGCAAAGCACGAGGTAAATTTCGGCCGAGCCTGCTGCTCCCAGATTTCTGATCAGCAAGTCACTGACCGCTCTCCGCGTGAGCCCTGCTGCAGCAGATCACACAGGAATCCCAGTCCTGGATTAGAATCAAGTACAATTGGTTCGTTTTAAACGCGAACTGCCGGTCTACAAACCCCTCGCACAAAGCTGTGCCTTATTGACTATTTTTAATAAATAGGGCTGGCACGGGAAAATTGGACGATTGTTCCCAACAATAAAGGAGACAGACTTTTGATTACGAGCATTGAGAAGCAACGCAGGGACTTTTTTCGGATGGAGCAGTTGCTTTCCTACGCGGGTTCTGTCAACTGCAAACAGCAACACGCAGCAAACGCTCCCGAACGAGCAGCCTGGAGAGGGGCAGCAAACGGCGCCGGGGGGGGTTCGTAGGGCAGGCAGGGAGCCCAGGCAGGAGGGGAAGGCAGGGCTGCAAGGTGAGCCGTGGGCGTGCGAGGCACACAAAGGGCTGTAAATAACAGGCGACTTCCACGGGGAGATCTGGCGAGGTTCCTCTCGCCGGTATTTGACCGGTGAGCATAGCGTTAGTGGGAGTCACCTGGGTAATTCCCCGCTCAACGCGACACGCCGCCTCTTAGATCAGGGACCATCTGCAAATAAATCTGGACCCCGGCGGTGCCGTCATCTGTCACGGTGTCTGGTGCAGCACAAAGCACCTAGGGAGGACAGAGCACGGTTTTTGGGGAAGGGGAGGGAAAACCGAGCTCGGTTTTGGAGCACCTCGGGGTGACCAAAGCGCCCTGAGCAGCACCCCCAAAATCCTCTGCCCGGACGCAAACAAGCAGCGCGGCCAAGGAGGCCAAGCCTTCGGCTGAGCGCCTCGGAGAGCAGCCTTTAGGAGTACCCGTCGGGGGATTAGACACACCAGCAGGTTTGGGAATGAGGGAGGAAGGAGATAATCAGATCTGAAATTCCCATCAGTATGAAATGAGACTTAACTCAGTCGCTTGCCAACGCAGACTGACTGTTCTTTCTAATGTCTGTGACAACTCTGCTTCAAATTTCAAGCTTCTCTCAGCAGTAACTACTCCCCCATGTAGCTGTAATGGCCAGAAAGAGACCGGCTTTTATGTAACCCCAAAAGACTAGCAGAAAGGGAAGCAGCAGCCACACACGCACACGGAGAAGTGGAAAAAAAAAAAAAAAATCAGCAGAAGGCTCTGCTGAGCGCTCAGGGCTATATCCAAGCTCACAATGCAGCCACAGAGAAGTGGGATGCAGCAATCAGAAATGCTACAGTTACACACTCGGAGAGGGACCCAGCAATCAGTGCTGCATCCGAGCAATAGGGAGCGAAATTATAGAGCAAACCGCCATGCGATGCCACAAACTACTCCATCCCGCCAGCTGTAACAAGTATTCATTCCCAAAAACGCGTCACGGGCTCATCTGTCATTAAGAGCCCAGCCTGGCAGCAGCTGAGCAGGAGTCGGCAGCGCAGGGCAGCTGCAGGGCTGCTGCCTCTCACAGCGCTCTATTCTCCCCACGAGCCACGGGGGAGAGGCACGGGTAAATCCCCGTGCGCGGGGGAAAACGCTGCCCACGTCTCTTACCAGGCTCCGAGAGGGCTGAATTCTCCCCCCCCACCACAAAAAGCTTTCCCGAAGCAGGGTCTACCAAAAGCCCGGGCTGCCTCCCACAGGAGAACACGGGCGATCCCCCAAAGCACCCCTCTACACGTTAACAACCCACTGCGATCACCGAGCCGAGAATTTGGGTGCCACGACCTGCCGGCGTCACGGGCGAGGCGTTTTGGCCACGGTGCGGGGCAGGAGCAGCGCCGCGCGCCTCCACCGCGCTGTCCCGACGCCGGGCCCCGCAGCAGAACGAAGCGTTGTGCAGCCCCTGAGACAGCAAACAGCCAGCCTGCTCGCTTCCCGGAGTAAAAATACCCGTTTTTCTGTTTTTTTTTTTCAGTCCGCTGGCTCTGAAAAATGCAAAAGAGACTCGGAAAGCCATTTTCTGCATTTTTTTTTTTTTTTTTTTGTCTGGCTCCTGCATTATCATCATCATTTACTGCCCTCGAGGGGATTGCACAGGTGTGACTGAAAATTTGGCTCTTCCTTTTAAACTTTTGTTATCAGCTCTACTGAAGATGATCTTGCTGGAATACAAACGCCAGCCTGTTCTCCTGGAGAGGGACGAGCTCGAAGCTGCTGGCAGGAATCAGGCCGGGGGTGCCTCTGCTGGGGAACAAACAGATCCTCCGAGCTTCTGCTGAGCGCAAACTGCGCCAGCAGCTTGACCTAGACATTTTGTTTCTTATTCCTAAAACACACCACTGCCCTAATTAATGTTTTCATTCATTTAGCTGAAAAACAAGTTAAACAAAGAGGGTCACCTGGCGTCCCTATCAATGCCTGACGAGGACGCAGGCAGAACAAACGCGTTGAAATAAAACTCCAGAAGAGATGTGACAAGAGAAAGGCAGTTTAGTTCAATTAAAGAGAGCTGTCACAGAGATTTGATTCTCAGAATACGGAACTATTGATTAAACAGGAATTAAAGCTCAGAAACAGAGAGGTTTCAAGGTCTTTGCTGGGAGGATATACATCAGGAGAGAGACAGGGCTCCTCCAGCGCTCGAGGAGCTCGGGCTTTGTTGCCTCCTAGGAAACAGGAGCAGCAAAGGGAGCAGAACGCTTCCCAGTCAACCCATGCTTAATTTTGGCAGGGCTGCAAGGTCGGGGCCAACGCAGACCAAGACTGCAAGCTCCACAACAGGTAACCCTGGTTTACCGAGGCACAGAAAACCCACGTTAGGCGCTCAGGTATTTCAGGAGCGTGGGGCAGAGGCCTGGCCAGCGGGCAGGCTCGAGGCCAGCCACAGGAGGTCCCCAACGACGCCGGGTCCGAAGGCTACCAGCGAGCTCCCCGGGCTAGCAGCCCCAGCGAGCTGAGAGCCTGCTAAAACGGGATCGCCCCGAAAGCACGTCCTTAAAGGTCGAGGCCGTGAAGCTTTCTGGGGCAGAAGCCGCTTCGTTTCCGTCCCAGCGCAGGCAAAAGGAGCACCGGGCAAGACTCCGATCCCGTTTGCCGAGCCTCGGAGGCCGTGCCGGCACCGAGTTCAGCTGGAAAGGTGTCGGCTCGCAGGGCCGCGGGTCGGTGCCCCGGGCAGCGCGGCTCCCGGCAGCTCCATTTTGAGGTAGCGCAGGTAGCAGCGCCGCGCCGCGCGCATCTCCGGGCCGCCTTCTGCAAATGGTGCGCGGCTGCTACAGCAAACACGGCCGAACCGCTCATTCTCAGGCTGAATTACTGCTAATGAGGAGAGCACGGTTTCCTCCCCACGTTTTCCTCCTCTCCTTCCCACCAGCCTCCCCCGGCAGCGGGAGGAGAGGCTGGAGCCTGGCCGCTCTCACAAAGCGCTCGGTGCAAAGCCCGGCGACCACAACGCAGCAGCACCCTCGTGTCCGAGGGGAATTAATACGGAAAGAGAGGGCGTGGGTTGTTTTTTGTTTTTTTTTTCCCCCCTAAACGACTTATTCCCCAAGTCCGAACGTATTTTAACCTTCCTAAACTCCGTCTCATTTGCAGCTAAGCTCAGCCTCCTCTCCTTTAACGCGCGCTAAACTATTTTGATTAATGAAAGAGTAGGAACAAACCCGTTCCAAGTGTTTTCTATACAGCTCAACTGCTCTTTCAGTTTCAACTCACGCCTAGATAATTATATCACAGCTCCGAGTGCCCCCACCCTTCTGCTGCACTTGGGGAATACTGCAAAGATAAGTCTTTTCTTAATTATTAAATGTAAATAGCTCATTAAATATAATCCAATTACTTTAATTGTAAGAAAAAGGAAGTAATTACAATATGTACATGTATTCTTGCCTGAACAGTTTTAAATATCTTAAATGAATCTTTGCAGCATTAATATTTTAAGTTAACCTTTGACATGAGAGGGGGGAAAAAAAAAAGCAGACAGTGACTCCCTGATATTTTCCAGAAGTGTTTTATCTGCTGGGATTTGTCACAAAAAAAAAAAAAGAGGACAGCCTCGAGCATCTAAATTAAAGTGGTTTATAAACAGTGTCTTCATAAAGTCAAAATAACACATGGGTTTTTCTATTGTGGGAGGCAAAAAATGTTATATATGATGCCACATTAGGACCCTTAATAGGCTTTTTGGATGTCAGGAGCGGAGAAAGGGCAACGGAGGCGCTCCTGAAACGTGGCAGGCCCGACAAGCCCCCACGCACCAGAAGCCCCCATATCCTGGTGGCTTTTCCGAGCCGTTCCCCTTGCTCTTGTCCTGGGCTGGCCGTGCCTGAGGGTGAGGAGAAGGGGCCTGCCCCGCTTCTGGGGCTCCCTGGCCCTCCCTCACCTGCGTGCAGACGCGGGGTCTGCTTTTTGTGCGCGCTCAGGCCGCCTGCACAACGCCCGGGCACGGCGCGTGATCCCAGGCTGCCGCTGGGGATTTGCAGGCAGAGCTGCGGGGAGCCGGGAGCAGCAGCAGCCTTCTGGTTTCGCTCAGCACAATGACAAGCCCTGCGCTCACTTTCTCCACCGGCGCAGCCAGCGGGACCGAAGAACCTTCCAGGCAGGCTCCAGCGGTTCCGTCAGGCCCCCTGGTCTGACAGGGGAGGTCGAGTTGCAGTTTGGATGCGGCGACAGACGCCTGCGTAATCTCCTTGGGATGGCCAAAAAAAAAAAAAAAAACAAGTCTTTTTTTCAACCGTCGGTTCCATTTTGCACATTCTGAGCCCAGCGGTGATCTCACCTTCTGTAATCTGCAAGGGCTCCGCATCGCCCCGAAGTATTTCGGAGGGGCCGAAACCATCGCGTTACTGAGCCGACCCCTTCGGAAGCGGAGAGATCAGGGCCTGGTCGGGATGCTAAAGATGCAAGTCCTTCTACCAAAGCTCACCGCAAGGTCTATAAATAAGCTGCTTTCTGGAAACCTCTCGTGTGAAGCCGGCCCCTAGACGCAACCTCCTTGATACGAGGCTGAATTCTCAAGAGCGACCACGAGGCTATTTTGTGCGAGTTAATTACGCGCGTTTCTAACGGAGCCTCCGAAGGGGAAGCAGCCAGTTGTTTCGTGCTGCCCTAGACAGAAGGTAAAGGTTTTGCACAAGCTGTGTTTGCAGCTACACGCCTTCCTCCAGCGCAGGATCGGCTCGGCAGCTGCCGGTATTGAAAGAACAGGATCTGGGTGTGTGCGTTTTTTTTTTTTTTTTGCAGCTGCAAGGCCCGAACCCGAAGTGTGAGCTTTTTCTTACGGTGCACAAAAGCTGGGTGCCTGAAAGGGAACTCGCTTCCGCTCTGGCAAGCACTCAACCAACTATTCGCTGGGCTAAGGGGTGGTCGGGGAACTTTCACCCAGCCATTCAGCCCGGGGCTGCCGTTCCCCCTCCCTCCCAATTAAATCCCATTTTTTGCACTCCATGCATGAACCGCGGCTCCGCCGATACATCAGATATTGTGGCTGATAGCCCGCTCTCAATGCCACTTCAAGCCCTCCAGCGCGGAGCCGCCTGAAAGCAAAGCGTCGCTCATTCTTTGAGCGGCAGAAAGGACTTTTGCGATACGGAGACTCGAAGTGAGACTCTCACAAGTAGGAAAAGGGCGTCCGGTGAAAAAGAGGAAATGAGAAATTAAAACCACATTCGATCTTATTAGCGGTAATACAAACGGGTCAACAAAGTGCTCGGCAAAACTCCCCGGCATGTGAACGGTTTAGGCAGGGCTCGCTCCTCCGTGTTAAGTGACACCAGCCCCTTTGGCTGGTACAGAATAAAAAAATAAATAAAAAATCAGAGACCGTCAGCGGCTATTCCAAACGCCCAGCTGGGAAGGGCGATGGCTGGAGGTATTACCTCATGCGCTGCAGGAGGATATACTTACAAGATTGGACCAGGAGGAACATTCCCCCCTCGTCCTTTTCTAACTGAAACATGTTTTCCTCTCTCTCTCTCTCTCTCTGTCTCTCTCTAGGGATTTCCAGCATCTTATAAGCGAAGCCTCTCTGAAGTACCGCGAAGTGGCATGGCTCATCATTTCGGTAATGATAGTAAATAAGCTCCAGTATTTTGTTGATCCTTTTCCTTTTGCTTTACAAACAAAAGGTCAGAGTCATTAGCCCAGTTTTACGAGCGAGGAGAAATGGAGGCCTGGCAGAAGCACACGGCTCCGTAACATCACGGGAAACGTCAGCGCCTGAACAGGAGATGAAACCTGAAGAACACCGAGGCCGGCCAGGCTCGGCCATCCGGCCTGCAGACAGGCAGCATCCCCTGCCCGTGGGTGCCAGGTATCAGGCGCTGAAAGAAGAGAGCCCAAAAACACGGCAAGCACGGAGCAATGATTCTCCCTGCTGTCCTCTTCCACGTCACAGCAATCTTCTGGGCCTTCGGACCACGCCGAAAGAAACGCCATCACTGAACTGTCCTCTGCGGATTTCATTTCCACGAACGGCTCTCATCGGTTTCTGAACGCACCCGAACAGCTGGCATCTGTGCAACCCAGGGGCAGCAAGGCCCACGTTCAGCATGCATCAGGTGAGGAGACACTTCCTCCTCTTGCCCCCTTCGCTTTACAATTAGATTTTAATCTCAGATCCACGTGCGGGAAGAAGAGGGCCTCGGCTTCAGAAAGCAGTCGGTCAAACCGATGCATCACCGTCCGTACTGAATAAATAAGCGAGGAGGTTATGTGACGGCACCACACGGCACAAGAGGAGATCTCAGTTCCTACTGAGGGCTTCCCAGCAGAAAGCCACGTGCCGAACTCCTGGTTTAGGTTTGATTTACAGCAGTAGTGAGGAACTCTTTGCAGTGGAGGGCTCTTGGTGCGCTCTCCGCCCCTCTCCCCGTAGCACACCAGTCCTGTTACTGCGCAGGAGAACTGAAACCTTCCAGAGGAGAGGTCAGCGGCGATCTCAGAGCAGCAGCTCTGGCGCAGAGGCACAGCCACAACCTCCCGTGCCGCGATTCGGGCCTTCAAGAGCAAATGTGAAACGCTGCCGATGCACAGGAGTCCCCCATCTTCCTCTCCCACAATCACAGCACCCCTTACACCCCACTCCTCCCAAACTCGGGGCCGGGGTCCCGCTCCACGAGAGGAGACGACAGGGAAGGCGCCACAAGAACAGAGCAGGTCGCTGCTGACCCCGGTTGGGGGGCACCAACCGAGACTCCTGGTCCTTTACCATCTCTCCAGCAAAGCCCCCAGCAGAGGCACGCACAAGATCCGTCCGTGCTCCACTGCTCCTGCGGGAACCCAGCGCCAGGAAGCCTTCCTGCGAGCTCCGGAATTAAGGCAGGATCTCGAGGAAGCGTTTCTCAGTTGAAGGCGAGCTTTGGACCGAGGCTGCGCCGACCGCTTTGTGCTGCTTGCTCAACAGCACGACGTGGAAGTTCACGGTTCGGCTCTGCTGGGAAGGGACCTCCCCCTGCTGCCTCCCGGGAAGGAAAAACAAAAAAAAACCTCTACCTACCAGAAAACCACAACTCGGGATCAGCCCCGAAGCTGCCGACCTCCTGCGGCAGCTCCTACCTGCAGCGGGGCCTGATCAGCCGCCCCGGCAGCGAGCCTCCCCTCCTCAGAAAGGAAAACACGCGGCCTTTTTACTGCACGGAGTTGCAAAAATGCAAAGGAAGTAAATGTCACCGGGGTGGTTCTGCTCTGAGCAGGCGTTCGCTTATTACCCAGAAGCCACTTCCACACGCCTTTTTTTAAAGCCGGTGTTTATAAATACCGAAAATATTTAAATAAATGTTAATCTGTGGTAAGCGAGGGCCTGATCTCGCAAATATTTAGCCTTGTGCAGCGAGAATAAAGGCTCAGTATAAATACACAACTTCTTACTGCAGCCCCCGTTAGCAGCGAGAACAGCAACGCCGTCGGACAGGCAGCTGCTCTGCTGGGAAAAGAGCAGAGTTTTGCTTTCCTAAGTTTCTTTCAGCACGGGGAAAGCGTCACTTCTGCTTTGCCTCCTGCGCACCCTGAGCTTCAGAAGCGACGGCAAGGAGCAGGCTGAGCCCCGGGTGGCCGCGCCGGGTCCCGTCCCGGCTGCTGTAACCCCTGGGAGTGGTTTTGGGCTGGGTGTTTCTGCCAGGTGCCCCCGGCCCCTCCCGGACGAGGGCACAGGAACGCGCCAGCACCCCCCAACCGTCGCTGCTCCCTCGTCTTCCCGGTTTGCCCGAGCTGCGCAGCGCATGCAGCAGTGTTTTCTGCTCGGCTGCATAACCGAGCGCTACGTATCATCCCCAAACCCGGATCCGCCAAGGGAGAAGCCTCGCTTGCAAAATCATTCAGCGTCCGAGTCCGGAAAGCCTACCAAAACCAACCACCTGCGAGGATTAAAGCGGAGCTTCGCACTTGTTGACATCTTCCTTGTTGCAGTCTGACAAAGAAAACTAACCCGGGTTTGTGGGAAGGTTAATCTCAACCCTCTTTGTTCTCCCATCACCATTAAAAAAAAAAAAAAAGAGATTGATTTACCAGCGTAACTCCGCGCGCATGAGGCAATCACTGAAGTTTTAACCCCTCCGCCCACGCCACACGATTATCTAAGCTTTGTGAATGAAATCAACTTTTCCTAGGCCAGCCCCGAAGAATGAGATACGTTCAAGGCATGCCGAGAAACTGGGTTGGCAGTTATCGCGGAGCTTGTATTATTTGTTATGAATCACTGCTCACAAATGCCTCCTGAATTGCAACCTAAAAATGCCCCGTTGCGTTCGGCGCGGCATTCACCAGGAAACCGGGCCGGTGCCCTGCTCGAAGAGCTCGGCCCCTCGCTTCGAACCCCGCGGAGATCTCCCTGAAGACAGGAGGGCTGCGGCCCCAAGACCCCCAACCCCTTTTCCGCTTCACAAAACCACGTTTCGGGGCGGGTTTGCACAGAATAAGGTGGCCAGGAACACACCGCTTTCCCCCCCCCCCCCCCCCCTCCCGTAATTCCTCCTCGCTCGTCCTCCTGCCGAGCCCACCCCCGGCATAGTTTTGTAAAACCAGAGCTGGAAGGATTTGTCAGGAATGCGGACCAGGCAGAACCCGAAGCTGGAAATATGGGCGAGATCAGGCGCTTTGCTGCCGCGCCTCCCAATTCCGCGGGGCTGGGAACGGACAAATTAAGCAGGGGTCCTGCTAACGTCACCCCACGGCAGCTCCGAAAACCCCCGAGGAGCAGCAGAGAGCTTGGAAAGGCTTCGCCTCCACAGCTGCGAAGAGGAAGAGCCTGACAGGCAGGAGCCGGCAGAAGTTTGGTGGTTTTTTTTTTTAAAAAAAAAAAAAAAAAGACTGGAATTTGGGGCATTTACTTTTTGAACTTGTTACAAGGTATAAAAAAAAAATTGTTTATTTTTTGAAGCAGCGCAAATATGCGGTGTGGGGAGAAGTTTACATTCGGATCGGCGCTGGAGGCTAACCTCGTACAACCCCTACTCGGTAAGGGCAGCGAGGAAACCTGCTCCCCGGCCCGAGCAGAGCGAGGCTCTTCCCCACGCACAAACTGCTCGTTTTTAGGCAAACGTCCTGGGTTTGAGCCCTGCTGCCACCAGCCAGCCCTGGGACAGCGTCGCCAACCGCAGCTCAACTGAAGATTAGAATTAGCTGGGCCTCTGAAGCTTAGCTCAAGCTCTCTCATTCAAACTCTGCTTTCGAGAACAGCACTCAAAAAATAAAAAAAAAATAAAAAAGCTTAAAGCTGAAGCGCCTGCCCTGCTCCACCCCGCTTCCTGGATAAAGCTTGTCCTTGGCTGTGATCGCAAGCAGATTTTCAAAGTCACCCTATCTCCACTCCGCGTTTCCAGCGGGTGGATGTGAGCTCTGGTTTGTTTTTAACCAAGCTTTGGGACAAACTCCGTATCGGTTCCTCCGACAAAAATCCCGCTCGAGGTCAATAAGAGGCGAACCCAAGCGAAAAGTGTCGCAACGCGGCATTTGGCATTCCTGCCGCGCTCGGACAGTTCTGCAGACGCCTGAAACGGGCGGAAAACGCAACAATTCCCCTTCCTCATGTGACCGAGCACTTCCCGCAAAGGAACGCTCTGCATCAGCTCCGCCACAGGGAAACTCACGCGCCCGCCGCCTCCCATCGTTTGCTTCCCACCTTCCCGTCCTCACAAGGCCTAGGGAAGGACACACGAGAGCGAGGGTTACAGAAGGATTAATAAATTAGGGCCTCGTCTGGAGCAGGTGTATTTAATGCCAGTTTTTTGTCGTTATTGGTATCGTCTCGTGTCCGCCGCCACTTGCGGCACTGACGGCCCATCGTACGGTCCCACCAGCGCTGTGACCTGCGTGAACGCAGGCAGTTCTGCTCCTGCTGAAAGCAGAACACAACGCCGAACGCGAAACTTCCGGCAAGGAAAAAAGAAAATCCTACCCGAGGACGGTCTTTGAGGTCAAATAATAGCCGAGAGGGAGGAGCTGCCATCTCTTACCTTCCTCCGCAGGACACCTGCTGTTCGTATCCCAAAGGAGTAACCCCAACACAAGCCTAACTGCTAGCGAGGCACAACCCCGAGGACATTCTCCAGCAACTTATTTCTCCCCTGGAAGGAGGAGAAGGTCTGAGGTCAGGGGCAGGTCGGCGCATCTGCCCGAACTCCCCGGCCACGTCCCGTTACGCCCTTCGACGCTGCTTCCCCGCGAGCGCCGAGGGATTTAACGTCGGCGAAGGCATTTCCCAACAGGCGCTGCCTTACCCCGGGAGTTTTACATCTCGTGGCTCGCACACACCCGCACAGCGCGACCACGCGGGGCGAGGGACGCACCCGGCCGCAGGTCCCCCTCCTGGAGGGAGGAAGGGCTCCCCGCTGCCCAGGGCTCGCAGCCGGCCGCGCGCCCAGGCGCGCTCGCTGTGTAGGTAGGAGCCGAGCACGCTTCTTCGCGAGCACCTTTAGGGCAGGCTGCTGTCAAACCCTGCACCAGGCCACAAAGCGAGGGACGCTCCCCAGACCCCCACACACCCCAGCCCCACTAACCCTCCAGGCCCCCCAAGAACCCTAACCCCCTTCCCCACACCCCCTAACCCCTCCCCAGACCCCCTCCCCCAGACCCCCTAATCCCCCAGCCCCACTAACCCCTCCCCAGACCCCCTAAACACCCAGACCCCTCCCCCAGACCCCCTAACCCCCTCCATTCCTACCAACCCCCTCTCCTGATCCCATAACCCCCTTCCCATTCTCTCTAACCCACTTTTAGACCCCCTAACACTCTCAGCCCCACTAAACCCCCTCCACACCCCCTGACCCCCCCTTCCCAGCCCCTCTCACCCCCTTCTTCAGACCCCCTAACACCCCCAGCCCCACTAATCTCCTCTCCAGACCCCCTAACTACCCCCCGTCCTCCTAACCCCCCTCTCCTGACTCCCTAATCTCCTTCCCACACCCCCTAACCCCCCCAGCCCCTCTAACCCCCCCCTCCAGCCCCCCTAACACCCCCAGCCCCACTAATCCCCCCTCCAGACCCCGTAACCCCCCCCAGCCCCTCTACCCCACTTTCCAGACCCCCTAACACCCCCAGCCCCACTATACCCCCTTCCCACACCCCCTAACCCCCTTCCCCAGCCCCTCTAACCCACTTCCAGGCCCCCTAACCCCCCAAGCCCCACTAACGCCCCCTCCAGACCCCCTTCTCCCCCTACCCACCCCCAGACCCCCCTCTCCCCCCTACCCACCCCCTGATCCCCCAACCCCCCCAGCACGGGGACACCAGCTCACCCCAGCCCCTCAGGCCAGCCCAGGGCCCACGCCCTGCCCCGAGCCCTGGCTCCTGGGAGGGGCCGGGCGAGTGTTAGCCCGGGACAGAGCCACGGCCCCCCCCCGCCTCCCCCCCGGCCCGGGGGCACCGGAGCCCCCCCACAGGCCCTATTAGCTCACTTTGTGGCAGGAACCACCGCCCGCCTCAGCATCGTGGCTCACTATTTGGCAAGGGCCTAGCAGCCCACCCCAACCCCTCCGCCGCTCTCCCGAGGCAAGAAGCGGCCGGGAAGGGCCGGGGGGCCGCCGCCGGCTCCTTTCAGCACTCACCTCGCTCCGGTGCTGTCCTCTCCGGGCCCCTGGGCTCGCTACCACCAGGGCGGGCCAGCCCGGCCGTCCGCCATTCCACGGCTCCCCCTCCCTGTCCTGACTGAGCCTCGCCCCGCCCCCTCCCGCTCGCCGGTCCGCCGCGCCATTGGCTCGCCGGCTAGCAATGCCGCCACGCCATTGGCTAAGAGTGGCTGTCTATCAAAGTCGCCCTACGCCACTTGCGTACGAAACCGGAGCAGCCGAAGAACCCCACCCAAAGCGGCCGCGCAAAGAGAGTAAACAGGGAGGAAAGTACCACCAGGGGGACGGGGCGGGGGGAGCCTCGGGGAGGCTTTGGGACGCATCCCCGGGGCGGAGGGGAGAATCGCGACATCGCGCCTAGTCAAGACATTTCTAAAACCTCTCTGTGGGTCTGCGAGGGACAAAACACGACAATATTACCCGCGACTTTAGAGGAAAGGGGGACGTCCTTCCCTCCCCCCTCTCCAAGAGCCTCCCTTTGGTGTCGCCCTCCGCCTCTACGCTCTCAGGCGCTGGGAGGAACGTTCCACCTGGGGGAGCGGGGGGGGGGGGGGGGGTGCGGGACGGGACCAAGGGGGAGCGGGGGGGGGACAGGGACAGGGCTGGGCTGGGCGGGCAGGGCCTGGAGGGCCCTGCTGCTGCTGTGGGCACGGGGGGGGCGGGAACCTGCAGCCCCTGACAGCTGGGGGGGGACAGGGCTTGGGGGGGGACACGGGGCATGGGGGGGACACAGGGCGTGGGGAGGACACGGGGTGTGGGGAGGGGACAGGGATAAGGTATGGGGGGCATCACAGGGCATGGAGGGGGACACAAGGCATGGGGGGGACACGGGGCATGGGGGGGACATGGGGCACGGGGGGGACATGGCATGGGGTGGGCACAGGATGGGGGTGGACACAGGGCGTGGGGGGGACACTAGGCATGGGGAGGGGGACACAGGGCATGGAGGAGGACAGGGACAGGGCATGGGGGGGGACAGGGCACGGGGTGGTCACAGGGCATGGGGGGGACATGGCACAGGGGGGACAGGGACAAGGCGTGGGGGACACAGGGACAGGACACAGGGGGTGCCCAGCAGCAGGGCACCCAGCTGGGCCGCTGGTGTAAGCCCAGGGGGACACCCTGCAGCCCCCTGACACCTAGGGGGGACACAGGGCGTGAGGGGGGACACGGGACACAGGGAGGGGACAGGGACACGTCGTGGGGCGGGACACGGGAACGGCACCCAGCTGGGCCGCAGGGGGCTCGGCCTCCCCGCAGGTCTCCCTCGAGGCCTGGCCCTTCCACGGCAGGCGGCTGGTGGTAGCCCGCTGGTAGCCACGGGGCTGGCACCGCTTGTGGGGAATTGGGCAGCCTCCAGCAGGCACCAGCCCCACAAAAGGCAGGTTTGTGCTCGGATTTTCCATACATGGCTCCGGCTGAGGCTCCAAAAAGCTGCCTCCAGCCTCCAGCTTGAGAGCCCTCGGTGCGTCCTCCCCAGTCCCCCCCCAGGGCTGTGCAGGGACGGCCCGGCGTGGGGCTGTGAGGCAGGGCAGGTTGCCGTAGAGCCGTAATCCTCCTCTGCCTGGAGGAGACACCCTCGGGGGGGGGGACAGGAGGAGGGAGAACAAAGATTCCCATTGTCCCAAACCGCGGGAGCAAACACCTGATAGGAAACGAGCAGCGTGCTGCTGCCGTGCTGCTGCCGCAGCGCTTCTGCCTGCGCACCTGGGGCATTAAATCTTCCCTCCCCTGCTGGATCACCGCCACCAGCGCCGGGCTCCTTTCAGCCGAAAGAGGCTGGAGGCATCTGTTGGGTGCTTTGGAGCAAGCCGCAGCGAGTAAATCCCCGGCAGTCCTGGGGCTCCCCCGCTGGGAGCACCCAGACCCCCGGGTACCCGCGGTGCTGGGGGCCTCGTCACCACCACCCCTCGGCACGTCCTGGCCGAGACGGGCGCGTGATCGTGGTGGAAATGGCTTTTTCTCGCCCGTTTTGCGCCGCCCCTCCATGCGCGGCGTCCCAAGCAGCGGTGCTCGGCCGTGCCCCCCCACCCGTGGGTGCGAGGCGGGGGCCGCGGGGCGAGGCGCTGCGGGAGGCCGCGGGCTCCAGGTTTTCCAGGCTGCCAGCGAGCCGTCGCCTTGAAGAAGATCTGCTTCTATCTCAAGGTGTCACAGCCTCAAGGGAACCACCTAATCTGTAGCTGCGCTGCAACCTTTATCTCTCCCCGCCTGTGTGAGAGGCTCTGTTTATAGCTGCCGAATAATACCTGCTAAATTGCGGGATCCAGCCCCCCCGCGGCACCCCCTGACACTTGTTTCTCTGCGAGAGGGATGCTCTCGCCTGCCAGGTGCCTTTTTCTGGAGGGAAATGCTTTGCTGGGGGACAGACAGCTGGGCTGCTCCTGCCTCTCTCCTGGGTGGGCTCCGGCCGCATCCAAGCCCCCCTAACCCTAGCAGGGCCCTGCCCCGCGCTGCTGCCCCCTCCAGCTCCCTCCTGCCGCTCAGCCTGGGCTCTACTCCCGGCTAAAATCCAGCAGGTCCAGCCTCATCCCTCCTCGCCACACCCCAAGGACGGGGATGAGCAGAAATCCTCAACGGGAGGGACAAAATCACAGCTTATCTCGCGCTGCGTGCTGCCCCAGCCTCGCACGAGGCCGTGACCGTGTCCTTGCCCGGAGGTGCTGGGGGATGGTGGCCAAGCGGCTCTTGAGTCCCCCCCGGGCTCTGCCAGGGAGCCTCGGGTGCCTGTCCCTGGCCAGCTGCCCCCGGCGCTGTCCTTGCCTCCGGCAGCTCTGCCTCCCCGCTGCCCCCGTGCCTCACAAAATGGCCGAGGAGCGCGGCACGGCGGCTGGCGCGCAGGCAGAATGGCTCCAGCTGCAGCCCCGCTCCCCGTGGGAAGGCAGCCAGGGCTGTCAGCACCAGAGCTGCGAGGATGCTCCGGAAACGGGCACCCAGCGGCGTGCTGGGGGCTGGTCCCAAAGCCCTGGTTCCCATGAGTCGGCATCAATCTGGGCTGCGGTGGCAAGCCGGGGTGCGTGGGGCACACGGGGTGCACGGGGTGCCCGGGGCTGGTGGGATGCACAGGGTGCATGGGGCACACGAGGTGCGTGAAGTGCGCAGGGTTCCTAGGGCCTGGGGGATGCCAGGGGGGCACAGGGTGTGGGGGGCGTCTGGGGGATGCACAGGGGGCACGGGATGCACAGGGTGCACTCAGCATGGAGGGGGCATGAAGTGCCCAGGGGGCACGGGGTGCATGGAGCACGCAGAATGCAGCAAGTGCCTGTAGTGCGCAGGATACATGGGGTATATGGGGTGCCCCTGGTGTGCAGGACATGTGAGATGCACAGGGTGCCCATGGTGCCCAGGACATGTGGGGTGCCCCTGGTCCCCAGGACACATGGGGTGCTCAGGACACATGGGATGCCCCTAGAGTCCAGGACACACAGGGTGCCCATGGTGCCCAGGACACAAAGGACACCCCTGGTGCCCAGGACATGTGGGATGCATGGTGTGCCCCTGGTGCCCAGGACACTTGGGGTGCCCATGGTGTGCAGGACACTTGGGACACATGGGGTGCCCATGATACGCAAGACACACGGGGTGCCCCTGGTGCCCAGGACACGCAAGGCACATTAGGATGCCCATGGTGCCCAGGACACGCAGGACACTTGGGGTGCCCCTGGTGCCCAGGACACATGGGACGCCCTGGGTGTGCAGGACAGACCGGACGCACGGGGTGCCCACGGTGCCCAGGACACACGGGGTGCCCGCTGCCCACCGGGGCCCCGGGCCAGCTCGGCGGTGGGCAGTTGCCGCGCCGCTGACATTTACTAATCAGCTCTAACCTCGGCTGCACACCCGCTCGTCTCGCTTGCTGTCTTGTCTCCATGGAGACTCCGCAACCTTTGCTCACTCGTTAATGGTATCTCAGCAAACGAAACTCCAACGCCACCCAGCCTTCCCCTCCCGGCCCCGGCGAGGGGGAGGCTCGCCCACGGGAGACATCCTCCCTGCTCCCCTCCATCCCCGTCCCCTCCCGCAGCCGGGGATAAAAGGGACGAGTCCTTGTTAACGAAGGACCGAGCCAGGCTGGGCCGATCCGGGGGCAAGTTCTGAAGGCGGCGCGGGAGGAGGGCGAGCCAGCATCCTCCTCGCCGCGAAAACAAGACCTGGCGATTTTATTGCTGCGGCAGCACCGATGGGCTCCGGCTGCGGGATGCCGGCCAGGAACCGGCTGCGGTGCCCGCAGCTCTTCCCAAGGAGGATTTATTTTGTGCAAAGCCCAGGGCGGTGGCCGTGCCTGGCGCGTTTGTGCCCCCCACGCCCCCACCCCAAACCCCGGGGTGAGCGGGGTGGCCGCGCACCCCCTGGGAGCCTGCTCCGTCCCCGGCGTCCTGCTCTCGCCAGTTCTGTTTTCAAATTAACATGGGAAAGATGCCCATTACCTGCTTCCAGATAATGACTATGATTAGGCAGAGCTCTGCTGCCAGCCGAGATCTGAAGGATTTCTGTGCACTCCAGCAGCGCTTGCCGGTGCAAAAACAAGAGCAATAAAGTGTAAATAAAAGACTAAAGAAAATAGCGTGGTCCATCAGCGGAAGGGTGCGAGGAGGCAGCTCTAATGACAGCCTTTCTGCGGCGGTGTCGATGGTTTCAGCCCCGCTACAGACAAGGTGAAATTGGTGAGGGGCTGCCCCACGCCTGCACCCCACGTTTGAGCCTGGATCAGCCTCTGGTCGCTCAAAACCGGGGGGTTTGGAAAGAGGGAAATAAATAAATAAATAAATAGAGATGTGCGCTTGTTTGTGCTGGGCAGGAATAGGTGAGCTGCAATATAATGAGCAAGGCTGGCCTTGGGGGACTCCCGGCCCTGCAGGAAGAGCCGTGGAGAGGAAGGAAAAGCCAGCCCCATCTCCCGAGACCTCTGCGCCAGCGCACAGAGCGCTCCTGGCCGCGGTGCTGCCCGGGGGTGCCCCGTGCCCCGAGGGCTGGTGGGGTTTTTGCCTCCCCAAAAGGATGCCTGCGGCCCTACGGGGATGGGGATGGGCAGGGGGCAGCGCACGGAGGGGAGGATGGGATGGGGCACGCCGCCCACACAAAGCTGGGTGCGCAGCTCGGCTGGAGCACTGCCACCCTCCTGGTCCCCATCCAGAGCCCTCGCTGCCCTGCAGGCTCCCTCGTGTCCCCAGAACCCCGTGGTACAGCCCAGCCTTCATCCCCAGGAGGATGAGGATGGGCCGGGACACATCAAGGGGACCTTGAGACGGGGACACCCATGGCACACGGCGGCACCCTGCCCGCCCTGCAGCCCCGTCGGGGCGGCTCCCTGTGAGTCAGAGGCAGGCAGGGCTGAGCTGGCAGCGGGGCACCGCTCACCGCGGGGCTCCGGGGCGAGGAAGAGGGCGGCCGACACGGGGCGAGGAAGGGCGGGCGGCACGTCCCAGCCTGCGGCACCCAGCCGTTCACCCGCCTGCCGGCCTCGCCTCCCCCTGGGGCTGCGTTCCTCACCCATCTGTGAGATGAAGGGGACCGGTGTCGGGCACGCATCCTGCGGGGAGGCCGGGCACCCCGAGCTGGCCGGTTTCCATGGGTTCAGCATTTGGGAAGGCAGAAACCCCCTGCCCATGCTGCCGAGTTGGGAACGTTTCTCCCGGCCTCACCTTACGCCGATGGTGCCCAGGGACAAGGTGCCACCACGCGCAGGGACAAGGCGCTGCTCCCCACCGGGGCTGGAAGATCCGCGCGGTGACCGCTGCCTCCCAAATCCTCTCCCACGCGTGGCTGCAGGCAAAGCGGCTCCCCAGGGACCCCGGTGGCCCCGTGTCACCCTGCCAGGAGGGATGACAGAGCCGCAGGGCTGGTGCAGGGTGGTGTCCCCCCCAGACCCCCATCCTGCACAGGGTCACCGTGGTCCCGGTGCCCGCGGGCGCTGTCTGTGGCCGCAGCCCGGCCGGGCGGAGGCCCAGGGAGGGAGCTAATCTCTGCCCCGATTAGGCAGAGTTCCCAGCAATGGAGGTTTCTTCTTTTTTTTTCTGCCCCCTCAGTGATAACAAATAATAATATAATCCCCTTAATCCCTCCCCGAGGAGCCGGCGTGCACACCGAGACAGGAAGCGCGGCGCTTCTGCCACCGCTGATAACTCGCACAATTTGGGCCCTCGGAAAAACAAACACCGGGGCTGGCGCCGTACCCCCCCAAAAAACCCGCACGGTGCCCCCGGGCTCCCACCCCAGCACCCCCAAACCAGACCCTGACCCATTGCCAGCCCCAAGGGACGCGATCCTGACCTCATTCCTCCTGCAGGGCACAGCCGAGGCCCCCACCACAACCAAGCAGCTCCAGCCCCCAGTGGAGCTCGCTCAGCCTTTATAGGGCGCAGCTGCCCCCTCCCCACCCCATAGCCCCACTGAGCCTAAAAGGCCTCCTGGCGGCCTCCTGTGTCCCTTGCAGAACCCCCCCCGGAGCCTGAGCACTTTTGGGGTGCCGTCCCCTTGCACCCCCCTGTTCCTCGGGGGTCAGGGACATGCCCTGAGTGCCCCCACCCCATGAGGCCCCCCCAGCCGTGCCCCAGTGGAGCTCTGGCACTGGGCGATTCCCCTCTCCCCCTCACCGGGGCCCCTCTGTGCAAGATGTGGGATCCTTGGCGTGGAGCCCCCCCTTTTTATCCCCCCCCGGTCACTGGGTGCCAGGGAAGAACCCCAGCTGCCAAACCCCATCCCCGTAACGGGGAGCCTCCCCCTGGGGTGGGCGCGCAGCCCCCCCCCTGTGCCAGCCCCCCCCGGCTCCGCCAGCCCCGCCAGCCAGCAGATATTGCTAACAGCCCGCAGCAGCCCTCGCTTTTATTCCCTCACTTTCCTGGCCCCTGCTCTGCTGATCTCAGCTCCTCCGGCTCCAAAACGGCTTTTAAAATTACCGGAGAGTGGAGACCTCTGCGAGCGCTCTGCCCCCGGCTGCCGCGGCCACCCGCGGCCCCCCCACCCCAGGCTGGGGGCAGCTCCAGCGCCAGCACACGCTGGGGACATGGGCACACGCTGGGGGGGGGTTACTGGCACACACTGGGGACATGGGCACACGCTGGGGGGGGGTTACCGGCACACACTGGGGACATGGGCACACGCTGGGGGGGGGTTACTGGCACACACTGGGGACGTGGGCACACGCTGAGTGGGGGCTCTGGACACACGCTGGGGGCTACGGGCACATGCTGGGGACACGAGCATGCACTGGGTGGGGGCTACGAGCACACACTGGGGGCTGTGGGCACAAACGAGGGCCACGGGGGCACAATGGGGACACTGACACACACTGGGGGACATGGGTATACATGGGGGACACGGGCACACGCCAGGGACATGGGCACGCACTGGGGGGCACTGGCACAAACTGGGGGACATGGGTATACTGGGGACACTGGCACATACTGGGGGCCATCGGCATTGCACTGGAGCCATGGGCACACATGGGGGGACATGGGCACGCACTGGGGGACATGGGCACGCACTGGGGACACTGGCACACACTGGGGGATGAAAGCATGCACCAGGGGACTCAGGCAGGTACCGGGGACACGGGCACACGCTGGGGGACACTGGCACATGCTGAGGGACGTTGGCACACATGGGAACCATGGGAGTGCACTGGGGACATGGGCACACACTGGGGGACATGGGCATGTACTGGGGGACATGGGCACATACTGGGGACACTGGCACAAGGGCGCATGCTGGGGGACACGGGCATGCACTGGGGAACATGGGCACATACTGGGGACATGGGCACGCACTGGGGTACATGGACATGCACCGAGGTAAATGGGCACGCACTGGGGGACACTGGCAGACACTGGGGGACACGAGCATGCACCAGGGGACACGAGCACGCACTGGGACCCGTGGCAGAGGTGGCCCCGCAGCCAGCAGCACCCGTGGGTTGGCGCAGAGCAGGGTGCCGTCCGCCCCGGTTATTTAAAAGGCGCCAGGCTGGGCTTGATTAAAACAAAGTAAAAGCCAGAGCCAGGGCAGAGAGGGGATTAGATGGCTCGGGGGAATGTTAATGGACTCCAGAGCTTTCTGCCCGGCCGGCGGCTGGGCCGAATCCAGCCGGGGTGGCTGGGGATGGGCAGGGCTTGGGCTGGGTGGGCGCAGCGAGCGTGTTGGGGCTCAGCGGGACCCCGAAACGGGGCTGCGGGCGCTGGGCTCGGGCAGAAGTGGGTTCGCCATCCCGCTGGGTGCTGGGGGGGCCCGAGCCGCTGCCGGAGGAGCGGAAGGAGAAGGAGGGTGGTGGGGGGGGACCCGGCGGGGGGGTGGTGGAAATAGCTTCCAAGGGCCTGGCCCTTCCTCTGGGAAAAGCAGGGGTGGTCTGGTGCTGCAGCTGGGCTCCGCGCCGCCCCCGCCGCTGCGCAGGGGGCCCTCCCCGCGCTGGGAACGTCCCGGGGACACCGCCACCGCCACCGTCCCCTGCCCGCAGCCCCCTTCCCAGGGCTGTCCCGGAGCAGGGGACGGGGACAGCTCGGCCAGCGGGGCTGCCAGCAGCCGGAGTGGGGGGGCTTCGGAGGGGCGCTGGCGGCGGGCAGGGGCTGCCAGATGCACTGGATTGCAGGTCTGACGTGGGAAATCGCCTCCCTTCCTCGTTAGCTTGTGATTAGCATGTCAAGTGGTTGAAGTTCGTGGGTATAAAGGATGCGAGCTAAGAATAATGGCTTCAATTTTCTTCGCGGCACAGCCATTAATTTGAAGGAGAAGGGTGGTGGTGGTGGTGGTTGGGGGGGGGGGTGTCCAAATCTCCTGGGCAGCTCCAGACAGCGCCGCCGGCCCCCGGCCCGCGCGGTGCCAAGGCTGGGCCCTGCCGCGGCCCCGAAATCGCTCGTGGGGCGAAGCAGAGCGAGGGCGACCTGCGGCGGCACGCCTGGCACCGGGGCTGGTGCCCCCGTGGCGATGGAAAGCCCGGTGATGGGCTTCAGCTGGCACCGGGGGGGGCGCATGGAGGGTCCCCCCCCCAGACACTGTGGGTACGGGGGTCCTGCGTGCCGCCCCGTGCCAGGTGCGCAGCCGCGCGCCCCGTCTTCGGCCCCACTCCTCGCTCCCCTTGGAAAAGGGGCATTTCCACGGCCTTGTCGTGTGTGTCCCCCCCCCCCCAGCTCCGTCCCCACGCTGGGAGGTGGGAGGGGAGGGCAGGGAGGGGAGGCAAATTCCTGCTTTGTTTCCGAGGGAATGGGAGAAGCCGAAATGGCAGCGAGCCGCCTCCGAGCAGAGCTGCGACGTTTGGGCTGCTTAATTAAAAAATGGCCCTGTTGGCCCCGACCAGGCACAGCCGGGGCTTTCCTCCGCCTGCTCCTCCCGCAGGCTCGGTGCAGCGCACAGCACCGTGCGCAGCACCCAAGGCTGCCAATTTTGGGGGAAAAGCTCCTAAATCCTGGTGCTGCGCCCCCCCTGCAAGCGGTTCCCCCCCAAACTTCAACAAGCGCACGCTGCGCAGATAAAGAAAGGGCAAAGCGAGCGTTTCCCATCCAAATTTTGAAGGCGTTTTGTCCTTTTTTTCTTTTTCCCCCCCCCCCAAGCAGCCTCTGCTGGCAAGACCCAGCCGAGAGCCTGGCACGGCGGCAGAGCCGCTGGGCCGTGCCGATAAACCCCCGGCGATCAGCCCGACCGCCGGGCCCCTCCGCCGCAGAGCCCGCTCGATGGATTTCATTTCATTTATTTTTAAAAATAAAATGTAAAACGTTATAAAATAACTCACCACCCCCCCAGCCCCTTCCCTCGCCGCTGCTTTCCGCTAACCAAAAAGAGGCAAAATGGTGGGGAAACGGCTCACGGGGAGGGCAAGGTGTTGGCCTGGGGTCGATGCAGGGCACCCATGGCACACCCCCCCCTCGCCTGCCTCAGTTTCCCCATTGAGCCCCATTGCAGGCAGGGAGATTTGGGGGGGGGGGGGTGAGCACAGTTTTGGGGTGTCCTGGGGGGGGTGGTTGTCCCTCTCCCATGGGTGCTGCGTGTGCAAGGGCTGTGGGTCGGGGGGCTCCAGCCTCCCGGTGCTGGGGGGCGGGGGGATTGCCAAGGGTGGGTGCCCCCCACCGACATCCCCAAGGGCATGCGGCCTCTGGGGAGGGTGGGGGGGACCCCGATCGCCCTCCTGGTGCCGGGTGATGCCGGGGGGGGGCCATCAGGGGTGCACCCAGCGCTGGGGTGCAGGCAGTGAGCGTGGCGGGTCCCCGGGGATGGGGATGCTGCAGCATCGCAGGCGTCAGCAAAGCCCCCCCCCCGCCCCCTCCCCTCCACCCTCACCTCTCCCCCCACTTTACCCCAAGGACCCTGGGGGGGAGCACCCAGGGTGCTGGAGGGGACTGCAGGGGAGCCGTGTCCCCCCCCCCACTTTGGCCCCTGCCCCGTGGAAATACAGCCTCCTCCAAACCCCAAACCGCACCTGGGGGGGAGCCACCCCCCCCTCCCAGCACCCCGGCCCTATAACGGGGTGCGGGGACCCAGCTGCACCCTGTGGGGCATCCCCCCAACCCCATAACAGCTTTATCCTATTTTTTTTTTGGGGGGGGGCCCTGCATGGCACCACGCTCACTAGGTGCCACCCAGGGAGGTGGGGGGGGGGACATGGATGCCGAGCCCCCAGCGTGGCAAGGGGGGGGGGGTGGGGGTCACGGCTCCCCAAAACATATTGCCCCCCACCTTTAGCCCCCCCAGAGCCATCCTCGGAGCCCGGCGGCGTGGCGCTGGCAGCCTCGCTCCCCCCGCACCCCCGGCCATCAGTATGCACCGTGTGTTGCTCTCCATAGCAACCTCTTTCTTCCCCCCCCCTCGGTCCCCCCCCCACCAGCGCTGCACGAGCACCTCGCTGCAGCAGCCGTGACCCCGCCGGGATTGCTAACCTCTCCCACCCACAGGTAGCTGCTGCCCCCCCCCCCCCCAAATCCCCCCCCCCCAAAGGATGCTGCAGGGCTGAGCTGCCCATTCCTGGAAGTTGCGTTTTTTTTTTTTTTTTTTTAATTGAATTTATTATTATCATTTTTTTTAATTTTTAATCTTTTTTTTTTTTTTTTTAATCCCTCTTGGCGCTTCGCCCAGCCCTTAACCTGCCCGCAGCCCCATGCCGCTGCCTCCTCCGTCACCCACCGGGGGTGGCACCCATGGGTGCTGATGGTGATGCCCCCCCCCGCGAGAAGCAAGACAGCAGCGGCACCGCTCAATATATAGGTTTCTTTTAATATAAAAAAAGTGCCTATGAAAAATTCCTTCCTAAATACACAAAAAGACCAGCTGAGGGCAAGAGCGGGGGCCGGCGGGGCCGGGCGCGGGGGCTTGGGGGCTCTCCGGGGGGGGGGCCACGGCCACAAGCACTGCGTGGGTCAGCTTGGGGGGGGGCGACACGAGGAGGGAGGGGGGGCTGCTGTTTTGACCTTTTTTTTTTTATATCCCCTCCTTTTTCTTTTTTTTGGGGGGGCATTTCGCCCTTTTCTTTTGCGCCGTCTTTCCTTTTTGGGGAGGGGGAGGTCAATTTTTTGTATGGTTTTTTTTTTTTTTTTTTTGCACAATCCACGAAGCCGTACAGGAGTTGCCAAACCCTGGGCTGGGGGGGGGGGGAGCAAAACGAGGGGGGGGGAGCAAAGTGAAGGGGGGGAGCAAAATGAAGGGTTGGGGGGAGCAAAATGAAGGGGGGGGGGGGGACAGAGGGAAAAGGTTGGGGAGAAAAAGAGGAGCCAAACCCCCCCCGGCACCCACGCACACACACACACCCTGAGCTCGTCACCGCGGGAAGGAGAGCAGCCCCCCCGCGCCCCCCCCCCCGGCTCCCCCTCCCCACAAAGAGGGTGTGTTATTGATTTCTTTTCTTTTTTTTTGTTTTTAAATCCTTTTTTTTTAAACTCCTTTTTTTTTTTTTAAACTCCTTTTTTTTGTTTTTTTGGTTTTTTTTTATACAAATTTGGATCTTTGGGTGTGTACTGCCAAAAAAAAAAAAAAAAAAAAAGCGTCGTCCTTATTAATAATAATAAAAATAAAACTCAAATCATCGTCATTAAAAAAAAGGCAACGGAAACCCAAGGAACCCATGCGGAAGTTGCACACCACAAAACCACAGCAGATGTACAGAATGCAATATACAAGACACGATTTATAATAAAACATTATATACAATAAATAGGTTATTGTTACTTTTTTTTTTTTTTTTTGTCGATCGATCTGTAAATAAATTTTCTCAGTGCATACTGGTGGGTTTTTGCTCTTCTCTCCTGCATATTCGCCTCTCTTTCGCTTTAGTTTTTTTTTATTCTCTGTCGCTTTTTGATTCTCTCTCAGGTGTGTGGCTCTCCTTTATTTTATTTTTTTTTTTTGTGAATTTTCGTCTTTTTTAAATTTTTTTTTTTCCTTAAACATTTTTTTTTTTTCTCCTTTTCTTCAAAAGTATTTACAATTGCTGGTTTTTGTGCAGAAAAACGAAACTTAATAAAATAAAAAATAAAAATCCAAAGAGTCCCTCTGCTTCTGGCGGGAGGAGAGCGCGGCGCCGGCGCCACGGCCGGGGCGGGGGCCGGGGGGGGGGCGAAGCGGGGCGGCAGGGCCGGGGGGCACCGGCGGCGGCCCCCTCCTCTCCTCTCCTCCTCTCCTCTCTGCTCCGGTGGCCGGGGCCGTCGGGTGGGCGCGGGGGGCCGAGGGCGCGGGGGCTCCGCTGGCTGGGCTGGCTGCGGGGAGAGGGGACAGGGGTGAGCGTCCGGCCGCCCCCCCGGCCCCCCCACTGCCCGGCTTCCCGCAGGAGGGATGGATCCGTGCCCGAATGGGTGGTGCCCGTGTGGCCCGGGGGTCTGGGGTCCTGTACATCCCAAATCTGGCAGCCCCATGCCCAGGGGTCTGGGGTCCTGCAACCCCCCCCCCCCCGTCTGGCACCCCCATGCCAAGGAGTCCGGCACCCGCCTGCCCAGGGGGTCTGGGGTCCTGCACGCCCCAAATCTGACACCCACATGCCCAGGAGTCTGGGGTCTCCCACACCCCAAATCTGGCACCCACATGCCCATATCCAGCACCCCCATGCCAAGGGGTTTGGGGTCCTCCATGCCCCAAATCTGGCATCCACACGCCCAGGGGCCAGGGGTCTCCCACACCCCAAATCTGGCACCCACCTGCCCAGGGGTCTGGGGTCCTGTAACCCCCTCCCCGCTCCACCTGGCACCCAGCTGCCCAGGGGCCTGAGGTCCTGCACACTCCAAATCTGACACCCACATGCCCAGCCGTTTGGGGTCCCACCTGCCCCTGTTTGGCACCCACATACCCAGGAGTCTGGGGTCCCACAAATCCCCCATCTGGCACCCACACACCCAGAGGTTTGGGGTCCTCCACACCCCCCATTTGCCGCCCACATGCCCATGGGTTTAGGGTCTTGCAAACCACCCCCCATCGAGCACCCCCATGCCAAGGGGTCTGGCACCCACCTGCCCACGGGTCTGGGGTCCCACAAATCCCCCATCCAGCACCCACATACCCAGGATCTGAGGTCCTGCTCACCCCCATTTGCCACCCATGTACCCAAGGGTCTGGGGTCCCGCTCACCCAGCACCCACGTACCCAGGGGTCTGGGGTCCTGCTCACCGGGTCCAGCACCCACCTGTCCCCCCCCCGTCTCCAGCACCCATCCACCCTGTCCTCCAGCACCCCGCACCCTGGGGACCAGCACCGAGCACCCCGTGCTCCAGCCACCCACAGACCCTGGGGCAGCCGAGGCCTCTGGGTTGGTGCTCGGCCACGGGACACCACCGGCAGCACCCATGGGTGCTCGCAGCCCGAACGGTGCCGCGGCCGTCGGGGGACAAGCACCAGCGGGGCGCACGTGGCACTTACTGGGCACCGGCTGCGTCTCCGAGACCCACGGCGAAGCTGCCAAAGTCTCCGTGCGGCCAGCTCTCCGAAACACCCATCGGCGTCATCCGGCGAGAAAAACACCCCCAGCAAGCGAGCAAACGGGGAGGAAAACAGAAAAAACAAAACAAAAAAAAAACAAAAAAAAACAACAAACAAACCGGACCCTCCGAGGGCGGCCGAGGGTCCCCGCGGCACCGGGGAGGGGGCTCGGGGCCGCTGACCCCCACGTCCCGTGGCCGCCTCCTGCCCAGCCCTGCCCGCCCGCCCTGCCCGCCGGCTCTGCCCTGGGCTCGGCGGGGGCCGGTGCTGTCCGTCCGTCCGTCCGTCCGTCCGTCCGATTGTCCTGCTGCGGGGCGGGAGGGGGGGGCGGCAGTCCGGAAAGCAGAGCCGGGTCATTCTCAGACGGAGCGGGTTTTAGTATGAAGGGGGGAAAAAAACGGGGGGTTTTCTCTCTCTTCCTTTTCTCTTCTTCCGTTATTTTTTTTTTCTCTTTCATTTCACTTATTTTTTAACTTTTTTTTCCATTTTTTTTCTTTTTTCCCTTTTTTTTTCTTTTCTTTTTTTTTTTCTTTTTTTCTTTTTTTTTTTTAGAAAACAAACAAACGGTTCCAATCCCAGTTAAATACAGAACTTGAAAAGTGTTCCAGAAAAAAAGTGCTGGCTAAATTACCTCTGCAAGAGAAACACAACAGCGGGGCGGGGGGGTGAGAAGGGCCCGGGCGCCCCGTGCCCCCCCACCCCAACAGCTCAGCACCCCCTTGACCCCCGTCCCGAGGGGGGGGGGGGTCCCGCACCTACCCTGTAACAAAACCTCGTTGTCCGGTTGGCACGTCAGCAGACACTACAATGAGGTGACCGTAAAAGTGTCCTCGGGGTGCTGTTGCTCTACCATCGGCCCCAAAAACCCGCTCTTCTGGGTGGGGGCCATGACGGGGTGCCCTTGGGGTGCAAAACTGGGGTACCTGTAGTTGTCCTGCAGCTGCAGCATAGAGTCTCTCGGTACGGGGGAGATATTCAAGTCATTGATCAGGGGGCAAGCGTAGGGGCCTCGGTGGTGAGCCCGGGCCATCTCCAAGGGCTCCTTCTCGCCCTTGGGGGGGTGGGTGCCGCTCGGGCTGCTCAGGTGGGGGTTGAGACACGAGGGGTCCGTCCTGCCCATGAAGTCCACCAGCATGCCGGCCCCCGCCTTGCCGTCGTACGAGGAGGGGCTGCGGGTGCTGGCGTTGGGCGAGTACCAGTAGGGGGGATTTTTGCAGCTGGGGGAGTCGTAGTGTGGCTGAGGCATGGGGAGGTCGCGGCAGGCCATGTGCGGGGCGTGCGGCAGGGCCCCCCCCTGCATGCTGTGTTTGAGCGAGTCGCAGGCGGGCAGCTTGCGGAGGTCGCCCGCCCGCAGGTCCTCCTTGAAGGCCAGCGTGGGCGAGCAGTTGGGCGAGAAGGCTTTCTGCAGGCCGGCCTCGAAGACAGTCTGCTGGCCGGGGGCTGCCAGCTGGTGAGGGAGGGCGGGGAAGTGCTTGCTCTCCAAATCCGGCTGCCCCAGGCCGGGGGAGTCGCTCTGAAAGCCCTGCACGAACGTCCCGTCCGAGGGGGTGGAGGGGTTCATGGAGTAGGGCCCGGCGTAGTCACAGGGGTCCCGCTCGCCCACCCCAAAGCCCCGGGACTGGGAGGGCAGGGGGGACATGCTGCTGTCCCCGCTGTAGTAGTCCAAGCCCAGGTCCGTGCTCTCTTGGAAGAGGGGGTTCACCGGCTGCGACTTGGTGGGGAACTTGGCCTTGCCCGTTCCCCGCTCCTTCTTGGAGGCGCAAGCCCCACGGGAGCCCCGGGGCTGCCGGGGCCCCGTGCTCCTCTTGGAGGGGTACACGGACGAGGAGGAGGACGAGGAGGAGAAGTTCAGGTGGGACGTGTCGAACATGTCCACCTTCTTCCGCCGGCCCCGTCCGGGCTTGGAGTTGCTCTGGAAGAGGACGCTCTGGTTCCAGTTGTAGCCGGGGGCCGAGGACGCCTCGTTCCAGTCCATCATGAGCTTCTCCAGGCTGGAGAGGCTGGACTGGCCCTCGCTGGATGAGGCCTCGCTGTTGGCGCGCCGGTAGCCGGCCGGCTGGTTGAACTGGGTGCTGTCGGAGGAGGACTCGGAGAAGGTCTCCGAGACCGTCTGCTGCTTGGCCTTCTGCGGGGTGTAGTTGGAGATGTCCAGGATGACGTTGGGCTCGTTGAGGTGGCACTCGAAGCCCGGGTTGTAGAGCTGGCTGAAGGCCTCCGAGCTCCAGTCCAACCCGCCGTAGCCCTGCCGGAAAGCCCACTGGGACGCGCTGGGGAACTGCCGGCAGTTCTCGGGCGAGGGCTGGAAGGAGGCCGAGCCTTTGGGCACCATGTAGCCTCCGGGCGAGACGGTGCTGGCCCGGCTGTCGCAGCGCAGCGGGGTGTGCGCGGCGCTGGAGAACTGGCCGCCCTCGGCGCTGTTGAAGAAGGAGGCCTTGCCCAGCGGCAGGCTGGGGCCGGCCGTCTGCTGCGCGTAGCCGGCGCTGTGGGCGCTGCTGGGGGAGGACGGGAGGCTGCTGCCGCTGCCGTAGGCGAAGCTGCAGTCCTTGCTGGTGGGGCAGTCCTGCGCCGACGGGTACTGCTTCCCCGGGGGGAAGACGCTGGCGGGCGCCACGCTCTGCCCCGCGCTGTAGCCGCCGTACTGGGGGTAGCCGGGGGTGCCGCTGGCCGCCGGGTGCGCCGTGGGCGACCGCGACACGGCCGAGGGTGGCACCAGCTTGGGGAAGGCCTCGGCGCCGCGACACTCCGAGGCTCCTTGGGCCACCCCGTAACCGGCGGCGGGGCGGCCGGGAGGGAAGGCCTGGCGGCCTTGCATGGCCGCATGGAAGGCGGCCTCGGCGCCGGGGGCTGCTGCTGACGCCGCCACTTTGCCCCCCCGGGCCGGGTAGGCGGCCAGGCCCCCCCGTTGGCCCGCCAGGGCGTTGGGGGGAGCCGTGTAGGCGGCCGCCGATTTACGGGACTCGGAGCGCGAGGCCGAGAGGGCGAAGTCCAGCAGGTCGGAGGAGTCGTCCGAGTCCAGCAAGGAGCGGAAATACCCCGTGAAGAGGCTGTGCCGCTCCTGGCTGACCTCGGCCTGCGAGGACGCTGCGCTGCCGGCGTAGAAGCCGGCCCGGCCGGAGGAGCCCGACTCCAGCGCCGCGGCGTGGAAGGGCCTGGCCTCGGCCCCCTGGTAGCTGCAGTTGCGGCTGGCCTGGCTGGCGGCGTGGCCGTGGTGGGGGGCCCAGGGGCTGCCCTTCTCCCCGGCCCACTCGGAGGCACTGTCGCTGAAGCTCTGGCCGGGGTTTTGCTCGGGGAAGAGCACCCCGTTCTTGCGGGTCCGCCGCTTGCGCTTGGGCTTGCCCACGGGGTCGGGCTCCGGCCGGCCCCTCTTGCGCGGGTGCACGGGGTCGGCGTGCACGGCGGCGGGGGCCTTCTTCTTCTTGCCGATGCCCTCGAAGAAGTCGCTGAAGGAGCAGCGGGAGGCGCGGGCGGCGTGCCCACCGCCGCGCCCGCCGAAGCCGCCCGCCTTGCCGCCGCGCCGGCGGAAGCCCTGGACGCGGTGCAAGAAGTGGGAGATGCTCTGGGTGTCGGGTGCCTGGTGGATGGACTCGGGCTCGCTGGGCGTCCAGCAGCGGGGTGGCGAGCAGCGCCCCGAGCACTGGCTCTGCCGGTTGAGGAAGGCCAGCTTGGCCAGCACGTCCGAGTAGTCGGCTTTGCTGTCGTTGGTGTCGGCGATGTAGGAGGGCTGGGGCGAGGCCAGCTTCTGCTTCCTCCTCCTCCTCTTCTTCACCTCCGGGGCGGGCTCCTTGGGTTTGGCCTGGCCCAGCAGCAGGTTCTTGGGGGGCCTGCCCCGCTTGCGCTTCAGGATGATGGGCATCTCGCCGGGGGGGAAGACCACCACCACGTTGCGCCCGTTGTTCTTCATCTTGAGCAGCGGCGTGGGCTCCATGGAGCTGCTGGCCGCCAGCTCCTTGCCCTCCAGGTTCAGGTTGCTGCTGAGTGACGAGACCTTGTAGGTGGTTTTGTTCCTCCTCCCCAGCGACACGGGGATCTTGGCCATCTTCACCACCATCTTCCGCACCCCGCGGCACTTGCTCTTCTTCCCCGCCACGGCGGGGGCCTTGGGCACCTCGTCGGGGTCCAGGGCTTCAGGGGGTGGCGGGGGGGTCAGCAGCAGGGTGCTGGGCTCCTCGGGCCCCGGGGGCACCTCAGCGGGCAGGGCGAGGGGCAGGACGCGGCTCTCGGGGGCGACGTCCGCCCGGCGCCCTCGCCCTGCCCTCCTCCTGCGGCACAGCATCTTTGGCTTGTCAGTCCGGCGCAGCGCGTACTTGCGGTGGTCCTCGCCGCACCTCCCGGCCCCCCGGCCCCCGCAGGGGCCGCGTTTCACCACGCCGCTCAGGGGACACCCCCCTAGGCGGGGCTGCAGGCCGTGGGGCCGCAGCGGGTCCCCGGTGCCCGCCTGCGCCTCCAGCAGCTCCGGTACGGGCCCCAGGGTCTGCGCCTCCAGCAGCGAGGGCTCGGTTGCCAGCAGCGGGGCCCGCGCCTCCAGGAGCTGCGGTTCCAAGGCTCCGGGCAGCGGCTCCAGCGTCTGCAGCCCCAGCGGCTCCGCCAACGGCTCCAGCGACTGCAGCTCCAGCGATTCGGAGAGCGGCTCCAGCGACTGCAGCTCCAGCGACTCGGAGAGCGGCTCCAGCGACTGCAGCCCCAGCGGCTCCAGGTTCTGTAGCTCCAGCGACTCCGGCAGCGGCTCCAAGCTCTGCGAATCGAGCAGCTGGGGCTGCGACTCCAGCGACTGGGAATCCAGCAGCCGGGACTGGGAGTCCAGCTCTTGGGCCGGGAGCAACTGGGGCTGCGCCTCCATCGACTGCGACTCCAGCAGCTGCGTCCCCGGGCACGCCAGGGAGGCCAGTTCGTTCAGGATGTCCGCCTCGGCCAGGTCCGAGTAGTCGCCGGCGTCGGGCTGGGAGCAACCGGCTTCCTCCGCGGGCACTTTGGAGGCTGGAGGAGGCTGCGGGGCGCTCCCCCCCCCGCCCTCGGCCTCCCCGTCGCGGGCCGGGGGCCGGGGGTGCCGCGGCGGCTCCGCTTTGCAGAGCACCCCGCGCTCCTCGGGGCTGCGGATGCTGTTGGCCAGGGAGGGCGAGGAGAAGAAGCTGTACTGGAGGTCGCGGTCGGCGGGCAGGAGGCGACCGTCCTCGTGGCCGCCGCCGCCGCCGCCACGGAGGCTGCCGCAGTCCAGGTGCACCCCGCTGCTCTTGAGGTCCTCGGAGAGGCGGTTGAGGTCCTTCATGATGTCGATGAGCTGCACCACGGGGTGGAGGTTGATGTGCCCGTTGCCGCACTTGCTCCGGAGCAGGGCGACGATGCTGTCGACGTTGCAGCGGCCCGAGGCCAGCGTCGCGTTGGGGAAGGTCTTGGGCGCCCGGTCGCGGGCGGCTGCCTCCTCCGCGCTGCCCCCCAGGATCCGGGGCTCGCCGGCGCAGCCCAGCAAGTCCTCGGCCGCCTTGGTGCCGCCGTGCACGCTCTGGCACCGGTCGGCCGGGTCGCCGTGCAGCAGCGAGCCTGCCTGATGCTCCCGGCCGAGCGCGGGGCACGAGCCCTCAGGGAAGCTCAGCACGCTGCAGGATAAGGCCTTCTCCGCCGGGCAGGCCGGGGGCCGCTGCGCCGGGTGCCCCGGCGGGTAGAACTTGGGCTCTCGGACGTAGTCGGGCGAGCCGCGCACAACGCTGGTCGTTACCACTGGGCCCGGGGGCTTCACGCGCATCCTGAACTCCTCCTCCCCCGGGTGCCGCTTGGCCGAGCAGTTGCTGACATGGGGGTCGGGGATGGTGAGACAGGGACCTGGACGGGGCAGAGAGGGGACAGTGAGGACCCCAGGGTGCCGCCGGCCAAAGCAGCCGGCTGCGCCCGCTCCCTCCCCGCTGAGGGAGAGGGGGGTGCCCGGATTCGGCCCCCCGCTCACCCCGGCTCCGTCGCCAGCGGGGATCAGGCCGCGTTCCCCAGCCTCCTCCCTCGCCCGGCGCAGCGGTGACTTACCCTCGGCTTTGCTGCTGCTCCTGCTGTTGCACTTGAGCTCTCTGCAAAGGAAGCGGGGCGGAGGGTTAGCCCCGAGTCGGGGGTCCCCGGGTTGCCTCCCCCCCCCCCGTGCCCCAGGGTTCGCAGCGCCAGGTCCCTGCAAGGGACATACCAGGGGCTGGTCCTCCCTGGGGTGCTCCCAAGCTGGCGCAGCCGAGAGGGCAGCCTGTGCCCATCACCCTGGCGTCGGGGCTGCGAGCGGGGCAGGGGGAGGCTGCCTCCGATCTGGGGACAGAGGGGACAGGTTGACCAGCCCCTCCACGGAGCCGGAGGGGACGCGGGTCCAGGGATGCTCGGGTTAACACCCCCCAAGTCCCCCCCCCCCCCACCACCACCCCGTACCTCCCACCCCATCCCCACCACCCCCTCCCCTCCCCGCCCGTCTCCCCCCCCTTGGGGCTCCAGCCTCGTCCCCTCGCGGCGTGCCCCGGGGTGCCGGGGCCGGGGGAAGCGGGCGCGGTGGGGGCCCTACGGCCGCGTTGCCGCTAGGTGTCCCCGGCGAGCCGCGCTGCCCGCCCGCCGAGCCGCCCGCCCCGCTCCCGGCCACCCGGTCCCCGCCCCGGCCCCGCCGTGCCACCCCCCCCCGGCACGGCCCGGCCCGGCCCGGCTCGGTTGGGGGACGGCAGCGGGATGGGCAGGGGCCGGGGGGGGCTCGGAGCAAAGTTCTTTGTTCGGGGGTGGGTGGCAGGGGAGGGCTGCTGTGCGCCCCCCTACCCGTGCCAGGCACGAGGGATGGAGGGGTAGGGGGGTGTCCAGGTGGTGGGGGTGGCCCCAGCCCAAAGGCACGCGTGGGGGGGCTTCCCGGGGCAGCAGCGGGCACGCAGCTGGGGGACCGTGGTGGTGCCCCCCGTGCCACCCCGGCGGAGGGGACGTGGCACGGGACGGGGGCGCACTGAGCCAACGTCTCCGGGGCGGCACGAGAGGGCTGAGGCACCGGGGACACCCCAAAATCCGGGGGGCTGTCACCCCGTCTCCCAGCCCACCCGTGGCCACGGCTCGTGGAGAGTCGGCGGCCTGAGGAAGCGACCTCGGCTCCTTGGCCAGCCCGGCCGGGCACCGTCTGTGTGCCGCCCCCCCGGCCCTGCGCCCAGCCCCACTTCCTTCCCTGTGCCCCCCCAGGGACACCCCACCCACAGCTGCCACCCCCGGGGAACTGCAGCAGGGCAGCACCCGAGGTGACACCACCCAGTGGCAGCAGCCCCAGGGCCCCCGCATCGCCCCCTGCCTCAGTTTCCCCTCGCTGCAAACGGGTGGCACTGCGGGGACAGCTCCGGGGTGCGCACGGGGACGCGTGGCGTTGGCACCCAATTCTGGGAAGGGGTGCCCAGCACCCGTCACGGGGCTGACACCCACGCACCCATGGCACAGCACCCTCCCAGCACCAGCACTCCGCACCCCTCTTTGCCCCCAGCCCGCTAAGCCAAGACATCTGCCAAGCCTTGGAGCCCCCAGGGATGCTCCGCAGCCTCCCCCCAGCGCCAAGGCAGAGAAGCAGCCAGCTTTGCCGCCCGCCCCCACCCCCGGTGCACCCTCTGCTCCCCGTCCCGGGGCGAGGGCCCCCCCGGGGTACCTGGGCCGCGGGTGCTTGCAGTGCAGGTTCACTTTGAAGCTGCGGTCGGGGCCGTCGCCGTCGCTGCTGGGCTGGCGGAGGCCGGAGCCCTGGGCGCGCGGGAACCACTCGGCTGGCGGGCTGGCACCGTTCTCCAGTGCGCCGGGCTGGCAGGCGACCGAGCTCCCATCTGCTCGAGCAAGCACAGAGACCCCCGGTGCATCAGCCCGGTGTCCCCCCCGCCACGCCCCGGCCCCCTGCCCCGCACCGCTGTGGGGCCGGGCACGCTGCGCGCCCCGCGTTCGATGCCTCGCCGGCTGCACCGCGACGCTTGCGTCCCCCCGGGGACATTTGGGGACGCAGACGGGGCGCGCCGCTGGGTGCCCAGGGACGCACGGGGGTGCATTTCGGGGCTGGGCGCCCCTCTGCTCCCCGCTGAGCCTCGGGTTCGTCCTCCCAGGGCGCGACGTTTCCCGCACATGTGCACGTGTGTGCACACGCGTGTGCGCGTGGCTCTGCGCTGCCTGCTCCGGTGGTGCCCGCGCGATGCCAGCACGCCTGGGGGCCGTGTGCCCGTGCCCACCGGCGCGGGGGGAGCGCGGCGGAGCCCCCCCCCAGCCCGGCGAGGTCCGGCAGTGCCTGCGTCTGGCTGCATTTCCCCCCCCCAGCCGCGTGTGAATCTCTGCCTGTTCTCTCCCTCCCCCAGCACACACACACACACACACACACACACCCAGCCACACGCACCCGCTCGGCGTGATCCAGGCTGTTCCCGGTGTCTGGATTAGCGTGACAACTTATCAACAAGGCAGGGAAGGAGAATTCAAACCTGTCAGGCCGTCCTCAGCCCCCTCCCCGTCTCCCCGCGATCCTTTGGGCGCAGCGCTGGCACGGAGGCGCAGGCACCTCTCCCGCAGCCCAGCGGAGAAACGCGGCTGTGTTGCCTGCACGGTGTAGAGTTACACCAAGGGCAATGTGGAGCAGGAAAATATGTGCTAGAAAGACCGGTCGAGTCTCTGATGAATCTGCTAATGTGCCCGGAGCTGAGAGCTGTTGGAGGGGAGTCAGGCAGGAAGGAAGCAAACAGGAGGCTTTCCAGAACAGCCGCTGGGACCCGCTCCCTGCCGCACACGCTGCGCACGGCTCGCCGGGGAGGACGGGGCACGGCCGCGTCCCCTCCTCTGCGCCCCGGCTGCCCCCGGGGGGCCGTGGGGTGCCCCTCGCACGCACCACGGGCGCACGGAGCCGCCTCCGAGCTTGCAAACCCCGGCACAGCAGGACGCCCGGGGCTCCCCACCGGTGTGCGCGGCACCCTGCCGTGTGCACCCATGGGTGCGCGCCCCACCCCCCCTTCCCAGCCGTGCCCGGCGCAGCCGGCTCTTACCGAACGCTGCCCGGCGCCGGGCTCCTGCCCTCGGCTCGGTGGGGCCACGCGGCCGGTGCCAAGGCGGGCGACGCTCCCCGCGCGGTGCCAGCGCTCCTCCCTCCCTCTGTCCAGGACCACCTGCGCCCCCCACCCAGCCGCGGGGCTGGGCAGCACCCACCGGCCCCCCGCCACCATTTGGGGGCGAGGGAGCCGGGTGCGCCGGGATGCTCGCCGCGCCGCCGCGCTCACTTTCACCTCCTCTGCTCAGCCCCAGGCAGCTGCCACATGTTTCGCATTAGGCGCTCTGGACTTCGCCATTCCTGGGTTGCTAGCCAGGGGTAGGGCCGTTTTCCTTCTTTTTTTTTTTTTTTTTCCCCTTCTTTTTTTTTTTTTTTTTTTTTTTTCCTTGCTGGTTACAAAACACCAGCCGAGACCACACAAGAGAGGAGGGATGGAGGGAGCGAGCGAGAGGGAGAGATGGATGGGAGAGGCGGGCGGGGGAGAGGCGGCGAGGCCGGGCGCTGCGGCGGGCGAGGCGGGCGGCAGGGGGGGGCGGGGGGGGGATTGCAGCCACCTCTGCATCCCACCTCCTGACCCCTGGAGCCTCGCAAAGATAACAGCCCCCGAAGACTGCTGACTCGCCTCGCAGAAATCCAATATCCTCGCCTGGTGAACTAATCGACTACCTGGGCTCGCCACCTCCCCTGCCCGGGCTTAATCCTGCTGCTGCAAATCTTTAATTAGTTTAACGGTTTCAGGCTCGGCGCAGGCTGGAGGCAGGCGGCACGGCCTCCCCCCCCCCCCCCCCCTCCCCGGCCCCGGCTGGCTTCCCGGGGGGCTCCCACTTGGGTGGCAGGGCCACCCGGTGCCGCGGGGTGGAAGAGGTGCCACGGTGAGGGCACGGGGAGGGGAGGGGGGCTGCGTCCTTCCCCCCCACCTCCTTCCCCCCCGTTCCCTGGGGCTGCTGGCACCCGGCCCCCTCCCCGGAAGGGCTCGCTTGGCACCGGCGTCGCGGCAGCTTGCGGCGGAGGGCCGGCCCCGCAAGACACGGACGTGGTTTGGTGCCCGGCTC
Organism: Anser anser; assembly: GCF_964211835.1. NCBI lineage: Eukaryota > Metazoa > Chordata > Aves > Anseriformes > Anatidae > Anser > Anser anser. The sequence goes on along the minus strand of NC_139745.1, from coordinate 3,786,535 downwards.
CGAGGCCACCCAGACGTCAGGGTGGGGCCGGAGATGCCACCGGGAGACAGCCAGGCGGCGGGGACCCAGCCGCCACACAGATGGGGACACGCCGGCCCCGCGCCGCCCACCCCGTGCCGAGATGCCCGCAGCGCTGGCGTGGGGTGCGGGGGGGGAGGGGGGTCCCCCCCAATCGCCCCGCCGCCTGCCCGGCCCCCTGGGCACCGGGGGTGGGTTGTGACGGCCCCAAATCCCCCGTTTTGGGCGCCCCCATCACACGCGTGCTGCGGGTACGGGCTTGCCACGTCCGTCCCTGGTGCGCGTGCACCCATCTCCCTTGCACACACGCACGGTTGGGGCACTGTGGATGTGCCCCCTCCCCCCCAAATTGTGGCATCACGAGGGTGCCCCACTCGTGCACGCGCACCCCTTGCACGCTCCCGGGGACGCCGCCCCTCCCTCGCACACACACACACACGTGCACCCCCAGGGCACGGCGGCGGCTCTCCCCCCTTGCACGCACGCGTTTTGGGGGCACCGTGGGGGCTCCGCCTTGCCTGCTGCCGTTTCCCCCCCCCTTGCACGCTTTCGCCCCCCTCTCGCTCGCTCACACGCACCCGGCCCCCCCCCGCCCTGCAAATCCCCACCGAGCCCGTCCTGCGCCTGCTGACACCAATGGAAAATCCCCTCCAGTGACAGCTTCCTGGCAGGCGCTTTCCGAGGGTTTCCGTGTTCTCCATCCAGCCCCCCCCGGCCACCTCCTCCCCGCGCCGTGCGGGGGGTCGGGCAGGCGGGCAGACCCCCCCCCCCACACTTCACCCCCACTGCCTCCCCCCGGCCTCAGCATCGCGACCCCCGCCCCAAAGCACGCAGCTCCTGCTCCCTCCTCCGCCTCCCTACGCCCCCGTCACCCCCGTGGGGCGTCCCCGGCCACCGCCGCGATGCCACCGGTGCGCGGTGGTGCCTTGGGACTGGGGGGGCCGGGGGTGGCCGCAGGCGGGTGCCGGGGGGCGCGGGGGCTTGCGAGCAGCCCTGACGCCCCCCCCCCACCGCCTTCGGCCATCGCCCGCTCCCGGGGCTGTTCGATCCCATCCGTCGCCGCTTCCCCCCGCCGCCTCGCCCTCTCCGCGGCGGTGGTAATTAGGAGCGGGAGCAGATGGTGCCTGCGTTTCATCCTAGGGAACGGGGTCCAGCCGAGCTGCTCGGCCGCCCCTTCCCATCGCGGGGCCGTAGGTCACCGGAGCGGAGGGGTTTTGGGGTCCCCTCCCCACGCGGGGAGCTGCCGGGCCCCCCGCGGTGCTTCGGGAGGGAGACAGCACCGCCGGGAAGGGCTCGGGCGCTGCGGGGGGACGAACGCGCCGAGGGGATGAGGTCCGCAGGGAGAGCTGGTGACACCTCCCCGGGGCACCCCAGGGTGCTCAGGCACCTGGCGTGGCACTGGGGAGGGGGGGAGGCTGTGGGACCGGGGGGCTGGAAGCGCCGGGTACCTGCGGGTCTTGGCACCCCCCCCCCCAACCACACCCCGCTGCAGCAAGGCACTGTGGGAAGCTCCCTGCCGAAACAGCCCCCAAAACCCAGCCGGGGAGGCAGGCCCCCTGCGGGCGCCGCTGCCGCATCCCTCGCTGCCGGGGGGGCCACGCGGAGCTGGGGAGGCAGCACGGCCCCCAGCCACGACCCCCTCCCCTGCCGCCTCCATCCCCCTGCAATCACCGTTTGCCCCTGTACAGGCCTGGGGGCTCACAGCCCCCCAGCGGGATGCTCCCCTTGCTCCTTGGGGGGGGGTCAGGACCCCCCCCACTGCCTCCCCCCGATGCCCAGGTCCCCCCACCCCGGCGGCATCGTGCAGCACGGACGCAGCCCCCTTCGCGCTCCAACCCTCTGCCCCCCCAGCCCCCGTCCCCGGAGGGGTCTCGGTCCCCTCGCCAGGCGCAGGGAGGGGGCTGTAGGGCTGTGCCGGGGGGGGGGCGGGGGGGGGCCGGGGAGGTGGGGCCGCCAAAGCGCTCGACAGATGGACTGCAGAGACGGTGGCACCTCGGCCGGCTGGAGCCGAGAGCCGCAGTTCAGAGCTAGCAGGGAAACGGGCTAAATTTAGCTGCTTCCCTCGGTGCCAGCTTTGTTCCCCCGCCCCGCTGAGCCGGCGCAGGAGGCGAGCAGCCGGCCTGGCCCCCTCCTCGGCCCCCTCCCCGCTGGGGACCGCGGGGACGCCCCGACAGCCGGCCCTTGGGGCGCGGAGCCGGGTGCCGGGGCCGGATTCGGGGGTGCCGGGGTTTGGCACGCGGGTCCCCCCGTGGGTGCCGTCCCCGGTGCCATCACGGGGTGCCTTGCCCTGCGTGCCCCGGGCCCCCCCCTGCATGCCGGCAGGCCTGAGGCTGCGCAGACGGCCGCGGCCCCCCCCCCCCCCCCCCTTTTCTCCCCACGCTCCCTCTTATAGCCACAGCATGAGTCACAGCTCCGGTGCGTCCCTGCCCAGCGCCCGGCCACGCCGGGTCATGTAACACCCGCGGCCGCCCCGGCACGGAGCGGGCTCCGTCCCCCGGCCCCGTGCCACCCCCTTGCACGCACCCCGAGGTGGCTCCGCAGCCCCCGACGCCCCGCTGGGGACCACCAGGGGGGTCGGTGCTCAGCTCCCCCCCAGGCCCCGAGCCTGCTGCGAGGCCGCGGTGCGCCGCGGGTTAACGCCAAGCGGGGCCGGGATGCTGCGAGGCCAGTAACATTTGGAAGGCGCCAGATGGATGCGTGCCCGTGCCGAGGTCTCGCTCGGCACAGGCGATGCTCCCCCGGCGCTGGGGCTGGGGGGCTGCCCGGGGAGGGCGCAAAGGGGCCGAGGGGGGCACCGGCGACGTGCCCCGTGGGCTCCCGAGCCACCCACGCCCACCCGTGTCCCGTCCGCCCCACGGCACCGTGGGGAAGGGCAGCGGGGGGAGGCCGGGGGCGGCGGGGGCCCTGTGCCGGGCCAGGTGCACCGGCTGAGCCCGCGGCATCGCCGCTGCACCCCTTCGGTGCCGGCCCCGGGGCCAGGTGGGGAGCAGCCCCCGCGGGGCCCAGGGGGGGGTCCGGGCAGGGGGGAGCCGCCAGTTGCCTCCCTCGGCCAATTTTAGAAACTGGCTAGACAAGAAAGGCAGAAAGGGCCGGGCAGGATTTACGGCCGGGCTGGTGTCAGGGTGGGTTTTTTTTTTTTCTTCTATTTCTTTTTTTTATCGGAGGCACATAGGAGTTGAGCGGAAACTCCTGGCTGCAGATCCTGTTTCCTGGGAGATGCGGCGCGGTGCGGGGCCGGCGGGGGCCGAGCTGGGGTGGGAGCCGCCGGGGACACTGCCAGCGTGGCGCGGGGAGCACCGGGCACGGGCGTGCACGGAGCTGCTGCGCTTGTGCACGGGGCCGTGCACCAGCAGGTGTGCGCAGGCACAGGGGCGTGCACATGCAGGTGCACCCGCGCGTGCGGGATGGGCACAGGGGCAGGTGCACAAGTGTGCACGGGCACAGGTGCACGCACAGGTCTGCGAGGGTGCACGCAGCTGGGTGCACACGTGGGTGAACGGAGGTACGCGGACACGGAGGCACCGGGACATGCAGGTACACGGACAAGGAGGTACACACAGACGGAGGTACATGGACACGTAGGTACACGGACACGTAGGTACACACAGGTACACGGACACGTAGGCACACACACAGGTACACAGACATGCAGGTATGCAGACACACAGGTACACGCACACGTAGGTACACACACACATAGGTATACAGACACGCAGGTAAACAGGCACGTAGGTGCGCACACACGCAGGTGCACACACACGTAGGTGCGCACACACAGATAATACACACATAGGTACACGCACACGTAGGTACACGCACACGTAGGTACACACACACGTAGGTGCACACACACGTAGGTGCACACACACACACTCAGGTGTGCCGCCGCAGCCGCATCCGTCCCCGCGCCCACCCGCAGGCTCACCCCCCGCCGGGGGCGCAGCGCAGCACCGAGCACCTCCTGCGCCCTCCCGGCCACGTGCTGCAAGCACCCAGGCGGCACCCACGGGTGCTCAGAGCACGGGGACCCCCAGCCCCCCCATACAGCCGGGTCATCCTCACAGGCTCCCCCATCCCAGAGGCTGTCAGCGGCTCCCCAGGCTCAGGCCCCCCCCCATAAATCCCTGTGCGCGGGGGGCACATGGGGCTGGTCCTGAGCACAGCAGGTGACCCTGAAACGCAACCGAGACATTTGTGCTGCTGTTCACGAGACCCCATAACTCCCGTGGTTCGTCCCCAAAAGATCAGAGTCAGCAAGGCGGGGCGGTGCGAGCAGAGCAGCGGGCACGCGTGCGCACGGGGAAACTGAGGCAGACAGCAGGGCGATGCCTCTCCCAGGCACGGGTAGAAACCGCAAGCTGCGGCGCGTGCTCCCCGGGGAGCTGGGTGCCCTGTGCTGGCCCCAAACCCTGCTCCCACCACACCCGTCTCCGGTGACAGGGACCCGGCACGTCCCACGGGGCCGAGGTCCCCCGGGATGGGGATGGGGGCACCCAGCTCATCCCGCACCCCCCTGGGTGCCTCATCCTGCACCCACCTACACGGCGACGTGTGCTTCCCCCACCCTCGCCGGGGAGCTTGCCATTAAAATTGGAAGAACACAACTTGCCGGCAGAGCCCCGGCGCGCATCGTACACAGCCTGTCACTCACACATCACTTTGTAGATGCCCATAAATTGCTTCATTACCTCTTCTAATTGAGGAGAACGCAGCTGCTGTGGGGCGGTGACAGAGCTCCTTCCCTTTGAAGGATGCCTCGCTCTCCAAAGACGGGTCCGGCGGAGCCGCAGAGCCCCCCCAGCGTCCCAATAATAATAATAATAACAGCGATAATGGCGATAATAACGGTATCCGAGCAAAACCCCCCGGCACAGGGCAGCGGTGCTCACGTGCGCCGGAGCCCGTGGGCAGGAGGGGGACAGGCAGCTCGGCGGGCAGGGGGGAAACTGAGGCACGAAGGGGGCTGCGCCACGCACGGGGTGGAAACACAACCGCCTGCGCGGCACCGGGGGGGGGACCACGGCGGTGGCACGGATAGAGGACGGCTCGTGGTGTGAACCCCGATTTGGGGATTTGGGGTGGGGGGTGGAACTGGGGGCTCAGCGCCGCCAAAAGTCCCTTGAAAAGTCCCCGGGGAACTTCGCAGCCCACTCAGGGCCGTGTCCTCCCACCTCGGCCAGCAGGAAGCCGCCGCGGGCGCCCACGGCCCTCCCGCGTCCCCGTCCTCGTCCCCGTCCCGGGCAGCACCGCTGCGCCCCGGCCCCCCGCGGGCCCCAGGCTTTGTCTGGGAGGAGGCAGCGGCTGCGGCTGGGCTCGGTCCCCTTGCAGGATACTGCAGAAGGATTTACTGTATTGCAGCTCGCGCTGGCTGCAGCCCAGCGCACAATAGATTAGCTGTAGCCCAGGGCAGCACGTTGCGGGGGAAGGAAGGTGGGACTCATTCGGATGCAGATTGCAGGGCATTTGCTGCAGTATACTGCAGGATCCGGCCGCCCGGACCCCCGCCACCCCGCTCCGAGCTCTGCCGAGAGCGGGGCCGCCGGGGGCCCATGCGTCCCCCCCCCCACGCCCCCCGCATCGCCGCCCCCCTCCGAATCCGACGCGTCCCCACGGGGTGCCCACGCTGTCCCTGCCTGTCCCCTGTCCCCAGCAAGGGGCTGCGCGCGGGGTCCGGAGGGGCTGCGCTCCCCGAGGTCCCCCCCCATGCGCTGCCAGGGACGCCGGGCCCCCCCATGCTGGGCGCGACGGCACAAAGCTGGTGCAGGGCGGGAGCCGGTGGCTGCAAGCAGCACTAATTGATCGCGATTAATTCAGCTCCTACCTCCCCGGGTGGCAGGGAGAGATGCTGAGACACAAACCCAGCCCACGGAGCTCTCCCAAAACGGGCTCCGCTCTCCTCCGCGCACCCCTTCCCCCAGCGGGGGCACCCGGCCCCGGGGGACGCGGGCTGCCCGGCCCTGGGGACGGTGCGGTGCCCACGGGGTGAGGGCGCTGGGACCCCGGCTCCGATGGGTGCTCGGCTCCTGCTGCCACCCAGAGGTGTTGGGGGCCCACGAGGACACGGTTTGGGGTTGGGGCTTTGGGGCGGACCCCCCCCCCCCCCTCCCTGCTTGGGGTCCTTTTGGAAAAGCTGCTGGGTAAGGGGGGGGGGGGGTCTCTGCAGCTCATCCCCCTGGCACCCCACGGCTGCGGGATGCGGGGATGGGGGCACCCAGGGGGATGATGCTCAGGGCTGCGAAGGTGCTGGGTGGGTGGGGGGAGCAAGGGGGGGCACTGATGGCCTCGTTGGCTTCACCGTGGCACCTTCAGCATCACTGGGTGCAAGGCAGGGGAGCACCCCGGGCGCCGAGGCAGGCGCCCACCCCCGTTGTGGGCACCCCGAGGTGGATTTTTGGGGTGGGGTTTGTGCGTGTGTGTGTGCACGGAGAGGGGGGGCGGGGGGGGGGGGAAGAGTTTGGAGCCTGCAAATTCAGGCTCCGTAATCCGACGTCGGATGCAGTTTCCACAGCAACAGCGGGTCAGAGGGCAGCGAGGGGAGCTGCCTGCTCCGCGCCCGGCTGCGATTGTGCCGCAGCCGAAAAAGCCGCCGGGGCGAGGGGCGAGGGGCGGCCGGGAGCCGGGGCTGCGGGGGCGCGGGGGCGGCCGGGTGGGTGCTGCCGGGGGAGGCGGCGAGCGGCTCGGTGTGTGCCGCTGTCAGCAGAGATGTCACTAATTGTCTGCAGGAGCAGCAAACCCTCCTCAACCCTTGGGCAGCCGGCGGCGGGCGCGCTGCTGGGGGGTGTGGGGGGGGAGCCGTCACCTATGTGGGGCTGGGGACACGAGGGGACCGCCACCGGGCGCCGCGGGGTTCGGTGGCATGACCCCAAAGGGGTTGCCTTGGCGTGCCAGCGGTCACGGGCCTGCAGGGAGGGTGCTGGGACCCCGAGTGGGTGCCCGCGGCAGGGGGGGCAGCCCCTCTCTCTCCCTGCCCCACAGGCTCCGGCTTTGCCCCCGCGGTCGCAGCAGCACGGGGCCGAGGCGAGCGCTGGGGACACCGGGGCCACCAGGCTGGGGACAGGGCTGGGGTCCCGTCCTCCAGCCCAGGGCACGAGGCTCCCTGGGGAGAAACCAAGCCTGGGAGAGCCCCCAGCCCCGCTGCCGAGCTGGGAACGCTGCGGCCGCCCCCCCCCCCCAAAGTGCCACCACCTCTCGTGGCAGCGAGGCAGGGGCACGGCAGAGGGACGCGCACCCCTCGGGGAACACAGCAGGATGCGTGCACGGGCAGAGGGGACGCAGAACCCGCAGCCCGGCCACCACCGAGCCCTTGCACCCCACCGCGGTGACACTGGGGGACACGGAACAGGCCCCCCCCTACCCCGAGAGGTTTTTCCTCTGGTGGCACAGAGGGGACAGAGGCAGGAGCGGCTCCTCCAGCGCTTGGCTGGCTCCGGTACCTGGGAGCTGCTGGGAAGCGCTGACGCCGGCAGGAGCGGGGGGGGGGCAGCGGGGGGGCCGGGGCGAGCGGCAGCAGGGTCAGCAGAAAGCCTCCAGCTCCTGCCAGCCGCCGAGCGGGGCTTTGTTCCCGTCCTGCACCTCTCCCACCACCCCCAGCACCGAGCCGGGGGGGACCCTCTCCGGGATCCCGTGGTTTTTGGGGAGCGAGGCAGCGGGAGGAGGCTCGCATCGCTGGGGATGCGTAAAGGGGGGGGGGGGCGGGGGTTTGTTGTGCCCCCAAGGTGGGGTGAGCAGGGGGAGGTGAGGCTTGGGCGGGATCCGAATCCAACCCAAGTCCCTGCGATAGAATGGGGGACACGGTGCAGGGGGGGTGGAGGCAGCGCAGCCCCCCTCTGCCGTGTCCCCTGGTGGTCCCTGGGCATCGCCCCATCCCCAGCTGCTGCCCCCAGTGCCTGGCCGTGCCCAGGGGAGGGGCCGGATCCTGCTCCCTGCTCTCTCAGCACCCTCCTTGCTCAGCCAGGAGCTGGGGGCACTGGGGGCAGCTCCCGAGACCACCAGCCCCGGCCCCACGGGCAGCAGCGGTGGGACAGAACCCGGCCACCATGAGCACAACACCTTCACGTGGCAGGAGAGAGGGAGGAAGAGGAGGGAAGGGAGGGATGAAGGCGATGGGATGCTGCCCAGGACCCACCGAGCATGGGGACAGGCACCCTCCTGGGGACAGCCAGCAGCAGAAATGGGGACAAAACCAGTGTTCCCAGCACATGCAGCCAACAGGGACTGGGAGGTACGCAGAGCGCAGCCCGCTACCTCCACCGCAGCGTGTCAGCGGGGTGGGGGCACCAAGCTGTGACCCCCGGGCACCCCCCTGTGGGGTGACAGCACCGGGGACAAACTCCAGTCCCCAGGCAGGCACTGGGCAGGTCCCTGCAGCACTGGGGACTCTCCCGGTGCTTTTGGCTGGGATTTCCTGCGGGGCCGTGGGTTCGGCGGTGTCGCAACGCTCCCCGAGCCCTGCTCCGTCCCTGCGCGCCGCCAGCTGCGTGGGGCTTTGCAGAGCTCCCAGGGCGGCGCTGCCAGATGGGGCCGTGACCGCAGCGCCCGCCCAGTACGGCTTACTGGGCATACTGGGCATCCTGCAGCTGGCAGCTGGCACCGGCTCGACGCAGCTCGCCTGGTTTCAGCGCTGCCTGGGGCTCTCCTGTCCCCCTGCATCCCACCAGGAGCCCTCCAGCTGGGGCGCAAACACACCCTTGGGTGCAAACGCAGACCTGGGTGCGAATCCATTGCCAGGCCAGGTACAAATCCAGCCCCGGATGCAAACCCGTCATTGGATGCAAACTCCTCCCCAGGTGCAAACCCATCCCCGGGAGCGCATCCATCGCCGGGTGCAAATCCAGCCCCAGTTGCAAACCCATCCCCGGGTGCAAACCCATTGTTGGGTGCAAATCCAGCCCCAGATGCAAACCCGTCCTTGGATGCAAGCCCAATCCTGGATGCAAACTCATCCCTGCGTGCAAAATCCCTTGATGCAAACCCAACCCTTGACGCAAACCCAGCCCTGGATGCAAACCCATCCTTGGGTGCAATCCTACTCCTGGGTGCAAACCCAGCCCTGGGTGCAAACCCAGCCCCGGCTGCACATCAGACCCACGGGTGCTGCGCCCCACGACATCGCCCTCACCCCAAGCCCCTGCTCCCAGCACCCTACTCCTTCCCTTCCCGTCTGCGCCACCGCAGCCCGGTGCCACCCCGTCCCCCCGCGCGGCGCTGCCGGTCCCCTTGCTGCCAGCCTCGCCCTCCGGATACAGCAGACAGGTCTCCCCCCGCCCCCCCCCCCCGCCCCGGCTCCCTGCTCGGCGTCTGGCTGAGCTAAGCGTATTTAGCGCTTTTAATTGTTCTTAATAAATCAATCCCGCCAGCCCCTTAAATCATTTTTGTGGCTTCCCTCTCAGCCGTCCCCGCGGCTGCGCTTGTGTGGAGCCTGCTGTCTGCAGCGCTGCCGGGGGGGAGCACCCGGCGATGGGGTGGGGGGGCCGGGTGCACCCACCCTGCCCATCCCAGCACCCCTTTGCTGGGTGCTCGGCCCCCTGCTGGGGCGCTGTGCGGGGTGCCCGTGCCTCAGTTTCCCTCCCCGTCGGGGCAGGCTGGCGGCTTGCCCTCTCCGTGCTCTGCGCCTTCGGTGGCCCCGACGCCGCTGCGATTTGGGGGGGCGCAGGAGGGGCGCAAGCCCCTCACCTTGCTGCGGGCTGGCTCTGCGCCTGCCCACCCCGGGGAGATGCAGGGCTGGGCACAGCACCCTCACCCCCCGCCCCAGCACCTGCAGCCCCCGTGCCTCAGTTTCCCCCTCCCCAAAGCTCACCCCAGCGCCACGGGGACCGGCGACGAGCAGGGGCCACGCGGGCTGCGCCACGCACCCGATCCCGCGGCACCCCCCGACCCACCCAGCCCCTCGCCCACCCTCCCCACCCCATCCCAGCACCCAGCACCCATCCTGCACCCCTCCAGCACCCCTCCAGCACGCCGCAGGGCCGCCAGCCCCGGGAAGGGGGACCACGTTGGGACGCTTTCGGAGCCGGGGGGGACACCGGGTACCCTCGGCGGGCGCCCCGGGGCTGTGCCACGAAACAGCCTGCGCTGGCTTTGGGCGGAAAACAAACCCTGCAGGGCTTGGAGGGAGAGAGCTAACCTTGACACAGTTGCAGCAGTCACTAATAGCAGGCAATATGCCTGTTCTTGGGGGACTGTTGCAGTTGCTAAGATACTGGCAGCCGTGTGAATGGAAATGGGTCAGTAAACCTGTGGAGAGATAGTGTGACACTGTAACCAGCACAGCTGTTGCAGCCTACATCGAAATCCCACCCTTTCAATATTTATCACTCCCGCCTTCGGCTCCTTCCTCGCAGCAATTTTCCACGTTGCCTCCCCGCTCCCCGGGCTGCCGAAGGCGCCCGAAGCCTCGCGCGGCAACAGCGGTAGGGGAAGGAGGAGGAAGAGGAGGACGACGCGGGACGAAGGAGCCGCCACGGGTCCGGGGAGCGGGCGGGGAGGGAAACCCAAGCCCCCCTCGGCCGGGGCTCCCCCAGATCCCCCCCCCACCCCCCTTCGCCAGCAGGATGGAGCCGGTTCTCGGCGAGGTTTAACAGGAAACAGGCTGTAATCCCCCCGGTAGGAAAACGGGTGAAAAGGTCGATTTGCTCCTGCCCCTCGCTGAGGCTCTGCTGAAATTACACACTGCGGCGGGGAGCGGTGCTCGCGCCCGGCCCCTCCGGCCCCTCCGGCCCTTGTTCCTGCTGCGGCCTCGAGCGGCGGCCACGTGGCTGATGATGGCTCGGGGCTGGGTCTTGCACACGCGTGTGCACCCGCGAGGGGCTTGCACGTGTGTGCGCAGCCGTTCCCGTCACCTATCATGCCAGCCCCAGCATGGACGGGCGAGGAGCATGGCGCGACCCCCCGGCGCGGCGGCATCGCCCCAACGCTCCCAAACAGTCCCAGCACCCTCCCCAACAGCCCAGCGTTCCCCCAAATGCTGCAGCATCCCAATGCTCCAGCATTCCCCTAAATGCTCCAGCGTCCCCGAAGTACTCCAGCAGCCCCTAAATACGCCAGCAGCCCCCGAAATGATCCAGAATCCCAAATACTCCAGGCTACCCCCAAATACTGCAGCATCCCAGATATTCCAGCATCCCCCAAATGCTCCAGAATCCTCCAAATCCTCTAGCATACCCCCAAAATGCTCCAACATCCCAAATACTCCAGCGTCCCCCCAAATGCTCCAGCATCCCAAATACTCCAGCATCCCAAATATTCCAGCATCCCAAATACTCCAGCATACCCCCAAAATGCTCGAGCACCCCAAATGTTCCAGTACCTGAAACACTCCAGCAACCCAAATCCTCCAGCATACCCCCAAAATGTTACAGCACCCCAAATGCTCCAGCATCCCAAATACTCCAGCATACCCCCAACGTGCTCCAGCACCCCAAAATACCCCAGCATCCCAAATATTCCAGCACCCCAACTGCTCCCGCATCCCCTCAAGCACGAGGCCCTGGTGCTGCGGTCCTGACCCCGACGCGTGTGGGATCCCCGTCCCTGCTGAGCTCCCTGCGGCGTTTGGGGCCATTCCAGCCCGGATGGGGAGCACGGGGGGAGCCGGGGTGCTGCGGCGTGGGGCTGAGCCGCGCGGGAGGACCGCGCCGCTTGCCATCCCCGTCCCCAAACCGCTCAGCCCTGGCCCCCGGCCAGGTGTGGGGCAGGAGCGGGGGGGACCCGGCCAGCGGTGTCCCCAGGCGGCCACGTCGGGCTGGCTCCCGCCCGGACCCTGCCGGGGAGGAGGGAAGGAGGAGGAGGAGGAGGGCGAGAACATCTGGTCGCAGGGAAGAGGGACAGTCCAGGAAAATGTGCAGAGCTGTTGGAAGAGGCCCTCGCCGCGGAGGCTGGGGTGGAGCGAGGCCGGCCTCCCTCCTGCGCCGCAGCTGCGCCGGGGCTCGGCGGGGAGCGGGGGCACCGGCACGGGCAGGGGCAGGGGCTCGCTGCGCCCCCAGCCCTCCGTCCCCCGAGGGAAAGCTGAGTCCCAGAGCGAGCAATAACGTGATTTTGGGCTTGCGTCAGCAGGGTCAGCACCGCCACATCTCCTGGGCGCATCCCTTGCGCCTGGCGATGGCTCGAGGAGCGCGGGGCGGTCGGGGCGGATTTACATGGCACGGCACTCGGCACCCCAGGGGGGGTCGAGCGGGGAGGGGAGAGGTGCGGAAAGGTTGTGGCGAGCCCGCGGCGAGCTCGAGCTCGCCTCCTCCCCAAAGGCGCTGGCTGCCACCCCCCCCGCAGGTGGCTGGAGCAGAACGGTTGGTATGGAGACAGGGAAGCGCGGGCTGGGTAAGGTGACATTCGCCAGATGCCAGGTTCACACTCGCTCCAGCCAGTGGGCCCCCCCCAGGCCACCTCCCCGCCGGCCACCCCCAGCAAACACCAGGCTGGCGGTGCCCCCAGCAGGGCCACGTGTCCCCGAGGGGACGGCGGGGCCGTGGGGACAGCAGGGGACAGCGGAGAAGGGCCCCCCCCCACCCCACCACCATGGCACGGCGTCGCAGAGGGGACAATCAGCGGCTGGTGGCTAACGAGGCAGAAGCCACCTTTGGGCCGAGCAGGGGTTTTGCGCCTCCTGCCCGGGCAGGGTGACACCGCGCGAGGCTGTCCCTTGTCACCAGGGTGGGGGGGTCCAAGGTGCAACCCCCGCCCCCCCCCGCCTCGGTCGGTGCAACCAAAGCCCTGGTGCCGTGGCGGTGCTGGAGATCAAAGGGCCGTCAGCCGGCGCGGTGAGCGGGGCCGGGACAGATTCCCGTCACGCAAGGGGCCGGGGGGACCTCATCCGTGCCGGGCAGGGAGGCTGGGGGCACGCAGCCGGTGAGGGGCCGGGGGGAGCGGGCCTGGGGGGGGGGTGGGGGGGGCCCCCGCTGCCAGCCCACACAAAGCGCCTCCGGCCGCGCTCCCCACGCCCCCTGCCCCCGGCTGCTGCTCTCTGACCCCCGTGCAGGGGAGGCTGGAGCCTGCTAATGAGCTCAGCGCCTGCTCAGCATCCCCGGGCCCCCGCAGCCCCCGGCAGGTGTGGGGGGCACGGCTCACCCCGGAATCGGGGGGGGGGCGGGGGGGGCCGCGTGGCCCGGAGTGGATGCGAACGGGACGCAGGCGGCGACGGGGCCGCGTGATCGGGCTTCGGGCACCGCTCACGGTGCTGTGCCTCCTCTGCACCCCCTCGGCCCCCCCGGATGCCCCCCACCCGCTTTGCTAGGGATGCTCTGCACGGGCACAGCATCCCCCTGGGGCACGGGGACACCCGGCGGTCACAACGGGGGGCGCACACACACGGCCCCCTCTGCTCCCCGCTCCCTCCGCTGCATCCTTCTCCTTCCTCCTCCTCCTCCTCTCCGCCCTGAAGCAGGAGACAGCCCTCGCCGCTCGGCTGAGCGCCACCGAACTCCACTTCCAGATTTTCAGAGCGACCTCCTGGCTACCTGGATCCGGCGCTGCTCGATGCCCCCTCTGATCTCTCCTCCCCTCCGGCCCCCCCAGCATCCCCGAGGGAGCCCCCGGCGCGGAGCGGGATGCAGGGGGAGCTGCGAGAGGAGAGGTCAGCCTGCACCTGGACGCAGCCTCGCCGCGCCGCGGGGGCTCTGCCGCCCGCCCCCGGTGGCTTTTGGGTTTGTTTAACCCAGCCGCCGGGCCCACGCGGGCGAGGAAGAGGAGGGAGCGCGATGAAGGGCGCCTCGCAAAGCGCTCGCACCTGGGCACCCCGAAGGTGGTGCCCACGGGGATGTGCCCGTCCTCCCAGGCTGATGCCTGAGCAGGATTCAGCCCCGTGGGAGAGGTGCAGGGTGCGGGATGTGGCCCCGGCTCCCCACGTCCCCCAGCGTCACCGACCCCACGTCCCCCAACGTCACCGACCCCACGTCCCCCAGTGTCACCGACCCCACGTCCCCCGGCGTTGCCAACCCCACGTCCCCCGGCGCCGCGCCACATAACCGGGGGAAGGCTGGGGAGGGGGGGGAGAAAGAAGGGAGGGAAAGACGTAAAAGCCCCAAAATATCCCAAACCCGTGCTGGGGAGGGGGAGGAGAGCAGGGCGGCGAGGGGCCCGCGGCGGCGAGGCAGCACCGCAGGGCACCGCCAGCCTCCGGCCGAGCCCTGCCTTCAAAAAGCGAGCGGAAAAAACCCACCGACAGGCAAACAGATGGAAAAAGCACCGAAGCGCCAGGTCCGTCCCCCCCCTCCCCCCCCACCTCCCCGCCGCCCAAAGCCCCCAACCCCTCTGCCCCCTGCCCGCGGGTTGTTCCAAGCCCTCCGCTCCCCCCGGCACCCTGCTCCCCTCCGCTCTCCCTTGCACTCTGGTATTTGGTGTGTTCCTCAGCTGCAGGAAATTCCTGATGCTCTCCATCATGCAGGCTGCGCTCGCATCCCCCGCCCTGCCAAGGCTCCCCTCCAAAGGACAGACATGTGCTGGACATCCAGCGCACACGACGGCAGGAATCTCTCCCCTCCCCGCCGCGGCCGGGGATTTGCTCTCCCGCTCGCCTGCGCCTTTTCTCCTCTCTCTCTCTCTCTCTCTCTCTCTCTTTCTCTCTCTCGCCTTTTTATTTTAAACTCCAGCCCTGCAAACGAGCCCCCTCCTTCCCCGCGAGAGCTGGCGGGAGGCTGCGGGCGGGTGGCAGTGTCTGAAGCAACCCAGCCCTGGCCGTTCCCCTGCCTGCCTTTTTCCCTCCGTCTCTCTCTCTCTCTCCGCGAGACCGCTCCTGATCTTATTTTAATTCGTCTCAGACGGTGTTGGAGTGTTATTTTAAGAGAGAGGATATGCACAGACATTGTGTTTTCTGCTTTTTCCTGGCCCCAAGCCAGGCTCTCTGGGCTGTCAGCTACCCACTGTGTTGCAGTCACGTGTGGGAAGAGGCAGCCAGAGCCAGCCTCACAACTCCTGGTAGCAACATGGAAATCAAGTGTGCACTTTCTTCCCTCTGTATGTGTCTGTATTATTAATAGCGTCTCTCTCCGTGAGTTATCCATAATGTATCTTAATACCTGTCCGTCTCTAAATGATGTATTACGGTGTGCACGCACAATGGCGGCGGTGCCACTCGGGGGGAAGGCGCCGTGCCGGTGCCGGCAGCGCCCCGGGGTGAGGCACGGCTGCGATCCTGCCCCACGGACACCGACGCCGGGTGCTGGGAGCCCACGCAGGGACACAAACCCGTCCCACAGGGCCCACACAGGGACACAAACCCGTCCCACGGGGCCCCACCGGGGCCAGCCCGGCGGTCACCGTTTGGCCAGGCTGGGGACGTCGCGGGGACGCAGCGAGCCGCTTGCGGTGCCAGCACCCCTGGGTGCTGGGGGCTTCGAGGCTCCCTGACAACACCCCACAGCTGGCAAAGACAAGGCTGGAACGGGGAGCAGGCAGACGTGGTCTCTCAGAAAGGCTCGGGGGCATTTTGGGGGCTCAGAGCTGAGCAGAGCCTCCCCCCACGACCAGACCCTTGCAGTGCCCAGCAGCCAAGTCCCCACGCGGCGGCTGCCTCATGCTGCCCTTCCCCGGGTGGCTTTGGTCCCCTGTTCCCATCACGTCCTGGGGACGTTAGGGCAGGGACAGGGCTGGGCGCCTCCCCACGCACCAGTAACGCTGACACCCGCACGTATTATCGATAAATACTGAACCCCCACACCCCCCCGTACCCGTACAGTGCGCAGGTGGGTGCACGAGCGTGCCCACACGCGCATCACACGCACGCTCGCGGCACCACCTCGACACGCAGACCTTGTCCCAGCCTCCACATCGCTGCCCGGGCACGGGGCACGTCCCCAGGCGCCCTGCACCACCCACGGGTGCTGCAGCACGCTTGGGGTGCCCCTCGCTCCCCACAACGTGGCAGCACCCCAACCCCGAGGGTGTCCCGGGGCCGACGGGAGCAGGAATCCAGCAAAGCGAACGGGGAGCTCGAGGCTTTGCGTTTCTGGATTCTGGTTCCCGTTTCTGCTCCCGGCTGTTTCCATGGAAACTGGCGTCGGACCTGGGAAAATAAGGTTAGGGTTTGCAGAGGAGGCCCTCCGCCAGCGCCCGCCCGCCAGAGGGGCACGCGCCCGGGCACCCGCCTGCTCCTGCACCGAGCCACGGTGCTCGGGCCCGGGGGCTGAGCGGCACCGGCGCGCTCCGGCATCCTTCCTCCTGGGGTGCCAGGATCACGCCGGGTAATCTGGGGACCCGCAGTGCCAGCCCTGGTGGCCTCGGTTCGTCCCAGCGCAGCCGGTGGCGCAGGGAGGTGGCAGCGACCAAGGCTGCTCGGGAGGGACGCAGCCAACCCGTGTCCCTGCCCTTGCCATCCCTGCGGGACCCCGCTCTCGTCCCACCGCTCCAAACCCATCTCGGCTCAACCCTAACGGGAACTTTGCAACGACGCCCAGCTGCCTGTGATGCCCCAGCCAGCCCCACCGGCACAGGTACCACCAGGACGGTCCCCAAAAGCACCCGCTGTCCCTGGCACACCGCTGGTGGCCCCGCTGTCACACCGCCAGGGCTGTACCCGTGGGTTTTCCACGTACCCGGTGCCCTCCGGGAGCCAGGCCCTCCCCTTCCCCGGTTCAGGATCCCCATTTTTGCTCTTGGGAAGGTGGGGAGTCGGCGCGGGGAGAGAATGAGGACACGGCACCTCGGGGGAGCCGTGAAGACTAATGAATGGAGGCTTTTAAAAAGCACTTTGAGTGAGAAGGGCTAGAGTAGGAACTAATTATTCCTCCTGCGTGCGCACACACTTGTACGCACACGCGGGCGCGTGCACGCGCGCGCAGGCGTCCTGCTGTCTCCGGGAGTCGCAGCTGCAAAATCGCAGCAAACCCCAGCACCCAGCACCATGGCAGCAGCATCCTCGCCAATCAGCGCCGCCTCAGCCAGCACATCCCCTCCGAGGCGCTGCTTTGCCTCCTGCCCCCTGCTCTCCCGTGCCCCCCGGCGCAGCCACGTGCCCCCCTGCTCCCCCCAACCCCCCCCCCCCGGTTTTGCTGCCGCCGCCTGCCCAGCCCTGGCGCAGCGCTCGGCCGCGAGCCGATGGCACGGGGCGCCGCTCGCCCTCCTCTCCTCCTTCTTTTCGCAGCGCCTGCTGGTTTTTTGGAAGGGTTTCCTCCGCCCCCCTCCCCGTTTTATTAACAAGCCGCCATTTTACGGCGCTCGAAGGCCGGCCGCTCCCCGGGGATGGACGGCACCTGGCGCCCGGCTCCTCGCCGCCCCGCGCAGGTGCGACCCCGCGCGAGGCCGGCGGCACCGGCCCCTCCGCGGGCGCAATTATGGGCTGGCTTGGAGCAGAGCCCAGCCCCGCCGGAGCACGCAGCCGCCGGTGCCCCCGCGCGCCCCCGCTGCCTCCCCAGCCCCGCTGCATCTGGACGTGCCCGGCGCTGCCGCCAGCTTTGGGGCACCGGGGCCACGGGTGCCGTCCCCCCGCGGTCCCCGAGGCCGGCGCGGCGCTGAGCGCTGCACCATTTTGCATTCTGGTGCTGACCGGGCCCTGCTAACCTCCCACTCCCACCCCCACAACGGGCTGTGTTTCAGCTGCTCTTGAAATCTGTCCAGGCTGGATTCATCACAAGAGCCCTCAAGCGGCTGCAAACAAACAGAAAAAAAAAAAAAAAAAAAAAAAGGGAAAGAAAAAAAAAAAAAAAAGAAGAGGGAGCGAGAAAAGCGATCGATCGGCGCTGGGGGGCCCAAGCCCCTTCGGCGGCTCTGAACCAGCCCTGCAATGCTGCATGCCCCAAACTCATCTCCTCGAAAAGGGGCTGGGGGCGAGGGGCGTGGGAAAGGGGCTGGAGGAAGGCACCGCCGGGCATGGGAACTGGGGGCACGGGGCCGGGCCGTGCCGCCGAAGCCCCCGGTTGCGGTGTGGCGGCGGCGGTGGCACGCGGCTGCTCCTCCGCTGCTCTCCCTTCCCTGCGGAGCCGGGCTCGCGCCGCTCTGAAACTTCCCTCTTGTGGTTACTGCAGTTAAAAAAGCAAACAGGAGGCTTGGGCGCATTAAGAAAGAAATAGGAAATCGCGCGGATTGGAGCGCGGGGGCCGGGGCTGGGGTGCGCCCTGTGCCGGCTGCACCGCGGCCGGGAGCTGGGGACGGGGCACGGGTGGGGACGGGGCTGGGGGACAGGGCACGGGGCGAGCCCACGCCCTGGGGAGGACGAAGAGGGCTTGGTTCATACGGGGCCGGGAAAGGTGGCAGGGCCGTGCCGGGCACCCGGGCGCTGTTTCCCCACCTGGGCCCGGCCCGGCTGGGAGTTAAGGGCCAGGAAAGCGATCGCCGCCACCGCCGCCCCGGTGGGAATTGCTGCCACGGGAGACGCCAGCTCGGGTTGCTGCGCCGGGGTTTTTAAGAGGGGGCTGGGTCGTTTTTACCACCGCCAACGATCCCGGCCGTGACCGCCACGCTCCAGCTCCGTGCCCGGCGTCCCGTGCTCTGCGCGGGGCTCGGCCCGAGCGGTGCTGGTTCAAGGCACGGCTGCCGCAGCACCGACGGCCGACACGGCGCCGTGCTGGGCACCGGGCAGGAGGAGCGTGGTGGCTGCAAACCCCCGGGCTCGGCGTTTGCAGGAGCTGCACCGGGGGTTTTTGCAAAGGTGCCTTCGAGCCCGAGCCTCCCCGGCGGCCGCGCGGCAGGCGGCCGTGCTGCAGGACCGCCGCCACCGAGCCCAGCTCCTGCTGGCTGATTAGCAGAGCCGCACGCGGAGATTTACTGCTAATTACCCGCGCCGCAGTTGTGCTCGCAGGCCTGGGCACGACTAGGGACACGGAGGGGCTCGGGGGGTGAAAGGGGCGGCTGAGCCCCCGGCCAGGCACGCTGCGGTGCTGGGGGCTCAGCCCCCCGCTGCGTTGTGCCACCAGGGTGGCCGTAGCTTGAGATAATTTTGTGGTGGGTTGGAGAAAAGCACCAGAAGGTGGAGGGGATGCCGTTTCGGATAGCACCACGCACCTGCCCCCGTGGCCGGGGAGCCCCGTGGGTCCCACAGCGCTGACGGGGACGGCGGGTGGTGGTGGGACCGCGGGGGGCTGCCAGGCGCCCATCGCCCATCGGCCAGGTGGGGATGCCTAAGGACCCTGAGTCACCCAGCTGAGAAGCAGCTGAGGGGGTTCTGGGGGCTGCTTCCCTGCTAACTGCAGCCCACGGGAAGCAAGGGGCTGCTCAGCACCCCGTGGGGACCGATCCTGCCCCCCTCTCTTGCCAGCCCTGTGGCTTCTGGCTCTCCCTCCGCCTGCAGGCACGCACCGAGCGCGGCACCAGCCGTCCTCCTGCCGTCAGTACGCACAAACTGGGCTGAGCCTGACCCTCCGAGCTGGGGGGGGCACTGCCAAGGAGATCTCCGACCCGGGGGACTGCTCCAAGCCCGAGCCTCCCTGCCACCCATGCCCACCCCAATCCCACACGGGGTCAGCTCACCGCCCCGGTGCCAGCGCGCCCGCTGCGCCCCTCGCTACCATCAGCCCAGGGGTGCAGGTGCTCACGTCCTGCGCCCAGCACCGCACAGACAGCCCTAACAAAGACCTGCCGCAGGACGGGGTGTTTGGTGGCAGCATCCCCCAGCCCGTCACCCTCCCGCAGACCCACCGGTGTCCCCCCCCATGCCCCCGCCACCCCGCCGCCCGGCAGGAGGAGAGGGGCGCGGGGCCGGTGCCGGCACTGCAGGGCTCCTCTTCCTCCCGCAATGTCAACCTGCTGCTCTGCACCCGCCAAGGCTGCCCTTGGAAAAGCTGTCGGCTGCGCTGGCTGGGCTGCCAAGCCCAGGACAAGCTCTTTAGCTCGGCTCTGCCAGAACAGATGCCTGGCCTACTGTAATTCTTCCTAGCGTGGCCGGGGAGGGGGGGAGCAACCTCATTGAAGCACTGCAGAGGCTGCTCCTCCAAAGCCCACCCGCCGCAGCGCCGTTTCCCCAAGGGGGGGGTTGGGGGGGGACCCCAAAGGCTCGGGCGCAGGGCAGGGTGGCCCGAGGGGCTCCTCGGGGACGCTGGGTGACGCTGGAAGGGCCGGGCGGGGAGGGAGGGGAGGCGGCGCACGGCGGGAGGACGGCGACGCGCGGCGCGCGCTGGAGCAAAACGCGGCTCTGCCGCCAGCTGGGGAGGAGAGAGCGACCCGCTGCAAGGACAAGTGGGAGCCGCCAGCTCCGTGCCACCGGTGTCCTTGCAGCCGCTCGCCTGCTTCGTGTCGACGCTCCCCGCGAAACAAAGATCCCGTTCTCATGGCAATGTCCTCTGCGGCACAGGCAAAGAGCAACGCGCGGCGCAGCCAGCGGAGCCGTGGGGAGGAGAGAGCCGAGTTCAAAAGGGGCCGGAGGAACGGTTGCCTGCGCCGCTCGGGAGGGTTCGCGCTCCTTCGCACGCTCTCTGCAGGTTTCTCCCCGTGCAAACCCCCCCCCGCGCCGCACCCGAACCCCCCCGAGCCGCCCCCGAGCCGCTCGGCCATGAGGGCAGGAGCTCGGAGAGCCCGACGGGAAGGGGCCGCGCCGCAGCCATAGCGCGGCACGAAGCAGGCCGGCAGCGTTTCCACAAAGACAGTTTCTTCCACTGGCTGCAGTTTGGGGCTGCCAAAAGCCAAAACAAGAATGGAAACATCCCATTTCACTGGCCAAAATTCAACGCAGGTTTTTTTTTTGTGTGTGTGTTTTTTTTTTTTTTCTTCTTCTTTTTTTTTTTTTTCTTTCCCTCGTCTTTGGTTAGGAACGGAAATTCCCTGCCATGAAAACATGACGAAACCCCAAACCAAAACACAGCTTGGAATGAAACCTTCGCCCGGGTCCCTGGGGATGCCGTGCGGGGCAGGTCCCGGGGCTGGGGCTCGGTGCGCGGGGGGACCGAGTCCGGATGTCGGCGCCAGCGCCGGCCCCACGCGCGGCAGGGGAAGTCGTGCTGGGGGATCTCTCCAGCGGCCGATGTGCTTCCCCCTCCGTGCGCCTTTGGGGTGAGGCCACCACTTCCCATCCCCGCTCTGCGCTGCTGCACCTCGAAAACTGCACGAGGGAGCTGGGGACGGGCCCGAGCAAGGGCTGCTCTGCACATTGGGAAAGCCAGAGGGAGGTGGGTCCTGCCCGGCCCTGGTGCAGCGCAGCCCCCCTGGGTGCCCAGCTCAGGGGGTGCCGGTTTCTGGCTGTGCTCGGCTCCTCTGCAAAAGCAGCCGCTGGGAATGGGCTCACCCATCACGTCCCGGGGTGCTTGGGGCCGGCAGAGCCCCAGGCATCGCCCCTGCAGCTGCACCCCACCACCGCACCCCGGCGCCGTCCCTTTCCCTGCCCGCGCCCAGCTCTGCTTTCAGCCAGATGTTCGGCCGCAGGATGAAACAGCTCTTCCCGCCCCAGCCCCTGCCGTGGCTCTCTCCGGCTCCCGTTCCGGAGGCTGGATCCGGCCACGCAGGCTGAATAAGGCTCTGCCTTTGTCCGGCTCCCCCCGCCGCGCTTCCCCTTATCTAGCCCAGCCGCCTTGCCAAGACCACGAGGCAGCGGGGAGGACGCGGCGAGCAGGGAGAGGCTGTGCCGGCGCCTCCCGGGGCCGTTAACTCTTCTCCTGCCCCGTGCACGCTCACCCGGCCCCGTGCACGAAGCCCCCGGGGGACCACCGGCCCCTTGCCGAGCGCAGCCGGCCCCTCTCCACCCCTGCGTGCTCCCCAAACGCAGAGCATCCCCCCAGCTCCGCGCCGAGACACCTGGCCGTGCACACCCCGCCTGGTTCCCGGGGACACCGAGCATCCCCGGGAGCTGCTGTGGGGCTCGGGGTGGGCACGGGGCCCCTCGCCCCGCAGTCCGTCAGGCGTCCTCGGGGGCAGAGCGGAGCCCGGCTATCTGTCTGCAGCGCTCCGCGCGCAGCAATTAACCTCGAGAGAGCAGCCGCGGCTCCTGCCAAGAACCACATTAGGTGTGTGTGGCAGTGTCTAGACATGCAAGAGACCAGAGGCCTTGATCTGTAGGAAGGCGGCTCAGTCCCTTCCCCCCCCACCCCCAGCCAGGCGCCCCCTGGCCCCCCTCCCGGCCTTGGCACGGGGTTGAGCCGGCCCCGGCCAGCCCTGGGGCTGCTTTTCCCAGCCGGGACCACCGAGCGCCGGGCACGGGGATGTGTGGGGTGAGGCTGAGCCCAGCCCCGCATCCCTCGGCACTGGCACGGCTTGCAGCAAAGAGCCCCGTGCTGCCTTCGAAAGCATCGCCCTGCCCCTTGGCACGGCACCGCGCTGGGTCCCCGTGGTGCCGGACCCCTCGCACGGGCTGCGGGTCCCCAGAGCTGTCGGGAGGAGGAGGAAGGTGGCTGCAAGCTGCACCCAGCCCATCTCCCCGCCGGGAGACGCAACAACCATCCCAACCATCCCAACCATCCCGGGGGAGCCGGCAGCAACCCCCCCGGTGCCAGGCGAGCCGTGGAGCCGAGGACGGAGCTGGGCAGGGACCCAGCTCGACGCCTCCCAGCGCCCGTACCCGATGCACTCGGCCACGCCGCCCGTCCCGACGCTGCCATCCCGGTGAGCGGGTGGGTGCTAGAACCCCTTTTCCCCGGGCAGGGTGCTGCAGGGACGGGATGGGCACGGCGGGGATGGGTGGGATGGGTCCTCGCCCCCTCCCGGAGCCCCTCGCCCTCGCGCCCCCAACACCCCCTGCTCTCACCTCCCGGGTGCAGCCACCCCAGACGGCTGCAGGATGCTAGGGAGAAGAGATTTTCCCGACGTTAATTAATTAAAATAAACAGCAAATTAAATACAGCAAAATTAAAATAGCTCCGGAAATTAATTTTCAACAAAACCCACCTGGAAAGGCTGGATATTTAAAGAATTAATGGAGCCCTCTGAGACCATAAAGAACCGCTGAGCTCCCGGCATCCACCAGCCCCCTCCGAACAACCCCGGCCTCCCCGGGGACCCCAGGCCATGGGGAAATCGGGACGGCACCCCTGCTCGGAGCCCACCCTGAGCCCACATCCCTCGTCCCCTCGTCTGGGCGCTGCCTGCGTGGCCCCGCTCGGAGCCGCCTCGCCGCGCGGTCGCACGTGCCTGCGTGCTGCTGTGCAAGTGCGAGGCAGGGAGGGAGAGGAGGGATGCGGATGAAGGCTGGGGACGCGCCGGCCCCACTCCTGGCACGGCGCAGCACACGGACGCTGCTGCCTGCTTCTCTCCCCGGACACGAGAGCAGGGAGCGAGCACCGCTGGATGGCAGGACCCGCTCCGGCGTGGCACGGCACCCGCATGGGGACATCCCCTCCCGGCCAAAACCTCCAAAAACCGGGCTCCCCAAAGCTCTCCCCAAGCCTAATCCCATAGCCGAGGCAGGATTAATAGCAAACAGGCGGCGGGGCTGGGCAAAGCTCCTTACCAGGCGGCACCCATCGGCCGGGGGGCTCCCGAGGGGCTCGGCAGGGTGCAGGTCGGGGGCGCAGGGGGCGAGGTGCCGGGGAGCACCCCCAGCCCTGCCGGCTGCGGTGCCGGCGTGGTGCATGGGGCTGGAAGCCCCCTCGGCCTCCCCGGCCCCGTTTCCTCTCCCCGCAGCTGGGCGTGTGCAGAGGAGCAGCGGCAGGGAAACGCCGGCGAGCGAAAAAGCTCCGGAAGGAAACGGAGAAAGCGAGAAGAAGCCGGCAGGTGGGGAGCAGGAGGGGCCGGGGCCGCCTCCACACCCGCCTCCGAACCCCGCCGTGCCGCCCGCACCCCGAGAGTCCCACTCGGGGAAACTGAGGCACGGGGCGGGCGCGCCCCTCGCACCCCGCAGCCGGCGCTCAGCCCCCCCCCCCCCCCCTCTCCGCCGCCCCGCGAGGGAAGCGCACCCCCCGCCGCGGCCGGGATGACACCAGCTCCCCGGCCTCCTCCCGCTCCACCCTGTTCCTGCAGGAACCCAGGAGCCCCGGTGCCGGGCCCGTGGCCAGCGCCGCTGCTCCCGCCCGCGCCTCCCTCCCCGCCTGCGCCCGGGCGCCCGGGGCCGGCCCCAGCCTCGCGCCCGCACCCAGCCCGCGCAGCGCCCGCGGCGTGTCAGGGCGACCTTGGCCCGGCGCCCTGGCCGGTTTCCCCTTCATTTGCCAGCGATGCCGACGGGCAGAGGTGGAGGGCGATGGATTTTTTTTTTTTTTTTTGGGGGGGGGGGGGGGTCGTTGTTTTTTTGTTTTTTTGGGTTTTTTTTCTACCCCCATTGGGTTTTTCGCCGCGGGCGCTGCGGCAGTGCCGGGCCGCGGGCAGGGCGGCGGTGCCGGGCGCTCCGGGGGCGCTGGGTGGCCGCTTTCCTCCGCACACAGATGGCTGTTCCGACTCAGTCGAGCGCTTGACCTAAATCTCCTCCTGATCCACGGGAGCTGCGGTCCCTCGGCAGCACAGCTCAAGGCGAGGAAGAGGAGGAGGAGAAAGAAGAGGAGGAGGAAGGGAAGCCGGGGCCAGCTGCGGACCAGCGGCAGGGTCACGCCACGGGGGCCCCCACCCCGGGGCTTGGCGGAGGTGGCCGGGGGGGGTGGAAATCTCCCACGCTTCGAGCCCCGGCGCCCTCTCCCCGTGCGCCTGCGCGCCCGGCCCAGGCCGGGGCCGGGGTAACCGCCCCGGCAGCCTCGACGCCCCGGCAGCCCACTTCCTCGGCGAGGGGCCTCGCGGAGGAAGCTCCAACGGCTCGAAAGTTTCGGCTGTGACTCAGCGGCTGGCTGGGGTGGCCGGGGCCCGGCCCCAAGCTCGCGGGGCCACGGGACCCCAGCGGTTTTGGGGGGACCGGGGGGTTTGGAGGGGGTGGGCGGGGGATTTTTGGGCTCCCCAGACGAGGGCTGTCTGCAGCGCGCCGCGCTCCACCCCCAGTGTCAGAGCAGCCCAAACCGGCTCCCAGCGACAGCAGAAAGCTTTTAAAATCCCCTACGCGCGGCATGACTCACTCCAAAGCCAGTGCCCAAAACAAGCTCCGACACGGAGAGGAATGGAGACGGCAGAGATGCTGGGGGCGGGCAGGAGGGGCTGGGGAGGGCCGGGGAGGGGGGAAAGGGGGAAGAGAGAGGGAGACAGAAGGAGGCAGAGAAAGAGAAGAGGCAGAAATAACAGCATCTGAAACTCTGCCTGCTGGAGGCTAATTGGTTCCGGCACAGCCTGGTTTGTTTGGCAATGTTTCCTCTAATCCTTCAGGCTCTGCGCTCCCAGCCCCAGAGACACTCGGGGACATCTCTCCGCCCGGCACCGACACCCGGCCAGCGCCTCTGCGCCGCTCGGGCCCAACGCTGCCACCCCCCCCCGGGACGGGCACCGCCTGGCCTGGGGTCTCCCCGGTCCCCCCGTGCCGGCTGGCGAGCGGGGAGCACCCCAAGGTGGGGGCACCCGCAGCCCCCTTGGGCCGTGTTGGGCGCGAGGATGCTCGGAGGCGGGTGCAGGAGGCGGCCGGGGCGAGCGGGGCGGCAGAGGGAAGGGAAAGGAAGGGAAGGGAGAGGAAGGGAAGGGAAGGGAAGGAAAGGGGGGGCCCCACGGCCCAGCATGGCCGAGCCAGAGCACTCGCCAAGAGTCGGCAGCTTTGTTCCAGGTGCCGGCTCCCTTTTTTTCATTAGGCTAATGGGATGCGGATGCATTATTCCATTCCACATGCTGCTAATGAACCACTCAGGCCAGTGCATTTGCATTAATGTGCAAAGCACTGGAGGAGGGTGGAGTGGCTGCATCTGGCCAAGCCTGACCTTCCCGCGCCGCCCAGCCTCCCCGACGCACGGCCCCGGCAGCCCCCGAGTGCTGCCGCGCTCCCGCGGCTCCGCGCGGACCCTTGATCTCCCCGGGACGGCTCCGGCACACATTCCAGGACACATTAACCAACCTTGAGCCCCAGTGGCCCCAAGCACGCTGCTGTTGCAGCGAGGTGGCCGCCCGCTGGGCTCCATCACCCTTCCCCGCACAAATCCTGGCCAGGTGCTGGTGCCCCGGGTGTTGGGGACAGTGGCATCCCTCCTGCACGCCCTGACACTCCCCGGGACGCGACCACGTCCTGCAAGGAGACCGCTCGGAGGTGCCTCCCCTTTCCCAACCACGAGCCCCAGTCCCGTGTGTGTTTGCAGCAGGACCCCCCCAGGCTGCCCTCCTGCCTGGTGCTGTGCGAGGGGAGCGGGGGGCTGTGTCCCCCCCCTGCCCGGACCCCCCCCGGTGCTGGCACTCAGCGCCAGGCGCGGGCGTCATCGGAGCCCTTCGGTTGTTTGTTACAGCTCCCAACTGCCTCCGTCCCCGGAGAGGTTTTGAAGGCGAGTGACCCAAGAACTGGAATGCGCAAAGCCTCCAGCAAACAGAGCCAGCTGCCTGCGCCCGCGCAGGGGGGGCGGCAAGGGGAGAGCAGCCAGCCCCGCGGCACGGCACGGCACGGCATGGCACGGCACGGCGCTGCATAGCACGGCACTGCACGGCACGGCATGGCACTGCACGGCACGGCACAGCGTAGTAAAGCACGGTGCAGCACAGCACAGCACGGCGTGGCACAGCACAGTGAAGCACGGCACAGCGGGGCATGGCACGGCACGGTGCGGTATGGCACGGCACAGCGTGGCATGGCACGGCGCCGCACGGCACGACGTGGCACAGCATGGCACGGCACAGCACAGCACAACGTGGCACGGCACGGCACAGCCCCACGCACGCGGGATGCACGGCCCCAGCCCGCTCTCCCGGGGTGGGCAGCTGCTTGACTGGAGTGAAACGGGGCTGGCACATTCCCAGCTCCACCAGCTATTGCGAGAGGCCTCGCTCCGCCCCACCAAGCGCCTGAGCCCCCATCTCCCCCCTCCTGCCTCGCTCCCAGCCTGGTTTTTGGAGGCATGCGGGCGTCCTGGCACGGTGACGTGTGCAGGGGAGCCATGTGGGGAGGCTGCGGGGCTCCCCACCCACCTGCGTCCTCGGGGGCCTGAAGGACCTCTAGGACAGGGGACAGCACGGTGGCAGCGCCAGGCGCCCTCCCAGGTGCCAGGAGGGCTCCCAGCCAGCGGGAGGGAGGATGAGGATGGCCCTGCTCGCCCTTGGGGGGCCAGCGGGGGCACGGCGGGGTCTCAGGCAGCTCCGTGCCCGGCAAGCATGCGAAGCCCCAGCGCCCGAGCGCGTGCACGCGGGTGTCTGGGTTTGTCACAGCCTGGTGAGCAAGTTAATCTCAGGCTCCCTGACACGTGGAATAAAATCGCGATCCCGTAATGGAATTCATTCGTCTTCCTGTCCAGGCGGAGAACAAGCCCCCCGCCACCCGATGGAGCCAGGGCGTGGGAGCCGGGGCCAGGCACCCACCGGGGGGACCCTGCCAGGACCGCACCGGGACCCCACCGAGAGCTTCTGCCTGGGGACGTGCACGGGGCACCACGAAACACCCACTGCTGTGCCATGTCCCTTTCCCTGGGCACCTCGGCCACATCCACGGGGGGCAGTCGGGGTGGCCAATGTGGGCCAAACCCCCTCCGTGATCCGGGGTCCCTCCGGACGGGAGCCGGCGTGTGCGTGAGTGGGAAGGGAAACTGAGGCAGGCGGCGGTGCCGGGGCGAGGGCAATGCTGGTGGCAGGAAGAGGACACGGGACAACGTCCCTCTGCCTCCCCTCACCTGCGGTATCGGCAGCGCAGCCGGCCCCAGGGGGCTGCAGGGACGTGCTGTCCTGCGCCACCTGGCCCACGATGGCCCCGCACGGTCCCACGGGGACCAGCGTGACCCCGGGGACTGGGTCACCCAGCACATTTCCCCTGCTGACGCCGCGGCTGTACGCGCTGGAAAAAAAAAAGCCCTTTGGGGACGCCGAGCGGGCCAGGAGGCTGCAGGACAGCCCGGCTGCCATGCTGCTCCGTGCCTCAGTTTCCCCCCAGCACCCAGGGTGCCCCCTGCCCCTGGGGGTGTCCCCCCACGCACCACGGCCAGCAGCGGGCAGCACGGGTACAGGGGGGGGTCTCGCCCCGGCCACACCGGTGTCTGCACCACCTTCGAAGTCCCCTCGGACCAGAGGGACGCCGCGGGTGCCCAGCTCAGCACCCCGACCAGCAGCACCGAGCCCCAATTACGCAGCGCCGAAGGTTCGCCCGCGCTCCTGCAATGTGGGGAGGAGTAGGAGGAGGAGGAAGAGGAGGAGGAGGAGGAGGAGGGCTGCTCCTTCCCGGGCACACAAAGCCCCTTTCATAGGGGCCGCCTTTGGGTTTCCTCCACCAGCCCAGCACCTCGCTGCCTCCTGCCCTGCCAGCGCGGCGAGGCGGGGAGGAACGCTGTGGGGGGAGCGGGGCCGGGTGCCCAGGGCCCATCCTGGCCCTCGGGGCAGCGCCGGGCACCGGGATTGTCCCTGCCGGTGGCCACGGGAGCACTTCGGGATCCCGCACGCCCTGCGAGGAGGCAGCCCCCCGGGGCTCAGGCTGGGGGATTTGGGTGGCCCCTTCCCTCGGCTCGACCCTCCCTGTAATTTTCGCCTCCCGTCAGCTTTTAATTACACCCCTAATAAAAGTGGCTTGCAGGAAAACGGGAGCTTTGTTGCTTGGGAGCTCATCTGCTCCCGCTGCTCCTTCCCCGCTTTAAACCCTAATCCTCAGCTGGGGACGCTGCAATTAGCCACCGCGGAGCCGGGCACCGTGTCACGCAGGATTAGGGCTCCCTTCGGGGGGGGGGGACGGGGACGGACGGACCTGGCCCCAATGGGTTGATGGCCCCACAAGGGATGGGCTGAGCCCCCCCCTCACCGCCCCCAAAATAGCAGCCGGGGCAGGGGGTGGGCGACCTGCGGCCCCGATAACGGCGCTGCAGGAAGAGCAGGTTTGGCAGGAGATTAGTCCGGCGGGGGGGGGGGAAGGAGGGGGACGAGATGCTCGTTTACAGCCTAAGGGCCCCCCCCCCCAGCCACGCAGCCCCCCCCCGCCCGCCCCTTCTGCGGCACCCACAGACCTGCCCCCATCGCTGCTCCAATGCCAGCGCCCGCGGGGTGGTTTTGGGGTGGGGGCGTTAGCGTGGGAGTCGCGGATCTTCGACCCCCCCCAGGCGGATAGGCCTGTGGAGGGGGTGGGTGGCTGCGGATGATGGGACTAAAAACGGGGCTGGGGGGGGCTGACACGAGCCCCCTCCCCAAGCCACGTCCCCGTGCTCCCAGCCAGCCCCAGCACCCACCCGCCCAGCGGGCACGGAGCGGCGCTGCCACGCCTGGGGGGACGGTGACAGCCCCGTCCCTGGGCGGGAGGGTGGCACGGGGCAGGGACACGAAACCCCCCCGGGGGGGGTAAAAGCCCTGCGGAGCCATGCTCAGACCTGGCGGAGGGGCCAGATTTGGCACGGGGACGGGGACACGGGGCCCTCGTGCGTGGTGCGGCGGCCACGTGCAGGGCGCGGCGCAGAGGGAAGGCTCACCGGGTTGGGCTGTTCGGCCCCTTGCAGCCCCCCAAAAAAAGCTCCTGTGCACGGCTCCCCCCGTGCCTGCTCGCCAATCAGCCTCTTCCCGAGCAGGCGCTCGTTAGCGGCCGTTCATTAGGAGCCCTCTGGGAGGTGGAAGGTACCCGGGGCACCTGCACCTCCCTCTAATGAGCTGCAGCGCCAGCGCCGCTCCCCCAGCTGCAGAGGGGACCTTTGGCACCGCGGGGCCCTGGCGTGGGGGCTGACCCCCCACCCTGACCCCGGTGTAGGGTCCCCAGGCCAGGACAGCAGGGAGGGACGCGGGGACTTGAGTCACGGAGACAATTGCAGGCGGTGGCAGCGGCCGAGGGACGCCCCGAGCTCCCTGCCCTGCGCCCATGGGTGCTGCGAGAGGGCTGCGAGCACAACGAGGGCGCCGATGGCTGGCGCGCTGCATCCCACCGGCACCCACGGCGATGCTCAGCCCCTGCACGGCGCACCGGTGTCCTCGGGGCCGTCCCTTTCCCATGGAGGGTGGCCCCAGAAGGGGACAGGGCCCCCGGTGTCCCAGCCCTGGGGACATTTCCCCCGCCAGCCCCCAGCAGGGCGCAGCGGGGGGCGCAGCCCGGCGAGGGGTCCGGGGATGCTCCCGCTGCACCGGGCCCCCGCCACGGCTCCGAGAACCACCCCCCCCCCAGCTCCACGCAGCCCCCAGCCCTGACCCGCGCGGGGCTCTCCCTCGTTAGTTAATGTTTACTCGGCTTCGTTAGCGCCAGCGCATTGCCATGGCAACCCTGCAAGCTGCGCGCCGCCATCGGCGCCGCCGCTGCCACGAGGCGCGGGGACGGCACGTGGGGTCGCCGCGGGCCCCCCGCCGCGGCCACCGCCCGTCCCCGGTATTTGGGGCTGGGGGGGACAAAGAGGGGGGGCACGGGGACATCGGGGTTCGCCTCCTGCTTGCCGGGGTGGGGTGGTGGCCCCGTGTCACCCGGATGGGGTGACAGCAGCCTGCGCTCGCCCCCGTGCCAGGCCGCCTGGGCGCTGCATTATTTATAAAACAGGAGCAGAGGGCTGGGAGGCAGCTGCCACCCTGCCCAGCGTCACGGGGCCACCGAGCGCGGTGGCCTGGTGGCACTGCGGCCCCGCCGACCGGGAGGGACAATGGGGACGCCGGTGCCTGCAGGGCTGGCAGAGCCACGGGGTGAGCAGATGCCACCCTGGGCTCTGCGGCACGCGGCTGTCGCGGCACGTGGGGGCATCCAGCGCGTCCCCGTGTCCCCCGCGCTGGTGCTGAACCCCACGCTGAGCCCGGCGGCTGCAGGAGCCCACCGCAAACAGCTCGGTTTTGGGTGACGCCGAGGGCCAGCCAAGACACCAGCCCCACGCCGAGCCCCGGCTGCACCCCAGCAGCCTCCAACAAGGGCAGGATGCGGCCCCGGCGCGCTCCCCTGCTGCCTGCCCGCGCCACCGGGCTCCGCTCGCTACGGCAAACAGGTTTTCCTTAAGCCTTGCACAATTCGCCCGCCTCCTCCCCCTGCCAGTCCCACCTCCGGGCCGCGGGAAGGCTGAGTTGGGGCTTTAATTTTTCATTATTAATTTCCCATCAACGCCGAGAGGCGCCGGTGCTCGCCCAGCTGCCCCCAGCATCGCCCCCCGCGCTCCCTCGCGCTCTCCTGGAGATCTGCACCAGCTGAAGGCGAGCCAGGCTGCCGATAGGATTAATTCTGCATGACTGCCCATCTCCACAGGGGTATCTAAGACCCTCAGGCCTGCAGCAATCTTTAAAATTCCTCCAGCCCAACTTAATTCCCTCTTCCTGCAGAGCTGGCGCATCTGCTGCAGTCAGGCACAGAGAGAGAGAGACGGAGGGAGAGGGGAGACGGCACCCAGGACGCGGTGGCGTGGGGAGAGGGGTGGGGAGGGGCTGGGGGAAACTGAGGCACGCTGGGGACAGCCCCGGGGACGGGGTTTTTGAACGGGTTCAGCCCTCGGCCCCCTGGTCCCGGTGCGCTGTCACCCCCAGCACGCTGCCAGCCCCCAGAAGCAGGAGGCTGACTTGAAAATGCCATTTTTTTTCAACTACCCGCGGGCTCTGCCTCGTTGGAGGGCTTCTTCCCTGCCCCCCCGCACTCCTCCTCTGCTTCCCTGCAGCCCCCGGGGACAAAACACCAGGACCGAGCATCTCCCCCAGGCACTGCGGGGCCTGGGATTTGGGGACAGCTCCTGGAAACGCAGCTGTGGCTGGGGAAAGGCACCCCCCAGCACGGCCTGTGGGTGCTGAGCCCTCCCCAGCTGCCCCTGCCGCATCCCTGGAGCTCCCCAACATCCCCCCGAGATCCTGGGGGGCTGCGAGGATGAGCCCCCCAGCACCAACCCGACAGCCGTGGGGCACGGAGCGGGGCCCCAGCCCCACTGTCACCCCCACGTCCCCAGGTGAGGCTCCCGCGGGACGAGGACCCCAACGTCACCCATGGGAGCCACGCACAGGAGCTGCAGGACCTCGCCGAGACACCACCGACCGCAGCCGGGCTGGGGACCCCCCCAAACCCCCCCCCGTGTCCCCCTGCGTTTCCACGGCTCGGCCTCCACCACAACCTCCGGGGGGGCTGCAGGGAGACCTGGGGGGCACTGCCAAACTCCTGCCTCTGCCAGCACCTGGGCTGGCCGCCATCCTCCTCCTCCTCTTCCTCCTCCTCCTCGCCGGCAGCCGCCGCCAAAGGCAGGAGCCCTGTCCCTCTGCCTCCTTCCCCGCACCTTGCCCCGCTCTCCTGGCAGGCAGGAGGCAGGAGGGGAGCGCAGCCCACCCCAGCTGCTGGCGGAGCTGGGGCTACGCGCATTTAAATCACTTATATCTTTACTTTCTCCTGCGCTGGCTGTGAGATGGGCTTTTTTTGCATGCGTAATTAGGGGGTGGAACAGATGGCGGAGGGTTCGTTTAAAGTAATGCATCCATTAAAATAACCTTCGCTGTCGGGGACTGCGCTCCGACAGGGGCCTGCTTCACCGGGGGCGGCGGGGAGGGGGGGGGCTTTGTTCTGCGGGAAGGGGTCGGACTTTGGGAAGGTGGCTGCGGGATGCATCGCCCCGCTTACGGGGGCGAAGCCGCTCCGGGTGCGCCGTCCCATGTTACCATCACATGCAAGACTGGGAGCCTGGACCAAACTGGGGCTGAACTGGGGCTCGGTTGGTCCTCTCCAGGGCTAACCCAGTCCTTCCCAGGGCTAACCTGGTCCTCTCCCAGGCTAACTGGGTCCTTTCCAGGGCTAACCCGGTTCTCTCCGGGGCTCAGTTTCCATAGCAATACCATGGGCATCTCGCAGCGAGATGGCGGGGATGGGAAGTCCTCTGGCCAGCCCTTTGGGCCAGCCCTCCAAGCATCGCCCACGGTGGTGGGTTTCGGAGGAGCTTCCCCATAACTGGGGGGGATTTGCTGCTTGGTGGGGCACCGGGGTGAGGCTGAGGGTGGGCACGGTCCCCGCGGTCCCCACGCGGGGCAGCTCCAGCCGTGCGCGTTGGTGCACGGGGACCGCGGGGACCGTGCCCACCGCCGCCCACCCCTGTCCCACCGCCTGGCTCCTGGCACGGGACAGAAGGGAACAGCTCGCCTTTCCCATCCACCAGCAGCCGCCTCTCCTGTTTCAGGCTCCCGGGAGAGGCAGGAGGCTTTGTTCAGGAATCGGAGGAGCGGAGGCCAGAGAAAGCGCGAGTGCCCTGCCAGCTCTTGTGTTTCACTCCCGAGGAATGCCGGGGAGGGGAGGGGAGCGCGGCTCCCCCCTCCCCGACACGGGCTCCGGGCCCGGCTGCAGGGTGCTTTGCTGCTGCAGGGAGGAAGAGGAGGGCGTGGGGATGAAGGACAGAGGTCCTACAGCTATTTCGGGGAGGTGGGCGGCATCAGCACGGCTCGCGGTGGATGCGGTGGCATCCGCGCCGGGTGCCCGTGGCGGCACGGCAGTGCCACGCTGGTCCCGTTGGGGCAGCCGTAAGAATTCCGAGCAAGAGCCGCCGAGGAAACCTTACACCCTGTCTCAGACGAGAGGAGAAGCACCCATGGGTGCCCTGAATCTGGGGAGAGGCGCACACCACCAGCAGCAGCAGCGTCAGGGCCGGGGAAGGGCGAGAGCCGCAGCGAACCCAAAGCCACCCATGCGTGCTCAAATATTTCGTGTGCACTTGCTGAGGTGCCTCTGCTGCCTGCGGGGCATCTCCGCGTTTGAAGCAGCAGAGGGGAGCCGACCTGGGAACAGGGGGGGATGGGGAGCAAACGCCAGCCCCGGGGGATAAGGGGGGGGGGGTCTCTCCTTCCCAGCTGGGCTGGGGGTGGGCACGGCAGGCCCTGGGCTGTCCCCGGCCCCGGGGATCCCAAGGAGGGCTGGGATAAGCTGAACTCAGCTGTGCAGAGCTGCCCAGCCCTCGCCTCCCCCAGCCTGGCCACGGCCCCCCAGCCACACGTCTCCTCCTCCGCCTCCTCCTCCTCCTCCTCCTCTCGCCAATCCCCTGTGCTCACTCACTCGCAGCACCCTGGGGAGTCCCCGAGCACCGGCGTGGCCCAGGGCAGAGCCCGTGGCTGCGGCAACGCGGCGGCCGATGCCGGCACCCTGCAGCTCCGTGCGAGCAGCGAGACGCCGACGGCAGCCCCGGCGCACGGCGAGGGCCCGGGGGCCACGCAGCACGGCACCGCACCGGGGAAAGCGACGGCACCGGGGCTGGGGGCACCCCGCAGGGCCGAAGCGCCCCACTTCGCCCCGCTCCCATCCCCGTGGCTCACCCCTTTCCCTGCTCACCTGCGGTTCTTCCCCTCCTGCTTTCCCCGCCAGGCCCCTGCGCCTCCATCCCACCGGCACCCCCCTGGCACCCCGCGTCCCGCCGGCACCCACCGGTCCCGGCCAGGCCACGAAGCCAGCGGGAAAACCTCTCCCTGCGACCTTCCAGCCTCCCCACATCCGCGCCGGCTCCTCCAGCTGCGCGGTGAAGGCGGCGGGTCTGGGGGGGCCGCGGGCGGCCCCCCGCTCGCCAAGAACAATAGCGCCTTGTTGCAGCCCGGCTCCGGCCTCTCCTGGCCGCCGGGCTGCCAGCACCTCCCTGGGCACGCCGCTGGCCGCGCTCACCTCTACGTCTCGCTCGCTGTTTCCCAGCTCCCTCCTGACAAATCCCCGTTCCCGAGCGCTTCTCCTCCCCGCGGGTCCATATTAAGCTACATTCTCCTTTCAGCTGGGTGGAAAACAGCAGTAATAACCATGTGGAGAGAGCCGTGCCCCCCACCTCCACTTCCCTCCCACTTTGGGGTTCAAATTTCATTTCAGCAAAAAAGCTTCCCCCGCCTCCAATTTCTTCCCCCAAACCGAGTCGCTGTCGTCTCGTCTGATCTCGGCAGGGGCCGTATGGATGCTCAGCTCCTCCTGGTTCAGGATCTGCTGCCAATCTGGACCTCGCAAACTGGTTCTCACACAGCTCCCGCCTAGCGCCTCCCTCTCAGCATTTATTGTCCCTCCTCAGCCACCGAGCCCCAGCCCGCTCCCGTGCCACCGCCCCGGGTGCCCCTCGCTCCTCGGGCGCTTCTGTCCCGAGCCGAGCCACCAAGTTTGCCGGGGCGAGATTTATTCCCGGCGAATTCCCCGGGGGCCGGCAGCTGGAGGAGCCCGGCGCGGCCCCGCCGCCTGCAGCGGAGCAGCCTCCCTCTCTCCCGCAGCTGAAGATCTCATCTCCCTCGCCCAAGGCGCTCCTCCGTCCTCCTCCAGATATTTTAGGCCCAGGTTTTGCGAGGAATTTACAGGCGCCGAGCCCAAGCCGATGCGCTGAAGTCAGCAGGAGGCGAGGAGCGTGCGCAGGGCTCGGGGCCCCGGGGGCGGCGGCGCGGGGAAGGGATGCTGCTCCCGCCGCCTGGAGCTCGTTTCGCCGCGGGAAGGGCAGAGGTTGGGGCTGGCGGGTGCCAGAACCGCTCTGCTCTCCCTCCGCCAGGACCGACACCACGTTGCGCCTCTCCCTCATCTCCCCCGCGTCGCGCCAGGCGAGGCCGTGCCGGCCCTCACGCTTGCGCCGGGTTGGTTTTTGGCCGGGGAAGGGGGTCCCCGCGCCCGGGCGCCCCCATGGCACCGCGTCCCCTGCCAGCACCCACCTGGCGCCCACCCTCGCCG
This sequence comes from Anser anser, assembly GCF_964211835.1. Classification (NCBI taxonomy): domain Eukaryota; kingdom Metazoa; phylum Chordata; class Aves; order Anseriformes; family Anatidae; genus Anser; species Anser anser. The sequence continues at coordinate 3,751,155 of NC_139745.1, read as the reverse complement.
CCGCCATCCGCGCGCCAGCCCCGTCGCCGCACGCTGCCCGCACATGTGCCGACCCCTCCCGCTCACGCCTGCTGCCCCCCCGCCCCCTTTCCCTGCATCGCCCGAGCCCCCCGCCAGCCCCCCGAATCCCCACCGCCTCGGCGTCCCCGGGGGCTTCGCCCCGGCGCGGAGGGAGTCCCCGGCGCTGCGCCTGCCTTTGTCACGGCCCCGCTGGCACGCACCCGTCCTACGTGCTCCGACAGGTGAGCCCCCGGGGCAGCGTTCCTGCCTGGGCCAGTAACTGTCCCCACCGGGCAGCCGGTTCCACCCGGCACGTCCCTCCCTCCTTCCCCGCCGCATCCCGGCCGGCGAGGCGCACGGGGAAAAGGGGGGGGGCCGGCGGATTTAATGAGCTCCCCGGAGGCATCGCCGCGCGCCCCCCTCCCGCGCCCGGGAAGCGTCGCTCTGAAACGCAACCCTCGGTGGCAGGGCTGGAAATAAAAAATAATTAAAAAAAAAAAAAAAAACACAGGGCACATCGCTCTTCCCCCCCCCCTCCTCCTCCTCTCTTCCCCGCCTCCCCCAGCTTTTTTTTTTTGCTCTCCTGCCGATGCCAAAGACCCAGCCGGGCTCTTGTGCTTTCACTCGCAGCTGCAGCTGCCGATTTTCGCTGTAAGCCCTTGTGCCTAGAAGGCCCAGAGCGAGGGATTCTGGGACGCGCTGATTGAAGACAGCACCAGCGCGGAGACCATTGCTCAGACTTTCCCTGTCTGTCGCCCCAACGCTCAACCCACAGAGAGGGAAATAAAAAAAAAAAAAAAGAAAAGAGGAAAAAAAAAAAGGCAGAGAGCAAAATGGACTCGCGCTCGCCCCTTCCCACCCACGCGGCGCTGCGTGCTTCGCTGCGCCGGCACCGCGCGGGCGCGCGCCAGCCCTCGCCCGGGTCACCCAGCCCGCGGGGACGGACCCCGAAACCGGGCGGTGGAACTGGGTGAAGCTGGGTGAAACTGGGCTGCGTGGCGCCCAACCACCCCCGGAGCGCGTCGGGCCCCTTGCAGCACGGAGCTCGCCGTGCGCCGCGGCACGAACTCGCAGCGGGCGCCTCAGAGGCACCCTGTTTGCGTCCCCGCTACGGTGTTTTGGGAGGAAAATAATAACAGCGCGGCTTTCGAGCTACCTTTTGCAGCACGAGGGAACGCCGGCACGCAGGGCCGGGCAGCGCGCACCCGGTGCCGTGCACCACACGGCCGGATCCTCGCGCAATGCCCCGGGATGGGAGCGGCGGGAGCAAAGCCCTGCAGGTGGGGGAGCCCCGCATGCACCGCGGTGCCCCACGCCGTGCTGGGACCGTTGGGGTGCTCCCAGAGCTGGGCAAACACCCTGGGCAAACGTCCCCAGGTCCCTTCTGCACGCAAAGGCCACCGAGGGAGGGGGTCCCCAGCAGAGGGGTGCAACGGCCACCGAATGCTCACCCACCCCAGACCCCCGCACGGGACCAGGACATCGCTCGGCGCATCGCCCCGCTAACCCCGGAGCAGCAGGACCAACGCCAGCCTCGACGGACAAGCAGCGGGGAGCAAAGGGACACGGAGCACGCCGCGACCCCGCGATTTACGCCGGGGGCTGCACCTCGCCCCTCCCGAGACGGAGCCCGCAGAACCACCCCAGCCATTTGGGGGGGCTTCGCAGAGCATCCCCCAGAGACCCGAGCCCAACCCGGCACCGGCACCCCCCGAGGACCGCGAGCGGGCCGCCCGGCGCATCCCAATCCCGAAATTCGCCGCGCTGGGGAGGGGACGGGGGGGGTCTCAGCGCAAGCCGGGGGCCACCCCGCATCCGGGCGGCCCCACCACAGCCCAGCATCAGGCAGCCGGCCCCGCGGGGGGGCCCCGCTCCGTCGCCAAGTGACCCCCCCCCCGGCCCCGTCCCTCCTGCTCCCCCCAAAACGCTCCCGTCGCGAGCCCGGAAGTAGGAAACAGCCCTCCCCAGCGCTGCCCTGTTTACCAAGAGCTGGTTCCAAGCACTCGGGAGAATAGCAGGAGCATTTCAAGGCCCTGTTTCCACTCGGCTGACACACACTATTTATAGAAGCCCACAATTCTCCCAGAGCTTTCCTCGGGATCTCAGCAGAAATAGCCTGCCCCGGGTCTCTGCTGCCTCCTCTAAGGAGGCCAGGGCAGCGCCGGCCCCCCCCCCCCCCCAGGCTCCCTATAACCTTCCACGGGCTTCCATCGCTTCTCCCCCGCCGGCCGCCCGCTCCCCGCGCGTCCTTGGCTCCCCCGGCCCCGCCGCGGTGCCAGCCCCTCGCCTCTCCCCCCCGGCCGCCTCCGGCTCCTCCCGGCCCGGTGCCGGCGGGCGCGCGGCGGCTTCGGTGGCGAAGGGAAGGAGCCGGGCTCCGGTTCGGTACGGGGAGCTGCTGGTGGTGGCGGTGGTGGTGGTGGTGCTGGGGGGCAAATTGTGGGGCTGGGGGGGGGGGAGGCGAGAGCGGCCGGGCGAAAGCCACCTCCTCGCGCCTAACTGCATTGGAGCGCGGCGGAGCCACGGGGGACTCGCACCAGGGATGGAGTTGGCCTATTCAGGTTACAGAGACATGGCAGAGCGGAATTTGGCGCCGCGCCATCCCTTCTCCAGCCCCCCCCACCCCCCCTCCCTCAGCCCCCCCCTTCCCTCCCTCCCTCCTTCCTCCCCTCCCCACCACCAGCACCACCAGCACCACCACCACCCTCCCCTGCAAATTCCTGAGACCAGCAGGAGAGCCAGTGTAAGGGGACACCTGGGGGGGGGGGGGGTTGGTTTGGAAAGCCTTGGGGGCCGCGCGGGGCCCCCGCTTCGGCCGCGTGCCCCCCGAAAGCCCCCCACTCGGGTTCCCGGCTGCAAAGCGTCGGGCAGGATGCGTGCCCGCGCCCTCGGGGCTCGCTTCTGCTCTCTGTCACGCCAGGATAAATCTGGAGTGACTCCCCGGCGCGCCGGGGGCTCGCAGCAGCACACAATGAGCTCAGACCGCGGCTTTTGGTCGCTGCTCTCGCAGCAGCCGGCCAAGTGGCTTCGTGCACAAGGCCACCTGGTCGCGGCCGGGGCCAGTTCCTCCCACGGCAAGTAAACAAGCGGGGACCCGGCCGCCTCCACCTGCCCCCAGGCCTCCCTCCCCGGGGCTTTTCGAGGCCGCCGTCGGCGTGACCCCCGCGGGGCGGCCGCAGCTCCCCCCCCGCCCGGGGTCCCCGCGGTCCCCGGTGCCGTGCGCGTGCCGAAGAAGCGGGGGGCTCGGAAACGGGGTGCCGGGGGGGGTGAGGTGGAGGGGGGGGGGTGCGTGGAAGGATCCGATGGCCAACCACGTTTTGGGGTGGCCGGGGTGGGGGGGGGGGACGGCAGCAGAAGCCACAGGCACCCGCCGAGCCCTGCGCGAGGGGAAGGCGCCGCGGAGAGCACGAGTTGGGGCCAGCGCCCCCTCCCCGGTGCCCCCCGCCACCGGCTCCCCGCGCACCCGGCCGGGCTGCAGGGGGGCGGGGGGGGGGGGCAGGCTCTGCCCTGGGGGTCAGGGGGTTGGTTGGGGGGGGGGGGAGCTCCTCACGCCCCCCAGGGCTGCGAGGATAACCCCAAATTTTGTTGACATGTTCCGTTCCGCCTTCTAGCGGACGGAGCCGGCTCTGACAGCTGTCACTCAGCGCTCGCAGCCCGGGGGGGAGCCGGGGGGGGGGGGGGCCGGCCGGGGGAGGCGGCTGAACTCGTGCAAATGGGGCACGGCGGGGGATTTTTTTTTTGGGGGGGGGGGGGGGAGGAGGGGGCGATCGCCAGGACGCCCCCCCCCCCCCGTCTCCCCCCTCTCCCCTCGCCCCCCTCTCCCCTCCCCAAGTGCCATTAAACTCCTGCAATTTGGCACCAACTCGCCGCGCAACTTCAGCGGGGGGACAGCGGGGGGGGACACACACACACACACACACACACACGGTGGGGGGGGGGCGCGCCTCCCTCCCCCCCCACCCTCTCTACCAACAAGCTGGGTGCCCCCCGACGACACCCCCTTTCCCTCTCTCCCTCCCTTTCTCCCCCCCCTCGCCCCTCCGCCTCCCCACCCACGACCCCCCCGCCCCCCCCCGCCTCCAGCCACGACCCCCCCCCGGGTCCCAGCCTCACACAAAGGCAACGGTGGGGGGCGGGGGGGGGGTTTGGGGGGGGGGGGGTACACACGGACACCCCGGTACTCACCCGCCGGCTGCTGCGCTCCGAGCCCCCCGGAGCCCGCCCGCTTGGGGAGGCTCCTGCCGTCCGCCGGGGCTGCGTCCTGGCCGCCCGCGGGAGTCCCGGAGCCCTCGGCACCGCTCGCCACCTTCAACGAGAGCATTTCCAGCGCCTCCTGCTCACATTCTCCCCAGGCAACTCCGCTCCTGCCAGCCCGCCCCCTCCTCCGTCCCCTGCCTGCTCTTTTCCTCTCGCCTTTCCTCCTTTCCCCTCTTCCCCCCCAAGCCCCCCCACCCCTATTTGATTTTTTTTTTTGCCCTGTTTTTTTTTTCCTCTCTCCCCCTCTGCCTCTCGGCTTTTTATTTTTTTTCCCCTATCCTCCTCTTATTTTTTTTCCTCCTTTTTTTTTTTTTTTTTGCGGTCCGCTTTTTTTTTTCCCCTCCTCTGTTTTTTTTTTAATTTTTTTTCTCTCTCCACCCCCCCCGCCACCCCCCACCCCCCCCCCCCCTCACCCCCCCAACCCCTTCGCCTCGCACACACACACACAAAAGGCAGCGGAGCGGGAGGCGGAGGGGAACCGACCTCCCCTCTGCGCCTCCGCCGCTCAGCCGCCTGCGGAAAGCAAAGAAAGACACAGCGCAGCAGAGCCCTGGCTTGCTGCTGCCTCCCCCCTTCCTCCTCCTCCTCCTCCTCCTCCTCCACCTCCTCCTCCTCCTCCTCCTCCTCCCTCGCTCTTGCCTTCTGCCGCTCCCGGCTTTGTGGGGGCTGGGAAAGGGGGGAGCGGAGCCGGCGGCGCGGCGCGCCCTGCCCTCTCCGTGCGCGGCGGGGACCGCGGCTCCGCTTCGCTCCGCTGTCAGCGGCACGGCCAGCATCCGGCACCCCGGGGAGCCGTGCAGCACCGCCGGGGCATGCCGGGCCTTGTAGTCCTTCCTTCTTTCCCCCCCCCGCCTTCTCGTTTCTCTTCCCTCCTTCCTTTTTCCCCCCCCCCGCCCCTTCTCCTCTCCCCGCTTTTCTCCTCCCCGTCGCTGCCGAGCGGGGAGGGGCGCAGAGGGGCGCGCAGCTCCGCGCTCTGCTTGGGGAGGGGGGATCAATTTTTTTCGGGGGGGGGGGCATCCCGGGGGGTGTTTTGCCCCCCCCACCCCCGCCGGGATGTGTCCCCCCCCCCCTCCCCAAGTGGGATGCGCGGGGCGTTGCTGCCCTCTCCCGGGTTGCACCCGCACTGCGCTCCCCGTTAGGATGCGGGGTTTGGGGGGCACGCAGGCAGCCCGCGGAACCCACCCCCCCCCCCCGCCCCAATCCTCGGTCCGAATTTTACCCCGTGACACACCCCCTCGAAGCCACCTAATTAGCCTTTTTTCTTTTTTTTTCCCCACTTTATTTATTTATTTTTTAAAGTTAGCCGTGGCTAGGGCCTGGCGGCACTGGAAACTTCCCCGCTGCTTGCTAACACCCCGCTCCTCCATCCCTAGGGCACGGTGCTGTGCAGGGATCCCCTCTTGGCCACGTCCCCCTCGGCACGGAGGGGACACCGGGGGGGGCAGGCGGTGACCGAAGCCACCCAGGACGGTGGCGGCGGAGCGGGGAGATGTCCCCCAGCTGCCATCACGCCCCGTGACCTCCCTCCTCGTGGCTCCTCGAGCATCCTCAGCGCCTTCCCTCCAAGGCTCCGCCGATGTTAATGTTCCCAGAGCCGGCAGATACAATATAATTAGCGCAGATAATCCCACTGATGTTTGTTGTGACATCGTGGTTTGGTGAGTGATGAGTGAAGGGTTAACTCCAGGGAATTGGGAATATTGCCTGGCTGCTAATAACACGTGAGTCATCGATGAAATAACACATGGGTGCAGGGAGACACACAGCACCTGGCTTTACAGCAGCCCTCTGCCTCACCGGCGCGCTGCGCGTTGGGTTTTGATGCGTGGTCTGGGCTCAACAGGCGGCAGGGAGTGAATCTGCGCCCAGGATACGTGCCGGGCTCCCCGGCTCCGCCACCAGACTGGGACAAACTGGTTCAACTGGGGTCGGATCGAGAGCTGCCTTCCAGCATGGACTCATCGCCGCGCTTCGTATCCGAAATGCCAGCGGCTCCGTCCCCGGGCTCTGCTCACCCCGGCAGGCTCGGATTTGGGACCGGGGTGAGGACGGGGACCCGTCTGCACCGCTCCCAGCTCCTGGAAACCGTGCGGAGAGGAGGCCCGGCGCTCCAGCCCGGTCAGCAGAGGAATCTGCACACGCAGACAGGATCGCTGCAATTGCTGGTGGCTGAGTGAGCAACTTTGCAGGCTTCCTCGTCCCCTCGCCCTGAATGTCAGCTTTGAATTTTCTTGCTATTTTTAGGGGTGGTTCAAAACCGAGGAGGATCCCTCCCCGCTCGCCTCGCGGGGCTTTGCACCGTATGAATATTGCAAGGCTGTATCTTGATGTACCTGCCCTGCGTGCGCGTGTGCCGTGGGACAGCGGGACAGAGGGATGCCTTGCGTGTGCGGGGAGAGAAGGAGGTCGTGCAGAAAACATTACATTGCAAGCAGAATGGGTTGGAATGTAAAAGATTTATTAATTTAATCCGAAGCATTAAAAGGTCATGTATTAATCAAAGAGATGCTTAAAACTGTCAAAGTCCTTTGTCAGGTTTGAAGTGCATCTCTATAGTTATCATAAAATATATATATCCGTCTGGCATGGAGCCCTCGCCAGGGCTGGGAGCGGGCGAGAAGGAGCAAAGCGAGGTGCTTCGCAGTGGGGTCCCTGCAGAGGGGCACCCACCGGGGCTCTGCCGGGCTCCCATGGGTGCCCAGCACCCCCACATCGAGCTGGGTGACCCTGCTTGTCCCCAGGCGCGGGTTTGTCCCCAGCTTGAGTCCAGCTGGTGGTCCCCGGTGGTCCCCAGCTGGCCGCAGGGCTGCTTTGGGGCAGGATGCTCGTTGGGGTTGGATTTTGGAGAGGGGTCCCCCATCACCCCGAGCCCCCAGAGCTGCGGGCGGGCAGCGGTGCCAGGGGGCGTCGGGGCGGGGGGCGCAGTGCCCACGCCACCCGTGTCCCGGCCCCACGCGTGGCCGGCCCCCCGGTGCCACGGGGCGGGGAGGGGGGTGGCCGAAACGGGTCCCCAGGGCCCCCCGGGTCACCCGGGCCCCCCCGTCCCTCTCGCAGCCAAGTGCTGTGTCAGCAGCGTTGGCGTGGACCTACGCTACCATCTAGCGGCTGCTTTGCCGAGCCGGGGCCACCGCTGTCCCCGGGTCCCAGCCCCGTGTCGCCGTGCCACGGGGGTGGCCGCACCGGATTGAGACCCCCCCCACCCCACCCCGTGCCCACCCACCGCTACCCAAAGCCAAGGAGGGGTTTGAAGGCTCTGCTCGCCACCCTCCTTGAGATTATAGGGTCACCCGGTGACCCCACCGCCTTGTCCCCACGCTGCATTTGTCCCCCGAGAGCTTGTGGTGGCTTTGCTTGTTAGGGGCAGCAGCTGGGACCCCCCCTCCCAAAGCCACCCCCGGGTGGGATCTGGGGGCTGGGGGGGCTGGGAGACAGCGGGGGGAGAGGGGTGCGTGGTGGGTGGGCGCCAGGAGGGGATGGCAAGGGGGGGGTGCTGGATGTGGGAGCTGCCTTTGGGGTGGAGAGCAGCATCCCCCGACCCCAATTGGGGCTGGGGGCTTCCTGCCCCACTGCCGATGTTGGGGCCGTCCTGATTTTACCCCAATAACTGCAGCAGAAGAGACCTCGCCCCCGTGCCTCCGAAGCCCTGGAGCAGGGCGTTCCCCAGGCAGCAAACCCATCCTGGATTTAGGATTTTGCCGAAAAGCAAACATCTCAGTGCCACCCGGCAGCACCAGGTCCCAGCAGAGCATCGCTGCTGCTGCGACACCTCCGCGGCTGCCACGCTTCGCCTCGCTCCTAAAACCCCACGGCCCCAAACCCCCCGCCAGCAGCAGGGTCCTGGGTCTGTGGGGCCGAAGCGATAGGGAGAGGTGGGGGCAGAAGGGGCCGTGCCGTCGGGTAGCGCCTGCAGCGGGCGAGCAGCCGCGCACAGCCTGCCTCGCTCCCCAGCTGCAGGCACAGATGTTGCCGTGGCCGTTCCCAACCCTCGGCTGCTTTTTCCATGGAAAAATGCGTCCCCTCCCAGCAAGCGGTGCCGAGCCGCCGCGTGACCGCGGATAAATCCCCCCGTGCCTCAGTTTCCCCTCTGGGCACGGTCCCCGCGGGCCTGGGCCAGCAGTCACGAGGCTGGCCAAGCCTAAAATTGCATTCTTGGCCACCTTCCACTGTTGTCTGGCCATCGCCACCGCGGGGACGATGGAAGGACCGGGAGCGAGGCGGGCTCTGCCAGCCCCTGGGGAGCGTGGGTCGGGGGGAACGGGGACACACGCGGGGTCCTCGGGGCTGTGCCGGGTGGGGACGGGACCTCGCCGGTGGCGACGGAGCCGCGGCGTTTGGTGGCAGTGAGGGCCCCCCCCCCGGGGGGTGCTGGTGGTGGTGGTGGCAGCGCCGCAGCTCCCTCGTGCCAGGGTCTGCAGCGCCGGCCATCTGCAGCGGTCTCACACCTGCGCCCACCGCGCTTGGCACCGCGCGGGCACCCCCGCTCCAGCACCCCCCGAGCGGGGAGCGCGGCCAAGCGGGGCGGCACGGCCAGGATCTGCGGCAGCAGGGCTGGGGCAGGGGAGATGGGCCTGGGCACCATGGGGATGGGGGGTCCCGGAGGTGTAGGGGGGGTCCCGGAGGTGTGTGTGGGGGTCCTGGGGGTGCGTCGGGAGGGGGCTCTGATGCCACGGGCTGCGTGCGCGGAGAGGGGAGGTGATGCTGAGCTGTTTTCTTTCCTCTCCAGAAGCTGCTGCAGCCACAGCTCGGCTCTGCGGCGCTACCTGGGATGCTGCAGGGACCCTGGCAGCGCGGAGGGGAAGGGGCCAGGCCAGAGCCTCCCCCCCCACCCCCACCCCCGGGTCTGGATGCTGCTCTCTGCCCTCCCCGGCCCCCCCGGGGCTGGTGGCCGTGCCGTGCGGTGGCTGTCCCTCCATCCCCGCTCCCCAGGTCGATGGAGCCCGGCATTAACATAAAATCAATGCCCCCCTCCCCTGCCCAGCCTGCAGGCACGCTGGGCGAAGCTGCGCCCTTTAACCCCTTCGCCCCCACCTCGAGGCACCCGGGGGGGGGAAAGGACAGACGGACACAACAGGGCCCCCCCCTGCAGTGCCTTCAGCAGGCCCCCACGGCCTCGAGCCCCACTGCCTGTCCCTTAAAGCCTCGTGACAGCAGAGGGGAAAGCTGGGGACGGATGAAGGGGACAGGACCAGGGGCGTGCAGGAGGCTGCAGCGGGGAGGTGGCTGAGCCCCAGCTCGGCCTCGTCCCCGGGCTTTTTGCTGCCCAAAACCTGCTGCCAGGCCGGTGCAGGGCACCGCTGTGGCGTGACCGCGGGGAGAGATCCCTGCAGGGTCCCCCCGGGGGCACGGCACGGAGCAAACACCCGGAGCCAGCCCTGGGGCAGAGCAGGGGGCACCCGCACCGATCCTGCCGCCGGCACAGCTGGGGACGGGGGTCCTGGGCTGGGGACACGGGGGTGACATCGCATCCCACGGGGTGGTCAGGATCCGGCCCATGCTGCAGGGAGGCGGCAGCCAGGATGCCCGCACCAGCCACCAGCCTGCCCCTCCGCACCAGGCCCCGGATTTGCATTTTTATTTCTTTTTAAGTGAATTTCATGCTAGAGGAGGAAATTGCCGCCGTGGCAGCCCGGCAGAGCGGGGGCTGATCCTGCCCGCTGCTGCCCCCAGGGTCACCCAGCCGTGGGCTCAGCCCATGGGGCCGGGGCTGGGGCTCAGCACCGTGCCCCCCCAGCCCTTCGTGGCACCCAGGACAGAGGTGACATCTGTGGGCACAGCCGTCGGTCCCCATCGCGGTGGCCGTCCCCTCTCCTCCCAGCACCGCCGCTTCCAGCCCCCTTCTCCTCCCCCCGGGTGCCCAAAACGTGCCGGGGGGGGGGGGGGGACACACATTTCCCTGGGGTTCTGGGGCTGTGCAGGGCTTGGCGAGCAGGGGGTGAACCAGGCTGCTCCCCCCTGGCTGGAGGGTGGTGTGGGGGGCAAAGGGGGGACAACACAGGTGTCCCCATGGGGACAAGGGACACCCTAGGGTGGGGGACTTGCTCCTTGCGCGTGGCTTTTGGGATGCTTGTGCACCCCAAGTAGCTGGCTGCGCACACCCACACGTGCGCGCAGGGGTGTGCACGGAGCTCGGGCAGGGCTGCACCACGTGCGTGCACGTGCACCACCAGCTCCGTGTTGCGTGTGCACGCCGAGGCCGTGCGAACACGCGTGCACCGCGCACGGAGCACGCTGGCAGCAGCTGAGGGGGGGGGACGGAGCCGCCGCAATGCCCACGGGGTGCAGGCGGCCCCGAGATCCCGTGCGCCCCTGGGTGCCAGCGGCCGCAATTTGGTGACCTGCGGTGCGCCAGCGCCGCTCTGCTCCCCGCTGGGCACCAGATGGTCCCCCAGGGGATGGGGCACGGGATGGGGCACGGGATGGGATGGGGCAGGGGATTGGGCATGGGATGGGGCACGGGATGGGGCATGGGATGGGATAGGATGGGATGGGATGGGATGGGATGGGATGGGATGGGGCATGTGATGGAGCATGGCAAGGGATGGGATATGGGCTGGGGCACAGGATGGGGTGCGGGAAGGGATGGGGCATGGGATGGGATAGGATGGGATGGGATGGGATGGGATGGGATATGACACGGGACATGGGATGGGATGGGGCACGGGATGGGGCACGGGGTGGCCTCATCCAGCCCTGCCCCGCTGCCTGCCCAGGGGACGGAGCTGGACGAGGGGTGCGCGGTGTCCCCGAGCCCCTGCCCCCCTTCCCCACCTGCTGCCCCCCCCCCCCCCCCCAGTGCTGGGGAATTCATTAATTCATTAGCGGCCACAGCTGGGCCCTGCTGGGGAGGCCGGGCTGCAGGGGGAATTAACCCCTTCCTCCCCAGCCTCATGCCTGGGATCCCCCCCCTTCCCCCTTCTCTGCCTTTGAGCAAAAGCGGCTCCCCCCAACCCAAACACTGCTCAGCCCCCCCGGCTAACGAAGCCGGGGCTGCCTGCCTCGTTAGCACAAAGCCCCGAGGGGTGGGGGACAGCAGGAGGGGACAGTGCCCCCCCCAGCAAGGGCGCTCCCCTGTGGGGGAGCAGCTTTAAAACCCCAAAGCTGCCCCTTCCCCTGCTGGTTTTTGGGCTTTTATTTGCGAGGGCAGCTTGCCTGCAGCCTCAAATGGCTCAGCTGGGGGGGCGGGGGGGCATGCAGCCCCCCCCGATATGGGGCTAGAAGGACCTAGGCTTGTTAGAAAGATTTTTATTTCTCTCTATTTACAGACTGGAATTAAAAAAAAAAAAAATTAACAACAAACCTGGCCCTTCCCCCAGCCCCCCCCCCCCCGGGTGGCACAGCCTGGGGGGCACGGCTGGGTGCCCCCCCCCCCGGCCCTGCTGCATGGCTGGGGGGGGGGTCCTGGCCATGGGGGGCAGGGCCGGGACCAAGCCTGGAATATGGGGTAGGGGGTGCCCAGGTGGGGTGACCCCCCCCCGCCCAGTGCCATCACATTCACATTGCGCCCCGTGCCCCCACAATGCCCCCCCCCCCCCCCCAGTTAATGCTTGCTGCAGGGATTGGAGCCAAGCCACAGCCCCCCCCCCAGCTGCTGTGGGGGTGAATCTTACCGGGTGCCCCCCCGGTAAGGCAACAGGGCTGTGGGAACACCCCCCGGGACAGACCCCCCCCACCCCAGCACCCCTTGTGTCCCCCCCCCCCTGCAAGCAGGGGTTTATGGCTTTAAGGATTTGGCTCTAATTTAAGGACAGGAGATAAAAGGGGGGGGGGAGAAGCAAGGATCCTGTCCCCCCCCACATATAGGGGTCCCTGTGTGTGGGTGCAGCTGGGGTGTGTGGGGGGGGTGAAAATATAAATTAAAGGCGATATAAGGGGGGGCTGAGCCCCCCCCTCTGCCCCCCCCCAGCTGTGTGGAGATGAGCTGGCAGAGCTGGGGACAAGGGGATGGGGCTGGCGTGGGGAGGGGGCACCCTTGGCCCCCCCCCCCCCCCGAGGCCTCTGCTGCTGTGGGGTGGGGGTGTGGGGGGCACGGGGGGGGCACCCACCCTCCTCCCCCCAGCCAAAGCACTTCTCAGGTTCAAAGCTGGCTGTGAAGGCAACGAGAGAGGGGCTGGGGGGGCCGGTGAGGGGGGGGGGGGCACATCTGGGCAAGGCGCTGCCCCCTGAGTCCAAAATCCTTGTGCAAAGCCCCCCCCCGGGGACACCCCCTGCACGACCCCATGGGCGTTTACAGGGGGGCACGGGCAACGGGAGCGAGAAACCCCCCCTGCAAAAAGGGGGGAGATTCCCCAACCCCCCCCGGCCACCCCCCCCAATAGCACGGGGTCACTGGTTGTCCCCCGGCTGGTACTGGGGCTCGGTGGCCGTGAAGTAGTCCTCGAGGAAGGACTGGAGGTACTCGAAGGTGGGGCGCTCCTCGGGCTCCCGCTTCCAGCACTGCACCATCACCTCGTGCAGGGAGGGGGGGCAGTTCCCCGGGCACTGCATGCGGTACCCCCGCTCCACCTGCTCCAGCACCTCCCGGTTGTTCATCCCTAGGAGGTAAGGATCCGGCCCCGGCCATCAGCATCCCGCACCCCCGTGGCGAAAGCCGCCGGGGAAACCGAGGCACGTGGGGGGTCCTGCTGGGGACGGGGGGGGGCCCTGCGCCCCGCTGCCCAGCCCACCCAAGGGTGCCCACCCTGCCAGGGGGGGGCTGTACCTGGGTAGGGCACCCGGCCTTTGGTCACCAGCTCAGTCAGGAGGATGCCGAAGGACCAGACGTCCGACTTGATGGTGAACTTCCCGAAAAGCGCCGCCTCCGGGGCCGTCCACTTGATGGGGAATTTGGCACCTGGGGGGGGGGGCAACGGGAAGCAGGTGAGCCACGGCCGGGGCACCCCAGGGCACCCACACCCAGGGTAACCCACACCAGGGGTACCCAGCACCCAGGGATCCCAGCACTTGGGGTGCCCATCATCCAGGGTGCCCAGCACCTTGGATACCTATTAATTGGGGTGCCCAGCACCTGGGGTACCCAGCACCCAGGGAACCCATCACTTGGGGTGCCCATCATCCAGGGTACCCATCACCTGGGGTATATATTAATTGGGGTGCCCAGCACCCAGGGAACCCAACACTCGGGGTGCCAAGCACCTGGGGTACCTATTAATGGGGGTACTCTGCACCTGGGGTACCCTGCACCTGGGGTACCCAGCACCCAGGGATCCCAGCACTTGGGGTGCCCATCATCCAGGGTACCCAGCACCTTGGGTACCTATTAATTGGGGTGCCCAGCACCTGGGGTGCCCAGCACCAAAGGAACCCGTCATCCAGGGTGCCCAGCACCTTGGGTACCTATTAATTGGGGTGCCCAGCACCTGGGGTACCCAGCACCCAGGGAACCCATCATCTGGGGTACCTATTAACGGGGGTGGCCAGCACCCGGGGAACCCATCCCCCAGGGAACCCATAATCTGGGGTACCCATCACCTGGGGTACCCACCACTCAGGACACCCATCACTCAGGGCACCCAGCACCGGGGGTGACAGCTCCAGGCCTGTGCTGGGACCCAGCCCAGCAGGGACATGGCAGAGGTCCCCAAAGCTTTGGGACGAGGGGGGGGGGGGGGGCTCACCCTGGCGCGCCGTGTACTCGTTGTCCTCGATGAGGCGGGCGAGGCCGAAGTCAGCGATCTTGCACACCAGGTTGTCGCCCACCAGGATGTTGGCAGCGCGCAGGTCCCGGTGGATGTAGTTCATCCGCTCGATGTAGGCCATGCCTGCGGCGATCTGGGGCGGGAGGAAGAAGTGTTGACACCCTTGGGTGTCCCCCCCCGGAGGGCACCCACCCCGTGCCAGCCTCCCCGGTACCTGGGCAGCCATGTCCACCAGCTGGGGCAGCTTCAGGTAGCGGCCGTCCCCGTCCTTTAGGAAGTCCAGCAGGCTGCCTGGGGGCAGAAGGTGCCAGTCAAAGAGCCAGCTGTGCCCACCCAAGGGTGCTCTCCTTCGTAGGGACCCAGCCATGCTCACCCAAGGGTGCTCTCCCCATAGGAACCCAGCCGTGCCCACCCAAGGGAGCCCTTGGACCAGGTCCCTGCGCACCCTGGCCGTGCCCAGGCAGGGTGGTGCTTGCAGAAGAGCCAGGGGCAGCTCCGAGGGACCAGGGGGGGCACCCATGGGTGCCGCCACCCGCTCACCTTGGCTCATGAACTCGGTGACGATGTAGATGGGCTCCTCCGACACCACGGCGTAGAGCTGCACCAGCTTGTCGTGCCGCAGCCGCTTCATGATCTGAGCCTCCTCCAGGAAGGCCTCGGGGGACATGGTGCCCGGCTTCAGCGTCTTCACCGCCACCTTGGTGGTGCCGTTCCACGTGCCTGGCCCGGGGACACGGCGTCACCTGGAGCCCCCGGGGGGGGACACCCGGCCCCGGCAGGGCCAGGACGGAGGGTGCGTGGACGGAGGGTGCGTGGATGGAGGGGTGCATGGATGGGGAGCCGCATGGATCCATGCATGGATGGAGGGGTGCGCGGGTAGGTGAAGGGTGGATGGTCGCATGGATGCGTGGATGGAGGGACGAGCAGAGGAGCAAGGAACTCGGGCCAGGGCAGTCAAGGGCCACGCTACCACCGCGCCCAACCCAGGACAAGGACTCCTCCTCACCTCGTGGCACGGGGACGAGGCACCCGTGGGCTCACCTAACCACAGCCGTACCCCGTTCCCCATCCATCCGCAGCGGAGCGGTGCCAAGCGCTGCCCCACCGCAGCCTGGTCCCCGCGATGCTGCCTACGGGGCCGCTCGTGCCCCTGCCCTCCCCCCCGGCCGGCTGGGCCAGCCTTACCCATCCACACGTCTCCGAAACATCCCATGCCGAGTTTCTTGTCCAGGCTGATGGATTCCCGCGCTATCTCCCAGGCGTCCTTAGCTAATCCCAGGGTCTGGGGCTTCATAGCGGGGCACGCGCGGGTGAGCAGATGGCACAACCCGTCGTTGCACTCTGCAGGGGCGCAGGGAGGGGAGGAGGGGAGGGAGGGAGGGTGTGCGATGGGATGAACGCAGCATGCACGCCGAGCGGGGGGAGCACGGGGCGCGGGAGGAAGAGGAAGACGACGAAGGACCCCCCCCCGGCCTGGTTTTGTCTCCTGCTCATGGTCCCATCAGGGATACGGGGGGTTATATGGGATATATGCTTGCGGGTAGGGGTCAGGGAGCCCTGCAAAAGCAGGCGATGGGACATTTCCCTAGGGCACCAAGAGCCCACGCCCATCTCCGGGGGGGTGCCAGGCCTGGGGGTGCCCCCGCCGCTTCCCCCCCCTTCGCCGCTCGCCCCGGCTCGCCCGCCGGGCCCTACCCATCCACACTTCCCCGAACTGCCCGTTGCCCAGCTTCTTGAGGAGCTGGAGGGACTCGCGGGGGATCTCCCACACGTCTTTGGTTTTGACCGAGAGGTCGGCCAGCTTGGGGGTCCCCTTGGGGCACGGCACGGCCAGGCGGCAGCACAGCCCGGCCGCCCGCTCTGCGGCACCGGGGAGAGGCAGGCGTCACCCCGGGGTGCCCCCGGCCCTCGCCCCCGCCCTGCTCCCACTGCAGTCCCCCCCTCCCCAAAACACATACATGGGGTGCGCTCCCTCCCACCGGGGACAGCCCTGCACCCCCCCAGCCCCGTTATAGGGTGATGCCCCCCCAGACCCAGGGGCTATTTACCTTCTCTGGAGAGGCCGGGTGCTCCCTGCACCGAGGACACGGAAGGCTGGGGACCCCCGGGGGTCCCCCTCCTGCTGCCACCAGCACAGCCCCCTCCTCCTCCAGTTAAACCCAGCTGGCCCAGCAGCCTGGGTCTTGCCAACCGGTCCCCTGGGCTTTCCCCACCGCCCCCTCCCACCCCGCCACAGCCCCCCCACCCCACCCTACCTATATAGTGCTGGACCAGCTGCTGCACGGTGTCGAACTGGGCCCGCGTGGTGATGTAGTACCCCCCACTGTCCAGCTTTCGGATCTTATAGTGCTTCACGTGGTCGCCCTTGGCCTCGTCCCAGTCCCGGATGGAGAGGGAGTAGGCGCCTGGGTGGGAGCGGGGGTGAGGGGTGGGACACGGAGGGGCACGGGGCGCAGCCCCCCTGTCCCCACGGCCCCCTACAGCGTCCCCACGGCCCCCTACGCTGTCCCCACGGCCCCCTCCCTACCTTTCGTCGTCTCGCTCTCCCGGATGAGGAAGGTGCCCCTGCAGTTGCCGTGGCACAGGAGCTGCCGCTCTGCATCCTTGCGCCCGATCTTCCCGAAGTACCACCTGCGGGGGGGGGGCTGGCATCAGCACCGGGGGGCACCCGTGGGTCCCCCGAATGCCCTTGCCGGCACCATGGACATCGCTTTGCACCAGGGCCAAGCAACGTGCGAGCATCGTGTGAGCATCACGGCACTGTTATGGGGTGCCAGCACGCCTGGGACCCCCCGCCTGTGTGTGTCCCCCCCCCGTACTCACTCCTCTGCCTGGATGGAGTCCACGGGGGCCACGTAGTTGCTGGGGATGTAGCCCGTGTCGCCTGAGCTCAGCGACCTGGCCTCCCACCAGTCACCCTCGCTGGGGAGAGACGGACGGACGGACGGTGAGGAGGAGGGACGGACGGACAGACGGACCTGGCCGCCCTGCGCCTCCCCTCCCCACGCACAGCACCCCCAGACCCCGCTGTCCCCCACCACCGAGGGCACCCACCCCAGGGCTCTGCTGGGGCCACCCAACTCGTGACATACACAGTTCTCTTACTGGTAAGGAGGGTCCCCAGCCTGGGTTGTACTGGGAGTACTGGGAGCACCTCGCCAAGTGGGATAGGGGGGCCAGGGAGGGTGCGGGGGGGGGCTCACGTGTTGTTGATGATGTGGAACTTCTCCCCTTTCTGAAAACTCAGGTCATCCTCCGTCCTGGCCTCGTAGTCGTACAGGGCGATGAAAAGCGTCACGCCCCCACCTGCGGCACACCGTGGGTGAGCCCCGTCCCACCCAGCACCCACGGGTGCAGCCGGGACCCCCCCCCCACCCCTCCCCAGCTCACCGCTGACCTGTGATGCTGCTGCTGTGCGCCTGCAGCGTGTTGGAGGGGTAAAAGCCCGGCCCCGCGAAGGGCGCGGCGGTGGGCACGGCGGCGCCGTGGAAGTTGTTGAAGTCGGGGATGTGGGTGAAGGCGCCGCCGAGCTGCGCGGGGTCGGGGTCGTACTGCAGGGTGGGAGCCGACGAGGGCCCCGCGCCGCTCCCCGCCTGCCCCTTGCCGGCCACCTTCTCCTTGCAGTGCACGCAGCCCATCCTGGCACGGCCTGCGGGGCGGACGGACGGATGTGGGACGGACGGACGGGCACGCTCAGAGGCACCCGCAGCCCAACTTCCCCTGCTCCCCCCCAACCCCAGCACCCACGGGTGCTCCCGTCCCCGGCGGCCCCACTCACTGTGACGGCTCCGCGGGTCACTTCAGCTGCTCCATGGCACCGTGGGGAGGACGAGAGGCACCTGCGGGCGGCGGGGAGGGCGTCAGGAGGGGGGCAGAGCCCCTGCGTGGGCTAAAACATCCCCGCGAGGCTTCCAAAAACCCCGCACGGGCTGCGAGACCCCCGCGAGGGTTTAAATATCGCTGCACGGGCTGCAGCAAGCCTGCATGCTTGCAATACCCCTGCACAGGCTTCAATACCCCTCCCCAAGCTGGAACGCCCCTGCACAGGATATAATACCCCTGCAAGGTCTTAAATATTGCTGCACGGGCTCGGAGGACTCTGCACGAGCTAAAATACCCCTGCACGAGCTGCAGTCCCGCTGCACGAGCTAGAATACTTCTGCATGGGCTGAAACCACATCCCGCCGGGTCCCCCCGCGAGCCGAGCACCTCCTTCCAAGCAGCGCAGCGTCCGCCAGCCGCCCCGCGGGGCCGGAGGGAGCGAGGCAGGGCGGTGAGGAGCCCCCGAAACGTCCCCGTCCCCGTCCCCTGAGCTCACGGGGGAACTGGTGGCTCGGGGCAGGAAGGGCCCCGCTCGCCTCGCTGCGGTCGCGGCCGCGCTTTTCCGGCCAGCGCTGTGCGAAGGTGTAACGGAGCAGGAGGAGGAAATCGGACCGCTCCCGCCAGGGACGGCGCTGGCCCTTGTCCCCTGTCCCCTGGGGACAGCTGCCCCGGGAGGGACGGAGATTCGGGGGTCCCAGCCCTGCGCCGTGCCCAGCCCAGGAGCGCGGAGGTGACACCGCGGAGCCGTGCTCGGCCCCGCAGCCACGTCCCGGCCCCTGGGCAGGAGGAAGGGAGGCTCGGGTCCTGTCCCCGAGATCTGAGAGGCAAATGCCGTGGTTTTGGGGGCGAGGAAACGTTTCACATGGATTTCCCCCGTCCCAGTCCCTGACTCTCCTTTCCTTCTCTCGGCAGCAGGTTTCTAAACATCACACAAGCTCGAGTGGCCCCGGGCTCTCCCCGGCCACCTTCGCTTTCAACACCAGCCATTTGGCAAGGCCGAGGCTGTTGCAGCCGGGACAGAATTGCCAAACCTGAGAGGGCCTGGCCGGTTTTTGGGGCTTTTTTTTTTTTTTTTCTGAGAAGAAGTTGGTATTTCAGCTGACAATCGTTCCCAGCTCTCGCAAACCCTCTTTATGAGAAACACCGGCCCCCTCGCTGGCACCGCGCTCCGAAACTTCCCATTTTGCTGAATTTCTCTGCTGAACTCAGCAGCCGGGGGTCAGGGAGGGCGCGGGGCAGCTCCTAGAGAGGCACAAACCCCAAATACCCCCACACCTCGGGGTTTAGCCCCAGCCACCAAGCAGCATCCCACCCGCCTTCGAAGGGTGGCCCCCAAAACAGGTCCCTGGGGTCATTTTTGGGGAGGGGACGCGCTCGGCCCCGCGTGCTGGCGGCCGGACCTGGGAGCAGATGGGCAGCGAGCCCCCCCCCGGCCGGCTCCACCTGCACCGGTGCCGCCGCGGTGCCAGCTCGCGCCCCGCCGTGCCCCCTCCGTGCCACGCGGACGCCCGGCCAACTTGTCCACCCTGCCGCCGCGGGTCTGGGAATTGTCACCGGCCGCCTGGCCATCTGCTCCTCCTGTCCCCCCCCCCACATCCCAGAGCCTGGTTTCCAGGTCCCGGTGGCACGGGGGGGGGGTTTCCAAAGCGGGTGGCCAGGGGGCTGAATGAGCTCAGCGGTGACAGCCAGGAAGGGAGGGACCGGGAGCGCTGTCCCAGCCCTGAGCCGTGGTCTGATGTCCCGGCGTGTCACCCCGCCTGTCACCCCATGGGATCACCCCCAGCCCCCCGCCGCCATCCCCTGCCTCTGGGGACTAACGGGGACGGAGGGGTCGGGCTCGTGGGGGCTGCAGATGCACGGAGACCTCCGGAGCCTCTCCGAATATCGCAGACCCGGTGCCTTGGGGACAAACCGAGGTGGCATCGGGACCAACGCCCGGACCCGGGGCTCGGCCACGACCCCACGGGCGCAGCACAAAGGGGGGGCCCCGCAGGGACGAGGAGCAGGGGGCACCCCGCGGGCCCTGCCGGCACCCAGGCCGGCACCTTCACAGCAGGAGGAGGAAGCGGCCAGGGAGCGCGGCGTGGGGGAGGAGGAGGAGGAAGAGGATGGTGCCGCGGCCTCCAAGGGGGAACCTCGCGGCTGGCAGGGTCCCAGGCTTTGGGGGCGGCAAAATGGGGTCGTAAATGGGACACCGGCGGGGCTGAGCAGCGACACCGTGGGCTGCAGCCCCTCGGGGACCCAATGCCCCCCAGGGCCGTATCCCACCCCCTGCCCTGCACACTCACGTCCTTCCCACGTGGCCCCGCACCCCTGGCAGCTCTCGCCACCTTGCCACAGCCTCCCTGGGGGAAGAGGAACCGAGATCGCTGCGCGGAGCAGCCCCGTGCCTGCCGGGTCCCCTTGGTCACCCTGCGGCACCGGGGTCCCAGCTGCAGCCCAGCAGGGGACGGTGACGCGTTTCGGGTGCCTCGTTAGGATACGGGGCCTCCAGCCACGTCCCCTCCCGGCAGCAGGAGCCCTGCAGACACCTCTGCTGGGGAGGGGACGAGGGGGCACCTCCTGCCTCCCCGCTGCCCGCTTCTCGGCCCATGGGGACACCAGGAGAGGTGGCGGGGGGGGGGGGGGATGCAGCACCCTGCTGGGACCCAGCTCCCAACAGCATCAGAGCCTCGCCTGCGGCGGTCCCAGCGGGTGTCCCACCCTAATGGGGACGTGGCGGGGCAGGGAACCCCATGGCTGCCCATGGGACGCGCGGCCACAGAAGCCCCTTCCCCTCCTTTGCCACACGCAGGGCAGGCTGGGGAGGGTCCGCGGGGGTCCTGCTGGCCCCCCCACCAACCAGTGCCTGCCCCAGGAGGTGGCAGAGCATTGCATCCCCCCCCCCCCTACAATTATACTGGGACTATACAGAAGAGGAAGGGCACAGCACCCCTACAAGCGATCGGCCCCGAGAAGCCCACCTGCGCTGCGCCCCCCCCCAGCCTGGGGGTGCCCCTCGCCCCCCAGCCCAGCAGGAGATGCCCACAACGGAGCGAGCCGCGGCCCCCGCTCTGCTCTCCCCCCCTGCCCCCCCTCCAGCCTCCCAGCCCCATCGCTGGCGGGGAAAGCAGGATTTCCGCTGGAAGAAGAGCAATTCCCGGATCCGAGGGGCTGCAGGGGAGGAGGAAGGCAGCCAAGAGCGGAGCGCGGCCCCAAATACAATGTCCCGGGAGGAGCAGGGCGGGGAGGGAATTGTGCGGGGCAGGAAGCGCCGAGTTCCTGCTCCTGCCTGCCTGGGACACACCAAGGGCCGGGGACGAGGCAGAGCCGCCGGCCGTGGCGGGGGGGGGGGGGGAGCACCCAGCTGCAGCGGGGCCCCCCCAACCCTACGTGCGCCCGGAGCTGCCCCCCGACTCCCAGCCCCAGCTGGGGGTGGCGGAGCTCAGCACGGTGGTGCTGGCAGGCTGGGGACACCCATGGGGCTTGGAGGGGGAGCAGGTGCCCCCCACCCGATATGGCCCCCCCCCTACCCCCCCAGCCCCCTCCCCAGCTCTATTTTGTCTCAGCAGCCTCCCCGCGGCTGCGGCGCCGCCGGTTAGTGCCGGGAGGGCGAGCTGGAGGCTGCCCCCGGCCTCCCCGCTGCCGCTGCCTCCCCCCCCAGGATGACAGAGGCCGGGGGTCTCCTGCTGCACCCCCCCCCCCAATCTCCAGCATCACCGCAGAGGCTGGGGGGGCGGCGAGGCAGGGCCCCCCCCATGGTGCCCTCCGTCCCCATTACTCAGCGCCCCGTCCCGAACCCACGCCACGCTCGAGGCGGGGGGCAGCGCACGGAGACCCCCCCCCCCCAAAAAAAAACACTCAGAGAGGGGATGAGGGACCCCCCCCCCGCCTTACTGCAAGAGGCAGCGCGAGCCCCCCCACCTGCCCTCCCATCACCCCCGTGCATCCCTCCTACCGTCAGCCCTCCTGCTCCGGCTCGCATGGAGCCCGGCGGCCCCCGGCCCCCCCCCCCCCGGAGGGGGTCCCACCGCAGCACCCCGACCCTCCCGGCGCTGGGGGCCGGGGGACGGCTCGGGGGGGGCTCAGCAGGGCACGGCTGGGTGGGCGACGAGGGGAGAAGCGGGAGTGCGTGTGCGTGCGGTTCCCCGCCTCGCGAGCAGCTCTCGCCGCCGAGCCGAGCTTCCCCTCCCCTTGCCCCCCCTTCCTCCCCGCGCTCCCTGCGATGCTTCATTGTACCAGCCAGCCCCGCCGCCCGCGCCGGGGCCCAGCACCTTCCCCGTGCCCGTTGGGGACGCGGTGGCGTTGGGGACACACACGGGACGGCGGCTTTGGGGTGCCCCATCCACGGCGCAGCCCCACGCGGGGACCCTGCGCGGGGTCTGCTGGTGATTTACGGGGTGCGCGCGGGGCTGCCGTGCTCCCGAAGGCAGCGTGTGCGGGGTCGGGGTGCTGCCTGCCCCCAAACGCATCCGTGAGCCCCCCCCCGGGCAGGGGATGGCAACGGGGACAGGCACGTTGCAAACATGGGGCAGGGATAAAATGAGCCCAGGAGCGGGGTCTGTGCCGGGGCGGGATGAGCTGGGACGGGGTGAAGCCGTGGGATGGCGAGGAGTGTCCCAGCTCCCCGGGTGGGGTGGGACCGTGTCCCCTGGGGGCTCCCGTGGGTCCCCAAAATGGGCACGCTGCTCCTGGCCCACTCCCGCGGTCGCTGCGGCTGTCGGCAGTGCCCCGGACACCGGACTCCTTATTTACGCCTCGCCCGGGTGAGGCTGCAAGTGGGAGGCTCCCGAGATTTGGCACCAAACCCCAAACCCCAGCCAGCCCCGGGAGAGGCGGTGAGCCCCCCCTGCGCCCCCCCTGGGGCTCCCAGTCCAGGCGCTCGGACACCGAAAACCCCTCGAGCTTTTGGCATCCCGGCTCCGGGGGGGTTCCAGGGGGGTCCCTCGCAGCAGGGGTCCCCCAGGCAGAGCATTTGGGGCGGTGTGAGGTGCTCCCCGCAGGCGCTGACCCCTTCTTTCCTGTGTGACAGCAAGTCCGGCCCCGGGGCTTCCTGTTCTCACGCGGCGACGGGGCTGGCCGAGGCCACGGGTCCCCGCCGGGACGGGCACGTGGCCACCGGTGCCCCTGGGTGGGGGGGGGGGGGGACGGGGCACAGCAGGGGGGCGGCCGCTCACCAGAACTGTCCCATGGGTGCTGCCCCCGCTGAGGAACAAGGGCAGCTCCCGGGGTGCTGGGGGAGGCTGAGCACCCGTCCCCAGGCAGAATGTGGGCTCAGCCCGGCTAAACCACGGGGACGGGAGCCGGCTGGAGGGATCGGGGGGGGGGGGGCTGCTGTGTGCCCCTGCCCCCAGGGGCACAGCCTGGCACGGCGCGTCCCTTATGGGAACAGCCTTGCCAAGGGGGCTCCAGCCCCCGCGCGGGGTGGAGGTGGGGCTGGTGGTGCACAAACCCTGCAGGAGCGCTCCCCTCCCTGCCCTACAGCTGGGGAAGGATGGAGCCCTGCATTCGGGGAGCCCCCAGAGCCTTTGGGGTGAATAGGGTGGGTGGCTGGTGGCTTCCCCGTGCTGCTGGATGAGGCTCTCCCTTGCAGCCCGGCTGCTCTCCCCACCTGCTGCCTCAGTTTCCCCCTCGCAGCTGAGCAAGGAGGACACACATCCCCTTCTGCTGCGCGGTGAGGAGCTCCCAGCTCTCCCCTCGCACCCCGAGCACCCCATAGCCCAGCCTGTGGGGCTCCCCCCAATGGATCCAGCCGATCCCATGCGCCCCATCGGGCACCACATGATGCCGGCTCCTTCCCTCCCCCGGGGAGGGCCCAGGCTCGGCCTTAAAACCGGGAGCAGGTCCCGGCGAGCGGGGGCGACGGGGGCGAGGATGGGCGTGCTCGGCTGGCTCGTGGCCTCCGCGCTCTGCGCCGCCGTGCGGGGTGAGTCCGTGCCCCGGGACGGTGCCGAGGCACCGGGGGGGTTTGGGGGCGCCCCGAAGCTGGGGGATCCCCCGCGGGTCTCGTCTCCCCGTCGCTGGGTTAATGGGAACGCAGGGCAGGATGGAGAAGGGTTTCTTATAGGGTGTGCCAGGCCCCTTGCTCGGAGCCCCTGGGAGAGGAGGGCTGCGGGGTGGTGCAGTGCCTTGAAGGCTTGGCAAGGGGGGGAGGATGAAAATAGGGCTACGCCGAGCCAGACGGCTTTAACGCACGCACCAACCCCAGCCATTTCCCTGTTTTTGCAGAGAGCAGCGGGGGGAGGCGGGCAGGTTGTTGCCGGAAGCGCTGGGGGGGACAGGGGGAGCCGTGCCCCCCACTTCCCCTCGCCGGGTGCCTGGGGCACTGCGCAAGTCCCGGGGGTGCTGGCTCCATCGCCGCTCCCTGCGTCCTGGGCACCACCTGTGGGTGCCCCGACCTTTGGGAACCCCCTGATTTTGGGGTGCTGGGGCCCGTCAGAAAGGTGCTGACGGAGGGGAAGGCTGGCTCCCAGGGCGTGTTGGCGTGGGGTTGCACAAGCTGCGAGCCCGGGAGGAGCCGCAGGGAACGGGAGCGTCCCGCCGCAGGCTGCCCCGCGGCCCCGCAACCCGGCCCCAGCCCCGCTTGTGCCTTGCAGGACAGGACCAGGGGCTCTCCCGGCCGCTGCCCCACTTCGGATCCATCTACCATGTCAGAGGTAACGGCCCCGTGTCGGGGCTGAGGGCGGCCAGGACCCCCCAGCACCATGGGGGGAGCGGATGCTCAGCACCGGGTCATCCCAGTGCCCAGCTGGCACTGCAACTGGTGCATGTGGTGGTGGTGGTGGGGTCCCCTGGGGACAGCGGCTTGGTTCGGCTGTGGGGCCGCGTCCCCCGTGGGTGCCAGGGGTGTCTCTGATGAGCACGGTGCGGCCGGGGGCTCGGGGAGGGATGTGGGGTGCCGGGGCTGAGCCGTGCCCCGTGCTGGGTGCTCCGCAGGGGTCATCAACCTGCCCTACGCGGAGATCGAGGAGCCCTTCGAAGCCTGGTACAACCTGACGGGGAACAAGAGCCGGATCCAGTACTACGGGGGTAGGCAGGGGGGCACAATCCAGCTGGCCGGATCCATCTGCGCCCGTCCCTGTGCGAAGGGAGGCTGAGCGCGGGACCCCCGTGCCTCATTTTCCACCCTGGCTGGCGCAGGGCAGGTGATAACGTACCAGCTGGCCGGGGTGAAGCCCTACGGGATGCAGTACAAGATCACCCCCGAGACCACCGAGAAGGAGGTGAACGCCAGGAAATGCTTCCAGCTGCCCGGCTCCAAGGAGGACGCGGTCAGGATCCAGAGCGTCTTCCCCAGCCTGGATGGCTTCAAGGTGAGGGGGGGCAAAGGAGAGCCTGGATCCGACCCGCTGCCCGCAGCATCCCTGGGGCTGGGGGTGCTGGGCCGTGCTCCCCTCCGTCCCTGCTCGCCTCTGCGTGGTGCAGGGTGCCGGGGCAGGCTGCGGCAGGTCCCTGCACCCATGGGTGCAGGGAGGGTCACTTCCCCACCCGGCTCGGGGCCAGACGCCCGGCTCCTTTCCCAACCCCAGGAGCCGTGTTGGGACGTGTCGCAGCCCACACAAGCGCTGGTGTTTCGGGACAGCTCGGGCAAGTCGCTGCACGGCGGCTCGGCTCCCCCCGTCCCCAGCCTCCGGCGGGGCTGGCCGCGGCACCCGCTTTCCCCGCTGGCCACACAGACACCGGGTGCACGGTGCTGCACGTGCGATGGGTGCCCACGGAGGGGCCGGGTGGGGAGGCATGGACACGGGGTGAGATGAGGGGTCGGCACCCCAAGAACCTGTCCCCGTGCCCCCAGTTCCTGCGGGAGGAGTACTACCAGGGCCGGTACTGCGCCGTGTGGCAGAACGTCACCCACTGGGCGCAGAAGAAGAACGTCTACACCCTGTGGGTGACCAACTCCAGCTGCGGGGTGGCCCCCGTGCACTACGAGATGCGGGGCTACAACAGCCTGCTGGGCTCCCACTACGACAAGTACGAGATCTCCTACACCGACTTCGACAACAGCTTCCCCTCCTCCGTCTTCGACATCCCCGTGAATGGTGAGCGGGGCCGGGGCCCCCACCCTGCCCGCCCTCGGCTGGCTCTCGGGCTGACGGCGTCCCCTAATTGCACCCTAGAGACGAAGAAATGCGGGCTCCTGCCGGGGAGCACGGCGGAGCACCGGGTGCTGGCGAACCCCATGGAGGACCTGGTGGGGCGGCACCAGCCGCGGGCGCACGAGGTTTTCCACCACTACCGGCGGCGCTTCGGGCGGCGGTACGGCTCCGCGCGGGAGCTGGAGCACCGGCAGCGCGTCTTCGTGCACAACATGAGGTGCGGGCGGGTTGGGGGGCACCTACCGACCCCCCCCGGGGAACCAGGTGCTGCGGTGGCCTCAGCGGTGCCGTCCCCGTCCCCAGGTTCGTGCACTCAAAGAACCGCGCCGCGCTCTCCTACACGCTGGCGCTGAACCACCTGGCCGACCGCACGCCCCAGGAGCTGGCGGCGCTGCGGGGCCGTCGCCGGAGCGGGGCCCCCAACCACGGGCTGCCCTTCCCTGCCGAGCGCTACGCCGGCCTCATCCTGCCCGAGAGCCTCGACTGGCGCATGTACGGTGCGTGCCGGATGGGGTCGGTGCGCGGTGCTGCTCTGCCCGGGGGGTGGGTGCTGGTAAAGGGGGTTGGTTCTTCCCATCGGGGTCGGTGCAGTGTCCGGCCGAGCTGGCTCGTGCTCCTTCCCCATGCCAGGGAGCTCCAGAGGGACTCATCCAGCCCGAGGCAGCTCTGCTGGTGCTGGTTCCCCCATGCCCCCATGTGCTGGGAGCGATGCTCCCTGGGGATGCTCTAACCTCGGGGCGTGCAGCCAGAGGTTTGGTGCTTCCCCCACCACGAGCTGGCACCAAGCCCTGCCTGCGACGTGCCCGGGGAGCGCGGGGAGTCCTGCCTCAGTTTCCCTTTCACCCACCCCAATTGTCACCCTCCTGCTGCCCCCAGGCGCGGTGACCCCCGTGAAGGACCAGGCTGTCTGCGGCTCCTGCTGGAGCTTCGCCACCACGGGCGCGATGGAGGGTGCCCTGTTCCTCAAGGTGAGAGCGAGCGGGGACGGCCGGGGTGGCCGCAGGGTGCTTGTCCCCGTCCCTGCAGCGTGTCCCCTCCCCGCAGACCGGCGTGCTGACCCCGCTGTCCCAGCAAGTCCTCATCGACTGCTCCTGGGGCTTCGGGAACTACGCGTGCGACGGGGGCGAGGAGTGGCGAGCCTACGAGTGGATCAAGAAGCACGGCGGCATCGCCAGCACCGAGTCCTACGGCAACTACAAGGGGCAGGTGAGGGTGGCCCCGTGCCCCTGCCGGGGTCCCCAGCTCTCAGGATGGGTCCCTCTGGTCACCCTCCAGGGATGCTAACGGGCTCTGGGGATGGGCGAACCGCCCTTTCCCCAGGGCACGAGAGTCCCTGCGGTTCTTTGCAGTGCGAAGCCAAGCCCTGGGGCTCAGCCAGGCGGTTTCGTCACTGCTGCCTCAGTTTCTCCTCTTGCACAACAGGGACGAGGCTCCTCTGCCGTGGGGTGGTGACACAGCCACGGCTCCCTGGGGCGCAGGGATGGTGCGGGACTGCCCAGAGACAGGGGGACAAGGGCAGAGCGAGGGGCTTGGGGACAGAGCAAGGCGCCCCTGCTCCATGCCAGGGAAATGTCCCCATTGTGGTGGGCAGCAGGGGCTGGGGCAGGGACGCTGACACATCCCAAATCCCACATTGGCCCCTGCATGGGAGCAGGGGGCAGCCAGGGGCATGGCGGGGGGACCTGGGTGCCCCCGCTGACGCCGCCCCCCGGGGTGCCGCAGAACGGCCTGTGCCACTACAACCAGTCTGAGATGCTGGCCAAGATCACGGGCTACGTCAACGTCACCTCGGGCAACATCACGGCGGTGAAAGCTGCCATCTACAAGCACGGCCCCGTGGCCGTCAGCATCGACGCCTCGCACAGGACCTTCTCCTTCTACTCCAACGGCGTCTACTACGAGCCCAAGTGCGGTGAGTTGGGTGGCCCCCCGGTACCCCCCCCCGGACGTTGGGCAGGGCTGGAGGGGGTGAGGATCCCTGCAGCCCCCCGGGGGCTCCTGTCCCAACGCGCCCTCCCCTGCAGCGAACAAGCCGGGGGAGCTGGACCACGCCGTGCTGGCCGTGGGCTACGGGGTGCTGCAGGGAGAGACCTACTGGCTCATCAAGAACTCCTGGTCCACCTACTGGGGCA
Organism: Anser anser; assembly: GCF_964211835.1. Lineage (NCBI taxonomy): Eukaryota > Metazoa > Chordata > Aves > Anseriformes > Anatidae > Anser > Anser anser. Next base: position 3,723,240 of record NC_139745.1, on the reverse strand, counting down.
ACGACGGCTACATCCTCATGGCCATGAAGGACAACAACTGCGGCGTGGCCACCGAGGCCACCTACCCCGTCCTGGCCTAAGGCACTTGCCAGCTCTGCGGGGGGAACCTGCGGGCACCCAGCCCTGGAGCAGAGCCTTCGTTGTGACCCGGGGTGCGGGAGGAAGATGGGGACGTGGGGGGACCCCCGTGGTACAGGAGGAAGCTGGGGACATGGTGGGACAGAGCTGCTGGAAAATCAGCCGTGGGCTTGCCAATAAAGACCCCAGAAAAAATAGTTTTGGTTATAATTATAATATAATAATAATACAATATTTTTTGGCTAAAATAATTTTGCCCGCCTGGCTCAGGTCCCTGTCCCGGCCCTGGGGACAGCCAGCTGCCTTCAGCAGCCCCCCCGGGACGAGGGGGGAGGCTCTCCCAGCCCTATCTCGAGTGGAGCACAAACACCCCCAGGGCTTTCTGCTGAGACGGGACATTCCTGGAGCACGGGGAGAGGGGGGGGCAGCCACCCTCTGCCCCACTGCCCTGGCTCTGTTGTGGCTCTGGAAGGGGGGGTTGGCACTTGTGGTGTCCCCAGCCGGGCTCCTCAGCACCCTGTGGGGCTGCTCCCTGCTGGGGGCGGGGGGGACCCTACAAACCCCCCCAAGGAGAGCAGGTTTGGTACGGGAACATCCTGCAACCAGCACGGGGAGGGCGAGCTCTGGCTGTCCTCCCCGCTTTGCTGTCGCCTCTCTGGGGCAGAAGCATTTTGGGGGGGCAGCAGCCCCCGTGTGCCTTGCGGTGCGTGCGGCCATCCCGCGCCCAGCCCCTATCGGCGTTGTTTGGGGCTCGGCGGCCCCGCGGGCGCTCGCTGTCACCTTGGGCCGGGGTCCAGCTGGCCCCGCTGCAAGTGGGGGGGGTGAAGGCCACCGCTGCGCTCCTGCCCGGGTCCTCCTTCCCCACGGCGCTCCTGACGTCTGGGCTCTCTCCTTTTTTCCAATTAACCCCCCCTCTAATTGCAGTCCTGGGCTCGCCCTGCTAGGACGCAGGGGTGCAGAGAGTCCCGCACCCCACCGTGGGGACAGCGGGGACAGCGGGGCATCCAGGAGGGCAGGGAGCACCCCGAGGGGCCACGGTGTGGGTGCTCTCCTGGGTGCCCTCCTGGGGCAGCCGATGGGTTTTGCCTTGTGCCTCTTTGCCCCGTGCTGCTGCAAACGCTGCCCCTGCTCGCTGCAGGCAGCAGAGCCTTGCTGCAAGCTGCAGTGCTGGGGGCACGGGGGCACCCCCAGCACCCACCCCTGGGTCCCTAATCCATGGGACCCCCCACCCCTCACCCCAGGGGATGGCCCCACCACAGGGAACCGGTGCCCACAGGGATCTGGGTCCCACCTTGCTCCCCCTGACCCCAAGCCCTGCAAGCGCACGGCATCAGCACCCACCCTGCTACGGGTGGGAAGGGCACCCCTGGGTGCTCGTGGGGGGGCTGGGGAGGGCAGCACAAAGCCCCACCTCCCCTTTGGTGTAATCCTGGCCAACGGGAGGGATGGGGCCGTGCCCGTCGGCTGCCGGCAGCTCCCTGCCCACCCACCGGGGGTATTTAAGGCACCCGTGGACGCAGGGCAGCACCGTGGGCTGGGGCGTGCAGGATGGAGGGGTTGGGGTGGCTGCTGGTGCTGGGGGCTGCCCTGCTGCTGGGTGAGCGCCCCCCCTGCCCTGGCTGCACCCCAGGGTGATAGGGGGAGGTCTGGGGGAGCGGGGAGCCCTGCCTTGGGGACCCCCAGTCTCTGCCCTGCCTGGGCAGGGTGCGCTCCCCCAGGTTGTCCCCCCTCTCCTAGGGTTTTTCTGCAGGCTTTGAGGCAGCCCTGTGCATGGAGAGGTGGGCAATCAGCAGCTTAAAAGGCTTTTTTGCTTTTATTTTATGTTTTTTAATTTCCAGGAGCAGAGAGCAAAGCTCTGCTGGAGATACCCACGTTTGGGGACATCTACCACGTCACAGGTACCGCTCGGGGACCCAGCACCCTGCTGGGACGGTGCCAGCCGAGGGGCCCAGCACCTCCGGGTGCCCCACATCTGGGGCTGGGCACGTCGCAGCCGTGGGGTGCTGTGGGTGGGAGCGGGGTGGTGATGCCGTGGGGTGCCCGGGGTGCCCGCAGGAGTGCTCAGCCTGCCCTACGCGGAGATCAGGGAGCCCTTCGAAGCCTGGTACAACCTCACCGGGGGGAAGAGCCGCATCCAGTACTACGGCGGTGGGTGCGCGGGGGCCGGCGGCCACCCCCATCCCTCTGCTCCCTCTGGGGGCCCCCTCCACACCGGGCTGGGCTGGAACCCGGTGCCGTCCCCGTCCCCAGGCCAAGTGGTCACCTACCAGTTCGGCTCCGTCGAGCCCTTCGGCGCCAGCTTCAAGGTGACGCCGGAGACCACGGAGACGGAGGTCAACGTCCGCAAGTGCTTCCGCATCAACGGCACCGACGGGGACCTCGTCACCCCGCAGAGCGTCTTCCCCAGCCTGGAGAACTTCAAGGTGAGCCCCGGGCATGGCCCCCGAGGAGCTGGAAATGAGGCAGGGGAGGGGACAAGGGACACCGGTGGGCATGGGGTGGTTGGGAGTGGGCAAATGCCTCCGTGAGAGGGCAGAGGTGGTTGGGAATGGGTAAACACGTGGCCAGATCCAGCCCCGGGTGCCGGAGGAGGAGGAGGAGGGTTCTCATCTTGCACAGCGCGGTGTGGCTGGGGTGTGCTTGCAGTGGGGTGCTCGCCGGGGACACGGTGGTGGCATGGCGTCCCTGACACCCGCTGTGCCCAGTGGGTTCGGGAGGAGCGCTTCCGCGGGCAGCGCTGCGCCGTCTGGCAGAACGTCTCCTACTGGGGCCGCAAGAAGAACGTCTACACGCTGCGGGTGGGCGGCTCGGCCCGCGGCCCCGTGCCCCTGCACTACGAGGTGCACGGCTTCAACAGCCTGCTGGGCTCCCACTACGACAAGTACGAGATCGACTACTCCACCTTCAGCCACCGCTTCTCCCCTGAGGTCTTCCAGCTCCCCGACGGTGAGCGGCCGCTCAGCCGGTGCCGCCCCGCGGCTCTGCGTCCTCTGATTTATTATAATTAATTTCCTAGCACCCCGTAATTCGGGATGATTGGCTGGGGGGGAAAAAGGGAGGTGGGGAGAAACCTAAAAATGCCGAGAGCTGGGTGATCCCGTGCTGGGCGCGGTGCGGGGACGCTCCAGCACCAGGTCTGGAAGCGGAGGGTGCAGACCTCGATCTGTGCCCCCAGGGTTTGGGGTGCGGGTGCTGCACCCCGCTGCGGGGAGGGACCTGTCCCCGCTTGGAGGCTGCAGCCCTCCCCGTGCCCCCCGCAGGCGTGCAGTGCGAGCAGTGGCCCGCGGCCGGCCCCGAGCACCGCATCGTGGCCAACCCCATGCGGGAGTTCGTGGGGACGGACACGGAGCACGTCCACCACCGCCTCTTCCACCACTACCAGGAGAGGTTTGGGAAGCGCTACGGCAGCGAGGAGGAGCATGAGCACCGCAAGCGCGCCTTCATCCACAACATGAGGTAAGGGGGCGGCGGGGGGAGACCCGGGGGGGCTCGGGGGTGCTCCCCTCGTCCCGCAGCACCTTCACCCTGTCCTGTCCCCAGGTTCGTGCACTCGAAGAACCGCGCCGCGCTCTCCTACACGCTGGCGCTGAACTACCTGGCCGACCGCACGCCCCAGGAGCTGGCGGCGCTGCGGGGCCGTCACCGGAGCGGGGCCCCCAACCACGGGCTGCCCTTCCCCACCCAGCTCTACGCCGACCTCCACCTCCCCGAGAGCCTCGACTGGAGGCTGTACGGTGAGCAGGGACCCAGCCTGGTGGGGTGCAAGCCCAGACCGTGCCCAAGACTTGGGCTCTGCTTTGCACTCCGGGCTTTGCGCAGGTCCTCGAGTCCTGCCTCAGTTTCCCTTTCACCCACCCCAATTGTCACCCTCCTGCTGTCCCCAGGCGCGGTGACCCCCGTGAAGGACCAGGCTGTCTGCGGCTCCTGCTGGAGCTTCGCCACCACGGGCGCAATGGAGGGTGCCCTGTTCCTCAAGGTGAGAGCGAGCGGGGACGGCCGGGGTGGCCGCAGGGTGCTTGTCCCCGTCCCTGCAGCGTGTCCCCTCCCCGCAGACCGGCGTGCTGACCCCGCTGTCCCAGCAAGTCCTCATCGACTGCTCCTGGGGCTTTGGGAACCAGGCGTGTGATGGGGGCGAGGAGTGGCGAGCCTACGAGTGGGTGATGAAGCACGGCGGCATCGCCAGCACCGAGTCCTACGGGCCGTACCTGGGGCAGGTGAGGGTGCTCGGGGTGGGTGTGCTCCCACCTGCACCCCATCCTCCCCACCAAGCTTTGGGGTGCACAGCGAGGCTCTCCCAAGGCTGCCATCACCCGTCTGGCACCGGATGGCTGCTCCTCTTTGGGTTATGGATGCTCCACCCAAGCCGACCCTTCTGGGATGGGTTGGATCCCCCTGGAAACCTCTCCAGGACCCTGGTGCCACCTCCATGTCCCCCCCAGAACGGCTACTGCCACTGCAACCAGTCGGAGCTGGTGGCCCCGCTCGCCGGCTATGTCAACGTGGAGCCGGGCAGCACCGCGGCGCTGAAAGCCGCGCTGGTCAAGCACGGCCCCGTGGCCGTCAACATCGACGCCTCGCACAAGTCCTTCGCCTTCTACGCCAACGGCGTCTACGAGGAGCCCCACTGCGGTGAGCTGGGTGGGCGGTGGGGTGGGGGGCACCCAGCGGGGTCCCCGTCCTGCTCACGGGGTCTGGGCTTGGCACGGGGATCTGCACACCTGGGGCGTAAACGTCGGTGCGGGGCTGGCCGAGGGGCTGCACCCAGAGCAGGGATGGGGACGGAGACATCTCCGTTTTTCTTCTTTTCTCCCTCCCAGGGAACGAGACGTCAGAGCTGGACCACGCGGTGCTGGCTGTGGGCTACGGGGTGCTGCACGGCAAGAGCTACTGGCTCATCAAGAACTCCTGGTCCACCTACTGGGGCAACGACGGCTACATCCTCATGGCCATGAAGGACAACAACTGCGGCGTGGCCACCGCCGCCTCCTTCCCCGTCCTGGCCTGATGGGACGCGGCCCCAGCGCGTGCCCCGTCCCCACCGTGTCCCCCTGTGCAGCTCTGGCTGGATTTGGGGCTCCGCGAGGTGATTGTGGGGCAGAGGGGGGGCAGCGCAGCCAGGAGGGCAGAGGGTTTTGGGGGAGGTGCTTTGTCGTTTTGGCAATAAATGCTGTGAGAAGTGATCCTGTCCATGGCGCTGGGGTGTCTTCTCTCCCCCCCCAGCCTGCCCCTGTCTGCCACAGCCCTTGCTGGGAGCGCCTTCTGCAGCCCTCCGGGTGCTGAGCTTCACGCGGTGCTCAGCCCGGCCGTGCCCCATTTGGGTTCTGTGTCCCCTAACCCCAAGGATTTCAGTGCCAGCACCCCCTTCCCAGCAGCTCCGGCTGTCCCTCTGGATGCTGGGCCCTCTTCTCTGGGCTCCTGCGTGTGTCAGTGCCTGGTGGCACACCACACGTTTGGGGAGAAAACAGAATTCCTGGGGCTTTTCATGTTCCGAGGACGGAAGGAACCCAAACGGTCCCCTGCGTTGTGGGTGCTCCTGGGGGTATCAGAGGGACCCGGGTGCTGGGAGGACACAGGGGTGCAGGACAGGGCAAGAAGGTGGGTGACGGTGACAGAGCCACGGGGAGGGGGACAGAGCTGGTTCCCAGGCACATCCCTGGGGTGGGGAGGCTTTGTTCAACCCCACAGGGAGCAGCCAGGCGTGGAGCTGCCACCCCAGCTCTGCCATGTTCCCTTTTTCACCCTTCTCCAGCGCTTTACCCCAAAACTGCACAGCCATGGGGAAACCCAAGCAGGAGCCCCAAGGGTTTAGGGAGGCCGCTGCTGCTGTGGGGCTGCCCCCAGAGAGGGTCCTGGCTGTCCCAGTGCGGTGTGGGGTCTGCAGCACTCAGGGTGCTGGTGCCCTGCTCGTGTCCCAGGTGGAAGCTGTCGGCTCTGCCCTCCCCACCTGAGCCCATTTAGGAGCTGGGGGGAGCCTGCAGGAGGGGCAGGGTCAGTGCTGGGCTCCTGGTGGTAATGGGGAGGGAGGCTGGGGGCTGAGCCCCCAGGGTGCCCCTTTTATCCTGCCCCAGATGCCCTGGCTGTGCCCACCGCCAGCAGCTGCCGTCCCCGGGGATTTCACGGGAAGCAGGCGCGAGAAGCAGACCAAGGAACCAGAGCTGCAGCTCCTGGGGGGCTGCGCCTCCACCTCTGGGGGCCTCGGAGAGGGGGCATGGGGAGGCTGTCCCCAAATCCCACGCAATTCGGGGTGGCAGCTGGAAACGGTCCCAAGGGTGGAGAGGTGAGCGGTGGAGAGCTGGGGGTGCTGAGCGCACCGCGGGGCTCCCGGTGGAGCAGCTGGTGATGGGGACCCCCTGTGTGTCCCCTGGGAAAGGGGTGACCTTCTGCCAGGGGGGTGTGTGAGGAGGTGGTGGGGAGAGCATGGGGACAGCGGTGTCCCCAGGGTGTCCCGTGCGGCGTGGTGCTCCCTGCTGGCACCTCCTGGGAGGCAGCAGGGGTGGGGGTCCCGCAGCAAGAGGAGCCCCCAGGGGTTTGAGCTCTGTCCCCTTGGCCACGGGGCACAGACCCCACTGGCTGTACTGGTGGCAGGGGCAGCGCCACCCAAACCTCCTGGGGGGCTTCCTGGAGGGGGGACGTGGGAGCCCCTGCGCATTTCTGGCCGACCTCTGGCTGCTCCCAGGGAGCAGAAGCGGGCTGGGAGCTGGGTTGCTGCTTCCATCGGCGTTCTGCATCGCCCCACGGATGCATCCCCACCCGAAATGCCAGCCCCATCCAGCACAGCCGCAAAATCCTGCCCAGGGCACGCCACGGAGAGGGCACAGCGGCACGTCCATGGATGGGGCTTCCCCTCCTGCATTTTTTTGACCTGCAAAACTCCCAAAGCAATGGGGTCGAGGGCCCCGAGACCGAAGCAATGGGGTCGAGGGCGCCTGGCCCAGCACCTCCAGCTGACGGCGATTCCCCTGTGCATACGTGGGCTGCATCCTTCCCCAAAGGGGCTTGTGGTGGCTGAGGGCAGCCGTGCTGAGCAGCTACGCCCTCGTTACACCCTTATTTTGTCTAGCAAATGGCCGGGGCGAGCACCGTGCTTCCTCCCCAGGAGCGCCGCGTCCCTTCCAGGCGGGGCGATCGCTCCCGACTGAGGGTGGCAGGCCGTAATATCGCCTTGTTTTCCTCTCCCTCGTTCACCTGCTTATTTGACAATTTGCTGCACTGATTTCTGAAGTGGTCTTTAATCATTCCCGGCGGGGGCGCCGGCTCGAGCGCGCGGCTGGGAGGGGAACGATCGCGGCGCAGGAGTGATGGGGTTTGTTCTGGGGGAGGCCGGGGCTCCGCAGCGTTGATTCTCTTGACTGCAGTCAATAAAACAGGCTTTGACTTTCAGGGAACCGTGACTTTCAGGCTCCCTTCGGGCAGGCGATGCTCTGAATTTGCTGCTGAACACGCAGGAGGCTGCGAGCGCTGCAGGGTTTGCGCCCCCAGGAAGCGTTTGGCAGGAGCCTGGAATTTCGCGTCTGTGGCACCGGGGACAGCCGAGGCTCTGAGTGCGGGTAGTTAAGCATGGCTGGGAACTTAAAAAGATGGGTTTATTTATTTTGGAAGGGGAGAATTTAAGAAAGGAGGCACCTGAGAAGGGAGCGGCTGCTTGCTGAGCTGGTGCTGGGCTGAGCCATGAGCCCCAGACCAAGCACAGCGAGGAGCAAACACCCTAAAACCCTCCTTTAGGGAAAACAAACGTGGCCTGGAGATTTACCCTTAATAAGATTTAATCCACACGTTTAAGCTTCCCTTTGGATGAGGCGTATTGTCTGCACACACCCCGCATTCCCAGCCTGCCAGCTACGTGGGAAACTCCCCAAATTTGATACCTGGCTGGTGAAACACCAGCTGAGGCTGGGTGCTTTAAAGGCAGCAGGTGCCATGAGCCAAAGTTGATTTTTAGCACCTACTTTTTGTGTGCCCCCTTGGAGATCCCAACCCCCAAACCTTCCCTGGTGCTCGTAACCACAGCAGGAGCGCGAGGCGAGATTTGGGGGGTGGCTCCATGTGGGATCCCCTCCTCAAATGGTGCTGGGAGGTGGACGTGGGGCCGAGCAGGCAGCGAGCCCGGGCAGCTTGGAGCCAGGCCGTCCTCGGGGCTGGTGGCCCTGTGCCCTCGAGACAAGGACGGGTGCTCCATCGGGGCGATGGTGGTGTCTCCTTGGGGGGGGGGGGAAAGGGCTCCCTGGCTCCCCCGTGGGACCCCTGTGCCCATGAATTCCCCTCTGCCCTCACCGGGCACGGGACAGGAGTCGCTGTCCCCCGGCACAGCCAGGTCCCCATGTGCCCGGTGGGGCGAGCAGGGGGCTCTGGGCTTCTTCCCCCATCAGCCAACATCATGTTACGCCCCTAAAATGGAGCCCCTGGGCTGCAGCCTTTCCCCTGCAGCGCTGGCAGAGTTCCCCCAGCTCCGTTTTCCCTCCGTGGGGCTCCCCGAGCTGCCCAGGCGCCAGCTCCCCGCTGCCCGGCCACCGAGCCCCGTGCCGGGTCCCCAGCTCCCAGCGGGGTTGGAAGCCTCCGGGCTGCCCCCGAGCCACTCCGACCCCAATCCGTGGTGAGACGGGGACGGGAATTCGGGGACAATCCCGGCTCCACGCTGGGCTCTGACCCTCGAATTCAGAGCCCAGCGAGGCGAGACAGAGAGCCCCATGGCAAACAGCCCCCAGGAGGGGTTTTTGTTCCAGGGAAACGCGCTTTCTGCGGGTGAGAGCACCCAGACCTGGGGGATCGATCCGTCCCCGCGTCCAGAAACTCCATCCAGAAGCTCGGGGCGGGCCGAGCTTGCCGAGGTAAATAATCCTCCGAGGCAGGGAGGCCGGGATTTCAGCGGGGTTTGGGTTTCGCCCTGCCCTGGGCCGTGCTGGATGCGGCGCTTCCCTCCCGAGAAGGGAGCCCGTGCAGCACTGCCAGGTGGCCAGAAAATGTGCTCCGGCCCCAAAGCTGGCTGCCTGTCAGCGCCGGATGAATTACCCGCGGAAACCTCTCGCGGCTCGCGCAAAACAAGGTAATTATTCAGCAGGCCGGGGACACGGAGGGAGCCAGGATGTGGAAATATTATCCGCGAGCGATTCGCAGGGCACCACAGGCGGAGTCAGGGGGCAGCAGCTGGATGCAGGTCGGCTTGGCAACTCCTGGGGTGGGTTCCCGGGGGCTGTGGCGAGCTCCCTGCACCTCCTGCGCCGGGTGCGTGGACGGGGGGACCCGGGTGGAAGAGCCACGTTGGTTTTGGGGTGACAAACACTGCGATTTGGGGCAGGAAACCTCGCTTTTTGCTATGGAAACAAGCATTTTAGTTGCCTCCAGTAAGGGCAGAGCAGTCTGTTGGCCTCCAGGAGACGGTGAGCGAGAGGCTGCTCGCTGCTGGCGAGGCGATCCTGGCAAACCACAGAGGCAGGGCCTTTCTAAACGGCTCTCCTTACCCTTCCTTCGGTAGCAGCCTCACAAACGCTCGTCCTTAGCCAAATGCTTCTCCCTTGGCGGCCGTGGCTGCTCTGGCAGGTTTGTTGCTCACATTCTCAAACGAACCGTTCCCTTTCCGCAGCTCCAGAGATTTGCAACCCCCCTGACTTCTTTTCTCTTTTTTTTTTTTTTTGGAGGTTTTCATTCCTTGCAACAAGCCGCTCGTGGCGTTTACGTTTTCCAGGTGCGCTGTCAGACCCCGGGGAGCCGGGCGGCCCCGGTTCCTCCACCTCCGCCCCGTTTCCCTCAGAAAGCCTCCTCCGAGCATCCCAGCCCCTGGGCGACGCGGAGGGTTTTTGTTTGAAGCTCCCCGGCCGCCTCTGCCAAGCTCCGCTCTGCCTTCTGCTTCCACCGCCTGCTATTTCCCCATCACCGCCACGCATCCAGCGCAACGCAACGGATTTCACGAAATTAAGTATTTCTCCTACACACGGCATATTTGCCCGGTGATTATAACTAGTCCCCGAGGTAGCCAAGCACAGCAGAATTTCAGTTTAATATGCACACCCACGCAGCCTCGCTAAAAACCCAAGGCACTCCCCCGGTCCTGCTCGGGAAGCGCTGAGCGCCGTGGCGAGCAGCTCGGGTTTCAGCTCCACCACTCGCACAAGCTAGGACTGGGAATACTCTGTAATCTGCTGTGAGGAGGGGGGAAAAAAAAGAGGAAAAAAAAAGGTGGGGAAGTAAGTTTCCGAAAGATTTCAAGGTATCCCCAGCGGCCCGAGAGCAAGCAGGGTTTAAGAACGCAGGAATGTCAGGCAAGGCAGGCACAGACGCAGCAGCTGCGGGTTTGTTAACGCAGCCACGACTCCCCGCTCGCTTTGTCTTGGGCTCGCAGCGAACTTTTAACTCCAAAACGCGTCAGTTCCCCGCTTTGTTTGGGGGGGGCAGCACGTCTGGAAGCTCGCAGCACCTGCTCCGCGTCACGCTGTAAAAACAACAACTGCTCCGCTGAAAAATAAAATAAAAAAGGAGAGAATTACCCCGGTTGCGCAGGGGATGATCTGCAAGCGGTTTGCAGCGCTGGTCCTGCCCCGCCGCCCAGACCCACCCAGCCCACGCAGATCGCAGCCGGGCTCGGCTCTGCCTGGGACCAGCTGCCCTCGCGGCGGGCCAGGAGTCAGGGCAGAGGAAAACAAGGCTTCCCCTTGGCTGCAGATGCTACCTCCTACCTCCTTTTCCCTTCCTTTTCCTCCTATTCTTACGTCTGACCTCTCAGGCGCAGTCGAGCTGCCCTGCCTGCACCCCCCCTGCCCATCCCCGGCCCCCCCCGGGCTCCGCTCCCCCTTGCCCCGCTCCTCCCGCAGCCCCCCGCTCCCTTCCTTCCTCCAGCCCCGCTCCTCCTTCCCCCCGCAGCCGCTCGCTGCCTCGTGCCCCTCGCCCTGCGCTCCCCGAGGCAGGACGGGGCAGTTACAGGCTCGGTGTGACCCCGATTCCTTTTGGCCCTGGCCTGGCTTTGGGCCAGCACGGGGCCCTGTGCTTGGCACAGCGGGGATGGAGCACAGCCTGGAGCAAGGCCGTGGGCAGGACTAGGGCCAGGGCCAGAACCCTGGATGGGACCAGGACCAAGCCCCTGGAAAGGATCAGGGCCAGGCACACGGATGGGACCGGGACCAGGACCCTGGGTGGGACCAGGACCTTGTCCTTGACCCAAGTCCCTGCCCTTGGACCAGGACCAGGACCCTGGACAGGACTAGGGCTATGCCCCTGGGTAGAACCAGACCCCTGGACAGGACAGGACCAGGACCCTGGACAGGACCAGGGCCAAGCCCCTGGACAGGACGAGGACCCGGGTCAAGTCCCTGACCAGGACCAGAACCAGGCCCCTGGACAGGACCAGGCCCTTGTCCTTGGCCCAAGCCCCAGCCCTCAGCCCAGGCCCAGGCCCCTGCACAGGCTGAAGCCCCTTCCCTTGGCCCCAGCCCCTGCTCCTGGCCCACCGTGGATCACACCCGACCTGGAGCGTGCCCCTGGACAGGCCCAGGACCCGCACCAAGTGCCTGGACAGGACCAAGCCCCATTCCTTGGCCCACCAGGGATCGAACCCCACTTGGGGGGTGCCCCCGGACAGGGCCAGGACCAGGGCCAGGACCATGCCCCAGGACAGGCCCAGGCCCCTTCCCTCAGCCCCTGCCCGTGGCCCCTGCCCCAGGACAGCCCCAGGACCCTGCCCTTGGCCCTGCCCCAGGCCCTGGACAGCCCCAAGCCCCCTCCCTCTGCCCAAGCCGCTGCCCCCTGCCCCCTGCCCTTGGCCTTGGCCCTTCCCCATCCCCTACCCCCCCCCGCCCCGCTTCCGGGTCCCCCTCCCTCCCCCCCCGCCCCACCCCGCCGCGTTCTCGCGAGACCTCCCCGCCTCTCCCCGCGCGCCCCCGGGGCCGCGTCACGCGCGGGGCCGTTGCATCACCGCCGCGCGCCCTCTGTGACGTCAGCGCTCCCCCTCCCCAACGACCGTCGCGGAGGGGAAAGGGCGGGGGCCTCCCCGCCCCCGCCCTCCCCGCGGAGCGACGGGCACGCCGGCCAATGAGAAGCGGCGGCGGCGCGAGCGATGGGGGAGGCGGCCAATGGGAGGGGAGGAACGGGCGGAGGGGGCGGGGCGGAGAGGCGGGGCGTTGGGGACGGGCGGCAGCGGAGGGTTGGGCTGCGCCTGTCAGCGCGGCGGCGGGATGGCGGCGCTGTACGCCTGCACTAAGTGCCACCAGCGCTTCCCCTTCGAGGCGCTCAGCCAGGGCCAGCAGCTCTGCAAGGTGCGGTGCGGCGGGGCGGGGGGCGAGGGGAAGGGGGACTGGGAGGGAGGTCTGTGAGGGAAGTCTGTGAGGGAAAGGGGGGGCTGTGAGGAAAGGGGGGGGGGCTCTGAGGGAAAAGGGGGGGGTTCCTGAGGGAAAGGTGGGGCTGTGAGGGAAAGGGGGGGGGTTTGAAGGAGGTCTCTGAGGGAAAGGGGGGGTTGTGAGGGAATGGGGAGGTCAGGGAAAATGGGGGGGCTCTGAGGGAAAATGGGGGGGCTCTGAGGGAAAATGGGGGGGCTCTGAGGGAAAGGGGGGGCTCTGAGGGAAAATAGAGGGTCATCTGAGGGAAAAGGGGGGCTTTGAAGGAGGTGTCTGAGGGAAAGGGGGGGGCTGCGAGGGAATGGGGGGGTTAGGGAAAGGGGGGGGGTCCTGAGGGAAAAGGGGGGGGCTATGAGGGAAAGGGGGGGCTCTTCTGAGGGAAAATGGAGGGTCCTCTGAGGGAATAATGGGGTCTTGAGGGAATAGGGGGGCTTTTAGGTAAAGGTGAGGGTCCTTGGAGGGAAAGTGGGGGGCTTACTGAGGGAAGGGGGGGGATCTTGAGGGAAAGTTAGGGGGCTTTCTGAGGTAAAGGTGGGGGTCTTCTATGGGAAAGGGGGGATCTCTGAGGGAAGATGGGGGGATCTTGAGAGAAAGTGGGCAGGGGGGCTGGGAGGGAAGGTGAGGAGGCCTCTGGGAGAATGTGGGTGGGGGGACTCTGAGGTAAAGGTAGGGAACCTCTGAAGGAAAGTGTTTGGGGGGCTCTGAGGAAAAGGTGGGGGTCTCCGAGAGAAAGTGAGGGGGGGCTCTGAAGGAAGGTGAGGGGCTGGGTGAGGCAGGGCTGCTGGGGGGGGATTTGGGGCCTGGGGGCACTTGGAGGGACTGAGGGTAGCTGAGGGGGCTGCTGATGGGGACGTCTTGGGGATGCCTGGGGCCTTGGGGTGGGCTTTTGGGGTTCATCAGGGAGCTGTGTGTAAGGGGGGGTTTCCAAGGTATGGGGGGAGGATCTGGGGGCATCTTCACGGAGTTCTTCAGGTATCGAAGGAGGGAGGTGGGTCTGGGGGGGCAGCGGGTGGGGGAGATGAGGATGGGGCAGGGCATGGAGCAGCCTGGGGGTGCTGATGGGGCCAAGCAGGGGGGCGTGGGGAGAGGAGAGCTGGGCCGGAGGCGCTGTGGGCACGGGAAGCTCGCGGAGGGAGGGCAGGGGTGTGAAGAGCTGCGGCAGGACGGGCCCTGCCCCGGAAGGTGAGGCCTTACCGTGACCCTTGTGTGGGCGTCGGGCACGGCTCAGCCCTCGGGGTGAGTCTGGGTTTACTCGGGGATCACCTGTGCCACCGTCTGCTCCTGTCACCCTGCTCCCGGCCCTCGTAGGAGCGGCACGGGGAGGAAACGTTTGGGGTTTGACGAGTGCCTGTGGCGGGGTGGAGGCCAGCAGGTGACTGGGGTTTGGGGAAGGGCGCGCTGCCCCTCACCGACCGCTTCTCTTGTGGCAGGAGTGTCGCATCGCGCACCCCATCGTGAAGTGCACATACTGCAGGACCGAGTTCCAGCAGGAAAGGTAAGCGTGGCCGCGCCGGGGAGGCCGAGGTTCGCCTTACAACGGAACCGTAATGGTTGCACACCTCTGTGACCGAGCCCGATTGTTGCTCTGGAAGGCGTGGGAGACCTTTGGTCGTCTTCGCAGGTCCGTTGGGCGAGTCGGCGTGCCTGCGCAGTGCCCTTAGATCTGTACCTCTCCCTTGGATTTTTGTTTTGGTCAGCGCTCAGCTGCGTCACCCGCTGAAGGCTCTGGGTACACCTGCCCATGAGTTTTCTCTTACCTGATTTCTGGTACCCCAAAATTATTCCTTAATATGCTTCCTGTGCTTCCGCCCTTGTGCGTTTTTACAAGTTACAGAGGAAGGATTGGTGAGCACAAAGTGTGTGGACGTTGTGTGGGGTGTTCTTCCCTGTGTTGTTGGACAAATCACCTCCGTGCTGACCTGCCTTCACCTCGTAACTGAGCGCAGACCTCCTCCAGAAGTGAGGCTGTCGCTGCTGAATCATGCCTGCCGGCAATTAGCCGGCAATCAGACGCCTGTGTTTGTAAGGACAAAAAACTGGTGTCATCTGGGGGTGCCTTAATTAAAAGATACCTCCTAGTAAGACCACTTTTTGCCAAATTATCCTCGACCAGATGGGGATAGGAAGCGCACTTTGGTATCGGAGTCCCCAGTGAAGATGAATGCAGTCTTGTCACTGGAGACGGAGCCTGCGGGGGGATCCTAACCACGGAGGTTTAGTGTTCTTGGGGGAAGTGCTAATAAAATGATCTGTCCTTCTTCCCAGCAAAACCAACACGATATGCAAGAAGTGTGCTCAGAACGTGAAGCTCTACGGCACAGTAAGTGAGCGGGGCCCGTTCGCCCCTGCCTCTTTTTCCTTTCATCTCTCTTGTCTTTATCCTGCTGGATCCCAGAGCAGTTTATGGGCTGGCTCTGTTGTGATAGCGTGACTGATCAATAATACGCAGGTCCCTCAAGCGTGAAGCTTTTACCTTTCTCTTCTCTTAGTATGGAAAAGAGCAGCCTTGCATCGTTTTAGACCAGGAAATGAACTACTGGAGATCCAATAGAAACAAGAACGTGGTCATACAAACTGAGACTGCCCCAGGAAGCGGGGATAAATCCGTTTTCCTGCTTTTCTGAAAGCTGAAGCAGAGATTTAGATTGTTTCCATTTTGGTGATAAATATTTCTGAAGATTTCGTAGCACTTGATAAATGGTCGAGGTGTCATGGCTAAACACGCTTAGCTGGAGACCAGGGGCCCAAATGCAGTTACGTCTCCTGGCTCGGCATTACAGCTAGATTGGTGTGGGGAAATAAATGTTCTGAGGTGCCGGGGAGAAGGGGAAGGAGCGATGCGTTAATGTCGTTAGAAGGCGCTACAATATCGGCTGGTCTGCTTCCTTACAGCCCAAACCCTGCCAGTACTGCAACATAATCGCAGCGTTCATTGGAAACAAGTGCCAGCGCTGCACGAACTCCGAAAAGAAGTACGGACCGCCGCACTCCTGCGAGCAGTGCAAGCAGCAGTGTGCGTTTGACAGGAAGGATGACAGAAAGAAGGTCGGTATCTGTAAAAGGAGCCTGAGGAGGTAACGGGGCTGCTCGCAGCGACTGTCCGCGCTTTCGAGTGTTCCCTAGCTTTTCTGAAGGGGGTGCCTCTTGATTGTGGAACAGTTTCTGGAGTTGGGCTTTGCTGTGGGAGCTGGTTTTGGAGCTTTGTAACCTTTGAGTCCCCCTGTTCCTTTGCCAGGTCTGCTGGGCAGGATCTCTTGAATTTGGCCGGAGGGTAGGTGAGGTGGCAAAGGAGGAGAAGGGGCCTCTGAGTGAAACGCGAGGTGCCTGCTGGGGGAGAGGGATGGGGAACGGTGTCAGTGCCATTTACCTGCCCTGATGAGCGGGTGATGGCTCACAGCCTGTAAGCAAAGCCTGAAAGGGACTGAAGTTAGCATAAGTTAGCTGCTGTTACTGAGTACTGCCTGCGTCGCACCAGCTGTGCCAAATGCACTTCTTACCCTTCCTAGGCTCCCAAGGGATCCTTTTTGAGTCGCTGCTTGTTTGTGTGCGATTTTAAAGCCTGAAGGTGCTTCTTGTCTTCGCTGTGCTTCGTTTGCGGGCAGGGAGCAAGACAAAACTGTCTCTCTTTTGTGCCCTCCAGGTGGATGGAAAGCTGCTCTGCTGGTTATGCACACTGTCCTATAAACGGGTCCTACAGAAGACCAAAGAGCAGTGCAAACACCTCAGCAGCTCTTCCCGAGCCGGCCTGCAAGAGAAGGAGCAGTACAGCAGGCTCAGCAGCGGCAGCCATTACAACAGGTAACCTGCACGCGCCGTTCTCTCGGGCAGGGCTTGCTCCGAGGTGAGCAAGGAGGATTCCTGGCTGCTCCTCACGCCCCGGAGCCCTTCCTGAAGTGACCGGGAGCAGTGCCTTGGCCTCGGGACCGTGGAACGGTGATGAATTCGGGCAGATTTCTGCTGTTTGGGGGAATCTGGCGAAGTGAGGCGTCGCTGTTTTGCAAACACCATTGTTCTGGTGTAGGCTCGTAGTCCGCCGGTGCCGCTTAGCGATTCGACTTGCTGAACTTGTGTACAATTAAAGCGAAATTGCGTTTGTAAAACTTGATTGAAATGCAGATTTTAAGCATGAGCTCCTCACCTACCTACTGATCTGGCTGACGCGTTGTTTTCTGTTTATTTTTAGTCTCCAGCTGCTCTTCAAGGAATGATTTTTTTATTGTTCTTTCTTGTGCTAGGAAGCCTTGTCTTAATAGGCTCAAAGTGGGTGGGAATATTTATCTGCTCCTCTGTCTTTGACTGCAAATCATTCAGGTTCTGACATATGATTTCCTCGTTTTTCTAGCCAGAAAACCTTATCCACCTCTTCTATTCAGAATGAAATCCCAAAGAAGAAAGCCAAGTTTGATGCCATATCTGCCAACGGTGACAGGTGAGCCTGCTACATGGGGAAATTGTGGGTGGGCGGTCTGGCGAAGTTTTAGGTAGGAGCGCTGCGTGCGGATAGCAGGAGGCTTTGTGCTAGAGCAGGGATCTCGGGCTCTGGGACCTAAAGGGGCTGCGTTAGCAGCTTTCCAGAACCCAGCAGGGCAGCGTTACTTGGCCTTTAGACATAGACTGGAAAAAGAAAGGAATGCCTGGTACCTGTACCTGCTAGAACAGGAGCTGCTTGTTGGCTGAGCTCGCCACGAGTAACAAAAACTGCAGCCAGCACAGCTGTATCCTCTCCCTGCAGTCACAGGGAAGGGGTGGCTGCCAGCTGCGCTGCAGAGCTGCGCAGTTTTTGTGCTTTCTGGGCCGTCAGACTGCTCTGCAGGGACATGGCCTCGGAGGAGAGGATCAAGACCCACCTCCCGTTCCCCCTCCTGCCTTCGGGGGGAGGGCCAAGCAATCAAACAGCTTTGCTCGACGCAGCCGGTCCCGTTCTGCTGCCGCAGTTTGTGCTGGGTTACGCCGGCTGCGTGCGCAGCAGAACGGGAGTTGCTAGCAGAAACAGGAGATTGAGATGGATTTTTTTTTTATTATTTTTTGATGGTCTTGTACATGCATATTTTCATTCCTCCCTTTCCTCTCTGATTCTCAGCGTTCCTTCCTCTCCCGAGATGCTTTGCCCCCCTATCCAGAGTGCCCCGTCCACGTTGGCGCAGGGGGCTGCTTCCCACCCGAGTCTCGGTGCCCACCATTGTCCTGTTTCTCGAGGCACTGACATCCTGAAGTGAGATCACCTCTCGTTTTCTCCCCCCTGTTGCCCTCCCTCCCCGGGAACTGTCTCAGACCTGGAAACTGCCCCTCTCGATGGATCTCCTTCCAAACAGCAGTGAGCTGGGAGCGCGGACCAGAGCGTAGGCTTTTTAGTGCCAAAGGGGGTCATTAGAGCAACTGGTAATTAATTGCTGCCTGCCTGCCTTGAAGGTCTCTTCAAGATCACATCAGCTCTCCTGTAGATACGGTTAACATCTGGGCAATGTTTGTTAGTAGATGAAATGCTGCTGTGGGAAAGAGGATTTCAGTAATTTTATAGGGCAGCGATTCCCACAAAGTGGTCTGCAGGACCGCTCGGCACTTGAACGGTATTTCTGTTAAAATCGGAAGAAATTAAGGGCTGACCGTGGCTTGGGAGCTGAGCACGGTGTGTTGAGGAGTCATCTGGCTGCCCTTAATGCCGGGGGAGCCGGAGGAGGGCCTGGAGACAGGTCTCTGCACCAGATCTCTGCCCATCGGCGGTGCTTTCCCTCTGGGACCCCGTTTTGCCCCTGCTCCCTGGGCTGCAGGAGGGTACGAGGTGCTTTTATCTGCTCGTTGAAGCCTGGGCTGAGACCCAACAACTCCTTGCAGCACCGCTGCTGGTGTGGACGTACCCAAGAAGCAAAAAGTCTAGTTGCTAGCCATTCGCCTGCAAAGCAGGAGCAGTCGTTAGAGGAGTCAGATGCCTTTATTTCTGTTTGCTCTCACGTCAGGCGTTGTCAGTCCGGCTCCTGCCAAGGCTGTGGTCTCTGCCACGGGCTCTTGACGAGTCCCAGTAACGAACCGTGTGCAATTTTAGCAGCTCCTGAAGGGCTCCAGCAACGCGCCGTGGAAAAGACGAGCTGCAGCTGCCTTAAATAGACACAGGGCTGCGTTTCCTGAGCGGAATGATAATGGTGCTTCGTTAAGTGTGATTGTGGAGCTGCTGAGGAGGAACTCCCCCCCCCCCCCCCAAAAAAAAAGCCTCCCCTCTTGCACCCTTTTCTGTAAAGCACCCCGGAGTCAGCCTGGGTCGGGGCCTGCGGCGGGGCACGAGGGTTTTTGTCAGCAGGGTGGTGCCCGAGGGGCTCCTCCTCGCTGGGTGAGCTCCGAGAGGAGGTAACGGCGGTGACCCTACTGCACAGGGAGCAGCTCTCCCCGGCAGCAGCTCCCCGCACACCTTGCAGCACCCCTTGCCAGCACCCTGGGCTCTCCGGTGTGTCCCAGCACCCCGGCTGGGCCTGGGCCTCCTCACCCCCTTCTGCCAGGGCTTCCTTGGGTAAAAAGATTCTCGTCTGCATGGAAACGTCCTGGCTTCTGCTGAAAGCGCTAGGATTTGGGCTGACCTGCTCCTGCTTTTGCTGGTGTCAGGGGAAGTGGGAGCTCAGTGCCAGTTCCTGTGGGTTTGGATGGATTTTTGGGAACAGGGAGCGTTTTTATTGCACGCTTGGTCAGCCTGCTTTGTGCCTGTTTACAGCAGCCTGGCTTAAGCAGCAAAATCTTTAAGCACGGCTTTTATTTTGCCTTATTTCAGTCCTTTAAGAGGTGTGGAGTTTAAGGCAGTCGTTTTGGTTTCTGTTCGGCTCGCTGGAGGGGCAGGTGTCTCTGGAAGAGCTCCGTTTTTAGCTGTCTCCACTGCAAGCGGTGGTAGCTCATCAGGTCATCGGCGGGATGAATTTGAGGCTGCTCGGACTCACAGAGCCCACACCTCTGTGGCACAGCCCCTGGGGATGGAGCTCACTTGTAGGGAGGATGCGTTGGGTGGTGGTGGTTTGGTTTGTTTGCTGGTTTTTATTCTTAGTCTGCAAAAGGAACGAAGTGTATCTGTCACTTTTCCTTCTAATTTTGGAGCCTCAGGCTTCCTTAATACGAAGTTAAAGACAGAGAGACCTTTCATTATTGATTTGTCACCCTTTAAAAAAAAAAGGGGGGGAAGAGAAAGCCGCATTAATTTGCCCGCTGACGCTTTTGAGGGTGGATTTTGCAGCAGCCGGACAGCAAAAAAAACCTGCCTGTGCTCCACGTCCTCAGCAGGAGGATCCGTGGAGGCCCCCGAAGCTCGGGTTCCGGCCCCGTGCTGCTCCGCGGAGGGCTGGTGGCCCTCCTGTCCCTTCTCCCCGCTGGGTGGCAGGGCCGCGCTCGCCTCCTGGCTCCGCTGGTGCTCGCAACGGGAGCTGCCAGGGAGCCGACGGTTCCTGCCCGAGCTGCTCGGGGAAACGGAGCATCTCCCCGCTCTGCTCCTCACCCCAGGGCGCAGCAGGAGGGAAGCCTGCCTGGGCAAGGCAGCGGTGCAAGCCAGAGTTTGTTTTAACCCGTAGAATTCAGTGAGGAAGACTTTATTATATTTTTTTTGCCTGTGTGGAGGCTGCTTTTTCTTTTTCTCCTCCTTCCTTTCTCTCCTCCCCAGCATATTTGCACTGAGTGGGAAATTAAAGCTACTGCTAGCAACGGAGAGGTGCCGGAGCACCCACCAGCACGTTGCAGAGCCTCCGCTTTGGGGAAATTGTACTCGGGAACAGCTTTAAAATGGAGGCGCTCTCCTCTAGCACGCCTGTTTGAACCTCTTCTGTGCCTGAGGGCTGCCCAGCGTGACGAGGCAGTGCTAAACCCCGGGGACCCGCCGTGACTTGGGGTGGGCTTTTCTGTCGGCGTGCCGCAAACAGGCGCAGTGCTTCCGCTGTGCTCTGACTTTTCCTTTGCCAAGCTTGCTGTCCCGTGGCTTTCAGGTCTGGGAAGCTGCCCCTTCTGCAGCTCCCCTCTGTAGATCCCCATCTGCCACCACGTCCTTGCCCTCCAGCCCGCTCGCCGCAGGCTGCGCTTTTAATTAGCAGACGGATTCTTTCCAGGCTCTGGAGGAGCCCCCTGCGTGAGGTGAGCAGCCGGGACTCTCCATTTGGGGGTTACAGGGGCTCGCGCTTGGGAGAGGCAGCGGTGGGGGAGCTTTGTTTGGCTCCGCACCCTGCCTGCCCCGCCCGCTGCAGCTCCCAGCTCTAAGCTGAGCGTAAGCTTCAGGATGTGTGCTGGCCCACCCGGGAGGCTTTCAGAAAACGTCCGAATTCAGGTAACCCTGGCTGTTTATCTTTATGACAGCAGCGCTGGCTGATAACTTCAAGCCTGGCCGTTATCTTCTAGGTGAAGCTTTGTTGCCTTTTTTTTTTATTTTATTACAGTTAAATTTTTATACAGCCATTTCAGGTGTGTGTGGCTGGGAGTGTGCTGCCCTTTTAGCACCCAGAGATAAAAATCAAGCTTAGCATTACAGCGGTGAGGAACAGAAGGCAGGCAGAGATCAGGTGAGCTCCCTGGGCCTGTGGCTGCAGCTTATCATATCTTGTGATCTGCTGGAGCGCGGCACTGGGGGTGGCTGCCTAGATCCTGGGTGTCTCGGAGGAAGATGCGTGGATTACCTTTGCAGGAGGGTGACCAATGTCCGGATACGTTTTCAGCTGGTTGCTTAAGTTCAGAATAGCTGGCTGATGAGCAGTGCCCTCGGCTGTTTGTCTGTCTTCCTGAAGAGCCCTTCCTGCTCTGAAGCTCTAACGAAGCTTCTCCCTATGTTGCTGTGTCATGGTGGAACCAAAATACTAAAGTCCAGCGTGTCTTTTTCCCCTTTTCCCTGCTGAGGACAGGGCTGACTTTAATCGAGGTGTCTCCTTTGGCTTTGTTTGTTTAACTCAGGGGTTATTTGTGTCTCTTTCATGTTCCCTCCTTGCCAGAATGTTTGTTTACATTGAGTGCGGAGCTTTGCTGTACATCCAAGGACTGCCTGTGAGCGAAGAGAGTTCCTAAGTGGTTGCGTAAAGTTTCACGAGCTCTCTGATTGCTGGCCTCAGCTCTTTGGTTCGAAAACGGGTCATTACTGCTTGGTGGCTGGAGATGCTGGCTGGTGTTCACCCCCAGCAGTCCTGTGTCCCTGCTGATCGTGCGATAACACAACTCGGGTTAATCACACGGAGCCCCTGTTGCCCAGCATCTCAGGTGCTTCCCAAATTCTCTGTGGGATCCAGGGCAGGGATCCAGGTAGCGCCTCCAGACCCTGTGTGCCTGGAGGGCGCAACATGTCGTAAACGATTCCCGTTCTCCCCCGAGTGCCGCCTGTGTGGGATTTCCCCTGCCTCGGTGAGGAGAAGGGGTCGTGATGAGAGTCCTGCCCTGTTCTTTGCTGCAGCTTCTCTCCGGACCTCGCCCTGGACTCTCCCGGCACCGACCACTTCGTTATCATCGCCCAGCTGAAGGAGGAGGTGGCTACCTTAAAGAAGATGCTGCACCAGAAGGATCAGATGATTCTGGAGAAGGAGAAGAAGGTAGAGCCCTTGGCTTGCTCCCCTCCCCACGGCACGCTCACAGCTGCCGTGTTCACACAGATCACACTCCAGCAGAGTCTAGCTTTTTTCGCTGTAAGCAGCAAGAGGCTTTCTGGCTGTCTCCAGGCTGTCTCCTTTCCGAAGTTAGAGGCTTTCAGGACCCACCTGGGGGGCTCTCGTTTCATAAAGGGTCATTTCCTGGCCAGCTTCAGACACCTCCGCGTGGGGGCAAGGCAGAGAGGAAATCCCGCTGCCCTGTGCAGAATGAGAGCAGCACCCTGGGCGCTTCTGCTTCTCCGTGCAGCTCTGTGGGCCGGTTCGGGTCCTGTTGCTCTCCCCTGGCTACCCCAGCACGTTTCCCAACTCGGGCAGTCTCACACAGCTTCTGCAGAGGTGTTCTCTGTGGCAGGGTGCATCCGGGGTGAAGGCGGTCATCCCTTCCTCCAGCTCATGTGCTCTCTCCTGCTTTATCTGCAGATCACAGAGCTGAAAGCCGACCTGCAGTACCAGGAGTCGCAGATGAGGGCAAAGATGAACCAGATGGAGAAGACGCACAAGGAGGTCATGGAGCAGTTACAGGTGACAGCATTTTTGTTTTAATTTGCTGAGCTGCGCTGTACCTGGGAGTGACTGAGGACACTCCCCATGAGAACAACCGTGAGCCTTTGCACGGGCAGCTCTGCTAACGCTTCTCAGCCCCGTCCTCCGGCCTCTCTGCTCTGCCCCAGCCCCGTACCACGCCGCAGCGCGCTGTAACCCCTATTTACATCCTTCTCGCTGCTCTCTACTCGGGCTCAGGCCCTCCGCGTTGTAAAGTGCTGGGCTGTGTCCCTTGTGGACCAGCTGGGAACCATCAGACTCGTTTTACCGATTGCCGACGTTGGGTTTGAACCTGTTCCTCCGGCCTGCAGAACCTGTCAGCTCCCCGTACCGCGTAGCCCCTAACGTGATTTATGTGGCCGGTAAGCGAAGGGAACAAAGATCGAGACACAATCGGCAGTTCCCTTAGCGCTCTATCGCCGTAGTCCAAATAAAGAAGTCCCTGAGCTCGAGGGAACAGGGAGAGCAGGATTTTTGTCACGGCCATGGAAACGCCAGGCGGACTATCAGCCTGAATACGTTGTGAGCCGCTGAAGAGATCGGGTCAAAGGGGAGCTGGTTACGGGGAAGAAGTCAGCCTTAGAAATGAACTTTGCACCCTTTAATTACCCTGGGGTTTATAATGATCTAAAGCCCTAGCAATGAGAAATGGGAGGGGATAAGACAAAAGGCTTATATTCCTGCTGAGAAAACAGCCCCTCCTCCATCTGCACACACCCAAGTTAATTATTAGAGAGGGAGACAGGTTTTGGAGGCTGCAGTTGCTGTCGGAAAGCTGGTGCCCACGAGCTCCTCCGCACAAAGCGCCTTCTTAAGCGACGTAAGCCTGCCTGGAGGCTGCAGGGTGTGCGGGGGGCTGGGTGCGCTCCCCGCCCCGCGTGAGCAGGGCAGCGCTCTTGGTTTGTGGTTGAGGGAGCGACGACAGCCAAAGCCTTCTGCCTGTTCTGCTTTTGTGATCCTGTTTCAGCCTAGAGCTGTTTCTGTCTCGTGGCTTTGGGCCTGCAAAGAACGACTTGATGTTCTTACTCCGTTTCCGAGCAGACAGCTTTCCCTTAGCACAAACCTCCACCTTTTGGTTGCCTCGGCAGCCCCGGCCATGAAGCCAAGGGCTGGCGGGGAGGTGCCCTCCCTCCGTGCGGTGGTTTCCCGAGGCAGGGCGCGCTGCTCGCTCAGCGTGTGTCCCCGTGGAGCCTTTTGCTGTAGTTAAAAGGGGACGTCTTGTCTCGGAAGCTGCCGGACGCCTCCCAACAGCCTTAAACTTGCTCAGTTCTGAGGGGAAGGAGGAAGCGTCAGACCCACGAGCAGGTTTGCCCACAGCCACCCTGGGTGGGGAGGGCTTCGCGTGTCTGCCGCCCGCTGCGCTGCTCTGTACTTAGCTCGGGGTGGGACCGCCCCGAACTCCTCCTCTCCGCTGTCCGAATGTTTTCCCGCAGCCGGTGCTGACTGAGGCTCTGGAAACTTTCTTCCCTGCTTCCAAAATAAAAGTTGAAATCCTCCTGGTGTATTGTAGGTGCCTTGAAGTGTTCACATGGTTTTTGATGTGTTCTTGGGTTATTTTGTCTTGTCTTTGCACCGGGGGGGAAGCAGGGGTACTGTGTTCTTCCAGCCTGCAGGAGGTAGAAGAAGCTGCTTTGCCCCACGCAGCACCAGAGCGGAGGGTTTAATTCCTCTAACAACCTTTGTGTGTTCAGTCACTCGCTGCAAACCAGCGCGGAAGGGCTGTGGCTGGTTTTGTGCGGGTTCTGCTCCTTATCCTACCGGTATGGCATAAATTACTGTGTGGGCCAGAGGTGAGCGAGCTCAGGAGTTTGTGAAAAGGGACCAAAGAGCCTTGTTCGTAAGTTGCTGTGATCTTTAATTCGGTCCGAACCAGGGAGCCGAGCTGTTTTCTCTTGGTGCTCTGGCGGGTTCAGGAGGCTCCTTGCAGGGATGCAGGCGGCGCGGTGCTGAGCCCTGGTAAAACGTTGGCAGCGTCTCAGGAAACCGAGGGTGAAACAAAGCCGGAGAACAGCGTGAGCTGTTCCACCCTGCGCACCAGTGAGGAGAAGGGTGGGAGAAGTTTGCCTTCGACTCGCTAAAACAAGAGTCAGGACGGGGCCTTGAGTCCCCAGGGTTTCTCTCCACCGCTTCTCGCGCTGTCAGACCACAGTGGCTGGCGGAAGGGAAGCGGAGGATTGAAAGCAGGTCCCAGAGACCTTGGCGAGTGTCCTTGGTTGGTTAATGCAAGTCGGGAACGTCAGATTTCACTACAGCCCCTGTAAACCTCCCACCTGCTTGTGTTAGAGCAGGGGGATGCGAGGGGGAGGGATGGTAGGGGTGAGGTGCTGGACGCGACTCGCGCTGTGATGCTGCGCAGCAACACCTCCCTCCCTTCTCATCGGATGCGGCGGTTTCTGTCCAGGCAATTCTAGGATCCCAGGAGCTAACGATGATCCCTGCCATTAAATACCCGTTTTCACTGTGTTTCCAGGCCAAGAACAGAGAACTCCTGAAGCAAGCAGCTGCCCTATCGAAGGGCAAAAAGCCTGAGAAGTCGGGAGCAATAACCTCCCCTTAAAAACCAAACCCCCGATCTGGGAGCTTTCCCCAGCATTAGCCAAGGAGTCCAGGAGGCCTGCCTGATCGCTGGAAGCCAAAACCTCAGTGTTGTCACTCTCCCACTGCCGTGGCCTCGATGGAAACGCCTGGTGTGTGTTGCCTTTCGACAGCATGCTTGAGTGTGCCTGGTTTCGATCTCTGTTGAACACCGTTCCGCATCACGGCGATCCGCGGGGAGAGGTCCCAGCCACCCCACACCCCCCCCGAAGCACTGCTGACTGGAAGAAGTGTTTTCCCGACCAGTTACTACCACTGCCACCTCTTTCGATGAGCAACCAGGAACCTGCTGCATTAGAGACTTCTCGCTGGTTTCAGACCTGCTGCTGTGAGGCAATAGCCGCGGCCAGTCGTTCCGCAGATGAGACGGGAGCTGCGTGCGGTGGGAGCTTGATTTGTCTCCGACTGTTCCCTCCTCAAAAGGAAGCCGATAAATCACCAGCCCGACGGACGTTACTGGAAGGTTGTGCCACTGCTGAGAACGGTTCATCCATCCTTTTGAAGACGCTTCCAAAGTGGGGGCTCTGTATTTATCTTGGAGGGGTTTCATTTTGTTTTTCCTTTTTTTTATTTCTTCTTTTCCCAGTGTCAGCCTGGCAAAGCCAACTGCTAGGTTTGGTGTTTTCCTGTTTTCTTATGATAGCTTTTGGGTTGGGCGCCAGAGCTCGATGATACAGACACAGACCCACCTCATCCCACCCCTGGTTACTTGGTGGCCTTTGGGGCTTGGCGGGATCGAGCATCTCTTTCTCCATTTCTTTACGCGAGGAGAGCTCGAGGCTTGGCTGCTTCCTGTGCTCCCCTCAGCCCCTGGATCGAGCTCGCCCTCTTCTCCCCCTCTCCCTGCCAGATGCAGAAGCAGGGGCCAGGCTGACTCCGGGAAAGCGCTTACTCAGGCAGCAACCCGAGCCAGGAAGTGTTTCTTGGGGCTCTCCGGGGGACGTTTCTCGCTGCTGATTAAAAGCCAGCAGAATAAAAGGGCTACGAAAGTTCCCTGCACCAGGGACGCGCTTCTCAGAAACAGCTGGAGAGCCGCAGCGGAGCCCCTAGAGCCAGCCAGGCCGCCCGGGGTGGGCGCTCCCCGGGCTCCCCACGTCTCTTGGGGGGGGGACAAAAAGCACTTGGCACCGGGGGAAAGCAGCCCCGAGCCGCACGAGCGCTCCTGGGCATCGATTCAGGGCGTGCGGAAACATCTCAGGGTTCGGAGACCCGCGGGGCGGAGGAGGAGGGGACGACACCTTAGCCTGGAGGGGTGCCGACGGTAGGTGGTGGCAAGGAGAAAAGCTGCCCTTCCGAGGCAGGCCTGGCTGCTCTGTCAGGGGTTTTTATTAAGCTTTTAACTAGACATTGTGAGGTTTTTTTTCTCCTTTTTTTGTTGCTAAAGATGACTTTTACTCAAAGGCACTTTTTTGATGTTGGCTTCCGGCATGGAAGGAGCATGCTGCAGCATCAGACACTCTGCCACATCTTTTTGTTCTTTTTTTTTTTTTTAAAGATACTTCTGATATGAGGAAAAAAAAAAAAAGTGTTACACTTTGCCAGAGTGTGACAGCAGGAAAATACTCACCTAATTTTATACTTCACATGTTTTTAGAAACTGAGGTGCATTGGTGGGATTTTTTTTAAATGGGGGCTTTGCTTTTTTTGCTTCCCTCAAGCTACAGAAACAAACGGAGGGAGAAAAGCCCTGTATATACTGTTAAGGTTTTTTTTTTTTAATTGTGACAAAGTTGAGTAGCTGATAATTTGTAGTAATAACATTGTTCCTTTGTATGTTTGTAATAAGGGAGATTTTAAAAGGGTTGCTTTGATTTGTACAAAAACTCTGACAAATGTTAAAGTGTTTAAAAAAAAACAAAACTCGTCTGTGTGTGCCTGATACTTTTTATTTGCCTGAAAGAGGAAAAAAAAAAACCACCGCCGGTCCCTGCCTGGCCCTGACTCGTCCCCTGCTCCAAGGACTGCGGTGCAGCCCCGGCTCTGGTGCGGGCGCTCGCCATTGTTTGCCTCGCTCCGACTTTTGTTTCTATCTTTAAATCCTCCCAGCCCGGCGTGTTGCTAGGATCCGCGCTCCTTGGTTACATCCCGCTTCCCAGGACCGCTCTGCCTCTCTCGGAGCAGATCTCTCCGTTTTCTTCCCCAGCCACGAAGGCAGAGCGCAGAAACCATGCGGCCCTGACAGGGAACAAAGAGATGAGAGGATCAGGGGGTTCTTCCCTTTAACCTACAGATGCAAACGACACCAGTAAGCACCAGTTCTGTCTGCCCCTTACCTCAGCGCTGAGTGGGGCTGTTTGGAAGGGAAATCGGATTGGTTTTCATTAAAAAAAGCTTCCAGTTCTCCAGCAGAAACGGGTAACCGAAGCTGATTCCCATGTGGAAGCACCCCTGGCCCTCGAGGGAGCCGCAGTTCAGGCTGTCGGGTGTCCCTCGCCTCCCGGCAGTGCCGCTCCCTGGGGGGACGAGCAGCCCTGTGCTGCGCCCCGCTCCCCTCCTGCGGGGCCGGGGAGCCGTCCTGGCTGTGTCTGTTCCCAGGGCGCTGCCTGCAGTGGGAAAATGCAAGCGCTGGCTCTGCTGGAGCACTGCAAAGGCTTTTCCCACTCAAAATCCTCTTTCCGCATTGGATTTTTCAAAGCCCGGAGTTGCACGCAGAAAATGACCGCTTGTCTGGGATTCGTTACTGGTGGCAAATGCCCTAATTCTTAGTTAAACACGGGGAAGACAAACAGTTTCTGCGGAAGGTTTTGCATGGGCGTTACGTCCTTTCAATGGCTGTTACTCTTCCAAGCTCTTTGGCTTCCGCTGCCTGAGAGGGGAGAGGCTGCGTGCAGCCAGGTGCTGGTGGAAGGAGGGCGAGGATGGGTTTCGGCTTGCTCTTTTCAGCTTGCTCTTGCTCCTTCTGGCTTGACACCCTCAGGAATCGTTGCGGCACCCGTGGGTCCTGTCCCACCGCCCCCATCACGTGCTCGTCCCAGCACCCTCCCGGCACGTAATCCAGTTTGTGTTAGTTTCAGGGCCAGAGAGAAGACCGGACAGAAGTGTTCTTTCCCTCTCTTTGGGGAAGGCTCCAGCTGTTTTCTCTGCGTGTGGTTTCCCACCTGAACTGGGGATTTCTCCCCCAATTTGCTGGGCTCCAGCACGCTGGATGAGCCCGGAGCCGCATCAAGGCAGAAAGGGCAGCAGCCACAGGGGATGCTTGGGGAGGAGGAGCAAAACCAGAGCGCGGCTCCTTCGGTGCGTGGTCTGCACCCTGCGCCCCGCGGCTGGGAGCCTTCCTGGGCTGGGCTCTGCATCCCCAGCCTTCAGCAGCTCCTGCTTCCTCCTCCTCCTCCTCAGCTTTGCTTTCCACCAAAGGTGCCGAAGCCGCAAGCTGCCACGGCTGCCGAGCCGAAGGCCGTTCCCGTGCGAGGAGGCGAGCTCACAGCCCTCGCCGGGGCAGCGCCACAGAAGTGTGCCAGTAGGACGGAGCGTTCGCACGGCGCCTTATCTCTGCTGAGGGCAGCGCAAACCTCGCCGCTGTATCCTTGAGCGTGCCCAATTATCCCCGTTTACAGCAGGTAGGGAGGCAGATAAGGGCTGATTTGCCCAAGGCTCGGCTCCGAGTCCGCGGGGAGAGCTGGGGCCGCTCTAAGAGCCCCCACCCCTTGCTCTGCATCTCCAAGGGGCCACCTCGAGTCCGCCCTGGTGGAGCTGCAGGGAGGATTTTGAGTGGGTTGCGGGCAATTTTTGCAATTCCCAGCCAGGCCTTGGGTGAGAAATGACTGGTTCCTGCCTTTATCTGCTAGCACACACTTCCTTCTCTCTGCGGTTTATCCACTGCTTCTAAAGCAGTTTGAATGTTTGCAGAAGGATATCTCACTCTATACATATATTTATTATTTGGGGTTGTGATTACTCCATTTCTATTTCAAAGCTTTAGGAAAATACGATTTTGACGGCAGTTGAATGCGCTTGAAAACGGCGTTACGTTACTGATCTCAGCCACCTGAAATCGGGGTCAAAAATGAGACTTCCAGGTCAGTGCTGCTCCCCGCTCCACCAGCTCCAGGTGAGCTCGTGTTTGGCTGCCCCTCGCCTGCCTCCAGCAGGAACCTCTCCCCGTCCCGAGGATCCCGAAGCTCAAAGGCTGCAGTTTCAGGAGTGCTGACCTGGGCAGCTGAAGGTGGCTGGGTCTTCAGGGCACAGTGAAAACCTCTTGCAAAGCATTTCTTGAGATCTACTAACCGAGAGGATTAGTTGCGTGTGTGTTTTTTTTAAAGTAATTACTTGAATAAATGTCTGCTCTCCAAACTTACAGGCCCCTTGGCAAGGAGCTGGGGCTTTAATATGTGAATGAATAAACTCTTTTGCAGCCTGACAGCGTGTACCTGCAGCAGCAGTAAACCCACAGCAGAAATAAACCGACGTAACCAGCCGGTAATTACCCAGAAACGCGCTCCCTTCCCCTCCTCACCTAATTGCTGGGGCTTTCTGGGGGTGCTGGCTCACGTGGCGTGCCCTAGGGGCAGCAGGTTTGGGCTGTAGTGTCTTAAAAAATAAACCAGCTAAGGCTCTTAAAATCCTTCAAAGCGTCAGGAACCTGTTTTGTAGCTGGTCCGGGAGAGGTGAGCACCAGCCTTGTTTGGGAGGGGAGGGGAGGAAGGCAGCACGCCCCGCTACTCGGAGCAGCAACACGAGCGGGCTGAAGAGGCCGGAGCGGGGAGCGGGGGCTGCTGCGGGGGTGGTTCGGGGGCTTCGGGGTGGGGAAGGTCCGGCACGGCCTTGGGATGGTGCCGTGAGAGGTGTCTGCACAGGAGGCTCGGCTGCCCTTTGCCTCCTGCCCAAGGAAATCTCTGCAGGGCCAGGAGTCCAAAGGCGTTTTGGCTGCAGCCCCAGCCCTCGCCAGTGCCAGAGCGATCTGCAGGATTTGGTACCCGCTGCTGCGGCACGTCGGGGCTCTCCTCCTCCCCCCTGCTGCTGGAGAAGGCTCCAGAGCCACGAGGAGCCCTTCGCCAGTACAAACCAGTGCAAGCCACTGTTCCTGTTGTGCTCGTGCTGCTGGAGCTACGTCCACCTGCGTGCCGTGCAGGTCCCGAGCGCCTGCAGCTCCTGCTGGTGCGGGTGGTGCTGCAGAGCTGGGGACCACGCTCTGGCTTAGCTCCCTCCGTGCTCCAAGCAACCCAATCGCTGCCAGGCTCCGTTTCCTCTGGCAGGGAAATTCCCTGCACCCCATAAAGAGGCCGGGCACCCTTACTGCATCCCATCAAGGCCAGATGCTTGGGGTACCAGTCTCTGGACAGGAGCGAAGCGCAGAGGGAACGGAAACGGGTTCACCAGGTGCCCCAGCAGCCCCCTGCACGGTCCCGCGGTGCCTGCCTTCGTCCTTGGGGTTTGGCCCGGCTGGACACCAGGCCAACGGGGTCCCGGGGGGACCCGGGGCAGCGGCTCACCCCAAACGAGCTCGCTGTTTGCTCTAAGGTGACTTATCTTGAGCAATCCGGCTGCCTTCCTGTTTAGCTTTCTTACCGCGCGCCGTGGAGCTAAATCAACAGACTTGTACAGTCAGCATCTCGTTAACTAGGGCGCCCTCGCTCCCTGAATAATTAGTGAGCCGTTGCATGTTTCCCATGATCAGGGCTTCTGGAAACAGGGTGTTTGGGTTCTGCTCTGGGTTTCCCCTCGAGGAAATGCTGCCTCTCCTTTGCCACCCTTTTTCCAATGAATATCGTAACGAGCCTCTGTGCAGCCAGGTACACATGTGCGAATTAGCACAGGAAAAACCCTTGTTGCATTTTATTTCCTAGCATTAATATGCTCAAACTGGGGCAAAACATAACACCTCAAGTGCTCTTGGATGAGGCTCGCAGGATGAAAGGACTCGAGGTGCTGCAGCCTGCCCAGGATCACCTGGGTTCGCTTCTGGCTCCACTGCTTCCTCCCGGGGATGCTCGGCTCCAGAAGCAGCCCTGGGGCTGGGCTCCCCTCCTGGGTGACCTGCTGGAGCTGGGATAACCTGGGTGAAGTCAGCCTGAGCATGGTGGTGGGGTTTTGGCACAGCCCCGAGCTCCTGCAGCGTGCTGGAGTGTGAAAGGCAGCAAGCAGAGAGACGCTGCCGAGGGTTTCCCGACTTTTCTAACCTGGGAAATTTCATCCTGGCTAAGGAGAGTGGGATGCTTAACCAAATGCACAGGCTCCGGGGGTATTTTTGGATGTTTTGTATATTTTTTTTTTCGTTTTTCCTACAGGATAAGCACACAGGGGTGTGGATAGAAGGGATTTGCAATGGGAAGGGGCTGGAGAAATCTTTGGAGCCAGCTCACACCAGCACCAGGCACAGCGGGTACCGGGCACTGCGGGTACCGGCCCCTCGCGGCTCAGAGGTGGCGGCAGGTCACCTCCTTCTGCCAGGCTGCTCTCGAGGCGGGGGAAAAGCTGCTGACAGCCCGAGCCGGCTGCTACGTGGGAAGGAGCACTGCAAACATGCCAGGAAAAGTGCTGAGGCTGCAGGTAACGCGCCTCTAATCGGCCGGGGTCGGCTGACCTGGGGCTGCGGAGCAGATGGGGGAATCGCGTGCCGCTCCTTATTGCCGAGCGAGTGCACAGCCGGCCGCACGCAGCCCCTCCTGCCCTCCCCTGCACACAGGGCACGGCGCTGGCCAAGCCCAGGGTGAACATCCTCCTGGCACAGCCCTCGGTGCCTTCTGGGGGGGTGTTTTTATATTAAACGCCTGGCAGCATCGCTAGCCCCGGGGTTGCAGCCCTGGGGTGCCCGGGCGCATCTCAGCCTCTGGTCCCTCATGTCCCGAGCTTGCTGGGGGGCACAGAGGGGTTCCAGATGCAGCCCCCCGCCGTGCTGCAGGGCAAGGGGTGGATTTCAGCTCTGGGCTGATGTGCTCGGAGCAAACCAGAGCTCGTGGCCTCAGGTGGCCCCCGCTGGGCACCCGGCAGCGTCTTGGCACTTTCCTCTCCAGCCGCAGGAGCGGGTGGTGGAGCTGGACTGGGTGCTGGGGCTCACCTGGGGATCGTTTCCTTCTGCCCCCCTCGGCCCCCGAAATGGGGCAAACCTGTGGGGGCTGCGCTGTGCATGTGTCCACCCGAAATGACACCGCCCTGGCTCGAAGACGCCCGTGGCCACCGGGGCTGCGCTCTTGGCTCCTGCGCTCCCACCTCGGGGCCGCACACGCACCCCTTCCCCGGCTGCCATCCTGCGGATTTGGGGCTGGTAACGGGGTGGGGGCTCTGCCATGGGGGTGACCCAGGCCAGGCTCCCAGCTGACACTCACGGGGCAGTTTTGGGGGAGAAGAGGGGCTTTGGGCTATTAGTGCCCTGCTTTCCCCCAGACACCCACGGCACCAGGTGCTCATTACCAGGGTGGGGAGCGGGAGCACCCCAGGTTACATCCGGCCCCTCTGAGCCCCTGAGTGCTCGGCTCCGTGCTAATTACTGCCACGTCCCGATGCCCAGCTGCTCGGCAAGCTGTTGCTGCCGCTCCCAGCAGAGAGCTGAGCCGGGGCAGAATTCGGCCCCTGACCTCCAGCCCTGCCGCTGGGGTGGACGAACCCCAGGTGGACCTCCCTGAGAGCAGCGGGGGTAAATCGGGAACCGGTGGCTCCCCTGGGTGGATGATGAGGATTTGGGGAGCCGGGGGTTGCCCCTCCGTGGCCCTGCAGCATCCCCAGCACCCTGTGCCCCAAAAAGTGCTGCGTTTCCCCCCCGGCTGGTGGGGCAGGCTCCCCTCTGTAGCCATTTAGAGCTGGGTGAGGGGGGCTGAAATGGCAACACCGGGCCCTGGGGGGGGATTGTGGGGCCGGGTTCCACTCAGAGCAGGCACAGCCTGGGTGTTGGCTCAGGGCTCAGATCAGGCACAATTAAAAACCCAAACCCTCTCCCAAATCCCAAATCACACCAGTGCGAACCCAGAGCCAGCAGCTTTGCCCAGGAGGGTGGGCAAGAAGGAGACGACTTCCTCACCCCGAACACCGCCCAGACCCCGCAGCCCTGCTGCAGAGCCGCGCTTGCAAAACACCCCTAAAAAACAGCCGGGGTGTCTGCGGGGCCCCGTGCCCGGGGAAGGGAGCAGCCGAGAGCTTCAAACCTCGTCCTTCTTGGGGCTGGCACGGCAGCGAGCGTGCCGTGGTGAGCGGGCTGTGGCTGCGCCAGCGGCACCGTGCCGGCGAGGCTGCGGACACGGCGGCTTCACTGGCAGCGGCACAGAACTGAGCCGGAGGAGGCTGTTGCCAGGCAAACCCCGAGTTGTTTGTGCAGGGACTGCTGTTTGCTGGACTTTGCCATGTGCGGGCTGTCAAGCAGCACCAGATTGTTATCAGCGCCGCTGTCTGGGGCTGCTGGTGCTCGGGTTGTGTTTGGCTTTTTTTTTTTTTTTTTTTTTGGCCTTCTTTTCCCTTCTTTTCTTGCAAAGGCTTGGTGCTGGGGTGGATGGGAGCCGGCGCTCTGGTGGGACAGGAGGCCATGCCTCGCAGGGAAAGGGAGGAAAAAGCTGCTCCCGCAGCTCCTGTTGCGTCTCTGCACCCCGTTAAATCCACCTGCCCTGTGCAGGGGCAGGGGGACGGGAGGGGGGAACCCAGGGACTGCTGGTGGTGGCACCGAGCCACGGTGGGAGGGGGGCAGCAGCTTCGGACAAACACCACTGCCCGTAAACAGTTTCTTTTTATTTTATTTTATTTTATTTTATTTTATTTTATTTTACTCTACTTTGTTTTATTTTACTCTACTTTGTTTTATTTTATATTTTCTTTTCTTTATTTTATTCTGTTTATTTATTTTATTTTACTTTATTTTACATTTCCTCCCTGGCCCCAGCACACGCCGGCTCCCAGCGCCACCCCCTTTGAGCCCCGAACCCCTTTCCCGAGCCCCTCTCCGCTCACCCCCCCCGTTAACAAAAACTACACCCCCCAGCATCCCCCGCGCGCCTCCCCTCCCTAATTGGCTGGGCGGGCGGGCGGCGGCCACACCCCCGCGATCCCATTGGCGGAGGCGAGGGGCGGGGCGGGGCCGCTTCCCACGCTCCCGGCTTTATGAACGGAGCGCCCGGGGCGCGCCCGGCTCCCGCAGCCCCCGGGGCCCGATCCTGATCCCGCAGCCCCCCGGGGCCCGATCCTGCGCCCACCCCCACCCCCCCCCGGGGCCCGATCCCGCAGCCATGGCAGCCGCCTAGCCCCGTGCCCGTGCCCCCATCCCGGTGCCATGCTGGTGGCCGGCTCGCAGCGCTGCCCCTCGGGGCTGGAGGAGCGTTTGGGGTGCGGGGCGCTGCGGGGCGAGGAGGTAAGAGCCGGGCTCGCTGCCCTCGGGGATGGGGCAGGCAGGGCGAGAACGCCGCCGGGCTGTGGGGCCGTGCTGCTGCCCCGCTGCCCGCCCTGTTCGTGCGGGTGGCTGCGCTGCGGGGTCCTGCAGGGGTGGGGGTCTGGGGCCCCCCGGGTGCTTGCGCGGCTCTCGGGGGTGTTTGTGGGGTTGCTTGGCCAGGGGGGAGGAGAGGGGGGTGTGGGGAGCACCTGTGGGTGGGGTGGCTCTGCCCTGGTAGGGGATGTTGGGGTGGCTGCGCGGGGCGGTTTCGGGGTCTCCAGCACCCTCCGGGAGCGGGTGCGCAGTGGGGTGGGCGTCCTGCCCCCAGGGCTAGGGGGGGAACCAAAGGGAAACTGAGGCAGGGGGTGGGGGTGGGACGTGCCCGCGCCTCCTGGGTGGGCAGCTGTGGGTGTTGTGGGTCTGTCCCGTTGTTCTGCCCGTGCCGCCGTTCCCCGGTGGCTCTGCAGGTCGGTCTCGTAGCATTTCGGAGCTGAATTGGGAGTTCTTGGCCCCCTTTGGTCGCTGTGCCTGCCCGGCAGCCTGTCAGGAGGGGGGGGCAATAAATAACCCCGGTGCCTGCGCTCAGCCAGGCAGCTCGTGGGGCTGCTCCTGCTGGAGTTTGGGGCAGGAGCGGGTCTTGGAGCAGGGCTGGGAAAGAGTTTGGGACCCAGCCTGCCCCGTGCTCCCTGGTGGGTTGCACCAGCACGAAGTGCTCGGTCCCTGCCCCAGGGGTCTGGGCCACCGTGTAGATGGGGACAGCCGCGAGCAGTCTGTAGGGCAGGGCACCAACGCACCGGGTCCGGCGTGGCTGGGTTTGGGACCTCTCTGAGCTCCCCGTCCACCCGGAGGCCTTGGGAAGGTCTTGCACAGCTTCGGGGTTATTGCACTGGGAGGCCAAAACGGGAGCCCTGGGATGTCTGTGGGGCTCTGCAGCACCCCCCCCGCTGCATCTGCCAACAAGTTTGGAGTTACCCTTATTAGTAGGGTTTGTTCTGGGGTTGCGGCAGGGGCCGGTGCCGGCGGGGCAGCCGCTGCCCTTGGTGCCCGGGGGTTGCACTCGTGTGTTGGCTCCGTGCGTCAGCGGGGCCGGAACCCGGCGCTGTTCTCGCCCCCTGGTACAGCCTGGGATGGCCTCGGGGCCGAGCGACGGTTTTTGGAGGAGCGAACCCGCTCTGTGGGGCGTCTGCGCTGGTGTTTGTTTAACCTCTCCTTATCGGGAACGATTTTCCAACACCTGACTAAGCACTGGCACAAGCGCCAGGGCTCTGCTTGGCACCATGTCCTCCCGCTCCCGGGGCATTAACTCCTTCCCTGGCTGCTTGCTCGGGGCCGGAGACCCTGCGGCCACCCCGTGCCCACCACCGCCCGGCAGCGGGCTGTGGGACTGCCACGGGGTCGAGCATCGGAGCCGTGCCTCAGTTTCCCCAGCGGCAGAAGCGGGCGGTGAGCTGCTGTTTCGCGGCGGCGCGGCGAGGGTTAAGCGTAGTGCCCCTAAAGGATTGCTTAATGCAGCAAAACATTACAAGCCTCCGCGCAGCAATGATTAAAATGCACCTTCAAAGGTCACCCTGGGCTGTCACCAAAACGCAGCGGGACGGTTTGCGCTCTCCGGCTCCCTGCTGCTTTCAGCGTTTGAAGCCTTTGGGGTCCCGCGGCTTTGTTTGTAGGGTTTTTCCTTTGCTCCCCCGTCCCGGGCAGCCTCTCGGAGCACCGAAGCAGCTCTTTCCCCGCAGGTCTGACAGCCGTGAGTCAGAGCGGCCACCTCAGCACCCGCGGCAGCGATGGCACGAGCCTGGTCCCGCCGTCACCCCGCGGTGACTCAGGGCAGGGCCATCCCATGCGCTCAGCACCGCGGGGACGCGGGTGCCGCTGGGGTGCCCGTGGGGCCGTGCTGGTCGCAGCCCCGGCCAGGTGCAGCCGTCGGAGCCCCCGGAGCCTCGCTGCCCATCACGTGGGGAGCGCGTGGCCGCGCTGACAGCTGCTGCCTGCCCACCTCGTGCCACCCCACGCCCCGTCCCCGCTCGGCTCGGGGTGCCCCGCGGCTGCCCACCGCCTCCCTAGTGCTGTGGGGGCAGCCGGCGGGAGCGGCGCTCGTGCCCGAGCCTCTCCGCTGGGGGAGCCAGGAGGCGGCCACGGGGCTCTTCCCTTTGCTGGGCACCTCCAAGAAGAGCCCGGGGAAGCTCCTGGCCACCCACTGAGGGTGGGACGTGCTGCCCTGTCGCCAGCATCCCCGCCTGCCCCAGCACCCTCGTCGTGCCGTGCCATGTCCCGTGTCCTGCAGGTGAATCCGCTCGCACGGGGACGCGTGGCGCTGGCTGCTGAGCGCGGGGCCGGGGGCAGAGCTGCGCTTCGAGTTTCCCTCGTGTTGGTGGGCTGCAAGGAGCGTGCCTGCCTCCCTTGGAGGCTCCTTGGCTTTGGAGGACGGTGCTGAGTGATGCGCTCGCTTTTCTTGCGCTGGTGCTGCATGTTTCCTGCCTCTCGCCCAGCCGCGGCACTGCGTTGGCCGTGCCCTGCCCACCCCGGGGAGCCTTTGAATTATCCAGGGGTGGAGGGATGCGGGGTCGGGAAGGGAGAATGGGGCGGTTGGGATGGGGAGAGGATTTCTGTGTGGTTGCAGGAGAGAGGAATGCAACACAACAAGGGCCGTGCCTTCACCCCGTGCCCAGGAGCAGCAGCAGCCGTGCCGCTGGTCCCTGCTGCAGCTCCCGGCTCAGTGCTTTTGCCCCGCAGCCCGGGGCTGCCTTGTGAGCAGAGGCAGCTCCCCGCAGCCCCGGGGCGCCTGCTTCCCTCCCGAGGAGGGTGCTGACAGCGCCCCGCTCCCCCCCCCCCCCCCCCCCCGCGAGCCGTTTATTTCGGGCTGTGGAGGCTGGCGGGCGGCCAGGCGTGCCTTGAGGCTTTGCTCGGGCTGGGGCTGCGTTTGCCCGCAGCAGCGGTGCCCAGAGGTGCCCCTGGGGCGGGGGCACCCAGCCCCGTGCCGTGACCCCCCCCCCCCCCCCCCTTGCTGTCACCAAAACGGGACGCGGCTATTTTGAGCACGGTGCCGCACGGGGATGGACTCCGGAGCTCGCAGGCAGGGGATGCGTGGGGTTGGCAGGAGCTGGGCTTCGGTGGCCAAGCACCGCGTGCCGTTTGCCCGGGGTGGCCGGGATGCGACGGGCGAGGGCTGGGGGCCGAGGCACCGCGGTGCTGCCCCCGGCTTTGGGCAGCAGAGCTGGGCTCCTGCTCAGAGTCCCCAGGGGAGGTGACCGGGAGCAGCCCTGCGGCCAGGAGCAGGTCCCAGCACCTCGGTGCCACCCCGGGTCCTGCTGCCTGGGGGACCCAGGGGACCCCAGAGCTGGGGGATTTCTGCAGGGAAGGGGACGTTGGCGCTTCCCTGCCGGGGCAGCGGCCGTGCCCACACACGGGTGCCGCCAGCGCCTGCATCCGCAGCATGGGTCGGAGGAAACACTGCTGGTGCTGATCCGCTGAGCGCCCCTTTCTGCTCTGAGCTGCTGCTGCCCTGCCCGGCCCTAACCCAAGCGGGGGCCGTTCCCCTTCCCCGCGTTGGCAGGGCAGTGCCCCCTCCCCTGCTCAGCTGTCGTGGCGCAGCAAGCAGCAAAGTGCGCTCGGGTCCCGGTGCTGCCCACCCTGTGCCTGGCCCCGTATTTCACCTTGTTTCTTCCATCCCCCTTTCTCCCAGACCTGGCTGTGGGCTTTCTGTAGTTTTTTCTTTTCTTTTCTTTTTTGGGGGGGTGTGCTATTTTAGCGTTCTTCAAGGGATCTGTTTGGAGGGAGTTGAAGCCCTAAGCGCGGAATGGGTTGGTTTAGCTTTGTGGTTTTCCTCTGCAGCTTCCTTCCCGCAGGTCCCTGGGCACATCCCATAATTTCCCGTCCTCTTCCCAAACGCAGATCCTGCAGCAGGACGAGCCCGGGGCCAGGCGCTGTGCCCCCCCCCCGGGTTGTGGTTGGCACCCGTGGGTGTTGCTGTGATTGCAAGGGGGGCCCGGGGGGCACAGCCCGGTGGTGTGGGGCTGGGATGGGGGGGTCAGGCTCAGCTCCATCCCTGTCTTCCAGCTCCGGGGGTTCCAGCAGGAGGGCTGGGGGGGTCCCGGTCCCGTTGTGCAGGTGGGGTGCAGCTGGACGTGTGCATCTCCCCCCCCCACCCTGCACCTAGGGACGGGCAGAGCAGAGAAAATTGGGGTTTGGGGAAAATTGGGGTTTGGGGAAAATGCGGCATGGGTGAAACGTGCTGGGGGTGCAGCCTTAAACCAGGGGGTTTTAAAAAGGAGCTGAGCTTGGGAAAGCAGCCGAGCCAGTGGCTTGCTCCTGGTTTAACCGGGGCGGGGTGGGGGGTGAAGGCCGTGCAGACGTTTATTGGCATTTTGTGCCGGGGGTGGGAGCAGGAACCCCCCCCGGGGGCGCTGAATTCGCGCTGCTAATTGCAAACCCCAACACCCGGGACGCGGCACTGCCGCGCTGTGCCTGGGACCCGCCGCTGCCCTGGGGGCTCTGATTTGATTTTTATGATTTATTAACGCCGGGGCGGCAGACGGAGCCCCCGGGGCGCTCACCCGGGCACGCGGGGCAGCCACGCCGCCCGCGTTCCGGTGCCGTCACCCCGTGTCACACCTCGGGCTCCGCAGCCGTGGGGGGGTGGCAGAGCAACACCCCGGCAGGATTTCATCAGGTACCGCCGGGGACTGATGCAACAGCCCAGGGGCGATGGCTACGGGGTGCCCGGCCGGCTCGCCGTGTCCCACGGGTCTGAGTCACCCTTCCGGGGCCACCCCCGCGTCCCACGGGGCCACTCGGCGGCACGACGCTGATGCCACCGCTTCTTCCTCCCTAGGACAGAGGGATCAAAGTCCCCCGGCAGCTGGGGAGGGGGCCCAGCGCCTTCATCCCCGTGGAGGAGGTAAGGGGGGGCGGGGGAACGTTGGTCGCTTTTGGGGTGTGGGGTCCCTGAGCTGGGGGGGGAGCAGCTGGAGGGGACGTGGTGGCAGCCCAGTGGGTTTGGGGGGGGTTAACCGGTGGTTTGCGCCCCCGGGGGGCTGGCACCCAAGGGTGGGGTGCTGGGGAGGGATTGGGGGGGGTGTGGTGGGGGGAGTGT
The DNA here is from genome assembly GCF_964211835.1 of Anser anser. Lineage (NCBI taxonomy): Eukaryota > Metazoa > Chordata > Aves > Anseriformes > Anatidae > Anser > Anser anser. The sequence continues at coordinate 3,683,754 of NC_139745.1, read as the reverse complement.
GATGGGGAAGGGTCACCCAGTTTGGGGGCGAGGCTCTTTAGGACTGGGGGAGCAGCTCTGTTGCCTCACCCCGGTGTCTTCCTGCCCGTGCCTCAGTTTCCCTGCTCGTCCAAGCGCAGCCATGTTCCCCCCCCCCGGTCCCAAGGGGGCTCCACCCTCCTCCCGCCCCCCACCCGTCGGGGGGCTGTGCCCCAAACCCCCCGCTCTCCCCGCAGCCCTATCTCAGCTCCTGGGGCCGCTGTCCCAGATGGTTCCTCCTCGGGCAGAGATAACGCCGGGGTTTCGTCACCGCGAGGCGGGGGGGGGGCCGAGCCCCATCTCCTCCCCACCAAATAAACAACCCGCCGCTGCCGCGCTGCGCGGGGCCGCCATGGGGACCCCCACTCGCCACCTGCCCCGTGGGGCCGGGGGGACGGCTGTAGGGTCTGGGGGCACCCAAGGGTGCCCGTACCGGGCGGCGGGCAGGCGGCTGGGCGCAGCCGGAGGGGTGAGTGTGTGTTCCTCCCCCCCCAGGGTGCTCCTCGGTGCGTGGGCACCGCCGCTGGGTGCTGCCCCGCGGGGGGTTTCGGATGTTTTGGGGGTGGTGGCGGAGGGGGTCCTGTCCTCACCCCGTGCCCCCGCAGATCCTGCAGGAGGGCGTGGAGAGCAGCCGGCGGCAGCTGCTGATCGAAGCCTTCGTCTCGGCGGGGCGGGTGGACAACATCACCATGGTCATGGGGCTGCACCCCCAGTACCTCAGCAGCTTCTGGAAGACCCAGTACCTCCTGCTGCGCATGGACGGGCCCCTGCCCTACCACAAGCGCCACTACATCGCCATCATGGTGAGCACGGGGGCGGGCACGGCCTGGGGGAGGGGGTCCCATGGGGTCCCGGGGGGGATTTGTGGGGTCCCAGCAAGCTCTGCTGGGGTCCTGCTTGGAGGTAGGGGTGTGTGGGACCCCACGGGTGGGCACCGCTCTGGGCGGTGGTCCCAAAGGCTTGAAAGCCCCTTTTAGGGTTGGTGCTGGGGTGCACATCAAAGGGTGCCAGCACCCGTTGTCCCCAGGGCAGCTGGGGGTTGGTTTGGGGGGGGGCAGAGCCCCCTGTCCAGTCCTCATCCCCAGAGAAGCCCCCTGTGGGTGATGGTGGGGGGGGTGGGTGGCTTCTCCAAGGGCTTGTAGCGGGGTTGGGGGAACCCTGGGCTGTACTGGGGGGGTTTGACTGCTTGGATCTCCCCGCAGGCAGCAGCCCGGCACCAGTGCTCCTACCTGGTGGGTCTGCACATGGGGGAGTTCCTGCAGGTGGGGGGCAACCCGGCGTGGCTGCAGGGGCTGCACTGCGCCCCCCAGAAGCTCAGGAACCTCAACGAGATCAACAAGCTGCTGGCGCACCGGCCCTGGCTCATCACCAAGGAGCACATTGAGGTGAGAGCGGGTGCCGAGGGCTCAACGCCCCCAAAACGCGTGGCATTTGGGGCCACATCCCAGGGTACGGCCCTTTCAGGGCTGGGGGTGGGGGGGTCCATAAGCTGGAGGGCAGGGTCTGTGCTGCGCTGGGTGGATGGGGAAGGGGTGGCTTGTCCCACCTGGCTGGGGGCTGTCCTCCTGCTGAGATCCCCTGTTTTTTGGGGGGGCGCATCCCAAACGCCCTCCCTCCCCCCTGCTTATCCTGGCTGTGGGGTGTTGGGGGGGACCGAGCCCGACCCCGTTTGCATCCCCTCCCCGCAGGCTCTGCTGAAGACGGGGGAGCACAGCTGGTCGCTGGCGGAGCTGGTGCAAGCCCTGGTGCTCCTCACCCACTACCACTCGCTCGCCTCCTTCGTGTTCGGCTGCGGCATCAACCCCGAGGCGGAGCAGGACGGGGGGCACGGCGGCAGGCCCCCCTCGCCCCATGGCGACAGCAGCCCTGCCTCTGAGGACAGCATGGGGTGCTCGGGGGTAAGGGGGGGGGCTTCCCCGCGTGGAGAGGGAAGGGGACAGCGTGGGGGGGGGGCTGGAGCGTGTCCCCTGCAGGGCAGTGGATGGTCCCCTGGTGCCGTCACCGGAGCAGCTCCGTCTGCCCTGCGTTGTGGGGCCAGCCCTTTGCCAAGGGGGGGGGGGGGGGGACACTGTGCTTGCAACCCCCCTGCAACCTCTCCAGGCTTCAGGCAGCATTCATTCTGCTCTTGCCCGCCCCAGGGCAAGGACGCCCTGCAGGAGGTGGAGGCGCTGATGGAGCGGATGAAGCTGCTGCAGGAGAGCCAGCAGGAGGAGGAGGGCGTCACGCAGGAGGAGATGGCCACGCGCTTCGAGCTGGAGAAGACGGAGAGCTTGCTGGTGGCTCCCTCGGGTGAGGGGGTGCAAGGGCGTGCAGCTGGCCGGGAGCGGGGTCCCTGCGGGCTGGGGAGCTGGGGGGGAGCAGGTGCTGGGGTCCCCACGGTGGGTGCAGGATGCTGGGGGCTGGCTCCGTCCGGGTGTGCCCCGCGGCTCACGGCCGTGCCTTGCAGACCTCGCCGACCACTCGCTGCAGTCCAGCGTCCTGTGCTTCGTGGAGGACCCCGAGTTCGGCTACAAGGACTTCACGCGGCGGGGCGAGCAGGCGCCCCCCACTTTCCGTGCGCAGGTGGGCGGGCGCGGGGTGGCGGCTCCTGCTCGTCCCATGGGGCTGCGGCGGGCTCCTGGCACCGCCGGTGCACGGGGCTGGGACCGGGCTGGAGCCACCTCAGCTCTGCAACCAGCTGCTAAGATCTGGGGGGACCCCGACAAACCGGGAGGGGAGTGTGACCTGATTTTATCCCCCACGGAGCACCTCGCCCAGCATCCTTTCTCCGGCAGGATTACACCTGGGAGGACCACGGCTACTCGCTCATCAACCGCCTGTACCCCGACGTGGGGCAGCTCCTGGACGAGAAGTTCCAGGTGGTTTACAACCTCACCTACAACACCATCGCCATGCACTGCGGCGTGGACACCTCCATGCTGCGCCGGGCCATCTGGAACTACGTCCACTGCGTCTTCGGCATCCGGTAGGTCCCCGAGGAGCCCCCGGCGTGCGCTGGGCTGGGCCCCGCACCTCTCCCACCCCGTGCAGGACGAGGCTAACGAAACGCCGTGCCGGTAGGGGACGGGGGTCCGGGGAAGGTCCTGGGTGCGCAGACGGGTGGGGGCTGGGGTGACGTGCCCTCCTCTGTGTCCCCCCCCAAGCTACGATGACTACGACTACGGGGAGGTGAACCAGCTCCTGGAGCGCAGCCTCAAGATCTACATCAAGACGGTGGCCTGCTACCCGGAGAAGACGACCAAGCGGATGTACGCGCAGTTCTGGAGGCACTTCAAACACTCGGAGAAGGTGCTGCCCCGTCCCCTTCCCCTCCCGCGGGGCTGGGGGGGTGCTGAGCCCCCCCGCCCTGACCCCGCTGTCCCCGTGTCCCCCCCCCCCCCCAGGTTCACATCAACCTGCTGCTGCTGGAGGCTCGCATGCAGGCGGCTCTGCTCTACGCCCTGCGCGCCGTCACCCGCTACATGACCTGACGGCCCCCCGCTCCCTCCTCTTCCTCCTCCTGCCCCCACCGCCGGGGGGGGTTCAGGGGGGAGCCGGGGCCTTAAAGACTTTGCTGCCGCATCGCCTCCTGCCTTACGGGGCGTGGAGCTGGGGAAGGAAAAAGGGGGGGACGTCCCCTTCCCCTGCCCCTTATCCCAGGACTGGGGGGGACCCCCACGAAGCTGCCGGTGCTGGGAAGAGCCCGGCCGTGCCCGTGTGCCCCCTCCCGGGGCTTGGTGGAGGTGTTTGGGGGGGTGCTCGACCACTCCGTGCCTTGCTTGGGGCGAACCCCGATGAAGCCAAACCCCGATGAAGCTGAACCGTGCTCTCTGGGGGGCTGCCTTCACCCCCCGCCCCGCCGGGCGTAGGGCCGTGCTGCTGCCGTGGGCACTGTCCTCCTGCCAAAAGCCACCGGGGCGCACCCGGAGCAGGAAGCCCCCGGTGTTTCCCCCCTGCCTTTGGCACCCTGGGGACGTCCCCTTGGTGCCTGGGGGGGGCTCCTTCCAGGGCCCTGCCCGTGGCCCCCGAAATTTGGGGCTGGAAGTGCCTCTGAAACGTGGCCCCGTGCACGGAGCAAGGCGAGGGGTAGCAGAGCCCGCGGTGCCTTTACCCCGTCCTCGTGCCCTTCTGGCACCTCTCTGCCCGCTTTGGGGTGGGGTGGGGGCTGCTGCTGGGGCTGCCCCCCCCCTGCTGCAGCAGCGTTGGGAAACTGTGAAGAAACCTCGACTGCCTCCCGTTCCCCTCCTGCTCCCTCTCTCTGCTTGCTGCCGGGGGGGAGCTGGGGCCTCGCTCCCCCTGCCCTGCGTCTCCATGCCCCCAGCACCCCCATCGCTGCGGGTCCTGTCCCTGTGTGACCCCCCCGCGCTGAGCTTTTTGGCAGGAGGCGAGCTGCATCCCCCTCCCCGTGACCTTGTCCTGCTCGGGGGTGAGTTGTTGGGTGTCACCCTGGGGGTGCAAAATCCACCCTGCTGCTGCAAGGGGGGGCTGCGTCCTGCTCCCCCCCCCCCCAGCTCATGCACAGGGTGCCCCCAACCCCTGCTTGCTTTGGGGGGGCTGCTCCCGGTGCGTGGGGCTCGCTGCCTGCGTTCCCAGCGCTGTTTCAAGGCAATAATTCCCTCTTTGGTGGAGGTGGGGGGGGGGAAGCTGCTGCCACCCCCCCGGGTCCCTTTTGGGCAGCCTGGCTCAGAGCCACGTGTGCCCCCCCCCCCCCCCCAAGGCAAGGGGCAGTGCCTGCCTGTCACTCCTGCACAGGGCATAAATCTGGGGGGGCTTTTGGGAAGAGGGAAGGGTGAGTGGGGCCGAGCTTGGGGGGGGGGGAAGGTTTTGTAAAGGGTCAGGGCTGGAACACCCCCCCCCCCCCCATCCCCCCCATGTCCTGCAGCTCCCCCACACCCCTCTCCTTCCTCCCTCCTCCTCCAGCAGGGACCCCCAAATCCCCCCTCTCCCCTCCTGCACTTTATTGCACAGCCCCTTCCTCCGGGGGGGGGGTTCCCTGGGGAAGGGGCTCGTGCAGCTGGGGGGGGACGGTGCCTTCACCCAGATGTGCCGGGGCATTTCCCAGCGGCGCGGGTCGCCCGGGGGGTGCCTGGGGGTGGGGGGAGAGCCCCCTGCTCCCCCATCTGCTCTCAGCATCGCCTCTTGGCTTGTCCCTGCTCCACCGTAGCTCCAGTTAAGTTATTTCTTTTTTTTTTTTTTTTTTGGGTGTATTTACTCCTGACCGGGCACGGAAGTGCCACCGTGACTTTGCTACAGATCTCGTTTGAAAAATAAAATTGTTCTTTTTTGTTGTTGTTGTTTCGTGTTTTCCAACTGCCTCCGAGGGATGCTCTTGCCCTGGGGGTGGTTTAGGGCCATGCAGAGAACCAAAATGGGGAGCTGCGTTTTCCCTTTCCCCTTGCTCAGGTCCCCGGGCTGATGTGATATGGGGTGGGGGGCTCAGAGCAGCCCTGGTTGACAAGTGGGTGGGGGGGGAAGAGCACCCCCTGTGCTCCAAGGGCACCCTCCTTGCACCCAAAATCCAGGCCTCGGGGTGCTGATGCTCACCCACGTGTGGGTGTCCCGGGGTGGGGGGGCAGCACCCGGAGCACCCCAGCACGGAGCCCGGTGCTTATCAGGGTGCGGGCAGCAGCCCCTGGCAGCCACCGATAACAGCCCCGGGGGTGGGGGGGAGGGCAAATCCTGCACCTACCCCCTGCCTGCAGGTCCGGGGGGCATCCTGCAGAGGGGCCTCATCCTGCCCGGGTGCTGCCCCAATGGGCACGGGGGGGGCTCGGAGGGAGCCGCATCCAGCTTGGGGGAAAGGGGCGCGGGCAGAGCCCAGAGAGCAGCAGGGGAGGCACTGGGGGGGGATTGGGGCCAAGGGGGGGCCACGGGGCCGTGTTTGTGCATGGAGCCAGCTGGGGCTGAGCCGTGCGGCGCTGACTCACCGCCTCCAAATTCCTCCCAGAGTTTTTCCAGCCCTGGCCGGGGCTGCGCTGGGAGGCCGAGCTGCTGACAGCTGCCCCTGGGCTGGGGACAGGAACGCAAATCCACCCCCCCAGGTGCTGTGTTTCCATCAGGGCCCCCCCCCGGGATGACACGGAGCACCCTGGGGTGCTGGGACCCGTGGGGCTTGGCACCAGGCAGGGGGACCATGGCCACGTCCCCGGGGTCCCCAAGGTCCCCCTGTTGCTCTGGTTGTGGCCAGCCCAGCCTCAGCTGGGGGGGGGGAGGGGGGGGCAGCATTTCAGCTGCAAAGAATTGGGTTTGCTCGTCGGTTTTTGAACAGAAATGAGAAAAAAAAAATCTCTTTTCGGGAGCTGGAGCAGCTCAGGAAATCAATGGCAACCATCAGGAAAAGGTCACGCTGGGGGGGGATTCGGAGCGGGGAGCGCTCCTCCGCTCTTTGAGGGAGCCGAAGCGCTTTGTTCAAAGGGGAGAAAATCCTCCGAAAGCGCCGCTTCTGATCACGAAGGGGCCGAGCCTTTAGAGATAGAAAAAAATAAAATTAAACCTCCTTTGCTCCAGCTTCTGGCAGAGCCAGCCGGGTGCTGCTGCCAGCGCTATCGGGTGTCCGGGACGGGAGCGAGCCCCGCGGGGCCCCGGCAGCGACGTGCCCGGCGCCGGACAGCCGAGCCGGAGCCCTGCGAGCTGAGCCCGGGCGAATTTCGGAGCCCCGGTGATATCTCAGCTATGGCAAACCCGCAGCGGCTGTAAACACGCGGCCGGTGTGCAGCCAGTGCCTATCGAGGCCGGGTGAGCAGAGGTGGCAAGCTTGGGTCGGCTCTTAAAAACACATCCTGTGCTTAATAATATGCATTATATACAAAAAAATCTGTGTTATACGTGAAGTATCGATACGCACAGGGGATTTTGGGGTGGCTGGCAGCAGCCTGAGCGCCAGCACCCCTCCGCACCACCCGGCAGCACCGAGGATTTCTCCCCGGGAGAGGTTTGCAGCCTGATCCCCACGGCAAACTCCCTTGCCCATCCCACGGCAGGGAAGGGAAAAAAACCCCTTTTGGGATGCTTTCCGTAATTTCTGCCGGTCCCTGGTGGTGCCTGCAAGCTGCCGGCTCTGGCAGGGGGACCCAGAAGGGCTGGATCGTGGTGCTGTGCCCCTCGGGCACCCCCAGTTCGCTGCCAGGCCCCACTGCGTGGCCGGGTGTAATCAATCCCTTTTGTTCCCCCAAATCCTGCAAAACTCGGTCTCAGCACCAAGTCCTCGTTCAGGCTCTGAATCCTCCCCCCCCTGTTTATTTTAAACCCAGCGAGGATTTACCGCAGGCTCTGCTGGCACCCAGCATTTCCCCTGCTTCTCCCCAGGGACGGCCCCGAGGGCACCTAGGAAGGATCCGGCCCCTTCCTTTATTCTTTTCCACTTTCCACCTTCAGCACCAACGAAGCCAGGGGCGAGCAGGTGCCGCGGGCCTCCTTTAACTCATCGCCGGGCTCATTGCATCGCATTAACCACTTCCTTTATTTTTTTTTCAGATGCTCACGATTATAAACTAATAAATTCCTCACCCGGCGCCTAACGGAGGCCTGCAATTTGTGTGCGTGCGTGCAATTTATTGGCAGCTCTCATTGTCTGCCTCGCAGGGCAGAAGGCGTGTTAATGACCTCCCTACCTGTGGCTGGCGGTCGGGATCCGAATGCGGCGCCGAAATTGCGTACGATTGCCCTCAATTTAAAGCCGCGGCATGTTAATGGTGTTTAAAACGCAGCAATGCGACGGGAAAATAATAATAATAATCGCGGGCTGTGCTGAATGAGGGGTTTCAGGCTGATGGAGCCTGAAGTGCTCTGCAAAACGCGCGTTACCGGGGGCGAGCCGTGCGCTGAGCTGCCCTCGGCACGGTCCTCGTTGCTGAGCACGGCACCCGGGGGGGGATCCTGAGCGTCCCGAGGGATTGCCCAGGCTGGGAGTGAGCCAGGAGAGGGATTCGTCCTGTGCGGGGCCGTGGGGGTGAGTGGGAACGCCTGCAGCCCTCGCGTCGTCCTGGTGAGCAGCCACCCGAAGGCGCTCCGTGGGTTGAGGTGATGAATTTGGGGCAGAAGCAAAGCGGCCGCGTGGCGGAGAGGGGGGGGAGGCAGAGCTTTGGTTTGAGCACGCGGTTGGATTTTGTGGGGGGCTGGGGGCACGGCGAGGGGCAGGGGGATAGGGACTGGCCCTGGTGCTGCTTTAGCTCACGGGAACTGAACGTGTCCTGCCCCTGCGGCCCCAAATATCCCCGTGGCACCTCCCGTGCCTCGTGCCAGCCCTGCATGTCCTGCGTCATCACCTGGCCGTGCCGGCGCTGCGTGCGTCCACGAGGCCAGGTCACTGCCTTGGGACAGGGTGCGGGCATCAGGGCGCATGCGGGGCATCGCTTTTCCAGCACGCTGAGCACCGCTTTTGCAGGTGGGTTTTACCCAGGAAAGCAGCTTCGTACCCAGCCTGTGCGCCAGGGGCAGCTTGGGGTGGGCACCTTTGTGCCCCCTGAGCAGCAGGAGCCGTCCCGATGGTGGGTGGGGGTCAGGGCCCCTCTGCAAGGGGGAGCAGCGCCTCCGAAACCAGCTCCACCCTTGCAGGCACGGAGGGGAAGCTTTGCAGGGTCACTCAGCGCTCAGCCCTCTGCATTTGGCAGCAGGCAACGAGCTGCTTGCCTTGGGTTTGGGGGGGATGACAAGCTGGCTGTCACCGGGAAGCCGAGGCGCTGCCCTCGCTGGGGACAAACTGGGCTAATCCCGGGGGGAACAGCGTGCTCCGGGCACCGGGAGCTGTAAATCCCGGAGAGCTGCTGGAGCATTTCAGGCGCTGACAAGCAGCCAGGCAGGATCGATGCCATGGCAGCGTGCGAGCCATCTGGGGGGCGGGGGGGGGCTGTGATTGATGCGGTCTCACCGGGCTGCTGTGACCCCCACATTTCGGGTGCCCCCCCACGTCCCCCAGCTCCACGCCAGCCAGGGGCGAGGCAACCCGGTGGGTGCCAGACCGTCCCCATCGCGTCCAAAGCAAACAAACAGCAGCAGGCTGGGATTTTGGCTTCAGAGGGGCTGCTGCAATCTGCGTTTCTTTGCCTGCCGTCGCGTTCGAGGCTCGAAGCACCGCCTGGCACCGCTGCTGTTGCATCAGCCGGTGCTTGGGGGTGGTGGTGGTGGGGGGGGTGGGGGGGGTGTTATTGAGCACCCCCGGGAGCTGGGGCTGCGCTGCCCGGCTGCGGCTCCCCGGCGGCTCGGGGCTTTGCTGGGTCGGCAGCGCCACTCGCTGGAGAGCTGCGGCGGGGCTGCGGGAGCGCTGCAAAGCTGCCCTGCTGCGGAGCCGGCTTCCTCGTGTCCCTGCTGCAAGGCTGCCCCGTGTCCCTGCTGCGGAGCTGCCCTGTGTCCCTGCTGCCCCGTGTCCCTGCTGCAAAGCTCCCCTGTGTCCCTGCTGCGGAGCTGTCCTGCGGTCCTGCTGCAAAGCTGCCCTGCTGCGGAGCTGTCTTGTATCCCTGCTACAAAGCTTCCCTGTGTCCCTGCTGCAGAGCTGCCCTGATGCAAGGCTGCCCCGTGTCCCTGCTGCCCTCTGTCCCTGCTGCAAAGTTCCCCTGTGTCCCTGCTGCCCCGTGTCCCTGCTGCCCTGTGTCCCCGCTGCAAAGCTGCCCCATGTCGCTGCTGCCCCATGTCCCTGCTGCAAAGCTGCCCCGTGTCCCTGCTGCCCTGTGTCCCTGTTGCCCCGTGTCCCTGCTGCAAGGCTGCCCCATGTCCCTGCTGCCCCGTGTCCCTGTTGCCCTGTGTCCCTGCTGCAAGGCTGCCCCATGTCCCTGCTGCCCCGTGTCCCTGTTGCCCTGTGTCCCTGCTGCAAGGCTGCCCCATGTCCCTGCTGCCCTGTGTCGCTGCTGCCCCGTGTCCCTGCTGCAAGGCTGCCCCGTGTCCCTGCTGCCCCGTGTCCCTGTTGCCCTGTGTCCCTGCTGCAAGGCTGCCCCGTGTCCCTGCTGCCCTGTGTCCCTGCTGCCCCGTGTCCCTGCTGCAAAGCTGTCCCATGTCCCTGTTGCCCCGTGTCCCCGCTACAAACCCGCCCCGCACCCCCCCCTGCAGACCTGCCCCGGGTTCCTGCTGCCCACCGGCCCTGCAGCAAGCTACCCCCGCACCCCCGCCACAAATCACCCCACCGCGTCCCTGCTGCAAACCTTCCTGACCGCCAACCTGCCTTCCTCCCTGCTGCAAGCCGGCCCCACGTCCCCGCTCCGAACTTCTCCCGCGGCCTCGCTGCCGGCCTGCGCTGGGTCCCGGCTGCAGGCCTTCCCCCAGCCCCGCTGCCACCTCCGCGCCCCCGACCCGCCAGGAAAGCCCCAGGCACCCAAGCCCCCCCCAGGACTCCCAGGTGCTGCCTGCTGCCCTCTCCCCCCCCCCGGGGTTTGGAGCCTCCCCTGGCACAAGCGGCAGGAGCTGCCCGCCCGCCTGCGGTGCGGGGGCAGTTTTTTTGGGGGGGGGGGTCCCACCCCATCCCCAGCACCGCCCCGGAGCAAAGCCGGGGTGGGCACCCGAGGCTGCTCCGAGCACGGGGGCACAAGCAAAATGTCCCATCCTGCTGGGCGCGGGGCCGGGGTGCTGCGCGGGGACACGGAGGGGCCCCGAGCCTGCGGGGGGAGCCCCCCCGCTGCAGCCCCCGCGCTCTCCGCAGCCCCTTTCCCCCTTATTCTCTTTCCTGACACCGCAGAGAGATCTCCGGGTGTGGGGGCATTGGGGACAGGGTTTTTGGGGACAGGGGGCTGTGTCCAGATCGGGGCCAAGCGGCCGCACTGTCGCGGGCTCTTTTTTTTTGGGGGGGGGGCAGGCTGCACCTCGCTGAAGCCACGACCCCAAATTTCAGCTCCGGATTCGTGCCCGCATTTCGGGGGTGGGGGGCAGCTGCAGCCCCGGGGGACCCCCTGCGGGCACCCCGAGGTGCCAGGAGCACCCAGCAGGGGTCCGCAGCACCACGGGGAGCTGCCGCAGCACAGCTCCCCCCCCCCAGAACCCCCCCCCCCCGGAGCCTCCCAGGATTTATCTGCGGGGCGGCTCGAGGGCAGCGATTAATGGGGTCAGACGGAGGAGCCAGGGGATGCCAGTGGGGTTCGCACCTCTGAAAACTGCATTTTCCCAAAGGAAAAGCCTCGCCGGTGCCCCGTGCCCCGTCCCTCCCGTGGGCAAAGCCCGACCTTCGCGTGGGGAGCGGGATGTGGTGGCGGCCGGAGCAGAAACCCCGCAGGGATCGGGGTTAGGGGGGCTCGGACATGGCAAACGGGGGCACCCACCCCCGGGCAGCAGCAGCGTCGCAGCTCAAAAGCCTCACCCCAAGCCCCCCCCCGACCCCATTCCCCACCCCAACCCCCTCAGCCCCCCTTACGCACCACCCCAGCCCCCCGACCCCATCCTCCACCCCAACCCCATAGCTCCCTCAGCCCCCAACCCAGCCCCCAGCCCCCTCCAACCCAATCTGCCCCCAAGCATCTACCCCTCATCTACCCCCCCAGGCCCCCAAACCCCATGGACCCTTCTTACACCCCCCCAGCACCCCCCAAACCCCACTGCACCCCTCATTAACCACCCCAAACCCCACAGCCCCCTCAACCCCCACCACCTCCTGACCCAATCCCCCCCAAACTCCACAGCCCCCTGATGACCCACCCCAAGCCCCCCACACCCCCCAAAACCCATCAGCCCCCCATCACCCTTTCCAAATTCCTTTAGCCCCCCAGCACCAACCCCAAACCCCCATCACCCCAAAAACCCCCAGCACCCCCAAACCCCATTGCCCCCATCACCCACCCCAAACCCTCAGCACCCCAAAAACCCCCAGCACCCCAAAAACCCCACTGCCCCCCATCACCCACCCCAAACCACCAGCACCCCAAAAGCCCCCAGCACCACCCAAACCCCATTGCCCCCTTCATCACTCACTCCAAAAACCCCCATCACCCCCAAACCCCATTGCCCCATCACCCACCCCAAACCCCCATCACCCCAAAAACCCCCAGCACCCCCAAACCCCTTTAGCCCCCATCACCCACCCCAAACCCCCAGCACCCCAAAAACCCCCAGCACCCCCAAACCCCTTTAGCCCCCATCACCCACCCCAAACCCCCAGCACCCCAAAAACCCCCGGCACCCCCCAAACCCCTTTAGCCCACCATCACCCACCCCAAACCCCCAGCACCCCCCAAACCCCTTTAGCCTCCCATCACCCACCCCAAACCCCCTTCACCCCAAAAACCCAAAGCACCCCCAAACCCCATTGCCATCACCCACCCCAAACCCCCAGCACCCCAAAAACCCCCAGCACCCCCCAAACCCCTTTAGCCCCCTATCACCCACCCCAAACCCCCAGCACCCCAAACCCCTTTAGCCCCCTATCACCCACCCCAAACCCCCAGCACCCCAAACCCCTTTAGCCTCCCATCACCCACCCCAAACCCCCTTCACCCCAAAAACCCCCAGCACCCCAAAAACCCCTTTAGCTCCCCATCACCCCCAAACCCCTTTAGCCCCCCATCACCCACCCCAAACCCCCAGCACCCCAAAAACCCCCAGCACCCCCAAACCCCTTTAGCCTCCCATCACCCTCCCCAAACCCCCAGCACCCCCCAAACCCCTTTAGCCCCCCATCACCCACCCCAAACCCCCTTCACCCCAAAAACCCCCAGCACCCCAAAAACCCCTTTAGCTCCCCATCACCCCCAAACCCCTTTAGCCTCCCATCACCCACCCCAAGCCCCCAGCACCCCAAACCCCCCCCCCAGCACCCAAACCCCTCTATACCCCCACCTTTACCCCCCAGTCCCCTCCCACTGCCCCTCCCCCGCGGGCCGTGCCCCGTGCGGCGGGGCGGACTACAACTCCCGGCATGCTCCGCGCTCCCCCCCCTTCCCCTCCCCTCCCGGCTTCCGGCGGGGCCGGCCCGGGGGAGCGGCGGCGGGCGGCAGGTGAGGGCGGGCGGGCGGCCGGGGCAAGGGGGGGGGCGGCTGCTGCGAGCGGGGCCCTCGGGGGGGCTGTGAGGGGGGTTGTGAGGGGCTTGGGGGGGTTGTGAGGGGCTGGGGGGGTGTTAGGGGCTGGGGGGATGTTAGGAGGGGGGTTATGTAGTGGTGGGGGGAGTTATGAGGTGCTGGGGGGGTTGTGAGGGGGTTTAGGAGGGGCTGGGGGGGCTGCGAGGGGGGAGTTAGGAGAGGCTGGGGGGGATTAGGAGTGGGGTTCTGTAGGGGTGGGGGGGTTACGAGGGTGTGAGGGGGAGTTAGAAGGGGCTGGGGGGAGTTAGGAGGGGCTGGGGGGGGGTTGTGAGGGGGGTTAGGAGAGCCTGGGGGGGTTATTAGGGGGTTTCGAAGGGGGGTGAGGGGATTTAGGAGGGGCTGGGGGGGTTAGGAAGGGGGTTGTGAGGGGATGAGGGGGTTAGGAGGGAGTGGGGGGTTGTGGGGGGGTTATGTAGGAGTGGGGGGCTTATGAAGGGGTGAGGGGGTTTAGGAGGGGATTGAAGAAGGTTAGGAGGGGCTGGGGGTGTTAGGAGGGGGGTTAGGAGGGGATGAGGGGGGTTTAGGAAGGACAACCCCTTCCCTAACCTAGGAGGGGCTGGGGGGGGTTGTGAGGGGAGCCAGGTAGGGGTGCAGGGGTTATGAGGGGGGCGAGGGGGTTTAGGAGGGGCTGGGGAGTTGTGAGGGAGGTTAGGAGGGGGTGAGGCTGGGTTATGAGGGGCTTGGGGGGGTTGCGTGGGTCTGGGGGGGTTATTTTGGGGTTGAGGTGGGGGTCCTGCTCCTCCTGCGCCAGTGCTGGGCCCAGTCCTGGGGTCCGTGCCCCATTGTGTGCCCGGGGGCTGTTACATCCCTGGGTCTCCTCCAGCTGGGGCCGTTCGGTGCCAAGCCCCCGGCTGTGCCGTCCCGGCGTGCTCGCAGCTTGCGCCTCGACTTCTGCCCTCTGCAGCAGCCCCGGTGCCGTTTCTTTGTTTGCTCCGTCCCGTCCCAATGGTGCGTGGAACTTGAAACGCCCCCGCTGCGCTCGTTTCATTCTTTCCTCTTGACTTATTCCCCTCTCCGTCCCGCGCCCGGCTGTGTTTGTCCAGGTGGGGGTAGGTGAGGTCTCGGTGCCCCCCCGGGCTGGCAGCAGGGCCAGGAGGTGTTAGGGCTGCAGGAGCTGTGTGCCAGGCCAAATTCAAAGCCCTCCTCCACCCTAAGTGTTGTTCCCGCAAACTAGGAGGAGAAACATGAACGCCTGCGATTGCTCCTCTGCTCCAGTGTGTAAAGAAACCTTGACTTGGGTAGGAACGACTGAGTCGTAAACTTGAAAGTTGCCTTTGGAAAACATCGTCGAGTCCCGGGCAGCGTCTCGTTGCAGGGGGAATCCTGAGGTTTTGTGCGGTGCTGCCTTGGCAGGTAACAGGATCGGTTCAGCTGAGTTAGCCTGACGTGCTAGTGCTGTAGAAGTTGTGCACAAGTGTAATTAAAGTCCTCTGCCTGCTGTGATTTCAGTGTGAACGCCTGTTGCTCTTCAAACGCACTATTTAAATTAATCCAAATTACCCTTAAGAGTAGACAAGACCTAAAACTGTAATCTCACATAGCTTAAATTCCTTCTTAAATGAGAGTGGGGGGAATAAAGCCAAAAGAAGGCCAGTTATGATGGAATCTTGTTGGCACGCGGTTATGCCAATTTAAATTAATACCTTGGATGGTGACAGTAACAAATCCTTTTTCTTGTTCAGAGTTGGTTTAAACTTGTCCTTTCCGACAGCACCCCAAGTGACTGATCTGGCCTAAATTAACGTGGTTTTGAGCGTGTCTGCTTGTGCTTTCGCAGGGCTTGCTCTGCTCTCAGGTGTTGCCTCGGAGGGTGCTTTCGTAAGGGAATTTTCCCTCCTGGACTACCAGGAAACAGCTGGATGGCCCTAAAAGGCCCTAAAATATGGGGAGGGTCAGTCCTGCTGGGGTACGGGGCAGAGAGGCTGCCACCAACAAGGGGGATGCGATTGCTTCCTTGTTTTCGTGCCACTGGATCGGTAATCTGTGATTATACAGCCTTCTACTTCATTCAGTCGCTGGCTAATTTGATTTCCAGTTTAATTTGATGACAGTTTTGAGAGCCGAATCGCTTGTATTTAAACAAATGGCTTCTATTTTGATCAAATTTCATTGTGTTTGGCATGCGTTGGGATATCACGTGTGTCAAAAATCGCTGACACCGCAGCTCCTGTAGGTCTGTTAGCCGGTGATGAATATTCAGTTACGAGCTGTGCAAAACCTGGGTCTGGCAGGGAGCTGGGGGGGGTGGCGGCGGGGCTTCGAGCTGTGCCACGGTAGAAGTCGCACCAATAATATATTTTTTTTGTCGCTGGGCACGAAGCAAGTTGGCAGATATCCCCGTGGTCACCTCGACGTGTTCATTTTTCATTTTTTTGGGGGGGGCTGCAGGGAGCGCAAGGACACGGTGCGGCTGGTGGGGCGATGCCGGCATCTCGCTGCTGCCGTGGGTGACGGGGGGAGTACGGCGAGCGTAGGGAGGGGATGCTCCACGTCACGGTCACTCCGATTCAGTTCTTGTTTAGGCGGGATGTCCCACGTACGTGTGCTGTGTGGTTTGTTTTTTTTTTTTCTTGCAAATGTGGGAAAGCTCTGCTGCCCGTGGGATGGGAGCCCGTGCAAAGCTGACGGATGCTTTGTGTCGAGGGGGGGAAAAAAAAAGAAGTCCTTTCAGAGCTCTATTTTTGTCATTTAATTAGTGGCTCTTGCTGACTTGTCGGTGCCGTGGCGAGAGCCGTTTCCAGCTCTCCTCTGCGCGCGGGGTCACGCGTCCGTCAGCCGGCAGTCACACCTGCGGCCGGGGGGGCCCTGGGCGCCCCCCGAAGCGTGCCCCCAAAGCAAAGGGCGCATTCCTGGCGTGCCTCCCAGGTGAGGCAGCGCTGTGGAGGTGGGACAGCTGGGGCACACAGCTCTTTGAGGGCCTCAGAGGGCTTTTTGTGGGCTTTCAGCATCCTTAACTTTTCTGTGCCCCGGAGGAGTTTGTGTCTGTAAGGGGATGGGTGTGATCCACTGATGGCTGCGGGACGGGTTTGGGATCAGTGTAAAAGGCTGCAGGTTTCCTCCCGCCCCGATTTCTCGTGGTCGGAGGGTGACCACGCAAAACCTCCCAGGGTGACTCATTATCCGTTGGTGCTTCTGCTCCTCGCAAACAGGGAACCGTCTCGGCGATGCTTAAGCGATGGAGGAGGACGTCAGTCGGAAGGCGCCGCGGCGTGCGCCGCTCGGTGTGCGGCTCGTTCCGGTGCTCGCGGTGTCGGCTGGGTTCTGGTTATCAGCGGTGCTGAGATAGGGAGGTGAGAGGCAGCCTTCCTACCCAGCTCCAGCCCGGCTGGCACGCTGCTTGAATTTCTTTGTTTACCGAGGACTGTGTGCTCTTTCCACGTCGCACTAGGGCCGGGGTGGGGGAGGGAGGACTAATTATCTCCAGAGAGAGGCTTTTAATGCTATTAGCCGAAGGAACGGGCTTCGGCTCGTAGCTGAATGAATTGATTGTGTGAAGTAACATCAAGCACCAGCGGCGAAGATATGAAAATTGAGAGCGGTCCAAACGAGCGTTCTCTGCTGAACCCTGGAAATAGATTTATTTCCCGCCCCCCCCCACCAATCCGTTGGCTAGCAGCAGCCGTCGGAGGAGGAGGGAGTGGGTAAACAGATTGTTAACTTTATTCTTTTGTGTTTGTGCTTTCGGCATGCTGATTGCAAAACAGTTAGGGATGGCTCACCTGCCGGCTGGGGACCTGAGCTCCGAAGTGGAGCCGGGCGATGCATCGTCACCAAGTAATTAACCGTGTCTGCTGGATGTCACGGGGCAGGGGAGGTGCGTGCCGACGAGGTTGGTTTGTGCAAGCCTGGCACTTCCCTACCCCCTGCGCCGAGCTCCGAGCCTGCCTGCTCCAGCTGCCTGCCTTTTGAAGCAGGTTTGGGGAAGATCGTTGGACTTCGGTGAAGCCGAACGGGACGTGAGCTAGGGGGGTCTGAACCTTCTCACCTTGCGGGCTCCAGGAGGCTGCTGCTGACAGTGTGGACCCCCTGGCAGATACGCCGGGCGCTGACAGGTTTCCCTTTAGCTAACTAATCCACGAAAGTGGCCCCCTTCGAGATGTGCTGCCACGGACTTGTCTAAAATCGATCGAGATTAATCCCTGCCATCGATTTTAAGCTGGAAGCAGCCTCCTAAGAGGTCTGGGAGGGCTTCCTTCATTGACTGCCTGTCTGCGGGAGGGGTGCATCCTTGTGGAGGTGTCTGCTTTTCTGCCCTGCAGACAGTAAGCTTGCAAGGGCATAAGCAAGAAAAAAAAATGGCCCAAATCCTGCCGAGAAGCCTCGATTTGTAAACTTGGCTCACGGTTTGAGAGGCATTGTCTTGTTCCGTACCGGCACAGCGTTTAGCACCAGGGCTTGCTCAGGGCTCCGCTGCCACAAACCCCATGTTGTGGGGGGGTCCCAGTGGAAAAGGAAAAAGGTTCTGGCTCTCCGCGACCCTAGGAGGTGAGGATTGCAAGCCAGCGCTCTCTGCCACTTGCTCTGGTGCCTGTGGCTTCACAGAGGCTGCTCGTGGACGTGAAGCTTCCAGAGGTGCTTATGGATGGGGGAAAAGCCAAAGGTCGTCGCCTTCGGGGAATGAGCTTTGACCAAAGCGTGCGGCTGTGTCTGAGCCAATTTTAAGGGGACTTTGGCATCTGCTGTACTCACATGCCTTTGCGACGGTTGTTCTCCTGTCTAATTCTCCCTCTCCTACTCACAAAGTCAAATCGGGAATTTTTGTGTTGCCAAGTAAAAGTCACTGATAACAGGCTGGGGGTAATCGTCTGTTGGAGCAGCGCCTGGTGGAAGCCTCATTTCTATCGGTATTATTTCTGTCTCGGCAAGACCACCCTGCAGATACACAGCGGGGCTGCCGGTGGGATGTTGTTGATTACTCCGATCTCCAAAGCTGCTCAAAAGTTTTTGCTGCTTTGGCGCGTTGTCAGGATCTGCGGGAGGCGGGTTTGCAGGTATCGCCAGTGAGCCTGCGCGTCCTGGCGCGGGAAACTTCAGCGGGTCTCCACGGGGACAGAGAATTTGGATTGGGCTCTGGCTGAGCTGGCTGCCTCGGGTTCTCTGGGAACCCGTTTCCAAGCTGCTCCACCGCAACGTGGGCAGCAGCAGTTGTGGGACCCGCAGAACTTCGGTTGCTGACCCGTGCACAGGGGCACCCTGGGGTGTCTTCGTCAGCTGGGACCTAGGAGAGGGTACCAAGGGGCAGGCGGGGCTATGCCAACTGATTCGTGCTGCCAGCGTTGGTCTTGTTGGGGGTGTTACGTGTAGCCTGTCTGGTGCAAACCAGGCGTAATTTACTGTTGGGTAGGAAATGGCAGAAGTGGGAAAAGTCCACTGGGGTTCGTTCCCTTGTAAAGGGCGTTTGGTGCCAAAAGAGAACAAATAATTAGAAGCAAACTCTTTCTCCCTTAGATCTTTGATTAGCAGCAGGAGAGAAAGGGGCATGTTCCCTGTAGGGTCACCGAGGCTTCATCTACCTTGTGCTGAGAGGTAAATTAGTGCTCATATCCTGCTTTAACTTGACCTGGATCCTGTTCCTCCTGGCTGTGGATCAGGCCCACAGGTGAGCAGGGTCACAGAATTTTTCATCTTGTGCTTCCAAATCAGCTTTTAACGTACAGTCCCGTAATTATTGACTAAAAAAAGCCAACGGTGAGATTGCAGGCATGTTTAAACATGATTTCTCTTGGCTCAGCTGCGCCTTTTTAGAGCAATATCAACCTTTGGGGTGGAATTGTCAAATGAGTGCTGTCGGGCTGTCTTGGCTTGTGCTGTTTTACAGCAGTTTTGAAATTAGCCGTGGCTTTAGGCCATCTGGCTTTTCTGCTGCCTGCTTGGTGCAAAGTGAAGATAGTTAAGAGGACCAGCACTGATGGAGTGGAGAAACTTGAGCAGAATTCATACCCGATTACTCAGCCTGGCACCTGATATTAGAAGGCGTGAGTTTTGCTGCTGTTATTGTTCTGTTTCATTTGTCTCATAAATACTGGTGTGGTTGTTGGTTTTTTTTTTCTGGATTTGAAGATAAATAGGGTTTGCAGGAAGGGAAGTGCCCAGGCTGGAAAACTCTGCTCACGCGTGGGCTGCTCAGCTGCTCTGCCTGACGCCGGGATTCAGGCTGGCTCCTTCTGCACCTCGTCTCGGAACGCACCCGAGCGACAGCCTCGCCGTGTCTGCTGGGGGCGTTGGTGGAGAGAAGGTGGGAAACGTTCGAGGTGAATTCACCAAGCAGGCTTTTTGGGCTGTCTTGGCCGCGCTGCAGTGCGTTCGGAAGCCGTCCGTGAGGCAGGGAGGTTGCTGTGTGAACGCATCAGGTTTGGAAAGCAGAGCGAGGGAGCGCTGCGAGGCTGCTGCACCTCCAGAATCAGTTTGGCACTGGTGATTACGTTAATCAGTAGTTCTCATCTGCTGTTAGCTTCAGAACGAAGCCTTCAATCTGAATCCTAATGGCTGGGTTCTGTACCCGTCAACTAGTCTCTGAGCACGGGGAAAATAAGGATGTTTGGGTGGACAGGAGGCCTCATTTAGCTCCCAGCTGTGCCGCTGCCTTGCTGTTTGATGTCAGGCAAGCCACACTTTCCTGTACCTGTTTCATCCTCCGCAAGATTAAAAGTGCTTAGCGAGGGCGTAGTCATATTCTTGTTCGTAGCTAGAGGGAAATATTAATTGCATCTCAGCCTTGAGGGCCGTAATTAGCAGCCAGGTTATACTGGTCTGGGTCCCATCTCTTACGTGTTGCGCAGTGTGTAGATGCGGCCTTTAGGAAGGAGAACGTGAGTAACAGGAGGAAGCCTTTATCTGAGCGTTGCACGTCCGTGTTGGGTAAGTCCGGCAACGTGGATGGGTAACTGCTGCTGTGGTTTGGCTGAATCAGCGGCGTTCG
Organism: Anser anser; assembly: GCF_964211835.1. NCBI lineage: Eukaryota > Metazoa > Chordata > Aves > Anseriformes > Anatidae > Anser > Anser anser. The sequence goes on along the minus strand of NC_139745.1, from coordinate 3,663,852 downwards.
AGCAGTTGCTTCTTCGTCTGCACCGCGTCCAAACGCGTGTTGGCCATTGGGAACGTGCTTCTAAAGGTTGAGCTCTGTGCTTATTTTTTTTTTATTTTTATTTATTGCTTTGCCAGGTTTCACACTGGACTTATCTGCCCGTGGGTATTGTTTTCTGTGTTGTTTCTTTACGGGGGAGGATTTTTCTGAGCTTTGCTAGTGTAATAAGAGCGAGTTTGCCTTGATTATTCTGTAAATTATTGCTACTCGCGGCAAGTGGTATTTATAAAACTGTTGTGCTGTGTTTCAGTGTGGAAAGGGAGGTGGCGGGAGAAACTACAAGACATCTGTTTTCCTTTCATATAAATGGTGTAGGTGACGCTCTTGCATGGAGAGAGCAGCAGTCCTTGAATAAACACTGGATATGTTAACATTTCTAACGAGCAAATTTATGGGTACTCTCTTCTTTTGGAGGCTTTGTTCTGATTTGAGAGCAGCGGTCTCTGGGGAAAATGAAACCTCTCTTTAAATCCACTTTGTTCAGCCCTTAGACTGGGACCTGCTGGTAAGCCAGGCCATCTTCCCCCAGCCTTCCTGTGGCCCTTAAACCAAGCAGCCCAGAAGGCGAGGAGAGTTAAAGGTTTGTGGGACCTCAGTAAAGCTGCAGGTCCACAGCTGCTGCGGTTTTGGCCCACGGTGCTGGGGGTCCCGTGGGCTGCCCCCAGCGCCTGCAACGCCGGTCTGCGCCCCGCTGCTGGGCGCTTCCGTGTCGGCCGAGGCGTACCTTTGTTTCAGGTAGCTGATTCATGGCCCTGTGTGTTTAATCACGGTTTCTATAGCAGTGAAATCTTTAACGAGAGGGTGGAGTTCGCTTGCAGTTCATTGCGGGTTTTGGGTGAATATTGTGGCTGATTCGTGGAAGGTTTCTGCTGATCAGTGATTTTTATAGGACTAATGGTGTAGGATGTTCTGTGTTCGTGGTGCGTTAAGCACGAGCATTTCTTCAGTTTTCGTACTGCGCTGCCTTGCTAAGGAAATGCAGGAGGAGGATTCCTTCTGTTGGTGTGAGAAGTTTGGCTTCCCACCTTCTGATTATCAGTCAAGGTAGCAGAACCGCTGGATCACACGTGGGTGGATGGTGCCGCGTCCTTCCAGCACTCCCCACAAATTGTTCCTTCGGGCTTTGGCATTATGCAGTCCCTTCTGTTGGCTCATGCGCTGTCAGGGCACTCTTTACAACTTCTGTTTAACCCCACCTTCCTGAAAACCTCAAACTCCTAGGTGTTCCCAAGGTGACTTTGCTGCGGAGGCAATTCGAGCCTTCATTCTTAGTGCCAGGAGCAAGGATTTTGGTTTGCATAATGAAGATAACGTGGAGGATAGGGTTTCTTTGTATATTTAAAGCTGTGCGTCGTCTTGCTCTCGTGTCCTGGCAAAATATGGTGCGTCATGGAGCTTATATTGCAGTGTTGGTCCGCGAGAAGTGCTTTAGCCAAATGTGTCCTCAGGAGCTGGCTGGCCGTGCTAGCAGCGAGTCGGGCTTCAACAAAAAATTGTTAATTTAAAAATTCTATGAGTTCTATGAAAACCTCATCTTGAAGCTGGCATTAGCAGTCGCTCTGGAGGAAGCATGACAGCTTGTGCTGTTGTTTGCCTGCACCACTGTCCACTCTGTGCATCCTCGCTTCCCTTTTGAGCTTGGGTGCTGTAGAAGCAAACAAGCGGAGCCTTCTGGTCCCAGCTTCAGGTTCTGAAGTGGCATGGGACTTGCCTCTGACAGCGAGGGCAGCTGAAATGGGCATGTGTTGGGAGAGGATTTGTGTCTGCGTGAATCAGAACCGGTGAATTGTAAAGAGTCTGCCAGAGACGCTGGTTAAAAATCCTGGTGCTCAACCGCGTGCAAGGTTCACCGGCGGCAGGCTGACTTTTGCCCGTGTCTCATGGGTGTATTGGGTTAAATGGCTGTTTGTAAGCGCCGGCAAAGCAGTCGGGGTATTTGGCACGTGGGGAGGTGCGTGCCAGCAGGCTGCTCAGTGCTTCCCTTTGTGGAGTGGCTGTGGGCAGCCTTCCGTGCCTGTTCCTTGCGGTTTCAGGTGCAGAGAGGCTTTGCCCGCTGCTCGGAGGCGTTGCAGGTAACGCAGAGGTCCCAGTTTATTTGCCTGTTCGGATCGTGTTAAAGGGAGAACCGCACTTTGAGTTCTGCTTGTAGTAGTTGGGGCATGAGATCTTCTAAAACTGCATTTGTGGAGCTTTCTCACAGTGCAGGCCTGAGTCTTAAATTCAGCATCCCCACAAGCTCTGTCTTCAAGAATAATTACTTGCTAGAAAGCTGTACTTCGGGAAGCCTCTAATAGGGCTGCCATGTGTAGCAATGGCCATTTGCCTGCGTTTAAAGTAGCCGGCGCGGGGTGCAATGTTTGCTGTCATTTAGGGAGCTTGGCTAACAGTTTCATTTCAATGTTCTTCTGGCTTTTAAGCAGATTGGGTAGATTTTGTGAGCCTGGGGTCGTTCAGTCAGGTGAGACCCTGCTGTTTGGACGGGATGAAGTAGTAGCGATGTGTGTGATTCGTAAGAGCGAGTCTACCCTGAAGAGCACGTAGGGCGCCACAAGCAGAATGAGGAAGATTTCCCAGCCTCTGGTGCTTATTGTACTCGGTGTTTGTGGCAAAGCACACCAGGAATCTCCTCCTGCGATGACTTTTCCCCTCAGCAAAGCCAGCAGGCCCTGCCGTGAATCCCTGCAGGCCGTGGGGCCTGCGCTGGTGGCCGTGAGGGAGGCGGGAGGCCGGCCCCCACTTCAGCATTTTATTGCCCATTCTCAGGGCTATCGCTTCCTTTGCGAAGGGGTTATTTCCTTCCTGTGCTGTGGTGCTGGATGGGAGGAGGGCACACAAAGTGACGGCCTGTGGGGGTGTTGGGGGCAGGTCGCACCTCAGCCCGACCCGGACCCGCTCCATCAGCCACAGGCCCCACACTCAGAGGGGTGTTAGGGGATGGGAGTTTAATTGCCCTGAGTGTTCGAGCTGTTTTGGGGCTGGAGCACTGCTGGTGTATGTCGTGGTCCCTTATCAACGTGGTTTTGTTAGGCAGGCTCTGCTGTGAGGCTGTGTGTCCCAGGCCCCTGCGGGACAAGGGCTGTGCTGGAAGCGGAGCGGGGCTCCTGCATGGCGCTGCCGGCCGGCTGGAATCTGGAAATGCCTTTAATTGTGAGGGTAGCAGGTGGCTTTTCCACCGCCATTTATTCCAGCGTCGAGTGGGGTTTTGTTGCTGGCTGCTCCGAGGAAATGGGAGCAATGAGGGGCAGAAGGAACTGGTTGAACTGGAATCCCAGTCCTGCCGGCCTTGGGCTGGGAGCTTGCTCAGGGAAGCGTTTCAAAACCTGGGGCTGGCATCGGTCGGCACCGCAGGGTTTTGCTCCGCAGCACATTGGGAGGGTTTAATGGTGTAGCTTTGTAGCAGGGACCTCAAATCATCTTACAAACGTGAGCAAACAAATCCTGTTTTGTCAAAATCGTGGATGCTCGGGGGTATCCAGCTTCGACAGGCATGGCTTGGTCTGAGTGGCGCAAACGGCACGGAAAGGTAGGGCTGGCACCTTGATGCGGAAAGGGTGAATGGAGGAGCAGGCAGGATCCGATGGTTCACAGCAGGTTTTTTCGAGCCTGTTTGTGGTGCTGGGAGCCTTGCTGCCCTCCTGCCTTGGTCTTATCCCTTCTCTGGGACCGCAAGTGACATGCTTCAGTGCCAGACCTCTGTTTTGGGCTGCAGCTGTGTAAACACCTAAAACTGCTCCACGTAGAGAAGAAGAGGCCCTATGTATTCACTCCTTTCCCTTATACTGGAACAAGTGTTTGTGGGCCATGTGACAAACAAATTGAGGAACTGAATTGGATTAAAACCAGCTGTTTCTTCAGCAGGCTGGTTTTGGCTGGGGTCAGCTGCTCCATGAGCTTCCTGATGCCAGCGGAGAGGAGGGCGGGCAGAGCTGCTCCCTGCAGCCGAGTCTGACACCACGGCTCCTTCTGCATGAGGCGTTGGGGGGGTTCAGGTGTGGTTTCTCTGGCCTGTTTTTGGCTGTGCCTGGTTGTCCTCACCTGGTGCTTGCATATTGACTCGTGCTGCTCCCTCGAAGAAGCTTTTGTGTTCAGTTGTTTCTCCAGCTTTGTTTTGAGCTCAAGCTGACCGGCAGTCCGTGATGCTGCAGGCATGGAGGAGCTGAGCTGAACTCTGTAGGGTTCAGGTGGTTGGCTATGGGGGCTCCTCGGGGCTGGTAGTTCTTGTGGGAAGCCTGTTCTTTGCTTTGGGTCACACACGTGAATGCTTCCTCCTGTCAAAAAGCTTATTTTGTCCCAAATTCAGTAGTATGTTACATTATGAGGACATCAGAGAAGTTGGGGTGCTGTGGCTCTTTGCTGCAGATACAGGAATGGGACACAAAGACCACCTTAGTTTGTGCTGTGGCAAAAGCTGCCTGCAGCTTGACTCTGCAGCAAGATGGTTAATATCCAGAGCTAACCTGAGACCAAAGGGGAACCAACTGAAGAAACTGGCCACTCCATTCCCTTTGGTTGTTAAAATGAGGATGGAGCTGGGGAGGTGTTGCAGTCGAGCAGCCTGAGCTCATCCCTGCGGCTCCATCACCCATCCCAGGGACAGGTGAGGCCATACAGGAGCGGTTCCAGGCCCCAGCAAACGGCCCTACATCGCCCGCAGAGCGTGTGCCTGGCAGCTGTCCCCACAGACCTGCGTGCTGCCCGCTGGGATGTGCGAGTGCACGCGTGTTCGCTTGGGTCCCAATGAAAGCCACGGTAGGTTTGTGTTCCTTTGGGTGTGGGTGTTTTACAGCTCGCCCGATTCCGGAGTGGCTGCGCGGTGCTGTTACCCAGCTGCTGGCTGTAAGCTGTGTGTCCAAACACTGCTGTATGTAGACACCTCTTTAAGAACCGGAGTGTTCCCCGCACGGAGTCATTTAGGAAGTGTCCATGTATAGGCAAACCCCGGAGCTGGCTGACAAGCACCCTCTGGCCTCAAGTGAATTGCATCATCTGTCCGGCTGATGTCAGAGGAAGGATACCGACCGGTCCTGAAGGCTGCTGTGAGCGTCAGTAATTGACGGAGGAGGCCTGCGAAGGAGGCTCAGGATGGATCAAGCTGCAGTTCCTTTTTACAGTGAGATAGCCAGTCCTCGATGACCTGTTCTTACTGCAGACTGAGCTTCCCTTTAACAAACCTGTAGCCGTAGGTTGGTGTCATCTGTGCAAATGCAACCGTTTCTTTGTCCGTGTCCTTTCAGCACAGCTTGGCTCTGTGTTTGGAAGCTCGGAGCGATGCGCTGGGTGTTGAAGGCAGCAAGGCTGGTGAGCTGGGAGGGCTGGGACCGAGCCGCTTATCTCACATAGCAGAGCTATGCGGCAAGGCTGCTGAATGCGTGCCCTGGCGCGTGTGCCAGGGCCGGTGTACGTGTGGGAGAGGGCTGCCGGCAGCCGGGCGCTGGGATCTGTTCCTTAGAAGGGCACGGGGCCGGGGTAGGGATGGAGAGGTGCTGAGCCCCACGTACGTCCGGCGGTGCTGCACGCGAGCAGGACACGCTGTGCTACCTCCCCGGAGCTAAGAGCATCGCCTCGGAAGCATGGGCCGTGCTGAAACATCTTTCTTCTTTTTCAAATGGGAAATTTCACCACCTGCTGCCTTCTGCTAGAACTGACCCCGAGAGGTGTGTTTTGCAGGAGTAATGTCAGCTTTCGATTAAAATGGAGCCGTTCCCCAGCTGTAGGTAAGGACGCAATCCTAACCTGTCTTCAACATCTTTTTACGTTTCTAGAAACGCTCTCAGTTTATACGTGTGACTTCCAGATATGCATGCAGCCTTCTACCTCCTGGAGCTCGCTCAGAGCTGCCTTTGAAGTCTTGAAAGCAGAGTAAAGTGGGTTTAGTTTCTCTAGTTTGTATGGGTCAGCACGGATTTAGGTCCCACTAGGGTTAACATCTCTTACAAAATGCAATATGGAAGAGGCATATTGAGTGGCCACATCCTTCGATTTCACTCCTTTTTTTACAATTTCACTCCTTTTTTACATACTGGATTGTACTGATAGACCGAGTCTCTTCCCTTCTTGATACTCGTCGGGAGCGCTGCTGGAGGCGGAGGGCTTGGGGTACTTGTGCAACCATTCCTCGTGCTGGCACCTATCAAGAGGCCGTGTTTGTTGAGCAAACCAGCAGTTTCTGGGCTGGCTGATAGCTGTGCTGGGGAGTGTGGGGGGGGTCAGCGTGTTAACGAACCTGCTCCGATGTCCAAGGACGCAGCATTCGAACAGAACAAAAAGGCTGAACCCGGCGTTTGAGAGAGGTCACCAGAAAGGCACAGCTTCCAGCTCATTTTTAAGGATTTTTCCCCGTATAGATCTGGATTTTAACTCTCGTGTGAAGCTCCTGACATGCAGTCACCGACGTTGCCTCGTGCCCACCATGAGAGGCGTACGTAATTCTCGCTCAGCTCTTGGATCTCGCCGAGGTGAGGTGAGCCAGCCGGGTGTGCGGGGCAGTCCTGTGCCTCCGCTGGGCTCCTGCCTGCAGGCACCGCCTGGGATCGGCGTGGGTTTGTAGCCCTTGTTACGGTGGAAGGTCCTTTTGTGGCCGAGAAGAAGCAGTGGTTAGTTTGCTTGAGCTTTTACCGCAGCTAAATGGCTGGAAGTTGGCCTTTCTGAGCTGGGGTGGGTGAAGTGGCAGCAGGAGGAAGCATTCCAGTTCATGGGGGGGTTTCAGGAGGGTGTCGCTGCTTCTGTGCATCAATTCTGCAACTGTCCCGAGCCTTGGTGAACATATCAGGCCAAAACCTGCGGCAGGTCTGGAAGGAGAATGGCCGAGTGTGAATTAGCGGCGGGGTTGATCCCTTTCCGAGGCTGCTTGGAGGAGCGCTACGAAAGGCACCGCTCCTCCCCACGATCAGAATCAGCTCAGGGCATGTAATTAGCACAGTCCTCATGTAAATGTCATTAGTGCTTCGTAAACTTTGTGCACGGTGGTGAGAATGGCAAATGATTTTTTTTTTTTTTTTAAAGGGAATGTTCCTGCTCAGAAACTTTATGGGCTTATTTTCACGATGGGATGCCTTCCTGCCCGTACTGGTGTTTTAAAGGGTTTGGCAGATGAGTAATGGGAATTTGTCTGTTTTCCCTGTTATGGTTGGGGCACCTTTTATTGGAGCTGGAGCTGAGGAACACAAGCAGAATAAATTATGTGGGGAGGGCTTCTGTAAGGAAATGTCGTCTCTTAATCAGAAATAATTAAATTCTATAATCAGATAATTAAATCAGAAATAATTGAATTGTTGTATTGAGATTGGGAAGGAAAAAGAAGGCTGAACTACAAACTCCACCTGAACTGTTTAAAACGCTGAACCAAAAAATGTGATTTAAGGTTGCTGCGGACGTGGTGGTGATGTGATTGCAGAGTGCCCGTGCGGAGGGCAGGGGTTCAGTCCCAAGCACCCGAGCTGTGTCCAGGTCAGGAGCGCTGACTCGATGTTCAAATCAGTGAAGATACTGACACGGCGCAGGTTTTGGGTGCATTTTTTTTTTTTCAAGAAGTGCAAACGTTGTTGTCTTTCAGTGGGGAATTTGTTCAGAGGTGCCTCTCTTGTGTTCTTGATTGCTCACCGGTAGGAGCTCAGGGTTTCACCAGCACCCCGTGGGTTGCTTTTCCTGGAATGCAGTCGGGTGTGCGGTGGTGGTGAGGGTGCTTGCAGTGTCTCGGGGAGGATTTGGCATCAGCAAATGCCCAGCAGCAGCTCCTGACTCGAATGCTGGCTTTTTCTGAAGCTCAGGTGAGCTGCTCGGGATAGGGGAGATGCTCCTCAGTGTTTAGTCTTTCTTTTCAGGTCCCAGCACTGCTCCTTCCCTGATACGATGCAGGATTGCCGGCAGGGAGCATCAGGCTTCAGCTTTGGGGCTGTGTCTCTGCTTGCTGACGTTTATGTGAGAGCTTGGCAGTGGCTAAACTAATTCCAGTTGCTTCTCGGGCAAAAAGAAACACTTCGCAAGCTAGCCTTGCGATGGCTGAGCTGAAGAACAGCCTCATTTTGGGGAGGAAATGGTGGTTGCAAATGAAATCTCCTACCCAGTCATAATTACGGGGGCATTACCGCAGCATTAGCTTGTGCTCAGCTATTTTGTTTTCACTGAGAGCTTGACGAAAATGGAAACCACAAAACTAAGGCAAAGGTGATTTATGTTGTATCCCAGAAGCCAGAGGTAAGTAACCCTTCATTACGTGCCTTTTGGGCGCGTGTCCTAGTGGTGTGCACGACGAGGGCAGGCCCTTGGCTGCACGCCATGACGGGAGGCTTGCCTTGCTCCGACATCCCAACGGGCTCACTCCCGTGCTCCGTGGCCAGCAACTGCAAGCAGGGAGCTGGATTCGTGCTCTTGGTAGCGTTTGTCAGTTTAAAATGGGCTTTGTTGACTGGGTTCTTTGAGGAGGCCCTGCTGGGCTGTAAGAGCAGCTCTTGCTGCTTGGAGAGCTGCAGGCTTCCTTGGGAACAGGGAAACCTTTTTGCTGAATCCGTGCTGCATGCGGCGCCGAGCCCGAGTGGACGTGACGGGTATCGCTGCTTTGTCTTCTGCAGCAGGGGGTGAGGTTCTTCGTTGGTTCCTGTGCAGATTCAAAAAGCCAAGTGGGAGATGTTAAAAACAGGGGAAAATGGGACTTCACATACGGTTCATTCGTTAGGAGTTGGACTTGATGATCCTTGTGGGTCCCTTCCAACTCAGGGTATTCTATAATACGTTTGGGCGGCAGGTACATTTATTTCTATCACAAAGTCGCTGTCACAAGCCTGCTTTGTGGTATTGGGTCTAGCTCCCCGTGGGCTGTCCCGGGCTTGTGGGCTGTGCAGGTTCCTCACCTCGCAGGCAGGACTCCTGTCGCTTCCAGTTGCATTTGCACTTCTCTAAGGATAACGTAGATCCGTGCTTTTTGGAGTAAATCGGCGTTCCCTGCGAGGCGAGGTACGAGAAGGAGGTCCAGCGTGAGCAGGTATGCACTGATCACGAAGGCATTTTAATTTGTTGGGCCCTGCTGTGCCGGGACGGGTTGTGGGACACAGTGGGAAGGTTCCAGCTGCGGAGCTGAACCCAGCTGCAGGACGAGCAGGGGCTGGAGCCCTCCTCCAGCCACGTCTGCACCACGTCTGCTCCCCCGAAAAGCCGGGTTGGTGGTTTGGGGAATGCAACAAGCTGGGAAAGATCTGGGAGAAAAGGAAGGCTTGTGTTGGTGGCCGGTGTTTAGGGTGGTTTAAGGCGGTCAGGCTGAAGCCTGCCTTTTGGGTGTGAAACCGAAATGCTCAATGTTTATGCTGCATGTTGGCTTATACATTTTCGGGGGGGGAAATTCAAGACTTGGTTCTGAATATCCACAGGCCTGAGGCATAGGGACCGTGCTCCTGAATGCCTTCCCTTTACGCTGGTGTAGCCCCCTCCGAAAGATGAATGGGATGCCGGGCGTTTCCCGGTCTCCCATGTGCTTCCTATTACTGCACTAATTAAATTTATACAGGCCTTGCTCTGCTGCAGAAACCGAGGCTGGTATTTTTGGAGCTATTGAGGCATGCTATGCTAGCTCAAGCAGTGATGCTATTGCTCCTGATATGGGACTGCTGTACTTGAGAATTCAGTGTGTCATCTTGCGTGTTTTGAAAAGCCGAAAGAAATAGTATGTACGGCCTAGGTTTGGGGCAAATCAGCTGTATTTGAAATATTTATTGGCTTTTGCCTGCAGCATGCTGAGGCAGGTGCTGGTGAGCGGGTTCGTTTCCTTCAGCCCCACTGCAAAAGCGAGTCGGGCAGCTGGAGAACCGGGGTCCGCTGTGGGAGCTGCTCTGAACACCTCGGCTCTTCTCCTCCTCTCCTTTCGGGGTGCCCGGATTTGTCAGGGTGCGAGCAGAACGTGAGAATTGCCATCTTCACCGTCCAAATTTATTAACACACGTTTTGCTAATTTGTGTGTGTTGGTAGATTTTTAAGTCCTGGGTGATGGTGTTGTGGATGACCAGAACGTCTTTGATATCCTGCTTTTAATTACATCTAGCTCGGTCCCCTGGCTTTTTTCTTATAAATTTCTGCTCCGGGTTGCCTTTAGTTCCCATCTCAGGTCTCTGCAAATGGGTCGTCTTGTTCAGTCTGCCATGATTGTGTGTACGTCTTCCTCTAATTTATGGAAGAGGTTTTTGCAGCAGGACTGTTCGGCGGCCGTGGGGCAGTTTCTGAGCGAGGTGGTCAAGTGCTAGGTGTGCCCGCCAGCCAGAACCTTGTCTTCTAGGAAACTTCTCCAAGCTGTATTGCTAAACGTTGGACAGACAGAGGGGATGGGGCACTAAATACCAGCTGCACACAGACGCGTGGTGACCTGCAGGTGATGAGCACATCCGTCAAGGCTTCTAGGGAGACTTCCACCTCTACTCAACAGCAGAGGTAAAGCTGAAGTTTTACGGCTCGGCTGTCAGCCAGGAGTCCAGAGGGGACACTCTCTTGCTCTCGGTGGCTTAGGGCTTGCGTTTTTGGGGAGGTCGATCAAGGAATAACCATGCCTTGCTGCCTCCCTTTGGATGCTCTCATTCCTCTCTCGGCTTCCCCAGTACGTATGGGCGCTCGTGCAGGAATGAGAGCATCTTCCCTCTGTGCTAATCAGCCGTTCTGCTTTAATTTTACACTGCCTTTGTCAGGGAGATAATTTTGGTCGAGGCGAGCCCTTCAGCTGCTTCAAGGACAGCGCGCGGGGAAGCTGCTCTGCCCTGTTCCTGCTGCAGGCTTTTTCCCCGAGCGCATCCACACCTCCAGGGCCGCTGATCGGCTGCCAGGAGGTCTGGAGGCGAATCGGTGTTTGCTGTTCTGCTAGCTAAATAGAAATAGCGTTTGTCACTGGGAGCTGGCTCGGAAGTAACGCCGCGTTCGACTCGGTGCCATGCGTTCTTACAGGCTCCTGGCTTTTTGTTTCAGGCTTGGTAAACATGGCTTGCTCGGTGAACTGAGACGCCTGGGAGAGGCTGGAGGGGGCTTTTTTGAGAGTTTGTGAGCTGTTTCGAGTAGAACAATGGAAAAACTCGGCTGTTTGGCACGTTAGCTGAGTAGGCTGGCCAGGTGGGAGTCCTGTTTGGGAGTTTTCTTTTCTTTTTGACGTGCTTTATGATGGAAATTATGCTGTTTTGAAGAAGGGGAAACTGAGGCACAGGCAGACAAACGCCTTGTCTGAGGCCGAGCGCTGTTCTGCAGCAGAGCTGCAAGTGCTCAGTGCTCTGCACAGCGTGCTGATGAGCATGAGGGTTCACAAAGTGAGCCGTAAAAGTGATGAAAGAGGTGAAAAAAGCCCCTGGCCGAGCACACCTCGCAGCCACAGAGGACTCAGCTCCCTTCCCTTCCAAAATCCACGCTGGTAACGTTATATTACTGTGCCACCCACAGGCAGCTGCCACGCTGCGGAAAAATATTTGCTGTTTAGGTGGGGAACCCGTTATTAAATGCAGTATCTGCGATGGAAAGCTGCTGGTTTCATTTGCTGTGTCACCTGCTCTATTTAGATTTCACAAAACTAGTTATTCGAGTATTCTATTTAAATTGCATTTACAGCTGTTATACCTCCGAATTTTCCCTCTCTTCCCGTTATGCTTGTCGCTTCTTCTACAAAATCTTTTTCTTTCTGCTCAGCAGCCGCCGTATTTCGCTTTTCAGCAAGCGGAGAGATGCACGCCGTGCTCCAGGTCGCAGGGCTGGGACCCCTGTGAAGACAGGGAAGCTGCAGGACCGCTAATTATTGGAGCAATGAACCGTGCTCGTTGACGCGTTGCCAGCTCGGGCTGTGAGAACAACTTGGCTTAATCTGTGTCACTTTATTGAGTGGGAATATTCTGATTTACCTCCAGGATGCAGGGGAGTTGACCTCCCCTCCGCTCTGTCTGTGATTTGCATGGAACAAACTGGGTCAGCGGAGGCTGCTCGGAGGATTTTGAAAGCAGCGTTTTGTAGCAAATGGTGTTGAAACGATGATAATTGAAGGACATGAGCAAAGCAAGAGGTTTTGTAGGTGGAGATAATTTGTTACTAGATGAAGTCAGAAAAACAGACGAGCGTTTTGGTTTCTCCTGACCTGCAGAAGGGCTCGTGCATCTCCTCCTGTCTGTCCTGCTTGGTCCAACAAGAGGTTGGAGCTCCCCTCACACCTTGGCTTTAATTTATAGTAGTGCACTTGGTGTGCTTGATCTGTTCTTTTTTTTTTTTTTTGCTGGCATGCAGAAACCGTGTGCCAGAAGAATTTCCCTTGTGATATTTAAACTCTTCTGCACCCGTGCTATAAGCTGCCCCTTGGGAGAGCCGCTCTGTGCAGCTGAGTTATTTCGCTTTGTAGAAAAGAATTTTAATATTGTTTACCATGCTCTTAATCTTACGGCTGGCGGATAAATTGAGTCACGTTAGCCCTTCCTCTGAGGACTTCATGGGGCTTCACGGGCAGCATACCCGTAGTATTAGGTGGAGTTATCTCAGCTTTGCAAAAATCCTCTCATCTGTCTTCCCGGAATGAGTAATTGATGGATGAGAGAATGAAATGTTGTTTCTTTCAGTGCATTTATAAAAAAGGATGGGCAACCAGATCTGGTGGTGCAGTCGGTAAGGTTTTGGTGTAAGCCCAGCCACAAACATTTCTGAAAGGCCGGGCTCGATGCCCTGAAAAAAGTCCTTCTGGGGGCTTGGTTTGAGTAACATTTGGTGAGCCAGGGTCTGAGGCTCAGGACCTGCCCCGACTGATGAGCAGGCTGCTCGGTGCCAGCCTCAGTCTGCCGGCCAGCGCTGTGCTTGGTGTCCCCGTGTCTGTCTGTCTGTCTGTCCGTCAGCTCCTGCGAGTCCCCTGCGGGTCTCGGCTGTCCTCGGGTCCAGGGGGACCCGCTCTGCGGTGCGCATTTCACAGACACGGCCGCGAAGCAGGGACGGAGCTGGCGTTCTGAGTCCGGCTCGTGTTTCATTTATTGTCTGCCTTTTTCCAGCGGCACACCGGGTCACAAGAAAGCGTCTTCTGGGAGGTCGGCGAGCGAGCTTGGGTTCACTTCGTGGGCGCTAGCTAATGGGCTGCGCTAACGCCAGACCCTGGTCCTCAGGCTAGTCGGTGCTTATTAACGCCTCCCTTTCCCTCTCCCCTGCTAATGGGGACAGCTCAGGACCGTTAGGAGAGCATCCTGTCCCTCCCCCACACCCTTTTTCTTTTTTTTTTTTTCCAAGCAGCCTCCGGTTTTGTCTCATTACAGTCAGAGCCCTGTGGTAGCTGCCCAGCTGCTGTCTGGGGCTGAGGACTGGTGATTTAGAGCTGAGCCAGCACGGAAACTGGCTTCGCACGCCCAAGGCGAGCCTGCAGGGAGGCGCCGCGGAGAGGCAGCGTGCCACTTCGCGTTGGAGGAGCTGTCAGTTCTGTACTTTAGCCGGGGGGGGGGGGGGAAGCAGCCCACGCTGGCTTGGTTTTAGACTTTTTGAAACATCCCGTCGTCGTCCGAAAGAAGGCATTTGGTGTTAGTGGAGGAGACGGGCAGCGCTAGATCAGAAAGGCCTGGGAGGGGAGCGGTGCAGCTAACGAGCTTCGCTGCGAAGGCATCCGAAAGCGCGCAGCGGCCGAGGGCTCTGGGCAAGGCTTGCTGCAAATGAGAACACAAAGTGGGTGAGCTGTGATCAGCAAAGCCGCCCTGCCTGGCTCGCCCCAGGCTGGAAAAACGCGGTGCCGCGGCGTGCAGCTTGGCAGCGACTCGGGGTCTGGAGCCGGGGGTGTCAGGGTCCTGCCCCAGCCCGTGGTGTGCTCCTGCGGGCGGTTTGGTTTGCACCCGGGGCGGCCCTGCCTGTGTGCAGGGCAGCTGGAGCAAGGAGCAGCGACGTGCACGGAGATCCGGACCCCGCACTGCTGCGGGACTGCACGCGGTGGAGCTGAGCACGAGGGCAGAGCTGGGGCCAGCCCCGTTCCCTGCTTTTCCAAGAAGAAATGGGGCAGAGAGCGGCTCAGAAAGCACCGCAGCACTGCTGCGAAGCCGTCCTCCTCTATTGTGTGGGGATTAGCTGCTGAGCTGGAAAAAAGCCATCACCTTGCTGTCGCGAGTTCAGAGATGGGTCAATGGAACAAGAATATGTTCTTAGGTTGGTACAAAGAGCTTAAAAAAAAAAAAAAGGGGGGCAATGTGTTTGAACTAGTGAGCCAGACAAAGGCTGTGCTCCTGCTGGTCAGGGTGCCGAGGGGCAGGCGAAGCAGCGCGGGCATCGACAGCAGTGGCAGGAGCTGTGCTGGGAGCACGTGGCTCGCTGGGGCAGGGGAGCCTCACGCAGCTGCCGAGGGAACAGCCGAGCGCTCGAGAACACGAATAATCGGTGGACCTGTACCACGGGTGGTGCTCAAAGAACTGCAAAATCCAGGTTTTCTCATGCTTACGTACCCACAGGCTTCGGGGAGGAGGGGGAACGCCTGACAGTAGGGGCTAGCAGTGGCTTTGTGTTCTGCAGGCGGGGTGTCTCAGATGCCTCTTGCAGAGCAGTTCCCAAATTGGCCTCTGCAGGTTAGCGTTGGCATCAGGGCGTGCGCTGCTCGCGCCGGGGCCCGGGTGGGCAAGCGCCTGTTCCCTAGCGAGGCAGAGCCGCGTGTCCCTGCTTTGGCAGCCTTGTGGAAACACTGGGAGCCCTGCCGCCGCTCGCTCTAGCCTCGCACTTTGCCTCTGCTGTGCCTTTTAAGCTGGTTCTGTTAACAAGCAGCTGAGTGGCCGCAGCGCTGCGCTGAGAGCATCCCTCCCGGTACGGGCGGAGGTGCTTGCAGCCGCGCCGGCAGGCGATGACAGATGTCCTTGGTGCGTACAGCCGGTGTCCGGCGGCGAGCGGGCTGCCAGCGTTAGTATTCCAGGCACAAACATGCCCCTTGTAATATGCAAAGCTCAGCGCAGCCTGTGCAGGAATGCCCTTGAAAGGCAAATTAAAGCGAACTCCCCGGTGGCTTCGGGGCAGTAGGAGGGCTGCTGTCATCTGCGCTGAGGTTAACGTAGGCTTTGAGGTGTCTGCTTTTGTTTCTCTCCTGCTTTCCCTTCCTGACGGGGCAGGGAGGGAGACCTGGCCTGCAAACACCCCGTGCAGTGGAGCTGCTCTAAGGGGGAGGTTTGGTCTGTGTGCAGGTGCTGGTTTGATATCTGCAAAAACCTTTGTGCTCTTCTGCCTTCGGTGGGGAGCCTTCGGTCTGGTTTTTGCACGTGGTGTCCTTGTTGATGCAGGCTTCAGGATAGCTGTTATCCATAACACGTGAGTTAGCCCTATTTTAATGGTGTTAATGGGTTAAGCTTTAGGGATTTTCGGGGTGTTTCCCGAGGAACTTCAGCACAACCCACCTCCGAAGTGGCCATATGATGCTCTTGGGTGCCCGACCCGCTGCCCCTCTCCGCACGGACAGCGCTTCTCCTTGCAAAGCCGTTCAAAAGCTGTGCTTGCCAGCGACGTTTTGAGCATTAATTAATCGATATCGAGGCGCTCTCCCCGTCGCAGAATGCTGTTCCGGCTGCAGCAGAGAAGTAGCCCGGAGCGCGGCTGCCTGATCAAAAGAAGCCTCTCGCCCACGCAGCTCAGCAGAGCGAAGCCCCAAAGCCCTGCTGGCGCCGGCTTGTTCAGAGGCACCTCCAGCGGGGCCGTGCTGGGGTTGTCTCTCCTCTGCCACCGCCGCCGTGGGAGCCAGCACGTGCTGGGAGCTCGGCTGGTTATCGGCTGGAGGTGACTCCGGCCCGTTAGCTCCAGCAGCGGGGCCGTGCCAAGGTGCTGAGCCCTCCTGGGCTTCGTGGTGAAGGGTTGGGCTGAAAGAGGCTACGGACAGAGCTCTTTCCCAAGCCCCCCGTGCTGCGCCTGCTGACGTTTCTTGGTTTTGTTGTCTTAATTTGAGCGTCAGGCTCCCCAGGACAGGAGCTCCCTCGTTCTGAAATGCTGAATGTGTTTTTATGGTGCTGCACACGTATATCAGAATCGAGATGTCTCCTGATTTCCCCAAAATTAGTTCCTCTTGCACCTCATTTCAGAAGTTTCTCCAAAGAAAAGCTGGGTTTGCTACTAACCCTGGTTCCTCCTCCTTATCCTCTTTCCCCGGTACATTCAGATCTGTCTTGACATTACATGAGCTCTGCAATACTTCTGCGCACGTGCTGTTCTGTTTTTGCTAGATAAGCATTAGCTGTTCCCTTTTACGGGAAGCACACATCCTTTCGAGGAGGCAGACGTGATTTTTTTTTCCCTGGGAGGGAAGGTTTGATGCTTTGCAGATGTCACACCTTGCCTTTGTTTCACTTTTCTTTCCCATTCACTACATGCGTGCTCAGAGGCTGCTGACGTCTTCAGAGAGGGGTGCAGGCACCACGCTCTTGTTCCTAGTTTGCTGGGGCAGGACTTCTGCTCTGGGTTCTCTGCCTGTCAGTTACGTGTGGGCTGAGCAGAGCTGGTAGGGAAGTGAAATGAAACCCAGGCTTTGGTCACGCTTGGAAATTAAATTTGTCTCAATTTTGTTTCCTGTTTTTGCAGGAATTGCTCAGAAAGCTAGTGTGCAAGAGGAATGGAAGAGAACACCGGTGAGTACTTAGGTGTCTTACCGACAGGTCTTGTCGACCTGTTCTTTCTTCGTTTGCTAAGTACTGTAATGAACCTTGTTATTTTAAACTTCATGGCTTTAATTCAAATGTAGACGATGATTAGAAAATGAGATCGTTTGGCAGATGCATCAGTTGCAACTCTACCGCAGTAGTGGTGCGGATCAGAACCGATCAAAGCTGCGTACTGTACATCTGGAAGATCTTTTTTGAAATCTCCCATCTGTGAAAGCTGGAATACAAGTTTCTTGAATATCCCGAGCTCTTGAAAACAAATAACATCCCCTTTCTGAATAGGTAGGAGGCTAGAAGTTCTGAGTTGGCATGTGATTTGAACGAGGCACGTGGCAAGCCAGAAAGAAGGCTCAGCTCACGGTAGTTCCTGATTTCTTTCTGAATTTATTTCCCTAGGCTGCTCTGTCTTGCAGAAGATGTGAGATTTTTTAAATTAAAATTTGGCTTTAAAGCTCTTGCTTTAGGCACTGCCTACTACTTGACCTGAGGCAAGCAAACTCCTTGCTGTGAGGTTTAACTGAGGCAAGCAAGCATTTAGCTGCAACTAAAACTGGTGGAGTTTTGGCTTAAAGAATGCTTCTATGACTTTTCCGACTGTTTGCCTAACGTGGTGGTGGAAGGCACTGGTTGTACAGCCGTTTTTTCCTCTACCATTGAAGTGGGATTTGCATGAAAGCTCTTGCCTGCCCCGTGGGAAGCCGGTCTCCATGAAGCGTGTTAACCTCGCATCTTGCGGACCGCGTTGGGGCAGTTGGTGAAACCTACCTGACTTGTGAGGAAGTGCAGCTGCGTGACCACAACTATTATTTCTAGATTACTCCTCTGCAGTCAGGTGATGCCATCCTTAAAACGTGAGAGTTGACGTACTCGTCAGCAGCGGGGGGTGCTCGGCGTGGCGGGTCTACCAGCCTGTCCGCGGAAGGCTCGGTTTTGACTCACACAACAGCTCCGAGCCAAGCGCATGTGCATAAAAACACGTCAGGCTTATAATCCTGGTGGCAGGAATTGCTGCTGTGGCCTCTAATTGTTAGCCTGGAAGGTGCACATTCAATTTGTGGTGGTTGCTTTTCCCTTACGGTTTGCTTGTGGCAAACTGAGCCCAGCTGCTGCCTTACTGGGGGAGGCGGGTGAAGGGAGCACGGTGCTGGCAGCCGAAGCAGCGGCTGCGGAGATGACAGCTCCCCGCTCAACCCCAGGATGTGGGGTTGGAGCCTCTCGAGGTTCCTGGGAGCTCCGACTCCTGATTTGAGCAGTGCTGGTGGCCTGGGATGGGAAAGGCCTCGTGTCCTGTTCGCATCATGCCAGCTGAAGTAGAGCTGCCTCCCCTCTCCCTCTGAATTCAGCTGTGAGGGTTGAGGATGGAGCATCTGTGCTTGGTCTTTGCATGCACAGACACCTCGCACAGCTGGCTGTGGAGCTTGGTGGTGTTAGTGCTGGGAGCTAAGAGCCCCACGTTAAAGGCAGTATAAACAGATGGGTCTCTTATTACTATTTTTTTTTAAATCACTTTGCTTTTAAGGATGCTCATTCTCCAAGTGCTGCTAAGCTCAGGACTCCTGGCTTGTTCCGGGCACTGAGGCTGGAGATGAGGTAAGGCGGAGCTGCGTGCAGGAGCTGCGCTCAAGTCCATGCCCTTTGTTCCTTCAAAGCCTGGTGCTTTTTGATGTCTTGCTGTCCTTAACTGGTTGTATATTAACTGCACTCACAATGCTGCATGGCTGGCTTTTGTTTTAACTGCATTGGCGCGTGTTCAGAGCTGGTGTGCTTCGAATGGCCACTGGGACTGCACAGTCGAGCATAAATCCTTTTTAGCTGTCAGGCTTCACTAGCCATGGGTGGGTGGGGGAGCTCCTCCTTGGCTGGCTGCCCTGGCTAATTAAAAATGAAATTTGCTGTTGTCTTCAGATTTTAATTCACGCTCATCCCTGAAGACCAGTAGGAGCATGGTCTCCGGGCAGCTGCAGTGAAGTTTCGGAGCTTGTTTACACACAGTTATTTTAGAACAGGCATGCAACTTAAAAATTTGCTCTCAACCCAGCCACGGGTTACTTCTCCAAGTAGAGAGAAGAGCGTACAGAAACTTCTTGCAAGCCTTGGGCCGTGGCCCTGAGCAGCTGCCTACAGTTTGTTACCACGTCGGTGATGTGGATGCGCATGCGTCGTGCAGCCAGGGCAGCATCAGGTGGCTGAGTTTGTCTCTTGTGCTGGGCTAAGCAAAACGAAATTACTTCGCTGTCGGCTGCGCCTGTGTGACCGGCACCGGCTAAGCGGATGCATGAACTACGTAGGTGATCGGCCTGAGCCTCCGGCTACCGAGCAGTGCCGTGAGACCCGCTGGAGGCAGAAGAAATGTTGGAGTGGTAGGAGCGGGGAGGTGGTGGCGGGGGGCTCGGTGGCAGCGTGAAGTCGGGGCACAGCGGGGCAGTGTGCTGCCCCCAGCCCCATGGGCGGCGGGAGGATGGAGGTCGGCGAGAGGAATAAATGAGTTGTAAATAGACGCCACGTGTCGGCCGTTTCTCCTCTTTCTGAGGTCCCACCTACGCAAGTGATCTGCTGAAGGGAAATATCCCTGGAACATTGCACCCCGTTCAGATCCTTCCTGTCGGAGTGGTGAGGCTGAAGGATCGCGCTCTATTTTCAGAGCGCGTTTCTGCTGCTGCACTCGCTGCCCACACTGCCCAGACCCCTCCTGGAGACTGCTCTGCTCTTAGGCCGCCCTGAACTAAGCTTCAGCCTTTTTCTTAGTGGAGGGATCATCTTCAGAGGCAGCATCCCATCTGCCTGTAAGTCGTGAGACCTTAAAAAGCAAATATATGAAGTGGAAACTTCGTGCCTGGCGGGACAAGCCTCACCTTATGCCCGTGGTTCCTCGAAAGCAGAGGTGTTGGAGCGACCTGATGAAGAAAGGGGCCTGCAGCTCACTCGTGGTGTCTGAGCTGAGCATTCCTGAGCTGCCATCGGGGAGCGCGGCGCTGCCTTTTTCCATAGCAAGCTTTTGCTCTTGGGTCCCTTTAGCTCCTGTGCTTCAGTGCTCCCTTTACAATTTCTGCTCGTGGCCGCTGACTTCATCTGCGGGTACTGGGATAAACCTTGTGGTGGGTTCCCTAAAAGGTCTGAAATCTGTGTGGGACAACTGTGAAGAGTCCTGGGAGCCAGCAGAGCAGCCTTCTGCACCCACAGGCTCCTGCCCAAAGCTGCTTCTATTATAGAACAACACTTGAGATATTAAATTTATGGATGCCTTAAGAGTCTTCTGCAGTTATTTCTTTATTCAAGGTTGACTTTCATCACCTTATCTCCTGCTGTGCTACTTTTTCCCAATTCTTTCCCTACTAAAAATAGGAAATACTCTTCAAGTCCTTAACCTCTGTGCAAACAAAGAAGTAATTTGTTTTAGCGTCTAAGCTGACTTCTGGGCTACGTGCCTCATAAGGAAACCAGTGTGACACGAATCTGCTACTTTTGGACACTCAGACTCCAAATATAGCCTGAGGAAAGGAAGGGGGGCTCGAAATGTGAATATTTCTATTGCGCTAGCTGTGCTGCTTGGTCCTGACAGAACGCGCGGCTGGCTTCCCAATTCCCATTTTTATCCCTAAAAACGAGAGCAGTGCCATGGGATACTCCGAGGTTCAAAGCCCTGGTGGAAACGAGTGCGTGATCATTGCACGTGCATAGGTAACAGGTTTTTAGATCGCTTCTGATCCAAAGCACGCCTGTGGAAGCGGTGCTTTGTAGTAGGGTACATCCATTGCTGCCAACTTTTAGCAACCCAGCTCTATCAGAAGCAGCTTGAGATCAAAACCAAGCGTCAAGCTATCCCGGGGCTGCATCGCCCGAGCGGGTTCTGGCACTGCTGCCTTCGATGCTCAGAAGGGGTGGATGCTTTGGTAAAGGCTTGCTGCTGGGAGCCTGTCCCAAGGCGCTTTAAGCACCGGCTTCCAGCAGCCTGCTGCACTGGGATCCGAAACAACCCTTCGCTTTCATACCTGGGACGTGTGGGTTCCCTCCTGCCCCGTCCCCCTGCTGCTGCTCGTCCCTGGCCCGAGGAGCTGGGCATCTCCTCCCAGTGGGGACCTGGGAGTGAGCAGAAGGCTTCGGCCTGGCAAAGTCTGCTCAGGGAAAACAAAACCTGCTCGGGAAAACCAGTTTTCTGCTTCCGCGCCGAAGGTGTCCGCCAAGCGGCGTTCTCCTCGCCGTTCCTTTGTTTATGGAGCCTTTTGTTTTTAGCAGCACGGCCGAGGGAGTGGCTGCTGGGATGGAAAATGTTTTCCTTGTGGGCTCAGCTTGAATCCAGGGAGAGAGATCGTGAGCGTGAGTCCCCACCTGGCGACTCCGGCGCGGATCAGCTGCTGGCGGCGGAGACGAGGACTTTGCCAGCTGCAGGTGGAGCTGCCTGCATGGGATGGGCCCTAAACCCGCAGCCCTGAGCGGGGTCGGCTGCCGTGGGGCTGGGGCTGAGGGAAGTGCCTGCTGCCGTCGGTGCCTTCTGTGCTGCAAGGCTTCAGAGCTCCAGGGCGCCCACTCCGGTCCCTTGGGCGCCTTTCCAGAAGGGAACGGTCCACGCGGGGGCAGGCAGGGCACTCGGTGTCCTTTGCAGCCTCTGAAGGACTCGGAGCAGGGCTGGGGAGCGGCTGGGTGGGAATCCTCTCGTGGTGACAAAGCCTCAGCTGGAGCCGAGCTGCTTCGAGGCTGCCGCCAGGACAGGCGTTTAACTAGCCGCTTGGTAGCATTTAGGGAAAAAATTGTCAAATGTACGCTTTTGTGTTGAACTAAAGTGATTTGGTGACGTGGTTCCTAGTTTAAACGAGGCTGCTGGAGGCAGCGTTTGTTTTTTTTCTGGTTTCGATCTGCAGAGTCGAGCACAGAATGTTGCAGTGTTAGTGCTTCCCTGTCAGAGCTCTGAGGGCTGCCAGAGAAAACCAGTTAATGCTGACTAGCCAGTGGAAATGTCTTTGTAACGTCTGTTTCACAGCAAAAGAGCAGATTTTCTTCCAGGAAGACGCATGAGCTACGATTCCCCCATGAGATCCTACAAATTATATATACGGCGACGTAACTGTCTTGTGCAGCACAGTAGAAGAGACAGCGATCAGAGCGGCTGAGATGAAACAAGATTAAACATCGAACTGCAACGGAAGGAGGCTGTGCTGCAAGCAGGGCCAGAAAGGGAGAGTCCTGCTGGTCTTTAGCCACATTTACTGGAGGGCTGCACTGGTCTCGCTGGAGACCCCTGGACTTCTAAGCAAGGTGCAGTACAGAACACTCTCTAACCTACCCGAGAGCGTTATCCTAAGTAAGGAGGGCACTTGACACGTTAGGAAAGTCCTTTGGGACACAATCCTGACAGTCTTTTGTTCTTGAATTTGCAATGGACATTCAGGTTCTTAGTGCAAATCAGGTGCTGAGTGCTGTCAGGGTGCCTGGGGCAATTCGTGCCGTGCTGGTGCTGTTCTGCCTCCTGCGTTTGCAAGGGATTCAGATCAGCTATCCACCTCCTGGTTGGCTTGGCACTTAAAAATTATTAATAATAATAATAATAATAAAAAAAAATATGCCCAGGAATTCCCCCTCTGAACAATCAGAGGATCCCAAACTCTTGCCTCATCTCTCTGCGACTCCAAGCCAAGAGTTTCACAGATTTTTTGCTGACCGTCCGGAGACCTGGTAACTCTGGCACTCCATTTCGAGTGGCTTCTGAAGCTGTTGTAGTAAACGGGCACGTGGCTTCTGCAGATAGCTCTGCCTGGAGGAAAGCAGCATTAATTTTGGTGGTTTTGTGGTTTGGGGCCCAAGCTGCGGATGTGCTGGGAGGGAGATCCTTTGGCTTAAGGGCTGGCTGGAGCGAGATAGGGGCGAAGTGCTGGGTGAGAAATGCTGGACCCGCTGGAGCGCTCTGCGATGGAGCTGAGCAGTCTTACTCCTGGTATTAAGAGATAAGACCTTGTAGGGCGTGTAATCAATCCTCCGGATGATTCAGGCCGACTCGCTGTGAAATAGTGAATGTGGAGGTATTGTGGTTCAGTAAGTAGGGCACCGAGCAGAAGTGTTAGATTGCGAGAGTTTCTAGTTTTCATTTTCAGCCTGGACCTTAAATTCACCTTGCCCTCTGGAACATTGTTTTCCGTGAGTCCTCGGGGGAGACCTCAGTAGCGGGTTTTATTGGGGCTGGGGATAGGAGAAGCCTGCCTGGAACCAGAGGGAAGTGGGTTTAGTTTAAATGAAGTGATTTTTATTATGACTGTTTCTCTTGGGTCGCACAGCAGCAATGTGTCCGTGCTGAATGGCAAAGCTGGCTTGGAAAAAAACCCCAAACACCAGTGCTCAGTGGTGTCGCTGCCCTTGCGAGCTGTAAAGGGTGTTAGCTGAGCCAGGGGCTGGTCGGGTTGAACAGTCGCACGTCGTCACCGCTGCCTTATCGCTGCTTTTACCCCAGCTCTCATTTCTGAAGGTGCCTTTTGTCTCCCGAAACACTCGAATGCAACAAAAACCCCGATACCTGGCGCGGCTTTCCTGCAGGCGTGGGACCGAGCCGGCTGTGGTGCGACCAGTGACGAGCACGGCGTGGTCAGCTTGAGGAGCAATTAAGGAAAACGGTGCTTCAGCCCAGCCTGGCTTTGCCCTGCTTCAACAAGCACAGGTTTTAGGGTTTCTAAAGGCCCTAAGCAGCGGGGTTACCATGGATTTGCACTCCTCCGCACATTAAAAACAATATAAAAGTTACTAATTCCCCTCGAACCGTTCAGCCTGCGCTGGAACTAGAAGCAAAGTGCCCTAAGGGCCTGTAAGGAGGCCGGGACCGGTGCCCAGAGCCGGGCACAGCCCCCCCCGAAGCCCCCCGAAGCCCCCCGGCTGCTGCTGCCGGCGCCGAGCTTGGGGCGCTGCGGGGCGCGGCCGCCAGGGGGCGATCGTGACCGGGGCCGCGGAGCTCCGAGCTTTTGGGGGGGGGGGCGGCTTGGGGGGCACCCCAGGGCCCCGTGGGGCCCTCTGCTGGGGGTTTGGGGGGGCACGCCGGGGCCCCGTGGGGCTCCGAGCTAGGGGGTTGTCTTGGGGGGCATCCTGAGACTGTGGAGCTCCGCACTGGGGGGATTTGGGGAGCCCCAGGGCCCTGTGGAGCTCTGTGCTGGGGGGGGTTTGGGGGTGACCTGGAGCCCCCTGGGGCTCTGTGTTGGGGGTGGGGGTCCTGGGGGGCGCCCTGAAGGCTGCAGAGCTCTGTGCTGGGGGGGTTTGGGGAGCATCAGGGCGCTGTGGAGCTCCGTGCTGAGGGGGGGGTCTTGGGAAGCACCCCGAGGCTACAGAGCTCTGTGCTGGGGGGGGCTTGGGGGTTGTCCTGGGGCCCTGCAGAGCTCTGTGCTGGGGGGGTTTGGGGGATGCCCCTTGGCCCCTCAGAGCTCTGTGCTGGGGGGGTTTGGGGGATGCCCCAGGGCCCCTCAGAGCTCTGTGCTGGGGGGAAGCAGCGGGGAGAAGCAGGCACCCGGCGGCCGTAGGGCTGGGTTCTGCTGGCGGCGAGCTGCAGGGAGCCCTGGGTGGCTCGGTGGCACGCTGAGCACTTCGGGAGAGGGACGGAAGGATAAAGGGAGGCTTAACGGGAGCAGCGTGTTGAAGTGAGCCACCCCTGTGCTGGGGAAAGGTGGGATTTCGGGGTTTTGTGCTCCACGTCCTGTAGAAAACCAAGGCCTCTCTCCCGTGGGCTAGGAGCTGCTCTGCGTGCCGTTTGCTTTGTGTTTCCCTGGGCTCCTAGGGCACGGCGTGCCTCGGACAGCTCGGCGAGGAATGCATGTCCTGCAGGCCAGGCGGTGATCCCTTTCGGGGAAGACGTCGTTTGGGGTCAGCCTCGGTGCCTGCCTGAGAGCTGGGGCACTGCAGCCAGCCCCCCCAGGGACTTGCACTGGGGTTCAGCTGCCGCGTTGGGAAAGCTGCCCCCCAGCCCTCTGATTTTAGCATTAAATCTCAGAGGCCTGGGTGGTGATCAGCAAGGTAAACGCTGCTCCTTCCCATAAGAAGGCAGAATTTTGTTCTGCCCGGGCACTGTGTACTGCAGGGGTTAAGTTACGGTTGGCTTTGGGGAGGAAAGGAAAATCTCTCGAAGTAATTAACTTAAGACGCTGACGCTAATGAACGGCCTTTCAAAGCTGGGGCTGTTGGGGAGGGTTGATGGGAATCCCCTGTTGAATCAATGACATTAGGGCCTTAGGAGTGATTCTGCAATTATTAGGCTGAAATGATGTTGAACATGAAGCTAATCCTGTTATCTTGCAAATATTGAGGAAACTGCTTGCTCTGGATAACTCTGTAATGGGATTATTCTAGTGAGTCTGGCACCCTTGACATTCCCTGTCTGCTCGGGTGTTTTTTCTTATTTTCCTGCTCAGGGTACGGTATCGATCAGTCTCCCCACAGGTAGTTTTGGGGGAGATGTCTGGGGCACTGTTTTCTGGTACTGATGGATTTTTTTTATAAAATTAGTTTGATAAAGAGCACCCCGTTGCCTTATGAAGCGATTCCTTCCTCCACGGCAAAGATCCCTCGAGTTCATCCCTAAATAAAAGTCTAGGAAAAGAGCTGAAGGGCAAGGACGAGTGTGAACTGAGCCTTCCTTCGTCACGCCGTCCTGGCATCGAGCGTCTGCAGGTCAGTGAGCTCCTGTTCTGGAGACTGTTCCCAAGCCACCGTATGCACCGAGTGCCATCAGCTCTGCTTTGAGAGCATCATCCTGCATCCCCGGTAGCCTGTAGCAATTGTTCTAGGCAAAAGTAGCCGGTGGCATCTTTCAAATGATCGTCTTGAGGGTGTTCTTCCAGCCATCGGTCTGAGAAGTTGCTGCCCAACCGATGTCAGGAGCGAGACAAGAACCGAGATGATCCGGCAGGGGGGAGAGGAGAAAAGCCCTACCGCACACCCAGTGGCTCGCTGAGGTTCATTACAGACGTGATGCTTTCCCGACAGCCCCATGGACCTCCACGTCTTGGTGGCCTGAGTTTTAGGCAGGGTTTGTCACCAGCTGGAGCAACGGGGCGATCGCTGTCAGGTCAAGTCCGTGGCTGCAGCAGGGCAAAACGCGGTGGCCTGTGGCTCTGCCTCAGTTATGGACAGGACTCGGAGTGCCGCGTGCCCTACGGGAGGTAAAGATGTGCACCCCCGCGAGGTTTAGCTCTGAGTTGAGTTTCAAAGCCAGGAAAACGTTTTTCTCTACTCTGTAGCCAGAAGCTCAATTAACAACGAAGCGAGCCTCTTTCTTTCAGCATCGCTAGAGTCGAGACGTGTTTTTGACAATACCCACTAAATGAGCAGATGTTTTTGTGCCAAACCAGGAATTTCCATAAATGTGGGAAAGTTCCATTAAGGGTCAGTCACCGTTTAGTTTCCCGGGTTGATTTATTTTTGTATTTTTGTTAAAGCCGATCCGAATCTCAGTCAGAACCACAGATTTTTTTTGGAGGCTTTTTTGTCCTCCCTTGAAAAAGGTGAGGATTTGTTCTGAGGATTGCTCTGGAAGGAGGGGTGAAAGGGCACGGAGAAAGGGTTTGATGTTCACGTTTGCACACCCAACATTTTGTGTGCCCATTCAAATGTCTTCTCTAATGCGTCCTGGCTGTAAGTACTGTTTGAGCAGTGTGTTTTGTACTGGAGCCGTGGTTTGCAGCCTCATTTGTGCGCCTTTGAAGAGCTTTTGATGGGAAGTATGGATCCTCAGGATTAGTTAATTGAAACGTGCCTGCTCTCCTCGGTGGCTTCTTTTGGACCCCTTAAAGGTGATTCTCAGCGACTCTCCCCGCGAGCTGAAGCCCCTGAACTCGCGTCTTGGTGCTGCTGGTCTCGTGCTGGGCATCTCCAGGAGGGAGCTCTTTGACGGATGCTGTGCTGGGGATTTCGTACCGATGCTCGCCCGTGGGGTCTTCCCCCCAGCCCGCAGTGCCTGCAGGGCTGCATTTTTTGATCCCAGCCCCTGTCTCGAGGTGTCTGACATAGGCGTGAGGCTTGCCAAGGGCAGGAGCCAGGTGGGCCGGCTGCGCTGCCTAGCCCGCTGACTTTTGGGGGCTGAAGGTGCGAGTACGGCTCGTGTAAGCCTGCCAGGGTTGGCTGTAGGCTTGTTGGCTTACGTACCTGAAATATTAGCGTGCTGTAGCTCTTATGCTGCAAAATTTGAGGAGGTGAGCAAATATCGGAGCAGCTGGCCCTCGCAGAGCTCGCGGGTGCTGGTGGTCCCAAAGCCAGTCCTGAAAGGCTGCGGTGGTCATGCCAGGCTGTGGTCACGGCTCTGTTTCGGTTTCCATTTCGCCGTGTGTCCTTTGGGCCCTGCCTGCAGCAGTGCTCGGAGGCTGTCTGCAGCCCCACGTGCACCGTGCCAAGCGTGAGCAGGCAGGAGTGCCGTCTGGTAGGCTCGGAAGGGATTTAGGGTGGCGGCTCTTTTTGGGGACGCCAGGCGGGGTCACCGTGGTGCTCTGCAAACTCAGCAAGTGGGCAGCCGGCGGGGCGAGGGATTTGGGTGAATTTGGGTGAAAGGAGGCTCCTGGCAATGAGCAAGGGGTCGTGTCTGCAATGGGGGAAACGGCCTCTGGGAGAGCCAGCTTCTTGCGAGGCTACCATGAGCTGCGCCTCCCGACCTGTCGGCGTTATCTCATCTTGTGACATTTCCTTTAATTATACGAAACGTCCTTGACACGGTAAACAATCGCCGTGGCATTGTCTGTGCTGCTCGTGAGTCAGGCGCGGCGCACAGGCGGCGTTTGGTGTGGGGACGGGTCTGGGGGCAGCGAGTGCCGTGAGCTGCCTGCCGGCCGTGGTCGCCTCTGCTCCTCGCGCCCTGCTCGGCTCCTGCCGTGGGCACCTGCCCCGTTTTGCTTTCACGGGACCTTTTTTGGGTTGGCAGAAGGGTGCTGTAAGAAGGCAAGGGATGGGGTTTTGGGAGGAGAGAGCTCACATTGGGCTCCTGCTCCTCGGAGCCTTTTCACAGTTCTGTCCCAACCAAAAACGGGCTCAAAAAGGGTAAGGAAGGGGACGGTCCCCATCCCAACCCCAAGCTTTGCTTTGACCATGCCAGCAGCCATCTCTCGCTCTGCCCGTGTCAATCTCTCACCCTGCTGCTGCCCAGGGACACCTCGGAGGTTGAGCAACAGCAAATATCAGGAGAGCAGAGGCTGCTGCTGGCTGGGTGGGACCCGTGGGCTGGACGTGCCGCTGCCCGGGGTGGTCCCCGGTGGCTCCACGAAACGTATTTGGCTAGACGAACTTCCTAAGCGTTATCTGGTTCCTTAAATAGAGAATAAAGCTTGTATCAACATGAATCACAAAGTTGATAAACTGGAATGGTTCCTCTTGGAGCTGTCTGCTCGTATTGAGCAAATATTTATTCGCATTGTTTCAAAAGGCATATTTGTGCAAGACGGAGGTCAAACCTGTAATTACCTGCTGGATTCGCGCTGCTCGAAGTGGTGCTGGAAACACTCTGCGCTTGAAGGAAGCTTTTAAACCCCGGTGTTTGTGTGCGATTCTGAAGCTGTGGTTAAAAACTGCAAACTTTCCACCAGTTCTGAAGCGCACGGGTGCAAGAAGCATTTCGTGGTGAAATTTAAGGGGCTGGAGCCAAAGCTGCCTGCCGCTCCTTTTACACGCTGCGCCGTGGCAGGGAGCTTGGGTTTCTTTTCCAACCGTATCTGCTCGAGATGATCAGGAGCTGAGATTGTGTGCCAAGCTCGCCTTGCATGTTAATGAGGAGCTTCCAGCCTAGTCAATAATTAAAGCAGAGCAGGTGCGGTGGAAGTTGGGTGTTCCCCAAAAAGCTAAACCAAGGCGCTTTTGTACGTCTCCCTGGCCGGAGCCAAGCGAGGGAAGGATGGTAGGATGCCCTGGCACTGGCCGGCTTTGTGCAGGAATTCGGAAAAAATGTAACTGGGGACTGAGGCGCTCTAGGTGTCGAAGGGCGATTCGGCTTCTCGGTGCGTTGTGCCTGCAATGGGCCCTTTGAGGTGGCGGAGGAAACGCTGAAATGTGCTGCTGCGGTTTCGGGTTTTGGAATGAGGAGCACGTGCGCTCGCCGAGATTTTCGCGAAACGTTAAAAAGAGGCAACTACTTTTATAGAGCTCATGCTGCCCTTCGTCCCGGCAAGCACGTGGGCAGGGAGGCTTTCGGTTCTGGAGAGTCTGCAGTCTTGGAGGAGTAGAGATAGGAAGAGAGATGTGGGACCGTGAGCTGGATGAATCAGAGCAGGGGTTGTTCTTGCTGTGAATTTGCAGCCTCCGATGTGGTGCTTTACAGAGCTGCTCCCACCATTTTACAGGTGGCACGGAAGGACAGACCTCCCTGCTAAAGGGCTTGGTTATTTCAGTCATGTCCGTGTAAAACTGCAAGGTCTTTAGGAGCAGGGCACCCAAAGGAAGGGCACCGAGTGCTTGTGCTGTGCCGGTCCTAAACCAGTGCCTGCTCGGGGCTGGAGAGGAGAGGGACGTTTGGTTGCCTTGTGCTGGGGCTCTGCTCGTCTCCTCGTTCTTTATCTCCAACATTTTGCAACCTTGGGTTACAGGTTCTCCTCTGAATACCCCAGTTCTGTTGCCTGGGGGAGAGGGCAGTTGTAAATAGGTGAAAGCAGAGCGAAGCTAAATGTCGTGTTTGTCTCTTCCCCAAACAATGGAATAATTAATGTAATTTTCTCCGTGCTTTTTGCTTAATGTTTTGCTAATAACGGAGCTGGAAGTGACAGATGGGCATCCTGCCTCTGAGTGCCTCGCTGTTGGGAATATGCTGTCGCTCTGCTGCTGCCTGATGCTCTGCTGGAATGTGGCCTGTATCTGTGCTTCCTTTGGCTTCTGACCAGCGCTGCTTTAACGCTGCTCCAAGGTGCTCCAGCAAGCAGCTTGTCGGCGCTGGAGGTTCCCTTGCCTGAAGACGGCACAGCCGTGAGTCACCGCAGCCACCAACCTAGCCAAGATGTGACCGAATCTTTAATTTTCAGGATTGCATTCCTTCGCGTTCCCTCACCTGTAAACAGGAAAATCTCCCTCCTGTGCGGCGAAGGATGACAGCGAAGGGCGAGGAGGCGCTGCAGGTGATGTGGTTTCAGCACCGGCTGAAACGACTCCCAATGAAAGCTGCGTTTCCTCCACTGGGAAACAAAGCTGTGGGGTACCGTGGCCTCAAACCCGGCCCTGGGACCCTCTGCACGGCCTCCTTTTGCTTGGTCCTCCAATTAAGCAACCCCTTTCCTCCTGGCCACCCTCTTTGCCCATAACACTTCCCAATGGCGTGTGCTCTGCTTTGCTTTCCCTTCCTTGGTGCGAGGCAGGCTGCAGAGGTTGAGCCTCATGCTCATCCTCCAGCCGTGCTCGGCCCCACTCGGCACCGCGATGTCCCGGCGGCGGCCGCCGCCACCGCCTGGCTGGGCGGACTGGTGGGGACTGGAATGCTCTGGGAAATGGGAGTTTCCCGCTTGGAAATGTCACGGGAAGCACCGAGGAAATCACGCGGTTCGGGAGCGCTTACCTCACTGCGCTCTCATCCGAACCAGCGCGCTTTCATCAAAGCGCACCCGACCTAAACAATGCGGTGCCAGCTGCCTTATAAATAAACCGCTTTCCGTTTCCACGCCGGGTTTCGGGCTGGCTCGTAATACCGCGCCGGGGGAAGGAAGAGCGTCACGGTGTGTTGGCTCGCGACCTCCCAGATGGACTGCCCGGCTTCCTTGTGCTGGGCTGCTGCTGTCGTGAATAACTTCCACGTGCTCCTTCCGAGCCCACAAACGGGCAGTTTTGTAGGCAGCCAGAGCTGCTGTAGGGCTTTTTTACGCTCTCCCTATTCTGTTGAAGCTGCTGAGGACTGCTAGCGAAGGAATTGTGATGGAGTCTGTCCGGATTAGTGCTGTTACCGCCTTTTTTTTCATTTCAGCCCTGGTAAAATGGTACCGTGGGCTGGTGTGTGTGTGTCAAGGGGGTGCATTTTTGTCGAGGACGGAGCCCTGGACTTCCTGGGCAGGAGAACGCCCAGTATCGCCGCTTGGGCGCAGCCCGCTCTGCGGGGAGGGGATAGCGCAGGAGTCCTGTCTCATGTCCCCACGGCTGAATCACGGAGCACAAACGTCTGAGTCACCGTGGATGAATGCGGTGTTTCACGTCGGTGTGAGCCGAGATGCCAACAACAGTGGCTTTATTAGCGCGGCTCATGCTCATTATGGGGTTCATTAGGTTCTGAAGTGAAACAGTCCAGGAGGGCTTCCTTTTACAGTGTGTGCAAGCAGGCAGTGCCACTTGAACGCCGGGTTTTTAATGGGATGCCGGCCTGGATGGAGAGGAAATGAAACTTCAGAGGCGAGCTTTGGTGTGCGACGTGCCCCGCTGCTTGCTGCGGGCGTCTGCTGCCCGTAACCGCTCCTCTCACCTCGTGTCACCCGCTGGCTCTCCCGAAACCCCAGAACATTTTCCTGCCAGTGGCGTTTCTTGGTTACTAAATTTTCAGAAGGAAACGTCAAAGGGACTATCAGCCGGTGACCCCTTTTGCTTTCCTGAAGAAAGCTATTTGCTATTTCGAGCTCTTCCTTCTCGTGGAGGCCTTCGCCTGTCCCCGAGGAGTAACGGCAGTACTCCGGTTTCTCCCGCGCGGCAATGTCAGATGGCCCTCCTGCGCCACGCTGGGGATTTTGGGCATTTGCTGCTTGTCCTTGCTTGAAACGTGGATTTTCCTTTAGCCTAGATGTGCACTTGGCTGGGGGCTGAGGTTTTGCCCCCTGGCTGCTGTTCGTGGAGCTGGAGCCGCCTTGGCCAGCTGCGTGCTGAGCCCCGAGCATCGTGGTGCTGTGCTCCTCGTATGCTGCTGACCAAATGGCTTGGGTCCGTGGCTTTCTCCCGTATTTCTCTCCAGCTGTGAAACAGGAGGCACTGCGGATGGAAAAGGGTCACTTTGCAGCACGGTGAGGGGCTGTCCTCGGGCTGGAGCCGAGGCAGGGACGTGCTTTGCGTTGGGTTCGCTGGTGCAGAACTTGTGCCTTTTTCTTTTTTTTTGTTGCCCCTAGAGATGGAGGTGGGATGGGCTGGTGGGTTTTTCCTCCACCTTGAAGGTAATGTCGGTGTTAATTTGGGTCTGGATTTCTGCTGTTCTCTGTGTTTTGTCGTTCCCCCTCTGGAGGGGTGTTCGTTCTTCCCCCCCCCCCCAGCAAGAAGAGCTGCTGCTGATATTCCTAAAGAGCGCCTGAAATCCAAGCCCGGCTGCAGTGTGACGTGCAGATCCGCGGTTCTTTGCTCCTCGAGCAGCTCAGCCCGGCGTTTCGTACGCTTCTACACATTTTAACACGAGCGCCTTTGTCAAGTAGTCTTGTAGATTCCCTTCAGGAAGGTTCGTTAGCCCTAATCGGTGGTACAGAAACGTGGAAGCGCTTCGTTGCAGCTTGTGATTTCGCAGCCCGGTGTGTTGCTGTGCGGCACCAGAGCCTGAGAAGCTGTCGCTGTGCATCCTTGGGGGGTGCAGCTGCTGCAAGGTGCAATGCACCGGTTTAAACCTCTCTCACTGAAACTCAGACTAATGGTTCCTCTTCCGCTAATGAAGAAATAGAGGGTCAGGCACAGTGTTGCGCCGCTGCGCTTTAACAACCTGCCACGCGTCTTCTGTCCCACAGCACCGCTTTGTGTGCTCTTAATTCACAGCAAATGCGACGTAAATTGCAACGGCTTCAGTCTCCTGGGAAGTCAGGCAGGTACGGAGCAAGCGTGCAGCGCCCCGCAGCCCTCGGATGGTTTTTCCAGACCTCCTTCCAAGCTGGACAGCTGATGCACAGGCTTAGATAGAGGCTGGAAGTCATCTCTCCGAAGTTTGTGGGTGTCTGCCAGATGGGCGCCTATTTGAATGGCTTTAAAATGGCTTTTTCTTTTGTTTCGAAGCAAAGAGCCTGAAATGAGGTGGGGCATGCCTGTAGTCAGCGCGTTAATTGCCCACGAGGAAAATGGAAAGTGCTTCCAAGACTGCGGACTGCGGCTGAGCAGGGACCGGTGGTGGGAGGGTGAGAAGAGCAGCGCTTCCAGGGCAGCGCGTGTGTCCTGCGCGAGGGAGGAGAGCGGCATTTGCTCGTCCACCCCCTCGTGTCTGCTGATCCGTGCTCCTCCACCTGCTCCTGCCGTCCGTCCGTCCGTCCGTCCTGCTGGCCACGCCGCGCAGAGGCAGACCCGCTGCCCCCTGTGTTTTTGCAGCTGTGCTTCGGAGGCGAGGGGAGAATTTCGCGAGCTTGTCTGCTGGATGTTTGGTGTGTCAGTGGAGGGACCGAGGGCATCGACACCTTCCAGGTGTCTTTGTGACTTCGGTGGAGCTTTTTTAGGCTTCACAACGGCCCCTGCCCTCTTCGGTGTGGCTGCAGAGCTGGCTCCTGCCCCCGCGTGCGGCGCTGCGTGGCGGTCTCGTTTCGGTGCCGTTCCACCGATGCGCAGCGTGCATTGCTCCCAGCTGGACCAGCCCCAGTTGATAGTCTTGGATTTTGTTGTTTCCCAGAATAGAAGCTTTTTTTTTTTTTGTCTGTGTGTTTCGCTACTGGGACCGCTGCAGCAGCGAGCTCGTCTTGAGCTCGTCCTGGCTGATGTTCAGACACTGAAGCAGCGCGGCTGCTGGCCTGGCAGAAGCAGGGACCTCGAGGGCTGCAGCAAACCCTGGTGTTTGAAACCGTTTCCAGGAGAAACCTGGATGTGTCAGATGGGTTCGGATTTCAGATTAGTCACTTCTGCGAATTCCTGTGTGTTTTTGAAAATGTTCTGTTTCCTCTGGGCTAAGATGAAGCTGCTGGAGGCTTCAGCGTTGCCCCATCCCGCTGCGGTTCGCTCTGTAGGACACCGAAGCCCTAACGCAAACTTTGGTGGAAAAGAACAGAATCCAAGTGGGAGTATTTAAATTCTGTTGTGATGCAAATGCTGAGAGGGACGTTTGTAACCACAGCCATCGAGATGAGATGCGTGTATCAAAAATAAACTTTGATTTCCCTTATCGAAGCCCCTTTGTTTAATTTAAAGGGGAAGACACTCTCCCTGCCCCTCCTATCTTCCCGGTAACTTTAGCGGAGGGGGGGAATTGTTGTTAAATTGTACTTCTATTGTGCACCTGGCTCGGTGCACAGCAGCCGGGGTGCTCTTTGCGATTCCCTTTAACCTCGGGGCCGCGTTGCAGCACGGGGCTTCCTCACCCCCATCGGTGCCGTGGCTCAGGTAGGCTCTCACCGCCCCTCCGCTCTCCCTCCTGGCTCCCAGCTTTTTCTGGGCTGGGTGCGAGGCAGGACCGAGGGGTGTTGATGATTTTGGGTTGTGCAGCTCAGTGGCTGGAGCGTTGGCTGTCTCCTCCCCTTCCTGAGCTTCAGCCCCAGCCAGCGCGGCTCTGGAATGACAGGCATTCCTGCGCCAGGGGAGCTGGCATGGGCGCCTATTTATGAGAATCAAGTGCCTGGGCTCCGGGGGACAGGACCCGCACCGCGCACCCTGCCACCGCCTCGCCTCCCGCAGCCGCCGCGCTCGCCCGGCGCTGGAGCCTTGCCCGGCCGCGGGCGTGGATTTACCATTTCCGAGGGCTCCGGAGCTCTCCCGGGGTCCCGGCTGGTTTTTCTCTCCCTTCCCGCTGCCTCCCGGAGAGCCGCTCGGGAAGGAGTCTGATGGGGCAGCCGCACTTCTCCAGACCGGTCAGTCCGGCTGCTTTCGGTGAGTAATGGAGGGCAAGGGAGAGACGGCCGGGGGAGATGGCGGGGCAGGACCGCAGGTGAAACGGAGGAGTCGGGAGGGGAGGAATGCAACGCGGGGCTTGTGTAACCTGCGCCCGGCACGGAGCCGGGAGGAGAAACCGGAGGAATAACTCCATTTCCTTCCTTTTCTCCTACGTCCCGCGCGGTGCCGCGTTCTGCTGGTCCGCCGGGCGGGCTCCGAGCCGAGGTTTTTAGGGGTGGCTGTAGGGGCACGAGCTTCAGAAATAAAACCGCCCTGCCTGGGCTGGGAGTCAGCCCCGCGGGCTGCCCGGAGCTGCCGCCTCGTGTGCGCAGCACCCCGCTTCTGGGGCTTGGCAGTCGCCTGTCTGCTTGTTTTCTCTCTCCCCTGCCAGGTAGCTCTAGGTCTGAGTTTTAGCTGATGGGATTTGGTGGACAGGGAGAGCCGATCCTCCCTTGTTTGAGGCTCTGGGGGCAGTGCTGCTTCCCAAACGCCGCTCGGTGCCGTGCCCGGGACTGGGATGCGCTGGAAACAAGGAGGCTTCGCGCGTGCTCCGCTCCTGCTGTCGCGTCCCGACGGCTGGCAGCCGCCTGGCCTGAGCTGCCCGCTCCGTGCACCAAATTAGCTGATTTTTACAGAAACACTTGACACCGCGCACAGCAAGCTCCCCGAGGGACAGATGATTTTCTCATTCTTTTTCGCTTTTATGACTTTGAACCCACCGAGCGTTTTTAGGGCTCAGATTAAACCAGTGACTTTGCTCCCCACCCCCAGTTCGCTCTGGCTGCTCTTGTTCAAGAGCTGCTAAAAATAAGTGGTATTGAGAGAGGGTGGAAGGAAGAAGAAAACTTCGTCCTTCCCCGCGCTGTCAGTAGCGATGGGCAGCATCTCCTTGGGTCTAGGGGCTGGTAGAAGACGGATCCGTCCCGTCTCAGCCTCATCTCTCACCGGGCACCAGAGATGTGGGCAACTTCGAGAGGAGTGGGGTCACCGGCACGATGATGCTGCGCCGTGCCCGAGGCTGGAGGCCAGCAGCCCGCGGGTTCCTGCGGCTGGTCTCGGGTCTTTGCTCATGGTACTGCTTGCGTAGCTCCTCCTGAACAAATTGGGACTTTGGAGGGGTGGCTCGTGCATTAATTTTGGCAGGATGCTGCTGGAAAGGAAGGTCTGGAGAAGGTTATGGTGATCAACAACATACAAAAGCTGGGGGCTGGGACTCTTTGAGGCTGCTTTGTGATCGCAGCCTTCTCTTGCTTTAAGGTCAGGATTTGTGTCTTCCCTGGACCATTCAGGAAGCGCGTGTGAAGTTTCTGAAGCTGCTATAGGAAGCTAGAAACATTTACTTACAGCGCTTTTCTGATGCTCTAACCTGAACAGCATTTCCATCAAAAGAGTCTTTGTTTGCTTGTTGGGTCGTAGCTGTTTGCTTGAAAGCTTTTTGCATTCTGAGCTGCTCAGCCTGGCACAACGAAGCCGAGTTATTCTGCAGCCCGTGCACCGGCGCTGTTTTGGCAACGGGAGCGTTTGTTGCAGTGCCACGGCGTGAGCGCACGGGCTGGGCTTTGCAAGGCGCTCTCGCTGTCGCCTTAGGTCGAGGCTCTTCTGCAAAACGCGCTCCCGAGGTGCGGTAACGTCAGGGTTATAACGAGCAGCCGCGCTCAGCAAAAAGCTCCCGATGCACCTGCAGGCCTGGGGACGGCACAACTGCCGGCGCGCTCGGGAAACGGAGGTGATCGAGGTGCTGGGAGCTGCTGCTGTGGTGTCGAGTGCCTCATTTGTCCTGGTGACATCTGGCTTTCGGTGAAGTGCTCACGCCGTAGCATGGCCTCGTGCACTGACGGACCTACGGCAGCGAGCCTGGAGGACGCGGCTGAGGCTGAAGTGCCCGGTGAGCTCCTCGTGAACAGAAATCCTGGAACTCGTGCTAATTACCGGTTACCACTCCTGTGCTACCAGTCACTGCCGCAGTAGGAGATGGGTTCTGGGTGGAATGTGGTTTGTCGACGGTAGCAATCTGGCTCCGGAGCTCACGATTTACGCACTGTGAGTCCTCTACAGAAGGAAATGAGAAAGCATCAGCGTGTTCTTTGTGAGGCTCTCTGTCCATAAGGATGGAATTAAAGAGCTCTCCCATCTCCGGACGGGGACAGAGAGCCTGCTGTACCGCGGGGGAGATGCGTCTGCTGGGGCTCAGGGCGGCTCTGCCAGCCCTCGGCTGTCTGCAGAGAGATGTGGGGGAGAAAAGCAGCAAGTTCTCGTCTTTTCCTAACAGCTTTTGTCCCGTCCTGGGGCTCACTGACCCTTCCTCCTTAAAGGAGGGTTGTGCCACTCTGTTCATGAGCACTGGAAATTAGTCGTTTCCCTCCCAGGCATTTAGGAATAGAATATGAATTGTCAGCATCTGGGAGCCGCTGCTTTGATTTCTTCACATCCTTCTTGCTTTGTTAGGGTCCCTAACTTGGGCCTTGAAGTGATTTTCAGTTTATGTAATGGTGTGTCAGTCCCAAACAAAATAAACTTCTCCATAGCCCTGCTGGCTTTTGATGGTGTGTGGCCTGAGTT
This sequence comes from Anser anser, assembly GCF_964211835.1. NCBI lineage: Eukaryota > Metazoa > Chordata > Aves > Anseriformes > Anatidae > Anser > Anser anser. The sequence continues at coordinate 3,627,025 of NC_139745.1, read as the reverse complement.
TAAATGGTTTCAAAGTTCACCAGGACCAATTCTGCAGTGACCTGCACTCGATGCAGCTTGGCTCTGATTTTAATTCTTGAGTACTTTGCCCCAGAGGTGCAGCTGTCTCGTGTTCTGTTGCAGGTATCTGCCCTAGGAGAGATGGCCCGTAATGAAGTAAAGGATTTTTGCTCATGTTGGTGCCTGAAACCTCTGCGGTGCCTTTTCCTTGGCTGGTAACGCACTGCACGGAAGGATTTTTGGGGGGTTGAAGGGTGAGGATCCACTGTATTTGCTCTTGTGACAGCTTCTCCTGCCTAGGACCGCAGTGGGGCCATTAGACCAATATATTTATGTGCTGGTCGTTCCTGCAGGCCAGCTAGATAGCTGCTTGCTGTTGCGTCCCATGAGAACAAGCGTGGCGTTCCTCTGCCCCCGCAGATCCCGGCTCTGCCGGTCTGACCCCGGAGAGCCGAGGGGAGCAGTGAGAGCTCTGCCACCTTTAACAGGAACGGCTGCCCCGGGCCTGGCGGAAGCTTTGGGAGCAGATGACACATGCCGTGCCGCAGCCACTTGCTGAGGGTGACGAGTTTGGGAACCAACTGCGCGTCTCCAGCCTCTCCCACCTTCTCTGGGATAACATCGCGGCAGCGGCCGCACGCCCCCCGTGCCCTTGCTTACAGGGTGCAGTGGGAGAAGAGCTTTGTTTCTGCCTAGATTTCAGTGGTGAGATGGGAGCGTAAACGCGTAGCAGCCTGCAGAAGGAGGGTTTGGAAGACCAGCTGGCCGGGCGGCTCTTGGACTCGCTGCGTGCCGACGGAGAGCTGCGTCCCTCGCTGCTGGCACCGCCCCAGCTTTCTGCCTCCTCGCGTCTCCAGGCTGTGCCAATCGTGTGACGCTTCCCGAGACTGCTGCAGCCTAAACATTTTGGGTTAACGCGGATCTGCTGCTTAAACAGCTCAAATTCACCTCCTTGTTTTGGTGGAGTGGGATCAGGGCACGCGTTGAGCGTTTCGGAGAGATCTGCGGCAGCTTTGGGTAGGGAAGCCGGGAGGCAGCAGCCAGGGTACGGCTCCGTCCCCAGATCCACGGGGTCTGTCCGAGGCATGGCAGCAATGCACTGAAGTCTCAGCAGGTGTTTTATCACGGAGTTTTCCTCGACCAGGGCTCTGCAGCGGGGCTGGGTGAGGGCTGTGGGTGTCGGGGTGCGCTCTGACAGCTCCCCCCTGCTCCAGGGCCACTTGGCTGCGACGGGCGCTTCGCGTGGCTTTGGTGAAAGGGCTGAGCAGCTCGTTCTCTGGCACGGGGACACACTGAGACCTGCTTACTGGAAAGCTCTTGACCTTCTCATGACTCCCCTGGCTTCACCCAGGCCCGCGCGACCTCGTTCAACCTTTCCCCATAAATTTAAAATGTGTTTTCCAGCCCGGGACCGCAGCGCGGGTGAGGCTGGCTCCCTGGGCGCAGACTTGCCACGCAGGTCAGCAGCCTGGGTGCTGAGCAGGGTGAGGGCATCAGCTCCCGATGCTTCTCACCCTTCCCTCCGGGTCTGGTTCCTCTCTCGGCCCCGCTGCCTTCCCCGAGCATCCCCGGTGCTTCCTCTGCAGCTGCCCCGGGTGCGAGCCCCAGCCTCGGACCCTCCTGCACCTCGTAGAGCACAGCAAGGAGAGGCACGGAGAAATTTGCCTTGCCAGGGCTCCTTTCAGAGTGAGGTGCCCTCTCTGAGCCTTACTTCATGGAAATTCGAGGTGGAAACGGGCTGTGGTCGGAGGAAAGTTCCTTTTCCAGGGGCGCGTGAGCACCATCCAACGTGAGCAGTCACCGCACAAGGAGGGTGTTGGAGGTGCAGCTCCCTAAGAGCACACCTACAGATGCCAAGCCGCCTGCTAATTAGCAGTAAAAGCAATTCGTAATTGCACCAGAGCAGGCTATTTTAAATGTCTGTGTCCACGCGGTAATTACGGGGTGGAAAGGGGAAGAGTGTCACGGCAGGGATCGGGGCACCCCGGGCCCTCCTGCGAGCAGCCTGCCCTGCGGAGCTGGAGCCCCTGGGTGTGCGGGGTGGGGAACTGCTCTCGTGGCATCAACACGTGGGTTTTGTTCTGCCGGGAGCATGGGGTGGTGAAAACGACTTGGATTGGGGCTGGGTGCTAGGGGAGGGTGCGTAGTGTGCCTGTCCCCCCCCTTGCACGGCTGTTTTTGGACAGAACTGATTATAAAACACCAAAACCGGGCGTTTGAAACACCAAAACCGACTGTTTTCATGTTGGTCCAGACCTGATTCACGGCACAAGGCTACGAGCAGCTGCTAGCACCGCTGCTGGGGCGGCATGGCAGAGGAGCCGTCACCGAGTTATTAGATATCGATGGCGAATGTCATGACGAAACCAAGCTTTTGTATTAACCTGCCTGCTTGCAGGTAAGGGCAGCCAGGCACCTGGTGCGAAACTCCACCCCGAGATGGTATTCGGTTCGACAGCCAGACCCGGGCTGCAGGAGCTGGTGGAACAGATCCTTCCCCGTGGGATAAAGCTCGCACGTGGGCTTTCCCCCACCCTGCTGCTTCCAGCTGCGCCTGGTGTGGGGACGTCGCGTGTCCCCGACGGTCCCGGCTCGTCCTTCCGTGTCCGTCCCTTCTCCCTGGCTGCTCGGAGGTGGCCGGCGGGGGAGTGCTCGTCCTTCTCCCTCTAATTGGAAACGGAGACACCGCAGCTCGCCGAGGTCTCCCTTCATTAATCCGCGGACCTGACCGTTGAGTTTTCTTTTAATAACTCGTTCTGCTTAGCGCAGCACTCCCGACAGCTCGGGTGGCAGGCGGCACATAGGTTACATTCCTAAGAGCAATTCAAAGAAGGGACGCACACATATATGTGAAAGAAGCTCGGTACGGCCGTCTTCGGTGCTGATGCTGCTCTTCGGAGAGGCGAGGGGCACCGAACGTAGGCTCAGAAGTGCCGTGCGTGGCCCTTGGGATCCAAATTCAGCACACAGCTTGTGCCTGGCGAGCAGTGTCGCCTGCCTGGCAAGCTTTGGGAACGCTCTGCTGAGCAAAGTGAATGCTGCTTTTTCAAATTGCGTGTACGACTCGGGGGCTAATGTGCCGCTCTCTGAAGAAAGTGCCTCTGAGCATCCAGACAATTCAGCTCGGGTTTCTGGGAGCTCAAAATGCCATTTTTGTGTGTCCCTGCTTCCTCCCACCCTCCCTCCCAGCAGAAAATCACAGAATGGAGCCGCAGAAGATCACGGGTCGGTGCTGACATCTCGGATGCTGCGTTCCACCCAGATGCTCTCCTGTTACGAAGCCAGCTTTTTAAAGAAGCAGCTCAGACGCTGAATTATCATCCTTCTTTTCAAATAAACATGGACTGGCATCAGTTTTTCACTGGCTCTGAGTGAGCTTTCTGTTAGGGGGTCTGATTTTATGTTAAAAAAATAAAAAATACATCCACTCCGATCCTCTCAGCCATCACTGCATGAAATCTGGAGACCAGTGAGCGGGAGGAGAGAAACCTGTGCAGCACTGGAAGGATCGTGCGTTTTAGGGGAAGTCTGAAATGGCCACAATCAGCTCTGCAAATAGGTTTTTTCCCTGCTAGCTAGCACAGCAGCAGGTCACTTCCCTGCCATTCCAACCCCTTGCAAACCTGTGTGCTGGGCTGGTTTTCCTCTTGCTCCATCGCTGCTTAAAGACCACACTTCTGCCACGGGATCTGGATCCTCTTCCTGAAATATTCTCCATTTTTCCTTGTGCTGTGAGCGCTCTTCTCTTCCCTGCTGTGCACTGGTCTTCGTTTTGCTTGTGCTGAGAGCAAGAAGCTGGGATCCTGCTGTGCCGTGACCCCTGGTGCTCACCTGTCTTCCCCAAGCCTCCCGGGGCTCCGACATCCCACACCAGGCAGCACTGCACATAGAGCTCCACCAAAAGTCAGCAGCTGGGGTTTTCTTGGTTTATTTCCCATCCTCTGCTCTTGCCCACGTTGACAGGAGTCCGCTTTTATGCGTCTGAGTCTGCTAACTTCGGTGGGTGTTTGTGTGATCTAACAGGTATGTTGTCAGCTCTTTGTCCTATGTGCGAAATGGCTTTCCCCTAAAATTCCTTTCCCAATCTCTTCGCCCCAGGAGATGGGATTCTTGGCTGAACTCACCGCCTGGCCCAGGGGGTATTGTCTTTTCTGCAGGCGCGTCATACGGGCTTGCCTGACTAAAAGGCCTCTTGGGATCCCAGGAGGCTTGCAGACTCCACAACACTTGACTTAAAGGCTCAAAAATGAGGTGCACAAGTGCGATGTGTAAGGCAGCCCGGCACGTGGTGTTGGGCAGGACCTTTGTAAGACCGGAGGAAGTCTCTAGGCTGTTGCCCATGGTTTGTGTTCTCATGGGGCTGGGGTGCTCCCGTCTTACCCCGTGCCGAAGCCAAGGATTCGCAGCCTGCAGGCGAAGACCACGAACAGCCCCCCAGCTGCCTTCACTTAGGTTGTGCGCACTCGGATTTTTTTTTTTCCTGCATGCTCTGCTGGATTCTGCTGACTGTAAGTGTTCCCTTATAAGCGTTCCCTTATGTTTCTTGTGTTTCCTCCCATACCCAGGAACCGGCAACGCCAGGCAGGCCAGAACTGAAAGTCACCAGCGTAGGGTTTTGTGCTCTGCTTGTGCTTCCCAAGTTGTTCCTTTATGAACTTTGTTGCGCTAAGTCAGGTTTTTTTTTTTTTTGCACGTCCCTTCCCGCCTCCGTGTCCTTCTTGTGTTGTTCTCCAGAGACCTGGCGTGCAGTAGGTGGAGCGCGGGCCCGTATTGTGTTGCTTTCCTGTGTGGTTGTTGCTCTTGGCTGGCGATGCCGGCCTTATTTATAGAGGAAAAATCAGCGAGACTGAGCTCTAGCATGGGTCTGGTAATTGTGCCGTGTGTAGACGGCCGTGAAAAGGGGCTCTGCAGGCTGGGAGGGCTGCGTGTCCGTGTCGGTACGTGGGTCTGGCACCGGTCGCTTCCAGCTGCGGATGAGCAAACCGCAGCGGCGATTCGTGTTCCTTGGGTGAAGCTGTGGCCCTGCAAACTCCAACTAATCCTCGGTTCATCAGGAAGCCTCTTAGCGGTTACCCTTTGCACTGTTAACTTTGGAACCCCCCTCCCCTCGTCTCCCCGAGCAAAATGCCGGCGGGTTACGTGAAGGCGTGGAGTCTTGCTGCCTCCTTTGCATGAGCGTGCGCCGCCGTTTCGCAGGGTGCGAGGGGCTGGCTGGCGGGAGATGGCAGCTGTCCTCTGCAGCACAAAAGTAAAACTCCCTCTGTGTTCTTTCCCGTGCAGCTGAAGAGGTGGATCACCCCCCGAGTGATGCTGGCATGGGGGTAGATGTCCTGGAATCGGGCGACACCACGCCTCCCACCAAGAGAAAAAGCAAGTTCTCGAGCTTCGGCAAGATCTTCAAGCCCTGGAAGTGGAGGAAAAAGAAAAGCAGTGACAAATTTAAGGAGACTTCGGAAGGTAAGGGGGGCAGGGTGGGAATCCCTCCCTCCAGCTGGGAAAGCTGCGCCGAGCCCGCAGGCTGGTGAGGGCGGCTCGCGGCCACGAGCCCGAGCGCCGGCACGCGTGAGAGCCAAAGCGTGACTTGGGCGAAGGGCTGGCACCTGCGAGCTCTCCAGAAACACCTTGCCGTGGAGCAGTGCTCACAGACGAGCAAATTCCTTCTTGGAAGGAAGCTCCCGGGGCAGCCGCGGGGAGGGAGGGTTTGCTCCGCGATCACCAATCTAGCGCGAGGCGCAGGCCTGGGCGTGCAGCCCCCCCGCCCTCTTATTAATCCGTGCAATGCAGTGAAATTCGAAGCCCTTTTACTTCTTCCAGGGGACTTTAAAAAAAAAACAAAAGTATCGTCTTGAACTTCTAGCTTACCCTGTTTTCTGAGTGCTTTCTTTTTTTTTTTTTCAATTTAATTATCAGTTTTAGAACGAAAGATTTCTATGCGAAAGCCAAGAGAGGAGCTGGTAAAAAGAGGGGTTCTGTTGGAAGACCCTGAGCAGGGTGAGTCCGCACCTGAGCTTCTCCTCCACCTGTCTGTGTTCTGTGTAGCCGACCTTCCTCATGCAACACCCCCCCTTGCAGCCGTTCTCCTCGGGGAGGCAAATTTAAGGGCTCTTACTTGCTGATGCGGTTCTTGTCTGTTTGTCTTGCCCTCCTCGCTGTGCTCTCCTGCCTGACTTTCGCACCTGGCAGGGAAGGCAGCCCGCCTGCGCGGTTAGGAAGATGTCCCAAAGAAAGAGCAGCGCCTGGCTTGGACATCTTCCTGCCTGCTGCCAGCGGGCATCCTGCGTGTCACCCCCCACCCTGTCCCTCGTGTGCATGTCCTGGTCCAGCCACCCTGTCTTGTCCTGTCAAGCTCCTCCGGCACGCTTCGGCTCAGCACCTCTGGTTTGTTCCCATCGCGCTCTGACCATCGCGGGAGAGGCGCTGACCTTGGAGTTCAGGTTTGAAGGCTTTAGGCGTGGAAAAAGGAGACAAGTGACGACTTTGAGCTGCCCTGGGGTAGGGGGATTTCCTCGAGGAGTTAGAGATGGGTTGCCTCATGTTATGGCCTTATATTTGGCCATATTGTGGCTTATTGAAGCTTTTTTTTGGGGTGGCCCTTTGGGGACCCAGGAGTTGCACTCAGTGACCTTTGTGGGTCGCTTCCAACTCGGATATTCCATGATTCTCCTACTTTGTCATCCCTGCTCTCTGAGTTGGGGTCAACCTGCCAAAATAACCCTTTGGCCAGCTCAGTTCACCCTTGGATGTAAAAGGGAGAGGGCAGGAGCGGCGGCAGAGCAGCCCACCCGCTTGGGCAGCAGCTAAAGCTTAGCTTTGGCTAAGCCCACGCTGGTTCTTCTGAGGGTGGGTGGTTCTTCTTAGGGTTCTTCTAAGAAAGGTACCAAGTGGAAAAGTGGAGGTAAAAAAATAAAAAATAAAGTGGTTTTCAGAGCCAACCACTGAAAGCTAAGCTGCGAAGTAAAAGCTAACAGGGTTGTTTGCAGCTGCCCTGTAATAAAAGCCGCTTACAACCACCTGAGGGGGTGAGTGCTGGGCTGGAGGAAGAATTCGCCGTGGTACACAAGTGTAGGAGGTCACAGGATGAAACTGTGGAGGAGATCAAAGGCTTCATGTAGCAAACTTCCCACTGGAGATGGCAGAGGAGAGAGGTCTTCCAAACGGTAAGGCTGGACCAGAAGCGTGGCTGAGAGGTGGAATTATTTTCTGCTTTAAGTCATCTGATCTGGCTTAAGGAGCAGGAGATGGTTATAACCTGGGCAAAGTGCAAGCTCAAGGGACGAGGGAGCAATCGGTATTGTCAGGAGGGATAGATTGGAAAGCACATTATCTAAATCCCTTGCTTCTATGATTTTTAAGGCACTGGAAGGGTCATGAGATGGTGGTGGTAGGTTTCTGTATTTCCTTGCATTTTTAAGACCTGCTCTTACAGGGTCAGCTAATTTTCTTAGGCAAGTCCGTAGCAAAAAAAAAATAAATGAATAAATCTGGAAACCCCTGAGCGAGCAAGGAGGTAGGGAAGAGGAATAGCAGAGGCTTTTTGAACCCCACGCAGCTGGCAGGGGACGAGGCCCTGCTGCTCCCTGGGGAGGCCGGGTGGTCATGCTGCTGGCCTTGACCTTGGAGGAGGCCGCGGGAGCTGGAGGCCGGAGCAGCGAGGAGCCGGCAGCAGTGTGCTGCAGCTCCCTGCCAGAGAAGGGCACGCCAGGTGTGAATGACTAAGGAAAAGCAAGATCGTACTGTTCCTGCCTCCCTGGCTGAAAACTCCAGCTAGCCAGAGGCGATTGCTGCTATAAAAAGCTCCCAGCTCATCTCTTGAGTTTCAGCCCTGGCTGGGGAGGAAACTCCCTCTTGCTGCTGTCTGCACTTCCTGCATTTCAGGGAAGGGCAGAGCTGTTTTCCATCTCCCTGCAGGAACCAAGGCTGATTTTATTTTGCAGAAAAGAAAGCCTGGGGAGATTTCAGCTTGGCACCTTTGCTTTCAGCTTCTGCGTGACACCAGGGCACTTCTGCATAAGGCTGTGTTCCCCTAGGGGAGGGGAGAGAGCATCTCGGGGTGGGGAGAAGAGGGCAGTGGGTTAAATCACCAAACATTGGAGCAGCAGAACGTGCTAGAACGCCTGGCAGGCTCGTGATGCTGTACATGAATTGCCTGAGAGATGCTAGGCTGAAGATGGTGAGGATTGTGAATAAAACGGGTGATGTACATGCTCAAGTTTTCTTGAGATGGAAAGCAGTCAGAACAGGCACTGCCCCTTAAAAGGGATGTGAAGCCTGAATCTGGGAATAATAATATTGAGAGGTTGTCCTGTCAAGGCAGTTCAGGAGGCAGAGAATGGTTGGGGATTTCAGCCATTGGTAGAGCTTTAAGGGCTCTCAAAAGCACCAGGATCAAGCAGGGCTGAAAAGATTTAATTTATTTATTTACCCCAGAAGAGGTCTTGCTTCTCACATTTGGGAGGCTCCATGCTGGCATCTACAAAAGCAGAGATTGTCAGGCTGATGAAGATGCATTGTTACCTCTGGTTAACACAAAGGTGAAAAGTGAGGAAAGCTGCACTGCGGGCACAGCAGTGATCTTTCTGCCCAATTCAGGGTAGAAACACAAGGAAAACAGAGGTGCTCCAGCTCATTTTAAGGAGTTATCAAAATATATCATTTCATGTCCAGTAGAAGACTTGGCTAGTGCTGGATTTTGTGTTGCAGCAGAAAATGTGATTACTCTGTAGTGGTGAGGGGATGTGGAAGCTGCTGGAGGCTAACTGTGACCGCAGCTTCGTTGGGCACGCCAGTCTTACGTTTTTAAACGTGGCAGCATTCTTTCTAAATAAGGTGGTAGATCAAGAGGCTGCTGAAGAAGAAAAACACTTGATGGGATCCAGTGCTGTAGTATTTGCTTGTTGATAATGAAATCGAGAGCTCTCAGCCCGAGCTAGAGTTGGTTTTGCTGTGCTCTCCTCTGCAGGAGGGAGGCAGAAGATCAGCTCTTTTGGAAGCCAGAGAGAAATCGGTGCAGATCGATGGCAGCTCAGCCACGTCTCTTCTCTCTCATGCTTTCTGAGTGTTTTCTGTTGTTTCTCTCCTCCCATCCCTGTGCAGATGGTGAGGAACCAGAGAAGCTGAACCCACCGGCACTGAAGAATGGCCACACGGTCCCCATCGGTGGTCCCGGGGCCGGTAACCCGGCCAGCCAGGAGGAAGAGGCCCCAAAGTCATCCAGCCTTAGGAAGCCTGTTCCAGCTGAGGAACCAAAGAAAAGACAAGGTAAGAAACCAGAATGTGCAGAATTGGTTGCTTCAGATTCTGATAGGAGTAGCTTTGAATTCTCATCTGATTCTTCCTCCCCCCCCTGGGCCTTCCAGCCTCTTAAACGGAGCTGTCTCACCTTGCAGGCTCGTCCAGCAGCCAACCTGGTCCCGAATCGGAGCCACCGCAGGAGCCCCACGTTCCCAGGCAGCCTCTTCTTCCTCCAAAAAGACCTCCCTCCACGTCCCAGGAGGCAAACGAGGTGCAAGCAAAGGATCCTGCACCTGCCAGCAGCGCTGCAAAACCCGCACCCACCACCCCAGCCCCTGTCGCAGCAAAGACAGCCAGCTCCACAGCTGCCCCCTCCCCAGCCCCCAGGACTCTGCCCCCTGCTCTTGCCGGTGCCAACACTACTGCTCCCGTGAGCACGACCAGCACAGCTCCTGCCAAGCAGCCTCCCGTCCCGCCGCCCAAGCCTGTCAACAGAAACAGCAACTCGGTGATAGGTGAGTGCCTCTGCAAGCTGCCTTGGTGGGTGTCCTGGAGCCCTCGCTCTGCTATTCCCTTACAAAGGGGAGAGGCTGTGTTTTAGTATGATTTAGGGAATATTGTGTCGCAAACGTTTGACAGTTTTTGCTGAAAACAGCCCAGTTTGGGCTTAAAGGATCTGCCGGTGTTTAGCCAGGGCATCCGTGTAATTCCTGGGGTGCTCTGCCCTAAGTCACCCCCTCTGTCTGTCGGACGGGCACGTCTCCTACCTGCAGGAGGGGACCCTGCCTGCTTCTGGCGGGGGTGGGAGTGGTGCAGGGAGAGGGGAAGGCAGTTCTGTGTCAGCTGCACGGCTGTCTGAATGTCGATGCTTCGCCGAGAGCTGGGATTCAGCCACGGACACCTGGGATCGTGGATGGTGGAGGAGACTTGGTTATAGCCGGGCACCTTCTCCAAGGTCTGAGGCCAGGATGTTGCTGTGTTAGTCTTGTGTCCGTATGTCTTGTCCCGTGGACGAATACTCTGGTGTAATTTGAGCTGAATCTTCACACTTAGGGAAAGAATTAAGTGTCTTAGCTCTGTTTCTAAGCAGATGATCTGGGAAAAGAGTTTCTTAAAGCTGAGATCCTGCCCTGTTCAGGACTTTTAGAAGCACTGCTGGGGAAAATGAGACCACTTCAGTCCCTCGCCTGTTCGTATTTCTCAGGTCACCTGCTAGTCTTTGCACTGGGCCAGCAGAGGCTGGTACAGGTCAGGAGGGAGGTTCCTGGGAAGATCGATGGGACAGGTCTGTGTTGGTATCTCAACGCGGAGGCGTTACGCAGGTGTGGTTTGGGAGGCAGCGGTAGAAGCCGAGATTGTGTGCAAGTTACCAGCTGAGCTAGCCCGGGCCACTGCTTTCAGTGCAGGCTGCATCCCTCTGCTCGGTTTGGGGCTTCTCCTTGTCCTAGCAGGTTTTGCAAGTGACCTTGAGATGGTATTAAACACTCCTGTATGCCAGACCAGCTTGATTAGCCCGACCATGCCTGAGCACCCGATGAAATACTTTCTTGTTTTCTTTAAGCTGCTTGCACACGTCGCAGATGGTATTTGAAATGCCCCAGCACTAATTGCAGGAGGTACTTGTGGAACAAAAAATGGGGCTGAAGACAGTCTGTCCAACGTGTGTTTGGACCCAGCCTCCCCAGAATCCGGGGCTGGGTGCACCTGTGGCTGCAGGGGTGTGGAGGAGAAGGGAGGAGAGCTGCCAGCCCCTCGTTTCCTGGAGGAGAGAGCAGAGGCATGACGGAGCTGTGCGTGCCGTCACTGCTGCGCGAGCCTCGTTTTGCTGCTGTGGATAAACAGCAGCAGTGGAACTGGCTTCATGAGGTCTCTGGTGCATGCTCTGACTCCGGGCATGTTTTAGCTGTTGTGCTGCTGCTGTCGTAACGCAGGCAGGGAGAGCTGTCAGCGTGCAGACCGCCCGTTTGTTCCCCCGTGAAGCCGGTCATTGTGCTCGTTCTGCGAGCAGTCCCGCCATCTGAGGCAGCAGCTGAAAATAAGGCTGAGGAAACGCTTGCTCTTGGGGGCAGAGATTTTAATCAGCATCAGCTTGGAAAAGAAAGCAGGGCACGCGGTGCCCTCCGGACGGCTGGGAGCTCGGCGCGGCCCCGGTGCGTGGTGCTGGGCGGGTTCAGGAGCAGCAGCTGAGATCTGGTCGGGGCTGGAGCAGTGGATCCGGCCGTGGTGGCACTCGCTGGCTTCCCTCCTTATCGCGCTGAAGTGCTGGCTGGCTCAGGAGGATGCTTTAAGTGGTGCCCAGCCCTCTTCTGTCTCCTCTTTCTCCTGCCAACTACTCGGTCCCTTTCAAAATCCGTCTGCTGTTACCCAAAGGTGACCCGAGCCTGGTCCCGCCAGGCTTCGAGCGCCGCTGAGGGGACACTGCAACCCCTCCGGGCCGGTGCTGATGGGAGCTGAGGGCACTCGGTGTTTTCCACAATCTGGCTCTTAATCTACGAGGGGAAAGTCTAAAAATGCTAAACATCCCAGAAATGTGCCCACCTCTCTGCAGTTATGCGCCCTTATCTCGGCGGGGCGCTCCCTGCTCGCAGCACCCTCTTGTGGTGCGCGACTCCTCCAGCTCCCTGGTGGGGCCCGGCTGCGTGACCGTCTTCTGCTCCGCTTCCAGCAGGTGGGCGAGACCTCTCCAAGCCCCACAAGTCGTCAAAGTATGGATGCTGAAGGTTACAGGCTCCTACAGCAAGAGCAGAGCGGTCTTCATGGGTGCAACTTCTTCCCTAGGGCCTACAGGGTGTTCTAGGAACCTAAAGAGCTTTCCTCCTGCAGCTGTTCTCCTTAATGCGATGTGATTCCAGTTTCTTCCCGTCTCCTCCATCACCCAGACAAATCCGATGAAGATTCAAGGCTCTTAAGTAGTTTTGGAAGCGTTAGTAGGTTTTTTGGAGCAGAGCAAAAGCTCGTCCTCAGGCAGGAGCTGCGAGCAGCAAGGTGTCCTTGGGCCGGGCTGGCAGGGGAAGGGGAAGGGGAAGGCACGCTGCTGCCTGCAGCTCTGCTGCCTTTTGCCTCCAAATGAGACTACCCCCAATTTATTTCTTTTTTTAACGTGCAAGGGAACCGTCAACGCAACCGGAGTCTGGGGTGCCCTGCATGTCTCGGATTCCTTTGCGAAGGGATGCTGTAAATACAGCCGTGAAGTGCCCTACATCCCTGCCTTCCTTGGCTGCGTGCTGGCTCTGGGTGAGCTCCATCTGCTGCCATCTGAGGGCCGGGGCTGTGTCCCCCCGCAGCAGCAGGGCGCGCAGACCTCTCCCAGCCCGCGTGCGTCTGGCTGCGCTCCCAGCTCTTACCTTTGCTGCAGGAAGGGCGCACTGGAGGCTTGCAAGCTGCTTTTTGCTGGCACCTCGTAGCAGAAGAGCAGTTGAGGCGGTTTGGGCCGAGGTTCTGAGTCCTTCGCTGCTTATTCCACGCTGGTGAAGGGCACCCGGCAAACGCCCCGTTAACTCTTGTGTTCCTTTGGTTTCCAGCTGAACTTTCTCAAGCGATGAACAGTGGAACGGGCTTGTCCAAGCCTTCCCCTCCTCTCCCGCCGAAGAGAGGCCTCCTGCCTAGCGCCACGTCAGAGGCAGCTCTCGCTTCCAAGCCCCCGAGCGACAGGACGGTGACGGCAAGCCGCCCCGTGCTGATACCCATGCACATGGCCCCCGCGTACCCGCCGCCCTCACCATCGCCGCCGCTGCCCACGCACGTACCGCCGGAGCCTCCCCGCGTGCCCTTGCCCACCTCCACCCCCGTCCCGGACCCTCCGCGCTCCCTGGACCTTCCCAAAGAGCCCCCCCCTCCTCCTGAGGACTTCAGGCCCCCCGAGGCGGCAAAGAGGACGGCGGAGCAAGGCTTCGGCGAGCCTCACGCGCTGCCGCGGCTGCCCCCGGTCCCGCTGCACATCCGGATCCAGCAGGCGCTGGCCAGCCCCCTGCCCGTCACGCCGCCTGCCGACGGCTCGCACAGAGCCCACTCGCTGCTCTTTGAGAACGACGCCTTCGGGGAGGACAGCGGCACGCTGGGCAGGACGAGGTCCCTGCCGGTCACCATCGAGATGCTGAAAGTGTGAGTACCTCCCCCGTCACCTCCGGTAACGCTTCCCCGGCGCGCTGGAGTTGCACGCCCTGCTTCTCGCAGCCAGGCTCTGATGGCAAAGAAAGCAGCCCTGGTTTCTTTGCTCTTTACAACACTCCAGAAACCGTTTTGCCCGTTGGCTGAATCTTTCAGCCTCTTAGGGGCCCGGTGCGTCTTCCCCGTGAAGTTAACCCCGGTCCTGTGAATTTATCACTCCAAGGGAAATGTGTTCTGGAGTACAAATGCAGGCTGGTGCCAGGAATCTGGCCTGTCTTTAATTGCACTAGGATGAAACGAGGTTCTGGATTTCATCCAGTCGTGGCCTGCTTAACCTTGCCTTTTGCAAAGGGAAGTGGGAAAGGGGCTGTCTCGTGTGGTACCAGAGCTGAACCTGAAAGTCCCAGCGCAGGGTGGCAAGAGGATCGCTTGTTTCTGCAGTGAACCTGTCTCTGGCATTTCCCCCCAGAGCTCCCTGTGTTTTGGGGAGAGGGGACGGAGCAGGGTCACGGGGCTCTTCTGTCTCTGGTTACGGGGCCCCCACAGACCTGCCTTCTATGTGCCAAGCACAGCTAACAGGGCTTCATGTCCAGGGTATTCCCCAGCCCCCGTGGGATGTGCTGAGATGTAATAGTGTGCTTCTCGTTAGTCCAGACGATGAGGAAGAGGAAGAGGAAGACCAGGAAGAAGAGCAGCCTCCGGGCCCCCGTGTGTATATTGGAGATGTGCCGTCTGTAACAGTCATCCCAAAGCTGGTACCCCAGGTCCTGCCAGAGGAGCAGGAGGGAGACGAAGGGATGAGCGACTCTGACTCGGAGGGGCCCATCCTCTACAAAGATGACGAGGACGAGGAGGAAGATGAAAGCCATAACAGTAAGGCTTTGACATTGCAGCTCTCCCTCGTTGCCCCTGCTGAACTCAGTCCTGGCTGTGTTGAGATCTGTATCAAAGGGCTGGTTCACGCAGTGCTGCAAAGCTGCTGGCTCTTGGTTTCACGCTGTACCACGTCCTCTCCCCTGCCTTTTCAAAGCCTGCAGCAGCCAAACCTGCATGTTCATCTGGTGAGATGCTCTCCCTCCAGCTGCAGGTGGTTAATGCAGTAGCCGGTGCTGTCCCACCCCTTCAGGTGGGGTGGCATCAGCTGAGCTGCTGGCGTCGCGCAGGGATGCTGGCTGCTGCTGTGGTGACCAGCTCTGGCTCGGCTGGGAGCTGTAGTGCTGCGCTGGGAAAGCAAACCCCGGGGGAGAGCGCAACTGCCAGGGGCTGTGCTCAGGCACCACCGTCCTCGGCCACATCCCATCACTCTCCCTGCAGGCACGCTGGCTAACAAAGTGAAGAGGAAAGACACGCTAGCCATGAAGCTGGGGAACACAACCGCGGTGCAGGAAGAAAAGTTTGTCTTTCCTCGGAAGAGCAAGGAGGAGTGGAACCAAATTCGGAGCCAGATCGGGTCGACGCTGACCAGGTACCACAAGCAGAGGAGGGTTGCGTGTGAACCGTCGGCACGGCCTGAGGGGTGGGACTGGACAAAGCTGGTGTCTTCCCTAAGCAGCCTCTGCTGGAACACCACGGTTGGTTGGGGCAGTGCTGCCGGATCAGGGCTGGGAGGCCAAGTGTTGCTTTCCCCCCTGCGTTACAAAGGCTGGAATTTTCTCCTGGCCTTGAGCAATATCTCCTAACAGGCCCCTGATTCCAGATGTTAAATGGTTTGGGAGGGGAAAATCTCAAGGACTACAGAAGCATTACTGCCGTAAAATACACATGGCCTATAAAGATGAGGACAGATGCAGGCGGAGTGCTGATGGTGGTGGGTGAAACTGGGGCTGCTGCTATTCCAGTCTCTGCTCATCTGCCCTAAAAAATTTCCCCTGAGCTTTTGGGGGGCACAGCAGTTCCCTAACCTGGCCCTGGGGCTGAGCTGCTTGCTTGAGTGGAGGGGAGGAGAGCCCCAGACAGGGCAGCAGTGATCTCCACTGGTGACTGAGCAGCGCTGAGGAGGTTTGAGAGCACTCAGACCACAAAAGCAGTGGTGTTCTTCATCCCCCGCTGATGGATGACCAGATGACAAGCGCCTAATGTGTTCTGCTTTTCTTTAGGCGACTGAGTCAGAGACCGACAGCAGAAGAACTGGAGCAGAGGAACATACTTCAACGTGAGTAATGCTCCTCTGGTGGTCCTAAGTAATAAAAGCTGCCGTGTTTCCCATCTCACATTTTACTACATGGATATGCGGAGTCTGCCTGAAATGTGCAGATGGAGATGCTTTGGTTACATCACTGCAGGAAAGCAGTTCTGCTGACTTTTCCCAGAACGTTGTTACCATTAGAACCTGGATAAAATCAGGCCTTTAGCAGTGGCACCAAGCAATATAGTTCAAAGCATCATATTGTGGAAGCGCTACCAGTCCCCTGCCTGAAACCCCAGGGCAAAATATGTGAGCTGGTTAAGACTCTGCTCTGAAGTTACACAGCAAGGACTGTTACAGGTTTTTGTTTGGGCTGGACTTTTATTTGTGGTCCAGACATCACAGCATCGTACTGTACAGTCCAGAAAGCAGCAGCTCGTTGTTCAGTGAGCGGTGTTTCTCTTGGCCATACCTTGTTCCGCAACAGTTTTAAACATCTTGGGGAAATGTCAGTTCAGGAAGTTTCCATTTGAAATATTTATCTGCGCTGCTGTTCTCTTTAAACTATTAGTATAATAGCTTTGGGGAAGAGCGATCTGCAAAGAGGCTTGGATGTATTTTGACAGCATGGCCATTAATCTTTAACATACATGCAGCTGGAGAGAATGACTCACGCGTGCCATGTTAAGGCCCACGTTACCACTGTCACTCAGTGGAGTGCTCAGTGAGTAAGGGGATGGAGTTGGGCTGCTCTCTCTGCCTGTAGCGAGTGCAGGTAACGTAGTCAGTCTGATAAAGCTCAACATTCTTCTCTGCTCAAGTCCAGAAGGCACTTTTCAAAACCTTTGATGCTTACAGGGAAAAAAATTGCTTTTTTTTTCCCTTGGCAGCGAAAAATGAAGCTGACCGTCAAGCCGAGAAGCGAGAGATCAAACGCAGGCTCACCAGAAAGGTACTGCTGGCCGTCGTGCTGCGACTGCCATCTGGCAGAGCTGTCGGGGACGGTGGTGGCTCTGAGCACGTCGTAGGCGCCTCGCCGCGGGTGAAGTCACGGGGCTGTTGTGTAATTGTCCCCGGTGCCCTCTGACTGCGGGGACTGCAGAATGTGGTCTGTCAGCCACGGCCGGCCCTTGGCACCGCAGCCGGTTTTGGCGCTGACGGATCTGAGCTGGCATCAGGTGTAACAAGCTGGGTGAGATCTGTTTTGGCACCTGGCACTTGAAAGTTTTGCCCGTGCTGGCCTGTTACAGCAGTACTTCAGTGGCCACGGCATTCACACCATGCTCCCCAAAATTCGTTTCCCAAGGAACAGCTCGGGAGAAGCTGAGCAGAGCTGCTTTTAGCCGTGATGCCCAGGTTACTCGCTGTTACACATTGCTGGGGAAAATATCTTCCCAAGGGCCTGCAGATACGAAATGTGAGTTCTGCTGTAGCTGAAGCAGAAAATGGGCTTGGTTCAGGGGTGTCATGTGGGGCCACCCTGCAGTGGCTGTTCCCAAGCCCCTCGTTCTCTCTTCCTGGGATTGTGGCCTCGGTTCTGCCCTTGTGGCCTCGTGGTCCAAACAAGACCCCTTAGAGGTAAATCGTCTGTGAGAGGATTTGCCTGGTCCCTTGCAGGCTGCATCGTGAGCAGGACCTCGGTGTCCCAGCGAGGGAACTGGTCTCTGTTTCTCCTGGGATGGCAGCTCCTGAGCAGCTCTGGGGACAAGGCACACACTGACTTTTTGTTCTTGCATTCAGCTTAGCCAAAGGCCTACGGTGGCAGAGCTGCAGGCCAGGAAGATCCTGAGGTTTAACGAATATGTGGAAGTGACAGACGCTCAAGACTACGACCGGCGAGCAGATAAGCCGTGGACAAAGCTTACACCGGCTGACAAGGTAACAGGGAGCGTCCTGTTCCCAGGCGGGGCAGGGAGCTAGGTCAGGGTGTCCCAAGCAAAAGGCTGAGAGCCAGGAATTGCTCTTTCTTCTGTTTTTTTAACCTCTGCATCTTTCCCTCTGCCACCCCACCAAGCACCACCAGTGTGCTTCACCCACGTGTGCTGTACCCAGCCCTGTTCCTGCCCCCTCCACAGTGACACGGAGCCCACACGGGCACTGCCTGCGCTGCAGCGTGACCTGTCTCGGCTTCTGGGTGGTATAAAAGGGTGCAAGGCACAGGGCGGTGGTTGGGGGAGTGCGGTTTTTCACAGGCTGAGGCAGGCTTAGGCAAGCTGGCGGGGAAGACGCCTGTTCTCATCTTCCCTGGCCACTTGGGGGGACTGCCCGGCCTTGGTGTGGAGGAGGTGGGGCGGATTAAATTCTGCCTGGTGCGAAGGATCTGTGAAAGCTGGGGTGGCTGCTGCAATCTGAGCTCCTTCCTCTGCCAAAAGGAGCTGCGGGATTCAGGGTTATGTTTAAAAACTGCTTTTACTCTTCGCTTCACCACTGAAAGGTGATAGAAATCAGCCCCGAGCAGGAGTGTTGGAGCCACAACACCTTCTTGCCGTGTCTGAGCTCACTTAAAATGGGGGATAGAGGGTCATATGCCCCAGCAGGAGGTAAAGATCTCTCCCTTTTCACGCAGGCTGCCATCCGGAAGGAGCTAAACGAGTTTAAGAGCTGTGAAATGGAAGTCCACGAGGAGAGCAAACAGTTCACACGGTGAGACCGCAGCGCTCGCATAGTCTGTGCTGTCGGGAGAGCTGTGTTGCAGGGGTGCTGCTGGGAGGCAGAGCGTTAAATCCTTAGGAGAAACGACCTGTGCAGCACTTGCAGATTTAACATCCCTTTCCACCTTGGTGTTGTTGGGTGACAGGAGGGGTACCTGACACGAAGAGGTGTTCTTCCCTAAACTGGGGCTTAGATCCTGGAAACTCAAAATGGCCAGTGGCTGGTTTAGGGTGTTTCTGAAACCTGTGTGAGGCTGCAGCCAGTGAGCTTTTCTGGGGCTAGAGACACGCGGCAGAAGCCACAGCCACAAAGCACACTGGTAGTTAGCTCTGACGTGACCCATGCAGTAACCTGTGTGCATCGTGGCGCGAGTGATTCTTCCCCCCGCCCCCAAGCTGTGTGGCTGAGTGTTTGCAGAGCACAAATGCTTTCTAAGGCAGAGGTGAAACTGTTAACAGCTTCACTGAGGGCTGAGAATTCAGAAATGATTCAGTTCAGTAACTGTTTAACCCAAGTTCCAAGGATGACACTTTGTTGGTTTTTTTTTTTTTTTCACTTGGCTTTTAGGTACCATCGACCATAATCTTCCAAGAAGGAGCAAGAGACCCAAGAGGACTGGAAGTTCTCTGCGTCCCTCTCCTGGGCAATACAGCAAGGGTAGAACCTCGCCTCTTCCAAGATTTGCCTTCAAAACATATCCAGAAAAGGGCTTTTGGCCGGGGAAGGGGGAATCCTGTCTGAATGTAGCATTTCACTGGAACAAACACGTCTCGAGTGCCGTCAGGCTGGAACTGAACACTATACCTCGCGCAGCTCAGCAATACGCCTCTCCTCCGCCGCCAGCATCCCTGCCAGGAGTCCACGCACGTGTGAACGAGCAGTTCGTTCCCCAGCTCCCTTTCTGTCGTGACGGGCCCGGTTCTCAGCTGTACGTACTCCTTTTGGGTGCAAACCCTTCGTTTCCTCCTCCTTACCTAGAGGAGGAAAAAACTTGGCAGCTCTGGTGTTGGAGAGCTGAGGAATGGAGAGTGGATGTGCTAGGAAGCACGCGTGTATATTAGCTGTGTACAGCGAACCCTGTGCAGGTGCTGACCTGGCAGACAACTGACATGTGACTCGTAATTTTTTGCATTTGCTCGCGTCTGTCATATCTTTAATGTCCTGAATCACTACTGACCAACGGTTTGTTGTCCTGGAAGGGAATTGTATAGATATTAACATATGCTGCATCTTTTTTGTAAAAAAAAAATCAAAACGAAAGAACTTAAAAACAGAAAAAAAGGCAAAACACAAATGTATAAAGCATTCCCTCCCTGCTCTCTCACACTTGCGGTGATGTTAATGGATCTTGTCTTGAGAATATCTAGGCTTGTTTAACAAATTACAGAACCAGGAAATGACTGTTGCCTTTTTAAAACTTTTTAATTTGGGGAAGCTGTGGTAGTAGTAAATTCTTTTTATCGTCGCTTCCTCTCAGATGTTTTTTTTACTCTCCCAAATCAGGGTGAAACTTGCCTTTTCTCATTTTTTACAGCAAAACCTACTGGAAACTTGATAATTTCACTGTGTGGGTGGAAGGTGCGGGGAGGAGAAGAGGTTTAAAAAAGTGACCTTAAAATAGATACTCTTGCTCTTCTGAGAATCTCAAGTTGGTTCTTCCGGAACTTTGGGTTTAAAATCTGGTATGGGCGCACTGCTGTATCATGCACAGAACTAACCCACGTGTGAGATGCCACTAGCCATGAAGGGAGTATCACAGGCCTGCAGGTTGTGGGAATGAAGAGGAGGGCTCGCCTTGTTCGCAGACCTGCCGGCGTGGTGCTCGGGCTCTTTTGGGAGCCCCGTGGCAGGCCAGGCCTCGCTGCGCTGCCTCCGCGCCATGCCAAGGCTCGGGCCCTGCGCCCGGCGCTGCCTTCGCCCGCGGGGGGTGCGCGTCCCTCACAGCTTCCCCGTGTACAGTACGGCTGTAGACTAAATCATTGCATTGTATATCTGTCTCCTCATCAACAGATTTTAATTATTGAATAAAAGTATTTTAGGATTTTTTTTTTAAACGGCTGCTCTGGTTGTGTTTTAAATGGCTCCTGTTGGAGGAGGTTGGGGGTTCAAAGGTCTCTGCTCCCCAGAAGCAGAGAACATCGTGAGGTGTAAGGGACCCACAGGGATCACCGGGTCCAACTCCTGGCTCCACACAGCACCACCCCAAAACCAGACCATGTGTCTGAGAGCATTGTCCAAATACTTCTTGAGCTCCAGCAGGCTCGGGGCTGTGCCCACGTCCCTGGGCAGCCTGTCCCAGTGCCCGACCACCTCTGGGTGCAGAACCTTTCCCTCACACCCAGCCTGACCCTCCCCTGTCCCAGCCCCATGCCGTCCCCTCGGGTCCTGTCGCTGTCCCCAGAGAGCAGAGCTCAGCGCCTGCCCCTCCGCTCCCCTCGTGAGGGAGCTGCAGGCCGCCATGAGGCCTCCCCTCGGCCTGCTCTGCTCTGGGCTGAACTATTACCTTAAAAGTCAGTCAAATAAACTCTCTAAGGCTCAATTTGGGTTTTAGAAAGCAGGCATTCTTTAATTGTGGTGCCAGACACACGGGATCATTCCACCCAGTGTGTGCGCCCAGTTATCTGGGCTACAGCGGTTACATGCAATCAAAACATGCATATCCATTAGGTTTCCAAGAAATAACCAACACATTCATACAGTTTCCCGTAACTCATTAAAATATGTAAATGTCCCTGATGCTGGCACAATTGTTCCCACTGGTGGTTTTGGGGGGGAATCTGGTGGCCATCAGTAGTCTTCCTCACTGTGTTTGCTGCTTAAACCCAGGTCTTGTGCATGCTCAGGCCATCTCGTTCTTTATCTCATTTCAGGTTAGGCGTGCATACTAAATTAAGTGATTTACACGTGAGGACACGCGCACACCAGGACTTTCTCACCTATTCTTTACAGTTACACCCCCCAGGCCTAGGTCATCTTGCCCCCCTCCCCCGTCCTGTTTTGGGGACACAACTGGGACCCCATCCTGCGTGGCCTTACAGACAAGGCTCACTGATGAGTGCGTTCAGGCTGGAAATGAGGAGACATTTCTCCTCAGCAAGAGCGGTCAGGCGTTGGGACGGGTTGCCCAGGGAGGTGGTGGAGTCACCGTCCCTGGGGGTGTTCAAGGAGAGGTTGGACGTGGTGCTAGGGGACATGGTCAGTGGGTGGTGGTGGTGGTAGGGGGCGGTTACACCAGACGATCTCTGAGGGCTTTTCCAACCCCAACGATTCCAGAATTCAAATCTCCCCCCTCAGCCCCCTTCCCGCCTTCCCACTGCGCATGCTCTCCCCCCCCCCCCCCCCCCCCGGTGCGCCCGGCCCCTTTCCCGCCAAAGCGCCCCTTTTGCACACGAGCCGCCCGGCCCTCCCTCTTGTTCTCCGCGCATGAGCGCCCAGGCCCCGCCCCCCGGCGCTCTATAAATACCGCCGCGCGCAGCCTCTCGTCCTCTTTCCCCGGCGGCGGGCGGCGAGCGTGGAAGGTGAGCGTGGTCTCCCCTCTTTTTTTCTTCTTTCACTCTTTTTTCCCATTTTCCCATTTCTTGTTTTTTTCCCATTCTCCTCGCTGCGGTGGATAGAGCCGGTGACCTTTATATGAGGGCTGCGAAGGGCGGTGCTGCTCGCAGCCAGCCCCAGGCCCACCGCGGCCTACCTGCGCTGAGGGGGCGGCCGCGCCCCGAGTGGGGGGGGGGGCTGCTCTGAGCGGCGCCGCCCCTCAGCGCCTCCTCTCCCTTCCCTCAGGTTCGTTCCTGATGCTTGGTCCGGCCTCTGCTTGCCTGCTCCCCGAGTGAGTGTCCGCCTGCGGAGCGGGGAGGGGGACGGGGAGGGTGTAACGGGGTGAGGGGAGGCTTGGGGGGGGGGTGTGTGTGTAAGGGGGTGTGGGGGGGGCAGGCCCCAACGTGGACACCCGGAGAAGTAGCTCTCTCATGGCTCTGTCCGTGTGGCGCAGGGAGCGTAGGCCCTCGGGCCTGTGACGTACAGTCCCCTTCCACAACGTTGGAGAACGAGCCGGGCCTCGAGTCTGCAGCCTGCATATTCCTACTGCTTCTCTGAGCCCCCGGGCCGTTACAGAGGAGATAAACCATGCAGGAAACAAATTACACGGGGCGGCTCCGTTTTGGGACATGGGGGAGACGCGGGGGGGGGGGGGTGCAGGTCGGACAGTCTGAGGGCAGTTACTTAATGCCTTTTCTTTGTTCGCAGTTTCTAACTTGAAAAATTTGATGTGGGGGGAGCGCTGCTTTGGAAGGTGAGTGATTCTGCACAAATGTTGTGTAGTTACCTTGTCATCTCGATAGCTTCCCCTTTAAATAAGTTTCAGGTATTTGCTTTTAACTGGCTTACGCAAACTGAAATGGATCAGGGGTTTGAAATAATGAAATACCAGTAGTGGTGTTTAACAGCAAAAGCTTAGCTTGCGCATTCCTTAGATTCTGAGCTTTTGTTGGACTGATGTGAGAGGCCTGCTCCTGAATATTAGAAAAAAGGGGAAAAACTTAACGAAGTGAAGGTGAATGATGCTTAATTGGCTTTTGAGGCTGTATTGTTATGTGAATTTGGGAAAGAGCAGAACCGAATTTGTGCAAAGTCATGGAGGCCCTGGCTTAGACCCTTGCCCTTGTGAAACCTGACCCAGCTCAGCCATTTTGTCGTCTCAGCCTCATCTGAACAAGAACAGCCCATGTGCGCTCACCCGGACTTCCATGTTAATCAGTCCCAAAGCAAAGCAGACTTCTTTTTTTTACCCCAGGAAAAATGTGTCAGTAATGTGGGTGCAGAAGCACTGGGCTCTGAACTGGGGAGAAGGGGAATGGAAAGCACGTGGTTTGCTTAATGAGGGCTGGGAGCACGTGGCTGTACTGTTCCTGGCTGTGTATGTGATGGACTAGCGAAATGAATTGTGCTTCCTGCCAGATTATAAGTAGGAAAATCCACTTGGAACACAAGTAATAAGCTTTCTTGATTATTTTTTTTGTTTTTGTTGCAGACACTGGTGAAAGCTTGTGATTGAGTGCTACCAACAGCAGTCTGCGTACCCAGTGAGGGTGAGTATGCCCTGAGCACAGCTCCAGCCCAAATGCTGAGCAGAGGTGGTGGCCAAGGTTCGGTTCCTGCAGGGTGTACAGTCTGAGCCTCTGCAGAGTTCAGAGCGGGCTGGAAATGGGAGAAGGTGCCTACACGTGGTGACCTTCTCGGAGCACGTGCTTTGTGCTGGGGGCCTGCAGTTCTCTGCCCATAGTGACCTCCAGAGCAGTTCTCTGCTGTACCAGAGCACCCGGAGGCTGCGGGGGGTTGTGTAGCTGCTGCATGAGGTGGCACATGAAATGAAGCAGGGGCTGAACCCCTGTGGGTGAGCTGCACCCTGAGGAACACAGGGCTGGGGGCTCTGGTGGGTTTCCATGCCTCATCTATACCGGCTTGGGAGAGCACGTGTCTGAGCACCACCTCCTGGTCCTGCACCTGAAAAGGAGCCCAAGAAATGGAGTGAAGCGAGGTGTTGGGAACTGCTGTGGCTGTGAGGGGAGGCTGCCTGGTGCTGGGGGAGAGGGTGAGAGGGGGAGTATGGTGTGGAAGTCATGTACAGCTGGTGGTCGGTGTCCATCTGGGAGGTTCGCAGCTTCTGTGAATGTTCTGGGACCTGTGATGCTGTGCCTGACAAATAAAGAACTTTGAAATGGTGTCGTGTGGCTGTTTTCTCTGGTGTGACTGCTAGCCATTGGTTTGTTCTCTGAGTGGAGCTCGGGGAACCCCAAGTAAAGACTTTGTGTAGTTGGGTTCTACCCCGCTTGGATGGCGTTCAGCCTGCCCTCATTTCCAGTAGCCTTAGCTCCTGGGACTGGGAGGTTGTAGCTCAACGTGACCACTACTGGGTATTACTGGTGCGGGTACCACTAATGGAAGTTTTGTAACCCTTAGAGCCACCAGAAGTTCTGGGGTGGGGGGCTGGGGGTTGTACCCCTGGCTTTAGGGTTGTTACGAGGTGGGTAACCATACTTAGGCGTCTTTCCCCTCTGTTAAGCGAAGGACTTAGAGCTGCTTTTGTTCCTGGTGGACCTCTGAACACTCAGGGATCTTTAACCCTGACTGTAAGTAGTCTGTAGCGCCCCCCCAGGGCTGGGGGCGTTGTGAGCAGGAGAGGGGCGGCTGCCCGTGCTGGGTGAGGGCTTGGGCTGGCGAAGGAAGGGGTGAGGGAGAAGTAAAGGGGGGGCGTGGGCCTGGCGGGCTGGGCAGGGAATTCCCTGCAGGAAAAATAAAGGGGGGGGGGGGGGGCACTGAGCTTCAGGGGGCATCCCTCGTGAGGCTGAGCGAGTTGTGCCGCTCGGTTTGGGGAAAGAATTTGCTAAAAGGGGGCTGAAAATTGTTCTGGGGGCTGGGGCAGGCGGCTTTGGTTTTTTTGGGGGGGGAGGGGGATGCTCCGAGGCCGCGTTCCCGATCGTTCACGGGGCAAAGAATGGCGGCGGAGGGGGGCTTGCGGGGAGCCCCCCGTTTGTGTGCAGTGTCGGGGGGGATCCCCCCGCTCTGGGGTTCGTCCCCCCCCAAAAAGACCCCACGGGGGGGGGCTCCAGGTCCCTGCCGCCCGCTTCCCCCCCCGCACTGCCGCAGCCTCCCCGGGGGGGGGGTGCAGCTGCCCCGGGGGGCTCCCCCCGTGCCCGGTGCGCCGGGGCCAGGCCCGGCCCCCCCCGCAGCCACCACCAGAGGGCGCCGGTCCCTCCCCCCCGGTCCCCGCTGTCCCCCCCCCGGGGCCGTCCCCGCGCATGCTCGGGGCCGGGAGCGCGGCGGCGGCGGCGCGGCGGAGGTGGGAGCGCGGCCCCGGGGCCGGAGGCACCGGGCGGGGACGGGGGGGGGGGGAGGGAAAGGGACGGGGATGGGCACCGGGGGGGGGGGGCCGGGGCCTAGTGCTCCGCACGGGGGCCGTAGGTTTGCCCCCCCCCCCAGCTCGGTGTTGGGCTGGGGAAGGCCGGGGAGCGGCGGAACCGGAGGGGGGTGGCGGGGAAGGGAGGGAGGGCGGACGGACGGACGGACGGGCGGGAGATTCAAACGGGGATCCGCGGGGAAGGGGCTGGGGGGGGGGCCCCCAGGGTCCCCGCCTTCCCCTTGGGACGGTCGCGGGGTGTTTGGTAAGCGGAGGGTTTGGGGGGGGGGGCGGAGTTGCAGGAGGCTCGGCAGCGGGAGCACGCGGCGGGCGAAACGCGCAGGGAAACCGAAAATGCGGGGTTTTCAAAGTGGGGCGGGGGTCGGTGCCCGAATCCTAACTCGGCGCCTGAATCCTAACTCGGTGCCCGAATCCTGACTCGGCGCCCGAATCCTAACTCGGCGCCTGAATCCTAACTCGGTGCCCGAATCCTAACTCTTCTGCCCTCAGACCCTTAGGAGACGGAGGCTGCAGCGACCCGAGGGGAGGCCCGGGGATCGTCTTCGGAGAAAAATCCTGACAGCTGTGCTGCGGCTCCCCGGCGAGCTCCCGGCTGGGCGAGCCCCTCACAGCGCCTTTGTTTGTTTAGGTCTAAACCACCATGCCAGGAAAACGCACCGCAAAGAAAAGCCCTGTGCCAGAAGACGAGTCTCCTGCCAGGAAGAAGCTTAAAGGTAAGAAGACTCCCCCGGGAGCCCCCGAATTCCCTGCACAGCCGTACCGGAAGGGTTTCCCCCCCCCCCCCCTTCCCCAACCCCAGCAGCACACCCCATGCCTCCTTTCTGCCCCGCGACGCAGTCAGCCACCCGTCCCACCGGACGCAGCCCGGCCTGGTGCTTTCGCTGGGGCAGGGGGACGTCGGCCAGCTGGGCCTGGGCGAGGGCGTGATGGAGAGGAAGAAGCCAGCCTTGGTGCAGCTGCCGGAGATGATCGTGCAGGCGGAGGCGGGAGGGATGCACACCGTGTGCCTCAGCGAGACGGGCAAGGTGAGAGCGGCGGTTCAGGCTGGGGTGGAGGGGGGCAGTGTGGGGACGTGGGGGAGGCTGAGCTGTGACCCCCCCACACAAGCTCGGGGAGGTCCTCGTATCCTGGAGCGGGGTCAGGATCGGACCCCGCTCCGCCCCCGTGTAGCTGCGGGGTGGCAACTTGCAGGTGTCCCTTGCTCCAGCTCCTGGATGGCGTCTGTGCCACAGACCTCAAAGTTTTTGGGGTGCAGAGGGACGATTCGGCCTGGTGGGGCTCCGTCCCCTGGCTTCACGCACGTCCTGCTGACTTCTGTGTCCCTTCCCGACCGGCTTGCTCTGTCTGCAGATCTACACCTTTGGCTGCAACGACGAAGGCGCCCTCGGGCGCGACACCTCGGCAGAAGGGTCTGAGACCACGCCGGGGCTGGTGGAGCTGCAGGAGAAGGTGGTGCAGGTCTCGGCGGGGGACAGCCACACAGCGGCGCTGACGGATGACGGCAGGGTTTTTGTCTGGGGCTCTTTCCGGGTACGTCGATTTCTTAGAAAATCTCTGGAAGCTCTGCCGGGGGTTGCTGGGCTGCTTCAGTGACTCACTTGGGCGTGTGTCTCCTCACCCAGGATAACAACGGGGTGATAGGCCTGCTGGAGCCTATGAAGACGAGCTCTGTACCTGTGCTCCTCCAGCTCAGCTCACCTGTCATTAAAATTGTCTCAGGTGAGCCAGATCCTGGGTGTGCGCGGGTCAGGCTGCTGGACGAGGCTGTTTCAGCCTTGGCTGGGGGGTGAGGGTCCAGAGGGTCCGTGCCCTTTTTCCTGGGTACAAGGGTCTGCTTGCTCCCTTCTGGCTCCTGAGAGCGCAGACCTCGTGTCTCTGCTAGCCCCAGTGTTGTTTTTAAATCAGGTTGGGTGAAATATTAACATGTTTTACAGTTTAGCCGTACAGTTAGTTTACGGTTGGTCTGAAATGCTTTACAGTTAGTGCCCTAACTGTCGCCCCGTGGGGTTGAGGCACTCACCCTCTCTGGATTTTCCCTGGCAGAGCAGCCAGGGAATTCATCCAGGGCCCAGCTGAGGCTGGGGGGCACCTGTGCCTCTAAACCATCCCAGTGAAAGTTCTGTGGAGCTTCAAATGGGGAAATGGGATCAGGAAGAGAGATCTCGGTGTTTCAAGTGTTCCAGAAAGCAGCAAACCCCACCGAATTCTAGAAAGCTTGGGCGGCTGGGGTTTTGCTGTGACCCCTGGGTCTTGCTCCCACGTCTCCTCGCAGGGAACGACCACTTGGTGATGCTGACGATGGACGGCGACCTGTTCACGTGCGGCTGCGGCGAGCAGGGCCAGCTGGGGAGAGTGCCGGAGCTCTTCGCCAACCGAGGAGGGCGGAAAGGGCTGCGTGAGTGGCTTTGGTGCTCGGGGACGCTCGTGGCTGCGGCGAGCGGGCCGTGTGCTTGGGCTCCAGCGCTGAGCCTGTCCCTTCCCCAGCAGCTCAGGGGGCTTGTTTGTAAATCAGTTGCTTGAATTCGGTGATCTAAGGGGAGATGCAAAGGGTGTAAAGCGTTAGTTCTCATGCCGCGCCTTGTTTCTTGTCCCCAGAGCGCCTGCTGGTCCCGCAGCGTGTCCCTGTCAGAGGCAGAGGCAACAAAGGCAAGATGCGCTTCCAGGACGCCTTCTGCGGGGCTTACTTCACCTTTGCCGTCACGCAGGAAGGACACATCTACGGGTTCGGCCTCTCCAACTACCACCAGCTGGGTGAGTTTACTTGGGCCCTCCAGATCTCCTGCCTTCTTGGTGGCTTTGGTGGGGATCCGGAACACCTTGAACCCACCGCACGCTCCCAGTGCCCGGTGTAGGACAGACTGGAGCTGGAAATGAGCGGGGGGATCACCCTGCAGAGCTCTGGGCTTAGGTCCCAGCCCTCACAGCCCGTGGATTTGAGCAGAAATGCGATACCCTTCAGCGCTGGGACTGGGGGAGCTGGGCTGTTAGTGGGGTGAGCCCCGGGCGGATGGCTCAGTGCCGGCGCCTGGCCTGGGCTGTCCGTGCCCGTGTTCCTGACGTGCCGGGGTTTGTGCGTCCCGCCCCGCAGGGACCCAGGGCACCGAGCCCTGCTTCTCCCCGCAGAACCTGACGTCCTTCAAGAACTCCACCAAGTCCTGGCTCGGGTTCTCCGGCGGGCAGCACCACACCGTCTGCGTGGACTCGGAGGGTGAGCCCCAGTGGGTCGGGGGGGCCGGGAGCTGTGCCGAGCACCGCAGGGCTCCCGTGGGTCTCGCCCCAGCTGGGGAGGTGTTGGGGTGCGGGGGAAACGCTGAATCCCTCTGAGTCCCTGGTGTTCAGGGCAGCGTGGCTGCAGCGTCTGCGTGGGTGAGCCGGGAAGGGGCTGTGTGGCTCTTCCAGAAGCACAGCCCGGTTGAAAAAGTGGCGTGGATTTGAAGCAAAGACCGGGGTGATAACAGCAACCCACGTAGGGTCCTGTCCCCCACTGTGCAGCTGGGGGGCCCCGTGTTAGGACCTGGGGCGTGCTGCGGGACGTGGCAGGGAGGAGCCGTGCTCCCAGCTCCTCTGGGATCAGCCCTGGGGGAGGAAAGGTCTGCCTGCAGCGGCCTTCCCTCCACTTTGAGTCACCTCCTGCGCGTATCTCGTGCCCCAGGTAAAGCCTACAGCCTGGGCCGGGCCGAGTACGGCCGGTTAGGCCTTGGGGAAGGGGCAGAAGAGAAGAGCACACCCACCGTCATCCCCGACCTCCCCAGCATCTCTTCCGTGGCGTGCGGCGCGTCGGTCGGCTATGCTGTCAGCAGTGACGGTGAGTGGCAGGCACTCCCTGCCCACGGAGCGCTGCCCGCCCCTCGTCTGTCCCTCCTGGGGTGCTGCCCAACCAACCCAACCCCCCCGGGGCTTCATCACGTGCTGCTGGGGCAGGATTCGAGCTGGGTCCCGGTGCTCGCGGCCCCTGCCAAGCACCCAGCCCGCGGGAGCCGAGCGGCAGCTGCTCAAATATTTTTGTGGGCGCTTGGCGGCGAGGTTTGGGGAAGAGTGTTGACCCGGGAGGGGGTCGCTGACCTGCTGGTCCCTTCTCCGAGCTGTGAACTCGGCTGCTGCGAGAGCTCTGTGTGCTCCGGCGCTGCGTTGGCTTGCCTGGAACACGTGCAGCCCGCAGCTGTGGGAAGGATCTGCCATCCCGTGAGAACAGGCAGCGTGTTGATGGATGGGGGGGGGTCAGGAAACCTGGCTTGGGAGCAGGCTGCGTGCTGAAAAACTGCCTTGAGGGAGGCCAAAACAGCTCCCTTCTCTCACCCCTGCCTGCTTCTCCGGCACCCTTCGGTTGCCCCTTGCTTGGGGATCTCAGAACTTCACCCAGAACCCAAACTCGTCTCGCCTCTCTTGCAGGACGAGCGTTTGCCTGGGGCATGGGCACCAACTACCAGCTGGGCACCGGGGAGGAGGACGACGTCTGGAGCCCCGTGCAGATGACGGGCAAGCAGCTGGAAAACCGCGTGGTCCTGGCCGTGTCCAGCGGAGGCCAACACACTGTCTTGCTGGTCAAGGACAAGGAGCAGAGTTGATGAAGCGGCTGGAGCACAGCGGGATCGCGGGGCCCGCGCACACACCCACCTTCTGCCCTTGGTCTCTTTCTGGGAGGCTGGTTCCCAGCTCCGCTCTCTCGCAGACCACGTCAGGGAAGGCAGGAGGGCCCCCGGAGCCGGGCCCCGAGGGGTCCTGGCGGTGTCTGCGTGGCTGGAGCAGGGATCTGCAGGGATGCTCGTGTTTTCTGTCTGCAAGTGTCTGTCTTCCCGTGGTGCCAGGTGCTCTGTCAGCTCCTCCAGTTCAGCTTGGTCCTAAACTGGTCTCAGTGCTGTGGCTAGATGGGTTTTCCACCTTTTTTTTTTTTTAATATTTTCTGGCCCAGCAAAGCTGAGTGCCTTGTGCTTCACTACACGGAAGGGTTTGGGCATCAGGCTTCCTGAGGTTCCCTGGTTCCGAAGTCTCCAGGTGCTGCCCCCATCCCCTTCACCTGAACATCTTTTACCTCTGTGCCCAGGTCTCTCCTCTTACAGATTTGTCTGCTGCCACTCACGGAAGCCCCCTGGGCTTGGTCGGGTGACGTCTCAGTCCAGCAGAAACATTCCCGTGCGGCGGGGACGTGGGGAGGGAGCTCTCATTCTGTTTCCCTCTCACACCCACCTCGCAGTGGCGCAGAGGTGCTGAGGTTTGGCCCGGATGGATTCGTGTGCCCCACGGTGGGTGTTGCAGCCTGGGGAGGGGGACTGCAGCTGGATGCTGCCCATTGCACGCGGAGCAGGTGCTGCGAGTGGGACTCTTGCTGCTGGAGGAGGTGGGCTCCTCCCTCCCACCCTTCACTTCTGAGTCTGAGCCAAAATCCCGCAAGAAGCGAGGCCAGGAGCAGGATCAAACGTTCCCCAACCTCCCTCCCTCCATCTCTTTTCTACAATCTCTTCCACTCTTGCTCTTTGCTCCCGTCACCTTGGGAAACCCAGCAAAACCAGTGCCACAGAGGGGACTCGGTTCTTCTGATTTTCTCTGTTTGATTTTCTCCTCCGTCTGGTGAGGAAGGAGCCTCATTTGCTGTCAAGGCCTCGCTGAGAAGACAGAAACCAAACCCAGCTATGCACCTAGGCCCTCCAACCAGCGGGACTCTCCCCGTCGCCTCCGGTTCTTGCTCCAGCTGGTCCCGCTCCCTGTGCCCGGCCTGCCCCGGTTTTTCTTTCCGTGCTGCCTTCCAGGTACCTGGACTGAGAGGGGGGGCTCCGAGGACAGATTTTACGCGTTAAGTTGTAGCGACAGGGGGAAGCGGTGGGTGTGTGTGCGGGGCAGGGGGGTGGGGGGGCTGGGGGTCGTACAACGGCTTAGGTCAAATTTTTTTAAAGAAAATGTAAAGTATTTTGGTTGATTGAGGAAGAGAGGAAAAAAAAAAAGTAATCTTTTAATGTTTGGAATAAACTGAGTTTTGGTAAACCCTGGGCTTTCCCCTCGGTTTTGGGGGGGGGGGGGGGGGGCAGCACCTCCATGGGCACGGCGCTCGCGCCAGGCTCGCGTCTCTCAACCCCGGCGGTGCTGCAGGGGCCGAGGTTTGGTGTCTGTGCTGGGTGCGGGTGGCAGGACGCTTTCCGTGGGTGCAGGGACACCCTTGGGTGCTGCCCGTGCCCGTAGCCTGTGCACACGTGCAGTGTGGGGATGCGGCCGCAGGATGGCAGCAGGAGGAGGCGCTGGGGGCGGCAGGGTGCAGGGGAGCGGGGCGAGGAGGGGATGGTTCCTCGGGGGTCCCGCTCGCCCCGTCGCCCTCCCTGCAGCGGGGGCCAGCTGTGGGGTGGGGGCCAGCCCCGTCCTGCCCCCGGCACCCCCAGGGAGCTCGGGCTCGCCGACGGGAGCACGTTTCCACCGCAGCTGGAGTGTCGAGGCACAGCGATCGCATCCTGGAGCCGCCGGTGTCTGTTCCTCGTTAACTAGTTCGGGAGCGGGTTCCTTAATG
The DNA here is from genome assembly GCF_964211835.1 of Anser anser. Lineage (NCBI taxonomy): Eukaryota > Metazoa > Chordata > Aves > Anseriformes > Anatidae > Anser > Anser anser. Next base: position 3,595,510 of record NC_139745.1, on the reverse strand, counting down.
AGCCTCCAGCTGGGGATTTGGGCTCGGGCGCGCGGTTAGTTGGGGTACAAGGAGCTGGGCTGTGGACGGCCTCAGCTCCACGGCTCCTGCATGTTTTGGGCTCGGCCGGGACAAGCTCTGAGATGCATTTGGGGACGATCTAAGCATGCAGCTGGAGGGGGGTGCTGAGCAGGAGGGGGAAAAAAAAAAGAAAAAAAGGGGGAAAAAAAAAGAGAGAAAATCTCCACTAAAGAGCTGTGTTTGGTGGCCGCAGTGCTGGGCTCCCAAACAGCTCCTTTATTTTCCGTGTAAGCGTGACGTTGGGATGTGGACCTGGGGAGCATCTTTCGCTGCCCGTTCCCTGTAATTCACCGTCAGCGTGGGCTGAGCCTCGGGCAAGTGCCCACCACAACCTGATGCTGCTCCCTGGGACCCTCGCCCCCACTCCAACTCCTCCACACCCGAGAGGGAAATTGCTCGGGGGCCTGATTGCTGGGGACGAGCTCAGCGTTAATGCCTGTTTCTCCAAAACCAGCGTGGTTATTTTTATACCCCTTCCAGGGAAAACAAACCGGCTCCCCCCCCCTTTTGCTTTGCAGCCCTTTTCAGCGCCCACCAACGGCGCCGTGACGCAGGGCTCTGAACTTGAGCGGCTCTGGTGCGGTGCTCGCCCGCACGCGCCTCGCTCCGACCTATTTAGAGCTAATAAGTGCGGAGAGCCTTAATCCTGGGAGACGTGGGGATCCTCTGGCGGCGTGTGGACGGGGCGATGCTGACAAGCTGCCTCGGCCGCGGGGGCTGCAGGAGCGGCTGCTCGCTCCGCCGCATCCCCAGCCCTGGTGGGGTTGGGGCTGGCTTGGATGCGGAGGGATTAAATGGCTGGCGGGGCTGGGTTTGGGGTCTGGGTTTGAGGTGGGGGGGTTTGGGGCAGTTCTTGGGTGGTGTGAGTGCCTCCTGAAGAGGGTAGGGCCTCTGTAAAGGTGATGGCTCGTTCAAAACTCCATGGAAAACATCTCTAGGAAGAACAAAAGGTAAGGGCTTGAGCTCAGCCCGTTGCTGAGCCCCAACCCCCCATCTCCCCCAGCCTCATCCCCAGCCCGGAGCTGGTGCAGCTGGTTGGGAACACAACCCCAGCACCCCAGCACCCACCTGCCCCGCTTCTGGGAGCAGAAACCATCCCCTCGCGGGTGAGGAGCCTGCTGGAGCTCTGCAGAGCGAGGCGGCTTTTCAAGAAAGAGGGGAAAACGTGGCTGGGGAGATCAATCACACAAACAATGGAGATTAAAATTATCTGCCTTGATGAATCAGCTCGCGTTGTCTTGGGAGCCGGAGTGACGCTTCAGGGGGAAGTTGCTCCAAATTTGGGGAAGGATGGAGCCCCTGAGGACAGGGGTGGGAAGGAAAACAACCGAGGAAAGGGAAACGTCTCATTAACGAGGCTCGGCACCGGCAGGTCGGTGGGGGGGGGAGGCGGGGGCATTTTGGGGATAAAGAGGAGGAATTTGGGCCCTGTGGTGGGGCGTGGGGGGGACAAGCCCTGCCCCATCCCCACAACAGCTGTGGGGTGCAGGACTTAGTGCACGGCTGGGGCTTTCTGCACTGCTGAGGGGTGGCTCTTCTCACCTTCCCTGTGGCTCAGCGTGGCAAACGGCTCCGGATGGCCGAACGGCTGTGGCCGGCGCTCCCGGCACTGCTCGGGAGCTGGGGCCAGAAGGAGCTCGGTGCTGCCTTCGCCAGGCACCAACCCCCCCAGAGCCCCCAGGCCCCCAGCTCCCCCTGCCTGATCCTCACCACCACCGGCTTGCACAAATCCCCTGCTCCCGGTCCTCGTGCGCTACGGTTCGGAGTGTGCAAGAAGTGTTTGGTTTACAGGAAAAATACGATCGCAGCGTGGATCTGGGGCTTTTAGCACCTGTGGAGGATGAGCGTTGTGAGGCTCTGTGGTCTCGCTGCGCTCGCTGAGCGATTGTTGTTCTATTGTTGTTCTGGCTGCGTTCTCGGCTGCAGAGCAGCTACCTGTGCAGCGCTCCCCAGGGACCCCCGGCAGGGAGGCGCGTCTGTCTTCAAGGCGGCCTGGGGGCTGCTGAGTTGATTTCTTGGCCTCCTTTTCCTGCCTTGAAAAGGAAATGAGCTTTAATTATTGCGAAGTTTCCTGCTGGCGTCCTTTTGGGAGACCTGAGCGTCCTTTGGCAGCCTTTACGCATCCCCACGCACACCGGGGCTCTGCGCTTTCTCTCTCTCCAAACCCTAACCCTAATTATGACCCCCCCACCCAACACCTACGTCGCCAAATCCTCCCATCAAATAGCGCTCACAATGGAAGCCTTTTTTCCCTGGGCTCTGGGAGCTGGCTAATTAAACTGCCCTGTGGAACATCGTCAGACCTAAAGGATGAGTCTGCAGCCGAATGAGAGGGCTGGGCATCCGCCCCACCTGGTCCCACCGCACTCGGTCGGGGCAGCGCTGAGCAGGAGTGTGGGCAGTACATCCCAGTACATCCCAGTATAACGGGGCTGGGCACTGGAGTGCATTGGGTCTGTGCTGCTCACACAGGGCTCAGCTGCTTTTAGCTTTGGCACGAAGGCACGAGTGGAGCAGGGTTCGTAACTGAGAGGAGGGGAGGGGGGAAAAAAAAAAAAAAAGCCCTGGTAATTATTCATGGCGGGTTGTTTTTTGCTTTTTAAATGATAAATCACAAGTCAAGAAGCATCTCTTCAGGCCCGAGAGCCTCAACACGTCCCAGGCTCCTCTGCAGAAAGGGTGGTGGAAGATATCTCCGTGTCCTCGCCACGACAGGCAGACTTAGTCATTTCCTTATGCATAATAATGCAATTATGAAGTCAGGCTAGACCCGTGGTGCAGACAAAGAAACAGGCGGCTGCGTAATTAATCACACGTGTAAGAATCAAGCGCGTTACATTAGGGTTCATTATTTTGTGGACTGATTAAAAAAAGAGGAATGTTCTCTGCAGCAGCAAATGTCTTCTAGGATTGCAAATGTGTTCCCTGAAACTCTCCGTGAGGTGCACGTGAGCAGGGGCCGCGTGGAAGCGCGGCTGGCACCGCCGCCTCTCCTCTGGGCTGTGAAATTGCTGGAGCCGGGGATGGGGCTCATTTTCCAAGGGTCCTGGATGCGGGGGACCGGGCTCCCCCTCCCGCCTGCCCTCTGGTTCCTCGCATGAGCATTTTGACCCTCACGAGCTTCCCCTTCCCTGGCCAAGGTCCCACGGATGCTCTGCTCCAGCCCCGCGCGCTCCCGTCCCAGCGCTTCCCGAGGTGCCGTGCCAGAAGCGATGAACACCCCAAAACCCAAAGCCTCATTAAGCGGCATGAGAGTTACAGGCTCCAGCGCCCCTTTCTGTTGCATTTGCACCAAATCCTCATTTGCATTTAAATTACAAATGTCATTTGGGCCAGGCTTTGAGCGGCTGGGCTATTAATTGGAACTGTATCTTGATGACCTGCGGCGGCCGCAGAGAGCCGCCTCGAGCGCCGCCGGTTCGGTGCGGAGCAGGGCTGCGTTTTCCCAGCATGGGAGAGTTTTTCAGACCTTGGAGGTGGAACTGCAGCGGTGCCTCTGTTCAGAGCAGGACAGAGGATGCTGCTCACTCGGCATGGGACTTTCCTTTGGGATTGTGGCATTGGCCCTGTGCTCCCTGAAAAGAGAGAAATCCTGCTTTATTTGAGCTTGGCAGCCTGGCTGGGAGATGCAGGATGTGGATTCATCTCTGGGAAGCTGTTGTATGAGCTCCCTTCAAGCGTTGTCTCATTTACACTTGCCTTCCACTACTGGAAATGAAATAATTGGGGTGAGCACCCCGCTCTGCCCCCCTGCTGCTGGTTTTCCTCCCCACAAGGGTGCCATGGGGAGCACAGCCCCTCCCCGACCATCAACCCCCCCCTAGAACACATCCCCACTCATTTTCAGCATCCAAGAATTAAAGGAGAGCTGGAACCTCTTTTTCTCTCTCTTTTTTTTTATTATTTAGAAAGCACGGATCCTATACAGCAATGCCAGCAAATCACGAGGACTGGGGGCGGTGGCTCAAGCAGGTCGAGGTCCGGGCAGGGGACCCAGCGCGGTCCCTGCCCCGCGTCTGGGGCAGAGGGGACGGGGCTGGGGGGCGCGGAGCCGCTTCAGCTCCGTGCACCTATAGACACAGAGAGGTGTACAGGTACATAGGTATGTATAAGTATACAGAGTGCCCTCTGAGTGCCCGGGGGGGCAGGATTGGGCCCCACTTTCCCGGGCTGTTTTTTGGGCAGGCGTCACTGCGGGGAGAAGCAGGATCAGCCCTCGGGTGAGAAGTGCAGCTGGTTGGTGCTCCAGGTCCGTGTCACTCCCAAGTCTCACGTGCAGCATTTGCTATCAGTGGTCCCTTTTTCCCACAGATGTCCTTTTTTATTCAGCAAAACCTAAACTGAGAAAAGCCACGAACCCTCCCCCCCCGCAACTGCCTGACTGCGGGAGCTGGGGCATTACGGGGAGCCTTCACTAATCCGGGACGAAACCTTGGCACACATCAAGCTATCAGCAAATTCACACCAACAACCTCTGCCTTTCCCTGTAAGCATCTTGGGTTTTCAGTTCCCAGCTCCTGGGGTAGAAATGGGGTTAAGATTTTCCTCCGCTTTCCATTTCTCCTTGTGCTCCTGCACCGCCCTGCTCTCGCTGCATCCTGGCTCCGGCTCTGCCAGAGCGTGGGTGAGTTTAAAAAGTAATGACCACGAGCCTTTTAACTTGCTTTAAGGCCACCGCAGAATGTTTTCCAGCAGGCTGAGTTTGGCAGGGCTCCCCAGATGGGAGGAAAGCCCCATGGGGGTGGGAAATGGTTCCCCAGCACGGTCACCTCCCCGTGCCGCAGCACCCAGTGTCTCATCACTGTGCAGCCACTGCTGTGCTGGGAACTCTGCTCTTGGCATTGGCATCTCCAGGGGACACTGAGGCACTGGCTAAGGTGATATGGGCTCATCTGATTTTTTGGGAGTATCCCCAAACTGAGCTCTCAAGTTGGATTTTAGCCTTATCCTGGAGTTTACGCTGAGATGCCCGTTCTGCAGGACATCCCCCCCCCCACAGGGAATCTCCCCCCTGCAGGGACCTCAGCACGAAGCAGCTCCACACCAGGAGCCTTTTTCACCAGATGGGGCTGAGGCTTCTTCCCCCAAGGGGGGAGGAGGTGGAGAGCTGAAGCTGGCAATCTGCAACCGCTTCTGGACTGCTCAGCATCTCCTCTCGCGGAGCTGAGGCTCACCCTTGTGGGAGGTGTGAGAGCCTTTTCCTCAGGCAGGGAGGGATGCATTGCAGAGGAGACGGATTGCTTGCGTGCCCCAGAGAGCCTTGATCTGAGATCCAAATGGGCAATTTTGCCCCATTTGGTCCTTTGAAAAACAAATTTGCTTCGGCTGCCTCGGCTGCCTCATCGGCTCTGCCTTCCAAATGGGGAGGCTGCAATTTGCACCAGCTCTGCAGCAAGGTAAGGCTGGTACGGGGAGGTAATGGCCTTTATTAGGCTAAATTGATGCAACTGGAAAAAACAGAGACACAGGCCAGCCTCTCCTTCCAGCCCATGAGCCCCAGGTGCAGCCGGGTGCTCGCCTGCTTCCTCCAGCAGCATCAATTTGCCCAATAAAAGCTATTACCGCTCCTCATGGGCCCCGTCCTTTGTGGGCCGTTTGACCTCATGGGCACAGATGTGGCTGTGGGAAGGTGAGAGGAAGGAAGGGCTGTAGCTCCCAGGGACTCATCTGTAAGCATTTAGCAGTGGAAATGCAGTCCAGAGCCCCCGGGCCAGCGCCGCCGCAGGATGTGCGCCCTTCGAGCTGCTGCAGGCTGCCGGGAGAGCGGGACGGAGATCCGGGCGAGTGCCGAGCACGAGATGGCAAAATCTTTGCTTCTGGTCTGCCCCAGGGTTATTTTTCAGCACAGCGAAGGCAGGTGGCAAATCCTAAACTCTGCCTTGTGTATCTGTGGGTTTATAAACTGCCGGGGAGTTTATAAGGGCTGGGGAGGATGAGGGGCTGGATGCTGCGCGCTCCCCAGCTGTGCGCCAGCACCGCTCATCCATCCTAATCGCGTTAGTGCTGTGAGGAACTCCCATGAATTGCTCCTGTAATGAAATCTTTCTTGGGCTTAATGTCTTTGGAGGCAGACAGATGAGGAGCAGTACCCCATCACCCTGCTGGATGCGGGGCTGGGGAATTTGGCACCGGCGATGGTGGCAGGGAGCGTGTTCCGCTCTGGCCCCTGGTGGTGTCGGCATCTCGTCTGTGTGCAGGGCTGCCCTGGCCGCTCTTGGAAATCTCAGAATAATACAGCAATAATATTAACAGTCAACAGTCATCCTCCATGGCCAGTCCTGGTTTGGAGGACTCCAGTAAACCACTGCTCACCAGTGGGTTTTCCTTTGGCCATTCCCACCGGCTGGTGATGGCAGAAGGAAATCCCAAACGCTTCCACACACGCGGCGGATGGCTCCTTGCTGCTCGGTGAGTCCCCATTCCCCCATCTTGGGTTAAAAATAATTCTTTGCAGCGAATTGCTTTCAGTCTCAGCAGCATCGAGCAACGCCGGGGCCGCCACGCTGCTACAGCTCCGTGGTGGTCACCTGGGTCACTTCGGAGCGCAGGTCGTCCCCCCTGCCGCCCCGCCACTGGCTGCCCACGGCTAGTCATGCCGGCTTGGTGCGGGCCTCGGAGGGGGTGCAGGTGGAGACCTGCTCCCGCACGGTGTTTCGGGCTCGGGAGAAGCTGTTCTGCTCCACGCGGGCTCGGAAGGGCAGGCAAAACTCTCGGAAACACCTCTTGAAGTTTTCATCCAGGAAAGCGTAAAGGACGGGGTTGAGGCTGCTGTTGGTGTAGCCCAGGGCGATGCAGAAATGCAGGCTGGCCACCACGTAGGGGTTCTTCTTGTCTATGTCCACCAGCGTCCAGACGATGACGAAGATGTGGATGGGCGTCCAGCAGATGATGAAGGCTGCCACGACCACCAGCACCATGCGCGTGATGCGCCGCAGGTTGCGGTCCTTCTCCTTGGAGCCCGAGAGGAGGCGGACGCTCTTCAGGCGCAGGATCATCAGCCCGTAGCAGATGGTGATGACCAGGATGGGGACCATGAAGGCAAAGATGAAGACGCAGATCTTGGTCACGGTGTCCCAGTAGATGGGAGGATCGGGAAACTGCAGCGTGCACAGCACCATCCCGTCTGCGGGAGAGAGGACGATGTCAAAGAGGGGTTAAAAAAGAGAGCAAACAGTGTCAGCAGACTATTCACAGCATTCAGCTGTCGTGGCTGAGCACCTCCATCCTTGGTGAAACACAAGGGGATGCGTGCCCACCTGCCAGCTCGTCACAGAGGTTCCCCGAGAGCTGTGCCACCAGCCCTTGGGGTGCCCAAGGGATGCAGAAAGTACCAGGGACCCGTTCCCCGCAGAGCCTCCTGGGCCATCCCCACGCTGTCTCCTCCCAACCACTGCACTGGACATGTCCCCATGCCACCTACTGAAACCTCTCCCCCTTCCTCAAGCTGCTCAGAGCTTTCCTAGCAGCCAGGGTCTGGCCCCACCGAACAGGAGCTGCCGAGCGTGGCGTGGGCCAGCCGGGGACTTTGCAATAAATCCTGAGCCCTGGGCATGGGCTTAGGCATCTGATTTGCACCCCAGAAGGAGGAGCTGGGGAGAGGCACTGGGGGGACTGGAGGTGGGGAAGGGGGAGGACAGCTTCTGGGGCTGTTTCCAACCTCTTTTCCCATTTCCCAGCCAAGTTGGGAAGTGATACCATGATGATTTTCCACGGCAGGACACGCTCCTGGTCCCATGGAGGGGTGACCTCCACTGAGCCCAAACCGGGGATGGGACCAGGTGGCCTGGGTTTGCCAGGACAGACGGCACAGGAGGGGACCTTTCCCCCGAAGCCACTTGCCTTTCGACTTGGTGACCGCCATGACCATGATGGGCACCCCGATGATGGAGGAGAGGACCCAGATGCAGACGTTGATGACCTTGGCCTTGGCCGGCGTGCGGAAATCCAAGGCCTTGACCGGGTGGCACACGGCGACGTAGCGGTCCACGCTCATCATGGTGAGGGTGAAGATGCTGGTGAACATGTTGTAGTAGTCAATGGAGAGCACCACCTTGCAGAGCAGCTCCCCGAAGGGCCACGTCTCCATCAGGTACTTGGCGCTCTGGAAGGGCAGTGTGCTGGTGGCCAGCGCGTCCGCCAGGGCCAGGTTGAAGATGTAGATGTTGGTGGCCGTCTTCATCTTGGTGTACCTGCGGTGGCAGACGGGAGCTTACAGGGGGTTGGGGCTGGCTCGCAAGGCTTGGGTGTGCACCCAATGCTCTTAAGGATGAGATGTTGCCAGCTGCCCATCCCAAAAGCTTCAGAAACCACAAATACTTTCTGTCCCTTCCAAATTCAATAGGAAGCGAAAACAAAAAGTATCGCTGAGCAAATGTGCCCATTTTGGGAAGGGTGAGGGACTCGCTGCCGCGTTGGGTGAAGCCAAGGGGAGCCCTTCCTATGCAAGCCATTACCTGGCCAGGGAGGTGACAGGAGTTCAAAAAAAAATCCGGATAGCTTTTCAGAGAAGTCTCTTTTCCAATTAAATCAATTTACTCCATTTCCCTGAATCAGTTGCACAATGCCCTTTACCTCCCGAAACCTCTTTTATCTGATTTTCCACCCAGTAAATCGTGATTATCTAGCTTGTTTCCCTGTTGAGTTTACTTGCAGAAATTGGATCGATTACCCCCGGAAAACAGGCCATCTGGAAGCAGCGCCGTGAGCCCGGCTGGAGCTGCTCGGCGGGAGCTTTTTGGGGGAGGCCTGGCTGCGTCGGGCCGTGCCCGGCCGGGCGATGCGGGGCCATTCGCTGCCTGCGCCCTTTGCTGGGCGCCAGCCCCGGTCCTTGTCACACCATGGTAGGAGAAACACCCGGTGCTGGGTGCCAAGACCTGAAGGTCCCCAAAATCTGAAGGTCACCAGGGGTCAGCACGCTGGGGCTGGGTCGGGGCAGCTCATCGGGAGCCCCCCCGGTTGTTTGTGGGGTGCTGGGGTCAGTGCTGTGCCAGCGGCTCCAGCCCTTCCCGCGTGCTCCCTTGCAGCAAGCCCCATGGCGCGGAGCATCCTCCGCTGCCCCCGGCTCATTTAGATGCAGCCTAATTAATTAACAAAAGTGTTGGCCTGGATGCCAGCATCTCTGTGCATGGGTGACCTGCCTGCAGCAGGCACGGTGGGGGCAGTCTGAGAGCAAGGGGGGCTGCGGCACTGCAGAGACCCCGGAGCAAATTCGGGTGTGGAGCACAGGGGGAAGATGGTGCTGGGTGGGTGTGTGTCAGGCTCAGCTTGTAGAATGGCCCCACCGTGCGTTTTGGGGTACGTGGAGCGAATTTGGGGGGTGAGGGGGGGTTGAAGGGCTTCATCTCCTTCGGATGCTGCTCGGCTGGAGAGCAGCACACCGGCTTGCTGCGTGGAGGATCAGCAGGGCTTTGGTTTGCTCTGCTGCGGGGGGCTCTGTCCCCTCCGTAACATCCCGACCCGGGGCTCTCCCCCACGCTCCATCCCAGCAGCTCAGCGGGGCGAGGGGAGCCCACCGGGGGGGCTGCGGGCCCCCAGTTCTGCTGTCAGCAGAGCCAGGAGCTGCAGGAGTGGGTCTGGCGGAAAACAGCAGCGAGCACATGTGGCCGCTGGTCCCCCGCCCAAGGGGGGGGAACATCTGATTTGAATTTGTTTTTTTAAACACAACATGCATTTGAAATTTCCTTGAAAAGTCCTTTTCACTGTTATTTCCTGGGGTCTTTTTTTGTGTGTGCGAATGCATCTTTTAGCAAAGTTTCATTCCAGGTTAAACAAAAACCTGAGCATTTTTGTCGTTGTCAGGTGGGGTTTTTTTTTTGGCTCACCTAGGTTAAAAATAGCCGTTTCAGGTAGATTCACACTTCTTTGATCTCTGCTTTCTGCGTGAAGTGGAAAATCCGTTGTCGGTGCCGTGCTCTGCCAGGCGCACTCAGCAGCGCTGGGTCAGCGCTTCTGCAGCCCGCTGCCAGATGTGCCGGGGGGCCGGGGCCCAGGCCCCCTCCCCAGGCACATGGGGCTGTGCTGGTGAGGCAAAGCAGAAAACGGGGGACTCGAAAGGACCCCAGAGCTGGGGTTTGGGGACAGGATTCGGCTTGGGACCCCCCAGGGGTCCATCGTGGTGCCCCCTCCCTGGGCTGCCCATGACACGGGTGCTCCAGGCGGGAGCTCTGTCCCTGCGGCAGAACGCGGTGCTGTGAAGCAGCCGCCTGTGCTGATGGAGCTCCCGGGGCTGCCAAACCCATCGCAATTAAGCGAGCGCCTTGATTGGGAAGTTAGGCACTTGAAAGAAGCAATCTGGAAGGGCTGGAGGGAGACAGGAGGCTTGTGTGAGGCGCGAGGGGCTGAAGCGAGCGTGGCGCAGCATGGCAGCGGCCGTACCGCAGGAGCGAGCCGGAGTCTGCGCTCCCGGCTTTCCCCCCGAGCTCCCCAAACACCTAAGTAAAAGAAACTGCTTGTAAAACTGGCTGAAAAAGCCTGGTTTTAGGAAGCCTGTGCCCAGCAAAGGGATGCTCTGGCAGCAGGCAGGCTGCCGTCCCACTGCTCAGCTCCGGGCACTCGCACTGAGCGTGCAGCTGCAAATGACGTCCAGGGGTATTTTTAAAAGCCCTGACAATGCGGTGCTAATTGCAATCCAGTCGAGCTGTCGGAAGGTGCCGGGTAGGCTTGGCGCTGGCTCTGAGCTCATTTTGGCTGCCCTGGGCAAGAAGCAGTCTGATTTTTTGGCCGGGCTGGGTTCTCGGGGTGTGCAGTGGGGTGGAGGGAAGGAGATGCTGCGCGTGCTGTTCTCTGGGTCCCCGGGTCCCCAAGCCCCACGGGATGCCCTCCAGCTGTGCCTGCAGGGGCTTGGGGAGGTGTCCCCAGGAGCACAAATCCTCTTAGCACTGGGGTCTGATCCTGAGCCGTGCCTATGATCCTGCAGGACATCGGGTGAGCTTCAGCAGGGGAACACAGTCCCGGACAAACCCCCCAAGCAGGGCGCACCTCTGCTCGTGCAGCGAGCTGCTCCGTCCTTCCTCCGCTCTTTGCTGCACGCACACAAACGGCTAGGAGCTCTGAGACCTTTGATTTTGGGAGGCCGAGCGCCCACCTCGGCTTTCAGAAAACGGGTCTCATGCAGACGAGCCCCTCAGAAACCCCACGAGGGCCCAGGCACTCGAGCAGCAGCCGAGGGGCTCGGAGGATGGCGATGGTTCATCCCCTCGGAGTTGCCCTGAACTGCAGCGTCAGCTGGAGGGCGGCGAGTGGGGGGGCCAGAAACCATGGAGATGGGGTCCCTACGTGAGTCAGGCTCCGTGAGCGTGTGCAGCAATCAGGTTACTTCGCGAGTTAAATGACAGAGGATGGTGTTTGCACATTAAAGGCTTCTCCATTTGCAGACGCCTTCCCTCCCCTCGCCGCGCTGAGCCGGCTGCAGGGGGTCTGATGGCACGCATCCTTCACCCGGACACCGTCCGTGCCCTGTGTCCCTGCAACAATTACCGTAATTTGCTTTTTCTGGCCAGGGCTGATTTTAGTGGATGAAAAATCCCTGCCGGGGCCAGGTCCCCAGCGCTCCGTCCTCCCTCCCCAGCTCGAGGTATGCGAAGAGGCAGCGGAGGCGCCCGAGGGGCGCGGAGCTGGAGGGAGCTGGCTTTGTTCCGCAGGTGAGGATGCTCCGCACCTCCTGCAGCTCCCCTGCGTGCTGAGCCTGCTCGCTGCCGTCCTTCCTCGCTCCCAGAGCCGTTGCCTTTAGTTTTGCACGGGGTTTGGAGCGTGGGTGCCTGCTGCACGCCTGATTTTGGGGTGGAAACCTGCCCAGGAGCCAGGGGGGAGGGTACCGGCCGCTGACCCGGTGTAATGGTGGCTGTGCTGGGAGTGCTGGTGGGGGGACATGGGGGAAAGACGGGGAATTTCACGCAAGCCCCGGTGGTCTCGTGGTTCTCATTCCTTATAAACCGCAGCTGTGGCTGCATTAACCCCCGGTACCCAGGCAGGGTCAGTGTGGGGCTGCTCCCCAGCAGGGAGGGAAGGGGCGTGCGGGGCCCTTGGTGCGCTCGTGGCTTTTCCCTGGGGTCCCTCCCCGCCAGCAGTGCCCCCCGAGGAGTTTGCTGATGGAGTAAGAGCATCTGGATCCGGCCCTGAGCAGCTCCTCTTGGACAAAGGGGCCGCTGGTGCGGGCAGGGGATTTGGCACCGGGGTGGGGCTGTGGTTGGGGTGGGGGCAGCGTCTGGCTGCGTCCCCCCAGACACCGGCTCCCACATCCCCCGTCCTGCTTTGTGCACACGCCGTGGTTCTGCCTCTCGCACGGCATCGGGCACACGCACTGCTCCCCCTCACCCAGGCACCCCACGCACGCGTGTGCGCTCACACGTGCTCCTCACACGCACGTCACACACGTCCCTGCTGGGCACACCCAGCTCAGTGCTACCTGGGCAGGGGGGGTAAGCCACGCAAACAGCACCCGGGGCACACCCACCCTCACTCCTGGTGCTCGCGCACACCCCTAGTGCACACACACCCTGTGCACGCTCACCCCTGCTGCGTGCTAACTCCCCGTGCACACTCGCTCCTGGTTCTCTCACACGTGGTGCACACCCAGCCCTGGTGCACACTTGCTCCTGTGGCCATCCCTTTCACCGTGCACGCTCACTCTTGGTGCACACTCGCTCCTGGCACATGCACACCCCCGGTGCACCCTCACTCCCCGTGCACACTCGCTCCTGGTTCTCTCACACGTGGTGCACACCCAGCCCTGGTGCACACTTGCTCCTGTGGCCATCCCTTTCACCGTGTACGCTCACTCCTGGTGCACGCTCACTCCTGGTGCACGCTCACTCCTGGTGCATGCACACCCCTGGTCCATGCACACCCCTGGTCCATGCACACCCCCGGTGCACGCTCAGCCCCCGGTGCACGCTGCCCCCCCGCCGCCCTTGCACGCCCCCCGCTCTCACCGGACGATGCCGTACATGACCAGGACGTTGCCCAGCAGCCCCACCACGCACACCACGGAGTACAGCGCCGTGATGACGATGGCGATGAGGATGGAGGTGGCGTCCTTGGCCCGCGGCTGCCCCGTGCCGTTGCCTCCGGGGCCGGGGAGGGGGACCCAGGAGGTGCCGTTGGCCCAGGCCGTGGGCAGCTCCGCGGGCAGCTCCGCGGGGAGCTCCGTGGGCAGCTCCATGGCCCACGGGCGACCGCGGCCCCGCCGTGCCCGCAGCGCGCATCCGAGCGCCGCGGGTTCGAGCCCCGCTCCCGGCGAGCGCCGCCGCCTCCCGCAGCCGCGCGGCGGCCGGGGGCTGCCTATAACCGGCCCCGAGCCACGTGGGGACGGGGGCGGGCAGGGCCGACCCCCCCCCCGCACCTCCCTCCCCTGCACGGCTCCTGCCTGCATCCCGACCCCGCCTCTGTCCTTGCTCCTTCCACCCCGGTCCTTGCTGCCCCCTGCCCCCCCCCCCCCCCCCCCGGTCCCTGTTACACCCCCCCAGTTCTTGCTCCCCCCCGCCCCGGTCCTTGATCTCCCCCCAATCCTTGTTGCACCCCCCCCAATCCTTCCTGCACCCCCCCCAATCCTTGCTGCCCCCGTTCCCCCGGTCCTTGTTCCCCCCCCTCCAGTTCTTGCTGCCCCCCCCCCCCCGTCCTCGCTGCCCCCCCTCCCCGGTCCATATTACATCCCCCAGCTCTTGCTGCCCCCCTCCCTGTCCTTGCTGCCCCCCCCCGGGTCCTTTACTCCCCCACCGATCCATGCTCCCCTCCCACCCCACTCCTTGTTGCACCCCCCCCGCTCTTGCTGCCCCCCCCGGTCCTTGCATTCACCCCCCGGTTTTGCCCCCCCCCAGATCCCTGCCGCCCCCCGGGGTTGGGGGGCAGCGGGTGCTGTGCGACCTGCGGGGCTGCTTCAGTTTTCCTTTGTCTGGAAGAAGGCAAAGGAGGGGGGGGGCAAACAGCCCCCTGCCCCATAGTGAAGCTGGGGGCTCCCTGATCCCCCCCCCCGTCTTCCCTCCCCCTGTTTTCTGAGATACGAGGGGTCTGAGGGAGGCTGCGTGGGGGTTTTGGGGGGGTGCAGAAGGGTTTGGAGGATGCTGCAGGGCGATTTGGGACGGATGCAGCGGGGTGGGGGCTTGGGGGTGGCTGAGGGTGGGACTCGGAGGATGCTATGGGGCACATTTTGGGGGGGGGGTGCTGGAAGGTGGGGGGCAAAGGTCTGCAAAGCGGGGGGCAGGAGCCCTGTGTTTCCTGGAGACCCAGCAGCTGCGGGGGCTGCGGGGTGCCTGGGGTGCCTCCGTTGTCTCCCTGCTTTGGGGCTGGGTTCATTCGGTGCCCAGGGAGGGAGCTGCTCGGGCAGGGAAGGCGGTGTGCTGCGGCTTGGGGTGGGTTTGGCTCGGGAGGGCTGGCACGGGGGATGCAGGACGTGGAGGGAAAGCCTGGTACCGCCGGCAGCTGCTCCAGCCCCGGGGGTGGGTTTTCATTCTGGGGAGCTCTCCGCGAGCACAAAGCTCCAGCGGTGCCAAAGCACCCAGCCACTTCAGCCAAAGCTTCCCAAAAACACCTGGGAGGGAATTAAACAGCTTCTCATTCACCCCACGGTTCGGACGGAAAATAAATGGCTCCTTGGGGCCACTGACCGGGGAGGCAGCCCCGTGTGGTGTGTCCCTGCCGCCGTGGCGGGGTGGCAGCGGTGCCACCTGCGCGCTGCTGCCACGGGCACGGGCGGAATTGGGTGCTCACGAGCAGCCTGGATGCAATCTTTGCCTCCTCGCCGGGTCCTGCGCTTCGCATCCCAGCAGTGAGGGTCGCAGGGATGCACCAGCCCCTCGGGTGCTTCCATCCCTGGGAGGGTTTTGCCAGGGGGCACCGAAAGCCCAGGCAGGGCAGGATACGTCCTGCCCGTGCAGCTCCCCTGGGGCACGGTGTTTGGGCGCCTTCCCGGAGCAAAAGCAGCCTCCTGGCCCCGGAGCAGCGTGGCAAGGCCCTGATGTGCACAGCTCTGATGTAGTTCAGCTCCCGATCTGTCCCAGCAAAAGAAAAACACCAGGTCAGGGAGGGCGAAACTGCTTTTAGCGTGGCTTCAAGGGACTGAGAAGTGCTTCGGAAGAGGGCTCGTCCCTTTGCTTGGCTCCCTGCGTGGCTGGAGACCCAGTGCTGACCCTCTTCCAGGGGGTTCTCTGCAAGAGAATAATCATCCTGGCAGGTTCAAGCAAATGCGTCCTCCTGGCTCAGCTCGGGCATTTTTATTTTTCAGCTGGAATGTTAAAAATAAACCCAGCGGATACATAAAACAAATTGAAAATCTTTAAAGGGCTTTACTGCTCATCCGCCCGGCTTCGGCTGTTGCTGCTCCGCTGGCTGAGCACCACGCAGGCTGGGCACGTGCCGCAGCTGTGGTCTCCAAAAGTGGGGAAACTGAGGCAGCAAGGGCACGTTGGAGGGGACATCACAGCCTGGCTGTCACCACGCATGGAGCACGAGGACCGTGCATGTGAAGGGAATGAGTTCTGGTGTGAGTCCTGACCCCGCTGCTGGTGCTGCTCCGTCCCCGCAGACCCCACGCACCGCTGCTCTCCCCACTCTGAGTTGTAGGGGTGTCACTTTGTCCTGGGTCAAATCCTGCTCTCATACGGGGATTGCTCCTCTTAGGATGTTTTCCGTGGCGTCGCCTTAGCTCCTGTTTTCTCCCCTGGATAACACCGCGATGCTGCCTCTGTGTCCCCTCCAAACAGCCCCTGCTTTGGGGGCTGAAAATCAGAGTGAAAATCAAACTGGCATGGGGGGAGTGGTGCCTGGGGCTGCCAAGCAGCGGCTGAGGAAAATTCATGGTGCTCATCTGCTGGGCGAGCTGGGGTCCATCCGGGGGAATTTACAGCCACAACTGCTGGCGGCGGTGCTTTGATTTACTCCGAGGTTGCAATCTTGACAAAGCGTATTTCACCACGTGAAGACCCTCTTCCCCTCCGGAATTTATTGGTTTTCATTAAAAAGGCAATAAACAAAGCGCGTGGGGGCCGTGAATCTGCTCTGGCAGGGCTCCAGCCCAAAGCCGTGGGCATTGCTCAGCCTCAGTGCCGGCGGCAGGAGCAAAAAAGGTTTCTCTCCTCAAAGGTTTCCCAGCCTGGGGGCGCCCCACTGCACCCCCAGCTCTCCCCCTGCCCCTGCTGGAGCTCAGCCTCGCACAATGGCTTGGGCAGTGCCACGACGGCTGCGTCCTGCGCCGATGTCCCCATGTCACCAGAGCAGCACAGCCACTCACATCCACATAACGACCTAAACCCCGGCGTGGCAGCCAGCTGCAGTCCTGCTTGTGACAGTTTGTGGCTGTGACGCACAGGAAGCTCGCTCTCCTTTTTATCGCCTCGCCTCTTCGCTCTCCCCAGCACTCGACATCCCTCTTTGCTGGATTTCTGCCCCAAATTGTAAGTGCTGCTGGGGCAGCTGGGCGCCGTGGCTTGCAGTCTGGCTGAGAGCTGCTTTTGGTGAGATGGCACCGCTCGATGCACAGCCTTTCCCTGGCTTTTCCTTCAGTTTGCGTGCTGCTGCCTCGCCTCCCGGTGTTGCACAGGCAGGTTTGTGTTTACTGCTAAGGCAAATGTCGCTCGGACCCGGGGCTCAGCATCCACGATCGATGCTGCGGGGACAGGGACCGACGGTGACACCGCTGCGGGTGCTGTGACCTGGCCCCGCGGCTCGCCGTGATCCTTCCCAAAGCCCTGGCATGAGCCTGTGCTGGGTGGTACCCACAGGCAGGGGCACATCGGCATGCACAGGTACCCGATGGCCTTTTCCTTGAGCTTTTTCTTTCCTTGTCTGCTTTCCCACGTGCCCTGAGAGCATTTCGTGGTGCTCAGCAACGTGCTGGCTGATGGAGCGCAGCAGCCCCGGGTGCCTGAGCTCGAGAGGGGCAAACGCAGCCCCACGGCAGCAGCGAACGGCTCCGACCCTCAGCACGCCCACAGCACCACAAGTCCGAACGAGATGCTGTTTGGGAAGTTTCCCGAATGTTTCATCTGCACCCTGCCAAGAGAGGGACGTGGCTCTGGCGGCTCTGCTGCTCGCGGCAGGCGCAACCCCTCCTGCAGGGAAGGAGGCGAGCGCGGCACCGGCTCCTGTCGAGCCCACCAGCTCCTTCCCCTTTGGCTCCGCAAAGCTGTCTGCCCCCAAGGGCACGGGCACGTTGTGGGGTCTGTGGCAAGCCCTAAAAGTAGCAGGAAGCGTGGTGAGAGGAGACAAAGGAGCTGGGGAGCATCAGGCACAAGGCAGATGGGTTAGGCGAGCCACGGGTTTTGCAGGGCAAAGATGGGAGGCTGGAGCAGGACCTGGACGCTGACAAGGCTGGGAACCCGGAGGGTTTGGCCCCTTCAGGCAGGCTGTAGGATGTGCTCGGGGCTTCTCCGTTCCTCTCATTTCAAAAGAAACCCAAGAGGTCAGTGGGATGGAGGCACTCAGATCCCTGCTGCTGGTGAAGCCCCTTTTGGGGGGCTCTGTTTGCCCCCAGCTTCACTCGTTAGAGGTCCGACCCGGGACAGGAGCAGGATCACACCTCGGGGAAGGGCAGCACTACAGCGGGATGGGCGGCACGTCGCCCTGCAGGTCTCAGCAGGGATTTGGGATTTGCAAGAAAGGGGCTGACCGAGCCAGGTGCCCCACGAGCACAGATGAGCCCCGGTACCCGGCGCCGCTCCCCAGGGCTCAGCCCTTCCCCTCCCCGTGCCGGCAGCAGCAGGTAAATGTGCCTCGGAGAGGAAAGCAGGCAGGTTGGTGTGCTTTGTATTCCCACGTCAACAGCGCCGAGTGTTTTCATACCTTGTGGGGCAGCTGCTGGGAAAGAACAAAGCCCGCCCGCCAGGGGAGTTAAAATTAGATGAGCTCCTTCCCTGCCTCGCCGCCGCGCTCGGCTGCGTGGCCGGAGGGATTTCTGCAGCGCTCCTCCTCCGAGCCGAGCCTGGGGTCTGCACAGCGGTGGGGCTGGAGCTGGGGTCAGGGGATCATTTGGGAACCCCTCGCTCGGCGCTGAGCCCCCTGGCTGCTGCAGAGCTCGGTGCTGTCTCCGACGCCCCCGGTGTCCCCGAGTTGTGGGCTCTCGGTGACGGTGCCAGCCCCGAGCCCCCTGCTCCCACCCAGAGCTTGCAGATGCTGGGTGCATCGGGTGAGCCACCCTTACAACCACTTTCCTTAAAAAAATGCCTCTGTGGGTTGGTTTGAAATGCAGCTGATTGCTTTTTTGGAGGGGCCACCGTTGCCTTTTCCTTCACCAGCCCCATGCCTGGCCCCATAGCGGGGCTGGGGACCCAGCCAGCGCCTGGCTCATCGCTCACAGCACCGCAGAACCCTTCAATCCCCATGGGAGCCTTTTATTTTTTTCCTGATTGTTGCATATTTAGGTATTTTCACCCCCCCCCCACACCCACCCAGAGCCGCCTGCGGCTGACAATGGAGCATTGATTGGAAACTGGCAGCGTCCGCCTGGGTTTCGGGGGGCCTGGGCTGTCCTCCCCCCGCTCGCGCTCGCGTCGCCGCTTCGCTTTCCATCGGCGGCGCGTCGGGAGCGTTAACAACCAGTGAGTCAGCGCCTCGATGCAGCACCCCGGGGAGGGGGGGTCCAGGGCAGGATGCTGCTTCCAGACGCTGCCGGGATGGAGAAATGAGGGCTGGAGGGGGGGCCGGTGGGAACAGGAGCCCCCAGCTCGCAGGAGCGCCCCGAGATTTATCTTTTTTTTTTTCATGGGGACCAGGTCCCCGGGGGTGTGCGGTGGCTGTGACGTGGGGACTGCCCCTCCTGGCACCCTGCGGCACGCCGGAGGGACGCGGGACCTGTGTGCATGTGTGCAGGCACGTGCTGCACAGCCCAGGGGTGGGAAGGGGTTTTATGGCCGGGAGCCCAAAGGAAACGGGATCTGTTTGTCCATCTCCCTATGGCTCCACGGGGGGTTTGCGGGTGCCCCTTGCTGCGCGCTGGGGCAGGATCCTGTCAGATCCCTGGGTCACCCCGTCCTGGTCACGGAGGAGGCAATTTTCCATCTCAGCACACAAAGAATTTCCTTTTTCTGCAGCTTTTCCTTTTTCTTGCACCTTCTGCCCACCCTGCCCGGGCAGCAGGATGCTCGGCTTTGTCCCCACAGCCCCTGGTCACCCCTTGCTGGGAACCTGTTCCTGTCCCCTCCCAGGCGGCTCCTTGGTCCCCCCGGCCAAGACAGGGCCAGCACGGGGACACCCAGCCCCGCTCCATCCTCAGCCCGTGTGCCCACCGAGCTCTCCCGGGGAAGGAGGGGATGTTGGCTTTGATGCTGGGAATCCAGGTCAGTGCTAACCCAGATAAAATCCCGCTGCTCTCGAATTGGGTGGGCTCAGCCCGGCCCCACTCCCACAGCACCGCTTTGACGTCTCTGTGCTGTGGGCGCAGACCTCGGCTCTCCCCTTTACTTATTCCTGTGCCCCCAAATGTTTTCCCTGCACCGTCAGGGTGAGTCGGCTGGGGTTGGGAAGAGGAGAAGCGCGGTGTCCAGGTGGAAAAGCCCCGGAGGTTTGGCTGCAGCTTGTGTTTGGGCTGCGGGATGGAGCGCCGCGTGGCCGGGAGCCAGGGGCATCAGCATCAGGCGCCGCACCAAGGGCTCCTGGCTCTCTGCCTTCATGCCAGGCGGTCCCTGCAGTGCGCCAAGACGTGGAGAAGGTCAGGGGAGCGGCGGCTGCTGCTTAAGAGGGCGCTTGATAGGGCTGAGTCAGGCTCTGCTCCCAGCTGGCTGGTCCTGCTCCCTGCTCGGGGCTGTGGCAGACGCCGGGAGCTCAGGCGAGGAGTTCTGGGGCTCTGGGGCTTGCAGCAGGGAACGGGGCTGCAGCATCCCTCGGCTGCATGGCTCCTGTCCCCCACCTTTCCTGGGGAAAGGATCGCTCTGGACAGCTCAGCAAAGCGCTGGGGTTTTCCCTCGGCACTCAGACCGAGCCCCGAGGGGCCGGGAGCTGGAATCCAGAGCCAGGCTTGGCCGGATCCCAAGCAAGGGCTGAGAGCATCGGGGTGTCGGTGCCAGCCCTGCCTGCGTCTCCCAAAAAATTGCTGCGTGTTTGGGGTTTTGGAGGTGCCCTGCCTCCTTCTGGGGAGCTGAAACGTGGGAAGCTCTACTTCTAGGGCCATGGTCCCGCTCCCTCCACCACGGGGCTTCCTTGGGGCTTAGCTCCAGTGGTGCCGGCACTGGTATTTTGGTATTTCCCAAGGGAGAGGAGGCACCAGCCTGCGGGTGGGCAGAGCCTTCCACCCTCCTGCTCCCCAAGGCCATCCCAGCCCTGCACCAAGCTGGGGACAGACTCATGCCCAAGCCCCCCAGCCCTGTCCCCATCCCCGTCCCCAGCCCCATCCCCAGCCCTGTCCCTGTCCCTGTCCCCATCCCCTTCCTCTGCATGCCACAGCCCCAGGGGAGGCTTTTGCAGGGGAGATTTATTCTGCACTTATCGGGTTGGTTTTATTTTCTAGAGAGCCCTTGCGGGGCTGAACGCCTGCAGGTCCCAGCTGGCCGGTCCCCAGGGAGCCGTTGGCCAGCCCAGCCTGCACTTAAATAAAGAATAGTAATGAGGAAAAATTGAAAGCGGCGATTTAATGATTGGAGCATCTCTTCTTCCCCATCTATCCGTCCATCCCCCTAAATATAGACATATATTTTCTGAACACCAAATGCCAGCACCCCTGCTCGGAGCCAGCTGCCCGATTGCCACGTGAAGTGGCTGAGAGCCAAAGACAAGTATTTAAAAGCCATATTAAATGACCGATGCCTAAAGCCCTGAAGGAAGCGCTCTCCTGATAGGTGTTTATTTGTTGAAGAGCGGAAAGCAGGCCGGGAAT
Organism: Anser anser; assembly: GCF_964211835.1. NCBI lineage: Eukaryota > Metazoa > Chordata > Aves > Anseriformes > Anatidae > Anser > Anser anser. The sequence continues at coordinate 3,574,653 of NC_139745.1, read as the reverse complement.
ATACATATCCCACCCCACCCCCAAGTTTCTGACTGCTCTGGTTTGGGGCTGGATTCGCATTCGGTGTGCAATTCCCCCCCCTGTGGAAGCCGTCCTGGCGCATCCAGCAGCCTCACGCAGTGCGGGTGGGCCACGGAGGGCACAGGCTAGGCTGAAATGATGTTGATTTAAGGTTTTTCATGTTGTCTTTTTTTAACCCCCCCTCTCCCACGGAAAGGCAGCCAGGTGTTCCCTGTGGTATGGGGCACACAGGGGGTGCTGCAGGTTTGGGTGCTGCCGGCACCCTCGCCCCACGTGCTGCCACCACCGGCTTTGCTGCCAGGGGACAGGGAACAGCGAGGGGGGGACAAAGCTCCTGGCCCCCTCCAACATCCCTCCTGGGCTTCACCCTCACTCCAGCCTCAGTGCAAGGGCAGCTTGAGCTCCTGGTGCGTTTTACAGCCGAGCCAACCCCCGTGGCAGGAGCACTGGGGAAGGGCCGGAGCGAAAGCGGCAGACGTCTCTCAGCCCTCCCCGCACCACGATGGCAGGCTTGGAACCATGCTGCTGGGACAAAGACGGGAATCAGGAGTAATTACAATAGCACGAGGCACGCACAGTAACCTGCAAGGCGCCCGAGCCCACGTGCGTATGGCTGAATGACCGCGGGCAGGAGCGATGCCATGGCTGGAGCACGGCGGTGCCAGCCCGTAGCCGCCTCCACGGCGCTGTGTTTTCCCCCAGCGTGATCCCGGCTCGAATTAAAGGTCTCACGTTGCTCCAGGGGAGGTTTAGATTGGACATTGGGAAGGATTTCTTCACAGAGAGGGTGGTCAAGCACCGGGACGTGCGGTCTCCATCCCTGGAGGCGTTCAGGGGACGTGTGGATGTGGCACTGAGGGAGGCGGTTTTGTGATGGGGCATCAGCAGCAGGTCAGGCTGAGGGCTGGGTGTGGTGATCCTGAGGGCTGTGTCCAACCTAGATATGATCCTAACCAAACCCATCTTCACGAGAGGCACCAGGACCCCCCCTTTCCAACTGGTTGTGCCCCCTGGAGACCACCTGCCTCCAGGGAGCGATTTTTGGGGACCCCATGACAGCAGGCAGCATTAAGGGAGTCCAAACGTCTTCCCAGGAGGCAGCACCCGCCAGCCCCGTCCCCCTGCATGCACAGCCCCATTTCCAGGGGAATAAATCCGCTGCTAATTGTGCTCCATTAACGGCTCGAAATGTTCCCCTGCTCCCAGGGCTCCGCTAAGCGATTCCCTCGCTGCTCGCCAAGCAGCAAGCGCAGCCCCCCCCGAATTCATGGCACGGCAGCGCTGTGGCCTTGAGGTTGGAGCTATGGGCGGGTGGTAAAGGGATGTTTTCCCCTTGCCGTAGCCAAGATACCTTATGAGCAAAGCAATTTTTCTCTCGCCTCGTTCCTCTCCTTCCCTCTGTATCCGAGCGCATCCTCGGAGGGCCGGGATGACTCACTGCAGCGGCAGCGATGTGAGGGCATCAGCACACGATTCCTCCAGGGACCTTGGGGCTCAGCAGCTCCCTTCAGCGGGAGTTTTTATGCTCAGGGCAGCTCTCCTGCCCCCAGAAAATGCCAAGCGAATGGGCAGAGGACTCAGGGGACAGCCCCTGGTGGAGCTGGCTGCTGGCCCCAGCAGGTGAAGCAGGGACCGGAGGGATGCTCGTGGTGCACATCAAGTGCCACCAGCAGAGCTGGATCGTGTCCCTTCCTACCGCAGCAAACAGGAGCCCAGCCGCCCCTTCAGCCGCAATCCCTGAGCAGCAGTGGCTGCAGTTAACTCACTAATTACATGCCCTGCACGGCCAGGCTGCTTTGCAGAGTGCAATTAATTAGCATTAGCTTCCCTGATGGTCGCTGACCCTGCCAGACTCGGGAGTAAATTGGCTGCTGTGGGTAATGGCTTCGCCGCGCGCGGCTGGCGGCGGTGGCGCAGCTCCTGGGCAATCACCGCCTTGCAGGACGAGCTATTTATATTTCCACTTCTCGAGTCAAGGCAGCTTGCTGGAAGAATGTGGCCTCGTGTGCCAGCTGCTTGTGGCTTTTGGGCTCATTCGGACCTTGGAGGAAAGGGGCACGGAGTTGTGGGGACAACCTGGGGCGCTTTGTGCCGGAGGAGACGGTTGGCCAGGTCCTGTGCGTGGCCAGGAGGTGCTGGGATGGTGCAAGGATGCTTCGGGGATGCTGGAGATGGGCAAACCAGGCTGGAAAACGTGCGAATATAATTTCTCTTCTGCAGCACAAACCCTGAGCTATCAGACAGGTGGGACGCAGCGGACCAGGGCATGGGAACCTCGGGGCGCGCTCCCAGGCCCTGCTCCATCCCCTCTGCCCCGCTCCTGCCCCGCGAGCCGGCGCCTGGCCCCGGGCAAACGGCACTAATTCAGCGCACATCCAGCCCCTGCTCTTCCTGGGAGCCGCGTGGCACTTCATTAGATCACTAAAGATTAATCTGCTGCTCGTAATTGCCAAGTGCCTGAGAGCTCCTGGCAGGGAGGAAAACAAGTGTCAGGCGAAGAAGCCACCACGGGCTTGTTTTTGCCTTTGTTATTTAGGTCGTTTTACTGGTGCGGTGAGTGCGGGGATGGGGATTGAGCTGTCTGGGGAGGACGAGGGGCGTCTGCTTAATTTGGGGATTTCTTGGGGTGTTTCTCTCGTTGCTGCTGGGACTTGGAGGGGAGCAGAAGCTGGTTCTGGTCCTGCAGGACAAACAGCCGCCGTGCACGACCACGGACTCGAAGCAAGAGCGGTTTCCATCACCGCCGCCTCCGTCCCCCCGGGTCCCAGGAGGGAAGAGCTCATGGCTGCAGAGGGATGCGGAGCAGCTCATTTCCAGGGCGTTTTTTGGGTTGTTCCTGGGGCTCGCTGCTCGGTTCCTCCTCCTCTGCCTCTTCAGCTGAAGGAGGAAAAAAAGAAATCCCTGCCAAGAGCTGTGATTTTAGGAAGGCTGAGATCAAAGCGCTCCGCAGACTCAGCAAACCTTGGCTAGGAAATAACAGGGCACCGAGTTGTCTTCAGGAAAAGTCGTATCCTGTAATTTTCCATGCAGCTTGTTTCATCCTAGAAGCAAAGGTTTGGGTCTGGTTTAGTCTCAGTTGATGCATTTAATCACCAAAAGGCCTGGGGGGAGGCAGGGGGTGATTTTAGGGCACTGCATCCCTGCAGCTCAACGATCCATTTCCCTCTGGTAGATTGTAAAGGTTGCAGGTGACAAACTGATTGTTTATTCCTATATTTCTCAATAAAAATATAAGAAGAAGAAGAAGAAATGCCCTCCAGCCCCTGTCAGCAGCTTTGCTCCATGGGTTTGGGCTGGGGCACCCAGCCCTGGGCTGAGCACGGAGGTCGGGTGATGGAAGTGGAGACCTTTGGGGATTTTGGGGGCTGAGCTTTGCTTTTGCCCTCGCCTGGCTGGGGCTGTAGGGGCCGTGCAATGGGGAGAAAATGGGGTCGGGGGTGTGGAGCCTCTCCAGCAGGGCTGCTTTGGGTGATCACGGTGTTGTTCTTGGAGCTGCCGTGGAGCAGCTGATTCACTAAAATCAGCGCAGAACAATGAAGGAGAAGGGAAATTGCTCATCTTGCATCACAGCCCAGCGCTGGAGCAGGCACAGGGAGGCTCAGTGATTTTTTTTTTCCTGCTTTATGCATATTTGTGCATTTTTTCGGTGCCGGGGAAGTTCTGTGTGATTGCACCGTGTCCCTCTGGCAGGTATTTAGGGACCTGCTGCACCTTTGACACCCTGGACCCATGGGTCTGGCCCCGCCGAGGCCAAATCCCCACTCCCCAAATCCAGAGCGCAGGCAGCAGGCACCTTGTGCTGGAGAAAATAGAGCTTTGGGTGCAATTAAAGCAACAAAAAAAACCGCTCCTCATCCGAGCAGCTGTGTGCTGGGCTGTCCCCACCCTGCACACACAGTCCCCGAGCATCCCCCTGGGGACGCGAAGGCAGGAGCGGCACGGTTTTCCCCGGAGAGACAAATCCCTTCTCCTGACAGCAGCCAAGCAGCGAGGCCGTGCGGATAAATATTGCATGTGGCTTCGGAGAGCTGGCGAGGCAGCCAGCACCTGTGCCGGGTGGGTAATTACGGATCGATCCCTTGGCTTGCCGAGGAAGCAGCTCGGCGCGGGGACGGGGCACGTCCGCGGGTACCCGTGGGGAAAGGCCCAGCCCTGCTGGAGAGCTGGGGAATTTGGACAAAACAGGAGGCGATGCCACGGGCAGTGTGGAAATAAAACCTGTGATCCCTGCTGGCTACAGCCAGGGGAAGAGTCCCCCGGAAGGGTGAGGGACATCCCCACAAAGGGGGTTCGGGAGGTGGTGACAGCGCTTTGGGGTCTGCTCTTCTTGTGCACCCCCAGCTGTTGGTGCAAGGCTCCTGGTGCGGAGCTTTTCCCTCTGCTGTGGGGCTACAGCACGTGGACACGTCAGGACACCCCTTTAACCTGTTCCCCCCCCCAGGCTGGAGCAAAGCAGCCTCTGGGGGGGATACTTTGAGGCACAGGGGGATACTTTGGGGCCATTTTCCTCCCACCCCACCACGAGGGCAAGGAGGGCAGGGGGAGCGGTGGCTCTGCCCTGTCCTGGGGACAAGGCAGGGCAGTGCCTGTGGGGCCGTGGCAGGAGCACCAGGCAGAGCCTCCAGACCTTCAAGGAGAGAGAAAATGCAAGTGTTGATGGAGCTGCGGGTAAATATCAGGGGGATTCCAGCCATGCCAAGGCACGTGAGCTGTCCCCAAACTGGGTGCCAGCCCCCGGGTCCTCACCCCACTCTGAAACCCCAGCGGCGCCGTAACTCACCCCGTGTGTTTTATGGCCACCCCGAGCCCCCACCCCAAAGCTGCAGCACAACCTCTCCAGAAAAACATCTGGGGAGGGGAGAAAAGCCAAAAAGGGGACAAGGGGGTGGCGGGGATGTTCCCAGAGGAGCAGGGGCAGCCAGACACGACCCATCCCCAGCCTCTCCATCCCATTTCCAAGAAGCCGGGTGCTCTGCAAGCCCTGGCCGAGATTTCCCCACCTCTCTGCTCCAGCCCTGCGGCTGGGCACCCACCGGGCGCGAGGACCGGGGATGGGGTTGTCATGGAAACCGCCAGCACTGTTTTTTTTTTTTTTTTCTCCTCTTTTCTTTTTGTCAAGGCTGGAAAAAATGCGGGGGAGAAGGGCAGCATCGCCGCCGGGATGTGCGGCAGCGGTGCTTCTCCGGAGCCGCGCTTGCCTCTGGGGATCTCGATGCCCGTGGTGGTGGTACAGCCCTCGGGGGGACACGGTGCGTTTTTGGCTCCCCCAGGATGTGCCCCAAGATGTGAGCTGGGCAGGGCAGGGGAAGCACGAGCATTTGGTGCCTGAAGCAGTGGCTGCACCCCTCAAGCCCTGATAAAAAGGCAATAGAAGCGCCCGTCCCCCCAGAGCTGTGGGGTTTCTCCCCCATCCTGAGCAGGCTGGGGGATGTGGGGGGCAGAGGGGAAAGCCCCGGGGACGTCACCTCGTGGCCCCAGGGGGGCTCGATGGGTGACAGGGACCCTGCCTGGGCTCAGCCGGATCCCAAATGCCATCAGTGTGGGGAGCAGCACTTTGGGCACCAGGTTTTTCCAGCACACCCAGGTGCTTACAGCATCCCCCGGCTCAGGTCGGAGGCTCAGCCCTGGGGACTGTCCCCAGGAGCCACCCAGAGCCCATTGCAACCCCTGCAGGCAGCCAGAGGGACCCCCCCACTGTCCCTTGCCCCAGAGACCCCCCCCAAAACCCCCTAGAGCCCCAGTGACCCCCCAGCCCTGTCCCCGGCTCCCCCCTGCGCACCCCAGGTCCCCGTGCTCTCAGCTGGCCCTGCTCCTGTTCACAAAGCACCCGGCTCCCTGGGGGCCGAGCAACTGCCCCGGGGGTTATTTACAGCCCGCTTCGTGCCTCCGCACGGGAATTTTGAGCAGAGCCCTCACAATAAATCCTTTGCCTGTGTCCCCCCCCCCCTCCAAGTGCTGCCGAGACACATGGTCACATCTCTGCGGGACAGACGGACGCAGGTGAGTGCCAGGGCTCCGTTAGCCTCTTGGAAATTAATTTGGGGCCAGGCTTCCCCTGGTATTGCTCAGCCACCTCTGGAGCCGAGGCAATGCCCAGAGGTAAAGCGCCGGGGGGCACGGGGACGGATCCGGCCCGAAGGATCCAGCCAGGAGCGAACGGCACCACGACATCCCCCAGCTCAGCACGAGCCTCGTCTTTGCGGCCATCTTAGGGGAGCGTAAATCCTGGACTGCAAAAAAAATGGGGCCAAATCCCCCGTTTCCCCAAATCCAAATCCGTTCCCCCCCAAATCCAAATCCGTTTCCACCCGAAGTGGCCCCAGTGCTCCCTGCGCCGGTCGCCGCACCGTCCCGCTGACGTTTTATTTGCCCACCACAATCCTCCGTGTGCCTTAATTGCAGCCACACTTTGCAAGTGTAACTAATTGCCTCGGAGCCTTACTAATGATTTCAGCATGCTAATGAGTGCCAAAGCCCGAGGTGTTTTCCCAGGGGGCTGGAGCTGGCTGACCCTTCCCGGGGCTACCAGGACCCTGGAGATGGGGGTGTGGGTGTTAGCACCCAAATCTGGGTGCAAGCTGCCTCGAGCTCTGCCTGGGGGAAAATTCACACCTCAGGCTGAGATGTAAAAATTACCAGTTGTTTTTCCATTGTTTTTGGTGGTCAGATGGTGTGGTGCTGAGGGCGCTGGGTGCACGGAGCCTTGCAGGCAGTCAGGGGCACAAACGGCTCCGTCCACACCCGAGCACCCATCGGCAGCTCCAGCCCCTCCGCCCCTGCCACCAATGCACCAAAACACCTCTGGGGAAGCGTTCCCCACCCCGATCACCCATGGGGACCCCCGGTCCTGGCAGCACAAACCCAACACGGAGCCAAATCCTGCATCGCCTCCTCCGCACCGCTCCGGCCCCAGGGGAGCCGCCTCTGGGGGAAACTGAGGCACGGGCACCGAGCCCCCTCCAGAAAGCAGCCCTTGCTGCAGAGACAGTTCACGCCTTTATTGCTGTAGCTGGAGGTTTTCTTCCCACTCCTCTGCCCCTGTCCCTTCCTCTTCCCCGGGAACGCCGGCCGGACACCCCGTGTGGCACAGAGCGGGGGGACGCGGTGACATCCCACCGGCACGCGGGCACCGCTGCGACCGACCCCATCTCCCCCCACGCCCTGCCACCTGCAGTTAGGGGAGGGAAAGAGGGCATTTGGGGGTGAAACCTGGCCCTTTCCCAGCCCCACATCCATGGGGCAGCGTCCCTCCTGCCCCCCAGGCATGCGGGCCCAGGCTGCCCCCAGCCCTTCCCTCTGCAGCCCAGTTCGGACCAGTCTTCTCGCTGGACGTGTCTGCGCTCCCAGTGGGCTCCCAGTACAAAGGGCTGGAATTCACTGGGATCTTCCACAGCAAACCTGCCCGATGCCGGGACACTTGTGGGATCCCAGTGCCGTGGAACAGGGAGCAGGGGGGCTGCTGCCACCCTCCCACGTGCCATCACCATGTCCCCTCCGTGCCGTGTCCCCTCCAGCCCCGCTGGGCGCCGTCAGCAGAACTGCAAAAGAGAAACCGAGCGTGGGGTGGGGGCACCCCGCAGGCAGCCCCCGCTCTGGGCAGTTTTGGGGGGCTCTGACACCCCCTGGGTTGGGACCAGCCTGCTCCCCATGGGGTGTGGGTGCGGGATGGGTCCTGCAGCACCCGCTGTGCTGGAGCACCGGGCGGTGGCACCACACCAGCGCCCACCATGGAGGGCTCGGGGGTGGCGGGGGGCACGGGCAGGGATGCTGCAGGGGACACGTGTCCCAGGGATGGGACAGGGGAGGGCCGGGGGGACCCAGAGCCCCCCCTCCCCGCCTCGTACAAACCTTCCAGCGGTTCCCACACTCGTTGCACAGCACGAATGTCGTCATGGGCTCGTCGGCGCTGCGCGTCTGCACCTGGGGAGGGAGCGGGCGGCCGGCTCAGGGGATGCTGATGGTGTCCCCCCCCCCCAGACTACGAGCTGGGGTCCCCTGGGTGCTCGGGAGGGGGGGCTCACCTGGTTGTAGGTGCAGTTCTTCTTCTTGCACTTGCCGCACTGGAAGAGGTCAGTGACGGTGCCGCCCGTCTTGGCCATCTGGTGCTCGCGGATGGCCTCCTGGGTCATGGCATTGCGCAGCTCCTTCAGCTCGTCGCTGGCCATCTCCTGCCACGGGGGGGGCACGTCAGGGCCTCCCGGGGAGCCGCCAGGCGAGCCGGCACAGCCCCGGGTGCAGACCACCGTGGTCCATCACCCGCCCCGTCCCTGCAGGGGGCTGCTCCTGCTCGCTGGGCTCGAACCCATCCAGAGGAACAAGTCCCCCGTCCTCAGCCCTGCCTCCAGGGAGCTGTGTCCCTATGGGGGCTCCCAGGACCTGATCTGGGGACCCCCGTGGGGCAGGAGGAGCAGGGACCGGGGTCCAGGGAGCAGGACAAGGGTTTTTTTTTTTGTGCTGTGAAATGGGACCTGCACCGCCAAAGCAGGACCCTGCTGGCCCTCGGGCACCGAGGCAGCCTCCAGGAGGGGCCGCGGTCCCCTCGCCCCGCTGCGCACCTCGGCGGTCATGCGTGCGATGAGGCCGGGCAGGATGGCCCCGCACAGCACGTTCCTCCGCAGGTTGGGGTTCTTGGGGTCCTTCAGGTTGCTGATCCTGCTCCGCACCCGGTTGCGGTACTTCATGTCCGTGCTCTTCAGCTCCTGGAAGATATGTGGGGCCCGTCAAGGAAACCTCAGCATCCTCTGCCCCCCACCCTCCGGGGGGGGAATCGTCTCCGGGGATGGTCCTGGCCGGAGGGGAGACCCCAAAGCTCTGAGCTGGGGGGGACTTGGAGGTGGCCCTGTCCCTGCCAGCGTGGCACAGCCCGGGCACGGTGCTGGACCAGGGCTGGATGGAAACACGGGCACCCCCAGCAGGCTCCACAAGGAGCCAGGACTGGGTTTGGGAAGGGAATGCTCCATTGCCCCCCCCCGGAGGGAGGCAGGTCCCCGAGCAGGGGGCTGGGGGGGGGGGGGGGGGGCACAGCACCCCCGTATCAAAGCTCCTGCCCCTGGGGTGCTCCTGGCTGGGGCTGCTCAGCATCACCTGGGGCTGCTCAGCACCAGCCTTTTGTGCGGGTTCGGGGCTCCCTCTGCAGGCAGCCAGCAGGGACACCCAGAGTCCCTGTCCCCGTCCCCGCCACCCTCTGTCCCCGCCACCCTCTGTCCCTGTCGCTGCCCCCCCCGGACCCCTCAGCAGGACCCCCAGCCCCCAAAGGATATGGTCTTCGATCTCCGATGCCATCCTCTCGCAGTTGACGCCGAACTCCTTGTAGTCATCTGCGGGGCAAGGCGAGGCAGGGGGTGGCCGGGGGCCAGCCAAAGCGGCCAAAACCTCGGCTCGCTCGCCCGAGGCACCCCCTCCCTAAAAACAAGTCATTTTCCCCCAGCTTAAACCCACAGTTAAACCCTTTACAAGGCCCACATCCAAATCCCCCGTCGAAGACCCCCACCAACCTCCTTTTGGGGCTGAACGCTGGGTTTTGAGCCGCAGCCGGGGTTTATCTGCCAGCCCGGGGGTGAATTTGCTGCCCGGGTGCCCCCAGGCCTCAGAGCCCCGTTTATTATTGTAGGGTTGCTCCCGCTGGGGCTGTCCCATGGGAGAACCAGCCCAGCTTGGCCAAGTACTTTAGGGACGGAGATGGGGGGGGTCCCTGCTGCCCCTCCAAATAACTTTTTGGGTTGCTTAGGCTGGGGCTCAGTGCGGATTTGGGGGGGTTCCCCTCCCCGTTTTGCCGCAGAGCCGGGCGTAGAGCAGCCTGCTTGCCCAGAGGAGCAGGATGCGGCCCTCCCCAGCCCCCCAATTTTGTTACCCCCCCCCCCCGTTGCTCACCGTCCATGCGGAGGGCGGCCGTCAGCATCTCGATGCACTTGTCCCGGACCGAGTCCCCCGTCAGGTAGCAGGGGGGCAGGAGGCAGACGCTGGGCGAGAAGGGGGGGCTGCTGGGGGTCCGCGGCGTCTCCGCCTTGGCCTTGCTGCTGTTGGCTCTGCGGGGGTTTGGGGGGGGGGGGGGCACACAGGTAGGTGTTGGGGTCCCGTGGGGACGTGCCAGCCCCGGGGGGGGGGTGGTGGCTGGCTCCTACCTGTCCTCCTTGCTGTCGCTGGAGCTCCTCCGGGGGGTGGCGGGGGCGGGCGAGGGGCTGGCACCCACGGAGGCTCTCCTGGAGGGGGCACGGGGCGGGGGGGGGGGGGACAGCGGGGGAGACACCAGGGATGGGGCATGGGGCAGGATCAGGCTCGCAGCCCTCTCTTCCCACCCTGGCTGCGTGTCCCATGGTCAGAGCATCCCCAAAATGGGGTTCCCCTCCTCCCCACCCCCCCCAGGGCCAGGTGCCCCCCCAGGTCCAGGTCCCCTCAGCAGTGCCAGGACAGGGACTTTGGCCACCGGGTGGGCACGGGCACCACCGCCAGCAACGTGTCCCCATTGCCATGCCCTTCCCCAGGGCCCTTTGCACTTCTGGCAATGCAGAGCCCCCCCCCGGGAGGGGGGTTCCTCCTTACCTCTCCCCCGAGGGTCTCTTCTGCGGGGAGGAAGAGGAGGAGACGGCCGAGGACCTCGAGTCGGCAGAGTCCCTCCTGCAGGAGCAGCCACGGCTCGGTGGATGGGCACCAGGCGGTGGGTCCTGAGCCCCATCCGCAGCCCGAAGAGGGGCTGGGGTCCTCTCCCCCCCCCCCCCGCCCCCCAGCCCAGGACCCCCACCTCTCTTTCTTGCCATCCAGGGATGACTTCTTCGAGGACGCAGAGGGGCTCCGGCCGCTGCTGGACTCCCTTCAGGGCAGGAGCACAAGGGAAGGGAGGGATGCTCTCAGCTCCCAGCACCCTCCGTGGGAGCTGGATCCTGCCCCCCCTTCCCACCAAACCCCCCCCCCCAGCCCCACAAAGCCTCGTGGTGCCCCGCAGAGCCCCGAGCAGCGCGGGCAGGACCGCGGGTACCTCTGTGGGTTGGAGTCGGGGGGGTGGCCCTTCGGGGGGGCTGGGTGGGAGCCGGGGTTGCTGGGCTTCCTGCAGAAAGAGAGAGGGGGCTGGTTTGGGGCTGGTTTTACCCTCGGGACAGCCCTTGTCTGGGAAATAAGCTTGCGGGGAAGGGGAAAAGGCCGGTTCTCCAGCGGTGCCACCTGGAAGGGGGGCTCCATCCTGGAGAAACCAAGCACATAGGGATGGGGCGGGGGGGGAGCTGGTCCTGGCCCCGCTGGTGGGGTGGGTGGTGCCCCCCCGCTGGCCCCGTACCGCTCCTTGTGCTTCTCCCTGTGCTTCTCGGCCGGGTTCTTGGGGTGTTTGGCCGGGTGCGGGTTCGCCCCTTCGTTGGGACAGCTGGGAAAATCCAGCCTCTTCTCCTTCTCTTTCTTCTCCTTCTCCCCGTCGGCGTCCTTCTCCTTCTTCGGGGCAGCAGGGGTCTCTGCGGGAAGCAGCCGGGTCACGGGCACAGCCCGGAGACACCTGAGACATCGGGGCTGGGGACACCGGGACAGCCCGGGGAGGTCTGGGGGAGGTTTTGGGGAGGTTTTGGGGAGGTTTTTGCCCCTCTCACCCAGCAGCCGCTTCCAGTTCTTGATGAGGATCTTGGCCGAGGCCACCACCTCTTCGTCCGAGCAGTGCTTGCGCACCGAGTTGACCGCCACCCCGATGCGCGTGGTCTGGGGGACAGGCGTTAGCGGGGCCGTCACCGACCCCCCCCCCACCCCCTCCGGGACCCCCCCCCCGGCGCAGCCCCCCCTCACCTGCAGCAGCTGGATGGTCATGGTGTAGCCGGTGAGCGACTTGAGCAGATCCAGCGCCCCTTCCTAGAGCGGGGAGAGGCCACGAGAGCCCTCGAGGGGCTGCGTCCCCGGGGACCACCCCGTGGGGCACCCACGGGGTCCCCAGAGGGGATGGGGCAGGCGCTCGGGGCCACGCAGCCACCAGCAGGGATGTGCTCGTAAAAAAAATCCCACTCCAACGGGAAGGGCTGGGGACACCTGAGCGTCCCCGAGGTGCTGGGGGGGGGGGGGCACACGTCACCGGGTTCGCAGCCCGGCCCTCGGGTGCACGGTGCTTGTAGGGCTAAATATATCCCCGGCATGGCTCCACGCGGGGTCGTTTTCCTCCCCGGTATTTTTAGAGCCGCAGGAACAGAGACGAGGGTGCGGGGACCCACGGAGGGGTTGTGCCACGCGTGGCGGCCAGAGCTCCCAGCCCGCTGGGTGCAGGGGACATCCCTGGGCTGTCACCCGGCTCCGTCCCCCTTCCCCATGTGGCATAAATCAGGAGGGTTTGGGAGCCACAGTGACAGCCCGAGGCCGGGCAGGATCGGTCCCTTCAGCCCCCGGGGCTATTCCCAGCAGGGAGCGGAGCAGAGCGAGCTGCCGAGGCTGAGCGGTTGCGATCCGGGGGTCCCAAAAAGCCACCGGGTCGGGGGGGGGGGGGGTACGGCAGCACCTGGGAAGCCCGCGCCTCGCCGGGGCAAAGTCCGGCAGAAACGGTCAAATATTAACTTTCGGGGCTGGGCTCGCCTCTGCTCGCCCCCGCGTAACCGGCTGGCCAGGATGGGCCCTCAGCTGGCCCCAAGGGAGGCAGGGCCGGATCCTGGCTCCCCCGGCACCAAAGCCCCCTCCCCAACCCCTGGGTGTGCCATGGCTCAGCCCCCTCCCCTCCCTGTGCACGTTTGCACGCGCTCGTGCAAAAGGCAGGGCTGGGTCTGGGGAGGGCTCTTCCCACCCCACCCCCCCCAGGGATTTTTTTTCCTTTGCGTGGGGCTGAGCCCCCGCTGCCAGCCCCAGCCCTGTTTGGGTGCTCGTGGCCGTGCTGGGCGCCAAGCACCTGTCACCGCATTTGTCCTCTGTCCCACATTGCCACAGCCTGGGACAGGTCCCCCCCCCCCCGAAGCTCCCCAGACCACCACGTCCCCATGGCCTTGAGCGAGGGGGCACGGGAGAGCCCCAAATCCAAGGTAAAACCCCCGTGGGCGCCAGCTCCAACTCCTCAAGGGTGGAGAGGCAGCACCTGGGGGTGCCCCGCGGGAGCTCAGCACCCCAACACCCGCTCAGCCCCTCCTGGGGGGGGACATTTCTGGGCCCCCTTTTTCTCCCTCCCACGTCTGGGAGCTTCGTGGCTTTCCTCCCTCTCCCCGCCCCGAGCTGCCCAAACGCGCAGGCACGCACAAATATTGCACACGCGTGCAAATATGGCACACGCGTGCAAATACGGCACGTGTGCAAATATGGCACATGTGTGCAAATATTACACGTATGCAAATATCGCTCATGTGTGCAAATATTGCTCATGTGTGCAAATATGGCATGCGCGTGCGAATATGGCACACGTGTGCAAATATTGCACGCGCGCCCCAGCCTGCCTTACCGTGCTCTTCCTGGCCACCATCTTATCCAACTTCTTGGCGATCCGGACCAGCTCCTCAGCGGGCCCCATGCTGGCTCCTCGCGGGGTTCTGGGCTCGGGCAGCCGCGGGAGCAGCCCCCGGTGCTGCAGGCATGGGGCAGGGGCAGGGGCACGGAGCGGCGGCCGGGCTGGAGCGGAGCAGGGAGGGAAAAAGGGGAAAAGAGAAGGAAGGAAAGCAAGGGAGGAAAGCAGAAAGGAGGTGTGGCTGTCCCGGCCAGTTATAAACTCCTGCCAGGCAGGCGAAATAGCACGGGGGAGGGCTAAATATAGCCCGGAGTGCGGAGCAGGACAAAGATTGCAGGAGCAGGGGGAGGCGCACGGCGGGGGGGACGCAGCGCCCTTCGGTGCCAGCGCACGGGGGGCTCGCGGGGCCGGGGGAGCCACCGCCATGGGGCTGGAGGCCGGTGGTGGCAGTGGGAGAGCCCCGGGGACGTGGCTTTGGGGCTGGGCTGGGGCTTCCCGGGGCCCAAAGGCTCGACGCAACGCGCCGCCAGCGTTGCACGATGCAGAGCGCTCTTCCCAGACCGGAGGCGATGCCAGCAGCGTCCCGATGCCAGCAGCGTCCCGATGCCAGCAGCGTCCCGATGCCAGCAGCGTCCCGCGGCAGCAAGATCCCCCAGGGAACGCGGTGCTGGTGCTGTGCCAGGGCTGAAGGCGCTGTGGTGGTGCTGGCATTGCCGGGACCCCAGCGGCTGGGAGCAGAACCAGGCTGGAGCCGTCCCAGCGGGGAGGATGGGATGCTCCTGCGTGGCCGAATGCAAGGCTGGGGAGAGAGCTGGCTGCACCCTCGCTCCCTGCCGGCACAGGGCCACCCGCTGCCAGCCCGTCGTGTCCCCGATGGGCAGGGGATGGGGACCCCAGGGACCAGGAAACTCCAGGACACACCACCCGGGATGGGGACTGCCAGCCCCGGGGAAGGGGCTGAGCCCTGCACGCACGCACCCCAATGCTTACAAAAAAAATGACGGTTTTATTAGAAATTAGAAAGAGAGAACATAAAAAACAAACACGACAGACCACTTTCTGGGATGCAACAAACAAGACGCAGACGAGGATAAACCACAGGGGCAGGCAGCTCCCGAGGGACGCCGACACGGGGCAGCATTGGTCCCAGAACACGGCTGCAGGATGGCCCCAAGGGTCCCCCCCCGGGCCGGCCGCAGCAGGACCCCGAGCCCCCCGGGGCCGGGCGGTGACCAGCACCCGCCCGGTGAGGGACACGGGGACACGGCTCCGCGGTGCTGCCCGCGCCGACCCCAGGCATCCATGGAGCTGTGGTACCAGGCTGGGGAAGTTTTCAGGCATTTCCAAGCCCTGCTGCCCTGGGGGGGCTCTCAGAGCCCGGGGGGGGGGGGGAAGGATGTGGCCGCAGACCCTCCAAACCCCCAAAAACGATGAATAAAAAGCCCTTTTTTGTTCCCTACCAATCCCCAATGCTTCACAGTTGTGGTAGTGGAGAAAACCAGGTGGCGCATTGCAGCTCCCCCCTGGAGAACGGGGACAGGGGCTCTGCGCCCACCCAGCAGAGGAGAGTGGGGGGCACCCAGAGCGCCCCCCCCAGCCCCAAATCCCCGCTGACAGGCGAGGAGAAAGCCCCCGGGATGGGCAGAGCCCACGAAAGGACGGAGAGCAGCCAGAGCAGAGCAAGCACCAAAACCTCCTCGCAGGGTGCAGCTGATGGCGGCAGGGGCGGTGGCAGCCCTTCGGCTCTCCAAAGCCACCGTCCAGGGGGGGAGCGTCCCACACCCCGGGGGTCCCCACGTCCCCTGGGAGGGCAGCAGCCACATGGTCCCATAGCAGGGGCTGGGGTCGGGCAGCAGGACCCGGTGCCCCGTGGAAAGGGGCGACGGCACAGAGGGGCCGGGGGGCGTCCGGCTCCAGCTCCCAGCCCACCCCGTGCGCCCCCGGCCCCCAGGGGACGGGGACAAAACGGGCAGCGGGGGGGGGGACCCAGTCAGTCTTGCAAGAGGTGGACGAAGCTGGCGGGGAAGACACCGGTGCGGGAGCCGTCGCCCTCGATGAAGCCGACCTGGGGGTGCAGAGAGGGGTGTCGGGGGGTGTGGGGGGGTCCCACGGTGGGTGGCGAGGGAGAGGAATGCGAGGACCGATGGCCACAAGCACTTGTGACTTGTCACCGGCAGCCTACGGTGACCACCGCCAGCACAGACGGGGCGGGGGGTGCCCATCCGTGACCCCCCAAAAATGAGCAGCCCGCTTAGGATGACAGGGAAGTGGGGGGGAGAGGGAGGGGGCTGCGCCCCGGGGGGGCTCACCCAGCTCTGCTCGTCCTCCTCCCGCGTCACCACGATCACCTCGCCCTTGGAGAAGGTCAGCTCCCGCGCCTTGTCCCCCTTGCAGTCAGCCACCGCCTTCACCCGCTTCTGCCTCCCCTTGGCCTGCGCGAGGAACGGGGTCAGCCGGGGGGGGGGCAGCCACCCCCCCAAATCCACCCCAACGGTTTTGACCCCCCCCCAGTACCTCCATCCACCCCCCTGGGGCAAAAGCTGCAGGGACGCCTGGGGATGGAGGGGTCCCCCCAAAGCTCCCCCCCACCCCCGCACCCCGTCCAAGCCCCCCCCCCCCCAAATCGTGCCACCTACCGGAGCGAATCGCCGGGGCATGGGCACGGGGGGCACCTTGCTCGGAGCAGGGTCCTCGGGGCTCTGGGGGGGGGCGGCCGAGCCGGCTTTGCCGGCCACGCCGCTGATGCGCCGGTACGAGCGGGTGCTCTCCGAGCTATCGGGGGCAGCGGGGGGGGCAGCGTCAGCCCCCCCCCCGGCTCCCCCGTCCCCCTCCCCACGAGGTCCCGGTGCCGTCGGGTTCCCGCATGGGACACCCAAGGGAGCAGGGTGCCACCCACAGCCCACCCAAATCCCAAAATGGGGGGGGGGGGGGAAAAAAAAGTCGTAACTTCCAGTGGGTCCCGGTATCGGTGCCCCCCCTACAGGACCCGTGTCACCTCTAGGGACAGCCCCCCCCCTTCCCACGCTGCCCCTGTCCCCTCCTCTGTCCCCAAGCCCCGGGGGGGTCCAGGCTGGCAGTGGGGAGGGGACCCCTTTGCTCCGACACCCCCAGGGACAATTTGGGGTTTCTCCCACCAGCACCACACAACCACCTCCCCCCCGCCAATGCCTCCCCTGAATTTTGGGGGACCCCTACCCGAACTTGACGGGGGTGACATCGGGGGCCAGGCCTCCCGGCGGGGGCTGCACGGGGGGGGGACTCAGCTCCGGCCCCCTCCGCGCGGCCCCGCTCTCCGTTTCCGAGCGGGTCTCCCAGTACGCCGCCCGCCGCACCTCCGGGGGGCTGCGGGTACCGGTGGCCGGGGGGGACGCGGCCGCGCCGTCCAGGGCCCCCACGGAGGAGGAGGAGGAGGAGGAAGAGGAGAGGCTGCGTGGCGCGGGGGGGGCCTCCGCCAGCCCCGAGAAGTGCGGCTCCGACGCCTGCCGGTGGAGCTCGGGGCGCTCTGGGGGGGGGGGGACACGCGATGGGGACACTGAGGCTGGTGGCCCGGGGCCGTGTCACGGCGAGCATCCCGCGGCGCGTGGCCCCCCCGCCCGACTCACCCGTGGGGCTGGGGCCAGGTTTGGGGCGGGGGCCGCCCCGCGTGGGGTTTTTGAGGGGCAGCGGCGGGGGCATCTCCTCGCTGTGCGCCCGGCGGGGCGCGGGCCGCGAGGGCACCAGGATGGTCTCGTAGGTCTTGTTGGTGATGTCCATGCCCATGCAGCTCCAGCGGCCCTGGGGGCAGGCGGCGGGGGGGCTGGTGGCCAGCGGCGAGGAGCCCTTGAAGGAGCGCTGGAGGGGGCTCACCTGGGGGGCAGAGACCCGGACCCGGAGCTGCCAGGGGCTCCCCCACCACCTGCAGCCCCCTTCTGCCCCCTGCCCCGTCCCGTTGATGGGGACGCAGGGTCTGTCCCTGTCCCCCCCCCCCCAGCCCTTGCCACCGTCTGGTGGGCACCTTCTCCTCCAGCTCGTCCTCGCTGTCGTAGGTGTACTCCTGGGGGGGCTCCCAGTCGTAGTCCACGTGTACCTGCAGGGAGAGCTTCCCCGCCTGCGCCTGCTCCAGCTGGGTGACGGGGGGGTGTCAGCGGGGGGGCGGGCAGCTCCCGGGTGCCCCCCACCCCAGCATCAGCCCCCTCCCCATCCCCCTGGTCCGCCCCCACCCCACCTACCAGCTCCTCGCACTCGGTGTGCTTCAGCCTCCTCGCCACGTCCAGCGCCGTCTCGCCGGCCGCGTTCACTGCACGAGGGATGGAAGGGGACAGATCCAGGCTGCTCCGGGGGGACAGCCCCGAGCAAAAGGCTTGGCCCCAAGTCCGTCCGTCCGTCCGTCCCCCCGCCCCCAGCCCTATATCCCGGCCCCGTACCCGTGGTGAAGGCAGCTTTGCCTTTCAGGAGCAGCTTGAGGCAGTTGGGCTGGTTGTAGAGCGCGCCGTAGTGCAGAGCCGTGTTCCCGTCCTGCGTCACCCGGTCCAGCGTCCCCCTGCGCAGAGCCGGGACAGCTCCAGAGCGTGCGAGCATCGCTCCCCGTCCTCACGGGGACGCTCCGGCACCTCGGGGACGTCACCGGGACGCCACGGGTGATGGGACCCCCGCCGGACGCACCCGTTCTGGATGATGAAGTCCACCAGCGGCAGGGACGACCTGTCGGCGTAGCGCACAGCCATGTGCAGCGCCAGCTCGCCCGCGTCCTGCCGGGAGGGTGGGAGAGCACAGCTGAGCCCGGGGACCCTCCGCAGCCCGGAGGGGCTCCCGGAGACGGGGACGAGCCACGGACGCTGCCGGCGTGGGGCTCACCTGGCCCTCGGGGCTCGCCAGGGGCTTGGCCAAATCGTGCCCTTCGGCGAAGGCCTGCAGCAGCGCCAGCAGGTCGCGGGTGCGGATGGCGTCCCAGAGGCGGTGGGGCTCGTCGCGGCCGCCCCGCTGCACGTAGCGCCGCTCCATGTACTTGGCCACGATGTACTCCTTGCGCGCGCTCCTGCGGGGCGGGAGGCATCAGCGGGCAGCCCCGCACCTCGCCCCCCTCCCGAAGTCGTATCCGGGGGGGAAGCTCTGCGAGGGGTGCAGGTCCCGATGTCCTGGCGATGACACCGGGAGCCCCCAGTCCTCGGGCTGGGGACAACGGGGACACAGAGCCCCCCACCCCAGCCGGCTCCGTGCCCCCCCGGCAGTGCCGGACTCACATATCGCTGCCGGCCGAGGGTTTAGGGCAGTCCTGCGTGGGCAGCGTGGCCTCCATGATCTCGTTGAAGCGGGTGTTCCCGACGCTGACGGCCAGCTGCGGCGAGAGGGGCAGGGGGAGACGAGCCCTGGGCAGAGAGGGGCCACCCACCCTCCCCAAAATCCTGGCCGTGCTTGCCCTGGGACGTCCCATCCCCATCGTGGAAGGATGGAGAGAGGAATCTACCGGATCCACCCAGGACCTTGCCCCCCACCGTCTCCCCCAGGGATGAGCCTTTCTCCCAGCAGAAGTTCATTAGAGCAGGGAGCAGGTCCTGGGGGGCTGCCAGCATTCCCCCCCCCCCCCCCCAATTAACAATCATTTCCCCTGCATCCCTGGAGCACCATGCCAGGGGAAGAAATCTGCAGCTAGGGAAACCGAGGCCAGATGGTGAGAGAGCAGACCGGGAGGGAGGAGGAAGAGGAGGAGGAGGGTTGAAACCCACACCCAGGAGGTTTGGGAGCCCCCGAGCCCCCGAGCAGGGGGCAATTCCCAGGGGGTGCCAGACCCCCAGGTTCAGGGAGCCGCTTACCAGCAGCTCGGAGGTGCTGAGGACGTCCAGGGTGAGGGACTGGATGCGGGAGTAATGCACGCCCAGCTCCCGGTGGATGCCGGAGCACTCGATGCACGTCAGGATGCCCAGGTTGGTGGAGAGCCACGTGGGGTCTGCAGGGCACGGCGGGGTGGGGGGCTCAGCATCGCCTCCCGGCCCCTCACCGCTTCCATCCCGCTGCATCCCGCACCCCAGATCCCCGACCCACCGGGGGCCCCGCAGTCGCAGCACTGCTTATTTCCCGGCATGTTCTTCACCTCGCCGATGACCAGCTTGGTGAGCTCCTGCACGCCGCCGTCCGCCGCGCCGCCCGCCGAGGCTGCCCCGCCGTTGGGCTCGCCCTTGAAGGCGTTGCTCAGGGCTTCGTCCTTGCTGTTCTGCAGCACCGAGACCCACCTGGGCAGGGGGAGCAGAGCCGGGCGGCCTCGCGGGGACGCACCGGGGCCGGCGCCGCGCGGGGCGAGGGGTGCAGCCACGGGGGATTTAAGCCCTGCGGTGCTTTGCACGCTCGCGTGGGGTGCGGACGGCCCCGGCACTTACACGACGCACTCCTGCTCGTCCTCGGCTTGGAAGTGGTACGTCCTGTTGTCTGCGGGGACGGGGACAACGGTGAGCTTTTAGGAACGCATAAGGTTGCAGAAAGGGGCTGGAACGGGGCGTTTAGGATCAGTTTGCACAAGGTCGCAGGAAGGGGCTGGAGCTACTGCTACGGGCTGCTCTGAAAAAATCGCCGCGCATTGCGCTTCCGACGCCCTGCTGCCACCTCTTGCTGTCTGGCGCTCGAGGCAGCCAGCACCTTGCGGGGCTTTGCCCTTCCTCCGTAAAAAAAAAAAATAATCACGTGCACCCCCCACACCCTGGGATACCCACCCGGGGTCTGTCCCCGGGGACCCACAAGCGGACCCGCGAGGGCACGGAGCGGCGGCACTCACGCGTCACCAGGTCGAAGCACTTCTTCTCCTCGGCGTGGGGCCGCACTTGGCACGTCAGCAGGTTCAGCTTGACGGGGGGGCGGTTTATCTGCAGGGCGGGGGGACGGAGGGGGGGGTTAGAGGAGGTTCCCCAGAGGGTCGCTTTTGGGGCACGCGGAGGCTCAGCACCTCTCCAACCCCCCGCACGTTCCCTTTGCAGAACGGGGCTGGGAGCGGGGCTGCACTTTGCAGCCTCTGCCCCCAGATGGCAGCACCCCCTCCCCAAAATGACTCCGGGTCCCTTTGGCCTCCTCTGCGGCCTCGACACCTCCCTAAAACCCCCTCTGCCCCCACTAAAACCCCCATCCCACCGGCACACAGCGAACGCGGGGGGTGCGAGGGACCCCCTGCTATGACAACCCCGAGCTGGCGGCTTGCTCTGCTGCCGGGGCGCGGGTGGGATGCTCGGGGAAAAGCCCTACAGCCGAGGTCATGGTCCCAAAGGACGGGAGACGTGGAGCTGGGTGGTTTCGGGGGCAGCACCCAGCAGGGGACGGCACAAACCGGGCTCTGCAGTTTGGGCACCGCTGCGGGGTGTGCGCCGGGCGGTACGTGCCGGCAGCACCCCACGTAGCACCTCGGGGTGACCACGGGGCTGAAGGTCCCCCCCCCCCGCCGCCCTCACCGTGCTGTGGGAGATGGTCAGGCAGCCGTACTTCACGCCGCACTTCCTCTTCTGCCACACTTTGCGGATCCTGAGCCAGAGCAGGAGGGGTGAGGAGCCAAGCAGGAGGGGCGAGGACCCACAGCGCATCCCTGACCACGTCCACCCACCCCAAACTTCCCCCAGCACCCCCCCGGAAGAGGCTCCACGGCTTTGGGATCTAGGGTCGTGCTTCCCACAAGTCGCCGAGCACAGGGGTGGAGACCCCTTTGGGGCTATAAGAGCATTATTTGCCCCCCTAACCCATCCCAGCAGGATGGTTTCTGCCCCCATGCCCAGGGGACACCAACCCATCACGATGATGCCACCGACCCATTACGGGGGTCCCCTGCGCCACCTCCAAACCTCCTCCTTCCCTCCCCACCTGCAGCTGGGCACCCACCCACCCCGACCACCACCTCCAGGGCTCCTCCAGCTGGGAGTAAATGGCATTCTCCAAGCCTCTAGACCTTCTTAAGACCAGATGGGACCAACAGCACCCAACGGTCTGTGTAACGGACCCAAACCCTCACCCAAAGGTGTCCCCCTCGGGGGCTCCCGCGAGCACAGACCGAGCTGGGGTAAGTAACGCCCACCCTCACCCGTCGCTCTTCTTGTACAGGAACCCCGACTTCTCTGTCCCGTACTGCTTGTTCCCTTGGTGCTGGTGGATGCTGTAGCCGCTGCCGGAGTTCTTCCTGCTCAGGTTTTCCTGAGCTCACCAGGAAAAGGAAAAGAAAAAAAAAAAAGCATTTAGAAAGCAATGTGAGAGGGGCAGGAGTGGCCGAGCCCCCTGGAGGACCTCGTTATGGAGTCAGAGACCTTCGTCCCCTTTGGGCATCCCTCCTGCTCTGCTCCCGTGGATGTCCCTATGGATATCCTCCCCATGAATGTCCTCCAAGCATCCGTCCTGCTCTGCTCCCACAGATGTCCTCCTCCCTGTAGATGTTCTCCTCCCTTTAGATCTCCTCCCATGGATGTCCTCCTCCCTACAGATCTCCTCTCATTGATGTCCTCCACCCTATAGATCTCCTCCTATGGATGTCCTCATCCCTGTAGGTCTCCTCCATGGACGTCTTCCACCCTAGAGATCTCCTGGCATGGAAGTCCTCCTCCCTGTAGATCTCCTTTCATTGATGCCCTCCACACTATAGATCTCCTCCCACGGATGTCCTCCACCCTACAGCTCTCCCTTCACTGATGCCCTCCACCCTATAGATGTCCTCCAATGGATGTCCTCCTCCCTACAGATCTCCTCTCATTGATCTCATTGATGTCCTCCACCCTACAGATCTCCTCCCACGGATGTCCTCATCTCTGTAGATCTCCTCCCACGGATGCCCTCCACCCTACAAACCTCCTTTCACTGATGCCTTCCACCCTACAGATCTCCTCCCATTGATGTTCTCCTCCCTACAGATCTCCTCCATGGACGTCCTTCTCCCATGGATGTCCATCTCCCTATAGATCTCCTCCCTACAGATCTCCATGGATGTCCTGCTTTGCTCCTCCCCAGCCCCCCTTTCCCCGCTGCCCCCCGTCCCCCAGCCAAGGACACCTCCCTCTGCTCAGCACCCAGCGCCCAGCACCCTCCCGCCCCACCACCTCCTCTCACCTCCTTGCTGTCCAGCTGCAGGATGCTGCGGAGGGAATCGCGGGTCTGCGTCAGCTGCTTCACCTCCTCCTCCTGCGCCTGGTGGAGCTGGAAAAGGAGCGGGGACCGCGGGTGTCCTGGGGGGGGAACGGCCCGAGGGACACGTCCACAGGGCAGCGTGGGGGGTGCCGGGGGACTCACCGCGTGGAGGGACACGGCGAGCTTCTCGATGAAGGGGTAGAGGTTCTGGGCAGCCTTCCAGCCGTCTTGGAAGAAACTGGGCATTGATTTCACGCCATTAAGATGCAAATGGGGAAAACGGGGGAAAAAAGGGCTTATTTAGAGAAAGCGTGGCGGGGGGGGAAGCAGCAGCACCCCTCACCCCCCACCCCGGGGAAGCTGCTCTTGCTCTGCAGCTCCCTCGCTGCTGGGACGGGGAGGGATGCTGCAAAGCCCACGTCCAGCCCGTGGGGTCCGGATACCCCAAATATTTCGGGTGTTTGGGACACGGGGTCGGCCTCTTGCTCGATGCAAGCTGATCTCGCCGGGGCTGAGGCCAGATCCTGGCCCCTTTGGGTCCCTTCCCCGGCTGACAGCACGCCCGTGGCCAGTGCCACTGCTCCCTCCCTGCCTCAGTTTCCCCACTCGAGAGCCGGAGGAGTGCGAGGGAAGGAGGGGGACGTTCCCCCTGCCCCGAACGCCCTCGCTACGAGCTCCGAGGCTACCGGCGGAGCCGCTCGGCTGAACTCATCCCTGGAAATCCATCCAGAAACCAAATCATCGGCTACATCCCCGGCCAAGCCCCTTCCCCCAGCCCTTACGGACACGTTTGCATCTCCTGGAGCCAACAATCCCGACCGGACAGCGTCGGGCCCTGCCCAGCACCTTCCCCAGGAGCTCCGTGGGGTCGCTCAGCCCCCAGGACAGGGAGCGAGGTGTCCCCAAAACCCACCCCCCCCCCCCCGAGCGCTCCCGGAGGTGACAGCCGAGCCCGGGGACGGGCACCTACTTGTGCTGGGCATGGAAAAACTTGATGAGGCTCTGCAGGAAATCCGGCCCTTGCTTCATCTGACTCTCGCTGGCTTTCAGCAGGTACTGGGGGGGGAGAAGGCAGCCGGTTAGGCGGCGGGGATGAGGACCGGTCCTCGCCCCCCCCCTTCCCCGCGTGGGCAGGAGGGTTGTGACGCTGGCTCGGTTTCGAGAAGCCACGATGTCGGCTGTGAAGTCAGCTCGCCGGGGACCACCCTCGGAAAACCTGGAGCTGGAGGTGCTCCAAGCCCTGCAAAGTCGACGGGCCGAGGCGGGCCTCCAGGGTTTCCAGCCGGGCGCGCTTCTCCCGCTGCTTATTACTTCTGGAGTTAATAAATAACCCGAACCCAAGTCAGCTTGAGGAAAAAAAAAATTTAAAAAAACTGAATGATTTTGTACATCAAACCTGTCCCTCACCTGCAGGCGGAAAGAAAAAGGCCCAGACCCCTGGGTCAGGCAAGCCCCATGCAAAGAGAGGAGCCTGGAGCCTCCCCTGGGCGAGCTCAGCCTCAGCCCCGCGCAGCTGGAGGCTGGCCTCCTCCCTCCCTGCCTCCCCCCGACGTGTTTTGGGAGGCGAGCGGAGGGGAAGGCGGCCAACTTCCAGCTGCAGGGGCTTTCCACGGCCCGACAGCCCTGGGGCGTGCTGGAGCCGCCGGGGGACCCCATGTCTCCTCTGCTGGGGGGGCCGCCGGGGTAGGGGAGCAGGATGGAGGGGGGGCAGCTCCCAGCGTGGCCGAGGAGGCACGCGGGGAGGGGTGAAGGGGGGCTTTGTGGGGGCTTCGCTGCCCTGCCAGCGATGCCCCGAGGTGGTGGTGACAGGGGACTGTCCTGCCGAGACCCGTGGTGGGGGTCCTGCTGCGCCCACCCACCCACGGGAACCCCCCAGCGAGGAGCTGTGCCCCGCAGAGCACCCCTGGGGTGGAAACCCATCGCGCCCCCGCCCCAGAAAGCGGCAAACACCGCGTGCGCACGGGCGTGCGCACACGTGCACGAGCGTGCCGGCCCCCAGCGCCCCGATTCCAGGCGGGCGCCCGCGCGCAGGCGCTGCTGGAAGCGGCCCCTCCCGGCCGGCCGCGTTTCCATGCGCTGTTATTTATTTAACAGTGCTGCTATTCAAAGCACTGACTCATCTGGCCCAGCCCCAGCCAGCAGCCCCGACCCCGCTGCGGCGCTGCCTCCTCCCTGCACACCCTGCCCTTTGCTCCCCCAGGAGCCCGGGGACAGAGGAGGGGACTGGGGAGACCCCGGGAGGACGGGGGGCTGGGGGGGGGCTGGCACCAGGTCTGTGTCCTTTGCTTGCGCCCCCCTGTGTGCTTGGGGACCTGGAGAGCCTCTCTGTTTTTGCCAGCAGGGCAAAACTGCAAAGCCAAACTGCGTCTTTCAGGGGTTTCATCCCAAAGGATCGCCTTTTGCCCCAAATGCCAGACCCTGGTTTGGCAGAGGAGGTGTAGGATCAGGACCCGGAGGACGCGGGTGCAACGCCCCGGTGCTCCCTGCGGGGTATCCCACCTGCACCCGCATCCTGCAGGGAGCAGACACGGCCCCATGGGGGGGGACGGGAGGTTCCCCGAGCCAGGACCCCACGGGGACACACGGGGACGGGGACAGACGAGTGCCCTGCGCTGCACCCACCGGGACTGCTCTGGTGGTGGGGACGGGGACTGAGCACCCTGCACAGCTCTGGCCACAGCGGTCCCCTGCGTCCCCCCGACCCCGAAGGGCCCCGAGCCCCCCGGCGCAGCCCCCACCTCGCACATGTGGAGCTGGAAGAGGCGCCGCTCCTTCTGCATGTCCTCGGCCAGCTCCGCCGCGGACGGTTCCGCCTGGATGACCCCCGCCAGGCGGGCGCGCTCCTTCTCCTTCTCCATCTTCCCCCTGCGGGACGGCACGGGGACAGCTCGGGGACAGCCCTGCCAGAGGTGGGGGGCACCTCGGGGACAGCCCTGCCCAAGAGGGGGTCCCCAGGGAGCTGCAGAGGTGGCAGAGGGGGTGGGAAGGGGCAGGGGGCTGCGCTGGGATGGACCAGGGGAAGCCTCCCCAGGGCTGGCGCAGAGCCTGGCTGCGGCCCTGCACAAAACACCTCTGTGCGCGGGGGGATTAGGGGGATTTTGCTCCGGGCATGGGGTCGCTTACACTTTGGTCTCGTAATCCTTCCAGGCCTTTTCAATCTGCTTCTTGGAGTCCTGCAGCGAGAGGAGAGAGGGGACGGCAGCCGTCAGGGGAGGCGAAGGGACGGGCACAGACCCGGTGGCACCAAAGCAGCGTCCCAAAAGTGAGGGCTTTGCTTTGCATCGCTGTGCCGGCGCCCTGCCCTGCTCCCCATACTGCGGGTACATCGCCGCTGCGCCTCTGCCTCTTGCTCCGTGCCGCGAGCCGCGTCCCCAGGGCTGCGTTTTGTCCCCGTACAGGGGACCTGCAGCCGAGGAGCCAGGGCTGGGGACTCACCAGGCGGCCGTCCTTCAGCTGCCCCTTCAGCAGGCTGTCCAGGGGGAAGGAGACGATGTTGTTCAGGTTCTGCACCTGGAAAGGGCAGAGACGGGGACGGGGTTACCCCAGGGGCGTCCCCGCGTCGGGGGCAGGTCGGGAAGCAGGAGCTCCGCGTCCTTTCCAGCACTGGGGGCTCCCCCCAGTAAAATCGCTGCCCCAGTAAGGGTTAAAGAGGCTGGAAACGGGGCCGGCTGCAGGCAGGGGCAGGCTGGGGCTTGCTGGAGCTGGCTGCAAGATGTCTGACGCGGGGCCCTTCCCACAAACCACATCAGCGCCGCGGCTGCCAGAACTGGAGCTGCTCCCCCCCATCGCCGCCCCGGCCCCGGCCCCGGCCTCCCCGCGGCACGGCGCAGACACCCGGCGGGCAGCCGGCGGTGCCAACCGGGCCGGGACCTCCTGACGTCCAGGAGGGCTTCCCAAAGCGTCCCCTCCCCGAGCTGGGGGACCGGGGGTGTCCCCAAAAGCACTGCGGCATGCAGAGGGGACGCGGGAGCCTGCTCCCATCCCGGTGCCTCTCCGTCTGACCCCAAACCCTGGGGTCCCCACGGGGCAGCACGCGACGTGGGGCTGTTGGAGCAGCTCCAGCACCCTTGTAGGGTGATCCCAGCTGGGCACGGACCGGGGCTCGGTGCGATGCTGGGCGCACACCGCGTCCTTCTGCATCGGAGAGGAAACTGCGATGCTGCAAAACCCTACAATGCCTTGCATAGTCTCCCGAGGGGTTTTGCTCCCCGACACCACAGGGAGGAGAAACCCAGCCCCGGGGCAGGAACCGGCCCCAAAGGCTGGGGAACGGGGCGCCCCATCCTTCCGCCGTGCGTGCGGCGCCGGGATCCCGCTGCCGAGCAGCTCCCGGGGAGGGTTTGGAGCAGAGGCGGCTGCGGGCGGCCGTTCCCACGCCTGCAGCACGTGGCACAGGGGAGGCGCAGCGCGGGCACTGCCCTCGCCCAGGGAACCGGTTCGGCTCCTTCCCCGCGACGTTTTCCCCACGGAGCCCCCGAGCACGGGGCTCCGGCCGGGCCGGGATGGCCGCGATGGGGAGGAGAGGAGCGGGGAGGCCCGGGCTGGGGTAACTGGGAGAGGAGGATATGAAATCTGAAATTCCTGCTGGGGGAAGGGCGGCAGCAAGGAGTCTGCTCCTTAAGCAGAGCCAGAGGGTACAAATGCCCCTTTTTTGGGGGGTGGGCTTCAAAAGGGACCCGAGGGCAGTGAGAAGCCAGCAGGGGATGCCCCAAGGCTTTGCTGCATGGCCCCAGCTCCCTCCAGATCCCACCCAGCACAAAGCCCAGCACGTCTCCAGGAGCCCAGCTCTCCCCCCAGGCTATCAAACCCTTCCAGCCTCGACAAATGGAAGCAAGAAGATGCGTTTGGAGAAAAGAGACCCCGAGAAGAGCCGTGGCCCCCCCCTCCCACGGCGGGGATGGCTCCAGCCGCCTCTGCTGCCTCCCGCGCGGCTGCGGCTCCCCACGGCCCCGCTGCGCGCTCAGCGTGGCTTTGATTTACTTCTTGGCAAGCGAGATCAGAGATGTGAAAAAAAAAAAAAAAGGAAGAAAGGGGGAAAAAAAAAAAACAAAACCAGCAGCCCCAACCGCACGGCAAATCGCAGCATCGGTGTCCCCAGCAGAGCTGGGAGGGAGCTGGAAAATCCAGCGGAGGGGGTATCGGGTGGCCCGCGAGCATCCCCGAGTCTGGGGTGGGATCTGGGACCTCCTGCCGCGGTGGAGGGCAGCTGTGCTGGGTCTCTGCCCCAAATCCAGATGCCTGGTGCAGATTCCCCCCAGCTTGGCCCCAGCAGGACGGGGGAAGCAGGCTGAGGTTGCTCCCCGCGGGGTCGGCGGCTCACCAGGTTCTTGAAGAGCGCGGTGACCTCGCGGGTGAAGACGGCCAGGTTGAGGAAGCCGGTGGAGAGCTCGTGGTTGTTCTGGGAGAGATGGTTGTTGCCGAAGTTCTCCAGGGCCTCGCTGTACTGCTCCTCGTTATCCACGTGGGCTGTGCGGGGGGACAACAGCGGTGAGGCGGGGACGGCGGCGGGGTGGCCCTGCGGGACCCCCTTCCCCAGGAGGTCCCATCGCGGGTCCCACCCGCACCCACGTCCCTGTCTCTTTGGGTTGGAGCAGGACACCAGCGATGCTCCTTACACAACCCCCCCAAAGCTCTCGATTTACATCTTTACCCCTTTTTCAGCCAGCTTTCGGCACCCCAGCACGTTCCAAGCATCCCCAAGGGCCACCACGCGTGGATGGCACTGGGGGAGGATGTGACCGCGGCAGCCCGGGGACGCCCAACATCTCTCGAAGCCCGACTTACTGAGCCCGGAGACGTGAATGGCTTTCACATATTTCCTTATTCTCTGGAGCACGGCTTGGTCCCCGTCCAGGCTCTGCGAAAGCAAAGGAACAAACCCCTGTCAGCGCTCCCCCCCCGCCCCGCTGGCCACACAGGGCTCCTTGGCCGGGCGCCTGCTCTGCCACACAGATGTGCGGGGCAGCAGCCAAGCTCCCGGGGACAGGAGCTGGAAGCACCCGGCCCCGTGCAGGATCGGTGCTGGGGATGCCGCAGCCGCGGTGCCCGGCCGGTCCCGTGCCAGCCCTGCGGTCCCCACGGTCCCGATCGCCCCGGGGAGGTGACGCTGGAGCAAGGCGGTAGCGCAGGGTGACAGGTTTTGGGTCTGTTTGGAAGCAAGCAGCTCCCAGCAGCTGCGAAAATGCCTCCGTGGCTCCCCCGGGGGTTGTTTCAAGCAGGGAGAGGAGGAAGGCAACCCCGTGACGCGGCACAGATGCGCCAGGCTGGCCCAGCCGCGCCAGCATGTGTCCCCATGGGATGGGCACAGCACCAGAGGCACACGAAGGTCCCCCAGCTCCACGCACGGCAGAGCCAAAACCAAAACCTGCATCCTGCCGATGCCCAGCAGGGACCGAAACGACACAAATCTCACCCCGAGGGACTTGGCTTTCTGCAAAATCTTGACCCGTGCGGGGTCCCGGTCGCAGCCCCCAGCCCCATACCCCGACGCCGTCCCGCACGCAGCCGCAGCCCTGTCCCCGCTCCGTCCCTCGCCACAGGCACGGCGCCCTCACAGCCAACGTGTGCCGAGCGTGGGGGCGAACACCACCCAGCCCTAAATCCAACCCCAACCCCAAACCTGACCCCAACCCCAACCCCTCCCAGGCAGCCGGAGCCGCGCGCAGCAGGAAAGGGTTAAGGCCGCCTTGGCTGCGCTGCAGGTACCAGAGGCATGATAACAGGCTGGAAATATTTGGAGGGCGTGAACGGCGAGCAGGGCGAGGGATGAAACCGCCGAGGAATTACAATAAAGAGGCTCTCTCTCGCTCGCTCTCGCTCTCCCAGCGAAGGTTTTCGGGCTGATGTCAAGGCCCATTTCCTGAC
This sequence comes from Anser anser, assembly GCF_964211835.1. Taxonomy (NCBI): domain Eukaryota; kingdom Metazoa; phylum Chordata; class Aves; order Anseriformes; family Anatidae; genus Anser; species Anser anser. The sequence goes on along the minus strand of NC_139745.1, from coordinate 3,545,333 downwards.
AGCGGGGTCAGCCCGGCTCCGGCGCCTCTCTCCTCGAGGCCCCTCCTTGGACGAGGTGCTGCCCAGCAGCCTTGGCCGGGATGAGGCAGTGGGGAGGGGGGGGCAGAAGCCAACCCCCCCCTCTCCTCGGGGGTCTCTCACCAAGGAGGAGGATGCTGGGGTGCCCCGAAGCCTCCCGTTCCCCTCTGTGCCCTAAATCCAGTGCCCCAAGCTCTCCGGAGCTGTGCTGCGGGGCAGAGGCTCCTCCTGCCTCGGGGGGGGGGGACACAGCAGATGATGCCGTGAGCCCCCATGCATGACTTTGCCCCAGGGAGGCCTTGGTGCTGCCCGAGAGCAGCCCCGGGCAGGCAAACCGGCCAGGCACGGCCTCGGGAAGGGGAAACTGAGGCAGCGTGGGATGCTCTGGATGCACGCAGGCACCGCACAGCCAGGGGACGCGGCTGCCCCGGTGCCACGGGATGGGGCAGCCCCCCAGGAGCGCGGCCCGGAAGGATGCTGGAGGTGGGGCAGCACGGAGAGGGGACAGGGGACAACCCAGAGAAGGGGTCACATCGGCACAGCCGGTGGTGGTGACAAGGGATTCCCTATGGGGACGGCGGGAGGGACGGACCCGCACCTGCACCGCAGCCGCCTGGGGACCCCGGGCACTCCTCCTCGCCCTGCTCAATGGGGGCCATTCTTCGCCCCCCCCCCCCCTCGCCGTGCCGCCCGGGGAAGGCGCGGCGATGGGGCCGGGGGCTGGAGGCGGCGCTGCCGCCGGGGCAGGATGCGGCCGCTCCGGGTGCAAAGGGCAGAGCAGGGCAGGACGCCGTGTTTACTCTGCGATGGGGCAACGCAGGATGCGGCCGCCAGCTCCGCGGCCTCTGCCCGGCCATCCCGCACCGACACCTCTCAATCAGCCAGCACCACCGAGGGCAGGATGCGGCCCTTCTGCTCACACCAGAGACCCGGCCTCGGGTCCCCTCCCCGTGCCTCGTCCTGCTTTTATTTCTCAGCCAAAGCCCCCATGGGATGCGGCTCCTGCCCCCAGCACCCCAAAGCCACACGAGACCCCCGGGAGGGGACAGCCCGTTGTAATCCCAGGAGGGAAACTGAGGCATGGCGCAGCTTCGGACACCTGGGAGGACCTCGGTGGTCCCCCGGCCTCCTGCCCTCAGCACCCTGCTTCGGCACAGCTTTGGGGTGCTGGGGGGGGTCGCGCTGCCCCCTCCCAGCAGACAGCAGCCTGGGCTCACGTCCAGCAGCGCTGAGCACCCTCCGGCTTCCCAAAGCACCAGGATGGATGTGGGGCAGGGACAGGCGGTGACACAAAGCCCCAGCCCCCCCCGGCTCCCCCCTCCCAAAGCAGCCGCTGTTTATTTTCCTTGCCTGATGCTATCGCCCCGTCGAGGATCAGCCGGCGGCGCGGGGCTGGGGCTTGTTTGTTTGGATTTCCCTCTTCCCCTCCGCAGGGGCGCTGGGTGTCGGAGGCCTGGCTGCCTTTCGGCTCCCCCGAGGGTCCCCGCAGCCCCCTGGCAGACACGTGCCCCCCCCGGCCCCTCTCCCCCGAAGACCCCAGCCGCTGTCACAAGCCCCGGCGCTCAGCCACGCTCGCTGGAACGTTCCCAAGCGAACCCCCCCGCCCCCCCAAATCCCCGTCCCCCTTCCCCCAAATCGCAGCCTCCCCAGGGAAGCCGAGCGGCCAAACGAAATTCCTGCCGCTTCCTCCTGCCTGGAGCTGCCTCCCCCTTCCCCGGCCGAGAGAAAGAGCCAGAGCCAGGGGAGAGCACGTGCTGGCGGGGCCCGGGATGCTCAGCACCATCGGGTGCTGGGTTTCCAGCCTGGGGGGCTCCCTTCCCGCTGCCCCCGGGGCTTCGAGGGGGCCCGCGCCGGCCCCACGAGCTCTGGCTCCCCTTCAAAGCCATTCCTTCGCTAAGAGAAATTGGCAAAGGACGCGGGACCAGCTGGAAACAGCCTCTATTGGAGGCAGGAGTGGGGAGAGAGGGATAAGCGCACCCCGCCACCCCTGCTCGAGCCCCATCCATGCTGCTGGGGGGGCTAAAAATCCCACCCCAGCTTTAATAGCGATGGGAGCCCCCCCGCAGGGACACCTCGAGCCCTCAGGGCGCAGCGGCTCATAGCCCTGAGGCACGGGGCCGATGCTGAGCCCAGCCCTGGGGACGGAGCCAGCCCCTGGGCAGCACCCAGAGCTGGAAACGAAACCAGCTGGAACGGCGAGGTTTTGCCCATTTCTGCAGGCCTTGGCCCCAAGAAAACGCGTGGTGGGGCCGAGGATGGAAACGGCCGCCCCGGCTGCAGGGTCCCGAAGCAGCGGCTCAGGGCGAGCGCCGGGGGACCAGCCCCACATCCCCGGGCGCTCGGAGACGGGCGGCACGAACAGCAGCCCCCCGAAAAACTTTCCGGGTTCCTCTTTCCCACGAGCCATTGGTGATGGCAGCGACCGAGCCCTCGGCAGAAGCGAAAAATGAAAACCTGGGAGAGCTGCAGCGAGAGACGCAAACCCCGCACCGAGCGGGGCCGGCGTCCCCGGGGGGCTCGGAGCAAAGCGGGGCGAGGGGGGGGGACCCCAGTAAATAGAAACCCAAGGGAAAGAGGCGGGTGCTCACTGCGGGGCCAGCACTACAGGGCGCCCGGGGCTCGGGATAGGGGCGCAGGGGGTGTCCCCAGGGGGAAGCGCAGCCCAAGCCTCCCCCCCCAGCCCCGCTCACCTCCTCCAGAGCCCCCACCGCCCCCCGGCACTTCTGCATCTTGGAGGCGAAGGCGGCGGCGGCCGGGGAGCTCAGGTCCTCGCCGGTCACGGCCAGGAACTCGGCCACGCTGATCTGCTCGGGCATGGTGCGGGCGGCACCGGGGGGGCACCGGGGGGAGGGCACCGGCAGCTGAGCCGGGAGCGCACCGGGGGAGCGCACGGGGGGGAGCGCACGGGGGGGAGCGCACCGGGGCTGCACCGGGGAAGCTGCTGAGCGTCCCGGGGCCGTGGGGGGCCGGTGGGGGGCCGTGGGGGGGCCGTGGGGGGCCGGTGGGGGGCCGGGGGATGCCGGGGTTCCCGGGGCCCGGCTCAGCGCCCCATCCCCTGCAGGCCGGCGGGGCTGCACCGGGGAGTTTCTCCCTCTGCCCGCCCGCTCCCTCCCCGCCGCCGTGACGTGGGCAGCGCCGCCCGCCCGCCCGTTAAAGGCGAAGCGCCCCCGGTGCCCCCCCCCCTCCGTATTCCCCCCCCCTCCCCCAGCAGGGGCCGTCCCGGGGCACCGGCGGGGCGCGGGGGGCTCCATCCGCAGCACCGGGGACCCAGGGTGCCGAACCCCTCCGTGCACCCCTCCCCCGTCAGGCTGGGACCGGAGAGGGGGGGACCCACGGCAGCCCCCCCCCCCACGCGGGGAGAGGCCCCACGGAGCCCACGAGATGGGGGCAAAGCACGGGGTGGGAAGGGCAGCGTGGTTCCTGCCCGCACCACGGGCACGGACAGGGGTTGGGGACACCCAAGGTGGCCCCTAAAGGCCAGCTTGGGTGCACAAGGGCTCGGCCTTAAATCCAAATTAAATCCAGATTAAATCCCCACCCCCCCAAGCACTCGGCTGTCCCCATGCCCTGCTTGGCCCTGGAGGGGGGTGCACATGGCGCAGAGCCCACGCGCCCCGCTCCGTGCCTCCAGTGCTGCCCTGAGGCTCTGCTCGGAAACGTCCCCAAAAAAAAGAAGTGAGAGCGAAGGAGGAGTGGGGATAACGAACGGAGGGGGGTCCAGGGGGGCTGAGGAAGGAGAATCCGATGGCAAACAAGAGGAAAGGAGAAGCAGAAGAGGAGGGGGGTGGCAGGGACACGGAGCCACTTCTGGAGCACCCCGCTTTGCCGTGGAGAGGCAGCACGGGGGCTCCGTGTCCTGCCGGCCCCTTGCCTCGCCCAGGCCCGTGCAGGTCCGAGGAGCTGGATTTTGGGTTCCCTTTACCTGGTGATTTGCTGCAAGGACAATAAATAAATTAATTAATAATTTTTTAAAAAAACGGGCCTTTGGGTTTCCCAGCAGAGGACACGAGGATGCTCTGCAGGACCCCTGCACCAAGCAGCCCCCAGCCGGGGCAGGTCAGCGGGTGGCAGAGCCCCCTCCTCTTTCCTCCCTTCCCTCCTGGTTGCCCAGAGAGGGGCTCGGAGCTGGGCAAAAGGCCCAATCCAGCACCCCAAACCACGAAGACCCCCGAACCTGCCCACCTGCACCCCCCCAGCTCCTTTCTGCTGCTCCTGCAGCCCCCTGCAAGCCCCCAGACCATTTCTGTCGCACTTTGTGGCTCCGGTGAGCCCCGTCCCCGGCAGCTCACGGTGACAACGTTAAAGAAAACCCGGTAAAGAAAAACCCCAGCACAGCCTGGGCCAGCAGCCGGCCAGGATGGGGTGTGCGGGGCTGCGAGGTGCCCTGCTAAGGGGGTGAAGGTGTTTATAGGATCGGGGGGGGGCACCACACACACCCCTTAGCCCCCATCTGCCAGGGACAAGGTTAAGAGGCTGTGGCCCCGGTGAGACTGCTGCAGGGGAACGGGAGGAATTTGGGGGCTCCCAAGGGGTCCTGGCTGGGACCCCCCCACCATCCACGCACCTCCTTGGGGTACTGGGGGGGGGGGGGCTGACCCCAGCAAAGCATCCCTGTGGCCAGCCCAGGACAGGGACTTAAAGCAGCGTGGGCCAGGCTCGGGAGCCCCCCCCCCTAATCCCCGCAGCCCCTTTCTTGGGGTGGCCCTGCCACCTCCTGGCCGGCCCGGGGACTGCCAGCCGGGGGTCGGGGGGGGGACACGGCTGCGACACCGCCAGCCGCTCCGGGACACGCAGCCCCCCGGGGATGGGGACAGGACCCGGTGCCTCTCACCCTCCTCCTCTGCCGTGCCAGACCCCATGGGACGAGCGGTGCGGCCCCAGGGCACCGGGTGCCACCGGACATCACCGGGTGCCACCGGACATCACCGGGTGCCACCGGACATCACCGGACATCACCGGGTGCCACCGGCACCGTTGGCATCACCGGGTCACAGCCCAGCAATCCTGGGGCTGGTGGCCTGGGGCAGGACCCTCCACGGGCACGTCCCCGCAGCCCCCAAAGCGGGTGCACCCGGGCATCCTGACCCCAGTGCTTGTCCCACACTCGCTGCTTTGCGCCGATCACGGCTTCGTCTCAACCCCCTTCTCCATCCACCCGCCACGGAGCAGGCTGACCCGCCGGAAATCCTAAAACCAGGCTTTTTCCCCCACCAAAAGCAGAAGCAAAACCGCCTCCCTCCCCCCGAAACGCACTGCAAACCGCGGCGTTTTGCTTCTTCGAGGAAGACAAGCCCCTCTGACTCAGAAGTTTTATTTCATTTCATCCCCTCCCGAGCAACAAACACCAAGTGCCACGAGTTTTTCACGACAAAACACATCCTCACCCACACCACGTCCAAGCCAAACTGCAGGAGAGCAAACCTCGAGGAAGGACGACTTAAATACACTCGCTTAAAAACCCCAAACGCCAAAGAAACCCTCGACAGCGCCGTGCCGAAGGTGGGTCCCGTATAAATACAGTGCAATAATTAAGGTACAATTTACAAGGGCAGGAGGAAAAGCCTGGGGGGAGGAACTCTGCCCGAAGTTCCCAAGGGGAGGGATGGGGCCGGGGCAGGATTTCAACCCCCCCCCCGACACATCCTTGCTGCGGGATGAGGCCGTGCAGAGCCCAAAGCTGAGCGGCCGCATCCAGCCCCAGTGTCCGGCACCCAGGGGAAAAATCAGCGCAGGGAACCGGCTCCAGGTTGATCCCAGCATGGGGCGAGGGGGCCGAGCCTCCCACCCCCCCGCAAAGAAGGGGAAAGCAGTAATATTAGGGAAAAGCTTGGGTTTCTCTGGGCGAGGCGCAGCTGGGAAGGACCAAGGGGTACGCAGCGCACCCGGCTCTGCCGCTGGCACAGCCGCACCGCCAACCCCCCCGCCCTGCTCCCGGCTCCCCCCTGCCCCAGTCACCACCACCTCCTGCCCATTAAGCTCCAGTTCAGACATCCCCCCCCCCCCCCACCAGCACCAACAGCTCTCAAGGAGCCGACACAGGCAGGAGAGGGGATGCTCTGCAAGCGGTTTGCCCACGGCTGTTTTAAGAGGTTCAGCATCCTCCCCCCCTTTAACAAAAAGGTGATTTCACCTATGCTAATTTTTTTTAAGGATATTTCAGCTACTGGGCGGGGGGAAGCACCACCTCGGTGGCGTTCCATCCATCAGCTCATACCCCAGGAGAGCTGCGCCGTGCCGTGCCCCGCACCATCCAAACAAGCGGCCACCACCCCGAAGCACCAGTCGGACTGGGGAGCAACCAGAGCGGCCCCAAAACGCGACCCCAAAACGCGACCCCACACACAGCAAAGCCCCTTCTGGGCAGGGGTTTCTGTGCTGCCCGGGGGGCTGGGGTGCCCCTGACCCCGTGCCATGCACCCAAAAGCCCCCCCAGGTCTGCCAGCAGCCCTCGAGGTGTGGGGGTGATGGAGGGGAGCACCGGCCCTGGCACCCCCAAACCCCCCCGGGTGACAACCAACGACCGAGGCAAAGCCACCCAGGGCGCTGCGCTGTCCATCCCACCCACCTGGGGGACAGGCACGGAGGGGGGGGGACAGCAGGCAAAGGGGGGTGGCATCGGGGAGCAGAGGCTCAGTTCTTCAGCAGCTCCCCCAGATCGTACGCCTCGAAGAGGTCGCTGACGCCCTTGCCGTCCTCCAGCCCCCAGAGGTAGTCGTCCTGCTCCAGGGGGGGCGAGAAGGTGACAAAGGGGGCCGAGTCCAGGTAGGAGGGGGCGCAGGGCAGCTGGTCCTCTGTCTGCTGCAGGAGGTGCTGGGGGGAGCCCAGCAGCCCCGTCCCCACCTCCAGCAGGGAGCCGGGCCCCCCCGGGCTGGAGAGGGGCAGGGACGGGGACAAGGATGGGGCACGGTGCCCGTGGAGGGGCTGCGGGGACGTGCTGGGGGGCTCGGGGTTGTTTTGTAGGGAGGGGTGGGTGCTGCTGTCCTGCGGGGGGGGAGTGGCGGCGGAGGGGACGCCGTGCTGCTTGGTGGGGCTGTCCTCCGCGATCTCCTCCGGGCACAGGTACACCTCGATGGGGCCGTTGGTGCTCTTCAGGTAGAGCTGCAGGTTGTCCTGGCCGGGCAGAGCAGGGCTCAGGGGGGGCATCCAGGGGGGCGCGCAGAGCCCACCCCGCTGCCCCCAACCTGTGCGAGGTCCCAGCAGGGCATCACCCCACACCCACAACCCCTAAAGGATCCGCTCAGGGTCAAACAGCCCCACGGAGACACCCCAAAAGCGCTCGGGGCAATGCTGGGCTGCACCCGTGAGATGCCCCAGGTGGCACGGCGGGGCACGGTGCGGGCACGGCAGCATCCCGGCACCGACCCCGCTGCCGGGGGACGGCTCCTGGCCCCACACACACCTCGCTGAAGTCCGGCACCTCCAGCCTCGTCTCGGGGGGAGCCTTCACGGCGATCACCGTCTGCTCCTGGAAGTTGCTGATGGTGCAGAGGTCCTGGTAGGTGACGTACGCCAGCGTGGGCAGGGACGAGGTATAGGAAAAAGCAGGACCACGAGCGGGACGGCCCCAACTCCCCATCCCACAGCGCTGCCGCCAGGTATCGACCTCCGAGAACCCCCCCCCAGGACACGCGGGACAGCCCCGCAGGGAAGCGAAAGGGAGAAAAAGGGACTCGGAGGGGTCCCCCAGCCCCCCGCGGCCACGCGTCTCCCCAGGCAAGGATATCTCTGGTTGTCCTCGTGGTCCGTCAGCTGCCGGAGCTGCAGGGCGCAGTCCTGCAGGAGCTGCTCCAGCGCCCGCTCCGCCTTGGCCAGCTCGGCCAGCTCCCCGCGCAGCGCCTGCTGCTTGGCCGCCACCGCTGCGTCCTCGAAGATCCCCGTCCCCCTGCGGGCGGAGACGTGAGGGACCCCCGGCCTTGAAGCCGCCTCTCCCCCAAAAAACCAACCCCGCGCACCCGTCCTCCCCCCGAGAGCATCGCCTACATCCACTGGATGTTGTTCTTGGACTTCTTGCGGATGAGCTGGATGCCCTCCAGCACGTTGGTGATGTCGTAGATGCGCCGCTTCTGCACCCCCAGCACCTCGGCGGCGCGGTTGAGGTCCAGCACGCCGTCGGCCGACTCGCTCAGCAGGTGGATGAACTTCTTGGTGAGCAGCCCCAGCGAGGTGTCGTAGCGCGTCTTCTCCCCGGGGGATTTGGGGGCTGCGGGGAAAGCAGAGGACCCCCCCTTAGCGTGGGGTGGAGGTGGCACGGGGCTGGCCACGCCGGGGTCGCTAAACCTGGCGGAATCCCCAAGCTGGTGGAAAAATACCCAAGAAATAGCCCGGATCGATCCCCCCGCCCCATCCCCAGGGGTTTTCTGCCCGCACAGCTCTGGGAAATGGGGTCTGCCCCCCCCCCCAGCACCCCTCCCGTCGCTCCCCAACTTACTCCTGGGGCTGGGGACCTGCGCCAGCGCCCTGCCCTTCCCCTTGGGCGTGCGGAAGTCGAGGCCCTCCAGGTCCAGTTTCCGCTTGGCCTGGAGCAGGAGAGAAAAGCCCGCATTGGGGCAGGACCGGGCTCCCCCCGGAGCCCCCCCCCGGAGCATCGCGGAGCCCCGGGCACCGCCGCAGGCTGGGGACACCTCGCGAGACCCCCGCCTGCCTCCAACACCCCTTGTGGGAAGCGCTCCCGCTCAGCACCCCCGTGCAGGCGACGGGGCCACCAGGGATGGTTGGGGTGGGGGGGGCCGGGTCCCCCCCCCCCGATCGCTTCCTGCCCGGCGCCCCAGCCCTGCCTGGGGAAGCCGCAGGGATTTCCCCTTGCCCCCAGCTGCTGGCACGGCTCCGGGGGCCGAGCCCTGGGAACGGGAGGTGCCGGCACCCCGCGGCTGCAGGGAGGGGGCGGCGAGACCGGATCCTGCCCCCCCCCCCGGCCCCCCCAGGTGGTCTGAGGGGCACGGGGCTGCTCCCCCCCCCCCACCACCCTGCCATGGGTGCGGGCAGCACAGGGGACCCCGCTGCCACCACACACCTGGGAGCCACCCAGGGGTGCCCCCAGCCACCTGCACCCAGCTGGAGCAAAGTGGGGGGGGGGGCAACAGGGGGGGTCCGTGGGGTCCTTGGAGAGGGGACACCCTGCCAAGCAGCTCCTTGATGTAACCCCCAGGGGACCCCCCCCCCCAACCTCCAGCATCACTCTGGGATAAGAGACCCCAGGAAGCAGAGGGGGGGGCACAGCGGAGCCGGGGGTGTCAGCAAATCGCCCACCCCCCCGCGATGCACACAAGGACCCCCCACGTCCCTAAACGCAACCAAGGGGACTTTACCTGGGGAAGGGGGGGGGATGTAATTTGGCTCGGCAGCAGAAAGCAGCCCCCCAGTGCTGCCCCCCAGTTCCACCCCGCTCCCCCCAGCGCCCCCCCCCCCCCCCAATCCCATACCTGCTCCCAGGCCGGGCTGTCCCACAGGGCCCCCCCCAGCACGTCCCTCATGGCAGCCGGGTCCCCGTGGCGGCTCGGCACGGCTCCGGCTCCCCGGGGAGCGCACCCAGCTTTGTGGGGAGGGGCAGGAGAGGCGCCAGGGGCTGTTTTCCGCCCCCCCAGGGAGCCAGGTCCCTCCCGAGCTCCTGTGGGAATTCGCTGCCTCCCCCGCACCCCCCCCACCCGAGCAGGTTTGCCCCAATCCCCGGCTCTGCCCCCGAGCTGCCGGCACCCCAATGGGGAACGGGGAGCGCATGGGAAACGCCTGCCCCAGAGCAGACCCCGAGCATCTGCCAGCGAGATTTGGGATGGGAACGGGGGGGGGGGCACATCCAGGGCCCCCCTCCTGCTGGCACCTGAACCCTGGCCCCTGTGGCCACCGCCATCCGTGGCCACCCCCGTGTCCCCATCACCAAGAGCCCCGTGCAGGGCTTCGGCTGCTCCCCCTCTCCCGGAGCAGTGGGGAAACTGAGGCACGGAGCAAAGCAGGGGGCACGGTCGGGGGGGGGGAACACACAACTTGGACCCCTCGTGCAGCTGGGGGGGGCTCCAGCCAGGGCTGGGACACGGCCACCAAGCACAATAGACAAGGGGGTCCCCTCCTGCGTCCCAGCTGCCGCCCCCCCGGCCGGGCAGGATTAGGCACACGACAGCTGAGCCAGGCACAGCCAGAGCCTGGGGGGGGCTGGGGGGGGGAGCAGGCAGCCAAACCCCGAGCCCCCCACCCCAGGGGACACCGCCGGACCCCCCCACACCACCCCCAACCCATCTCTGCCTGGGGAGGGGGGCAGCGCAGCGCCCCGATGCGGTGCTGGGGGGTGGGAAAGGAAGCTCCAGCAGGAGCCTGAGGTGTTGGGGGGGGATAGAAAAAAAATAAAAATAAAAGGGGGGGGGGGGGTCCGGGCCCCCCGCCAGCTCCTCCTGCCAACAGCCCCGGCGCCAGGGGCTACACCCAGCGCCCAGCCCAAGCATCAGAGCAACCTCTCCCCCCGGGGGCCGCGGGCGCTCCTCCTGCCAACGCTGGGTTTCAACAGCGCCGCTGCCTTCCCCGGGCTTGCCTGGGCTCTGCCCGTCACCGCCACCCCCCCAAAAACACACACACACACCCAGGGCCCCCTCCCGGAGCCAGCCCCGCCGCCCCCCCCACGCTCCCCGGGGCGTGGGAAACGCAGCACCCGAAGTAAGGGGGGGGGGGGTGAAGGGGGGGCACGACGCGCCCGGCTGGGGGTGGCACGGGGCACCCCAGGGTCCCGCCAGCGTGCCGGGGACACGGCGGTGCCAAGGGTGCTGGGTCCGGCCCTGGGATGCCGCCCTCCCTGCTTTTTGGGATATAGAGGGGGTGGGTTTTTTTTGCAGAGCCCCCAGCTAAAGCCAGATTTTGGGGGGGCTGGAGGTGGGGAGGGGGGGGTTCAGCCCCTGGCTGCAGGACGGGGAGCTGGGAAGGATCGGGCTCATGATAGGGAGGACAGCACCCAGGGGTACCGCTGCCCCTCCGAGGGTCTTGGGGCACCTCCGACCCCTCCAAAAACCCCAAATCCTGCACGGAGCTGGGAGGGAAGTTCCCGAGGGAGAGAAGCTGGGGGGGGAGGTCACGGAGCCAGAAGGAGCCCCAGCAGCGGGGTGGGTGCCCACCACCCTCACACCCATCTGCAGCACCCCAAAGTCACCCCTCTGGTGGGTGGCTGTGGGGTCTGGGTGGGATGGGGAAACCCCCCGGGTCCTCCCAGTAAAGCTGGGGGGCTGCTGAGGGTTTCACTGCCCCCCCCAAGGGGAAAGGGGCTCTGCTCTGTTCCCCGGTGCTGCCACCCCCCCGCACCAGCTGCTCTTTGCACGGGCGGCCTTGCCCTGCCCGCTCGCACCGAACCCACGGCGGACTCTGAACCCCTTTTCCCCAGCACGGAGGAGGCGGGGAGGGCCGGGACCCCCCCCCTCCCGCAGGGCTCAGGCGCTCCCCGAGGCTCCTTGGCAGCCCTACAGAGACCCTACAGAGATCCCATATGGCCAACAGTCGGGGTGGGATCGGCACCGGCCAACGCGGCTCTGAAGTAGACGTGTGCGTGGGGGACACCCGCTTACCAATTCTGGGGTCCCCAAATCAGACCCCGAGGGAAAACCTGGGGTCTTTCAGGGCCACGGGGGACACCCGGCTTGCCTTCCTGCCGGGGCACGCGGGGGACAACCCAGCGTGGGCTCCTGGTGCGAGGCAGCTGGAGCCAAGCGTCCCCGTTTGTGTGGCACGAGTCCCGCAGGCAGGTGGGAGCGGGGACGAGGCGCTCCTTATCTGCTGGCCCCGGCTCTGCACACAAAGGTGGCGCTTGGGAGCGTGCCCGAGCCACCCCGGCCACGAGCCACCGTGGCCACGAGCCACTGCGGCGGGGTCCCCGGGAGCAGGGTCCCCGGGAGCAGGGTCCCCGCCTAGATGCGCGCCCCACGTCCGGCAGTGGGGACAGACCAGGACCCCCCCAGCACAGAGCGAGCGGTGCCCCCAGCATCACACGAGCCCCCCCCCCCCGAGCCACGCAGGGCGGGGGGACGTGGGCAAGGAGCACCCCGAGCATCCCCCGGGCACAGCACCGAGCAGGGGTGGCGATGCCGAAGGGCCCCCCCGAAAAGCTCTGCGGCAAGGCAGGCGCTGCGTTTGGGGGGATTTGGGGTGTTTTATTGGAAGGGGGGGGGGGGGGGCTGCGTGTCTCTCAACACAACCACCCCCGGCAGCAGGACACGGTGTTCGGAGACAACGGCGGCCAAAAGCAGCTCCCAAAGCCGGGGAGGGGACAGGTGGCCCCGCAGCCCACCCGGGACGGGGCCGTGCAGAAGGCAGCAGCCAGGACAGACCCACACGGGCAGCGCGGGGTGGGGGGAGCAAGGAAAAAAAAAAAAAAAAGAAAGAAAAACTCTGCCCCCACCGCTGCGCCATCCCCAGCTGGCACCAGGCATCAGCGACCACGGAAGGGGGGAATAAGCAAATAAATCGAGACGCTGATGGGAGCGAGCGGGGCCTGGGATGGCTCCAGCACCGGGGAGAACAGAGGCTCACAGTGAGGGCTGGACGCGCGCCCGGGGCCGGCAGGAATTAAATGCCAGCCCCAGCTGCCAGCGGGGCCGGGCAGATTTGGGGGGGGGGGCCCCCAGGAGAACCGGGCCCCAATACCTGGCATGGGGCGGCCTCAGTTTCCCCATTGGGACCCACGGGTTCTGCGAGCACAGCCCAGCGCTGGGTGACACGGCCAAACGGGGCTGTCACCAACATCCCCCCCCCCGCCCGCCCCCCAAAAAAATAAAATAAAAAAATAAACCAGCTCCCCAGAAAATAAAAACAAACCAGCTCCCAGCTCGGCTCCTTCCTCCCAAGGAGGAAGAGGATGGTTTCACGTCGAGCCCCCACAAAACGCCGCTGCGAACCCCGGGGGAACCAAGCTTGGGCAGCGGAGCTGCAACGCCCCAGCCCCCTGTGTGCACCCCCCCCCCCGGGACGGGTCACGGCGGCAACCCGGAGCGGGAGGGGGGGGAAAATAAAAATGTAAAAAAAAAGGCAGAAAAATGTAGAAAAAGAGGAAGGCGGGAGGCAGCCGGGGAAGTTGAGAAACGCCCGAGCCCTGCCCCCCCCCCCCCCAGGCCCGGCGGTGCAGGGGGACCCCCATAAGAGCTGCACGACCTGGGGGGGCCTCCTGGCATCGCCCCCCCTCCCTCCTCCTTGCTCCCCACCCTGTCCCCTCCTTGCACCGAGCCGGCAGCCCCCCCCAACACCCTCCCCCCCCCCCCCAAAAAAATAAATAAATAAAGCAGGGTTGGGGGTGCAGGCACCTTACCGGCAGCCGTCCCGCCGAGGCCGAGCGGAGGGTCCTGAGGTGGGGGCTCTGGGGGGTGGCGAAGAGGCAGCCCCCCCCCCGGGGAGCGGCCCCGCAGCCCCCCCCCTGCGAGGAGCCCCGGCTGCAGCAGGCTGCGGGCAGCGGGGGGCTGCACAAAGCGGAGCCCCCCCGCTCCGAGGAGCCCATGGCCGGCACGGCTTTTTTGGGGGGGCGCTGGGCAGAGGGGGGCGGGAGGGCCGCGCCCCCCCCCGGGGCTGGGGACACTCCCCGGGGCAGCCGCAGCATTGCAAAGTCCTTCCGAGAAGCCGGCCCGGGGGAGGGAGCTGGGGGGGGGGGGGGTAGAACCGGGCGGCTCCGCGGGGCGGGGGGGTCACGACATCACCGGCGGCATTTTTTTTTTTTTGGGGGGGGGGGGGGGGGGTCGTGGGAACCAGCCGGGCGCGGACCTAAACACCCCGGAAAAAAAAAATAAAAAAATGAATTAAAAAAAAAAAAAAGGCGCGGGGGGGGGGGGGGGGGGCAGGAAAAAGCAAGGCGGAAAAGGCGCGCTCGGCCCTAAAAACACCGCGTTTAGCCCCAAAATCAGCTCGCTCGGCCCGGATGGGGCCGGGGGCGGCGCGGCCCGGTGCCCCCCCCGCGGTTGCGTCCCCCCCCCTCCGTGCCGGCCGCTGCTTTTCCTCCTCGCTCGCCCCGGGTTTTTTTTAACCTTTTTTTTTTTTTTTTTTTTAAGCGCCAAACGCCGTGCCGCGAAATTCGGATTTCCCGCGGAAAACGCCGCGCGCTGATTGGCTGCCGCCGCCGCCGCCCCGCCCCGCGGCAGCCCGCGGAGCCGCGCGGGAGGGAGGGGAGGGGCTTCGTATGCAAATCAGGGGGGCGGGGCTTGTTTGGCGCCACCTGCTCGGGTTCTCGGCGGGTGGGGACTGGGACAGATGGGGACTGGGACTGGGACTGGACGGACTGGGACTGGGACTGGGAGTGGGACAGTCTGGGACTGGGACTGGGACAAACTGGGATGGGGTCTGGGACAGGGACTGGGAGTGGGACAGGGACTGGGACTGGGACAGACTGGGAATGGGACTGAGACTGGGACTGGGATAGGAACTGGGACAGACTGGGATGCGGACTGGGACTGGGATGGACTGGGACGGGGACGCGGACTGGGACTGGCATAGGAACTGGGACAGACTAGGATGGGGACTGGGACTGAGACTGGGACGGGGTGGGGACTGAGACTGAGACTGGGACTGGGACTGGGACTGGGACTGGGACTGGGACTGGGACTGGGACTGGGATGGGGACTGTGCAGGCGGGGGTGTGCAGGGGGTGGGTGATCCAGCAGGGAGTCAGCAGCAGCAGGTTTGGCCTCAGGAGCCCAAATCTCTGTGTTTTCACCCCAAACAGTCCCCGAGTTTAACCCATTGAGGCTGGTTCCCCCCAAGTCCCCGCTCCAATCCCAAAGCCCCCCGCTCTCGGGGCTGCAGCTCAGGCGCAGGGAGGACTTTCTTACCAAAACCCCCCCGAGAAGACGGACACGCAGACACAAGCACCATGGCCCCCGCTGTGAAAAGGGGACGGGGATGGGCACCAGACCACAACTGGGGGGGGGACAGACACCCAAAACCATGCAGCGGCTTCGAGGTGGAACAAAAAGCCTCACGGCAGGGGGGGGCACTGCGTCCCCCCACCAGGAGCACAGCCCTGCTGCAGGGATCCAAGGACCGGGGCCCGATCCTGCTGAGATTCCTGGGGGAAAAGCCTGTCCCGTGGCTGGGGGCCTCCAGCAAGCCCCCCCGAAATGCCACCGGGGAGGGACAGCCGTCCCTGCCACCGTCCCGCTGGGAGACACCCCCACGGGCAGCACCGGGCACCAATCCTGCCTCCAGCACCCCACGAACCCAGCCCAGCACCCCGGAGAAGAACCTCCCAGCCCTTACGTGCTGATAGCGGGAGCAAAGGGCAGATCTCTGCCCCGACCAGCTGCAGGCTGGGGGGGGCGGGGGGGGGGGGATCCTCTTCTGGCCTCCCGCCCTCCGCCCACCGATGGCTTCTGTAGGAAGCGCTCGTTTTGTCCAAATTCTCCTGCTTTTGGGCTGGGGAAGGACAAAAAAGGACCTCCTGCCTGGTGGTTGGTGGTGGCCACAGGACCCCCTGCCCAATGGTTGGTCGTGGCCATGGGGACCCCTGTCTGATGGTTGGTGGTGGCCATGGAGACCCCTGCCTGGTGGTCGGTGGTGGCCATAAGGACGCCCTGCCTGGGGGCTGGTGGTGGCCACAGGGACCCCTGCCTATAGTTGGTGGTGGCCATGGGACCCCTGTCCCATGGTCGGTGGTGGCCACAGGGACCCCTTGCCCGATGGTTGGTGGTGGTGGCCACGGGGACCCCTGCCCCTTGGTTGATGGTGGCCATGGGACCCCTACCTGATGGTTGGTGGTGGCCACGGGGACCCCTGCCTATGGTTGGTGGTGGCCATGGGACCCCTGTCCGATGGTTGGTGGTGGCCATTGGACCCCTGCCCCATGGTTGATGGTGGCCATGGGACCCCTACCCGATGGTTGGTGGTGGCCATGGAGACCCCTGCCTGGTGGTCGGTGGTGGCCATGGAGACCCCTGCCCCATGGTTGATGGTGGCCATGGGACCCCTACCCGATGGTTGGTGGTGGCCATGGAGACCCCTGCCCCATGGTTGGTGGTGGCCATGGGGACCCCTGCCCCATGGTTGGTGATGGCCACGGGGACCCCTACCTGGTGGTCAGTGGTGGCCATAAGGACTCCCTGCCTGGGGGCTGGTGGTGGCCACGGGGACCCCTGCCTATAGTTGGTGGTGGCCATGGGACCCCTGTCTGATGGTTGGTGGTGGCCATTGGACCCCTGTCCCATGGTCGGTGGTGGCCACAGGGACCCCTTGCCCAATGGTTGGTGGTGGTGGCCACGGGGACCCCTACCTGGTGGTCGGTGGTGGCCATAAGGACTCCCTGCCTGGGGGCTGGTGGTGGCCACGGGGACCCCTGCCTATAGTTGGTGGTGGCCATGGGACCCCTGTCTGATGGTTGATGGTGGCCATGGGACCCCTGCCCCATGGTTGGTGGTGGCCACAGGGACCCCTTGCCCAATGGTTGGTGGTGGTGGCCACGGGGACCCCTACCCAATGGTTGGTGGTGGCCATGGGGACTCCTGCCTATGGTTGGTGGTGGCCATGGGGACCCCTTGCCCGATGGTTGGTGGTGGTGGCCATGGGACCCCTACCCGATGGTTGGTGGTGGTCACGGGGACCCCTTGCCCGATGGTTGGTGGTGGTGGCCATGGGACCCCTACCCGATGGTTGGTGGTGGTCACGGGGACCCCTACCTGGTGGTCGGTGGTGGCCATAAGGACCCCCAGCCTGGGGGCTGGTGGTGGCCATGGGGACCCCTGCCTATGGTTGATGGTGGCCATGGGGACCCCTTGCCCGATGGTTGGTGGTGGTGGCCATGGGACCCCTACCCGATGGTTGGTGGTGGCCACGGGGACCCCTACCTGGTGGTCGGTGGTGGCCATAAGGACCCCCAGCCTGGGGGCTGGTGGTGGCCACGGGGACCCCTGCCTATGGTTGGTGGTGGCGACGGGACCCCTGCCCCATGGTTGGTGGCCACCCTGCTGCGACACACGGGGAGGGGACAGCGGGGGTGGCCCTGCTGGTCCCCACGGGGGGCGCGCCCCGGAGCAGCCCCCCCGGCCCTGGCAGCGCTGCCGGCCCCGGCTCTTCCTCCGCGGCCCTGGGGGCGGCAGCAGCGAGCTGCGGCACCGCGCCCGGCCCCGGCCCCCCCGCGGGACCGGCAGGGAGGGAGGGAGGGACAGGGGGACACGGGGGGACACGGGGGGACACGGGGATGGAGGGACAGGGGGACACGGGGATGGAGGGACAGGGGGATGGAGGGACAGAGGGACACGGGGGGACACGGGGGGACACGGGGATGGAGGGACAGGGGGACACGGGGGGACACGGGGGGACACGGGGATGGAGGGACAGGGGGACACAGGGGGACACGGGGGGACACGGGGATGGAGGGACAGGGGGACACGGGGATGGAGGGCAGGGGTACATGGGGGGACACAGGGGGACACGGGGATGGAGGGACAGGGGGACACGGGGGGGGGGTGAGGGGACACAGGGACACGGGGAGGAAGGGTTGGAGGGACAGGATGGGGGACACCGGGATGGACGAGGGGCAGAGGGACGGGGGGACAGAGGGACGGACGAGGGACGGAGGGACACAGGGGGGTGAAAGGACACAGGGATGGGGGGATGTGGGGACACAGGTTTGGAGGAGGGATAGAAGGACGGAGTAATGAGGGGACACAGGGGTGGGGGGACACGGGTGGAGGGGACACGGGGACACAGGGGTGTGGGGGGACACAGGGATGGAGGGGCACAGGGCCAGGGGAACGAAGGGACCCAGGGCCGGAGGGATGGAGGGACCTGGGGGGCGCAGAGAGGAGGGGTGGGGAGACAGAAGGACTCGGGGTGCAGGGAGCAAGGGACACCCGGAGGCAGACAGAGGGGTGCAGGGATGGGGGGGGCACACCTGGCAGGACGGAGGGACTCGGGGACAGGGGGACAGGGGGGTGGGGAGATGCTGCAGGCCCCCAGCCCGGCTCCCGGCAGCCCTCGCCACGGCTCTGTGCCAGCCGGGCACCACCTCGAAACCCCCCCACGGCACTGCCCGGCTGGCCGAGGGACCCGAGGGGGCACAGGGGGAGGAGGCCGGGGCAGGACCGAGGGGCACGCGGCCACCACCGCCCGGCCACCAGCTGCCCCCCCAGGTGCAGAACAGAAACCCTCGTGGCTTCTCCAGCGGCTGCTATGGATGAAGCCCCTGCCCCCTGTGAGCAGGGGGCCTCCCTCCCCATGCGTGATGGTTTTTGGGGTGTCTCTCCCCCAGCAAATGGAGCTGTGGGGTTTCACAGCCCCGTTCCCGGAGGCAACAAAAGGGATGGGAAAAGGGAAAGGCGAGGGAAGGGGCGGCGGGGCCGGTGGTGGGGGCAGCCAACGCTCACCTTCTGCGGGGGCTGCGGGGTCCTGATGAGCGAGGATCATCCCCACCGTGGGGACGAAGGGTGACCGTGATGGAGGCGAGGAAGTGTCCCGGGGACAACTTGGAGATGTGGTCCCGGTGGTCCCAGGCGTCCTGCCGGGGAGCCTGGGGGTCCCCCCGCAGCCACTGGGCCGTGGATGTGGACGTGCCCCCCTCGCTGCCCCCTCCCCACCTCACCGGTGGGCGATGCTGTGGGCTGGTGTCCACGTCCTGCTCGCGCTGGTGGCCACAGGGGGCACGGGCGGTCAGGGTGGTCCTGGTGGTCCCGTGCCGGATCCGACCCCATTGCTCCCCCCCCAATGTGGACATCCCGGGGGGCAGCAGAGCCCCCTCACCCTCCCGGTGCTGAGCGGAGGAGCCGTGGTGGGCGCTGGCAGAGCCGTGCAGCGTGACCTCGCGGTGACAAGCAGCAGACGGTGTGCCACCACGCCGCCGTGCCCTGTGACACCCCTGCTAACCCCGAGGAAGGGGGCACAGAGCTGGGAAGAACCAGAGCAGCGTCCCGGAGCCGGAGGGGTTAATGTGGAGTCAGTCCCCCAAACTGGTCCGGCTCCAGTTTGAAACCAGAGGGACACCGGTGGGAAAGGAGAGGGGACGTGGGACGCGTGCCAGCGCTTCCGGAGCCAGGCTGCTCCAGTACCGCCGCCAGCCGTTCCCAGTTACCCCAGCAGGGCCCATCCCCTCTCCCAGTTTGCCTCCTGGAGCTGCTGCCCCTTCCCTCCGTGTGGATGGGGAAACTGAGGCACGGGCGGAGCTCGGATCCAGGTCCTGGCAAATTTTGGGGCTGCACGTGGGGAGCCTGGGTCTGCCCGGTGGTCCCGGGGGGGTCGGAGGGGAAGCGGCTGCCGGGGGGCTGAGCAGGAACCCAAAAGGCAGCAGCAGCCCCGAGCCGCCCCCGCCACCGCACGGTGCTTTTGCGCGTGTGGCTGTCCCTGCTGGATGCACACGTGTGTGCACGTGCGTGTGTGTGCACGCACATGCATGTGGCTGCGTGCACGCGGGGGTGGGTGCGTGCGCGTGTGTGTGCATGCAAGCATGCATGTGTTCGCGGGCGTTGTGCACGCACGCCTGGGTGTGCACGCGTGCGCTCCTGTTGAGGGCGTGCACACGCGTGCGAGCTGCACCCCAGCAGCGGTGCGCGTGTGTTGGTGCACTCACGTGCACGCACACGTATGTCCCAGCAGAGCACGTGAGGGGCTGCTGAGCTGGGGGGGGGATGCATCGTGTCTCTGCCAGCGTGTGCATGCACACGTGCGTGCCCTCACGGGAGCGGGTACGCGTACCTGCACGCCCGCCCTGCGAACACACGCGTGTGCGAGCGTGCACGTTCGCGTGTAAAACCGCGTGCAGGCAGCGGCCGCGCGTGCACACCGGCACGCGGCCAAGCAAGAGCTGCGTGGGAGCCCCGCTCCCACCACGCGGCCCCGAGCACGGCGGGCGTGCAAGCTCACGCGCGCGCGCCACGAGCGAGGCCCAGCCGTGCAGGCGCGCACAAGGCCACGCGTGTGCGTGTGCCGGCTCCCGGCGGCTGGCGGCGGGCCGGGAGGCCTTGGCCGGGCCGGCAGCGGGAGGAGGAGGAGGGAAGTGCGGCTCAGACAGCGCGGCGCCAGCAAACACCTGCAAACAGCTCCGGGCACACAATGGCAAATACAGGTGGGGAACCGCGCCGCCGATTGCATCAGACTCCCGGCTGCCAAGAGCCGGCCCGGCCACCGCCACCACCACCGGCACCCCGCTCGGGGCCGCTTTCCCAGCACCCCACTTCTTTTTTTTTTATTTTTTTTATTTTTTTTTATTTTTTTTTCCCCCCATCCTTTCGTTCCCCAGAAGAAAGCGAACCGAGGGGTGCAGCAAAACGGCTGCGGCGGTGCCGAGGGTTTCGGGGAGGGGGGGGACGCGGGAGGGGGGGGTTCTTAGGAGAAAGCCGCCCCGTAAACGTCCGTCCCGGCCCCAGTGGAGCAGCGGGGGCTATTTTTAGTATTTTTTCCCTTTAAAAAAAAAAATATCAGGATTTCCAAGGAAAGCATCGGCGCCACGCCACAGCCCTGCGAAGGGAGACGGCGTGGGGGTCCCAGCCCCGGCGGCACGCACGGGGTTTGTCCCCGACGCTGTCCCCACTGCAGGGGGTCTGGGAATCATGGGGTGGCCGCAATGGGACGCGGCCACCAGGAGCTGGCAGCGAGCCCGTGGCGCTGCCATACCCGGGAATCCCAGTCCCCAACAAGGGGCACGGGGAGGGGACCCCCTGAGCCCCCCCCAGGCTGGGGGTGCGGGTGGCCCAGCTGTCTCATTGGGGTCTCACTGACCATCGCTGGGGGATAATTGTGATTTTTCAGCCACGCGAGCAGAAACAAGGTCCTGAGCCTCCGGCTGTGGGGACAAGGGGGCAGAGGGACACCCCGATGCTCCCCGTTCCCCCCCCCCCGGTGGTCCCAGAGGTGGTTTGGGGCACACGGACGTCTGTCGATGTCGGGTGCGGAGCCGCCCCTGTCCCTTTTCCAGGGAAGGCAGCGGTGGTTTTCGGCCGGACACCCACGGCCCCGCGTCACCCCACGGGGGCGAGGTGCTCTGGGGGGGCAGCGGGCACAGTGGGGAGAGGTTTGCACATCTGCACGAGCCCCCCCGCTGCCTTCCTCCTCCTCCTCCTCCTCCCCCGACCCGTCTCACCTGGAGGCTGCGGAGATTTGGGGACACCCCGATGCCACCAGCGCCGTGCCCCTGACCCCGGGAGCAGGGGGCAGAGGTGACGGTGCTGCCGGGGGGGGGGTTGAGCACCAGTTGCCCTCCCCGGGGAGCAGGATCCGGCCCAGCTGTGCTGCAGCCACCCCGCAGCTGAGCCAGCCCAAGGCTTGGGTCACATCTGCTTCGGGGCCAGAGGGGAATCGCAAGGCTCGTATTGGGGGGGGGGGGGGGGCACATTTCTGCTCCAAGCAGCCCTTCCCCAGGGCGCTGCCCCCACGTCGCTGCCCCAGGGACCGGGACAGAATGGGGGGGGGGGGCACAAAGCAGCAGCCCCCCAGGGAAGGGCAAGGCTCTGGGCAGCCCTAATCAGAGGCTGGGCAGCTGCAGCCCATTAGCACCCCTTCCTCTGGGGGGGGGGGGCGGTTACATAGCCCCCAGGGCCACCCTTTGCAGGGGGCTGAGCCCCAGCAGAGCTGTCCCAAAGGGGGGGGACAAAACCTTGGAAAAGCATCTCCCCCCCCCCCCGCAGTGCTCCAGCTACACCTCCCGCTGCTCCCCAGGGCTCGGCAGCGCTGGGGGGGGGGGGAAAGAAGGAGGGGGGGCACCTCGCTCCTTCCCTATCAGATAAGGAGAGCAGCACCCAAAATAGCTGGCAGACACCTCCGCCGGGAGACAGCAGCCTAGGGTTAATTCCTCCCATACCTGAGCTGACATTTCAAAGCTATTAAACAATTAATGAGATTCCTCCCGTAACCCTAGAAGTTACGATCGCAGCTCGGCGGCAGCGAGGTTCCCCCCCCCAAAAGGAAGCATTCAGAACGAGGCGAGCTTTATTACGTAAAAACGGTAACTTTTATAAAAAGTTTATAAAGCAAGTACAAGGCATGTTCGCAGAAATTTCACCTTCCTGCACAAAAGGTACAAACGTTATACTCTAGTATAGAGCTCCACAATACACGAGGCCGTGGCCCCAGAGAGTTTGGTTCGTATTCGAGGACCCCCCCCCCCACCTTCCCCAAACCTCCCCCCCCCTCTATCCCCCTATTAAAACGCCTTTAAACAGGGCTCGATCGCTATAATCCAAAAATATACAGACAACCACCGCGTCTTCACCAGTCTATCGGTACAAAGTGTCTCGTTTATAAAAGCGGGCTGAAAAAGTCCTAAAGAAGCCGGGATTTTGGGAACGCCGCTCGAAAACTCGCCGAGGAGGCAGCTCCTGGTCGCGGGGGGCGGGGGGGGGGGACAGATGGGGGGGGCAGCAGCCGCCTCTCCCCTCGCCTGGGGTCTTTTTTTTTTTTTGGGGGGGGGGCGATGCACCTGGGGTCTTTTTTAATTTTCTTTTTTTTTTTCTCCGGGCGATGGATGGAGGAGCCCAAGGGTGCTTGGGTGCAGCCGGGTGGCCCCCCGTGGTGGCCTGGGGGGGGCTCCGGGGGGGGCCGCGGCAGGTCGCAGACAGCCTGGCGCCGCGCAGGAAGCTGCTATTTACCTCCGGCCGATAACGAATCAGGAACCGACACTCGCTGCGTGTTTGCTAATTGGCACTGGGGGGGGGGGAAGAAAGGAAGAAGAGTTAAAAATAAAAATAAAATATAAAATCGGTTTTTTTGGGGGGGTGGGGGCGGGAGGGATGAGGGGCGCGGGGTCAGCGCTAAGCGGGGGGGGGAGTAGGGGTTGGATGGGGGGGGAAGGCGGCGTGGGGCGGGTTTGGGGGATTTGGGGGACGGAGGGGGGATGCTTGGGGGGGGGTTTGGGGGGCTGCCGGGGCGGGAGCGGACACTCACCTGCTGGAGGCGGCGTTAGTGGCACAGCGCGCTCTCGTCTTTGGAGCAGAGCTCGGAGGCCAGCTCGGCCGCCTGCGGAGAGCGGGGACAGGGGGGGGGTCAGGGCCACCGCGGCAGCAGGATGCGTCCCCCCAAAATCCACCCCATCCTCCCTTTAGGACCACCACCTCCCGACCCGTGTAGGACCACCACCCCCACCCCCGACCCTTATGGGACCACCACCACCACCCCAGTGGGACCACCACCACCACCCCAGTGGGACCACCACCACCACCCCAGTGGGACCACCACCACCACCCCAGTGGGACCACCACCACCACCCCAGTGGGACCACCACCACCACCCCAACGGGACCACCACCACCCCCCCTGACCCTTATTGGGACCACCACCACCCCAATGGGACCACCACCACCACCCCAGTGGGACCACCACCACCACCCCAGTGGGACCACCACCACCCCAATCACGCCCCCGGCCCCGCGGAGCCCCCGTACCTTGAGGGACAGCAGGGTGGCCTCCGAGGACGGGTCGCGCCCCTTGGCCTCCTCCTCCAGCACGATCTGCAGGTCGAAGATGTAGTCGATGACGTGCTGGAGGATCTCCACCTGGCTCACCTTGGTGCCCTGCGGGATGCCCGGCACCAGCTCGCGCAGCTTGGAGTAGCAGTCGTTCATGTCGTACAGGAGGCTCATGGGTTCCTCCAGCGCCGGGCTCTTGTTGCTGCTGCCGCGGGCGATGGCCAGGCTCTGCTCCGAGAGGCAGCACACGGCCTCGTAGCAGCTCCTCACGGACCTCACCGGGCTGATGGCTTTCATGCTGGGGCTGGGGATGGGGCTGGGGGGGGGGGGGGGAGGTGAGGGTTTTTTTTTTTTTTTTTTGGTTGTTTTGAGTTTTTTTGGGGGGACGGGAGGCGGCGGGTGTCGAGGCTCTGCTGGGATCTGAGGTGCTGAGGCTGGGGCCTCCGAGCCCTGCGGCCTCCAAGCTCCGGGAGCTTCCCCCTCCGGGACCTTCCCCCTCCGGGACCTCCTCTCCGCTCCCCGGGCCCCCGCTCCCCTCGGACCTCGCTGGCGCACTGGGGCTGGGGCAGCCCCGCACCGCCCCCTTTATAGGGCGCCCCTCGCGGGCCCGCCCCCCGCATGCAAATCGGCCCCGGCTCCCCCCCCAAATTATGCAAACGAACCCGCGGACCCCTCCCGCGCATGCAAACGAGCCCCAAAGGACCGCGCTCCCACCCCAACCCCCCCCCCCCCCCCCCCACAAGTGACCCTTGGTGGCCAGGGTGGCCCCCGTCCCCCTGCGTCCCCCCCCCCACCCCCCCCACTGCCACCCCACAGCATCACCCCAAGGCAAAACCCCAAAACCCCTCCATTTGGGGGGGGGGGTGTCTCCCCCCAGCCCCGTGTGCACCCCCCTGCAGCCCCCTACCCCTTTGCCCCCCCCCCCCCCCCAGATTTGGGGTGGGTGATATTTCCCCCCCCCTTTTTTGCTTTTTGCCGGGCGATCCCGTAGGAAATTAGTGCCGCCCTGTTCCTCAATTCGCTTCTCATATGACCTCCAGACTTTCTGGCGTCGGGAATTATCTTGTGACCAGCAGAAAAAAATTAATTGCGGTAAAGCCGAGGTTACGATGGAGAAACCAGATTTAGGTCAGCCGCCGCGCTCCTGCGAGCGGCCGGGAGAGGGTTTTTTTTTTTTTCGGAGGGGGGAGCGGAGATTTATAGGCACGGGGTGGGGGGGGGTTATTCCAGCACGGCCCCCACCCCACACACACCCAACCCCAAAACGCCGCCGGCTCAAAAAGCCCCAAGCCGTGGGGACAGCGGGGTGGCCGGGCCCCGTGGGGGTCACCGCAGCGGGTGGCGGTGGCACACGGAGGGTCCGTGGGGGGGGGGGGGTGGCCAAGGGCCCGCGACCCCCAGATGGTGAAAGCAAGGGGCGATGCCCCCCCCCCCCCCCCAAAAAAAAAAAATCCTCGCTGGGGTGTTTTGGGGGAATTTCCATCGGTTTCGGTTGCAGGGGGAGCCCGGGGAGGGGGCGTCAAGTTGGGGGGACACCCCGGGACCCCGCTTGCCTGGGGCTCCCAGCTCGTGGGGAGGGGGCGAGGGGGGGGGGACAGAGGCACCTGGAGCAAATTACGCCTGCCCACAGCAGCAATTTATTCCAGATCTGCCCAAATCCCAGCTCGGTGGCGCTGGGTTTTGTTTCCCCCGTTCCGACCCCCCCGGGGGCTGCACAGCGGGGTGAGGGGGGGGGGCAGAAGCCCCCTGCTTCTCCCCCCCAACCCCTCGGAGACCCCCAAAACCCTCAAAGCAGCAGCCAGCCTTTTTTTTTTTTTTTTTTTGCGATTTAAAAACTTTTTTCTTACCCCCCCCCCCCCTTCACCCCCTCCCCATAAATTTCCTGGGAAATCAGCTCCGGGCGTGGAGCGGGCACGGGGGGAACCCAAACCCTCCTCGGTCTGCTCGGGGGCAAGCAGCGAGGAGAAGTGGGGCACCCCCCAAAAGTAAGATTAAATAGGGTAAAAAAAATAAGACTGAATAGGGTAAAATAAAATACGATAAAATAAAATAAAATAAGATAAAATAAGATAAAATCAAAAAGATAAAATAATATGAAATGAAATGAAATAATGAAATGAAATGAAATGAAATGAAATAATGAAATGAAATGAAATGAAATGCAGTAAAATGAAAAAAAAAAGAAAAAAATAAAATGAAAAAAAAATGCAAAAAATGCAAAAAACAAAACGAAAAAAATAAAGTAAACTAAAATAAAATAAAACGGACTAAAATACGGAAAACCACCCTGAAACCAGCTCTCGGAAGCCCCAGCCCGCTTCCCAAGCCCCGCGCGCGCGGGCGGCCGAGGGGGGTCCCCGCGCCGTTCCCATGCCCGCTCCCCGCTCGCCGCCCCCCATTTCCCAGGGGGCTGAAAGGGCTGCGCCGGGGGGCTTTTGTTTGCAGGGGGTTTTGTTGGCGGCCGTTCCCACAGGCCCGGCCGGGGTGGCGGGACCCGCTGCCTTTGCCCAGCTGTGGCCCGGGCCCTCCAGCTGTGTTGATCTAACTCCCGGCCCCAGACAGCCTGGCGCCAGCCCTGTGCACGTCATGCATTCACACAGGGATGCGTGGCCAAGGCAACCTCCCCGCGCCATGGCCACGGCCCCGAGCGCGCGAGCAAGATGGTTGCGCGGGGACGTTTGCCGTCCTCGCTTGCCTGGCGGCTCCCCGGCCAGAGGGGCCACGGGGATTTTTATTTTTGGTTATTTATGATTATTATTTATTATTTTTTTTTTTATCAGGGGGATCCAGCCCGCCGCCGGCGTTGGGGTGTCCTCCGTCGTGTCGGCGGCCGGGGAGGCGGATTTCTTGGCGCAGAGAAAGGGGAAAAGGAGGGAGGGGGGGGGTTAAGGGGAGGCGGGGGGGGGGGGGAGAGAGGAGGGAAAGGGAGCGGGAATGCTCCAGAGTGCAATGATTTCATGTTGAAAAGGGCCCACACTGCGTGTTTTATTAAAAGAAAAAAATGAAAAAATTAAGGGGGGAAAAAAAAAAAAAAGGAAAGGAAAAGAGGAGGAGGCGAGGAGCGGCGGGCGGGAGCGGGGATTTACCCCCTGCGTGCGAACACGGTGCCCTGAAACAGCCCCAAAAAGCCCCCGCGTGTCACCCCCCCCCATCCCGCTCCCACCCCCTGCCCCCCAGCACCCCCTTCCCAGGTCGTTAATCCCCCCTAATTTGCCCCCTAATTTCCCCACACTCGGGGAGTTTCACAAGCAGAGGCCCGCGAGCGTTCGTGCTCCAGACTGACGCTCGCCACCCCCCCGAAAAAAAAAAATATATATAAAAATCCTCCTTTCATTTTTTTTTTTTATCATTATTTTTGGTGTTTTTCTCCCTAAATAAGGCCATACAGGTGGCAGGATGCGGAGCGCACAAAGCGGCGTGGAAACGGCCAGCTCCGGCCCCGCTGCCCCGCTACGGGGACGGCGAGCGGGGCCCCGCCGTTTTGGGGCTCGCCGGCGTTTTTGGGGGAATTTCTCGAGTTCTGGAAGCCGGAGGCTGCCTGGAAGCGCTGGCTCCGGGGAAGCGATTTGGCCGGGAGAGGGGAGGAACGGAGACGTGGCAAGCGCCCAAGTGAGCTACAAAGGGAAGAAGGGCTCTTCCCCAGTGGTCATCTGGATCCACTTTGGGGACAAGGACAGGGGATAAATCCCGGCTCCCTGTGCTCGTCGGGGGCCCTTTGTAAGCGGCCCTGCTCCTCCAGCTGGGGGGCTTGGGGGGGACCCCGCAGCGCTCGATGCGGCCGCATCCGTCCGTCGGGTTTGGGGGATGCTCCGCGCCGACCTGGCACGGCCCCGGCGGGCTGCTGGGGGGCAAATCGGGATGCTTATGGGGCAAAAGGGATCCTGGCGTCCTCAAGCACCCCTAAAAAAATCCCCTTCCCACCTTGTCCCGAGGGCCACAGCCAGCCCGGTGCCACGCTGGGGCCCAAAATGCCCCAACCTGAGCGGGGGCCGAGCATTCCCATGGGGGCTGGGGCTCTGGGATGGGCACCGCTGCCCCGCTCTGGATTTCGGCCGCGTGGAGGTCCCCCCGGCACCCCAAAAAGGGGCCGCGAGCCCCCCCCAGCCCCGTCACTAGGAGACTGGATCCGGCCCAGGGAATGCACAGCCCTCCCCGAGCGCTGTTTGTGCAGGGGATTAGCCCCGGGGACCCCCCCTTTTGCCCCCCCCCCCATGTTGGAGGCAGGCGCTGAGCATCCCCTCCCGTGGCCAGGCACAGCCCGGCCCCTCCGTGCCTCAGTTTCCCCAACCTCCTGCAGAGCAAACCCCACGGGGAGGGGGGGGCTGAGATCCCAAAGGGGCGTGGGGGCAGCTCGTAGAGGCCGTGGGGGTCCCTGGGGCTGGGTGTGGGGGGGTCAGGCTCCCCCAGGGGATTTCGGTGCCCCCCCCGCAGCGGTTGCAGCCTTCCCTCGCGCCTTCCTTGTGGGCAGCCACCGACCCCCGGGGGCTCAGCCCAAAATGCTGGATTTCACCTTTTTGCCCTCATTTCGGGGAGGCTCCGTCCGGAGCAGCGACCTGAGCTGAGCAGCGAGAACGCAAAGGGACCAAACCCCCCTCGTCCAGCCCCAAAACCCCCTTAAGCAGCGTCCCTTTGGGCCGACGGGCTGCTCCCCGTCCCCGTGCCATGCCTCAGTTTCCCCTCTCTGTGCTTTTCCAGCGTGGGGACACCCCATTATTTGGCGGGGGGGGGGTTGCCAAAGCCACCCCCCCGCAGCCAGGTTCCCCTGCGGCACCAGCAGGAAGGATCCGTCCCCGTCCCAATCCAGCTCGAGGGAAACTGAGGCACGGCCCGCGGGGCTGCCGGGCGGGTGGAAACCTCCGGGATGGGGCGGGAGAAGCTCCTCCAGCCCCGATCCCTCAGGAGCCCCGGGAGCACCCGAAATTAGGGGGTTCCTCACCCCCCCCCCAAGGAGAGCCCGACCTGCCTGCCTGCCCCTGCAGGCAGCAACGGGTTGTCATTAGGGACCAGAGTGAACGCGGGGAGGAATTACCTTTGTGCAGAAAGCCGGGGGCAGGGAGAGGAGCGCAGGCTTCCCTCTTGGTGCGGGGGGGGGAAGGCTGCGTGGCCCCAACCAGTCTGCCCAGTAGCCACCAGCTGGGGGGGGGGGGGGGGCGCTCCACGGAGGCTGGGGGCTCCCGCAGCCCTGGAGGGCCTCGGCGGGCGGCGTTGGCTGTTCCCAGCGCCGGGATTCCCCGCAGCTGCTTCCTGCCGCCCTATCTCACGGGCGCATCTGGGGGAGCCGGGAGCGGCCGCCCCCCCCCAGCCGCTTCCTGCTGCCCCCCCCCTCGGCCCCCGGCCGCTGTTCTCACGGCCTCCCCCCAAGGCCGGCCGGAGACCCCTGGGGCCCCGTTTCCCCCCCCCCCCCCAAAAAAATGCCCACCCTGGGCCTGACCCCGTAACTCCCCCCCCCATGTCCCTCTCCCATCCGCATCCCTGGGGTGTTCCAGGCCCCCCCCAGGATGCTCAGAGCATCCCCAGACCGCATCCGCCGCCGCTTGGGGTGCACCCAAAATTTGGCATTGCCCTGCCCCCCCCCCCCATTTCTCATTTCCTTTTCTCCTGCGCATCCACCCCACAAAATTTTGGAGGGGGGGGGGGTGCAGGTGTGAGCAGCGGGGTCGGGCGCAGGTGGAGGGGGGGCCACTGGGTGCCTCGGAGCAGCCCCGGTCCCGCTGCCGCTGGGGGGGGGGGCACGAAGCGCCTCCCGCCTCCCACGATATCCTCCCGGGGCCGGGGGGGGGGCACCCCGAGCGGGCACGGCCTCCCCCACAGCCCCCCCGACCCCAAAAGGCCGAGTGCTCCGGCCCCGAGTGGGGAAACCGAGGCACGGGGCGGGGGAGCAGCCCAGCTGCCCAGCCTGCGTTTTGGGGTCTTGCGGGGGAGTGGGGGCGTTGTTTGCGTCCCCCCCCCCCCCCATCCCTCCGTTTCTCAGCCCCCCAAATTCCACCCCCGGGTCCCGCCGCGCTGCAGGATGTGGCTTTGCCTCGTTCCACCCCCGGAGACCGGTACAACTCATCGCACCCTGCGCCCCCCCACCCCACCCCGCGCTGCCCACCCGAAAATCGCGCATCGCCCCGCGGGGAGAAAAAAAAAAATCCTCTCCCCCCCCCTTCCCGACCCCTTCCGCCGGCCTCAAATCCCCCGGATCCAACCCCAAAACGGGCCGAGCCCCACGGGAAGCCGCGTCCCACGGCACCGCACGGCTGCGGCCCCCCCCCCCCGTCCCCCACGGAAAAACTCGGGGGGAAGGCGCTTTTATCGCGGCCCCGTCGGCCCTAATAGGGCAGCTTTATTTTTAGCGGAGGTGAAAGGCAGCGCCACCGGCGCGAGAGCATTTTTCCACTCGCATCTGCGTTTGTACAATTTGGGTTTCCTGTCGCGGTTTCGGCGCTTTTCGAACCTGCCCGAATTGTTTTTTTGTTTTTTTTTTCTTGCTTTTTTTTTTTTCTTTTTTTCGCAGAGCCCTTCGAGTACCGGCGCGCGTCCCCGCCCCGACCTCCGCGCGCATCCGGCACCCCCAGCCCCGCTTTCTCGGAACGGGGCAGGAGCAGCCCCCCCAGGATCTGGGTGCTGGAGGAGGAACGGGTACGGGGAGGGGACCCCCCCCCCCCATCCCTCCTACAGCCCCCCCCCGGGGGCAGCAGCCAGCTGGCCAAGTGGGGAAACTGAGGCACGAAGGGTTTTGGGGCAACGCGTGGGTTTGGGGACGGGTGGATTGGGGTTTTTGGGGTGGAGGGTGGGGAAGTGATGGGGATAACGGGGGTGAGGCTGTAAGGCACCAGCTGGTTTCCCCCCTCCCGGAGCATGGCCCCCTCCCTGCTTCCTCTGACACAGTTTCCATCCGCCCTGAGCAGGTGCCAGGTGAGGGGCAGGGGCAAGAAGGCCCCCCCCCCACCCCATCCTCTCCTGGAGCTGCATCCCTGTAGGGACCCTCTGGGGGTCCCTTTGTCCCCCCCCCCCAGCATATCCCATACCCCAAACGGCCCCCCCCGCCCCAGCCCCCTCCCCAAAACCCAGCTCGTGCAGCCCCCGAGGGCTGGTTCCTCGTTGGGGCCAGGTGGCGCTGGGACACCCGGTGCCCCCACGCCATGGGGGGGTCCCCTGGGGGACGCGGCTGTCACCGGGTGTCCCCTGGGCAGGCCACCGGCTGGTGGCTTTCACGATGGGGGGGGGGAAGGGAGGCAACCCCCCCATGCCGAGGTGCTGCCCTTTGCTCGCCTGTCCCCCACCCCCTGACTCCGGCAGCTGGGGATTTGTTTAAAAAAACCAACCAAACAAACAAAAAGAAATACACAATAAACCAGAAAAATCCTCAAATTTGGGCAACTTCCCCCAATCCATCGCCCAGCGTGCAAAAAAAAAAAACCCACCACAAGCCGCGGATGCCCACGGGCTTCCTGGTGAGGATGCTGCAGGGCAAGGCTGAAGGCCACTGTCCCCTGCCCTTGTCCCCTGTCCCCTGTCCCTGTCCCCCGTCCCCGTCCCCGTCCCCGTCCCCTCGCGCTCTCCTTTCCCCCCCAAACCGAGCGGTGCCGCAGCTGCGGGCCAGGTGCCGCGGGGCCGGAAGCCGACCTGCCGCCTGCTTTCTCCCCGCTTTTATTTTATTTTTTTCCTCCTCCACTGACCCGGTAACTTCACTTTCTACGCCAGAGGTGACGGCTGTTGTCGTGTGTGTTCCCCCCCCCCCCCCGACCACCCCCCCCCGGCACCGGTTTGGGGACGTCACCGCAGCCGTCCCCGTGCTGGGCTCGGTGCCAGCCCCCGCGGTGTGGGGACACAGAGGGGGGCAGCACCCATGTGTCCGTGTGTCCCTGTGTCCCTGTGTCCGTGTGTCCATGTGACCCTGTATCCGTGTGTCCCTGTGTCCGTGTGTCCCCGTGTCTGTGTGTCCCTGTGTCCGTGTCCCTGTGTCTGTGTGTCCTTGTATCGGTGTCCCTGTGTCCCCGTGTCCCTGTGTCCGTGTGTCCGTGTGTCCCCGTGTCCCCATGTCCGTGTGTCCCCGTGTCCCTGTGTCCCTGTGTCCGTGTGTCCCGGTGTCCATGTGTCCCCGTGTCCCTGTGTCCCCGTGTCCCCGTGTCCCTGTGTCCCTGTGTCCGTGTGTCCCTGTGTCCGACCCCAGCACCCGATTGGGATGCAAACATTTGCCAAGGGGGGGTGTCCCCAGGATGTCCCCAGGCTGAGGGTGGCCGGGGCATTGTGACAGGGGACAGCGGTGGCCCCGAGCCCAGCGGGTGGGTGGCACGTGTCCCCTCGGGTGCCAGCGCTGCCCCGATGGCTCCAGCTGGGGGGGGGGGGGGGGCGACACAGGGGACATGGCAATGTCCCCAAGTTGTCACCTGTAGATTTTGTTCCATTCCGGCCCGTCCTGCGGACACCGAGGTGGCCCCAGCTCGAGCCCCACCGGTGTCCTTGTCACCTGGGGGAGCGGGGGGGGGGCAGAATCAATGCTGCAGGGGGGGGTGCGGGGGGCTGAGGGCCGGGGGGGGCTGGGGGCTGCTCCCCAGGGGAGCACGGAGGTGCTGGGGGGGCTGGCCTGGGGGGGCTCCTGCTGGGCTTTGATTTCAGGGGGGGTGCCGCTGTCCCCGCTCCCAGCTCGTAACTGGGACCAGTTCAGCCCCACGGGGGCTCACCGGGGGCTGCCAACCCGCTGGGTTAAGCCGTGCGCTGCAGCTCCCGGTGCAGAGCCCACCCGTGCCCGGTGTCCCCGCGTGTCACCCGCACGCGCGCCCGCCACCGCCTCCCCCCGGGCCCCCAGGGGCACCGGGCGCGCGTGCCCGACGCGCCCCAGGGCGCGCGCAGCGATGGGGCGCGCACCCGCTGCCCTCTGCCGGGGAACGGCGGGGCTGCAGCCCCCGGAACGGCCCGCGGACACGGCCCCAAAGACCCCACTACCCACGGACACGGCCCCAAGGACCCCACTACCCACGGACACGACCCCCCCCAAGCCCCAGCCCCATGGACAAGACCCCCCCGAGCCCATTACCTACAAACACGCCCCCCACCCCGAGACCTGTGTCCCCATCCCACTGTGTCCCTGTCCCCAGGGGTTCCCCATCCCTGCAGGTCCCCATCCCTCTGCGTCCCCATCCCCGTGTCCCCATCCCTACAGATCCCCCTGTGTCCCTCTCCCCTGAGTCCCCATATCTGTATGTCCCCATTCACCCATGTCACTCTCCCCATGGGTCCCCATCCCGTGTCCCCATTCGTGCAGGTCCCTGTCACCCTGTGTCCCCATACCCATGTCCCCATCCCCATGACCCCATATCCACAGGACCCCATCCCTGCATGTCCCCATCCCTATGTCCCCATCCGTTTCCCCATCCCCATGTCCCCACCCCCATGTCCCCATCCCTGTGTCCCCATCCCCATGTCCCCATCCCCATGACCCCATATCCACAGGACCCCATCCCTGCATGTCCCCATCCCTATGTCCCCATCCCTGTTTCCCCATCCCCATGTCCCCACCCGCATGTCCCCGTCCCTGTGTCCCCACCACACCACAGGCCGGTGCTGTCCCGGCGCTGGGGATGGCTGCTCCGCAAAGGGGGCGATGGGGGGATCTGGGGGGTGCCTGCATTGCAGCCCCCCCCGTCCTGTCCTGTCCCGTCCCATCCCATCCTATCCTATCCTGTCCCTTCTCATCCCGATCCCAATCCCAATCCCAATCCCAATCCCAATCCCAGCCCCACGGCCACTTGCCATGGGTCAGGGAATTGGGGGAGGGGGGGGTCCCTTGGGAGCTGCTGGTCAGGGGCCCGGTGCCGCTGTAGGGCTCGCTATCGGGACAGGGCAGCCCCCTCCCCTGCCCTGCCGTGCCTCTTGTCCCCCCAGCACCAGCACTGGGGACAACCCCCTGCTGTGTCCCCAAGGCCCCCAGCCCCAGCCCTAAAACCCCAAGGAGCTGGGGGGTGGAAAGGGGGGGTCCTGCAGGGCTGGGGGCCCCCAGCTTGAAGAGGACGGAGCCCAGGACCCCCCCACCGCTGCCTGCCCCCAGCCATCGGCCCCACGTTTCGTGGTCACCGCAGGCCTTGATTTAGTGTCACGCAATTCAGGCACGCGGTGAATGCCAAAGAGGGGGGCTGGCCAGGGCTCCCCCCCTCCCCCCCAGGAGGGCGTTTTGGAGGAAGCGAGAAGCCGAACCCCGCTAACGAGGCAGAGCACTAACGAGATGAAGGCCCCCGAAGGGACCCGGCGCCCACCCTCCGCTCCCTCTGAGGATGCTTTTTGCTGCCTGCCTTGCGCGGGGTGCGAGGACTTCGGCTTCTCCCAGCATCCCCGCGTGGCGGTGCCCAAGGTTTGCTGCTCCCCATGCCTCCACCGGACCCCCCCAGCTCTGCTTTCGCTGGGGCCGATGCACAGGGAAGTGGCCCCCGAGCACAGCTCCCCACACGTGTGGGGCGGTGCACAGCCCTGTGGGGTGGTGCACAGCTGTGTAGGGCGGTGCACAGCTCTGTGGGGTGGTGCACAGCTCTGCAGAGTGGTGCACAGCAATGCACAACCGTGCAGAGATGTGCACAGCCATGTAGGGTGGTGCGCAGCCCCACACAGCAGTGCACAACCACTCAGAGTGATGCACGACCATGCACAACCACATACAATAGTGCGGGGCAGTGCGCAGCTCCATACAGCAGGGCAAAACCGACTGAGCACAGCGGTGCTGAGCAATGCACAACCATGCAGAGAGGTGCACAGCAGTGCACAAGCACACGCAGCAACGCAAAACCACGCGCAGCAGCGCCAAGCAATGCATGGCCATGCACAGCAATGCACCATCCTGCACGGCGGTGCTGAGCAATGCCCACAGCAATGCACGACCACGCACAGCAATGTACCATCCTGCACGGCGGTGCCGAGCAATGCACGACCACGTGCAGCAGTGCCGAGCAATGCCCACAGCAATGCACGACCACGCACAGCAATGCACAACCGCGCACAGCGGTGCTGAGCAGCGCACGGCCACGCGCAGCAGTGCACGGGAGCCCTCGCGTGGCAATCCCGGATCCTCTCCGCTCCCAGCACCCGGCCGGGCACTGCACCGGGGGGCCAGGTCCTGCACAGTGGTGCCGCTGCATCCTCCCCACGCTGCTGGGTGCGCCCACCCCAAGGCTCTCTGCATTCGCGCTGCAAGCCCTTAGGGCGGATGTTTCCCCCCTGCAGCAGAGCCGAGCCCCTTCCTCGGGGCAGTTTGGACCCCCCCGGCCCTGCCCCGACGTGCAGAGGCGTTGCACGGTTATTTACGCGATGGTTTACGCAGCGCTCAGCACCCGTGGTTTTTCTTTCAAGGCCCGGATCAGCCCTTTGCTCTGCGGCCCCCCAGCTCCCTGCCCTGCTGGGGGGGCCGCGGGGAATTCGCCTCCCCCCAGGGAGAGCAGCACAGCCACGGGGGCAAACCAGGGCACAGGGGCTTCCCCCACACAGCCTATGGGGGATGTGCAAATATTTCGTCTTTGGAAAGAAATGGGAGCAGTAAAATTGCCTTTTTTTTTTTTCTCTTACCTGTGCCACACTCATGAGGAGCAGTTTTTGCTGGTGTGGTCTCCAGTTATAACAGCAAAAGGGACTTTTTTTTTCCAGTATCCCAAAGTCTGCTGTGCACAGACACCTCCTCGAGGCAGCCAAACCTTCAGCAGCATCCCCCAAATTAAGGCACGTTAATGCCTTTTTCCCACATCTCAGCCACCTCTTTCCCTAAATCTCTGGGACATCCACCTGGCTCCTTCCTGGTTACAAACACTCCTCGTGTTGGACCCAATTTCGGTGCCATCCTTTCGGTTTCCCTCCCACAAACCCGCAGGTCTCCCCGACAGCAGAGCACGGCCGGGCATTACGCACAAAATGACCCATTTTTGGCCAAACTCGAGGAAAGAGCCCCAAAGCAGCACAAATACCTGCACGGGGCCTTGCTGCAGGGTCAGTAAGGTGTTTGGGCAGGTAGTTTTTTCTTAAGTAATTGCAGACAGGGAAGGTTTTACACCAGCTTTAAGGCACATGGGGACACCACCAGGGATTCTGCACCTTCAGCCAGCTCGGGGAGGCAAAGCAAGCAAAGAACCACGGAGACTGAAATTCCTCTGGAGGGAAGGCACAAGGAAACCCCCAAAAGGCGGACGGCCACGGCACCGCTGGCTCTGGGCAATAAGAGCAGAAAAGAGGAAAGGGACAGGGCTCTGGGGAGCCAGATTTAGTCCAAAGCAAGAATATATCCCAAAAAATTAACCCAAAAAACCCTGATGCTCGTCCGTGAGCACAGCCGGGGTTGGAGCAGGGGTGCCAGGAGGAGCAGCGTAGGCAGGCAGCCAGCTCCAGCTGCTCCCCGACCGCTGCTCTTCAGGGCAGCGCGCCTTCCCCCGAGACAGCCCGTTAACCCCTGACAATTAACGCACTGTTACCGGCCCGGGCAGCAGATGTGGCTGTGCCTTTTATTCCTCCCAGCTGGCAGAAGAAGAAAATGGGGATTTTCGATTTCCTGACCTCGAGCTCTGTTCCGCAGGGAGAGGGGAGCGGGTGGCTGCACGGCGCGTAGCTGGAAGGAGCGGGGTGATCCCCAGCCTACCCCTGGAACGGGAACAAATCCCAGTAGTAAGGCACGGCTCACACTGGGGAGGGCAGGCAGCAAGTACAATCCCAAGAAAAGGCAGCCCCAGACCCAAACATCCTCCTGCCCAGGAGGGAGCAGGGCTTGGGAAGCGATCCCCGTGTGCGGGGAGCAAGGTGGAGACCCCGCGCCCACCGGGCTCAGCACCACAAGCTGTCAGGGAACGATGCAGCAGCAAACCCCGAGTTGCAGAGCAGAAGAGGGGGGAAAAAATCAGAGGTGGGAGCGCCAAAGTGAGCAGCAGACACCAGTGATGCTCAACAGGATCTCACGTTTATTATTGAGAAGTGATTAATGGTGAAAAGAAAGGCAACGCCCATTCCTCATTGGCTTAACAAGAAACTGAAGAAACATATTCACTACACATTTTACAATATTTCTTTTTTTTTTTTTGTCCAAACTTCACTTTCCTGTAAATAAAACAAGTTTTTTTTTGCCGCTGTTCTCAGCTTTCAAATCAAATTAACCCAGACTTAATCTGTAATCCGTATAATGCACAAGAACAGAACATCTCTTAGGACTCCTAGTACTTGACTTTCGAGTAACAAAGGGTCAGCGAAAAATGAACCACCTTTAAGACACAACCTCGTGGACAATTTCTGCTCAATTCTTCTTAGGCCAAAACCCCAACTTCCTCGTCGGATCCCTCCTCTTCCAGGCCAGGGGCAGGGGCAGGGGAGAAAAGAAAAAAGTTACTCCACTTTCTGCGGTGGATGTCACAACTCGGTGTTCCAAGTGCAAATGTCAAAACCAGGGGAAGGAGGCGCGAGGGGGTGGAAGGAAGGGAAGCAGCGGGGTTTAAAAATTAGAGAAAAAAAGGCATATGCCACTTACGGACTTGAAAAATCCGAAAAAACATAGTAAAAAGACAAAAAACAAAGCGTATGCTCCAAAATCACAACCAAAGCCAAAAGAAAGGGAACAGTTTTTTTTACCTATGCTCTACCTAGAAGGGATTTTTTTTGTTGTTTTTTTATTATTATTATTTTTTTTTAAGTCCTATGTCTTGTGAAATTCCAATACTTTTTTTTTTTTTAAACTGCAAGTTTGTAAGAGTCACTTTGAAGTCAATGAAATTAAGAAAAAAAAAAAAGAAGTCCTAATTCTCTCTGGGATGTTTTTGCTCTTTCCTTCTCTCTCCGAGAGATAGCCGGGATGCAACCTCTGCTGCAGTCTCTGGGGGAGGAACGGTCTTTTACTTGACACGGCCTTGGCGTTCCTGCAAAAGCAAAGAAAAAAAAAAAGAAAGAAAGAGACTGTGTTAGCTGAGCAGCTCTTACAAAACCACCAGGGCCAAGTGAGAAAGCAGTTTGAGTCACTGGTTTCACACATCAGCATTTCAACACACGGCAGGGACGCGGCGGTCGCTGGCAGGAGGCGCGCGGGGGCTCGGGGCCACCAGCTCATCGCCTGCCCCCCCTGCAGGGATCCTCCTGGCAGCATCCTCCAGACAGCAGAACTCCGGGACCCCCCCGCGACGGGCTTCTCTCCACGTTCAGCTGAGGAACGAGGGAATTAAGAAGCGACGGACGAACCAAGGAAGGACTGGCGAAGGAGGGAGCAGGTCGGTCGAGGCGACTGCTGGAGTCGCGGCTGCCACCGGTGAGGGCTGGGAGAGGGGTGACAGAAAGCTCCCGGCCTCCCGGGCGCTGCAGGACACCGAGCAAGGAGCCGGCGCCGAGGCGAAGCCCAGCGCCACGCTGCAGGGGAGCAGCTTTTGGGGGGCCTGGAGCGCTGCCTTTGCCCGGTTCCCCCGGTGTTTCGCGGGCTGGAGGCTCTCCCACCGCCTGCATCTCTCCTCCAGCACCAGACGCACAGACACAAACCCCATCCGAACACCCGCACCGTGCCAAAGGGGTAGCACGGCACCGAATACACCAGACACCGAGGCCACCGCGTCACCTGCTGGGCAGGACGCCCCGTGTCACCGTCTCTGCTGGGTTAGAGCCGAGCCAAACCCAGCAGCTTCGCGCACAAGCGGCTCCGGACTATCCCAAGGGATTAAGAGGTGCCGCCCAGCCCACCTTCAAAGCGTTGTTCCCAGACACCACCTCCAAAAGAAAACCCGTCAGCAGCTCGAGGAGCCTCCCGGGTGCTCCTCCCCGCCCCTCAGCTGCACCTCCTCCAAGCGCAGCCCCTTGCGGGAAGGGCACCCGAGCACCTTGGCTCTGGCTCCGGCGCTCAGCGAGCTCCTCCCGCCCAAACCAGTCCCCACCCGAGGGATGCCAAGCCCGTCCCTGCCACCTCGAACACCTCCAGGATGTGCCTGCTGGCCGAACAAGGCGATTTGATTTGGGCATCCCTCGGCGTGAGCCTGCCTCGCTCAGAGAGGAGGGAGCTCGGTGACCGGGGTGCCCCGCTCACCTCCCTGGGCAGCACCCAGCTCTCGGTGGAAGCAGGCGGGTTGCTGGAAGGAATCGTGGCTCTGCTGAATCCGGTGAGAGCTCGGCTGCTGGGAGCTTCGATCCTGGGCGGCCACCCGTCACTGGAAACCTTCCCCCCAGAAGGGAGCCCCGCGTCCAGCTTGAAGCAATACCTCGCGCCAGGAGCTGGCAGCGCCCAAGGAGGCTCCAGCTGCAGCTCCTCTGCGTGGGCTGATGGGTGCTGGGGCTGCTCTGCGTCCCGCTGCCCTCCCTGAGCACAGGGAAAGCCAGCCCACCGCAACACCATGCACAGAAGACCTGCCAGAGAGAGGGGCTAGACTCCAGCACACGCTCTCCAAGAATATTTGCACCGCCCAAGTCAACTTCACTCTGTTCTGCTCTGGCACGGCTGCCCGAACCTCCTGCAGGCGCCACGTGCTGCTGACAAACGCCGGCACCCAACAGCAAAAATAAAAGTACCGCGGCGGTGAGCAGAACCGGTCCCGATCATGAAGGAGGACGGCTCTGTTTGTGGCTTTCCCCGCGGTGCTCGGAGGCGCCAGCCCTGCTCCGTCCCTACCGCGCTAAGAGGACGGGCGGCGGCGTGACGCACACCTTCGGAAGGAGCCGCAGCTGCTGGAGCCAACGCCGCCGGCCTCCCGAAGGAGGAGCGGGTGAAGTTGGTGGCCAGCCCTGAGGCCAGGGCACGCCGACAGTGTGGGGCAGCTCTCAAATAAACGGCTCCTAAAAGCCCGACTTCTCAACGGCAGAGGACAGCCCCTTGGAAAGGGCTCAGCCAGAGGTCCCCGTGCCTCCAGGCTGGAGCAGGGAGCGGGGACGTGCCCGAGCACCTTCGTTTCGGGGCGGATTACAGCACGGTTCTTCCTCAGCCCGGTGTTCCATTTCGAAGCCTCCTGCTGCTCAACACCCGCCCGGCGCCGTGCAGAACCACCACCTCCTACCACCACCTCCTCCTACCTCCGCCTCCGGCAGCACCCGGAGCCCTGTGCCGCAGACACACCACCGGGACGGGTACCGCAGGGCAGCAGCGTTGCAGATCCAACGCCGAGGGCACGGTGCCGGCAGGGACGCCCAGCAGGAGGCACTGCAGGCAGCAGCCACGCGTGCAGGGCTCTGAGCTCGTAGGACATCCACGGAGGGCAGAGATCCCCCCGAAAGCTTCGTGTTCTCTCCGGCTGCCTTTTGGCAGAGCTGGGCTGTCACCTCGCTGCTTTAAACAGGAGGAGCAGGGGAAAGACACCAGCACGGGCAGACTCCTGCCTCCCTCCAGCCGACCCCTCGGCGACCAGAGTGCAAAAGGGATCGGGGATGAGTGGGAAGCAGCTGCCGTGGCTCACGCCGGGCGCTGACACCCACACAGCACCGCGGGGCTCGCAGGCACCGAGCTCTGGTTAAGCAGAAGCCCTCCGGCATCGCCCTGCTTAACCCACTTGGGGCGCATGGCAAAGTCCCCGGAGGCACGCAGCGATGCCACCGGCCGAAGGAGCGAGTGGCGCAGGCTGAGGACAGATCCCAGCCAGCCCCGCTGCAGGAAGCCAGCACCAACAGAAGGCTCAGGAGCCTGCGCCCAGAGCTGATAGCACCCAAACCCGGCATGCAAACGCCGGCCCCCAGAGACCCACGCAGCTCCCCCCGAGCTCCTGCACCTTGCCCAACGTCTCCAGCAGCCCACGCCTCTCGCTGCAGTGGCACAGAGTTTGGGTTTCCCAGCTCTCCTCTCGCACCCTGGACGCGATCCCGGCGAGGTAACGTGACGCCGAGCGCGATTTCCAGGGGCCTGTCCCCGAGGCAGGCTGCTGGCTTGGCTCGGACGCGAGGACTCACAGCTCTCTGCTGCCTCACACCTGCCCCACACCTGCCCAGCGCAGCCGTCCTGGCATGGTCGGCCCAAGGCATGGCCGCAGACAGCACAGCCACGGATGAGGCTTCGCTTGTTGGCCTTATCCGCTCCGCAAACAGCCTCCGGTCCTGATTTACAAACCAAACGTGAGGTTTTCCTGCTGTGGGCGTTAAAAGCCGTCCCCCACGGAAGGGGCTAACATCAGGGACACCGCTCAGCTTCCAGAAGGCTGCACCTACCTCCTGGTCACCCAGGGGCTCACCACCAGGAGAGACAAGGCGAGGTCTGCAAATAAAAGCAATTCCTTGCCAGAGCAGGCGACGACCTCCTGCTTTGCAGCTAAGAACCCACAAGAAACCTACGGGAGCAAAACCCAGCGTCCACACAACCCCTAAAAGAAGGGAACCGGCATCGCTGGGAACGCACGAGCCGAGCAGGGACACCAACTGCGCCCAGACCCTGCGGGGTCTCCTCTCCTACCTACAGGCGCCGCTGCTCCCCAGGATCTTTCCAGGCCTCTTTACACCTGATGCAACCGACTGCAGAGGAGCAGAGGACGAGGCTCTCCTTGCTGAAAGGACAGCAGGGGTGAGCGGGCTCCCGCTGGCTTCAGGGCGCAGGCGGCAGCCGCGCAGATCCCGTCGAGGCGCTGGGAAGGACAGAAATCTGCCTCGTGCTCTTCCAGGGCACCCTCACCGCTCCCCGTCAGTACCGGCGTGGGGAGCCTGCCACCTTTCTCTGCGGCCGGCTGCTTTGGGCACACCAGCGCTTCTCGCGTGCAGCTCCAGTTTCCCCACCGGGGCTCAGGGAGCTCGGCTCTGACCTATCTGCCACGCAGAAACCCTGCGGAGCGGGGAAGTAATGGCACAGACGGAAGGAACGGGAACGGGTAACGTCAAAGTTCACGCAAACGGCGTCCCACAGCGCTCACAGAGGCTCAGCGAGCTCTGCGCCAAAGCTCCCATCCACACCAGCCACAATAAGGTGATTTTTGTTGTTTTTTTTTTTTTAAAACAAACTCGTGTTCCTCCTCATTTGGGTTCACATGAAGCGTTTCATGACTTCAGCTCCTCTACAACCACAGCTCACACAACGAGGATCAGCACCAGAAAACGAGTGCCCCGTGCCCCTTCAGAAGGGGCAGGACTCCCACCCGGACGGTTCAAACCCTTCGCTAACTCACTTCTTCTACCCTCTGTCACACCGTGCGAGCGTCACGGTAAGGACTGAATAACCTCGTGCAGAGAACCTGGGGAGCTTCGCTGAAATCTGTGGTTCAAAATAGTCCTGAAAAAAAAATAGGGGAGGGAGCGAATAATGAAGCGACCAAGTTTACTGCTGATGCTGTTCCATCCCGGGTAATAAAAACAGCAGCCAAGTGCAAAGAACTGGAGGGCCTCGTGACAAAAACCAGCCGAAAGCCGCAGTGAATTCGGTCTGCGTGGCTGAGGTAACCCGAATGACGCACGTGGGAACAAACACTGCCCTAACCCCACAGCCACGGGCTGCAAGCTGGCCACTAACAATCAGAAGCAAGGTTTGATCCCTAACGCTAGGGAGACACCCACAATCAGAGCAAACGTGGTTCAAACAGACCTTATCGCCGTGCCTCGCCACGAGCCGAGCTGCACCTCGGTCCAGAGCAGCGCCTGCTCCTCTCCACCTCCGCGGGAGAGCTGGAAAAGGGTTCGACAAGGGCAGCAGGGACGAGCAGAAGGGCAGGAGAGTTTCTACCTGCAGAGCCACCGGGCTGCAGCTCCCGCTCCTGGAGAAGGGAAGGCCGAATGGGGATGTGAGAGCAGAGCTGAGATCTGCTTTCAGCGTCTCCTCCGGCACGAGGACGAGGCGCTATCACGGGAGGCCAGCACGTGGCCGATTCAAAGCAAAGCAAGAGGACGCGCTTCTTCCCAGAGCACCATTACGCTGAAGAACTTGCTGCCGCAGCATCCTGAGGATGCTCAAAGGCGGCGTCGGAGCACGGGACAAGAAAAGCCACTAGCAGTTAGAGACGGGGATACAAACCCTGGGCCCAGTAACTCCTGAGGTACAAGCTGCTAAAGGCAAGGGGAGCCTTCAGAGACGGCTAAACACGTGCTTGCGCTGTCCTAACAGCCATTTGCTCCCGACCACGTCACCGTTAGCTGCCCGCAGAGCTCACTACCTGGAAAAAGAGCAAGAAGGCTCGAGGAACGCCTCCGCACATCCAGCAGAGCTGCAGGTCAGCCACCTTGCACGCCCCGATGAAGACGCTCGCTTCCTCACGTGCCAAGCGATGAAGGCTACAGACACACGCACGGACGAGCCACCTACAGCCTTCTCTGCGTCTTCGTCTCATCGCTGTTTGAAGGGGAGCACGCAGCACCACTCACCGGAGCGGTTTGAGACTTCAACTGTTGGTATTTTCCGTTTTTTTTCCTTAAACTCACCAGGAGCACAGCATTCGCATCCGCTGAACGCAAACTCTGGCTGGCTTACAGCAGCCTGAAGGTTGAGCGATGGTCGGGACTTCGCGGTATCTTCATTATCATCACGCAATTAGAAGTTCTCTGAAGGTTTTACAGGAGGTGACATCGAATCACAAGTAACAGAGCTGGGAGAACAGAACCTTCCCTGTGCGTACCGATGCACGTGGAACAGGAAAAAAT
Organism: Anser anser; assembly: GCF_964211835.1. Lineage (NCBI taxonomy): Eukaryota > Metazoa > Chordata > Aves > Anseriformes > Anatidae > Anser > Anser anser. The sequence goes on along the minus strand of NC_139745.1, from coordinate 3,502,486 downwards.
CCCACTGTTTTAGTTTCAAGACGAGAAATGAGACAAAGCTGCAGTTAGATCTTGTCTCAAGTCTTCCCAGCCAATATTGCATTGTAAGAAACAACTCTGCTGTTAACCACAGGGAAAAAACCCTCAGCATTGTCCTTTTAATAAAACAACTCCAGTGGTATGGAACCAGAAACAGGCTCCATTTCCAAGCTCTTCCTAGAGAACGGCTCGCAAAACCCCAGTGCTTTCCTAAGAGCTGCTCAGAGGGCCGATCACAGGACGTATGCGCCCATTAAGCAGCTCGTCGCTGGAAGGAGCTCCAAGGGGCTCTGTCCCAGCCGGGTAAGGACAGAGGTTATCCCACAGAGGTTATCCCAGAGGTAACAGCAGCCCTCCTGAGCAGAGGCTGCCTCGGACAACTCTGCCATAGCACGAGCAGGGCGGCGCTGGTTCACTCGGCACGCACCACGAAGGAATCGGTTTAGGAGCCCGTAAAGCCCCAGGACAGCCCAGCCACTACCAGGTACAAACGGGAATGTACAGGAAAATAAGAGGGCTCAAATAATTGCATCTCAAACGGTCACACGGCACCAAACACGGTGCCTTCCAGCTGAGCACCGGTCACGTAACGCAAAAGAGAAGTGACTCCTTGCAGGCAGAAGTGCTGCAGCATTACAATTTTCCCACTAACTTTGTGCACGAAGCTGCTCTTGATGTCCTGCGCTGCCACAAGGAGTCTCCCAGGATCCTGGTCAGCTTTAGGTGATGTCTTGTGACCTTGCACCTCTACACCAGGCAGAAAGCCCAGGCAGCAGAGCAGAGCCATGCCCAGCGCACGGGGCTGTCATTAAACGAGAGCTGATGAGCGCTCGGCTTCAAACTGAGCTGCTTTTAGGGAAAAGCAGCCCTTAATAAAATAACCTGAACCACAAGGCCTGTGTCAGAGGCTGTTGACCTCGGTGCCAGCACCTTACTCACAGCACTTGAAGAAAGCCACCAGCAGCGACGTCTCGCACGCTCCCTCCTCATAGCTCCCAGGGAATTCGCCAGCCACGCGCAGCCCGGCTCAGTCGCTGAAGGAGGAGCGAAGTCTTTTTTCCTCAAGCCCTCCTCTTGAAATCATCGCGTTCCTGACGGAGGCACTTCACACCTTGGTAGGAGGATCAGGTCGGGGCATCCTGCAGCTCGGAGCCAGGCGAAGCAGCCTGGAGCAGGGGGACGGCAAGGAGCGAGCAGCCCTGCCCACAGCACGCAGGCTCCGAGCGGACTCGGAGAGGACTCCAAGGGGAGGCCGCGGCCGTCAGAGGCCAGCACCATCCATCCCGTGGCCCGCTGACCTGGAGACGGAAGGCTCTCAATCCGATTACCGGCCCTCGACGGCTCCTCTCCCCGCCTTCAGAAGCGACAAGCCGACTCTCTGCTGCCTCAGAGCGCCAACGCGACGTTAACGGAGTCGGGTGCTGGATCAGGCTCGCTCTTTTCCCCCCCTTGCTGCAGGGAAATGGCTCCCGGCTGCTCCTGGTTCAGGGCCGAGGGAGAAGCGCCCCGAACCCCAGCGGGGAGCAGAGCAGCGGGGAGAGCTGAGCCTTCCCCTCCCGTTTTCTACCGCCTCTAAGCAAAGCTAACGCATAACCGAGCTATGGGAGAACGCCGCTGAGTGCTCCATAGTGCTGCCGACAGGTATTTAAGCACAAAGCACTGCTTGCGTCAAACAGGGAGTAACAAACTGCTAGGATAAGCAGCACGGGTTACGTTCGCTCCGTTACTGAGCACGACAAACACGAGCACGGACACACACGTACAGGGCTGGGAAGGCTGGGACTAAGCCAGGAGAAACAAGGCGCGTTACCGAGCAGCGAAGGGCGCTCGCTGCCTGTCCCGGTACGTACAGCAGCTAAAAACCCTTCACTGGGGTCAGGATTTGGAGCAGAAAGAGCAAACGGCCTGGGGATCACTGGGTAAGAGGGACCAGGCGAGTGCAAGCAGCGTCCCCTTGCCGTCACAGCTGGCTGTGCCTGCACGGGCAGCGTCCACGAACCGAATCTTTGCTTCCCCTGCAGTCAGAAACGCTCTCCTGGGGAGACGGCAAAGCCCAACGCAAGCACAGCGTCGGCCAAGGGCCACCAGCAGGAGAAAAGCACAGGCCCACGCTACAGAAAACACGCCCGCTCCTCCCTGCCCTCAGAGGCTACAAATGAAGAATTTAAGAGCTTTGCAGGAGACAGCAGGAAGCGTTCCCTCCTTACGAGGGCTGGGAAGCAGCGGGCTCGCGTCAGGCAGGCTCGCACAGCGCCACTTAGGTTCCCTAACACCGTAACCGGTACGGGGGGCAGCGCCACGTGCCACAATTAAAACTCCTTCAGCCAGCAGTGCCGGGTGCCGTGCAAAACGCAGCACGTTTGGGGGAGCAACGCCCCCCCCTGCCAACCAGAGCTTTCTGTTTCGAGGGGCGCAACCTCGGCGAGGAAGCCGAGCCCGCACCGCTCGCCCCGACTCGACGCCAACCAGCCAAGGGCAGCCGGCCACCCCGGCACAGGGAGGGACAGGACGTTCTTCATGCAATTTCCTTCCCCAAATCCCTGAAAACCTGCAAGGGAAGTCCCCCAGCACCCCCCCCCCCTCCGGTCCCGGCGATGGGACGAAAGCCCCGTGCTCGACGCCCCTGGGAGCGTGCCCCCGCGGGTTCCCAGCGGACACAGGGTGCTCCCCTGCAGTGCCGCGGCACGTCCAGCACGGCCTGAAACCTCCACGCTGCAATGCTCCCAGAAATACCCGGGAGCTCCCAGGGCTACGGAATAACGTTTTCTGGCTGCTCGTTTCCCACGGGTAAAGCAACCCTTCCCGGGAGGGAGCTGCTGACGCCCCCTGCCACGAAGGCTGCCGGCTTTCCAGGAGTCCTGCGCTGCCCCAGCCAGGGTCACACCGGCAGTCGGCTCCATCCGTCTGGGCACCAACACCCGAACCCTTTAAAAACCGGGTTTAGCAGAGCCAAGCGAGACGCTCGGAAGAGATCCGAGGGCAGAGGCGAGGACAAGAGCACGACTTCAGCGTCTCCGCCACCGCTGAGCCTCCCCTCGCCGGCCGGAGGGAACAGCACCAACCCCGAGAGATATTTTTCGTATGACTTCTTGGGACTATTTCGGGGAATTCTAGAGCAGTGACTCCAGCAGGGAGATGTAGAAAAGGATACTGGAGAGTTCCCAGGCTTGCACAAGAGCTCGCCCATCTGCTCGGGTAGCCAGCGGGAATCCGACAGCAAGGCAAAGGTTTCGGCAAGCTGGAAGCCGAGCGCGACAAGCGCAGCTCGCTCCGAGCTCAACCCGAGCCAAAACGCGGAGACATTTCAGCTCCGAGGAAGAGGAATGCAGAACGTTACCCTATCGCCGCCACCCGAAGGCCGCTGGTGGAGACAAAGAGCCTCTCGCAGCGGGATTTCCCCGACACAAAAGCAGCCTGACAGACCGCAGGCAGGGAGGCAGCGCCGCAGCCAGGAGCAGTTTTTAACTTTCCACCGCCCCGGCTCCGCTCTCTGATCACTTTTTTTTTCCAGGTGACTCGCTGAGGTGTCCCGAGGCAGCCATAGCGTGGTGCTGGGGTTTTTTCTGGTTCTTTTTTCTTTTTTATTTTTTGGCCAACCGCAGTCGCGGGGTGCCCGTCAGCGCCCACCCCGCAAAACCCCGCAGCTGCTCCCCGGCGAGGGCACACACCAGCGGTCACTGGAACCCCAACCGTCCCCGGGGCCGCGTCACGGAGCCCTCCGAGAGGTCAAAGTGCTGCAGGACAGACCCAAAACGCTGCAAGACAGACCCAGTCACTTCCTCCGCGCCGGATGTCACAGGGCAGAGGCCCTCCGCGTGCAGCGGGGTGAGTCAGCGGCAGAAAGTCAACGGCAACTTCGCGAACCCCTCCTCGCCTGCCGATCCCGGGGAGGGGTGACTAAGTTCCCTCCGAAGGAATGAAGCATTTCCGAATCGGCCGCTTCTGCACCGGAGCCCCGCATCAAATCAGCTCCAGCAGCGCCGGGAAGGAGGCGCCCAACGCCCGCCAGCTGCTGCGGCCGCTTTGACCCCAATACGCGGGAGCATCCCCAAAAAAAAAACACAACCCAAGGATTGCTGGGGAGTGGGCTTCAAGGTAGAGCTGAAGAGACGGGCAGAGATGTTTTGCATTGTAAAGAAAACTGCCAAGTCACTATTTTTAATATCTTACTCATTTTCAAGCCATTATAAGCTAGCAAACAGCACACCACGTGCCCGGCCCCCTTCCCACCGTTCTCTTCCTTCTTTCCACCCCCTCGGATCTCCCCAGGACAATTTTCTTTCCGTCCCTGCCCCCCCGGTGCCTCCTGGGCCCTTCCCCTGCCGGCTCCCCCCCGTGCCACGGCCCTGCTGCTGTCTCACAGCACACCATCAGATGCCAGGCATGTGAGGACCCCACCTCCTACAGCGCCCCGCGCAGCCCACGTTTCCCACCGCGTTCCCAAGCTCAGCCGATAAAGGAGAAAAAGGCTGGGGAGCAGGCGAACACTGCGCGGCTGCGAGGTCACGCAACGCATCCAGGCTCTCACAGAGAGCAAGCTCTGGTGTAAAATTAAGAAATCCTTCTCTCCCCGTGCCCTGCAACTTGCTCCTCCCCTACAGATTTCCTTCGGGCACCGTAAATGCTTGAGGCTCCAAGACGCGACCACCTCCGGTGACGCTGCCTACGGGGATGACGCTCCGAGTAAAAAACAACAACAAATTCAGACGTGTTCGCCGCCGGGGCGAGCAGTGGCAGCTCCTGCCTCAGTTCTCCAGCCGCCGGTGGAAGATTTCCCCCCCCACTGAAGGAACAGAGCCCACCAGAGGGCTTGGCAGCCCCCCGCGAGCTGTGCCGGTGCTCGTTTTTAATTACCGCTGCGATCAAATCCCAGCAGATCCCCGCCGCAGAGCGGCTCAGCCGCAGGTGAACCTAACCCGAGCGCACCCAGGCTCACCGCTCACTGAATTTCCTCCCAGCTCCAGAGTTTGGGACCGGTTTTCGGCCCTCCCGGTGAACAAACAGGGGGTGACAGCAGGCCCCGAGGCGGCGGACCCACGCGGCAGGGCACGGCCACGCGCCGTGCCGGCGCCAGCCGACCGGCTTCAGATCCTACCCCTCGCTGCCAAAGGAACAGAACGACCTGCGCCGCGTCCACGGGAGAGGACGAGCGCTCCCGGACCTAAATCGCTGCGGGGGAGATTTAGGTCGGGCATTAGACAAAGCCTTCTGCCGGGAAGGATAATTAAGCGCAGGCCTGGATTGCCCGGGGAGGGCCAGGAACTGCTGCAAGCGGAGGTTTTGCGAGCGGTGGGAAACATCTGCCACACGCCAACCCCACGGCGGGCAGGGGGTGGGTCAGGCGGGCCGCCAAAGCCCCGGCTCCGCAGCCCAGCCGCCCCCCAAAGCCCCCCCGACCTCTTACTTTGTGCCATCCTGACCCGGGAGCTGACCGCAGCGTGAAAATGGGTTTTGTGGGGAACGCGGTGCCGGGGCAAGTCCGAGATCTGCAGCAACCGAAGGGCAGGCGGCCACGAGCAGGGCCGGCACGAGGTTCCTCACCCCGCTCCGCCAGGTGGCACCCAGATCTGGCAGCACCCGCCCGCACCCCGCTGGCACCCATTTGGCCAGCAGATTCGCTCCCGTTTGGGCAGCAGGTTGCCTGTGCGAGCACGCAGCCAGCCAAAAAGCCCCCCCAAAAAGCCCCCCCGATGCCCAAACTCGCCCACGAGCCCGTGCCTCCCGCCCCACAGGACCCCACCAGACAGAGTTACCTTTTTGACATTTTCCTCCTCCTCCTGGCGTTTCTCATAGTGTGAGAAGTCATCGAAGATGGAGGTGGTGTGCTTGTAGGTGGCAATGATTTTCAACACCTGCTTAGCCTTTTCCAGAGGCACCTCCTGAGTGTCCCTGGAGTTGGTCACTGGTTTATTCTCGTTGTTCTCTAGGCGGATGTGCCGCAGCTGGCTGTTGGGAACGTCCTTCACAAAAATCCACCTGACATCAAAACGTCCCTTCCACTTGTCCTGGGACCACACACCCGCACACGTGTTGTAGTCCACAGCAGATTTCATCTCTGCTACTCCGCAGAAGTGACCGCTCCCGTTGACGCTGAACAGTAAGTAAACGGGGCCCTTCCCGTTCATGGAGCGGTAGGCGGCATCCAGTCTCTTGTTGCCGTGCTCCGTGCTGCACCAGATGTTGTACTTGATGGACCGGTGGATATCGTCCTCGGAGTAACTCTTAATGATGAACACCCGCCCGTGCTTGGGGTTCCAGTCGAAATCCTTGGGGTTGTAGTTGTTGATGGACCTCAGCTTCTCCAGGACCGGGTGAGGCTCCGACGGAGCGGAACCGGAGCCGGCCTGAGCCTGCCCCGCTCCGCCGCCGCCGCCGCCCTCCGCGCCGTTTTGGCCGAAGCCGTTGCCGCGGTTCCGGGGGGCGACCCAGCGGGCGGGCTGCGCCGCCTGCTGCGGCACCGGCAGCGGGGCGGGCTGCGGCGGGGGCAGCGGCTGGGGCTGCTGCTGCTGCTGCCCGGCCGAAGCCTGCGCCACCGGCGGGCTGCCGCTCATCTGCTGCCCCACGGGCTGGGGGGACGCCTGGGGGGGCTGCTGAGCCATGGCGGGGACCAAAGCCTGCGAGGGGGCTTTCGCCACGGGCCCTTTATTGTCCCAAGTCCCGATATCCATGTTGTGTTTGATGGGGGGCGGCGGGAGGCTGGAGCCCGCGATGCCGTTCTTGGTCTTCAGCTTGGGCTGCTGCTTGGCCGGCTTGCTGGCGATGTCGGCCCAGGAGGCGGGCTTCGGAGGAGCGATGGTAGCCGGGGGCAAGCCGCCGGGCGCCACGATGTTGCTGCTGATGGAGCCGCTGCCGACGGCCGAACCAACGACTTTGGGGACGGCGCTGGCCACGTCCGTGCTGCCCAGCTTGAGGGCCGCCATCCCCTGGTCGATGGCGTTCATGCCCGGAGCCTTGTTCAGGGTCTCGCTGGCGAAGGCGGACTGGCCGTCGATCATGGCTCCACCCAGCGAGCTCGGGGCGTAGGCGTAATTGCTGCTGTAGCCGGAGCTCTGAGTGGATTGTCCCTGAGAACTGTTATTCCCCCAAGCCGAGAAGTCGATCCCGCTCGGGAAGAAGTTAAAGCCGTGCTGCCCGAGGAACGGGGTGCTGCCGAGGGCCCCCGGCTGCCCGAACATGGCGTCGGGGAGGAAGTGGGGCTCCCCGTTGCTCAGCTGTCCGTACGAGGTCAGGTAGGGCATGGGGGGGTCGCCCCCCGTGGACCAGGCAGCCTCGCCCAGGGAGTAGGAGAACCCGATGGAGGGGCTGTAGTAGTTGGGTAGGTAGGAGTCGGACATCGCAGTGTACGCATTGTTCTGCCAAACAAAAAACAAGCACTGAAGGGTCAGGATGAGCAGAACACGTTTCCAGGGACCAGGACTAAAAGCCGTTTCGCCTTCCCGTGCCCAACCCTCCCTGCCCTGGGGCCGGGCAGGCAAACAACAAGCCCGGCCCCAAAGCACCTCCAGCAGCAGCTTCGCTGCCAGACGGATTAAGCACGAAGGCTTCACCAGCTCCTGCTAGGACGAGAGCACACGGTGCTCCTGCTGCACGGCACCGACAGGACGCCGGGCTGCCTCGGGGCTCCTGCGCGGGCTGCGAAAACGGTATCTTACCTAGCATAAGTGTTACCTTCTGCTTCTCCTATCTGCTCGGAAACAGGGATTTTCTCACCTGGGAACGTACGTGTCTGAGCTTATTCTGCTGCTTGTTTGATGCAGGGTTTGGGGGAAGGAGGCAGAGAAGTGGAATACACAGGGTGAAGGGCGCTGCTGAAATCACAAGTGTCCCTCGCTGCTTCTAGCCCAAGTCCCTTCCTTAAACTTACCGCCCAGGATCACTGCTTTATCCCAACAATTCAAACCGTTCAGAGTTTGAAACGTTCCAAGAACTTGCAAACAAACCAGGATTTAATGCCTCATCTTCGAAACACCAGCTGCTCCGGTGCTGCAAGCACGTACTAAGAACACCTGGAGATGGGGAGTGATCAATAACACCTCATCGGGAGCCCTTCGCGCGTGGTGACCACGACGAGCGAGCAGGCTGCAGAGCAGAAAGCAGCAGCTCTGTGCTCTGGTCTCCCTTTTAACATCCAAACTGCCTTTAGGTTATGAAAACAAATGCTTAATTTTACAATTAGGAAACTCTCAGACATGACTAAGGTTTGCTTACACGAACAACATCTGTCATTTCGTATTCAAAGCCACGTCCCCCCCGCCCCGGGGAGCTGCTAAAGCCACGCTAATGGACATTATCAGCTGGTAATTTGAACCTGGGTGCAGACGGCCTGGTGCTACGCAGCAGCTCACACACCAACCCCACGCAGACGAGATGAGAAGCTCGGTTCCCATTTAAAAGCTTGGCTTGCGGCAGGCTCTACTCCGTTTTTCGTTGAATCACGTTTCCGTGTGCCAAGCGGCTCCCCCAGGACTTCACACCGTGCCCAAACCCACGGAGGCTCTCGAGATGGCTCTGGCACCCTCCAGAAACAGCAGCTTCGCCGCTGCACCTTCCACGGAGTTGAATGGAAGCAACAGGCTTGGGGCTAACCGGGTTAGCCTCAACTTCCCCCAGATCGATAGGAATTAAACTACCCCTGCTTTCACAGCGTTTGGGGTGGAAGGGGACCTCTGAAGGTCCCTGGTTCCAGCCCCTGCCGTGGGCAGGGACCCCTCCCAGCATCCCGGGTGCCCGAAGCCCCATCCAGCCTGGCCTCAAGCTCTTCCAGGGATGGGGCAGCCGCAGCTCCTCTGAGCAGCCCGCCCAGCGCCTCACAAACCTCGTAGCGAGGAATTGCTTCCTGGCGCCTGCTCTACACCTCCCCTCGTTTAGTTTAAAGCCATTTGCAGAGACAAAGTTTGTTCCGCTGTGTAAAACTAGAAAACTCTCTGTGCTGCTTCACTGTCTGACTGCATGGAAGCTCAGAGACGGTCACTCCTGCCTGTTGGCCCGGAAAGGACGTTAACACCGCAATTACCTCCTATCCCAGGTACAGTTTTACTAATTGAGGAACTCGGTCCTGCTACACCAAACCACCCAACGGTCTCGAGGGCTCCATCTGTCCAAAAATACGAACGGCAGCACTGACTCCACGGGGCAGTTTGCAAGGCAAATGAAGGAACTCCACAAATAATTATTTTGAACCAGCGAAGCGCCTTGCCCTCACCTCGAACCCGCAGCCAGAGCACAGCCCCCTCGCTGCAGGCTCCTCCTTCAGCTGCCACACGGACACCCGGCCCCTTGCCACCTCAAAACATTTCCTCGTGTGCCGCTCGATGCTGAACTTGAAGGCGGCCCACTCCAGCCTAGGTTAGGACAGCACCCGCAGAATATTCACCAGCCGGCCTCACGCAGCACGGCTGGAGCAGAGGAGTTAATTAACTCCTAATTAGCAGGTGAGAGCTGGCAGCTCGGTGCGTTTGCGACAGGCCCGCTGCTGCTCACCGCCTGGATTTCCACAGCCGTGCCTCGCCATCAGGCAGCACCTCGCTCGGCTGCGCTGCACTTGCACAACTGACACTGATTAGCATGCAAATAAAGCCTCATCAGCTTTTAATTCTCTCCGATGACTAAGACTTCGCGTACAGTTATTTCCTCAAATTCGCTATCCCTCTGCATCTCTGCCTCAGACCGGAGGCTGGAGCTTATTTACCGCTGCTGCTCAGCTTTCGGGGCCGGTTTTTTAAAAAGAAGAGTCACTGGCCGCGTACCTGAGCTCTAAAACACGCAGTAACATCACGTACCAGGCCGACGAGGCAGGAACAGTCGCACCTGAAACAGCAGCTCTGCAATTAAAGGCCAGGAGACTTTACAACGTGGTTACCTTGTGCTGGTGGGGAGGGCACAGAAAGCAGAGCGCTCGCGCTGCGCGGCAGCGGTTGGCTGAATTCAATTCGTTTCTCAGTCTCAGCTCCCTTCCCCACCTTCAGCAGAGGGGCGCGCACGTTCCTGCTTCTCTATCAGGAGCCTGGCTCAGCAGCTCCAGTCACCTCCAGACTCACCCCCGGGTTCCGGATTTTTATTATAAGGAGCATCACAGCACAGGTGAGAGGCGACAAGAGGCAACAAGCATCGCAGCAAAAAAAAAAAAAAAAGAGCCAACAACTTAAACTCACCTAAAGTTTCATTCAAAATTACCACAGGGGCTTTACCTCGCTCCTGCTGAGTTTCTAGAGGCACAGCTCTGGTTCAGCTCCTCACTTTTAAAAAATAATTTTACCAGTTTGTGACACAAAAAGAAACTTTCAGATAGGTACCAAGCACACAGAATAGAGTAAAATATCGTTTTGCTTCTAATATTACAGTATCTGTCACGCTTTTTAGGAAAGTTAAATAAAACTGTGCTCTGTAGGAAATACTTCCACGTCCAGAAAGTTAGAAATTGGTGATGTTGGTTTGGGGGCCAAAAAAAAAGAAAAAAAGACTACCACTATGAAATGATAGGGCAAGGAAAATAGCTAATTTTAGTCAAGGCCTGAAAAAGTCACCACACTCTCTCACCCTACACAGTTCAAATTCAGGCTTGTAAGTTTTTAGGGAGCTGAACGCAGCGAGTTACCTTCACGGACAGGCCGAGTGCTGAAGGGGACTTACAGGGAATTTGGCCTCACGTTTTCAGAGAAACTAGGAAAATACCTGTTGAATATTTAACTGGTCTAGAAACCTGTTCCTGTGTTCCAACAAAACATGTGGCACCTTCATCTGAAAAAAAATAATACACTGACTAGTAAATATGATTAGAAAAACACAGAAAGGGAGAACCGAAGCGGCTTATTTTCACTAATCACAACAGGAGAGGGAAAAGAAGCCAAGGGAACGAACTCAGGGCTCCAGCCTTACTACAGATGTTTATCCGTAATGCTCACTGGTAACATCTAATCAGCTGAACTCCATCTGCTGCGTGTCACTCTCCTGCTCCTAAGACAGACCAGTTCACAACGGAGCTAATCTGAAGGAACACGGGAAGAGGAGAAGTATCGGGAAGGCCGACTTCCTAAAGCCAGTCGCAGAGTCTGCAGCCCAACTTTAACCCAAGCTCTAACAAAGTCTTCGCAGCTTTTATCACAAGAAGGTTCTGCGGGCTTTTTTTTTTTTGATGAAAATTTAAGAAAAAAAAAAAAGAAAACCCTCGACGTGCATTTTCAGTTTACTTGGCAGAGATAAGAGCACCGATAGTATCCTCCCAAAGCCTTCAGAGCACGGCAGCGTTTTGTGAAGCAGTTTCACAATGCAGCAGAGTGCATCTGCTCGTAGGGGATAAAGAACCACACACAAGCAAGGAAACAAGGTCAAAACAGTAAAACTGAAAGATCAGAAACGCTAACTTGGAGACAGTTGATCACTACTGTTAAAAAAAAAAAGAGCTGAATCCAACCGCAGGGGGTCCCAACATCCCGAAATATTGCTAACACCTTTATTCCTCACCCACCCTGGGCTATTTTTTTATTTTTATTGCCTGGAGAGCTGCAGGTATAAAAGCCACGTTATCTGGCGAGCAGAACGCAGTGGGGACGGCAGACACGAGGATGATGCCAGCTCTGCCTCGGCAGCCAGGCAGCAGCAGGAAACCGCCGGGCTCCCGGCGCTTCCTGCCCGCCGCAGGTACTCTTACTCACCGGCCTGGCCTGGGGGCTCAAGTAGGGCTCAAAGTCATCATCGTTTAAGCCATCCTTCTGGTGCACGGAGCCGTTTTGCACTGGGGGAGAGATTCCGGGCGTTACGGAGCTCTGCCAGCGGCCCCGCCGGGCGCTACGAGGCCGCCCTGCTGCCACAGCACCGGCCGGGAGCTTCCCCACCTCACGTCCCCTGCCTGAGAACTTCCCCCCAGCCCCGCGCACAGCGACCGCCTTCACATTTCTGCAGCGGGCCGGCTTTTATTTCATTTATTTCATTTATTTTATTTATTTAACGGCACTTTTCTCCTTTCCCGGGTGGTTTTCCTCCTCCCCCCAACCCTTCAGCTCACGGCCACGCTGCCCGGGGCCGTTTTGGCCGAACGCTTCCCATCCACGCCACCCCCCCCGAGCCCGAGGTTCCCCACGGGACGCCCACTCCCGAGCAGACCCCGGTACCCCCCCGGTGTCCCCCTGCACCCCCCGGTGTCCCGGGTACCCCCCGCACCCCCAGTATCCCCCCATAACCCCAGTACCGCCGGGTGCCCCCCGTACTCTCAGTATCCCCTGGTGTTCCCGGTACCCCCCATGACCCTACCCCCCATGACCCTGGTACTCCCGGTACCCCCCGGTGCCCCAGGTCCCCCCCAGTGCTCCCAGTACCCCCACGGCCCCGTTATCCTCCGGTACCCCCGGTTCTCCCCGTACCCCCCATACCCCCGGTACCCCCCCGTACCCCCCGGTGCCCCAGGCCCCCCCCCCCTACTCCCACCACCCCCACGGCCCTGTCACCCCCCCCGGTGCTCCCCCACGGCCCCGTTCCCCTCCGGTCCCCCCGGTGCTCCCCTTCCCCCCCGTACCCCCTCCGGTGCCCCCCGTTCCCCCTCCCCCGGTTCCCCCCCCCCACCCCCTCACCTTTATTCCCCTGGCCCTTGGGTCTCTGCGGGAAAGAAGAGAGCAGCGCAGCCCGGTGAGCGGGGCCGGGCCGGGCCGCACCACGCCGCGGGGAGGCCGCCGCTAGGCCCCACCGGGCCGCGGCCTCCTACGGGGGGAAAGGGGGGGGAACGGGGGAAAGGGGGGGGGGGGGTGCCGGCGAGGCCCCTACCTGCTCCAGGAGGCTGCTGGCCGACATGGCGGCTCCGCGGCGGGGCTGCGGGCGGGGCGGGGCGGGGCAGCGGCGGCTTTGTCCGGGAGCGGGGCTCGGGGCGCGGCCGCCTTGGAGGACTCCGGGCCGGCGGCGGCGGGGGCTGCTGGGGGCGACGCTCTAGGCGAGCGGCCCCCTCCTCGCCTGCCCTCCCCGCCCTCCCCCCCCTCCCTGCCCCTCTGGCCTCTCTCTTCCGGTCCCCGTCTCTATGGCCCCGGGCCCGCCGCGCTCGCGCCCACACACGCGCGCACGCGCTCCCTCCTCCTCCTCCTCCCCCCCCCCCCCCAAACCCGGCGTCACGCGGCACCGCGCGCGCAGGCACAATGGCGGGAGGGGAGGGGAGGGGAGGGGGGAGGAGGGGGGCGTGGTGCATGCCGGGCCGGCGGCGGACCGCAGGGCGGGAGGACCCGGCGCCCCCTGGCGGGAGGGGGGCGCTCTTAAAGGGCCACGCGCCCCGTTAGCGAGCTGGTGGTTTTTTTAGGTGAAAAACGGAGAATTTTAGGCCCGCCCCCCCCCCCCGACAGCGGTACGCTGCGGCTCGCCGCTGTTTGAGCCCCCCCCCCCCCCGGTTTGGCTCGCTCCCGGGGGCGCGGGGATCGCCCCCAGCCCCGCTCCCCACCGGTGTCCCCCATAGGGATCAATGGGGCCGGGGTCCCCGCGGGGCCGGGGGCTGCGGGACGAGGCCCCGGGGGGCCGCGGGGGGGTGGTGGGGTAGGGCTGGGGGCTGCACGAGGCCGGCAGAGCCCCCACAGACGCAGTGTTTGCACCCAAGGGGGGCACAGTGCGGGCACGCAGGCTCCAACCCCAAAATGAACCCCCCAAAACGAAGCCCAACACCAAAACCAGCCCCCCAAACACCCCCAAAACCACCCCAAAACACAGCCTCAAAACACCCCCAAAACAACCCAAAAAACAGCCCCAAAACAGCCCCAAAACCACCCCAAAACACAGCCTCAAAACACCCCCAAAACAACCCAAAAAACAGCCCCAAAACCACCCCAAAACACAGCCTCAAAACACCCCAAAAACAACCCAAAAACCAGCCCCAAAACAGCCCCAAAACAGCCCCAAAACCACCCCAAAAGCAACCCCAGCCCCAAAACCAACCCCAACCCCAAAACCACCCCAAAACCAACCCCAGCGGTGCTAGCGCTTCAGCCCCCAGCCCCTGTGTTTTTGGGGCCGTCAGCCGGGGCAGGGAGCCCTGGGGGAGCGCCGCCAGCACGGCTCACGGGGGAAAGGAGGCGCCGACAGGGGCCAGGCCTCAGAGCCGGGGTGGCTGCCCCAAAACCTGGCCCCGTCCCCCCCCCCAGCCCAGGCCCGGCTCCTGGGGGGGCTCCGGTAAAAAGCAGCGGGGTCCCCGCTCGCCCCGCGCTGCCCCTCACCCCCCTGCGAAGAAACCACTCGAGCCAGGTCCCGTTTTTTTTTTCCTTTTAATGCAAAAAATAGCCAAACACATCTGCCGTCCCCCCGCCCGCCCCCCTCCCCAGGTGTGTTTCCTTTGCTGTTGTTTTTTGCTTAATATTTCCAGCCAAGCAGCTCCCCCCCCCCACCCCCCCCCAAACCTCCCAAACCTCCGCAGCTCTACCGGCGCCCCCCCGGCTCCCCCCCCTTTTTTTTCCCCCCGGGGGGGGGTCCCCGAGGGCAGGAGGGACCCCGGAGGGGTGCTCGATGACTTCGGCGCCCATGCCGGCTCTAATCCTGCGGAGAGATCCTAGGAAGAAAGAAGAAGAAAGAATAGAAAAATAAAACCACCAGACGAGTAGCGACAAGCAGGGAGCAGCCCCGGCACGCAGTGTAAACGGGAGGCGCCCCCGATCCGGAGTCCGGCTCTCCTGGGAAGCGACAGCACGACATGCTTTGTATACCCCGCCGGCACGCGGGGAGGCTGCGGGACGAAGCTCGAGCTGCTCTCTTTTTTTTTTTTTTCCTTTTTTTTTTTTTTTTGTCTTTACGCACCAGGCCGAAGGGATCTCGGAGTCTCCAAGCGGCGGCGGTTGCGGCACCGAGCCCGGCCAGGCGGGGAAAAGGGAAGGGGGAAAAGTGCTGCGGGGAGAGAGCGGGTCCGGGGCTTGGCAGCTGGCAAACGGGGACACGGGAAGGGAGAGCAAAGAAATAAAAAAAAAAAATAAAAATTAGAGATATAAAAACCAACTGGTGTGGAGGAGGAGGAGAATACGGACAGCGAAGTCGGGGTTGCTGTCTTCTTCCCCAAAGCAAAAATAAGAATTTAAAAAAAAAAAATCCCAGTTGCGGTGACAGTGAAGAGTCCAGCAGAATTCCCTTCCCTGGGCAAAAAAAAAATAAAAATACAAATGAGGTACCTGTTCCACCCCATAGCCATCGCCCCTTCCCACAGTCCCATCAAGCTCCAGCCACTGGTTATTGTCTCTCTGAAATAAAACCGCCCGGGCCGCGGCAGGCCCGGGGGGGAAGCACCATGCCCGGGTTCCTCCCGGCCGGGTTGTTCAGCAGAGATCCAGTCTCTCCTCGGCCCTGCAGACAGGCAGGATTGTTCAGTGCTCCACGGAGACGGAGCCTTTTCCAGGTCTCGCGTGTTTCTCCAGCTTTTTGTTTGTTTGTTTAAAAAAAAAAAATTATATATATATATATTTTATGTACAGTACAATGCAAATATCCATGGAAACAAATGGGGTGGCCGGTAAGGATGCTTAACCAAAAAGCCCAAAAGAAAACGGATTCCCAGCTCTTCCCCAAACCGACGCTCGCCTTCCCCGCTAGTCCTCCAGGACCACAATCTCCACGTTATGGACCTGGTGCTGGTGGTCCTCCACGTCTCCCACCACCTTCTCCTCAGTCCTCAGCTCCGTCTCCAGGATCACCGCCTTGCCCTCCGCCTCGTCCGCGTCCGCCTCGGGGTCCGGCGCCGGGTCGATCTCTATGATGGTCTGCCCGTCGTCCGAGGTGCCCTCCACGGCTTGGATGGTGGAGGTGAGGCCCGACTCCATGGCCACCAGTTCCACGGGGTTCACCACGGCCGCCACGTTGGCCAAGGCGCCGCTGTCCTGCATGGCCGCCGAGCTGAGCAGCGCCAGGCTGGAGGACGGGTGGAGGGTCACCGTGTCGGAGGAGCTGGTCTTGGACGAGGACACCACGGTGGCGTATCGGAAGAGCTGGGAGCCGGACGGCAAGGTGTGGACGGTCACCGGGCTGGAACCTTGGCTAATGGTGGCCACCGGGATGTTGCCCACGGAGAACTGCTGTCCGACGGGCGCGATAGCGATGGGCGAGATGACGGTGAACTGAGGCTGCTGGATGGGGGTGGAGGGGCTGAGGACGGTGGCGGAGGCCGGGCGCTGCAGCCGGGGTCTCTTGGGGGGTTTGGGGGCGCTGACGGGCATCAGCACCACGTTCTGGATGGTTTGGGACTTGGCCTTCTGGTCCTTGGCGAGTTTCTTCTGCTCCTCCAGCTGCCGCTCCAGGTCTGCAAAGAGAGGGTGTAAGCGGTGCGCGGGGCTGGGGGCAGCGGGCTGGGAGCTCCCAGGACCCCGGGGCTCCACGAGCAGCCGCTACAGCCCACGTCTGCGGCAGCAGGACCCCAACCACTCCCTCTAGCACTGCACTCAGGGCCAAACTGTGCCAAGGGAATGGACCCGGGTCCTTGTTCTGCACCTTTGCCAGCAGGCAGTGCCCGCACGAGGAACACGCGGTGCCCCACAGCACTCAGCCGCTTCCTTTATCCTCCCGCTGCCGAGAAGATGGGAACTTTGCTCCCCGGGTGAAACCTGCCTACAAGGAGAGGACGGAGCCCCTCCGGGCAGCAGGAACAGGTTCCGGAGCCTGGCTGGGTCCCGGGAGCCTTGGACACGTGGGACAGGGACAGGACCGCCTGGGGCAGCACAGACGTCTGCCTCGACCCTCGTCCGTGTCGACGCGGGAAGCCAGAAGCAGCGTGGTAATCCCATTTACCCAGGGCAGTAGGGGACTAGGGCAGCCCAGCTAAGAACAGGTCCTACGGGGCGTGGAGAGGAGGGAGCTGCATCCAGGTCGGGTTGCTGGCTTCAGCTCAGGGGAAGCCACGCGAGGCACTGGGTAGCTCGGCACCAGGACCAGCAGACAGCTCAGCACCACGCAGACAGACAAGTTCATCAGCTCGGGCACAGCACCGCGCTGCCAGCAGCTCGGATGGCTGCAGCACAGCTCTCAGCCAGCAGCAGCGCCTATTTGCTGACGCCGACTGGGTCGGGCTCCCAGAGCCAGGACCTTGGCTGCTGCAAAGGGCTCAGCCCCACTTTGGGCTGCCGAACGCCCCCGAGCAGCTGCTCTGGGGACACGGGCGATTCCACTCGAGCCCCGGGATGGAAAGGGATCGGTGGAGGTTTGTTTTGGGGCAATCTGGAGTGAAGAAGGACCCCAGTATGGTTCATTGGGGGTTACGTTGAGGGAAGGTCGCGTTGGTTCCCCCAGAGCAGCAACGGGACGAGAGGCCGAGGCACTGACTCTACCTGCCAGCGCGTAAAGGAACTGCTCTTCTCCTTGCTCCGTCTGGTTTTTCCTGTTGTCCAGAACCTTCTTGACTGTGTCCATCAGGCCAAATGTGTGAGCAACGTTGTTCAAGACCGCGGCATCTGCAAGGAATGTGCAAAGGGATGAGTGCCTGGTCCCACGGGGGGCAAGGGTCTCCGTCAGGTGCTCAGAAGGTGCTGTAATTACACCAAATTTTGTCTTTTGTTTTTTATAAAACCATCCCTGTTCTTCCACAAGGGCTGGCTGACAAGGGCAGACCCAGCTCCCTCATCCTTCTGACATCCAAGAACTAAATAATCCCATTCACATGATAAAGAAAACGAAACAGAGATGTGTCACCCAGGCAGCTCAAAATTGCTGCAAACGAAAGCATAATTTGCAATCACAGAGATACAAACGAGATCTCCACCTACAAATCATCACCCCATGCTGCTGACAGTGTCATTAACATGCCAGCTCCACTGAAAGCTGTGCAAAATTTCTATTATAATCCACTGACTTCAATCACTCACAGCTTCCAAAAGCTGCCACCTACCAGACACAAAGATTTGCCAGCCCAAAGCTACTTCAGGGGGAAAAAAAAATAAAAAAAATCCTGGGTAAAACGGAGTTTGTGGTTACATGGGTGTTCTCTCAGCAAGAGCATCGACAAGAAGTGCTCTCAAGCCCCGTGCTCACGGGGCCGTGTGCTGAACTGGATTAGGGCACTGATCCAAGGTAAAAATAAGCCTCAGAAAGGGAGGGGAGCTATTTTTAACCCAGATCAGTTCCTTCATCTGGTTCAGCCCCAAAACGAGTTTTTTCGGCACAAGCGAGGCCAGAACAAGAAGTGCAGGGGGTAGGACCTGTTTACGGTCCACTGTCACGGAAAAAAAAAAAGTGTTTGAATGGCTCTGGTCCGCTGGGAGAATGTGCTCCAACGAGCACCAGGAGCTGGGGACAGTCGCCCCGCGGTCTCCCAGGGGCACGCGGCTCCCTTTGGAGCATCCTTCCCCACCGCAGAGGCTCCGGCTCACGACCCACCTGTCATCTGGAAGGGAGACTGGCCCAGCCTCTGCTGGACGCCTCTCAGCACTTCTTCTATCTCCTTCTGGATGTTGCACACAACCTCCTCCATCAGCCCCACGTCAGCGATTCCCTTCCAGAACATCAGCGTGTCCTCTGGCACGGGGAGAGGGAAGAAGAAGTCAGCAGGCACGAGCATCCGTGGGCATTCCCCCACAAGGCGACCTTAAAACTAAGCCATGTGCAGCGAGAGAAACTTTGCAAGATGACTTCTGATTTGGCCGTTGGGGTGGATGTGACATGCAAAAAAAAAAAAAAAAAAACACCAAACCAAACCAAACCCCAAAGAAACAAAAATAGATCCAGGAAGCAAGGCAGCAACAAGTTGTCAAGCAGCACCATGACCTCCGAGGCAATGTTTCACTGTTTCTCTTCATCCTCCCGAGACACAGAGCTTAAAATCTTTGAGGAAATTCTGCCTGAGCTTCTGTAGTGACCCTGGGAGGGAAAGCAGCCAGCGAAACACAGCCCAGAGGGCTGCCAGGGTACTGACACGGGCTGCTAACCACGCTGATGGTTTCAGCCTAGCTCCAGGCTGGCGGACATTGACGTACTTTAAATAAACTAAAAACCAAACAACCCTCACCGTAACTGGTAGCAACTAGTTACTAGCTGCGAGGAATCAGCCCCAAGGCCAGGGCTGAAGCCCCCAGCCGCAGCAGGGAGCTCTGCACGCCTGGGAAATGCCGGGGATGGCCCCGGGGCTGTGGGGCAGCTCCGCCACTGCCTCTGCTCCTGGGATTTCCATCTTCGCGTCGTAGCAGGCGGGCAGAGGAGGAGAAGACGCCCGAGGAGCTTACCCGAGATCTCGTCTGTGTCCTTTTTCATGCCTTCCTCAGTGGCCATGGTGACGGCGGCTGTCAGCGCCGAGTTCCACTCGATCCCCTCCTCCATGCTCTCCTCCGACAGCGCGATCTGGGTGATGCTCCCTGCCAGACGGACGGCGTCAGCCCTCCCCGCAGCGCCAGCCCCGAATCCCTGCCTTGCTTTCCGCCCCCTCACTCCTCCCCGGCTCTCCTCCACTCTCATGGTCAGGCTGGTTTTGCCTGGCTTCTTTAAAGAAAATCAGCTAAGAGCAAACGATGCTGCTTCTCGACGGGCTCTGGGGCTTCTGGAGGGAGAACCACGTACCCTCCAAAAACCAAACCAGAGCTCTGGCCTAAAATTAAAAGAAAGGGATCAGAATAAAGAAGTGGGGAGCAAACAAGTCTCAGCCCAGCCACCTTTTTCCCCCTGTATCATCATCACCAGAGATGCTCTAACCTCTCAGGAAGTGACACGATCCAGGTCCATGCTAAATGGAAACAAATCCAACTTGATCCTAATTTTCTGGATCCAACCTGGGACACCTAAGCCAATGTTCAGCCACTGAAAGGTTTTCTCACGTAGCCACGGTGCTTTCCAGGAGATTCTCCTTAGCCTACGGACACCTCTGCCATCTCACCCGCCCAGGGCCTTACAGAGAAGTAACGCCTGGCTGAACAACGGGGTACAACCGGGAGCATTCTTCTCCTTGGACCTCTGCAAAGAGATCGCTCTCTGCTCTGAAGCACGGGATTAGCTGAGGATTTGTAGCTGGAGTGACCGTCAAATCACGCCTTCAGCCATCGTGCCGCACCCGCTGACGTCCAGGTGACGTGGAACAGAGGAAGAGGTCAGCGTGCCTGGACCCGTTACTATTAGCCTTCGTTATAGGCCCTCAGACAGGAAACACGTCAGAAAGCACTGCCCAAGCTCACACGGGGCTCCCAGCCAAGAGGGATCCCTTCGAAGCGAGCTCCCCTGGCTCCCCAGGCTGCCTCCAGCCACTGCTGCCCACCCCGAGCTCCCTGCCCGACGCCGCGGGCAGCTCTCCGAGAGGACACGGGAAGCACCCTCCTGCCCAGAAACCGGGGCAGCCTCCTGAACTGCCCTGCTACACCTGGGGAGAAGGTGGTGAGCGATGCGGGAAACCTGATTTAGTAAGCCCAGGGAAGGAGGCAGCATCAGGGGGAAGCTCGTGCCGCTGCTAGCTGCCTTCTTACCGTCAGCGGAGGTGGGAGTCTGCACCACGCTCTGCTGGCCCGGCACCGGCGCCCGGGCGCTGCTGATCAGCAGGTCGAACTTGGTGCTCCGGCAGGTGTTGGTGCAAACTTTGTCGTGCTGGTAGAAGTCGATTTGCCCCGAGTCCATCATCTTCCTGCGCAGGGAGGAGGGAGAGAAGCAGGCTCAGCTCAGGTCTCGGACGGGAGACGAAAGGGAGCGATCCACGTGGGAATGCTGCGGCCGTGGGAAGGACGGGGGAAGGGGAACCCAGCGGCACTCTTCGCACAAAACATCTGCGGGGCTTTCAGACGGCAAGCACAAACCAACCCCAACTTCACACACGCGTCTCCAGCTGGGGACCAGCCCCGTTCCACCTCCACCTAGCACCACGACCCCCAGGTGAGGCCATTTCTATATGGGATGAGGAATCCTGCCCCGTACACCAGGATCTCCCCCCCACGGGTGCTGGAGGCAGCTGGCCAGGTAACGAGAGCCCCCAGGAGATCTTTTGGGGACTGCAAGGCAGACAAAATGCCTGCTGGGGGTCCTGCAGCTGCAGCGATGAAGCCCTGAAGCTGGACGCGGCGGTGGGCAGGTCACATACCTCAGCATGATTCCTCCGAGGCGAATGGCTCTCTTCCAGTCCTTTAGGGTTGACTTCCCAGCCAGGTGAACAAAATGCTTGGGGCTGATCAGCTGGTCATTGAACTGGCAAGGAGATAAGCACGGGCTCAGCAAACACAGGGGGGCATCGCTTCGGGAGACTGGGTGAGGGCACAGTCACAGCCAGGCCGGCTCACCTAAGCCCCCAGTTCTTCCCCAAAAGAGGAGCTGCTTCCCAAACCCCTACCCGCTCCGAACCCCTCAGCACAGAGTGCTTACAACCCAGCACGGACAGTTTGCAGGACGCCAGCCGGCAGCACTCAAACCACACAGCCCCAGGCAGGAACAGCCCCAGGCAGGAACAGCCCCGAAGGCTTTTTTACAGGTCGTGAACCAAATCAGCTCCTTGTGTGAGCTGCAGTCATCTCGGAGACCATTTTGGGAGGCTCCCAGTACGTGAAAGAGCCGAGCAGCATCCCGCTGACGGAGGTGAGCACTCGGGCATCCTCCTGCCCTGCCCCAGTGGCCGAGCTCCCGCTGAGGGTCTCAGCAGAGCGCTCTCGCCGCAGCGGCGCCCCGGGAGGCAGCCTCAGAGCACCGGCTGTTGCTTTAGCACACTGTCAAGTGGAAAAAGGTAGCGGCAACATCCCTCTTCTCGATGCAGCCTGCTCCCTGAGGAAGTGACAGGAGCGGAATACCAGGACGCCAAGGGAAAGAGACAGGGAAGAAAAGCTCTGGCAGATCTCACTACGCATCCCTGCCTGCCTTCAGCTCCACGTCCCTCGCCGTGTGCCAAACACGGCTCTGCTTTAGGCAGCAGCCAAGAGCAGCGCTGAAACGCAAGGTGGGTGAGAGGCCTTCCCCCTTAACCCACTCTTCCCTTCCTTCTCCCTACGCTAAAAACAACACCAGCGTTAACATCCAGCACGCTGCGAAGATGAAGTCACTCAGCTCCAGGACAGGGCTCAGACGAAACACAACGAGGAAGGAAGCCCCGCGGAGGTAAAGCGCCAGACGCGGGGAGCGGAGAAGAAATCTGCTGCGAAAGCTCTCCTACCTTCACACACTTGACGTTAATTCCCGGACAGACAAACTTCTTCCAGAGCAGGATGGCTTTGCTCTCCCCGCAGGTGATGGGGTAGGCGATCTCGATTTCCTCGTTTGTTTCAATGGTGCTGGGGTCTGAGGGAGAAAAGGCAAAAATGAAATTTGCCCCCCGAGAGGCTCCAATCCTACCAAGCGCGAGCTGAGAGCTCACAAGCTGAAGACCTACGCTCAGGAAACCACAAGAAGGGCCGTTCCTAGCGCAGGACCTGACCTCCTTCAGCCTTCTCCAGTTACTGCTCTAGCTCTGCGGCTCTACCAGAAAAAGCAAATCTGCTTTTTGATAGAGCAGCACTCAGAACGAAGCTCATCGATTAGGAGAACGTGGGATCGGAAACCCAACACATCTCCAAGGCGGGGGGGTCAAGGAGAACAACCAGCACTTTGTGGAAAAAAAATTCAGAACACATTTCACAGCTTTCTTGGAGCTCTGGCGTCTCCCTAGCAGAGAGATCAGCCGTTTACTCCCCATATATTCTCTGCACGTGCCGAGTTTTCGCTAATATTGCCAAAAGACCCGCGCCCAGGCAGGAAGCAGAGCGCTAGTTACGATTTAGTGGTGGCACCTAACGAGAGGACGCTTTCTGAGCCCTCGTGTTGCTCAGGGTGGCAGGGAGCACGTGGGGCCAGCCCGCTCAGTCCTCCTGAACGCTCAGCCCAAACCTCTGAGGGTTTGGATCACCAAAGAACCAGCAACCGGAGCCCGACGTTCAGGACCCCGTCGGGAGCCCTTCCCACTCGCTGCAGGAGAACCAGGACCTCACCTCCAGGCCTCCGAGCCCGAGCAGCCTTAGTCCGGAGCACCCCCAGCCCCTGCGCCCACACCCGTGACGACAGCCCCGGGGGGACAGCACCCACGGGGGCAGAGCCGGAGGGAAGCCCCCCAGCCCACAGACACCAGCTCGGCGGCGACCGGCCCTGCGGAGGGGGAACGGCGCCGAGCAGCAACTCACCGAGCCCTTCTTCCAGCTTGTGGATGGTGTGCGTTTCGACGGCCACCACGGCGGCGCTGGCCTCCGAGCCCTCTTGGTAAATCCTGTCGTGAAAGTGCCCACGGGTAAAGAAACCGCGGGCGGCACGGCGGGTTAAGCGTCACGGCGCGGGGTTAAAACCCCCCCCGCGTTCCTTTCTCGCCCGTCCTCGAGGGACGCGCGCGCGTCGTTTGACGGTGGAGCCGCGGACGTTTTTTGGCCCGTACAAAAAATCTGCCAACGGTCCCGGGGGCCGGAGCAGGCAGAGGCGTTGCCATCGCGCCGAGGCTGCCGGTGCCACCGGAGCAGGTCCGCAGGAGGACGCTTCCCCCAACCTCTCTCCCTTTGATTTCTGACAGCAGCAGCCGCCCGCAACAACAGGAAGCGGAGCTCAGTGACCCAGGATTTCCCTTCCCTCCTGTGTGACATTCTGCAGCATCGGGCGACTTCCCCCCCGGGGCGATCGGGCAGGGAAGAGCCGTCGTCAGGCCTGCAGCAACCCCCTGCAAACATCGCCGAGCCGGAGCCGCCACGTTTACACCCCGCAGCCGTTCAGGATGAAGCGCCCAGCGGCAAGCTGCCGCTTCGGGGGACCGCGAGGCTTCCCCTCCAACATCCCAGCGGATTTGGGAGGATAACTAAAAACCCCCGGGTGCTGGCTGCGGCGCAGCCCCTCAGGGGGATCGGCTGCGGTTTGACAAAATCCCACCCGGGGAAGGGCACGGGGGGCTCGCCCCACGTCCTCCCCGCGTGGCGCGGGGGCGCAGCGACCGGCGTCCTGCGGCTCCGCAGGACGGCTCCGGCCCTCGGGAGCCCCGTGACGGTGACACACACAAAAGCTTCCCCGAGTTACGCCCGGGCAGGCTTCGGCCGGGGTCATTTTCCTCAAATAAAACCGCCGCGGGGCTGCGAGGCGCAGCCCCCAGACCCCCCCCCCCCACCCCTGCCCGCCGCCCCTCGGTGTCCGCCTCACCCCTGCTGCACGGGCTGGAGCTGCAGGATCACTTGGGTCTTGGTATCCTCCGGGTTCTCCCCTTCGTTGCCGTCACTTGGTACAACCACCACGTCGCCCACAGGGACGCTCACCTCGGCGTTCGCCATCTCTCACATGAAGCCCGGCGGCGGGGTGCCGGGGCGCTGCGGAGGGCAAGCAGAGGCAGGGCTGCGCCGCGGGAGGGGGAAACGCCGCGGCAGCGCGCGGGCATCGTCCCCCAGTCCCGCCGCAGCGAACGGCACGGCTCCGGGCTGCCCGAGAGGCTCTCGGGCTCCCGGGGTGGCAGCAGGAGGTTTACATTCGCCGCCGGGGAGGCGGCAGGTGCCCGCACGTCCTCCCCAGAGGGGATCTCGCTCCTCGCCTGCCGACCGCGGCGGCTACGAGCACCTCGTCTGGCGACGCCGTGCCGGCAGGCTCAGGTCCCCCCCCCCCCCAGCGCCATCTCGCTGGTAACTTTCCGAGCCGGCACAGCCAGAGCGAGGCCGTGTGCGAGGTTGTGGCAGCACCAAGTGAGCGCGGGGAGGAAGGATCCCGAGGCACAGCTTCTCCCCCCCGGGCCGGGGCAGGCTCCAGTCGCCCCCTGACACGAGCCTGCCTGGGACGGATCCTTCCCACAGCCCTCGAGCCGCAGAGCGGCCGTGCTGGAGGCACAGGGCCACGGAGGGCGCGCAGTGCCGCTGTGAGCGGCGCGGGTACCGCCGTGCTCCTAGGGCTGGTGTCACAGCGCTACGCGGGGAGGCACAGAGGTGGTTCTGTCCGCAAAAGCGCGGGATGAAATCGGCCCCGGGATGGACCCGGCCCTGGCCCTGGGACGGGCTCGGCCCCGGGATGGATTCGGCCCCGGGTGCCAGGCGCTCGGCTCAGGCTCATCCTCGCAGCTCTACGAAGCGCCCCGAGCCCCCGCCGGCCTCCCCAGCCCCGTCCAGCGCCTGCCCGGGGGTGAAGGCGGCGCCTGGGGGAAGCGGCTGCGGTGAGCACGGACCCGTTGGAGGCCAGCGGGACAAGCGAGGCCGGAGCGAGGCCAGAACCGGAGTGGGAGCGGGGTGAGGCCGGAGCCGGAGTGAGACCAGAGTGAGGCCAGAACCAGAGCTAGGCCAGAGCAGGAGTGAGAGCGGGGTGAGGCAGGATCCGGAGTGAGGCCGGAGCGAGGCCTGAACCGGAGTGAGACCAGAACCGGAGTGAGGCCAGAACTAGAGCAAGATCAGAACCAGAGTGAGGCCAGAACCGGAGCGAGGCCAGAACCGGAGCGAGGCTGCCCATGGGACGTGGTGCAGGGGGCACCTCCCCGGGCTGGGGGCCACCTCCTCGCCCCTGTCCCCATCCCCTCGCCCTGTCCCTGTCCCCTCGCCCCCATCCCAAGCCCAGGGGGGCTGCCAAGGCCTAGGGAGGGGGGGGGGGGCTGAACCGGGGGGGGGGGGGGGGGCAGCGAGCAGAGCCCGGTGCTGCAGAGCCACGACCCCAACGGGCCCGGGGGGGGCTCCCCGGGGTAACGGGGGCTCGGCCCCCCCCCCCCCCGAGGGTTCCCCCCCCCCCCTCAGGCCCCACCCGAGGGGGGGGGGGGGCCGAGCCCGGTGCCCCCGCGGCGCGCGGCGGGGGCGTGGCCGCCCGGGGGAGGGGGCGTGGCCTCCGCGCTCCCCCCTCCCCTCCCCTCCCCTCCCCGCTCCCCCCTCCCCCCCCCCGCAGGCGGACGCAGCAGCGCAATCCCCCCCCCGCCCCCCCCCCCCCCGCGGCGCGCGCGGCACGTACGGCGGCACGCTCGCGCGCGCGGAGGGGGGGGGGGGGGGAGCGCCCCCCTCCCCGCCCCGCCCCGCCCCGTCGCGCCGCAGCCGCCGCCGCCGCCGCCGCGGCCTGGCCCCTGCCGGCTCCCGTAGCGCGGCGCCGGCCCGGCCCTTACCGTCGCCGAGCGGCCGAGTCCGGGGGTTGGGAGAGCCGGGGGGGGAGGGGAGCCGGGGGGGGGGGAGAGCGGGGCCGGGCAGGAGCCGAGCATGCGCAGTGCCCGCCGCGGCCTCGGCCGCCAGCACTTCCGGCCGCCGCCTGGCTTAAAGGGGCCGCAGCCTCCCCGCAGCTCGGTTGCCTTCACCGGGAGGGGCCGCACCGCGGAGCAGCCCCCCTCCCTCGGCGGCGGCAGCTCCGTGCCGTGCCCGCCGCCCTCAGCACCCCCCCCCCCCCCCCCACCCCCACCCCCGGCTCCGTTTCGTTCCCCCCCGCCGGCGAGCCCCCTCGGGGCAGCCGCGGCTGAGCGGCGGCGCGGCCGGCCAATAGCGGCGCGGGGCCGGGCGGCGGCAGCCAATGGGAGCGGCGCGGGGGCGGGGCCAGGCGGCCCCGGCGGCGGGGCCGGGCCCGGTGGCGGCGGCGGCGGGGCCGGGGCCGTGCCGAGGATGCGGGCGGGCGGCGGTGGCGGCGGCGGGGGGGGGGCGCTGGGGCTGGCGCTGGCGCTGCTCCGCCGCTGCCTCCTGCTGGGCCCGCTGGGGCTGCGGCCGGCCGGCGGCCAGGACGGTGAGTGCGGGGCGCCGGGACCGGGATGGGCGCCGGGACCGGCACCGGGAACACTCCCCCCCCCCCCCCCCCCGGTTCTGTGCCCGTAACGGGGCCGCGGCACCGCGCTGTGCCCCTTCGGGTTTTGGGGGGGAAACTGGGGGTTTGGGGGGAGAAAGTGCCTTTTTGGGGGGGGCGAAAGTGAGGTTTTGGGGCAAAAAATGGGGTTTTGGGGTTTTTTAGTGTTTTTTTTTTTAAGGGGGGGGGGATGACGGCACCCGCCGGTGTCCCCGGCACCGGCTTCACCCGTAGGGGCAGCGGTGTCCCTAAGGGCTTTGGGCTGCCGGTCCCCTCCCTGGGACGTGCCCGGGATGCTCCGACGGGGCGCTGGGTAACGGGACGGGGCCCCCGGTGTCCCCATAACCCCCCCCCGGTGTCCCCATAACCCCCCCCCGGTGTCCCCGTCCCCCCCCCCCGGTGTCTGTCACCCCCCGGTGTTCCCCCCCCCGTCCCCTCTTCCCGAACCTCCGTGGCTCCGCAGGCGGGACATCACGGAGCCGAAGTTCCCGGACACCCCCGGGCATCCCGAGTCCTTTTTTTTTTTTTTATTAATTCCTATTAATTGAATGAAAATCAGCACGAAAACGGCACCGGGGGGGGGGCTGCAGGCGGGGGGGGGGCCAAGCCCCTGTGTCCCCCCAAGCCCCCGTGTCCCCCCCAAACTGGGCTGCCAGCGCCCTCCCCGCCGATCCCAACCACCCCGCCTCTCCTCGCCCCAAACTCCCCCAAAACACCCCAAAATAATCCCACAGCAGCTCTGGGGGGGGGACACACACGGGGGACGGGACACAGATTTCCCGGTGGGTCGGATCCTGCCCAGCCCCGGGAGGCTGCCAGAGGGCCCCGCACCCCCCCCCCCCCCTCCCTGGTGGCCCCGCTTTGGCCGCCGTCCCGTCCCCGGGGGGGGTCCGGAGCTTCCGCCATCCGGTGCCCCCCCCCCGTCCCCCCCCCCCTTGTCCTTTCCTTCCCTTTCCCCGTGGGATTTTTCCGCGGCGCCGCTTTGTGCCGTCTCCTGGTGACGGAGCCGAGGCAGGGCGGTGATGCTGTGACCCCCCCCCTTCTTTTCACGTCCCCCCCCCGTCCCGTTGGGGTTTCGCTCAGGGTCTTTGCGCTGCCGGCCACGGCCGTGGCCTCGCTGGCTTTTTGGGGCAAGATTCCCGCGGTTTGGTTAACCCCCTCGGATGAAAATCCCCCCCCCTCCCTGCCAAACCCGTTAAAAATCTGCATTTTTGGGATATTGCCCCGTATCCGGGGGCGGCGAGGCCAGAAAAAAAGCCCCCTTTGTGGCGGGTGCCCACCGTGACCCCCCCGCGGGGACTCGGGGGGCACACAGCTGCTCGGTGCTGTGCGCCCCTGCGGGGTGGTTCCCCCAAATCCCCCCCCCCAAATTGGCCTGGGGTGGCGTGGGCGTCTGGGGGGGGGGGTCACGGGGGAAACTGAGGCTGCCGTGACCCTGGGGTCCCTGGGGGGGGTTGCTGCTTTTTATATGGCCGGAAAATTGACAAAAATGGTGATTTTTTTTTTTTTTTTTTCCCAAAAAGGAAAATATTTTTGGGGGGGGGGGCGTCCCCGGCCCCAGGGAGCTGGTGCTGGGCTGCGCTTGGTGGGGAAACTTGGGGAAACTGAGGCACGGGGCCCCAGGGAGCACAGCTCCCCCTATTTTGGGGCTCGCAGTGGTCCTGGAGGGATTCTTTTGGTGCTGGGGGGGTCCCCGCTGAGCTCCCCCCCCCTTTTTTTTTTTCTCTCTCCGCAGGGGACGGCTGCGGCCACACGGTGCTGGCGGCGCGCAGCGGGACGCTGAGCTCCAGGAACTACCCGGGCACGTACCCCAACCACACGGCCTGTCGCTGGCGGCTGCGCGCCCCCCCCGGCACCTCCCTCATCCTCGTCTTCGGGGACGTCGACCTGGAGCCCTCGGAGAGCTGCGCCCGCAGCTCCCTGCTGCTCGCCCACCCCGAGAGCGGGGCCACCTACGGTACGGGACCGGGGGCGGGGAGGGGGGGCACGGACGGCAGATTTGGGACGTCCCGGTTAAGGAGGAGACGGGGGAAATTTGTTTTTTTTTTGCCCCGTTTTCGTTTTGCCGAGGAAGGGGTAGCCGAGGAGGTGCGCCGGGGGGGAGTTGTGGCCCCACTGGGGTGCGACCACAGCTGTGGGGTGGGAAGGAGCCGGTGTAAATCCCCCCCCCCCATGTTCCCGGGGCTGGGATTTTTGCCCGTTTTCCCCGATTTCTCACTCTTTCCGCCCGCATCCCCCAGGGTTGGCACCCACGGGGGTGGCACCGAGTGAGCTCCCCGGTCCCCGACCCCTCCGCTGCCCGGCGTGGCCTCGGGGACGCGTCCATCTGGGGTCCCCAAAAGGGACCCCAAAAGCCGTGTGCCCCCAGCCCCCGTCGTTTTGGGGTTTGTGCTCTGTGTTCCCCCCCCTGCCTGGCAGGCTGCCCCCGAGCCGTTCCCCTTGGCCGCCTGCGCCCGAGCCCTGTAAATATTTAGGGGATGGCGCCGCCGCCCCAACGAGGCTTCTGCAACCCCCGGGACCGCAGCCCCTTGCTGCTCCCCCCCCCCGTGTGCACCCCAAAACCCCTTTTGGGCCTTGCTGGGGTAGGAACCGCTCGCTGCCACCCCTGCAGGGGGGAAACCGAGGCACTGGGGGGCGGGGGGGCGCTGGGTCTGCGCCCAGCTCCCTGCTGGAGCACCCAGGGGTTTGCGCCCGTGGGTGCCCGCTCCCCTCGGGCCACCCCCAGCCCCTCGGGGTGCCTTTGCCGTCAGGATGGGGCCGGCGCAGGGTCCCGCCGGTGTCCCCGTCCCTCGCCTGCGGGAGCCCCGGGTGCTTTTCGGGAAGAGGCTGGCTCAGAGCCCGCTCCTGGTGCCCGGCCAGCCCTGGCCTGACCCCGCCGGGGTCCTGGGGACCCCCCCCCCCATGGGCGCTTGGTGGGGGAGGCGGCACGGGGCTGGAGGGGACCGGGGACGCCGCCCGTCCCCCCTGTTGGGGCTCAGCGGTGCCCCCAGGGACCCCTCCTGCCCCCGGAGCTGCGCTTTGAGGCCGGGAGATGGAGCCTGCGGGCTCGGGGGGGTTACGCGTGGGCGCGCCGCGGGATTTAGGGGGCGGCTTCGGCGGCACCCGTGGAAAGGGGGGGGGACAGGGACGGGGACAAGGACAAGGACCCGTTCCCGGGGCCGTGCGTGCCAGCCCCGGCAGCGCTGACTGGCGCCCACGGGGGCCGTTGGCCTCGGCGGCCGCTCGCTGCGTCGCAGCCGGGTGTAATTAAGCAATTAAGAGCCCTCCTTGTGAGACGTCTTCCAGGAAGCAGCAGGGGATTACACAGCTGGCCGAGGTGGCGTCACCGCGGGGGGGGGACACCCGGTCCAGCCCTGATCCCAAACCAGGGGCTTTGTCCCCCCCCTCCTCCTCCCCGGTGTCACCGGTGCCTGCGGGGACGGTGACGGGGCCCCCCCGAGCATCCTTCCCGGGGCACAGCCCCCCTGCCCGAGGGGAGGCGAAGCCCCCAGGTCCCCCCGCTCGCCCCCCCACGGCCCCGTCCCTCCCGGCAGGGCCCTACTGCAGGAACGCCGGCCCCGCCGCCTCGCGCCTGGCCACCAACTGGAGCGCCGCCACCGTCCTCTTCCGCAGCGGCAGCCACCGCTCGGGCCGAGGCCTCCTCCTGTCCTACGCCAGCTCGCAGCACCCAGGTGGGGGTGGAGGGGGGGGGCGGCGGGGGCGGGGGGCTCCCCTGGGGGTGCGGGGGGCTCCTCGCCCACCCCGGGGTGGCTCCCGGTGCTCCGAGCTCCCCAAATAATCCCCCCCCCGGGGATCCTTTGGTGGTTTTTTTTCCTTTTTGTTTTTTTTCCCATTGCCTGGGGGTGCGGAGGAGGTGATGGGGGGCGGGGGTGGCAGCATGAGCTGGGGACCCCCGGATCTGGGACCCCCACCCCCCACCCCCAGGGCAGCTGGGACCCCAGCACGGGGCTCGCTGCGGCTGCGGGGAGCCAGGGGACGTCGCCGCCTGTCCCCCCCGACGTGGGGACCTGGGGTGGGGGGGACAAAACCCGTACCAGGAGCAGGGGTTGGGAAGGGGATGGGGGGGGGGGGGGGCATAGCCCCTCACCCAGGGGTGTCCCTGCCTTGCAGACGTGGTCTCCTGCTTGAAGAGAGGCACCCACCTGTCCCAGGAGCACACCAGGTGCGTGCCCCTCCCTGCCTGGTGCCCCCCAGCCCTCTCCCAGGGCTCGGGCCGGGCTCGCCGGGGGGGGGTCCTTGGGGTGCAGCCCCAGCTCCTCTGCTGGGGGGGGGGGTGGTCACAAAACCCCCGTGGGGTGTACAGGGGGTGGCAGCCCTGACCCCCCCCCCCCCCCCCGCGTTGCAGCGTGTACTGCCCCGCCGGCTGCAAGGACATCGAGGGGGACATCTGGGGCAACGTCCGCCAGGGCTACCGGGACGTACGTAGAGCGCCCCGCTCCCCCCGCGGGGTGACACCCGGGGGCGTCCCCAGCGCGTGGCTGGCGCCCGTCACCTCCGTGCTGCTGCCAGCGGAGGGGAGGGGACAGGCTCAGCCCCCCGCTCGGAGGGGACCCGGCGGCTCTGATCCCCCCCCCACCATCCCCGCGGTCCCCGCAGACCTCGGTGCTGTGCAAGGCGGCCGTGCACGCCGGGGTGATCGCGGACGAGACGGGCGGGCAGGTCACCCTGTCCCAGGAGAAGGGCATCACGCTCTACGAGTCCGCCTTCGCCAACGGGCTCCACTCCAAAAGGTGGGTGCGGGGGCTGCCCCACCCCACCCCGGGTGGCGGTGCCAGGTTTTCGTCCCCCAAGAGCAGGAGCAGCCCCCGACGTCCCTCCCTCCCTTCCCGCAGGGGCTCCCTGTCGGAGAAGCGTCTCCTGTTCCACAAAGGTATTTCCCCCCCACAAATGAAGCCCCTCCTTTCACCCCAAGTGGTGCCGCTGCCGCCCCGCGTGGGGGTCCCCGGCGTCGGCCGGGTCCCCAGCTGCCACCTCCCCTTGCAGCCTGCGGCGACGCCCTGGAGGTGGCCGCCTTCAACGCCTCGTCCTGGTGGCAGGAGGTGGACGAGCTGGGGCAGGAGCGGGGCTGGGCGGCCGAGCGGGCGGCCCTGGGCACCCCCGGCCCCTCCTGGGCGGCCGAACCCGGCGCTGAGACCGCCTGGCTGGAGCTGGACCTGGGCACCCGCAGGAACGTCACAGGTCGGTGTCCGTGGGCCGTCCCTGTCCCCGTGCCACCCTGGTCACTGCCCCCACGGGGATGTGGGGGCTGCCGTGGGACCCCCCCCCCCCACCCTGCCCCGAGTGGCTGCAAATCCCCCGAAAACACCCAGGAGCTTTTAGGGCTCCTCGGGCCACCTCCTGCTCCGGTTACCCCGGTGCAGACGCATCCGGGCGGCACCCGGCCTCCCGCACGGCTCCTTCCCGTCCCCAGTTTGTCCCCCCCCCGGCCCCCACTCTGCTCCTGCAGCTGGTGCCAGCGAGCGCCTTTTGTTCGGTCGAGCCCGCGGCGAGCGGGGGCTTTGTGCGGCGGCGCTGGCGGCAGGAAAATGGGGACGTTGTGAGGCCGGGGGAGGAGGGAGGAATGCAGCCGGGGGGTCAGCGGCTCCTCGGGGCGCAGCGGGGGCCGTGGGTGTTCCGGGAGGGGGGGGTTGGTGACACGCAGGGCGCATCCTGCCCGCCAGGGATCGTCACGAAGGGCTCCGAGATGTACGACTACTACGTGACGTCCTACCGCGTGTCCTCCAGCCGCGACGGGAAGAACTGGAGACCCTACAGGGGCAGCGGGGGCCAGGAGGACAAGGTGGGCGCGGGGGCGCGGGCGGCGGGGTGTGGGCGCAAGCCCCCCCCCCCCCCCCCAGCCCCGCAGCTCCAGGGCCACCCCTGCCGCCTCCCCACCAGGTGTTCGAAGGAAACGTGGACGGCCGCGGGGAGGTCTCCAACGCCTTCATCCCCCCGATCGTGACCCGCTACCTGCGCGTCACCCCCCGCAGCTGGCACCAGCGCGTCGCCATGAAGGTGGCCCTGCTGGGCTGCCAGCTGGCGCGGGCGCGCGCCCCGCGGCCCTACGGTGAGCGTCCCACGGCCCACCTGCCCCCGTGGTGCGCCCGCGGGCGGCGCTGACGGCACCCGCTCTGCCCCGCAGCGCCCGGCGGCCCCGAGGAGGTCCCGCTCCCCGTCCCCACCGGCCGCACGCCCGTGCCCGGTGTCGCCCTGGACCCCGAGAAGGCCGGTGGGTGCCCCCGTGGGGCTGTCCCCGCTCTCGTGGGTGCCTGCGGGCCTTCGTCTCCCAGCTCTGGCTGCCCGCCCGGGGCTCCTGGCACCCACGGGAGCCCCGTGGGCGTGGGACCGTGGCGCGGTGCCGACGCCGCCCTCCCTCCCTCCCCAGGCTCCACGCTGCTGGTGATGCTGCTCGTCGGCGGCTTCGTCCTCCTCTGCTCCAGCCTCCTGCTGCTGGCCTTCCTCTGCCGCAGGAGGAGGTGGGTCCCGGCCGGCAGCCCCCCTCCCCAAAAGCTGCGTCGGGCTGCTGGCCGTGTCCCGGGGGGGCAGGAGGGACGCGGCCAGCACAGGGGGGGCGCGGGGCAGCCCCTCACCCTCGTCCCGCTCTCCCCTCGCAGGAAGCCAGTGGCCGAGCTGAACTGCGGGCTCGCGAAAGGTAACGGCTCCCCACCCGTGGGGAGGGGGGGGGGCCCCAAAGGCAGGAGCGGGGCGGCTGATTTAAGGCCCGAGCTCTCGGGCTCCTTCCTGCTCAGCCCTGGAGGCGCCTCCGTCCCCGAGGGCGGCGGTGTGTGAGAGCTGGGGGCTCCGCTCTCCGCGCAGGGTACCCCAAGCTGGAGTCGAGCCCGGGGTGCTCCCTGGGGAGCCTGCCGCCCCCCAGCTCCATGCCGCCCTCCTTCCCCGCGGCGGCCCCGCTGGGAGACCTGAGCCAGCCCCCTTCGCCAGGTAACGGGGACGCGGGCGTGTGGATGGGTCCTCCAGCCTGGAGGGGAGGCAGAACTAACCTGTGTACCCCCACACCGCACCCCGAGGAGCCATCCCACCCACCCCACACCACCCTGGTGCAGCCCCCGTCCTGCATCCTGAACCCTCTGCAAAGGGAGAAATCGTTGCGCTTAATACACAGGGTGGTACTGGAGGGCACCGGGATCCCCCAGGGCCGTGCTGTCCCCGTGGGGTGGGTGCCCTGCCCTGCCCAGAGAGGTTCTGACAGCCCCTGGGGGCAGTGCAGGTGCCCTCAGCCCACCCGTGACCACGCACCTGAGCCCACCGCCGCATGGGGCAGGCGGGGGGAGTGGGCTGGGTGGGCACGGGGGCCCCTGCTTCCTCTGCGGGGCCGTCCCCAGCTGAGCTGCGGGTGTCCCCGGGGCAGAGTACGCCGAGCCGGACGTGGTGCAGGTGAGCCCCAGCAGCCAGCCGGGGCCTTCCACCTTCAAACCGGCCCCGGACGAGGGCTACACGCTGCCGCTGGTCGTGAGCCACTACGCCGTGCCGGGACAGTACCACGAGTACGCCGAGCCGCTGCCGCCCGAGCCGGAATACGCCACGCCGTTCGGCGACCCCGAGCCCGTCGGCACCCGTCGGAGCCTCTGCGGCATCGCGGGGCACCCCGGTGCCCCGAGCCGCACCGGCTCCCCAGAATCGCCCCCGGCACGGTACGATGCGCCCACCCTGCCGCCCGGGGAGCCCCGGGGATGCGGCGGGGTGAACGCAGCCCCCCGAGGGGAGCTGCCCCCCACCCCCCGTGGGGACAGCCCCTCGCCCGAGCCTCCCCTCTCGCACGTGTACCACGAAGCCTGGTGAAGGAGCGGGGGCGTGGGGGAGCGCTGCCGGAGGGGAGGCTCGAGGCGCTTGGCTGGCGAGCCTCAAGGGAGGATTTTTTAAGAAAAAACACTATTTTATTTAAATATATATTATATATATATATAAAACGGTCCTCCGGATCGCGTGCAGGGGGGGTGTGGACACTGAAGGGCGCAGAGAGGAGCGGGAAGGCGAAGTGGGGATAAAAGGGGTGAGAGTTGGAAATCGGATTGGAACCGAATCAACCTGCCCGGTGCTATCGCGAGCTGTGTGAACACCCCCAATCCCGCTCTCACAATACCCCCCCCCGCCCCTTACTCGCCTCTGTCCTTCACCGCGGTCCGAGGGGCGCCGGAACGGGCGGTTACCGGCAGGCCCCGCGCGCAAAAATTGTGCTCCCGAAATCTCTTGATGTCGATTCCGCGGGGGCGGCCGGAGCCCCCCCGTGCCACGCACGGCAGAAGCCCTTTTTGGGGCTGTGCCCCCCGCCGCCGCCTCCGGAAAGCGCCCGCACCCCTTCTAGATCACGACGAGGCCATCCTCCGTTCTGACAACAGAGACAATTCCCTCCTCATTTCCCCTTTCCTTCTCAATTTTTTCCGCCTATCTTCGTTTATTTTTTTTAACGATTTCTGCCTTTTTTCACCTCAAAAACCCACGCTCCGCAACCGAGCGACGATATGCAAATCGCGCGGGGCATGACGGGCCGCCCCCTCCCCGCGCACGCGCGGCCCGCTCGGCGGCACGGGGAAGCGCTTCCGGGTGCTGCCCCCGGAAGGGCTCCGGGTGCGCGGCGGAGGGAGCGGAGCCGGCGGCGGCGGGGCCGGGTCCGGCCGCGGGGCATGGGGAGGTACGGGGGGGGCACCGGGGGGGGCTTGGGGAGGACCGGGGGGGCTGAGGGGGCACCGGGGGGGTTGGGGAGCGACGAGCGCGGTGCCCCGGGGCCGGCGGGGCCGGTACCGCCCGGTTAAACGGAGCCGGGCCGGGGCTGCGGGGCCCCTTCAGGCGCTGGGGGGCCGCAGCGAGGCGCCCCCGGAGCCTTCTGCGGGCCGAGCGGCCCCAGCTCGCGGCCGCGCCTTGCGGAGGGCTGCTCCGGCCGCCGAGCGGCCTCGTGGCCTCCTCCGGACCCGTTGTAAGCCCGGCGCCCTGCAGCTAGCGGGGGACCGCGGGTGAGGGGCGCTCCCCCGGGCGGTGCGTTGGCCTCCGGCAGCGTAACCGACAGCTGGGCGTCCGCAGCTACCGCCCCGGCGCGGTAACTGACCCTCTGACAGCCAGAACTGGCGGTCCGACACGGTAACCAACAACTGGGCATCCAGAACCGCTGATCCGACACGGTAACTAACCGCCTGACGTCCAGAACTACCGCCCCGACACGGTAACTAACCGCCTGACGTCCAGAACTGCCGATCCGACACGGTAACTAACCGCCTGACGTCCAGAACTACCGCCCCGACACGGTAACTAACCGCCTGACGTCCAGAACTGCCGATCCGACACGGTAACTAACCGCCTGACGTCCAGAACCACCGATCCGACACGGTAACTAACTGCCTGACGTCCAGAACCACTGATCTGACACGGTAACTAACTGCCTGACATCCAGAACCGCTGATCTGACACGGTAACTAACCGCCTGACGTCCAGAACTACCGCCCCGACACGGTAACTAACCACCTGACGTCCAGAACTACCACCCCGACACGGTAACTAACCGCCTGACGTCCAGAACTACCGCCCCGACACGGTAACTAACCGCCTGACGTCCAGAACCACCGATCCGACACGGTAACTAACTGCCTGACGTCCAGAACCACCGATCTGACACGGTAACTAACTGCCTGACATCCAGAACTACCACCCTGACACGGTAACTAACTGCCTGACATCCAGAACCGCTGATCTGACACGGTAACTAACCGCCTGACGTCCAGAACTACCGCCCCGACACGGTAACTAACCGCCTGACGTCCAGAACTACCGCCCCGACACGGTAACTAACCGCCTGACGTCCAGAGCCACCGCCCCGACACGGTAACTAACCGCCTGACGTCCAGAACTACCACCCCGCCACGACAACTACCACCCCGACGTGCATGCCTAGCCCCGGGGGCAGCGGAACCTCGCCGCTCTGCCCCCTCCGCGAGGAGCCCCCCGGCTCTGTGACCCCGTTGGGTGCTCCTGGGGACAGGAGTCCTGCCGGGCTCCGCAGCCCCCCGTGAGCCCGTTTCATGTTCTCGGGGAGTGCTGACGGGGCTCGGAGCCCCCGGAGCGCCCCGAGAGCTCGCTTTGGGCTTCACGCGGGTCTTCGTTAGGGCTGTGAGTGGCCCTGCGCCGCAGAGCCGGCGCTTAACGAACCGCAGTGGTTCTGTAGGGAGCCGGTGGTGTTAATTGAGGCCGCAGGACCTGCTCCTGCAGGGGGTGCCGGGAGCCCCTCTGCATTCCGACCTGAGAAGGAAACGCGGCCGAGTTTCTGCTGCTGCTTCAGGACCCCGTGCGAAGCCTCATCTCATGCCGCAGCGGCAGCACCGCGCTGCTCGCCGCTGCCCCACGCAGCCTCTCGCGCCGTGGGAAGGGCCCCAGCGGCTCCCCGGCCTGCTGAAACCCCCGGCACCTCACCAGAGAGAGTGGGTGACGCGAGAACTGTCCGGTGTTCCCGTAGGAACGGGAGAGAGATGGAAGAGGAGGAAGAGAGAGTAGGTTAACGCTGGCCGCTGACGGACCGGGAAGGCTCTGGGGATGGCCTCTCCGTTCGCTGGGCCCACAGCAGTGGCGGACGTAATAAAAGATGTAGAGACGCAGATAGCTGTAAGTAAACGGGGGCTCGCCCCCAGGCAGCATGCAGGCGTGCGGTGGCGCCTCCGCGTCCCCTTGGTTTTGCCTCGGGCGATCTTGCGGGCGCCGCAAGATCGAGAGATGAACGAGCAAAACCGCCTCAGGCTGACAAAGCGTGCCTCGGCCCGGGATCCTGGGGCGAAAATCGCCTCCTCCCCTGCATGGCGGGCGAGGGGGTTGTAAATGGGGGGGACAAACAGACGCAGTCAGCCGGTGCAAAAGCTGAGGTGCGTGAACAGAACGCGCCTGGTGCTG
Organism: Anser anser; assembly: GCF_964211835.1. NCBI lineage: Eukaryota > Metazoa > Chordata > Aves > Anseriformes > Anatidae > Anser > Anser anser. The sequence continues at coordinate 3,465,010 of NC_139745.1, read as the reverse complement.
GGCTCCCTGCCCAGAAACGATGTCGGTGCGAGCGTAAGGGCCGTTCGGTTAAACCGGAGCAGGCTGGAAAGTGGCTGAGGGCTCCGGGGGACCCGGTTGCGACGTGAACTCTTCAGGAACGGCTCCGCGTCCGTAGGGTGCGGCAGAGCGTGAGCCCGCGGGGGACACAGCACTAAACCGGCCCTGGCTAAGCGGGAGTGCCGCCTCGCTTTTCCGCGTGGATTAATCCCAGCTAACCTGCCTTGCTCGGAGGAGGGGAAGACGCCGGCTGGCGGCCGAGGCGGAGGGCGCCGGCGCTGGGTTCGTTACGCGGGGGTGCTGCAGAGCTGCTGGATGAGCTGTCGGGGTGGGGATAACGGCGCGGCCGTGCCGCCGTGCGCAGGCTCCGCGCCCGAGCCGTGGCCTCGAGCGGCCGCCTCTCCCCGGCCTCCTTTCCCAAACCGCCTCCAGCGCTCGCGACGCGCGGCAGCGACGGGAGGCTGAGGGTTGGCCGCGCGTCCCAGCGCAGGATTTCGCGTGGCGCTGCCGGAAACGAGAGCTCCGCCTTGGGGAGCCCGAACCCTGCGGGCTCCTGGCTCGGGCTTCCACGTCGCAGCCTTGCGGAGGACGAAGACCCGAGCGCCGCGGTGCTGAGCGCTCCTGGCCGCGTCCGTGGGCTCAGTCTCGGCTCCGAGCACGGCCTCGCCCTCGAAGCTGCTTGCGGTGCGAGCGGCGTGCGTGCAGACAGCCCCGTGGGCTTCTCGTGGCAAACTCCTCACAGACCGGGGAATGTTTTCTCTTCTTCTAAGCATCCTCCTGCCTTCTTTTTGTGTCCAGAGAGACCCAGTCCGTAACCTCTGGGCCCTCCAGGACACCATGGCCTCCTGCGGGCAGGGACCAAAGCGCCCCTTTGCGTTCTGCCTGCTAACCCCGACAATTCCGTTTCTTCCTCCAGTTGATCGGTTTGGGTCCCCACAACCCCAAGAAGAAGCAGGACCTGGACAAGCTGTATGACCTACAAGCTAAAGCCCAGCAGATTATGAACCAGTTTGGCCCTTCTACCCTGATCAACCTCTCCAACTTCTCCTCGATAAAGCCGGAACCGGCCAGCACCCCCCCGCAGAGCTCCATGGCCAACAGCACCACCGTGGCGAAGATGCCAGGGACGCCCAGCGGAGGAGGGCGGCTCAGTCCCGAAAGCAACCAGGTAACTTCAGCCCCGGCTCGAGGAGGGCAGGGGAGAGAAGCTCAGACCTGCCTGTGGCTTCGCCCCTCTCCTTCCTTAAATTACTAACGAAAACCCGATATCCGTTAGGGTATCGGTTACTGCCCCGAGCGAGCAAACACCCTCACGTGGTGCTTCCAGCTTTCGGGCTGGGTTGGGGACGGGCGTCGGAGGTGCAGAGGCTTCGTCGGTCTCCAGAAAATTTCTATTGGGGCCGTGACTGGGAAGGTCTTTTTCAACATGGTTTAGGTCAGGGAAACAAAAATGCAGATTTGTAGCCCCGGTCTTACCGGCGTGGTGCGGGAGGCTGCCCAAAGGAGAAGGACCGAGTCCCCAGCACACGCAGGCACAGCAGTTCCCCCGCTGGAGCCGTGCAGGGGCACCAGGAGCGGGTTCAGCTTCTCCTGGGGCTCCAGAGAGCCGGAGCGGTGGAGCTGGGATGTGCTGGTGCTGGGGGCGGCACACCAGAGCAGCCCCAGCTCTCACCTTGCTCCCGTGAGGCCCGGCGGCTCAGCAGCAGTGCAGCTCCTGCTCCCATGCCCTGTTCGGGCCGCGAGGGTGCTGCCGTGTGCCACGCCGTAACCCAGCACTCACCTGTGTGCCTGCGTTCCCCCTGAAACGCTGAAGGCGGTGAGCCCTAGAGCACTGGAAGTGCTTCCTTTGTGTCCCGGGCACAGATTCAGGCACTGCAATGTCGCTTGCGTTTGCCTGTTAAGACTTCTCGTTGTGCCTCTGTCCTCTCGCCAGCAGCCCCGCTTCAGCCGGTGGCGTTTCGGTGCCAGCTTAGGGCGGGAGATTGACTTCTCCTGGGCTGCTGCACCCTGCTTTCGGTCCGGAGCAGGCGCTCGTGCTCGAAAATGACTCCTTAACACCTGACGTGTCTCATCTCTGCCATTCCGGGGCTGATACGGCGTGTCAGCGTGGGGGCCGTGGGGTAGCGGGGGCCGCGGGGGGGCGGCTGCTTTGCCGAAGGAGCGGCAGGTAATTCTTCTCTCACCCTCTCAGGTTTTAACCAAGAAGAAGCTGCAGGACCTGGTGCGTGAGGTGGACCCCAACGAGCAGCTGGATGAGGATGTGGAGGAAGTAGGTACCAAAGCCATGGCGGGGGCTGCACAAAGAGCTGATGGAGGACTTTTCACAGACCAGTGGCCCTTTGTCCCAGGCCGGGGGGGGGGGAGGTTTGGTTCGTGTTACGCTGCGGTATGCTCCAGCCATCCGTGTCTGTGCTTCCCGGTGCTGAGAAAGGTTTTAAAGAGCAGCAACCGTAGCGTGCGCCTTTGAAACCTTAGCTTCTGAGGGCTCCTTCTCACGTTTTCCACCTAGTTTCAGCTGCTCAGCGCTGACAGGGCTGGTGGTTGTCCTTGTTCTGTGGCAGATGCTGTTGCAGATCGCTGACGATTTCATAGAGAGCGTGGTGACGGCTGCCTGCCAGCTCGCCCGGCATCGCAAGTCCAACACCCTGGAGGTGAAGGACGTGCAGTTGCACCTCGGTAAGGAACTTGCCCTCGCCAGAGAGCCGGGAACATACCCCGCGGCCACGGTGTTGGGGTGGAAAACCCACGAGCAGCTACAGATTCGTTGCCACCGGGTAACACCCTCCTAAGTGGGGAATAAGCGGGTTGCCTGCCCCAGCCTCACTCTCTCCGAGTTTCGTTTGCAGTTGTGCAGTGTGTAGCTGCCCAGCGGCCTCCGCTGGGGGTCCCGAGCACAGGGGCTGCATCTTCAGCATGCTTTAGCACCCTGCAGCCCTCCGGAAAGGCTTTTATAGCTGCTCTGAGCACCAACACCACACAGCTGCGTGTAGCACCAGCTGCAGGCGGGCGTGCCGGCGCTGTGGGAGTTAGGAGGGGGCTCCTCGTGCAGCGGGCAGCTGGGGAGGAGCGTGCTGATCCGCGCTCTCTCTTCCAGAGCGTCAGTGGAACATGTGGATCCCGGGCTTTGGCTCTGAAGAAATCAGACCCTACAAAAAAGCCTGCACTACAGAAGCTCACAAACAGGTAAGGGGCCCTCAGGGGCGCACCGAGAGTGCCGTGGTGGAAGCCTGCTGTGTGTAGGGTGCTCTCGGGCTCCTGGCACTACGTGAATCTGTCGCCCCTTCCAAGCGGTTTGGACTTGAAATCGCTTCCGGAGCCTTCTCGGCGGTTTGTGCAGAGGATGGAGCTTTCTCCGCCTCCTTTGCTGGCGGTGCCGTGCGGGTTGTGCCCTGGCAGAAGCGGTAGCGCTCGCCATCTGAACGGCAGCTCAGGTTGGAAGGGTTAAAAAGCAACTGAGAGCTGCAGGCAGCAGCTCCTCAGCTGTCCCCTTGGAAATCTCGAGCTCCGAAGGGAGGGAGAACACCCTGCTAACTCCTCGGGTTCGACAGGAAATCCGTACCCACGTGAGGCGGGTTCAATTCCCATGCAGCCCCTTGGACCCCCTCCCCGCACCTGCCCTGGCCTCGCAGCAGCTGCAGTTCAGGCCCGTGAGAGTCTTTTGCTCGCGGATCCGCAGACGCTGGAGGAATAATTGTAGGTCTGCGAGGGCTGTGAATGAGCGCGGCGCCCAGAGCAGCTCTCGCCTTGCCTCCCCAGGCCTGGTGCTGCCCCTGCAGGCGGTTCAGAATCAAGGCAGGGCCTGGGGCTTCCTCCCTCGAGCACTGCAGAAGGGCTGGAGGAGGCAGAAGCACAGCCGAGGTACCCCGAGGGACCGCCTGAGCGAAGTCCTGCGGCTGGTTCTGTCTGGGACTCAGACTGCCTGCGAGTCACCGGAGCCCCCCGCTACGTTTGCGGACCCACGCCGTGTGCTGCAGCGTCCCGGGAGGCTGCCTGTGGTGCTCCACGCCGATTCGCGGCGCGCTTTGGCAGGCTTTGGCTCGGGTTCCTCGGGCTTCTTTCTGTCTGCGGCCCAAGGCAGTGCTCAGCTGTGCTGTGAGCTGCGCCCGCGCGCAGCGCTCTGGCTTTCCAGCTGGGGGGCAGAGCTGGGCAGCTCCGTTTCTTCCCCTGAATTTTGCTTTAATGATTCGGGGGGATGGATTTTAAGCGTAAGGTCAGGGTCGGGGAAGGAGGCGCCCTGCGGGAGCCGTTCAAGAGCAGGGACGTTATCGCGGCTCCCCTCCCGAAGGTGGGTTTTGGGCCACTGTTCATCCAACCACCCGCAGGGCGCTGAGCAGGGAGCACAGGCGCTTCCTTCTCCTCTGGCTCCGGCTGGGACCTCTCTGAGATTCAAATGGACTTGAAAGACCTGTGTGGAAACGAGTCGGGCGGTGTCCTGAGAGAACCCGGGATAATGCCGCTCCCGCACGGCCGCGTTCCGAGTTGCTTTGCAGTGCCCTTGTCTGGGGCTGGCTTCCCACGTTTTGCTCTTTCTTGTTGCAGAGAATGGCGCTGATTCGCAAAACTACCAAGAAATAGCCCCTGGGAAGAGCTGGGAGATGACGCCAGTGCGTTTTGGGATATCTGCCTCTCCACTGAAGCCTCCGCGATGCCATCCATGGGATATTTTTTTTAATGCTTTACAGAGAAGCATATATTTTTTATTAACGGTGCAGCAATATCTGACTTTACGAGATCTGCCAAAAACATTCTACGCCCCCGTCCTCATTCCCTGTAAGAGCGCAACATATCTCCAAAACAAAGACTTTTATTTGTGACTTGAAAGTGGTTTATCGTATAAGTGATTATCCAAGGGACAGAGCATTTGATCTTGTGTGGGACAGTATTAGAAGCATCTGTAGAGGTTTTTGTTTCCTCCTTCCTGCCCCTACCTGCTCCAGTACTTTGTAATGTCAGTGTTTATATAAATACTTGCGTTTGTTTTACATGAATAAAGAAGTTATTAATCTAAAGCCGTGGCACGGGCTTGTGCTCTTCAGACGGCGCGCAGAGGAATTGCCAGGGAGATAACCACCACGTTAGCTTGTTTTCCACATGCGGTGCTGGTTCTGGGAGAGCTTTTCTGGGCTTTAAAGCCAGCGGAAGGGTTTGCCTGGGCTCTGGGCAGGCGCTAACGGGGCTGGGCGGGCGCCTCGCCCCCCGCCTTGGGCTCCTTGCGTCCGGCCCGGGCTGAGCGGTTCGCCGCCGCGCGGACACCGGCACCGTTAGGAGTGCTGTGATGCTGGGGATGGGAAGTGGAGGCGATCTGCTGCTCTGTTGGCCTGGGACGTGAGGAAAGGCCACGTCCCGCTGCCTGCCCTCACCAGGGACGGGGTGAGGAGGGTGCCGGCAGAAAAAGGAGGCCGCTGTGTGCCGAGCTCGCTGCTGGGGCTCTCGGCCTCCGGGGCTGCCAGCACCGCACCCCCAGGGGAAGCCCCCTTGGCTGAAGGAAGGGCTCTGTCCTCGGCTCTGTCCTCCCTCCCTGGAGCTGCCGCCTCGGGAGCCCCGGGGCCTGCACTGAGACAAGCGCAGCCCCAGACGAGGTCGGTCTGGGTGGCGCTCGGGGAGGGGAGAAGCTGCTCCCGCATCGCTGCGGGGCTGGGGGCACGGAGCTGCTCGGCACCACGCAGCAGGGCTGCACGCTCCTGGTGAGCACGGAGCGCGGTGAGCTGGGTGGCACGAGGGGTTTGGGATCAGTCCTGGAGCCGTGCTGCTGAGAGCTTCGGGACCTAAGGGCACGGGGAAGGCTGCGGTTCCTGTTTGGGTGTGGGGACAGCTTTGTAGGAGAGGAGAGACCAGGAACGGTGAACGCTGCCCCTCTGCGCTCCCGCTCCCATGGGCAGCCTCGGCCCCAACCGCCCCCCCCCCCCCTTCCCCAGGAAAACACGGGCAGGCAGCGAGGTGACCACGGGCTGTTTAATGTTCTCTTGCTGCCCCTCCCTGCCCCCGGCCGCCCCATTTCTGCTTCACCTCTCACACGTCGGCAGAACCGGGCGGCTCGGAGCCCCCCCCCCCCCCGGCCCTAGCACGAGCACTTCTTCCTCTTGTCCTCCTTCCCCGCCGCGTGAGCCGGGAGCGGCGCGGGCAGGGGGCCGCTGCTCTTCACCCCGTCCCATGCCTCGCAGGGGGCGAGCAGCCCGCTCTGCAGCGCCCGGTAGATGGCCAGCGTCAGCATCTGGAAGGCCTGGGCCACGTTGCTGGCGTCCTTGGCCGAGGTCTCGATGTACTGGGCGCCCAGCGAGGCCGCCAGCCGCTCGGCCTCCCTCCTGCCCACCCTGCGCTCGGCCGCCAGGTCGCTCTTGTGGCCCACCAGCAGGAAGACGACGCGGAAGGGCTGCACCGTGTCCGTCACCTCGCGGTGCCACCGCCGGACGCTCTCGAAGGAGGCGCGGTTGGTGAGGTCGAAGAGCAGCATCCCCCCCGCCGAGTTGCGGTAATAGGAGCGCGTCACGGACCTTGGGGCGCGAGCAGAAGCGGGGTGAGCGGCGCCCGGGGCTCCCCTGTGTGCTGCCCCGGGGGGGGGGGGGCATCGCCCCCTCCTGTCCCTGCCTCTCGCCTGAGCATCCTCAGCCCAGCTCCTGCCCCAGGGGAACCAGCGCGGGGCTCTCAAGGCACCGAGAGCAGGAGAACCTTTTGCTGTACCAACGAGCGGCGCGGTCCCCGGTGCGCTCCCGTCGCCAGCAATGCGGCATGGGGGTGCCCAGCAGCAGGGGGGAGCCGCTTCGCCCCACTCCCAGCAGGAGCACCCCAGTCCCACGCAGTTTTGGGGTCTCACAGCCCCTTCGGTGCTGGAGCCAGGGCTTAGGAGGCAGCCCCAAAGGGCTCCTCGTCATCGGGCAGGGGTGGAGAGAGCGCACAGCCCTACCCAAGCAGCCCCCAGGGCTGGGCTCACATCCCCCCCCTACCCCAAACCTGGCCCCCGATGCCTCCCCACCTCCACCCCACCCCCCCCAGTCTCCGGAGCCAGACCCCACGGCCGGATCGGGACCCACCTGAACCGCTCCTGCCCGGCCGTGTCCCAGAACTGCAGCTTGACGCGGAGCCCCGGCTCCAGCTCCACGAACTGAACGTAGAAATCCACCCCCACCGTCTGGTTGACGGCGTCCAGGAAGACGCCCTCGGTGTAGCGCCGCAGCAGCGAGGATTTGCCCACCGTGGAGTCCCCCAGCATGATCACCCGGAACTGGTACTGCCACCGCGGCTCCATGGGCGCTCGGCGGCACTGCTGCGCCCCGCCGGCACCCACCGCCCCCGCGCCCGCTGCGTGCTCGGGCAGGGTGCTGCCGCTCCTCCCGCTGCTGCCCGGGGCGCGGGAGGCGTTCCTGGCCCAGCAGGGGGGTGCTGGGTGCTGGGTGCGTGTATGTGGGGGTCCCTTCACCTCCTTTTTTTTTGCTCCTCTCCATCCAGCTGGAGGCACTGGGGGGTATTGGCGGGGTGGGTGGGGGCGACCCCCCCAGCAGTGACCCCCCCCCCATCACAGAGGCAGGGCTCCACGCCGGTGCTCTAGCACTCAGAAGAGCTTTTTTAATGCGGAAGGCATCTGGTTTATTAAAAACACCCCTGGAGGGGGGGGGATTATTGTTTTCACAGCCCCCAGACCAAGGCTGGAAGCACAAACCAACGTGGGAACTCAGCCCCAGGATCCCCCAGGGGGGTGGGCTCCGTGCGAAGGGCAGGGCAGCGGCTCCCCAGCTCCATCCCCGTTTCTGGGGGGGGGGGGGGTCCCGTCCCCATCAGCACTGGCAGCGCCCCTGGGGCTCGCCCCGCACCGGGGGCCGGGGGCGGCTGGGGCTGGGGATGAGCCTGACGGCGCCGCAGCCCCGGGGGGGGGCGAGGGCCCCGCGGCCCAGCGCCCGCAGGATGTCTCCCGCCAGCGTCTCGAAGGCCAGCTCCACGTTGAGGTTGCTGCGGGCCGAGGTCTCCACGAAGGCCATGCCCAGGGAGGCCGCCAGGCGCCCGGCCTCCTCGGCCGACACGGCTCGCTCGGCCGCCAGGTCGCTCTTGTGGCCCACCAGGACGAAGGCGGCGGCGCGGTCGCCGGCGGCCTCGTGGTACCACTCGGGGACGCGCTCGAAGGACGCCCGGTTGGTGAGGTCGAAGACCAGCAGCACGCCTGCGGCGCTCCGGTAGAAGGACCTGGTGATGGACCTGGGCACAGCGGGGACGGGGGCTCTGAGCACCCCCTGTGCCTGCACCGGGCCGAATGGGGACGGGGGAAACTCCCCCAGCGCCCCGAAAGGCTCCCGGGGACGGGGCAGAGCAGGACCCCTGCCGAACGCAGCCCTTTTGCAGCCCGTTTGAGCCTCCTTGGCTGTCCGCAGGCTGATGCAATCAGGGAGGCATCGCCCAGCCCCAGCCCGGTCCCCTCGGCTGCCCCCCGAGCCCAGCTGTGGCTTCGCTGCCAGCTCAGCGAGGAGCTGCCACGGCCCCAAAAAGCGTCACCGTGGCGCCGAGCCCTCGCTGCCCGTCCCCATCCACCCCGGCCTTTCCCAACGGGGACTTTGCACCCGCTGCTGCCTCCTCGAGCAAAACCCGAAGCAAAACACCGCAGAGCCCGGGCACCGGGACAGGGGGACAGGGACGCTCCTCTTGGCGGGGGGCTGCTGGGCTGGAGAGGTCCCAGGATCTGTCCCTGGGTGCGTTTTTGGGGGATTTGCCTGATCGCACCGGGGTGCCCCAGCTTCCTGGGGTGGGGGCGAGCCAGCTGGGTCCCCGTCCCCACCTCACCTGAACCTCTCCTGGCCGGCTGTGTCCCACAGCTGCAGCTTGGCCTTGCCGGCGGGCGGCAGCGGGACGGTGCGGCTGTAGAAATCCACGCCGACGGTGGGGCAGGGCACAGCCCCCCCCGGCCCCTCCGCGTAGCAGCGCAGCAGCGACGACTTCCCCACGGCCGCGTCCCCCAGCACGATGACACGGAACTGGTAGTGGCCCCCCGCCTCGGGGCCGTGGGGGGGACCCGCTGCCGCCCCCATCCCAGCGGCTGGGCTGATGGTGAGATCCTTCGGCCCCGGGCTGGACGGATCCCGGCCCTAGGGGCTTTGCCGCGCTGGTGGGACCGGGGCCAGGTCTCCACCCTTGTCCCCACCCCGCAGCGTTGTCCCTGGGGACAGGGACGGACTCGTCCTGTCCTGTCCTCGCACCCACCCAGGCGGACAAACAAAGCAGAGGAGGAGGGAGAGGCTGCCGGCCCGTCCTCGCAGCCAGCAGCCCCAGGGGCACAGCCCAGGGGGTGTTCAGCTGTTTGCTCCCTGCAGCCGCCCTTGTCACCTGCCAGCTCCTTGTCACCTGCTGTCCTTGTCATCTGCCAGCTCCTCGTCACCGCCACCGAGAACAGCCCGGAGGTGGCGGAGGCTGTCACCGCCACCGAGAACAGCCCGGAGGTGGCGGAGGCTGCAGCCAGGAGCGGGGGCAGTGCCCCAGGCAAGGGACCCCAGGGCTGGGCTGAGGTGCTGGAGCCTCCCCTGCGCCCCCACTGCTCGGGTCCCTCACACACCGCCCCCTGCACCAGGCCACTGCTGTCCCCAGCCCCGCTGCTCCCTGTTCAGGGACAGGAACAGCTCTGTTTTCATCCCCAAATTAATCTCCACAGAGCACACAACTGGAGGCAGCAGGGCTTCAGCACCGCCTTTTACTGGCGCCTTTGCTGCCCATTGCCTCAAAGCAGGCGGCTCCCTCCCCTCTGGCACCCCAGCAGCTGGAGGAAGGGAGAGCGAAGCCCGGCTCCTGCTGCACACAGCGCTGCTGGGCCCCTGCCTCAGTGCCCCCGGGCCTTCACCTTCTCCACCCAGAGGTGTTCTGAGGACCCCAGACTCGTGCTCCCCAGCACCACACGGGGTTAAGGGCACCCAGCAGGCATCACAAACCCCGGACACAAACACAGGAGACAGAGCAAGAGCTTCAAGTGATCGCCTTTATTCACCCCTCCCAATATTCCACACATCCTCAAATATTCACGTATTTTAAGTATTTCAAATATTCCAGACCCTCCCCCCAAAGCTCTTTTTCTGCGAAAACTCCCTGGAAGGGATCAATCTTCCACAGTGAACACACGAACGGAAGCTTCAGCAGCACCCAGAACCCAGGAGGTTCCCGCTGCCTGCGGTGCCCAGCAGCTGGTGCACAGCAGCAGCTCTCCCACCTGGGGGAGCTCACAGCTCACCGAGGAGCCAGGGTCCCGTTACACACAACCGCGGCTGCTTCGGGAGTAGGATACTGAGACTGAAACCTTCTCTCAGCTCCACGAACACCTGGGGAGGGAAGAGAAAGCCCGGTCAGAACGAAGCTCAGCCTGACACAGCGCACGGGGGTTCCAGTTCCTGCTGGAGCCTGGCCTCAGCCCCATATCCGCAGGATTCATCCAGCAGTCTCCCAACAAAGGCATCATCACCGACCAGGCCATGCTCAGAGGAATGGTGACGGAGAAACAGACAGCTCATCTCACTGGGACTCTGCCCTGAAGGAATCAGGCCACCCAATTACAGACCGTACTAACGAATCTGATCGTTCCCTCCTGCAGAGCCCCAGCAGGCTGCCGCCTCCAGCACAGGCGGCCACCTCGCAGCCAGGCCGAGCTGCCCCTCGGCCAGCACTGTCAAGATCCCCCTCAAAACCACCCAACGTCTGCTGACCACTCACAAAGACACTCACCCAATCCACTTCACACTTTCCTCGTGATTTCGGCCTTCAGCAAACTGATTCCCGTCATGGGGGAGAGGGGCTCACGAGCTCTCAGCCTCTTCCACTACGGGAGTAATTCCTGAAAGAGACAATGGAGCCGCAGGTGGGCGCCTGAAGTTGGTGGGCTACTGCGTGCAGAGAATCAATGCTCCAAATCCAGCCCCAGTAAACACCAGCCCAGAAACCCTCGCTGCATCTCTGGTCTCTACGCCAGACACGTTTCCTCAGTCTCCTGACTTCCATTCCCACCCCAGCCCCCGCCAGGGGAACAAGCTGACACGGACTGTCATCAAACTGGCCCCTCTCAGAGCTGGGCTGTACCAGCAAAAAGGCCAAGACCAGTTTGAATTTTCCTTTTCCTCCTTTTTTGACCACAAGACCGGTATTCAGATCCGATGGGAAAGGGATATGGAGGGACAGGCTGCCGAGCTCTGACAAGGCACACGCTCTCACCTCGAGTCCATCCTGGCAGGCAGGCCATCAGCTGAGCGAGCTCGCAAACACCAAGGAACCCTGAAACACATTGCAACAACACCCCGAGTCAGCAACGGGCTGCAGACGCCTCTTCGTGAGCACGCGCCGCTGACACAGCCAGCCCACAGACCGAAGCCCCAGTGAGAGGGAAGCCCCCTCAAAAACGTCTGAAAAGATATAGGAGGGGCGAGTGACAGCAACAGGCAGAAGAGGCCCAGCAGTCAAAGACCTTCCTCTTGCTCTCGCATGTTGTTGGAGACCTGCAGCTATTTCAGAGCCACAGCTCTTGGATTAACATGCACAGGAGGTAAAAACCGACCTGTTTTGGCAAAGCCTGCTATAGCTGGAGAAAAAAGGGGCAGATGCATCAAAAGCAAAGTCATCTACTGGCTTTCGATCAAATTTGATTCTCAGTTCTGCCACTAGAGCCAAGGGATGCTGGAAAAATCCTTCTGCCCCAACTAAGCATGATTTTGGTAAGAGCAGGAAATAAGGGGAGTTCACAGATCTTAACGACTGGAGGGAATATTTTAACAGGCCCACCAGGGGGAAATCCTCCCCTGCAGGACTTGTTCCTTTGATGAGGCTCTGCAGGGGATCCAAGGATCCTCCTGCAGGGGATCTGTAGCGCCTGGAACAGGAACCACCTTCAGAAATACCTGCAAGCAGAGGGCTGCGGAGTACTGCTGCCCTGAGGAAGGGAGGCAGCGAGGGCAGCGAGCCCCACTCCCAGCACTGATGGCAGCCTGCAGGGGATGCTCACACCGCTCACCTGCCTGGTGCTGCAGGGCCACCTCCCACGCCAGGACGACACCGGGGACTGCAGCAGTCTTGAACTCCACCTAGTTTCTTACGGAGAAAAAAAGACATTTTAAAGCAGCAGAACAGCAGCAACACCCCCCACGCCTCCCCTTCCCCCTCGCAGCGAGGCCCTGGAGCGCCCCTCCGGGTCCCCCCTCCCTCTCAGGCCTTGTATTTCCCTCTAATGTTGCCGGGCAGCTACGGAGGCTCCAGCTGCTCGGCGACCGTCGAGGAAAACGGGTGGCTCTGGGCTCCTTTTTGACTGCATCTGCCACAGCACCGAGGCAGAGGCAGCTTCGATAGGGCCGGCCAGGCTCCAGCCCCCCACCCCCCCCGCCCCGGTTTTTACCTCACACCCAGGCGCAGGGAGGCGGCCATGTCACCCCGCAGCCGCGCTGCCCGCCATCCGAGCGCCCCCAGCTGCCGCCGCCCGGTAGCCGAGCCCCCGAGGCACCGATGCGGCGGGGCCGGACGGAGGGAAGGCGCCGGGAGCGGGCGGATGGCGGCGGATGGCGCCCGGGCCGCAGCCTTCACACCTGGCCGCCATTACAAAGAGAGGCTGGAGGCGGGCGGCCGCGGGTCTTTTATAGGGAGAGAGCGCGGGCGCTGATTGGCTGCTGCGGCCAGGCCCTGCCGCTGCGCCTTCTGGGAATTGTAGTCCGGGCAGCCCCCCCGGCCGCCATGACAGGCCATGCTGCTCCCCCAAATCAACGTGCCCTCCACCGACAGCAGCCGGGAAGGAAGGGGGAAACCTCACCCCAGCGCGGCAGGAGCTGTGTTTGCAACCCCTTAACTAGCACAGGGGGCGAGCTGTGCTGTGCCACCCGCCTCCTACACGACCCCCCATCTCCCTGGCACTGACACGACAAATTTCTGCCTCCTCCGCCCCGCGAGGCGTGTGTCAGGGGCTGCTCGTTGAAAGGTGAAGGCAGCCGCTGTATTTCTCCTGCTCCATCTCTCTGGAAGGCAGGGGGCACACCCCACCCTCGGGGAATGGAAGAAAAGGTTCTTGGAAGCAGAAGTCTGTCTGCCAAGACAATCCCTCTGTCATGTTCCTGGCTCGTAATCTGTAATTAGTGGAAAGGATTTAAAATGAGAGCACCTACCAACTGATTGGAAGGGACTGCTCAAGTTTCTGCTGATACTGATGCTGAAGGCACAACCACCACGAGAAATCCGGCCGAAAAGCTGGATCTTAAAGCTTTGCGTCCTGCCCCTGAGCCCTGGAGAAAGCGCAAAAAAAGATGACAGAGAACAATAGTTAGGTTTTTAACCTGTTCTGAGCAAAATTCACAGATCGGAAATTCACATCGCCCTTTCCAACTGGTAACCCCGCACCACAAACATGCCAGACTACTGCCAAAATAAGCCTGGCACCCATTTAAAGCAGAAGTCTGGAAATGAGCCCCAAACCTTCCATGAGCAAGCTCTTCTAAAAACAGTCCTTGTCAAAGCTGCTGGGACAGGTTACGAGCAGGTGGCCCCATCGTCCACAGCCCCTGCAGCTGTTCTGCTAAGTCACAAGGCGTTCCCTGGGGGCCCAAATTCATCTGGGGACAACAGCTCACAAAAACTGAAGCTAGAAACTCCCCACCCAAATCCTAAGACATGAGAGAAACTGGGAGTTCATCGTAGCAAAAAAAAAAAAGAAAAAAAAGACAACATTGGTAAACATCAAGTGTTTGGGAAGTAAATGGGGAAAATCCCCAAAGATCAGTATGGAATCCAGACATCGCTCAGTAGACCTCAGCTCATCACAGTCGGAGCACGAAGACAGATGGAGGAACAAAGCAGAGCAGTGAAAATCCTGCTGCAGTGCTTGACTGTACGGTCAGCACGGCCCCGACGGAACCTCCACTTGTGGTCTGGAGCCTTGCATCAACCTGCAGGGGGAGAGCAGATGCTGGAAGAGGCTGCAGCTCCTTCACTGGACGCCTGGGAGCAGAGTAACCCGCAGGGAAGCTCTCTGTGAAAAAGCAAGCACAAAGTACTGGTGCAGTTGGCTTGCTGGTTCTGAACGCAGAGGGACAAGACAAGCCCTGGCCACGCACAGCTCTCAATCTGCAGCATTTTAACTGCTTTATCTACCATTGCTTTGACCCTGGCTATTCTGCAGCAGCAGCATGATGCTGGCTGAGAGAAATGGAGCACGTACCAAGCAGTACCCTCAAAGCCCCCCTTGCAACACTTACTGCACCTGTTAAAACCATCTGGACTGGGAAATGACTGCTAAGAAAGAAATGAGCAGTAAAACTTGGTGAAAAAAGGAGGTATCTACTGAAGAAATGTTCTGAACAACCAAAAAGATAAAGAAAGCTTTGTCAGTGACTTTTTTTCTGAGCTAGTTTTATCCGTTTTCAAATGCAGCTATTGCATTTAAAACATGCAGCCCATCCTGTCATAAAATTAATTTCGTGTCTAAGTAAATCCCAAGTTAAATCCAGAAACTGGAGTATCCAGTATGGTTTACAAGCAGCACTGGGAGACTGCTAGTCTGGAAGGTAAAAATTCCTCTCTGATCTCATTTAGCAGAAGCTGGGGATTAGCAAGCCAGTAACAAGGAAACCAACAGCACTTAAAGATCAGAGTAAAACACCTCCATTTCTCAAAAGGGATTCCGAAGAATCCGAAAGGTGCTCAGCACTTCTTGGCAGCGTGCGCGACATGAACCTGTCTCCTGAAACTGGTCCAAATAACAGGGATCTTCTCGAGGCAGGCACAGAGAAAACATCACTGCAGGTGCCTGGTCAGACCCCGTAACTTGTACACGCTTGTTAACCAAGAGGTTTCACGCCCCTCGCCTTCACACCACTGGAAGCCGGTCAGAATTTCCCCCAGGCCATCCCTGATGCTGGCTTTTAATTAACCACACGGTAATTGCAACAGGATACCCTGCAAGCCTGGCAGCTTATGGTTTGGCAATCGCCACCCAATGCCCGACAGGAGTAACACCCACCTCTGTGCAGCTCCACAGCTGGCTGAACTTTTTCCAGTCTCCGTGACTCAAATTGTCATCCAGGAGCCCCTGCAATTTAAAGAATAATCTACATTGGATCATCACAGCTCAGCCAAGCAATGTCATAAGAATGTTTAAGTCATTTTTGTGACTAAATGCTGCACGCTGAAAGGTAGAATGCTTCAGAATCTAAATCACAGATTTTGATGTAATTTACAAGAATTGCATAATCTCAGTGAGCTGTGCTATCATCTGCCTCGGATTCCTTGCCTTCAGCACACAAAGATAAAAGCAGAATTTACCTTACTACGTGGAGTCCTCATCTTTCATCTTGCATTATACCGAATGGTAATTAATCAGGACTTTTCCTGTGGCCATCCACAAGAAACAGAATCCCACACTCTGTTTAACTTGGATTCCAAAACAAACCCTACACATCCAGGTGACTGGCTGTTTTGTAGCTCCACATAAAAGTCTCCTCTGCGCTCCAGGTGCTGCAATAGTGGCCAGGAGCTGAAAATGAACATTAAGATGAATAAGTGACACACGAAAAAAAAGTGCAGAGAGATTACCAGCTCAACAGAACGTTGGCTGAGATTCACAAACAACCCCAAAAGACTGGCAGGGATGATTAAAACCCCACGCCTACAAAGTAACGCGAGGGAGGATGCTTTCTCATCTCACCAGCCTGGTGCTGCACCTCTCCCATCCGTAACAAGGTAGGGAGAGGAAACTGCCTCCTGTCTCACTCACCCCAATTCCCTGGGTGGGGGAGCAGTTCGATTCTACCCCTGTCTCTTCAGGGTAATTCCCAGCTTTGATGGACAGCTGTAAGAATTTGATTTCCTCTCCTAATGCCCTGGGCTTTTCCTGACCCCCTTCCCTGTTGCTGGGGGCTGCCCTTCCCTTCCTCAGCCAGCAGAGAGGGATCGGCCTCACGCATTAAGGGAACATGGCCCAAACACTCCCATCAACCGCCTTCCTAAAAGGAAATGCACGAGCTGTTTTGAGCCCTATAACACCCTTAAAGAGCCCTCAGTGGGTAATCTCTGTTGGCCTCTGTACTCCGAAATTGTTCTCCCCATAGGGGCCCGAGGGTCTGTATATCAGAGCTATCCTGGAAGCTTGGGATGCCACTAACGACGGATCAGACCACTACCAACTTTCTTTCTGTGACAAAACTAGAAGACAGCAAAATGATTTTGCCTCAGGGTCACTGTCTGTGAGGGGTGCTACTCTGTGATAACCTGTCCCACTGTCCTTTAGACAGTGCTGCTTCCCTTCATCCTCCACGTCCTGCAAATATCAGGTCTGTGACAGCTGTCTGGCAGCAGCGTTGTTCATGAAGCTTAGATGGATGTGGCTTATCCATCCATTAGGGAGTATTAAACAGGACAGCAACGCTGGCCAGCCACACAACAGCAACACAGATTTCTATTGATAAAGTAATCGTGGCTTCAGGCCACCTCCTGCAGCGAATGAGGAGGGCTGCTTTATAAAAGCTAAAGTTTGGGGGGATAGAGAACAGCAGGTCAAAAAGAGAATGAAGGGCACACAGAGTAGCACTCCTGTAGCACAGTAACAGAACGATCTAGAAACCATGTAACTGCAGAACACAAAAACCTTCTTTACATCACCTCCAGAACGCCACTCTATTGAGCAGACGCTTTCCAAGAAGAGGGGCATCATTTTGCTCAGTGCTCAGCACCGCCGACCAGCTACATCCGAAGAAAAAAGCGCTCTGCTCTCTTCCACCTCTCCGCTGCCTTTGAAACACTGCACCGGGAACATTCATTTCCTTAAATTCAGAGTAACTCAAGGTTAGGACACTGTTAACAGCCCACAGCAGTCAAAAGCATAGCAGGAGGAAAAAAATTCACAGCTGGTGAGAACGCAGGGGTCCAGCAGTCCTCTTAGCACTTGTTCAGAAGTTTGCTTAATCCAGCGTACGTTACCATCACCCTCATATTCACGGTACGTTTACCATTGCAGTTGATAAAAAGACCACAGACCGACAAATATATCATAATTATGGACACAAACAAAGGCGTAGTAGAAGTAGGTTTTATGAAAGTATTTAAATTTTGTGGCAAATCTCTGCATCAACATAGGGAGGGAGGCAACTTAATGCTTTGCAGTAGCAATTTCAGTTACCAAACTATTTTTTGGATAGGCATTTATTACAGGTAGTTTATCTGTTCCTGTTTCTCAAAGAGTTTAAGGCACAAAAGCCTGAAAAGGGCTTATAACACGTACATAAGTGCTATCGGTTTCGCTGTCACCTCTAACGCAACATAATATTAGCTTAAATATATTGCTCGTCCATCCAGCTTATACAACATCCAGTAGAAAAATGCTTTCCAAGTTAGCAACAATTTGTTGCACAAAATATAGATTGCTCTGACCCGTTTTTGCTGCAAGATCTTCAGTTTCACCGTATACACTCTGACAAGACAGTGGAAGACGCTGTGAAACCTTAACATCATCACGAGACCATCAAGGCCTGTCCACAACGAAAAAGGCATGATACACAGAATAACATTTAAACAAGGTTGTTGGCAAAAGTGTTTTAAACTGCTTGACAGGTGAGGAATTATTTCCTCACACATAGGTGGAGAGGCAGGCCAAACACGCTAGAGACCACCTGGTGGAAGGCATCGGTCTGTAGTAGTTATAAAACTCCTTTCTGTCTTTACTTTCCAAAATGCTCTTCAGGCAGATTGCTTAAGAACACCAAGCTATAAACTCGCTAGCTCAAGATCACAGCTTAGCTTAAGCAGAACACAAACTTTCATCTACACAGTTCTTTCCCATACTCAGTTTACAGCAACCTTACCCAGTCACTAGAAAGCTTCTGAGACATTTTAGCGGTATCTGACAGTGACTCTTCAAAAAATAAACAAACACATTTATGAGAGTCGGATCAAATGACTAAAGACAGTTAAATGGGCATCAAAACAGAAAGGGGGGCAGGAACCAAAATGCAGAGTGTAATTTTACTTAAAACACCAACTTTTTTATTGTACGTTGGAGTAGAGTCTTTCCCCTGTGCCATCTTGTTGAAAGTTTATAAATTACAAGAAGTATTACGAGTTCACTTCAAGACAAAAGGAATAAAACTGCTGCAGTTCTAACTTTCACCATGAATCAAAGTTACCATGATGCTCCTACGACACTCATGTTGTACAGGAAACGCCACAGGCCTCCTGTACTTCGAGTAACAGACCTGGGTGCACAAAGGGCCACCCCTCACTACTGCAGGATCCAGGTGCAGCGTTAACAGTCCGGAGCGCACTGGCGGGTTTGTCACACAGACAGTGCCTCAGCAACGAGGCTATAACATGGCTGGAATCTCTGACGAGACAGTGTCCAAAGGCTGCCAATGACAGTCCATCAAGGCATCGTAGAGCTCTTCGCTCTGTTCCATAAACTGTTTATTTGCTTCGTGGACGTCCAACTGAGGCGTCGGGTCTGAAGGAAGACAGACAGACAAACAGGTCACATGCCAAATGCGTTAGAAAAACCCCCCACCCCATAAATATGTTAGTTTTATGAAAAAAAATGTGGAGGGAGTCCTAGAGCATTCCCATCGCTCACCCCGTCATGAACCTGACTAGAACAGCCCTGGTAAACCTTTGCGCAACGGGATAAGAGCTAACTAGATGCAGGTATGTCCCTCTTGTCAGTGGTGACTGCCCCCCTAGCAGAGCCAACTGAGAGAACGCATACCTGCACCTCGCAGCCCAGTGTAGCCACTTAAACTGCCAAAGAAGGTGGGTTGGCACTAAGGCACGGGACTGCAAAGTGGAGCAGCGGAGGCGCAGGCACACGTTCCCTTCTGCTCCCTCCGCTACGGGGTCAGAGTGGATGGCTGGGGACGGTAGCGTCTTACGCTGCTGCAACAAGAGTCACCAGAGCTCATCTGCCAAAGCCTCGAACATCTCAAAGCATTTCACAGTCAGTAACCAAAGAAGTGCCAGTGACAGCCAGTGAATTAAGCATGAACATGTGCCCTGTTTTACAGCTGGAAGAATTGTCTGTAAAGCGTTTCGGGGCAGGAGAGCGACCCAGTGGGTACGATTCTGCTGCTACCAATGTATACTCAACATTTTGCAAAAATTGACTCATTGCATTACCCAAACCACCTGTAGGATTTAAGGCTCACCTAACAACACCCACAATCTAAAGGCTAGGTTACCAAACTAGCACAATCACTCAGGTCAGTAAGCAAGTACCAGAGTGCAAAGAAACTAGCCAACTGAATGGAAAAACTACAAAGCACATCTGGAATAAAATGCTTGTAAACATGGTTGGTTTCAGCTATATCATGTTGCAACACATCACAGGGAAACACAATTAAGAACAGAGTGATGCACTGGCAAAACATTATTTCAGCTTCCTACAAATTTCAACATATTAGTACATAGGAAATTTAATCAACGAGCAAAAGACACCCCAGAGATATTCTAATTCCAGCACTGGTGTATTAGTTTCAGCAGAAAGGAAAGCTCTCGTGTAATGCTTTGAAAAGCCAGCGAGGGCTTTCTCATTGACATCATTGCTTATAGCCGCAGATCATACACAGGATCTAGCTGCTTTCTACTTTTACCATTTTTCGTTTTTTGTTTTTAAGAGAACAGTAAGATACACTGTATAGTGCATATTCCATTCAAGACCGAAATTTGGAATTACTAGTACGAAATAAGTATTTCTTGCATGAATAAATGAAAACAGCTCATATGTATGTTTAAAACCACGATGTTTTAGTGGTTCGTTTCAACTAATGACTGCTAAAACAAATATTTTACCAGTATGCTAACTGATATTATTTCTTTTTAAAACAATAAGCACAGTTTAAGTATCCTGGACTCTAAATAACAAGAATCTACAGAAAAACAGAATAACTACATTGTTTTTGTAGCCTACCAGAAAACAAAAAAGGGATAAAATCTTGTATATTGTAGAAGACTAATATCTGTATTTTCAGGGCAAAGGAGATGTGAACACTAAACCACAACTGGTCTCAATGCTAGTGAAGTCAATTCATTTCAGCCCTGACAAGGTCTAGACTAAGAATAGCAACTGCAAAATAAGGATGCAAGCCAGGTGATAGGGACCAGCAAATTTTCTCAGACCTCCAATTTACGCAAAGACAAAGGTATATTATACATTGAATTTAGGGGCCAATTTGAGAAAGACTCTCCATCTGCAATCAGTGCAAAGAAAATACACAACTTCAGTAAAGAATTCAGGAAACATACCTTCCAATGCATCCTCACCAACTTCTTCATATGACTGCAAAGACAAAAAAAAGCCCTTAGGACAGCAGATACTATTTTTTTAAAAAACAAACATCACCTGTTGATTACTACTGTCATACACTGACTTTTATAACTGACTGATTACAACACAATTCTTCACGCACAAGCCCTCCGATCCATTCCCAGAAGGCTCCAGGGGGAGATCCCACACTAAACTTCTAACAGAGGCAGCAGTTCTTGAAATTCCTGTGGTGCAGTGGGTGGCTGTCTTGATCTGTTTTATCCTCTAAACCAAGGCCTGTGAAGGATCCCAGAAGTCAGTCTCAGCACTGGCTGTCTGATTGCCCGTATCAAGAAAAACCTTCTACCATGACAACCGTATTTAGAGCCCCCTTATGCCCCACAGACCTTTTTACCCACCCAGTCCTAGGAACAACCCCTACACATGACAACAGTGCAGGCCAGGGTCTTCTGAACGGTTTTGCTTCCTCATCAAGTAGCTATATGAAAACAGAAGAGCTTGAAGGTAACATGTGCCCATTAGAGTTTAGAAAGCTGTTTTGTGCTGACAGATCACTGCAGAGTGAGCGCTTTGCCCTGTCCTACCTGCATTGTGCTCTGCGTGTAGCCGTACTGCGGGTAGCTGTAGCTGTAACTGCCCGTGTTCTGGTCGTAGCCCCACTGGGCGTAGTAGTTGTGATATTGTTGGTAATATTGGTTATAATTATAGCTGTACATCTGATTGTACTCCATTGGTTTCACACGATTACTTGAAAAAAAACAAAGCGGGAATAAGTTACAAATAATGCAGAGCAATTACGAAAAAGCAGAAGTGAAATAGCTTAAGGTACAGAGGGTTTATTCTAGCATGCAAATTTCAGTCTTTACAATATATTCACTATTTATTGTGGTAATTTTTATCATTTGCATACGTGTGCAGAAAGAAAGAAGTGGTTTCTATTTAACCCCCTTTCCTGTATTCATATTCATCTTCATTAATAAAATAAACACTGCTTTCATTCTTTATGAGTAATTCAGTATCACCTCCTGGCTTTGGGAAGGGAAGAGTTTGGGACTACAGGTCTCAGCTTAGAATATCCTGAGCCATGATCCAGATTCTTGGGTCCCTTTTTCTTTCTGACAAATAAGAAGTACTACTCTGCAGCCTCCTGAGACGAGATACTGAGTCTTGCTTTACGTGAAGAGCTAAAGACTTAGAGCCTTGCAAAAGAACTGGGGTTTCTTTTGGTGAGAATGGTCCAAAATCTCTCCCTTCTGCCACTGTCACAAAGCCTAAGCAACAACGGGTTGTCCCCATTCTCACTGAATTGGATGGTCTTCAACGCAAATAGTTTAAAGAGCTCATAAGTAAAAAGGACTACGAGTAATTAAAAATGTATCTGTTTGACAGCCTGTGAGCTAACTAAAATTCTCATTCCTTGCCATAAAGAGGCAGCGGTCCCAAGAAATTGGGAATCCCACCTGATTATCAGGATTCGAAATAATGAGATGACAAATGTAGCTTGCAAATGAGAATGTCACACGCAAAGCTTTATCTGATGATGAAATCAGTGAGAAGTAGGAAGAGGGAAACATCAGTCTCCTTACCACAGTACATTCCCTTTTCCCTTCCTTATCCCCCAAAGACTTCTGAGGTCACTGAAAATCTAAATATTATTCAAATAGGGAGCAATTACTATTATTCGTATTACCCTAGTGCTACGAGCCCCAAGTCAGACCAGGATCTCATTGTATCAGGTTCTGAACAAACACAGAAAAAAAAGTTAATCCCTGCCCCAAAATCAGTAGACATTGTAATAGAATTAGCAAGGTAATTGAGCTTTGCTATCCAGAAGTCAGTAAGCAGATTTAGATTATTTCAATTTAATGCAAAGGAACATATACTTTAAAAATAATCACATTTAAATACAGTGTGTGTATGTGTGCGCATTTAATAATGTATATAATTAAAAATAGTGTAAAATGTTTAGTCTTGATCTAACGTTATAATTTTTTTGATTCCTCTGCATTCTGATACTCTAGCTAGTTTATTATATTTGTGTGTATTCCTTCACTTCGTGATGGAAACATCCAGGATACGCACCCAAATCACTAAAAGTTATTAAAAAATGCACGTGTTTTCATAAGATAATGCTCTTAAATATGACATCTGGCTGCTCTTATACTCACGCTTTTGGTATAGCCACACTCAAGCGTACAGGTTTAGAGCCCAACCCCACGGCTCCTTGACACTCTGTCAGCGCTCTTTTCTGTTCCAGTTCATCCGTGAATTTCACAAACCCGTAACCTCTGCAGAGATACGGAATAATTTGTATCAAGCAACAGCAAAAAAAGCCACGCTGCTTGTTTTATAATATTTACAGTGAAATCTAAATCGGTTTTGAAAAACACAGCAAATGAAACACTTGGGCTAGGGCTTTTAGGAGAGATTAAATGATTCCCTGTTCCAATTGTTTTGCATTGTTTGCAGAATGTTTGACACATGTCTGAACTTCGGGAGCACTTTCAAGAGCTTCAGAAAAGTAAACTAAATCTTGTGCCAGTGGATTCTGGGGAACTTGAAGTGAGCTGACACAAGACGTGTTGAAATGCGTGAACAGACAGTAGCAAAGCCTCAAAATCTATATTGGGAGGATACCGATAATCTAAACGGTTGCAAGTCAGCACAGGATTGACAAGACATAGGCATCATCGCCGTACCTAAAACTGCCCCACTATGAAGGAAAACTTTGTTTTTCCATAGGATTGACTGAGATGCACTTTCTAATCAAGTCCTTTTTTCAACACAAAACTACTCAAACAGGCTTTCTGTCATTCCCAGCAACCACACGATCCCATCAGCTTTCTCAACAGTGGACCTGAAAACAAGCTCTTAACATCAACTTGCTAAAACCTGCTGACAGCACAACTTGAGCAGGGTAACGTGCAGCCAGCATGGCCTCACCTCTGCAGCAACGCTCCCCTGCAGCACCAAGCAGAGTGTACATTAGCCAGAGAAAAATCATTAATTCCCCCCAACCCCAAAAGTCCTTTGCGTGGGATTTGATGCTGTAGTGAGTCAGAAGTAACACAACAGCATCCAAGAGGGCAGTGCCAGGATCCCAGGATGGGATGGGCTGCCTCACGCAGCAGAAAGATCAAAGACTTAGGTGTGGGAGGGAAAGAGGAATCCATCTAGGTGAAGGAAGGAGGTTGGGAGGGAAAGGGCTTGTCTACCCGGGGAAAAGAACGAGCCGTAAGCGAGGGTGTAAATTTACAGCGTATTATCTATTCTGTGGGAACAATTACATGCAAAATAACACACACACAAATTCTGAAAGTGGCATCACCTAGCATTCATAGTACGGCCACACTGGAAGCTATTACAGAGCAGTCAGTGCCCCAGAAAATGCAACGTCTTGCACAGCAAGCTACACATACGAGTCCGAGTATATATTTATATATACATATGTGCGTGTGTATATGTGTGCTCCCCATACACAGAAGCTCCCCAAATCAAAGCTCAGAGCTGTCTATATACAAACTAGGTAATTAAGCAAGAGCAAAGCTCTACATGGGTACCCATTCTGTTTAAAATTGGTTGTCTTAGTTTAACTTGCCCTCTCTGAAAGCACTGTGGTGAATTAAACCAGTGTAAATCAATATTTAAGTCAAATTTAGGTGTTCACACACAACAGCGTGTACGTTTCTAAGCTGCTACAAAAACTCCCGTAGCCTTTCAGACGGGACCAGGAGTGTTTAAGTGAAACCATGAATGTTGCCAGTTCCAAACTAGAGACGGATGGAGAGTCAGATGTAGTGCACAGGTGGCTGGGTGCAGTAAGGCAGAGAGCCATTCTTCCAACATTTGGGGATGCTTATTTTTTTTCCATATCAGTGGCTAAACCAGATTTTGTAAAAAAAAAAACAAAAAACAAAAAAACAAAACAAAACACAAATCCCATGCCAAAAATAACCCCAACAACGAGTCATTTCTATGAGGTCAGGACCTCCCTGGCAGACATTCTGTCCTGTCCCAGAAGTTAAGAGAAGACCCCCAGCCTGCACCCATGGCATAAAGCAAGGCAACAGGCAGAGTACTGCAGCATCAGGCTCCAAGGTTCTCTCTTGCCTGGACGGGAGGTGCTGGGAGGAGCCTTCCTGAGCCTGGAAGGGCCTGGGCTTCACCAGGCACGTCCACAAACCCCAAGATCCTCTCTCGCACCACACTGACACCTGCATTGCCTCAGCTTTGAGTAACTGCACAAGTCACAACAAAGCCCTGGCAGCAACAGCCCAGGGGAGACTGCTGTGCTCTTCCCAGCAATATGTAAACCCCTGTCCCTTCCCCAGCTACCACAGGTCCCCTTTCCTTGTGGTCTGCACCTAGGAACTGTTCCCAAAGCCACCTACTGGCCCAACGTCCATCACCCAGCACCTATTTTGCAGCAAGTACAGCAAAACGGGAGCTGGAGGAGGCACCTGGGCACAGCTGGTCTCAGGCGAGGTGGCAGTAACAGCACAGAGCGTGACAGAGCAGCTCTGCAGGAGGTTCGGGTTGGACGTAAGGGAGAACTTCATTACTAGAGAGCTGTTGCAGCACTGGAACAGGCTGCCCGGACAAGTTGCATTATCTCATCCTGGGAGATTTTCCAGGCTACACAATTCATGGCTGACCTGATCTTGTGTTGGCAGCAGCCCTGCTCAGAGTGGGAAGTTGGACAAGACACCTCCAGACATTCCTTCAGAGCAATGCATCTAAAGAGTGAGAAACCCTTACGTGAGACAGAGGGAGATCTACAGCCACAACACTCTCCTAGGCATTGGATCAGAATACTGTGTGTCACTGAAGCCATGTTCTGTTTTGAAAAATAAGGATGCTGACCAACGGGTGGACCAACGGAGTGGTCTCTCTTCTAAGAAAAGAGTTTCATTTTCTGCTCTTTAGAAAATGTTTGATTAAGAAAGCTAAGGCTTTGACATCTGTTTTTGATGAGACATTTCCAGTGAAGACGAACAATACAGCTACTAACTACATGACAATGAATCATAGCTTTGTTCGCCCTACCCTGTGAGAGACAAAAAACTGTAAAGCTTCCCTAAGAATATACACTCAACAGCCGAAAGACTGCAAAAGCAAAATTCTATCTGCAAGTCCAGGAGCCAGTGTTTATAGATCACTTAGACATTTTTCAGCATTTTCAGAAGTGCAGTAACATACTGCCAACACACAAGGAGCACGACAGAAGAGTGACAATATGCCATGGTGACCTACCAAAACCCAAACACTGCAGAGTGAGTATCCAAGAACACTGTATTTTTAGCAGGTATGGGATCTACTAAACTTACATAACTAATATTTTTCCCTTGCTGCATTACATCTTTCCTGTTGCTGCATGTGAAGTGAAAGAAAAGAAGGAATAAAACATAACTTACTTGGATACTCCTGCCTGGTCCAAAACAACTTTTCCACCTCTACACGATGGATAAACTTTAACAAAAAACTCATATAACATGCCATCATCCACATCAGGAGTCAGATCTCCCACGAAAAGGGAATATTCTGGACTAAAGAAATCAAAAGAAAACTTCTTAAGCACAAATACACACACACACACACACACACAGTGTGCTGAGCAACAGCTAACATTGAGCCTATGAATTTGACTTCAGAGAGAAGTGATATTAAAGGACATCCACTTGATATTGCTTTGTATTTAAAGATAATTCCATTTTTTAGTTCTCAGAGGATATTGAACTGGGCACCATATATGAATTTCTAATACTGCAAGGAAACATTGTATTGTTTATAGATTTGCTATTTCCTACATACTGATCTTAAATTCTAGTATATAAATTAGATACTTTGATGTTAAAAAGTTTAAATATTTAAAAAGACAATCCTGACAAACCAGCTGAGCCACACAAAAGATAAAGCATAAAACTGACAGGTGATCTAAGTTAACCTCTCTCTGCTAAAGGCTCATGGAGCGAGTTGCTGGAGCCAGAAAGGTTGTGTTATCCATCTGTTACACACGACTATTTCCAGAGCAAACAGAACCGCAAGAATTAGTTACCAGATGTAAATCTCATTCTTTGCCCCATCTGTAATGCCTTGATTCTAATCTAAAGTTATTATTTTTTTAAAGATTCATAAATAATCACCTAAAATAAAAATATAATTGCAGAGATATGACTAACACTACCCTTATAAATTGCAGGACTGTGTTGTTTTCACCCTAGCACACACCTGCCTGAACATCTCCTTGTGTTATTAATTCAACTGTGTAAGTGTTTCTGGGCAGGCACTATGAAAGGTATTCACACCACCCAACTTCAGAAGCCTAATTTAGCCCATTCGCCTCCTTCCACACCTTCCACTGTCAAGGGAAAAAGATGGGCTCCTCCAGAGGGCAACTCCGAGCGCCTCTCCCTCTCTGCTGACTGCGGTGGTACTCTAGCCAGTTAAGCCAGGTGGCGTGAAACCACTGCATCTATATCCAGGTGCCAAACACATTTATGGCATTACATGGTGCCAGCGTGTTACAGCATCACAAGTATTTATAGTGTGTTACAAGACGGTTTAATGTAATCCACATTATTAATTGTGGGATTTAGTTATCTGGCACTGCTCGACAAAATGGTATAAGCCTCGGTTCTATGCATCCCATGAATTCTCTCCTGTCCAAATCTGCTGGCTGTACATTTTGTCCGGCAGTGATGAACTTGTGGGTTTACATATTTTGAATACTCTTTGCAAGGTAATTGATAAGGAGACATTAAACAGGCAAAACTAATATTTGAATATTGAGTGTTTACCTGTTATCGGGCTGTTTTCCATACGTTGCATAATTCAATTTAAATCGCTTTGCCTGAAACAAGGCAAAAATGAATCCATACATTCAAATGTTTCCATGTGAATCCAAACAATTAGGAAAAAATACAATAAGCTAACTTTACTTTAAATTTTAAAAAATTTAATACTAACAGATGTTCAGTGCAGTCAGGCCAGTCAGTTAAGGTATCAAGAACAACATTTTTGTTTTACTTCAGTCCAGCTATAATAATGAAAATCAGCAAACAACCTGCACCAAGAGGTTTGGACTGTCTTTACTTCAACAGTTTATAAAGCTAGTGAAAGACAGGTGGACCTTACATAGCATCAAATTTTTATTTCTTTACGGGAGGAAAGAAAACTGAGGTACTAACAGCAAGCATTAAATGACTTCTAATTTTAAGGTCTTAAACTGAAATGATAGCACATATAGTTGGACATTTGTGAATTACAAGGATACTGACAGAGCAGAATCTGCCACACTGGAAAATGGAATCAATCCCTGATTCTAGAAGAATGCCTAAATATTTTGCTCTGGATGATGCACTCACTTATTTTTGGGGAAAAAAAAAGGGGGGGGTCATCTGAAAGACTTACCTGTTGTTTGATAGTGGAGGCCTCCCTAAACTTTGCACTTGACCTTTTTTTTTAAAAAAACAAACATTCCCCAGGAGCCTAGATTTGTGTCACAGGCACATCTGAAACTCATAGCCCCCATCCTACCAGCTTTCATCCCACCTCACATTTAAATTTGACCAAGATCTAAGGAGCTGAAGATCTTCTACCTCAAAATCCTGCGGGTCTCAGTCCCAGAGGCACTCTTACGTGATGCTCAGCACACAGTGACCCAAGTAGGCTCACTGCAGAGTGCAATGGTAACTGCTATTTTCTTCCGAAACATGTCTGACAGAGGAAGAAGCAAAGGGTTGCACCCCTTTACAAGAATACTGGTTTTGTAACTCACCCAGGCAGTGGAAGACCTAAGCTGGATTCCCTTGTCAGTATGAGGGGCTTCAAAACCATTTTTCTATCTCCCAACAGGCTTCCAAAGCAGACATCCCTCTGTACTACACAGTGGCATAGCATCAAAGAATTCAATTTGGTCAAAGAAAGCAAGCCTACTGTGAGTCCATAACCTAGAGATCAGAATGTTTGTTTAGTACAGTGGAGAGCCTAGAATGCTCCTGTGCCTTGCGCGATGTATTCCCTCAAAGACAGTGTAAATAATTCTTGGGAAATAGAGCAAAGACTTAACTCTAGGCTATAATCATGTTCCTTGCATGCTTGCATTCACTGGTGCACAGTGGTACACAACTCTTTCTGTGGACCATTTACAAGCTTAGTTTCCTAACATAAAATTGAGATTCCATTCTGAAACACTTTGATCTTTTTTCTTTTTCTTTGGATCTAGTTCTTCACTGCAATACTTTGGGTGTAAAATCAATGAGAAAACTGAGAGTATTTCCACTCTTACAGGAACTGGGGACACTAATTCTGTAAAAGAGAGACGATAAGAGCACCACAGCTCTCTGTTATTCCTTTGGCAGATTCAGGATTTAAAAATAAATAAAAGAGTGAGCCATATTCAGTTTTCTGCAATCAAGAGAAAAAGTATCTAAACACAAGAGACGAGCTGGACAGTTGCCTGCTGAGAGCACTGGTTTAGGCTGCCTACATTGGGGCTCTGTCTGACATCCGTAATTCCCTCCATGTATTATGGAAATCATCCCTCCAAACAACACTACATTTTGAATTAAACTCGGGATAAATGCCAGTATTTCCAAAACCAAACTTCAATTATTATCTTCTCACAGGAGCTGTTCTCTTTCTCTCTCTGGTGACTACGGAAGGCATCTAGGAAGATCAGCTTCCCTTAGTCAGGGCCTCTGACTTGCAATATATGGGTTATTAAACGGGACAGGAGAGGACTTCCAGACCTCTTATCTACCCCTTTCGATAGGGGATGTCATCCTCTTAGGAAGGCTGACCAAATAGTTCAAGGAACACCACCCAAACTTCCCAGTTTCCAACGCAGTGCATTAACTGCTCTGAAACAGACGTCCATTTACCTTAATATATCACACTGTAATAGAGGCGATTCTAGAGCTGCTTTATGAACCAGTCATCCCAGCTACTGCAGCCAAATTCTGTGGGTACAACGGACAGCTGTGTCAGCCATCCCATTTTAATATCCTACACGTTCAAGTCAACACCCTAAAATTAGCCTCTATGACTATTCCTCCTCTTCTTCCTAACTACCTAGCTTTTAGGTACCCGAGACATTTGTTATGCATTGCAATTATAAAACGGACTAGCTCTTTCTCCACTATAAATGGGTTTGAATAACTTTTCTTTGCTAAGGGCCAAGAATAATGCAAGGCTTAAAAGTCACTTTTCTCTTGCAAATCAATGCTACGCAAAACTCAGCGTAAACTCGCGAGTTCATCTTGTGCATATATCACAACGTGCAAACTATAGAAAATGCATATGGAACTACGAATGGAGAGAGACAGAAGGACTGTGGTACGTATACTCAACCTATTTTTTCCTTGTTCTTCTCTGGTTTCTCATCAGTCCAACTTTGGTAACAGTAGAAAGGCTCAGAAATAGAAAAACACACCACAACATTTCTATACCTGGATATTATCCAGACATTCAAACAAAAATTAACATTTTTCCAATAATTATCTGAGTAAGAACATAACAGCTTCATGTTCATTAACTTAAGTCTAAAGAAAAGAACAATCCCAGTTTGCTAACTACTTGTCTGTAATCATTATTCAAAGTACAGTTTCTACTTCTATTTCTTCACAATTTGCTTTTCTACTGGCTGATTTGATTTACTTACCGGTGTAGCACCAGGAAGCGGTTTTCCATTGATTTTGTGTAAACACTTCTCTGCAGTAGCTAGATCTGCAAATTCTACAAAGCAATAGCCTGCTGGAATTCTGAACATAGACACAGGAGAGGAGAGAAAAGGATTTCAGATTTAAAACATTTGAGGAGGACTACTATATTTTCAGATAACTGCTAGGAAATTTGCTATAGCAGCAATATATAGAACAATTTCCTTTTCAAAGTACAAACGTTAGCTACCAAGCAGAATCTAGCACAGTAATCTTGGATCTTCACTGAAGTGATAGCCCCTACTTACCAGTAAGTCAGGTCAACATAAGGACACAGAAAATACTTTTGCTCAGTTATTCCACTTCCTCCTTTCACGGACTGTAACTTTTCCCACCCAAATTTAAGCAACCGAAAAACGAAATCGCAGCATTTACAAAAACACAAGACTACGTTATCCTGCGTACAGTCACCCATTCTAAACAAACTCAGGAGGTCTTCACGTGGCTCTTTCTAAGTTAGACTTCCCAGCTCTGCTAGCATCGTGTAGCTGCACTAGTGCAATGATTAACAGACTTGTCACTGAAGTCTTCAGCCCAGAACACGTAACTCCCAGATGGACTGTATGCCATACGTGTGCCATTCTGAAGGAGTGCTGAAGCACTGCAGGATGGTTCACTGATGGGGAGGTCGAAGAGCCAGCAACTTCCTCCCCATTGCTATCATCAATACACTCATATTGTTGGCAGCAATGGTGAAAAGCTGAAAGGGAAAATCACGCTCGTACGGACAGGACCACAGCGATGCCACGTAAAGGGCAAACAGTTCAATCCAAACGTAGAGATGCAGCGGCAGAACGAATTGAGAACAAGCAGAAAGAGTTACCCTGTCAACCTGTTTCGAATGATTTTTACACTCAGTACAAGCTCTCCCATGGTGGCAAAGGCTCTTGAAACAAAGTTTTCATCCATATATGGCTCCAGCTACAAAAGCAAAAAAGTAAGTTAGATCAGGGCAACTACAAAAAGGAGAATATATGTGTCAATGTCACCCTAAGCAGTTAAAACATTATTGAGAAGTATTTTACCCTTACACTTCAAAAAGAAGACTCATTTAAGAGGGTCGATGCCACTCAAAACCAGCAGGCATGCATGAACCAGGCTCAACAGTCTGCAAAGTGGAACCCAAGAGACAGCATGAATTTCAGAGAACAGGGAGCTTTCACAGAAGGACAAAAGCCACTCAGAGACATACAGCAACAAACTGAGCGTTCACTACACAGGAGCAGGGGGTAAGGAGATGGCAAGCTCCTTCTCTCTATGCAAACGGAGGTTGGCCCAGCACTGACAGTACACAGGTGTGGCGCAGCCCGGGGTGCTATGACGAACGGGTGGCGTGCGTCAGGTAACACAGCCTCCATCGAGCTAGGGTCGGGGTTTGCAGAGCCGTGCCAACCTCGCGCAACCGCGGAGCTCCGTGGGGCAGCACTGGGAGTCCTCTAGTCGCAGCCCGCGGCAGGTCTGCCCGTGGGGTGTACGCGGGAAGGTAGCACGGTGTGTGTTGTGATGTGATGTGGCTGTGGTCCTGTGTGAATGACGACACCGTGTGTGTATGTGTGCGGGTGTCCGGATGGTGTAAGTGGCTGAAAAGTACGAAACGCCCCTGCAATTCGGACTGAATACACGACGAAGGGACTGGGACACAGTTTAGTGGGTGAGATTGCTGGTAGGGTGATGGTTGGACCAGACGATCTTGAAGGTCTTTTCCGACCTTAAGGATTCTAAAAGGATGCCTCCGTGTAACGCAAAGCGGCACGGTAAAGAAGAGAACTAACAGAAGTTAGGATCGTGTGCGATGCACGTGCTGACAGGCAGCACCGTGTGGGACAAGCAACAGGGGGTACGGTGGCTGCGTGTTTTTGAGTGAAAAGAGGGATTGTGCATGCATGGAGTTCGCACTGGCATCACGCGGGTGGTGTGGAAGAGGTGAAGAGGTGTGGGGAGAATACAAATAGCTCCGCGTGAGTACAAACACCTGTGGCCTTGTGGTGATAGCCCTGGAGCACGCCTGTGTGCCTGTCAGGTACCGGGTGTTTCCTACACTCGTGTGCACGAGGGAATGTGCAGACTCATGCGGTCTCTGTGTGCACCTGACAACAGGCAACCGTGCTGCCCTTGCACGTGCAAAAGTTGGCAGATGCCCTGCTGAGGAGCGAGCGTGAATCACCAATGACTTTTACACGTGCAAGTCGCTGGAGGTAGCCCTACTCCGTAGGGACGGGCCGTGTGGTATGTGTGTGCCCGTGAAAGGCAGGCTCATAGAGGCAACAGGCGGCGGCTGCTGGGGTCTGTACGTTTGTGTTCCACAGAGCAGTGGGCTGCTTGTGAGAGAGGCGGCTGAAAAAGACGCTGTGGAGAGGTTGTAGGTGTCCCTTTGTGCGGGTAAGCATGGGAGCACGAACATGAGTGCAGAGCTGTGAGTGTGTCAGTGCCGTGAGCGTGTCCCCTGAAGCACGTGAGCACACAGGTGTAGCAGCAAGTCAGCTACAGGCTTGTGAGTGTGTCAGTGCCTACGAGACCACAAACATGACAGCGTGAGTGCATGTAAGTGCCTGACACCAGCGCGAGTGACACTGGTCAAGTGCCACGAGCGTGCCTGTGCCCACAGCTGCAGGCAGGCCACGAGGGTCCCCGCGCGGGTGTGCGCCTGCCCACGAGCCTGGCTGTGTGTGAGGTGCCTCCGGGTGTGTGTCAGCAGGGGCAGGTGTGCGTGTGTGTGTGTGTGTGTGAGCTGGTGTGTGCCTGGCAGCGTGTGCGTGACTGTGGCTGGCTTGGAAGCCTGTGTGTGTCAGAGTGCATGTGTCAGTCAGCGTGTCAGTGTGTGTGCCTGTGTGTGAGGGTGTCAGTGCGAGGGTGTCACTGTGGGTGTCACTGTGGGTGTCAGGGAGCGTGCAAGTGTCAGGGAGTGTGCGAGTGTCACTGTGCCAGTCAGTACGAGTGTGAGAGACTGCGTGTGTCTGTCAGTCAGTGTGAGTGTCAGGGAGCGTGCGAGTGTCACTGTGTCAGTCAGTGCAAGTTTGAGGGACTGCGTGTGTCTGTCAGTCTGTCAGTGCGAGTGTGCGGGACTGCGTGTGTCCGTCAGTCAGTCAGTGCGAGTGTGCAGGACTGCATGTGCCTGTCTGTCAGTCTGTCAGTCAGTGAGAGCGTGCGGGACTGTGCCTGTCAGTCAGTCAGTGCCAGCGTGCGGGACGGCATGTGTCCGTCTGTCAGTCAGTCAGTCAGTCTGTCAGTCAGTCAGTCAGAGCGTGCGGGACTGTGTCAGTCTGTGCCAGTGTGCGGGACGGCGTGTGTCAGTCAGTCAGTCAGTGCGAGCGTGCGGGACGGCGTGTGTCCGTCAGTCCGTCCGCCTGTCAGTCAGTCAGCCCGTCAGTGCTCCCCAGCCCCCGGCAGTGCCCGCAGCCCCGGCTGCCCTCCCTCCTCCTCCTCCTCCTCCTCCTCCTCCTCCGCCCGCCGCACAAAGCCCCGCGCGGGTCCCGGCCGGACACTCACGTCCCCCATCCACAGGCTGGCGGCCATGCTGCTCCCGCAGGCCCCGGGGCGGGCTCGGCGGGGCCGCGGCTTCGCCCTCCCGGCTCGGCCCCGCCGCCGGCGCCGCCTCTCGCCGTGCCCTCGGCCCGCTCCGCCGCCGCGCTGCCCCGCCGCCGCCTCCTCCGCGGCGCCCGGCGGGCGGAGAGAGCGGCGCCCCCGCCGCCACGGGCGGCCCCGGCCCGCGGCAGCGGCCCCTGCCGGCAGGAGGAGCGAGAGAGGGCGGGCGGGGGGCGCAAGATGGAGGCGGGCGGCGCGGAGGGAGGGAGGGAGGGAGGCGGCGGGGAGGGATCGGGGCTACGGGGGAGGGATCGGGGTCGCCGGGAGGTGGGTTGAGGACACTGGGAGGTGGTTTTGGGGCTCCAGGGACAGGGTTGGGGCTCTAGAGGGAGGTTTGGGGATGCCGGGAGGTGGTTTTGGGACGCCGGGAGGAGGGTTTGAGGCTCCGGGAGGTGGGTTTTAGGCTCTAGGAGGTGGGTTTTAGGCTCTAGGAGGTGGGTTGAGGACACCGAGAGGTGGTTTTGGGGCTCCAGGGGTAGGGCTGGGGGCTCTGGAGGGAGGTTTTGGGGGTGCCGGGAGGTGGTTTTGGGGCACCGGGAGGAGGTTGGGGATACCAGGAGGTGTTTTTGGGGTGCTCTGAGGAGAGTTTGAGGCTCCAGGAGGAGGGTTTGGGACTCTAGGGGATGGTTTGGGATGCCGGGATGTGGTTTTGGGGTGCCAGGAGGAGGTTTTGGGACTCCAGGAGTAGCGTTGGGGACGCTGGGAAGTGGTTTTGGGGCTCTAGGGGGAGGTTTGGGGACTCCAGCTGGGAAGTGGTTTTGGGGCTCTAGGGGGAGGTTTTGGGGTAGTGAGAGGTTTTGTGGTGCTGAATTGAGGGTTTGAGGCTCCAGGAGGAGGTTTTGGGGCATCGTGAGGAGAGTTTGGGGTGCCAGGAGGAGGGTTTGGGATGCCAGGAGCAGGTTTGGGACATCAGGTGGGGGCCCAGCCCTGTGAGGAGGCCTGAGGTGAGGGGCAGGCCTGTGTGGAAGGGGACGAGATGGGGCCCAGGGCTGGAGATGAGGAGGAAGAGGAGGAAGAGAGGGCTGAGGGGGCCGGGATACGGGGTGGTGGGGATGGGGCCTGGCGGTGGCAGGTCTGGGTGCAGAGCGGGGCCAGGAGGGCAGCTCAGGCCTGGGTGAGGCTGTGCTGGGATTGGGATGAGGGCAGGAGCACAGGACAAAGGGGGCAAGGAGGCAGGGGGATGTCAGCCCCAGAAGGTTCTGTCAGAATGGAGCAAGCGACAGCCGCACGGGCTGCCCGCCTGGCCTGGAGGTGGTACGGGACCGGCACGTGGGTCTCCATCAGCACCTCTGTTCCTGCGGTCACCTCGTGCCCGAGGATCTCGGCTCTTTCTGCAAGGGGAACGTGAGTTTCCAGCCCCTTCAGTAGCAGAGCATGGCAAGAAAACGGGGCCTATTACAAACTCCAGAGTTTCATGTGTGAAGACAAATACAGCAAACCTAGAAATTTCCTAATTAAAAAAACAGTCTTTTTCTGAGACGGGGGTTGAATTCTTTTTAGCACTCTAAACTGTCAGCCCAGACCCCCACGCAGCATGGGATTGCCTTAAAAAATTGTGAGGCTTTTAAATAGAAAAAAGAATTAATTACTTCATATAATACTAGATTGCGCTGTGCAAAGATATGGAAACTCATTGCATATCTCAAATAATTTGGTAGTAAAGGGGTAACATTCCTGCCATTGTGTTGTTTTAAAAGCACTTTGATCAATTTTTCAAGGTTTTCTTGAAAGAGCCATGGGAGGTGTATGGAATGATAAACTGCATGGAAGGCTTTCAGCTCTCTGTTGTGAGGGGGTGACTCAGACCACTTCTGTTGGTGCTGGCCCATGGTTTACAAAGCAGGACACTTGTTGGCAATGCCAGCAGGAGGCCAAAGGCTCGGCGTGGTTTATTGGGGTGAGGAGATGTATGGGCGGCCGTAGCCCCTGCTCCCTCCATCCTGCTGTAGGACTGGTAGTGCAGAATCTGTCCTCTGAATCCCATGTGGAGCAGCTGTCCTGGCCAAACGGGGGCTGCCCCTGGGTGCAGTGTCTGTGAGGTCAAATGCTGCCTCTTCACTCAGCAGTTGCGAGATTTGGGCTTTGAAGTCATCACTCCGGCATGTGGGGTTGGATTGGGTATGGTGTGATCCTCCCTCTTCTCCAATTTACTTTGCCAGGCTTTCGGCATCAAAGGTGGCAGTTCCTGGAGCAAATAAGACCACTGGTTATGATGGAGCAGAGGTAAGTGCACCCGGAGGACTGAGGGCTGCGTGCCAGTGAGCTGGTTGGTATTTTGGTGCTGCCAAACACAGCAATTGTAGTTGCGGAAGCTTTTTGTGAGCCTTGTACCCTCTTACGGAAAGGCAGGCATTGGGCATAGCTGCTGAAGCACTGGCTGTGGTTGTGCAGTCACTGCAGCATGCTATAAATCGAGCTGATGATGACAGGGACAATCCAAACCCTCCGTACAATGCTTTTGTAGTTTCTGGGTCTCGGCAAGCAGAGGTGGTGTTGCTCTGCTGCTTGCAGCCCGTGAGAGGGCAGCACAGGACCATGGGTTGTTGGCCGAGGGTTTTAAGGTGGTGAAATTGGGCATACTTAAGCCTGATGCAAGCAGCGCAGAGCAGAGGAGCTAATCCTCTGAAACTTCTTGTGAAGCAAAGTGTGAATGTTCACTTAAACCTTGCCCCAGAACATTCTTATTCCAGAATAATGTGTGAAATCGACCAAGAGTAGAAAGAAAAGTTGATCACGATGGTTTTCTGTGCAGATGAAAGGTGTAATGAACATTGACTCTTACTGCATTTTTGCAGGAGACTGAAAATCCTTTATCTTCATACTGGGTAGGATCTGTATCTCTGTCATCATTCTGTAGTATGGCCGGTACTGAATACTCCAGAATATTAGCTCTTTAGAAACCATGAGTGTGTACAAGTCAGATTAAAAACATGTTTACAGCTTGATTCATTTGTTTTCTGATTTTTGAACCTCTAGGGCATCGTCAGGTCGTGTTTCCAAACTCTTTCCTACAACATTGCAAAATCTGGCAGAAAATCAAGACAGCTAGCAAGACCCACCACGGCTGAAACTCTGTTGAATAAAGACATTCAGTTTTGCCAAGTAGCACTTTTTGTGCCTAGGTGTCACTTGCAATCCCTTCACACACACATCCTCTTTGGAGTCCCTGCTGTGACTGCCTTTCAGGTGTCAGCTTTCAGGATTTTTTTTTCAACATGGTGATTCATCCACTGGTTAGCACTGAGCTCTGCTTCGCAGAGCCCAAAAAGCTGTTGCTCGTTCTCTGTTATTACCTTACAGCTACTCAAAGCCAGTAGTTTGGTCTTTGTCACTTGATGAAGTGAGTCCAGTATCTTTAATAACTCCTTTCCATTTTTCTTTCCAGCTGAGTAATACAGAACTTGCTTTTTCCTGGGATAATCCATAGAGATGGATATTGGGCAATGAAAGTGCAAGAGGAAGCCAGGATCATGTGATCGTGTTGGACTGGGAGAAGGTAAGAATGTTATATTCTGTTCCATGTCTGAAGTGATTGCTGTTTATGCACCTAACCTTGTGACAGAGCAAAAACACTGCCAGAAGAATATTACCTGAAAAACTGTTTATTTCCCCTTAAAAACTTGTGAACTGGCAAAGAGGCAGCTGCTTATAATAGACACGGGGATTCCTCTGTCCTGTGTGTGGATGTCAGTTGCCAGTAGCTGAAACATCTGTATGTCTTGTCACCTCTGCTGGGACAGTAATGATTTCTTGCTCCGAGGACTTGGTCCTGCAAATCGCTGAGCAAATTCTGACTGACGTTTACTGTAATCCACCGGAGGTGTGATCCTCGAGCCCCCCAAAGGACTGGGCGATGCTGGCAGTCTGCTTCTTAGCTGGATGCTCTAGGAGCTTAGCTTGCTGAAGGGCTGGATTCTATGAGCTTCAGAGCTCTGTTACCTCTCAAGAACTTTGACTGGAGTTAAGGGCCTCCTGGGAGGCACTGAGTGGTCTCAGCTTTTAAAGTTAATGGGTTTGAGCCTGAGAATCTGGCCTGGGAGGTTTTAATTTGAATCTGCTATTTTTAGCTTGAGCCTGAAACTGACTCAAATAGTTTTTCTGCCTTTGGTACTTACATTACTGTGTTAGAGCCTTCCCTATCAGTCTCACAGGTGCCAAGTCCATCCTCAGTCCTCAACAACTGTAGCCAATGGACTGGGATCAAGGATGAATTTGCCCAGGGATAGTTGAAATAATAAAGCCGATAAAAAATAAAGATACATAAAGCAAAAGCTTGAGCTTGGAATGGCTTCTGAGATTCTGAAAGTAATTTAAGTAATCCAGGAGAAAATATGCAATGAAATCTGTTTTCCATTATTGCATGAGATGGCATGTCTCAAATTTTGATCAAGCACGGGTTTTTTTATATGGTGAAGATAACAGCTTAAAGTGCTGTATAGGTCTGGGATTTTCTTGTCAATAAAATATTTACAAATTATTGTAGACTTGTCATTCTTATTTATTTATTGATGAAAGTTGTTCCTATCTTGATCTCACAGCAAGTAAAAATAATTTATGACTGAGTTCTAGCTGTCAGTGGTATTCTTAAAGGAAGTGATAGTAAAAGCTCATTACTGATACGCGTTTGTCCACAGCTTTTCTTAGCCAGGCCCTGTTTGTTGTATATCAGTGGTGGAGACCTGACGTTCTTTCAGAGACAGGCTTGCCCTTCTGTTCATGGTTGGTGGTGTGACAGAGTGCATCGGAGTGGAGGTTGAGAAGGCTCTTTGAGTACTTATGGTACAGTATTGCTGAGACCTTCCTTGTGTTTAAGAAAATGTGAAGAAGCTTAAGTGATAGTCCCATGTTCACATTTCGCTGGTACTGTGGGTTTTGTAAGATTCCCCAACAAAGCCATGACTGAATAGGACAAGGACACTCCATTCTTGTTCCTCTGGAGGAATGTCTGTCAAGCTGAGTGGCTTCTGAGCTGAGTGGCTTCTGAGCTGAGTGGCTGTGAGCAACAACATACAGATTTCAGTCTGGAGAATACTTGTGCACATCAACCAGCAAGCAGGGCTAGAGGAATTTATTCCCAGGTCTGTCAGTCTTCCCCTCTATGAGCACATGTGCTCCCCTTGCTAGTTTTGCATTCCTTTTCCCACACCATCATTTGATCCCTGTCCCTTTGTAGTTTGTATCCACTTCGTATTTTTGCTGAGGGATGTCCTTACTCATTCCTCCGAGGGAGTTTCTTTGGAGGCCTCATCTGTCCACACAGGGATCAAGTAATAGACCACTGAGCCTCACCAAGCCAGAATTCAGCGAGGGCCATCTATGACTGTGGATGTCATTAACTGGGAATAGGGTCAGAAAATAAAGCTGTTTCTTATTTTTTCCATTGGTACTACAGGGAATTCTCCTGCAGGGAATTTCTGAAAATGTCAGTAAGTCAAAGGAGTGTTCCGGATGTTCACAGTATTAATTTACTAGCTGGCAGGGCTCATTTGTTTACATCCTCCATAAGCATCTCATGGGGCAGACTTAATCCTGGTTTTGGATGTTTGATTGAGAACAACTCTTGGGGCATCTCCCAGGATGTTTGTGTTCCATATGCAGTCAGTTGTGGGATCTTTGCCACTGATGTTTTAAGGTAAAATAAACAAACAGGCTTCAGGGCCTTTTGCACCCTGTTGGTGATGCTGTGTAGTTCTGAAAGTGGTTAAGCCAAAGACTTGATACGAGCACTTTTGATGTTGCTGAAAACACAAGACCCAGCCCGTTTAAAATTGTTGCTGTCTGCTTTCAAGGCAACAGAAAACCCTGTTGGGCCTTCAAATGTGGTGTCTAAATGGGCCCAGCACAGAGGGAGGACAGTGCATCACCGGGCGGGGGAGGAAAGGGAGGCTGAGCAGCATGGCCCGTGGGTATCACCCACTAATGGGAGAGATGATGGACTTGTGAGAGTGTCTGTCTTGGACACGGCATGGGAGGAAGGTGGCAGTGCCAGTTCACCAGTCTCTTGGGCACAGCTGTGTGTATGCAGTGCAGTGCAGCATGTGTGGGAGAGGAACCACTCCCTGTTTTAGTTTCTAACTGAAGCACTTCAAGCAGGTGCCTGGTGTTAAGGGGGCTAAATCAGGATTTGAACGTTGTTTCTCTCAATCCCTACCGTAAAGTACAGATAACAACACTTTCAGGGGTTTCAGTCTTACCATGCTCCAAGCAGGGTGTGAGGTGTTCAGTTTGATCTTCATTGAGCACGTGTCTTTTGTGCTCTGTTACTGTAAGTTAAGATCTGGAATTGGGTGGAGACATGGAGCAATGGCAAAGCCGGGCATCGAGTGGAGGACCAGAATCACAGAATCATGGAATATCCAGAGCTGGAAGGGACCCACAAGAATCATCAGGTTCTGTGTAAGTGATATCTAGCTTGACTCAGTGCTCTCTGCTACCTGCAGTCTGAAAACTATACTGAAAACATAGCAGCTGTTGGAGTTTGCTGGGACCTTCTTCTGCCTAACCCCACAGATTGATTAGAAAAACAACATGCGTGTCGTTGTGGCATGTGAAGGACTCACAAGGTTAATTTCTGGAGCAGTTACAAATCTTATCCTTGCTTGGACGCTGTTGGAGAACCAACAAAGAGGCTTCTCAGGGAACTGTCAGAGCTCACTTGTCTTTTCTGTCTCTCCAGGAGCTTGTGTAGGTGAATTGGCATTTACTGCTGGTACATTTCTTCCTAAAACTCTGGAAAAGGTAGATGAGGTTCTCCCGACAACTGTTCCAACAGCAAGGAAAACCAGTGTGGGTTTGTAAATAAAGGGTGGGGAGTAGCTCAGTAGTGGCACAGGAGAGAAGGATGTGGAGGTTTCAGTGGGCCGCAAGCTGAATATGATTCAACAGTTGGTGCTTTGTGAAAACGACTCGTTTCGTTCTGGCATGTCTCAGCAGGAAAGTCACGTGAGGCACAGGGGCAGTAATTAATCATGCCACTCCGGTAGGGCAGCGGTGCTCCCAGCTTGGAGCACGGTGTTTTAGAAGGAGAAGTACACACAGGAGACCAAAGGAGACCAAGAAGGACAACCAGAGGTCTAAAACTGTAGACCTAGGGAGGAAGCTGAAGGAGCTGGGTTTATTTAATCCAGGAATTAAAGATGAAGGGTAGGGTTTGGTAAGGAGCTTATAGTGAGTGAAAGGTAAGAGGGCTGCCTCAGTTCTCCTCTAACTGTGCTGTGGGCAGGATAGGAAGGCTGCTTAACTTCCAACAAAACACATTGCAGTGAGGTTTTTTGTAGAAGGTTTTTTTCTTATTAGGCAGTAGGCTTCATATGGGAATTTGTGTGCGGTTTTTATAACCCCCTGAGTATGGCGTACATATGCTTGATGATACATGGGGGGGGGATTGGATCTTTCCTTTGGGGCTGGGAACAATTGCTCCTCCTGCGTGCTTGGAACACAGGCACGTTCAGTGACACTGAGAAGCAGCAAGCTTGAATGGGTGGGAAAGGTGTGCTGGCATGTTTCTGGCGCACAGAAACGTTGATGCCACGCGCAAATCTCCCATCCACTCCAGCAGAATTTTAGGTTTACAGTGTAGCACTGGAATTGTCTATACAGAATAAACTAGAATAAACAAAAACCCGACCATTTCCATGAATGAGACAATCACGGGTACAATTACTATAGAGACAGTCTCAAGGGAATTTTGTAAGGATTTACACCTGAAACTTCGAAAATAAGCCAGTCCTAATGAATGAGAAAGGGAAAGGGAGATGAGATGGTATTCATACCTCTTCCAGGATGGGATACCTGTGTTTTTGCATCCTGCAGGGTACACTAAATCTGCAAGGCTGCTCCGAGACTGTGTAGGTGAAGTGAACACTATAAATGCTGAAATTCCCTGGATTTGATAGAGCAGGATCCATTTTTGGAGCAGAACATTCTCTCCCTCTACCCAAAGAGGCTGGTTGAACTGATTCTCTCAGGGAGCAGAAAGCCTGTAGCCACTTATATCTCTTGGTTGCCAACGGTAGTTTACCCAGAGCTTCTTTGCTAGTGATGGTTGAGTGCTGAAAGCTTCAGAAAAATCAGTCAAACATTTAGATTGCTTCTCTGATTAAACAAAAACAAAAACAAAACAAAACAAAACAAAAAAACAGGGTCAGGAAATTAGGTTGGAATTCTTGAAGAGTCTTCTCCTAAGTTTAAAAAAAACAAAACCTTGCTATCTGAACTCTTTGACTTGGAGTGGCATGCTCTCAGAAGTAAACTTTGTAGTTTGCTTATTTCTGTTTGAAAGGTTTTCATCAGGTCCTGGTACTGGGACAGAAATGGAATGAGAAGATTCTCTTGAGCTTGCTGTTGTTTTGGTGAATGCTAACCTTAAAGGAAGGTAGAGGTCCTCTCTCTTTCCACTTAAAATCTCAATAGGCGAGGGTTTTCATAGGCTTGAGTTCTGCAGCAAGGGTTCAGGTCTTGTGTTCGGTTTTTAATTTTTTTTTTTTTTTTAATTTCAACCCAGGCAGTTTCTCCTATTTTAGTGTTCTTGGTATTGAAGATAAATTGAGATAGTCTAAAACTTAAAACTCTCTGTAGCAGTTTTCCAGGTATTCTTGGCTTTGATGAAAGAGAGCTAGTGCCCATATAAAAGCATCCAGGGAAAAATGATTCATGTCCTTCTTTTGTGTGGTAGAGGGGCTAACGGTGCCACTGGTGCTGCATCTGGCACACAGTGAACAACTTTGATCTCATCGCTTGCCTTTGAACCACTTGCAAGCCCTCAAGCTCTTTGCTTCTTCATTGAGTGCTGCTGCTTTCGGAGCTTACCCCCGCTAGCTCAGCACAAGCCTCTAAACCTAAGGAAATAAAGCCAAAAGGCTCATAAAGGTATCTGGTTTTAAAATTGCCATGAGCCATGGTGAAGCCCTTCCTCTTGCCTCTAGGGACTGGAAAGTTAACTGTGGACAACCCCAGCTTGTAGGGTGATGAGAATATGCAGGTCATGTTGCCCGGCGGTGTGCTGCTTACACTGGAGTCAGAATCCTTCCTAAAGAGCTGCAAATCTTGGCCAGTCATTTCCAGTACTTTGAGTATCACAGGTATTATTGAAATCTGGAGAAGTTTGACCAGTAAGTAGATCTTTGATTTATCAACACATACAGTTCCACAGGGGAGGCAGAGATGAAAGGCGGATGGATTCAGTCATTTCAACCACCCTATTGTTCTCCTATTTATAGCGAGTTACTGCTTCTTGGACAAGGTGGGAAGAGTCTGTGGGATTTAGTTCTTTAACAAAAGCATCCTTTCTCCACAATGTTAATTACTCATTTGTGCCAAACGGGGAATGAGAAACAGAGTTTAAGGATCTAATTAACATTTGCTTCTCCTTTCAACAGATTAGTCTTTACACTCATAAACGCTGCGATAAAACTATTTTCATTTAGTTTCTAGTCATCTGAGAATCTTCCAGCCTCCACAGAATCTGGATTTTCAGGTTAGGAAACAACTCAAAAAGCAAAGCTAGAAATAATATCCTGCTGTTTTTCAGAAAGCACAAATACAATTCTTTTGTTCATATACCTTTTTTTTTAGCCTAGCAGTGATTCCTGTACAGGCTTGAAGAAGTCCCTGTAAACATTAAAGCTTCTTCACCACTCTTTTGTTCTGCAATACCTATAGTGGGCACAGTTTAAAAATATATGTATTTTATCCTGATTTGGCTTACTCCCATATAGTAATAGGTAACATAAGGCACTATTATAGCAATATGACTGTGTCTAAGCAAGGCAGTGTTATCTTTACCAACACAGGCTGGCATAATTAAAGTAGTGTTGAAAATGCATAGGTCAGGGTTATTGCTTTGGATATATACCAAGGAATGTTACTTTTTTTTTTTTTTTAAAAAAAAAAAAAAGCATTGCTTCTCAGAAATAAGGACTACAGGGTTTGATTCAAAGTTCTTAATTTCGGAAAGCATTTTGAGGTTTTCTAAAGGTGCCATATTTAGTCATAGAAATAACAAAATGAAAAATACATAAGTGTATTTATAGTAAGAATAATGAAGATTTATAGGGTAACGATAGTTGTAGTGCTCCTAGCCTAGGAACTCTATATAGAACAGAGTGATTGAATGTTTGGCCTCTAAAAAGAGGAAAAAAAAAAAAAGCACACAACAAAAAACAGATGAATAATGGAAAACAAATCCTTTCTCTGGTGAAAAGCCAAACCTGTGTTTTGAAAATTAAATGTTTTTTTGGGTTAAGCAGTGAAAAAATGGACTTGATCTTTGCAACAGCTTGGATTTATTATTGGAACCATTTGGCTGTGCCATAGAGGAGAGGAATTTTCTGGTAATTAGAGCAAGAAGCTGGGAGTCAGAAGCGGTAGGGTCTGTTTCTGGCTCGGGCACTAGCACGCTATGTAGCCTTGGGAAACATGCTGCCTCATTTGTACCTTGGCTTTCCCATCTATAAAATGGGGCTAAGGAAATAATTCAAGCTCACAAATTGCATGCACTAATTAAAGAACATTTCTACAGCACCTTGAGGTCTTTACTGCTACAAAATGGATTTGCACAAGCATGCGCTTCAAACGCTTTTGAAAAATCCTGCCCCAAACATTTACAAACCCGATTGCCCAGATTCCTAAA
Organism: Anser anser; assembly: GCF_964211835.1. Classification (NCBI taxonomy): domain Eukaryota; kingdom Metazoa; phylum Chordata; class Aves; order Anseriformes; family Anatidae; genus Anser; species Anser anser. The sequence goes on along the minus strand of NC_139745.1, from coordinate 3,420,834 downwards.
CCCATGTGTGGGCATCTAATTGAAAACGGTCCGATTTCCAGAAGTTTGTCTGCTGATGGAAAAGAACGCGCTGGGGAATGTTTCCTATGCAAACGGAGGGATCACGGGACTGCCTCCCAGCGGGATCCTGCCACTCGCCCGGGCCGATTTCACAGCCCCCCCGGCTCCCCAGCCCTAACCCGCGGTCCCCGCGGGCTGCTCCTAGAGAGGCAGGTGGGGAACCATCGGCTTGCTCAGCGCCTGCAACTGGTGGTCTCCAGGGGGTGCGGAAAGGCTCCTCGCCCTGCTGGCTTCCTTAGGAAAGCAGCAGTCAGGATTAATTTGAGTAAGAGCTGCACATCCTTACAGGAGTTACCGCCGGTATCCCTGAGGCCCCGTATCTGATTTGGCTCGGGGCTCCCAGCGGTTCAGTTTCTAAACCACCAGCTGTCAGCGTTAGAGCTACTCGGCCGCCCCTGCCTTCGGACGATGCCGTGGTGGGTGAGTAAAAGGAATGCCGTTCGCCTTGGACGCCGTCCCTCCCCAAGGCAGAGGAAATGTGCACTGACAAGGCAGGAAATTCTCGCGAACCACAAGGACCTGGAACTTGCCTCCTGGCTTCCTGTGGGCCTTACCCGACTTTCAGCCTGGGTGTTTAAAGATTATTAATAGCGCTAGTTGCGTTAACAGGTTTATGTTTTTCTCCTCCTGTCAACGAGGTTGTTTCTTCATGTGAGACCTGCTGGCTGTTTTTGTTCCAAGCAGCCAGGGGAGGACCCAAGAACGTGGCGGTGTTGTGGCACAGCGATCCCTCCGAGCTGATGGGCAGCCAGGCGGGGATTTCGCCTCGTGGAAGGCTCTTGGTCACAAGCGGACAGGCTCTGAAGCCTCCTCTGCAAAACAAATAGCTCCAAACTGGGACAGGCTTAGCACAGCGCAGGATTTTGTTTCACAAGTATTCCTTTTCAGCAGCGGTGCGCTTCTGGACGCAGCCACTTTCTCCTTGCCGTGGCTGCTCGTTCCTGTCCCTGCACTGCTCCCTTCTCTCATCCTCTTGTAAACTCTGCATGGCTGCGGGGTGGCCCAGTGAGAGAACTGACCTCAACTTAAAAAAAAAAAAGCACAAAATCCCTCTTTTAAACTTTTCTTTATTTTTTTCTTCTTTATTTCAGCTCAGTTCCCTAATCCGTCGTTGAGCTGCAGAAACAAGTCTCAGAGACCGTGAGGGGTGGAAATATGGAAGCTGCTTAAGCAAAAAAGCAGCTTGTGCAACTAGAGGCTAAGCTGAAGCTCTCTTTTGCCCTGCCCTTGAGTCATGAGGACCTCAAAGTGAGTCTTGGCTGCAGCAGCGAGCAAGACATATGTGTGTGGTTGGGAATTTGTGTCCAAGGAGACAGTTTGTGTCTTCAGTGTTTGGTCGCTGGGTAGAAAGCTCTGCTATTTGTTGGGCATGAAAGCTCTGCCATGGTCAACAAGCTCACAGACTGGCTCTAAGTTTGCAGGAAAAAAAGGTTGTAAGGAGACTGGAAAGTGCCAGGTTCTCTACGTTTCAGAAGGAATGTGAATTTTTAAACTAAGTCCTGGACGTTCAAAGATCAATGCTTTACTTTTTATTCCTTAAGGCATATCTTTGTGCAACATGGCAACGTGTGATAGTATAGGAGAAACTGGTCATCGTTCTAGGCAGAGTGTAGGACAAATCTGACCACGGTGCCACAGGCGACAATGTTTTGGTGGTTCAGGTTCTCCTGAACTTCCTAACGTCTCTGGGAGACATGCATTCAGACATAGGGAAGAGAAGACCTAGTTTTTAAGTGTGCTCAGTGCTTTCTGTAAACATGATTCCATCTTCTGCTTTCCTCTTCAGCTGCTTGTGCTTGGTGCCTACCACAACACATCTGCAGCTGGCGTACAGGCAGCTATTCTGCTGTGTTTGGAGGAAAGGTGAATTTTACCTAGTGAAGCAAAGGAAGGAGCAGCTGGGAACACTCGTGCAGCTGACAGCACACAGGATGAGGAGGGCAGGCTGTCCTCTGCAATGTCTGCACCGATATTCACAAGGAGTTAAACAGGGGTTATGGAGTGACTGGATGGTGGGCTGGTTCTCTCTTGAGCAGACTTTTTCACATGAATTAGTACAGAGATGAGTAAGAGTTCAACTTTGTTTATTCCAGATTTATTTTGGAGTGTAAAATGTATTGTAAACAACTTTCTTCATAGAAAAGTATGTGCATGAAGCCTGTTCTGATTTATTTTTTCTGTTGTTCAGATTTAGCCCAAAGTGGTCCTAGTTTTCCCCAAATGTTACTGCTTTTAAAAATAAGCCCAACATGTAATTTCACTTACTGTATGCCTTGTGTTTGTCACGCAGAACAATAGCCACAGCAGAACATTAGCTCTGAACGGCCACCCTGAATCTGAGCTAGCAGTGCTTCCAGTGCAGAGTCGGAGCAAGAACCCTTAATCCTGAACAACGCAAACAGATCTGGGATTCCTCTCTTGGTCTGGACCCCCCAATTCCCTTTACTGGGTGCCTGGGACACGAGCTTGCTTTGTTCATCCTTCCTGTCCATTGTGTGGGGAGTGAGGAGGAGGAGATCAGAGACATTCTTTTCTTATGATCCAGCTGAATCTCTCTTTTTGTTGACTTCGTAATGCATGGCAGAGCAACTGTAGCTCCCTCCTGAGACCAAGCTCGACCCATCAGGCTTCCTTTCTCCTGACACTGCTGACCTTCTTTTCACTCTTAACTGCTCTGTCAACTCGACAACTCCAGTGTGTTCCCTGACCTTGCAGCATCACTGCAGAAGTCTCTGAGGGTGACCAGGAGCTCTCTTGGTGGTGGACTGGCAGCACCAGGGCCTGAAGCATGTGAGTCTTCCTTAGAGGTCAGATTTTGGATCCATCTGTTGCTTGTTTCGTCCCAATGAACTGCTGAGATCAGCTGAGGTCCCACCCAATGTGATAAGGCTTAGAGGTGCAGAATACTCCTGGAATATATCTACAAGTAGCCAGTCTGCTCCTGCGGAGTGATGACAAGTCACTGCTCCCTGCTGGTGCCACACTGAGGCGTGCTGGGGGTGCTTGTCCACCTCTCCTCCCTCAGTCATCTTCCCTGGTAGTTAGGTTCTGCCTCACCCTTCCCTCTGCAGCCTACTGTGACACAAAGAAGAGGTCTTCTCAACCTTCCTGAGTGTTTCTCTGTCCTTCCTTGCCCTCTGCTCTCATGTTGCATTCTCCTCTCCCCAGGAAGGCAGCTCCCAGCCAGCCTTGCTTTGTCTCCGTTTGAAAAGGGTCGTGCAGAGCCCTGGCAGTGCCAGGGGATGTCTCCAGTGCTGTTATTCCCACCACAGAAGTGGCTGAAGGTTATTTGTGTTTCTTTTCACCTTATTTCTCCTGCAATGTTTCTTACAAAGGTTCCTTGTTTTGCAGATAGACACTATCCACCTCTTCAACCACTCTCTTGGCCATCTCTTCTATTGCCAGTAGTGTGAGCCCCCCTGTCCTGAAACCCTCCTTAGCAACGGCCAGGGTGCCTAAAAAGACCTGGACTTGTGATTTCTGTTGTCAAATGTCATGGAGAAAGAGGGTGTGACAGGTAACTCTTGGCGTGGCCCTTCCAGGAGTGCAGAGCCAGCTAGCAACAAAGTGAGGATGGAACTTTAATCTCCAGGAATGGCTTTGGTAAGAAAGAGGAGAACCTATTGTGTTTAAATTTTTGTTTTTGTCTAAAGATTTCAAAGCATTTTATTAGATAGCACTTGACTATTTTGCATATACGGGAAAATGGGGCACAAAGGAAGATTATTTGACTTATCAGGGGCCAGGTGATGGCTGTTTTAGGGGGGTTAGCCTGTGGAGCAAGCCAGAGTCTTCCACTTTTTCTGTGCCAGGTCCATGAATCCTATTTGCTTCTGTGAAAGCTGTGAATCACGCTGAAGCATTCACACTCCACAGGTCTAATCAGGGCTGTCTTGAGGCTAAGGGCTAAGTGCATCAGAGAGTGTTGGAGCTGAGTAAAAATATTAAAGAGGGAGATAGGTGGGTGGTTGCTTCTCTTGTGTGTTTTCCTCTAGCCAGACTTAGTCTTGTGTGATCTCCTTGATTCCTGTGGGTGAGTCTTGTCTTACACTGCTGTACGTGAAAGGAGATATGCATCCCGTACTGGACTGCTGAACAGTCCCCAGGGCTGGCAGTCCTGCACACTTCTAAGCCTCCTGCCTATAATTGCCTCTCAGGGATACTATTATCCACACTGTATCGTACGGAAGATCTCGTGGATGTGTTGCAGTGCCTATGCCGAACACCCAACTCCTGTGCAGTGCAGATCCTAACCCTGGGGCTTCTCCAGTATCCCACAACATCTTTGCCCTCTTTGGCCCACGCAGAAGTTCAGGAGCAAATGAACTCTGAGCACATCCCCTTGGCTCTGTCTGAAACCAATGTTTGGGACCTGTGGGACAAACTGGACAGCAGGAGCTCAGTCTTATCCTGTTTTGGTGGCTTTATAAAGGAAACCTTTATCCATCTACCACGGCAGGCTTTGCATGGCTGGCTAGATGCATCTGTGGACCAGGAAATCGCATTCCTCTAACGCATCGAGGATGGGTGGTTGGTGCCAGAAGCAGGATGCTGGGTTTATCAGGCCACTGCTCTGACTCTGGACAACAATCCCTGTGTTCCCCAGCCTGACCGATCAGTGAAATCTTTTGTCTGATCTCAGCATTGCTTTTAGCAGCTGGCTCCAGGGAAAAGGGAGGAACGGCCTCCTGCAGAGTCGGGCCCTACAAAGCAGCCTGTGTGGGATGGAGGGTCCCCTGCTCGAAGGGGTGTGTGTGAGTGTGTGTGTGCGCGCGTGCAGCGGGGGGAGCACTTCTGGCAAGCACTGAGCTTGTCCAAATAAACAAAGGCTAAAAACAGCCCGTCCTCAGCCTCTTGAGAAACCCTGCAGCAGATGTTGCCAGTGACTGTAGGTCCTTGTTGGGAATCCCATGGATAATCATTGACAGCAGGGAAACACATGGCAGCGTACGGCAACGCAGAGAGGGCCCTCTTTGTTCGCCGAAATCACTGGAATATCTGTCTTGTCAGGGCTGATGAAAAAGCACTGCCTGGTTCAGGCTCTGAGCAGGGAGCGAGCAGAGCTGCCTTTGCTCTTGGCTCGCTCGGACGCTTGCTGTGTGGCCCCGAGCAAGTTGCCTCTTTCCTCTGTGGTTCCTCCTGTTGCACTCTGAGGTCAGTGATAGAAAGCTGCTTCCCCGGGGGGGTTGTGGCCAAGCTTTTAAACTTTGCAAGGTGCTTTGTGGCTGGAAGGCACCGTGTGCACAATTGGTAAATGTTCTATACTAGCATACCATTTACACGTGGCTCAAAAGAGGAGAAGGGGCTGAGATGTCCAGCTGAAAGGCCAGCTGGTTACGAGGCAGATTGTTTTGCCACCAGTGAAAATGAGAAATGAAGCAAGGAGAAAAAGAGGCCGGCAGGGTACGATGAGAGATTAGACTGGAACACGCTTGGACTCTCTTCCATGAAATGCTTTTCCCTCTTTTTGCAGCACTGTGAGTTCAGTTTTTTGGCTCTGCTACTCGGTAATTTGGGTTTCCCCCTGGGTCTGTGTGCAATAACCACATCAGTCCCGTTACACCTGAACACCATGTAGCAGCCTGGTCGGTGACAAGGACTTCTAACCATTGTCTGAAATGATGTTTTATGGGTCGGGGGCGTCCCAGGGACACAGCAAAACCTTTTGTGTGAGAGGTGAGAGAGAAAGCAGATGTGAATCGGTGTGTTAGTGGAAATTTCTTACAGAGGGGCGTCCACAAAGAAGGATGCATCGTGAACAGGTGCTGCTATAAAAATACACAGCTGCACATATGGGCCTCAGAAACACAACAAGCTGGCACCAGCACCTTTCTCAAAACAGGCTTTTCTCTTCTGTTTCATTTTTTATTCCTTCTTGATGCTTTTCCAACCTCCCTCACAGGAGCTTATAATCTGTCTACTTTATCATTTATCATGCCTTCTAGTCTCAGACTCGCTGCAACTCACATCCCTCCAAATGAAGCAGTAGCAGATTGTTCCCATCTGATCCCATTCCTGCTAATGCTGAGAAGTTATAATAATCGAGATAAAAAGTCCCATAAGTGGTAAACACGCCAAGAAGCACCGAAAGGAGAGCATGTGGGGCTAAGGTGAAAAGACAGGACTGTTTTGTGTGATTGGAAATGAAGCTACGAGTATGCGGTGGGAATGACCTCCTGACAATGACTGTGCCAGTTTTACCATGGCATGGCACTGTCTTCTGAGGTCTTCTGCTTGGTACCAGCACATGTGGAAGGATGCTTGGAGTCTGCCTGCTCAGCGTGGAAGTCAGTGGTTGAGTGATTCTTCACAAGCTGCTGGTCTAGCATCAACAGAATCATGCATCACAAGGTTGAGAATACCCTGGATCACTGGCTGCTGGTGAGGATGTAGGATTTGGGTCAAACCTTGTCTTCACTGCTGCTTACTGTGTCACCCTGAAAACAGTTGTTTCTCTCACATCTGTGAAAAGGGGGGCACTGACTGCTTTTGGACAGTGCATTGAGAGCTTGGGTATGGCCATTCCATGTTTTTTTGGAAAGCCTGGCAGCTCCCTTTAGCTGGGTAGTGCTGGTCACAGAAACCCGTCGGTCAGAGACATGGGGTTAGTGCAGTGGGAGCTAGGCACCTTGGGAGTGGAAGGTCAAATAGCTGCTGCTTTTCTAAATACCTGAACCTTGAAGTTGACGAGGGAACTGTAGGAAAGTGACCGATTCTGCAGAAAATCCTTTTCTTCTCTGACTTCTCACACAAGTTTTTATTGATCAGATCTGAATGACTTCAGTAGTGCAAATAGGCTCCCGCAGTTCTTAAGCACTCTGGAAAGCCTCACCTGTGCCTTGTAAACTCTATTCATACAGAAGTGCATCAGCAAACAGTCCTTTCTGGTTATCCCACAACACAAACCTTCCTCTCAGAAGGGAGAAATAGGAACTGATTATCTCCTTACCTGCTGTGCTCATGTTACACCACAGATCTGTCGATTCAAGCCAGTTATTCTTTATTTACATTAACCAAAACCACAACTGGCCTACAAAACCTAGAATATGCTTTTTTTTCCTGCTAGATCCCCTGCTGTCCTGGTTGTCCCAGTGACTGGTTAGAAACTTTTCTGGTGGGGTGCTGTGGAGGAGAGATATCACTCCAGTGCAACCCGCGTTTTGAAATATCTTGGCTCTTGTTTGCCTTGGAAGGTTATAAATACTGTTCCCAGGACAAACATTCTCCATGTCTGAGAGCTAATGAGCCAAACAGCTGCTCTGAGGCTATCCACCTCTGACACCAGTAAACACTAAGCCATGTGAAAAAGATTTTAACATGCCCAGACGCTCCAATATAAGAGGTTGTGTGTGTGTCTAAAACTCAGCTTTCTTGCCACATCCATTTTGCACCTTCAAAGGAAAAGCCCTTTACTGACCATCTTCGACACCTGTAACTGTCAGAACAAAACTGGCACAGACCATGATCTCTTTGACACCGGTGCAAATCCAGCTGTTTTCAATAAAGTGCACTATGTTTACAGAAGGAAGGGAGCATAAAGTGTCACAAACATCTCTCTTAGGAAAGTATGCGCTTTTTGTAAGGGGCCATCTGAAATGTGCCACATGCAGACAGTATTCACCGATATCCTCTAGCTGTCTGAGCAGCTTCGGGTCCAAAGCACCAGTAAATCCACTTTTAACTGGCTGACTAGACTGGGCTTATGGCTGCTTTGCACCACCAGGACAATGAAAGGTGTCCTGGCTCATGCTGACGCATCTGAGCTAAAGCGTAAAAGAATTTGTAAACAGGATCTGGGAAGAGTTTGAAGAATCAAATAACTTTGTCCGTAAATTTATATCAACATAACACAAATGTCCAGGATTCGCTTCAGAAGTGACATAAACAGGAGACTTAACCATATGTCAAACCTGAATTGGTCAGAAAAAATGTGCAGGTGATGTTACAGTCTATCTTGAAGTCCTGAGGAGCTGGACAAGTGTGCAAATGTGAACATTTTGTGTAGAAATCTCTGCTTCTCAGCCATCCAGGATCACCAGGACTACCAGGCCTTAATGCCAGGACTTTTTCCCATTAAGTGCTTTCCATCTCCCAGATTCCAACCAGTGGTAAACCTGGCCCACTGAAAATAACCTAAATGCAGTTGCAACTAATTGTACATAACCAGATCCAGGAGAGCAAGAGCTTTGTTATCGGGTGGATCTCAAAATTACATCTGATTCAGGTTTCAGCAGTAGCTGCATAAGTCTAGAAGAAGCTCCTTTGACTCTGCCTGAACTCCTGGCACCAGTGAGAGCAGCAACGGTTGTATTCAGGGGCACCGATTCCTGATCCGGGGCTGTGGGAACCATTCTTTTTGCCTCGTGCCTGAGTCATGTTGACTTAAACCCAGATGACTGTTCAGTTCAGGCGATGTCAAGGCAAAGTTGTGAACGAGACCTTTTCATTCATGTTCCCAGTAAGCATGTATCTTCTTAAAATGAAAAAAAAAATAAACTAGGTCAGTTGAGCACATTAAATAGTTTTGTCTCTCTTGTTCTGGGCTTTAAAAAATGTCCCAGTTGCTTAAGTGAAAATTGCTGTGACTTAGAGAAATGCTTCCCAAGGCTCCTCGTTCCTTTGTCTGCCTGTCATTAATCATCGTAAAAGTCTTTCTCTAAGAAATGTAATTGGTCAGTTTGCTTTCAGTAACTCGGGGTTGGATGCTGATCTTAGTTCCTCTGCTTGCATCTGGCATTAGTCTGGTGAAGTAAGTGGAGTGACTCAGGATTTATAGCTGTGTAAATGGGAGCAGAGGCGATCATCTGAAACCTACTTGGTTCTTTAGCATCTGGAGATCATATATTTATTAAAAAAAAAAAAAATCAGAAAACAAACATCTAGTGATAACTGCTCTTTGAATCCCAGTCATGACACTCTTTCTAACAGGGAGACGGGGTAAGGGTGGGAAGAGAACAAAAGCATTGGGGGGTAAAGGAATTAAGAAATCTGGCCTTCGTATGCTCATAGACATGGGCAGGATACATTCCCATTCTGGGTTTTCCCTGCTCCTGACCCCTTGGATTCAATGGAATTGCTTCTGATTTACACACATTTGAGTGGAACAGAATCATTCCCTTTTCTTCAGCAAAACAAACATTCGTTACTTGGAAAGAAAAACAGAGGAATCTTAAAATGTGACCCACAGCTGAGCGGAAATTCTCAGTAACGCAAGAATTTGGGTTTTTCTAGTTTGTAAACAAAGAAGGAGGGAGTGTGTTGATGGACGCCATGGGGACTGCAGCGGGACGGTTCGTGGGGCTGTGTAACCGGGAGTCATCCTGCCACGGGTGCGGCGGTTCCAGCGAGGTGCTGCAGGTACGGGGAGGAGCAGGATGCTCCAACAGAGGAGGGCTTTGAGCTCTGGGGATGCAGACAGCAGCTTCTCTGCTGGCTCTGAGCCCCCAGTCAGGCCACAACCTTGATCAAAACAGCCCCAGCTGCTAGAAGAAACCGAGATCCAGTGCTGAACTGAAGGTAGGCAGGGGTCTAAAGATGCAGACAAATGCTTAGGATAATTTCCAAAAGCTCCCTATCAGCTCGAGTGCCAAAAGCCTTAGGGGAATTGAAGAGAGATCCTCAACTGGTGGAAACTGGTGTAGCTCCTCCCAGGGCCCACCTCTGGTCAGTTTTTGCTAGCTCTCTCCAGGTCCAAGGTTCCCATAGCTCTCATAAATAAACTCCACGGTCACCTATACTGAACAGTTTTGCCTTGCTTCCCCTCCATAAATACACCAGCACTGTCTTGCAATGCCAGCTTAACCTAAGCTGAGCCGCAGAGCTCCCTGACTCGGGAGCTGTCAGCGAGGTACGGAGAACCCGGCACAGCTTCCCTCCACCAACAGAAAAGAAATACACATGTACATTCACACGCACACTGCTCGCTTAGCACAGTCCATTAAACTCAGCATGAACTCTGGGCCCAGCCATAACCCATGATATTTATGAATATCTTCCTGTGAAGGACGTGGAAGAAGAATACAGCTGCTGTGGAGCCCCTACCCTCCCTCCCCTTCGCTCATATCTCACACATGAAATCTCAGCACTGTTCCACGTAGCTGGGGCTGGCAGAGCAGGGTCAGCTCCTGGCTGCTTCTCCATTCTGCGTAGGAAAGAAGAGGACGGGACAGGAGAAATGCTTTTGCCCTCCATCCTGTGGTCTGGGAAAGGCCCAAGTCCCACTAGGAACGTATCAGTAGGGCTTTCCCACTGAAGCCTGCCTCCAGCATGGGCTGCGGCCGTGCTAGCTGCTGGCCTAGGAGGTGTTGCTGGATCTGCACAAAGCAGGGGGAGATGTGTGGCTGGACCTGCCGCAGCCCCCAGCAGGATGCTCTTTTTCGGAGCAGTTGCAGGGGCTGCAGCACAGAGGCTGCTGCGAGGGCTGTGGTTGTCCAGTGCCTTCTGCATCCTTCCCTGAGAAAAGGGCAAGCATATGATACCGAGGAAGAGTTGTTACAGCTTATCAGCCTGCATGACACAAATATGCTTCTTCCAGTTTAATTTTACAGTATCTGTGTTAAAAGGGACCGTCCCTAGTACCTGGTCCCTCTAGTCATCTGAGGAGGGAGTGTGATAGAGAAAAAACATGGGGATTGGTGGTTGCTGACTGTTCTTACTTCGACTCTTCAGGTGCCATACAAAATCCAGAGGTTTGCACTGCCCAGTTTGCTCTTACCTGGGGCAGAACAACCCAGGATGCTCCCAAAGTAGGAGCCTGTGTCCTTAAAAGCTGTACATGGAACGGTGTGCCCAGGAGCCCCAGCTATAGATGTGTCTCTCTCAGGAAACAGAAAGGACATGGTTCTGATCTTGTATTTAGGAGAGGCTTGACTGGTACAGAGACCGTGCTGAGGTGTTGGTGGTGCTGAAGAGATCGGGACCAGACCTGTTGTCCCCTTGTAGCTTAATTCTGCCGGGAACTGATGGGAGATGTTGCTGGGATGTGCGAACAGGAACACCCACATTCATAAAAGAGCTCAACCACCACCGAATAAAACTATCAACCTAGCAAGAAGATGGGAGTTGCCATACCCTGACCTCATTTAGTGGCCTCATCTGAGAGACTCCAGTGACAAGATTATTTTAAGGTGCCTTTTCCTGTGCTGCTGTGTTCTGCCTCCCAGCTACAAAGCAGCCTGCCCGTGCCAAGCACACTTAGCGTGTCCCACACTGCTGCTTCCCTGCCATGCCAGTCACCTGCCGCAAGGGTATTCACAGGGCACAATGGCTTCAGGAGGCAGCTCAAGGAGACAGAAGACCCTTTCAGACCATCTCCTTCCCATCCCTGCTGAGCCTCATGTCACTTTGGAGTCATTGGCACAGATCAAGGGCTCTCCCTTTTGTCTGATAAGTCATTGTGTGGGGTAACACTGAAGGGTCTGCTCTCTCCCCCCACTCCTTTTGAACAAGCTGCAAAGAGCTTCCGAACTGTCCAATTAAAATAACCCTGGGACAAAAATAGGATGAGAGACTGCTACTTCAAAAACAAAACAATTAAGCAAAGCCTATCCCTTCCCCTTCCCAGAGGCTCCTATGGAAGTGGCGGCTTTTGAGCCAGAAATCACTGCTGGGTTGGGTATTTCTGGCACTCGAACCCAAGGCAAGCGATGACCTCCCAGTGCTGGCTTTGGAGGAGAGGCTGCACCGAGCGATGGCAGCAGATGAGACCAGGCTTGCAGGCACTGACACGTCTCCCCTCAAGGCTAATCTCGCCGTAGCCTGTGGAAGAGCAAAAATAAGATTGTGAGTGTGGGAAAGAGCCGAGCAGATGTTGGCACGAGCTGCACCAGCAGCCAGCCAAGCCTGGTGGGGGGCCGTGCAGCAAGCACCATTTCGGGCCTCAAGATGGCGAAGGGAGAACGGGTTTGGTCTTGGGCTCACGGATCCGGGTCTAACACCAGTTCCCTGAAACCTGGTGCTGACATAGCTCCACGGCTGCGGGACCCCTGGCAGGTAAGGGTTAGGCTGTCTGCCCGCGGGTTGCGTGGCTGCACTCCTACCACGGATCCTCAGGTCGCAGGTTGCAGACCGGCTGCTGCTGCCGAGAATGCACACAACCAGGAGCTACACTGAGCGGTTGTGTCTGGAGTGTAAAAGCCTTGCTGATCACAACAGTGCTGCTATAAATGTGCTTCTGTATTTCAGAACTCTTTGCTTGAGCTGCGGGATGACTGTCCGTAAAGTTACGCTCAAAATGCCCAGGGATCGAGTGCTGGGTACAGAATTTCAGAAGTTTATCCTGCAGGGAACACGTCACTTGAGCCCCACTGCCAGCTGAAATCATTCTCGGGTGAAACCAGGGACTAACATAATCACTGCGGTTGTCACAGGAATGCCAGGGGTAAACTTCTGGCTTCAGTTACATCAGTGCAGCACCAAATTAACCTCATGCTTCTGTTCCTGAGGTCCCTTTGTTGCGGGTGATTTTCCTGCCACAACATTCTTCCTTTCAACTCTTTTAGCTCATGTGAAAGATGAAAAAGGGTCTTACAGTCTTGTCATGAGGCTGGTTCTTTGGGATTCCCTCTTGACTCAGCACTGCCTGGGCTCTTCCCTTGCCTCTTTGAGTGGTATCCCTATGAAACATACCTAGGGCTTAAAATAGTCTCGCAAGCTCTTCCCCGTGTGCATTCTGGAAAAGCGAATAGCCCTTATGCAAGCATGGGAATTTGTCTTACTCCTTTTGTTTCTCCAAACTCTGGTCACAGGATAGCAATACAGACTAAGCTGACATATTATTCCGAGAAGAATTTGAAAAGCTGGAAATAATTTTGTTTCCTTTGTTCTAGGAAAGGGATCCACATGGCCCTGCCAGCCCTCCTTGTTCGGGGCAGAACGAACGGGTTGCGAGGCTTGCTAGCGTTCGAGCTGCGTCCTGGCCCTTGCTGTTTCCTCTGGAGGAAGATGAGCACAGCAGAGGAGGAACTTCACCGGTCAAGGGGGCTTGCAGAGGGACAGCATGTTTCAGTGTTTTAGCAGAAAGGCAATGGCATTGGTGAGTCTGTGCAGTCGGTTATTTATTTCCCCACGTGGAACATCAGGGACAAATAGAGCTCTGACGGTTAATGCCAGAGTTGAGAACATTTCTGTGGTTTTTGAAGGTGTTGAGTGCCAAGTGGCCAAGAGCTGCCCTGGCAGGAAAAGTCTTTTTTCCTTACCTCCCTGAAACATAGCCAGGCTCCATAGTTTTCATTTTTCCTATCCCCCCTTTTTTGAGGTTTGGGCTCAAAATTTTAATAATTTTAGAATCCCCAATAACTGTTTTTTAACAAAGCCTCTTGACCTAACAGATTGGCCTGTCTCTGCCAGGCAGGTCATTAATTTCCAGTCTAATGCACCAGGGAGAACATTGTGAAATGACTGCATAAAGAGGCATTAGAGTAAAGATGATTTGGGGCTATTTGCCTGGCAAAGAAATTGAACTAGCTACAGCTTTTCTTTTACCTGACTCATGACTGTATCGCAGGGGTCAGATTGGAAAAACAAGTGAATGTTATTCACCTACAGCCTTCTTTCAGACCCATCTCTGTGCACCTCTGATGCCAGAATGACATCGTGCTTCTGGGGGTGAAACAATTTAAACTATAGAGATGAAAATTATTGGTTTCGATGACTTCCTTAAAAAAAACAGCAACAACAACATCAGACTGAGGCTTTGTAAAACTGTTTTGAAAGTGGCTGTTGCTGCATCTCTTGTGTAAAATGTTAAAACCTCTGAGCAGTCTATCAGAGTGGCTGTTTTACCAGCAACAGAGTGTTTTAAAGGCTGTGGCAAAAGCCGTGCTGCATAAAAAGGCTCTGAACTTAAAGTGCTTTAAGCAGGTTTGTAACAGTAATGCCGTTGTGCCTATACATAAAAGCGTATGAAAAAAGCAGCATTTGTAGACAGAACTAATAGCGTTTCACTGCTAGCTAATAAAACTGTCACCTCTAAATACACCAGGAGGGATTCTAACATTACACGAGTTTCTGGGGAAGGAGCTAGGGGGCAATTGTTTGGGACGGGGCTAGGGGAGGGGAGAAGCAGCAGGTTGTACTGAGGAGTAGCAGGCATCGTGCAACATACAGGCAGAGCAGAGGGTGACCAACTGCACAGCACTGACTCTGCTCCCATCAAAGTTCCACTGGATGCCTCGTGCAGGTTGCAGCCTGCTGAAAAACGTCATCTTCCTCAGCTTGTGGAAGTTCAGGCTGTCTGAAGGCAGCGATGGCTGCAAATACAGCCTCTTTCCTTAACAATTTTTTGTGAAATTATGCCATTTTTTATAACAAGTCTATTCGTGGAGCTTTGGACTCGTGTCTTTTTTAAACATTTGTGATATGAAATTTCTAAAAAATCTACTAGTGAGAAAACAAATGAAAAAAAAAAAACACAACAAAACTCAATTGTGAAAGACCAGCCTCACAGATGTGTGACTGTAAGGAAAGTAAAGAATTAAGAACATGTAAGTGAAAGTCTGACACCGCAATTCACAACTTACTTTGCATCATTGTTTTTGTGTCAGCGTATAACTTACAGCAGGCTCCGCAGATCTTTGGAGGAAGATCAAGTTCTGTAATTAGCAGTGAAATAGTTGGCTTAGAGCTAATTGAAAGGTGTCTGCATTCCAAGGCTAACACTCCCTTCAGCTGAGAGAAGTCTCTGCCTCTCTCAAGGTGCGAGACTTGTGTTAACGCTGGCTCACAATTACAGCCCCAAGGGCTAGAAAGCTGATCAGACTTGGTGCTGGGATTCATTTGTGCCATGCAGGAACAGGCTGGGGGGAGCCCTGCCTGGCCTGAACTTGTGGACCCCACTGACCCCACGCCTCTGAAGCCTGCCCCTCTTCTGCGTTGGGATCGGCTGTGAGAGAAACCAAATAACCCAAGGATCCCCTCCAACCTAAACTGATCACTGATTCCCTGTAACGGGCTGGAGCTTTTCCAAAGGAAAGGTGTGGGCTGGAATCCCAACCCCTGCCGAGGGAGGCACAGGTCCCGCAGGCCGCTCACCCCTCCAGGCCCTGCCAGCCCGGCGGAGCTCAGGGGCCTGTGGCTGCCTGTCGGGCTGGGTGAGGTGTGCGGCTGCGGATTTGGGGACACCGGTTCAATTCAGGAGAGCTGCTCTGAGGGGCCGAGTCCTGGGTTTTCAGGGCGGAGATCCCTGGAGCTTAGGTGGTGCCAGAGCTCTTAGCGTCTATGCTCACTGCACAGTCAGGGGGTTGCAGGCCCGGTGATTAATGCAGTAGCCAAAAAATAGAGAGACCTCTCTTTAGCACCCTCTCTTTCATAAGTCCTGTTATCGTGAGCAAGTCCTTTTGTGCCCCATCCGTGGAAGTCCAGTGAGGACCAGATCCTATAAAGGACGGAGTGCTTCTCAGGTACGTCAGAGGTGTGCACCAGAGAAGTCCTCTAGATCAAAAGGCCTCCTTAAATGAGCCTACCCAAGTCTGCCTTAACTATACCCTCCCTCCCTGCATTTTTCCTTCAGGATAATTAAGCATGCAGTAAGTTAAGAAGTGGAAAAACCCCAGGAAGCATCTATTTCACAGGTGGGTGCAGCTGACTCCTTCCTCCTGGGGCCTTTTCCTCCTGCGGATCTGTGCAAGCCAAAAGCCTGGGCACAAACGCTCCTGGCCATGGCCGTGATTCACAACCGTACCCCAGTTTCCCAGGCAGCAGGCGTCTCAGAAGATCGCTGGTTATCACGCTACCCAGTGGAGACCTGTGCTCGCCTGCGGGTGATGGGGACGTTGTTATTGCACCCTGCCAAAACGGGGGCACAGAGAGATTGCCCTTGGCTTTGCATTGCCCCTGAGGTCTGGTTTTCTTGGCAGACCATTGACCAGGTTTTTGGGCCCTGGGGCACTGCCTGCATGAGCACACCGTGGTGCTGAGCGTGTCCTGGTGCCCAGACTCCCTCCGGGTGTGGGGCTGCAGCCACGGCCGGGGCCAGAGCAGCCCAGGTTAGGCAGCGAGGCTGCAGCAGGGCTGCCTGTCCTACCAGGGCCTCTAGTTCAGGGCCTGGCTGTGCACAAACTTCTGCCCTCCTGGATGAAGGGAAATGGTCTCTGCTCACAGCTGTAGCTATCAAAAGCTTCACCCCTTCTGTAGCCAGGATCCTTCAAGGAAAATAAAATATGGTAATGTTTGGAAAGGTGTTTTTTTTTTGCCATGTTTACAGCAGGTTGCAGCCGGCCGGGAGGCAGAGCACACAAGCTAGGCAGAGGAGCCCTCGTTGCAGGATCTTGATCATTATTTGCATTATTTGGGTGAAATCCTCCTGCCTGCGTTATGCAAGAAGTCGGGTCAGCTAGCTGTGGTGGTCCTTGCTGGCCTGAGAGCCTCCCAGCTGGCTGTGTCCTGGGTCGGGGCGAAAGGCCAGATTTCTCACAAGAACAGAAACAGGGCAAAAGGGAGGGAGAGGAATGTCAAGTGCTCCGATTCAAACCCAAAGCCTGCTTTTCTTTTCTTTCTAAGAGCCCAATGCCTGTGGTACGCTGCTCTGGGATGCCTTCTCGTTGCAGTTACGTCCTTAGAG
Organism: Anser anser; assembly: GCF_964211835.1. Taxonomy (NCBI): domain Eukaryota; kingdom Metazoa; phylum Chordata; class Aves; order Anseriformes; family Anatidae; genus Anser; species Anser anser. The sequence goes on along the minus strand of NC_139745.1, from coordinate 3,404,216 downwards.
GTGGTGACTTTCTTACTCTTCACCTGTTCTGAAGCAGGTGAGCAGTATGGTCTGGGTAACGGTGTTATGCATCGATCGATGGGGTTCAGTGTCGTTGCTGGTAGTCCCCCTGGGTGCCCTCGGTTTTGTGCTCCGTGGTAAGCTGCAGAAGTGGCTCTTTGCCTCCTGCTGTGATCAGGCTCTGGGGGTACTTTTTGTCTGGCAAGCTCTGTACCTAAGCACTGTCTCTTTCCGAACTTGCCAAGAGGGTTTTTATATATTTTCTTCCTTTATAAGGGCATCGAGAAGCACTCCACCCATCCCAAATTTTGTGACCCTCGATAGTCTTTGATTTCACAGTAAATCCTCAAATACAAAGGAGTGTTCCTCCCAGCACTAAAATAACCAGAGACTTCATCAGTGAACTCTGCAGCCAGGGACGAAATTTGTGCTGTGCCTGGCTCCCATAGAAGATGGGCACAACAGCATGCCCTCAGGCCGTAGGATCTGACGAGGGAGGCTGAGAGGGGAATCCGAGGTCTGCAGAAGCCACAGGGTGTTGTCTGTGCGGTTGGGATCTCATCCCAAGGCTGTGCTGAAGCGGGGAGGGAAGGCTTTTCCTGCCCTTGCCATCCTCAGGGCAGGGTAACCTTTCCCACTCAGGCTGGAGTCGGATGTGCTGCAGCATTTAGCCTTTCCTGAGCTGTGATGCTGCCTTTGTGTGCTGCTTTCTCGTGACAATTCACACTAACATCATGGTACAGTTGATGCATATGGAGCAAAGGAGCTGGATGGGGCCATCAGAAGGCAGCTCAGGAGCTCTGGTCTTCCTCCACTGATTATAACGAGAGCCTAGAGAGATTAGACTTCTCTTGTAGATGCCTTAATTAAGTGCTGAAGGATTAGGTGGCACGAATCTGATCCCAAATGTCTGTCTAGGCTGGGGCTGAATTAGCATTGAACTTGAACTGCAAGGAAGTTCTGGAAGAGACCACCTCAGCCAGGGGGTCAGAGTGATTACTTCTGATCCACTCCATCGGTGGCTTTTGCTCAGACCGGCCAGCCAGGTGAATAGGAACCGTCCTGGAAGGAGCAGTCCTGAGAGCCACCAGCGTGTCCCATGGGTGACTGAAGGGCTGGGAGGCAGGGGACAGTCCTGGCGGACTGGCACCATGCCCTTTACCATGCTGCTTGCTCTGTTTTTTTTATTTTGGTTTCCGCAGGGAGAGTGCCACTGAGAGAGATCAGAACCAAAAAAACCCTGTGCGTTTGCCTTATTTTTATTCTTTAAGCTTATGTGATGTTTAGCAATTATCTAAATGTCGTCTTCTTTAATTACCGTGAATTCAGGAGAGCCACTGGCTGGGCAGGGTGAGTGAGCCCAGAACGTAACAAGGTGAATTAAACACCCAGTATTCTTTGCTCGGGGGAGATTTTAAGCAGGGTTGACATCTTCATCCCTTCACCTGAAACAGCTCATGCAAAAAGAAGAGCTGGAAATTGGTGTTAGCTTGGGTTTTTTCTCCCTTTGATCATTTGGAGTCACTCAGCCCTCGTGTTCTTCTCTTGGCTCCTGGCAGGTGACATCCTCGCTGGGGTGAGCAGCTCAGCTGCTAGCACCAGGGTGAGCTTGGGTTGTCCCAGTGCCCTAAGAAAGGATTGGGCCACGGGCACAGGATGCTCCCAGGGATCTCCAGCTAACATTGTCCGTGCCCTGCTGCTCCCTGACCTTTTTTTCAGCTTGTAGTAAAAAGGTGCCTTTGTGTTAGACTTGGTCTGGGCTCTGAGAGGCATCATGGGCTTTTCCATCCCCAGAAATCCTCATTTGGAGGGTCCTGGCACAGCGCCTGGCGCTTCGCAGTGAAGAGCCCGGGGCAAGGTGTTGGTTCTGTAACTCTCTAAAGGACCGCGGGCGTCCAGCCGCTCGTCTCTGGGCAGGGACGGGCACAGCAGGCTGGCAACGGCAGAGGTAAGGTGGCTTGGTGGCGGAGCAGGATTGCAGCTCAGGACTCTTCGCTTATGTTACTGTCCTGGGAAAGTGAAGGCAGTCAGGTGGATGATGATGAGTGGCCTGGTAAGGGCGTTTTATAATTTAATTATTCTTTATTTTTGTTGTAGGTTGAAAACTTAATCTGCCGTTGTATTGCTGGTCCAGTGCTGAGCATTCTCCGCAAAGCTCCTGACAGGTGAGTGAGTATTATGGTTTTGCTTGAACAGTTCCTTCGAGGTCATGCAGCAGGTTTACATCAAAAGCAGAATTTGGAAAATCCCAGCTCAAGGTGAAACTGTTGCTCTTGGGCAAGGAGCAATACATGAATCGATCTATGCGTTAAGCACTGTCCTTTCAAAAATACTCAAATATGACACTTTCAAGTGCCCCGTACGGTTTGGAATTCGGCTGTGGTTTATGTTCTTGCCGTGTGAGATGAAAACAGAGGTGTGTAGCACTTTATCCCTGTCTTATTTATGAGCTGTGGGAGAACATCTTGCAAAATGTGAGCAGCTAATTTTAGGCGGCAACATAGCTTAAGGTGCCAAGCCTTCCAAAAAGGGAAGGAATGTATATCCAGCTAGACAGCCTTCAGCTCCGAGCTGCTCTAGGGCACTGGACATTCCTGCACCCCCAGGACATTAAATCTCCTGCGTGCAGACAGAATCTTTAGTTGTGACATGAGAGGTAGCTGTTAGGGAGGTGATTGTGAAATCCCTCATCTTACAGAAGAGGAAAAGGAGGTGCATCTGAGGTGTTTTGCACCGTGCTAATGCTTTCCAGCCCCAAATCCCCAGGAGCTTTCCAAGTGTTAATTAATTAAGAGTCAGAGTTGTCTGATTTCAGCAGTGGACAAGCAGCAGCATAGGGAGTGGGGAAGCTGAGATGATTTGCACAGAGACCTAAAGGGACTGGAATAAAATGCAGGGCTCGACTGCCAGCTAACATGCCCTATACTTGGAGGGGGGGAAAGAAGGAGGCTGAATGTATATGACCTGCTACACACTCCCTGTAGTTGTCTTTGTCTGCTGTCCTACTTCCCAGCACACTCTGCTTGGATGTGGTAGGGACCCTATGGCACAGCACGTTCTGTGTATGCTTCTGCCCTCTGCTTTATGTTGGCCCAAAGTAAGGTAATACGCAGTGCTGGCATCACTTCTACCCTGGGAAGGTCCCCGAGCCAAAGGCACAATTCCATCTTTTAAGGCTACTCCGTGCGCAGCGCAGAGGATCACTGTCCGGTACCCAACCTGCTCTGTCCCATCCCAGGCCAGCGAGGACTAAGAGTGCCCTCTGCTGCACTCATTCTCCTCGTCTTTTCATGGCAGCGTTGTGCTTGCTATTTGAGAATAAACAAACCAACTATTTAGTACACAAAGCAGCTCTTTCATATTCTAAAGGTCTTTTTGTGCAGGTGGTGCAGAAGCCAGGTTCTGTATTTCAGCAGCGAACAGAAAAAATCATGCCCTGAGATAAGACCGTGTGCTATCCTGCATCAATCCTGAGGCACAAATAAAGTGCTACAGGGAGCTGCTGTCCTTTATCAACAACCTTCACCCCGTCGCTTTTCATTGCCTCGTAAAACAAACTGCTCCTCGTTGCGGGAGTCCAGACATCTGTCTTCATAGTCATGAAGCTTTCATTTCTTGGAGCTGGTGGCGGCAAGCGCTGGTGATGCGCAGTCAGATGTGGTACCTACTTGCTGCTAACAGTGCTGAACTTTCCATCTCGCCCTCCTGTTCAAAGTGGAAAAAAGAAATGCGAGCCATAAAGCTGTCCTTATTCAAGTTCCCAGCTCTTGCAGCCAAAAAAGAATGGATGTAAGTAGGGGGGGGAGCTCAAGAAAGCTGTCCCAGGCTTCATACTTTTGGAGTTAGAGGGATAAATTAAAAAATAATAATCCTGCTCTTACTGGGATGTGATTTACCCATGTGGAAAGAAACTGATCTGCAGGCTCCGCCGGCAGCCCCGTAACTGCCAGGGCCACAGGAATCTGCTCGTGTTCCCTGGAATTTGGACATTTTTTGTTGCACCCATTTCGGGTTGCTTTCCAGATTGTCATTCAAGTGCGGGGCACGCCCCCTCCAGGAGGCTATTTAAAGAGAAGCTGATGTGCAACTTTCTCCAGAGAGAGACGAGAAACTCCGAAGGAGAAGGGAGTGAGAGTGAGCGAGTCAGCCAGCAGCCCGAATCCCCTCCTTCCCCTTGACTCGGGATGTCCGGCAGCGTGGGGATGGTGACCTGGACCCTGTTCCTCCTCCTCCTCCTCCTCCTCCTCCTCGCACCTGGCTGGGTACGTATTGCCCTGCAGCCGCTCCGTTTGCTCCCTGGGCATTGCAGCTTCTTGCTTTGATGCATGTGAGCGCTTCAGGCTGAGTACCCCTCCGCAGCTGCCACCTGCCTCCGGAGGTTTCCCGGAGCGTGGCTGGTAGCAGGGCAGCGCAAACGCGCGGCGTAACTCATCGCGCTCGGGGCTGCGCCGTGCGTGACGCCCGGCATCTCGGGATCTCTGAGCTCCTGGCAAACGTGGATGGGTTTTGCTTCACTTCGCTCCTGGGAGCTAGAAGCCAGCCCTGGTTTACGAGAGGGAAGGACTGGACAGAGAGAGGGGAGATTGCTGGGTTTACAGCACTGCAAGGAGTAGCCTCATCCCAGTTTCTTACCATCATCATCCTCCCCCAGCTGCCACTGAATCTACCCATTTGTCCCTGAAAACAGTGATCCGAGGAGGAAATTAGACTGCAGCCTCTCCAGGGCAGGGCTTGTATCTGGTTTTTTGTGTAAAAGTGCTTGCACAGAGCAGCTGATTCTGCTTACGACTTGTGTGTGCTACTACAGCACCAATAATAGCAGGAACATTGCCGCAGTCATTAATGTCCTCGTTAGCATGAGATCTAAATTGCAGTAAGGGCCTTTCGGATTCGGGAAGAAGTCAGGTTCACAGGCAGAGCCGCTGCTTTGCCAGGCTGGTTGCGCTGATAGCTGCAATAACGTCTGGCTGATAAGCTCTGATTGCTCCTGGCAGCGCTCAGCAACGTGCCAGCCCCTGGCCTTCCGGGAAAGGTGTCCTGGGCACCTGGCACAGCTGAGATCCGAGGGTAATTTCTGCTGTTTGGGGTCGTCGTCTTGTTTCTTGGGCTGGCAGCATCGTGCCAGCCATATAAACACCAGCAGTGAATCGCGTGGCTGTGTCACTTCATCGCTGATCAGGGATGCTGTCACTTGCCCTAAACCTTGGAAATGGGGTTTTCGGCTTTCTTCTATTCCAAGCTCTGAGAGTGATGTTCAGCGGACAGAACGAGGAAATGAGAGCTCTTCCTCCTGGATCTGCCTCTCGGGGTGCTCGGAGGTGAGAGCAGAACCAGGGTGCAGGCAGTTAGGTTTGGCTCAGCCTGGGCAAGTCTCCGTGCCTCTGCTCTCTGCCCGTGACATTGGGGTTGTGGTTCTCGCCCCTGGGAAGGGGCTGTGCACGGGGCGCTGCCACAACCTGGGAAGGTGCCTCGAGCCCTGTGGTGCAGGGAAGGCAGGTGTTATCCCTGATAATTGGGTGTTTGCGGCATGTGAATAGCTGTGTTTTGACTGCTTGTTCTATACCAGGCTTGGAGTGTGAAAGAGAACCAATTATGTGTTTATTGCATTACTTCTACCTCGCAGCATTAACCCCTGGCTCCCAAGGCGCTTTTCAAGCAGCTAGCTCAGCTTCAGAACGCTGCTTCCCAGCCCTTTGAAGGCAGTCGTGAGCCCAAATGCATTTTATAAGTGCTCTTTGGTTTGGCCCTCTGAGCTGGTTCCCTGGGCTCATATGGACATAGATGAGGAATGAGAAGCCATCCCTGGCGGTGCCACTTTACTGCTGCAGCGGTGTGGGCTCGTGTCCCCCAACTCACACCTTCACCAGGGTGTAGGGGAGAGGTTTTAGGTGAATGTGAAGCAGGAGGCACGTTCTCACCTCTTTTCCCCCCAGGTAGCTGGGTTCAGCCCGCAGGGCAGGCAGGAAGCTCGTTCGGACTCAGCTGAGCGGACAGGACCCGGGAGGAGTGGTGGGGAACACGTGGAGCACAGACACGGGATTTCTCTGGCCAGGATGAGTTTATTCCCACTGGGGCTTGACCATCGCTCAGGGTCCCGTGAGTGGCGGGTTCACACGTGGTGTTTGAGATCAACACGAGAGCTGCCAGCAAAGCCAGGAGCAGCGAGTCAATATTCTGGGCTTTAGCCCTAACTCCATAGCCTTGGTCTGTCATCCTGGTTCCACTGCTCTTCAAGTCCCCTGAAATATGTTAACAGAAACAAGATCGAGGCTGTTGTGAGTCTGAAGTTAGTGGTGGTAAAAGAGTGTAGTTTTAGGGACAGACCTGTCTGCAGAGGGGAATGAAATGTCAGGTCTTTAGGTGGAATCCCTCCGCACCCAGGTGCTAGGTTAACAGTTGGACTTGGTGATCCTGGAGATCTTTTCCAACCTGGATGGTTCCATGATTCCATGAGATGTTGGTCTTTGTGTTTGGGTTGGTAGCAGAGCCTGAATGTGAGCGCTTGCAGTTCTTTGGGAGCGTTTGGGTGGTTTCCACGCGGTACTGAAACAACTCCTAGAAGCAGCCCTTGAAAATAACACAGGCTGGAGAGTGCTCTGTGGAAATGCAATATAATCCATCATTTAGGCTCCTTGAAATTGCTGTGAAAGCAAATTAAGTAATGGAGAACTCTAGGAAGTTGGTTCGACGTTGACTTTCTACCAGCTGTTCCCAGCTCGAGGAGTTCCCCTCGCCAGCCAGTTATCCAGTGCTCGCGGTCGGGAGCGCACGAGCCAAAAAAGATTTCAGCTCATTCTCTGCTCTCCTGGGCCCGCGAGAGGAGCAGGAGTTATAAATAGCACGAGCTGACTTTGCTCAGCAATAAAACAAGCAAACAGGAGTCCCAACACACCCTGAGGCCAGGTGGACGGGGTGAGGAAAACAGGCCCAGCTGAGCTGACTGGTAGGAAAATCTCTAAATAATGAAAAAAAACCCTGCAAATGTGGCTGAAATGGGCCTGTTAAGCTGCGCTTTTTTGCCCGGGTTGGGGAAATGAGGCACAGAAGAAATAGGGGTGCAGTCAGCCAGCAGGTCTCTGATCCACTGGGGGTCTGAACCCAGATGTCATTGTGCTGAGAGCAGCCGTAACGCAAGGAGGAAGCGGAGCTGATTGTAAACAGAAGGTAAAGCCAGGTGGGCTGGTTTCCTTGGGTGACTTCTCAGAGGAAATAAACAGCACCAACGATGATTAATGAAGGCAAGAAAGAGAATTCGGTTGGGTTTGATCCCATTGGATTCTTTGTTGTCCTGAAAGAGGTTGTTTTGCTTTGGCTTTCAGTAGGAGAGATATTTTGAGAGTGTTTCTTTATATGGCCTGTGGCTGACATCGCGCTGGAAAATGCTTGTTGTCGTTGTTTTTTTTCAGTGCATGAATTGCATCTTAATATAGGCCCCGTGTTAGGAATGCTTTGCCTCTCTTATGATCTCATGTGCCCCCCACCCACTCATTCATGGTTAAATAACACGTCCTCTTGGCAGCTCCGGCTGCCGCATACATGAAGAACAGTAGGAAAGCAGTTCTGTATTTTTAGCGTCTTTTAATGCACTTCGGCAGCTGGGGAGGGCTCCAGATGACATGCCAGCTCGCAGCGAGTGGTCCGAGGACTGCAGCCTGAGAACAGCTGGGCTGCAGGCAGCAGAGGCTTAGTTCCAAAATACTTTGCACCGGGAGTTTTCAAGGAGAATTGTGCTGGTTCCCTCCGAGCAGGGTAAGGCTCTGGGAGGTCTTGTGAGCGGGGATTTAGGCTGATCCCTTTCCTATGCCACACTGCGGCGATTGTTGCAGAAGTGTAAAGCAGTTGGCATCTCCTGCCCCGTGTGATCTAAAGTCAGAACAGCTGCTTTGGGCAGCAGTCAAACAGCTGGAAAAGCTTTACTACTGTTATTGGTGACAAACACAATATCCAAGGAAGCTGTTTCAAAGGCAAAGGCTGGATAGGACAAAACAAGTGCAAGCAGAGCTGTACCAAGATGGTTTTTGCCTCCTGGCTCTCTCTGATCCAGGTGTCCGTCCTCCCCCAGTGGCTGCAGCCCCTTCCTGGCTGGATGTCTCGGTCCCGTTGGGCTCCCTCCTCTCCACCCACCCTGTTTGCAGCTCTGAGCGCAGATGCACGCGTCGTGCACGAGCTTGCAGCGATGCAGGACCCCAAAATGCCTCGCAGGTGTCAGCTGCCATCATCTGCACGCAAGGGTTGTACCAGCCCTGCGGCAGCTCCCCAGGGCAGCGCTGCGGGTTGGTGCCCTCACGTCCCTCTGAAACTACCTGGGGAGCTGTAGCGGGCAGAAGCTGAACGGAGGAGCAGGGTCAGCGCCCGGATTTTTCCGAGGAGGTGTAAGAGGATCCCAGAGGCCGTATGCTTTGCACCTTTCACAGCTGTGGTTTTAGATCTTGCCCAAATCTGGGGACACGCAGAGCTGAGCCTGGTGCATGCACTGCGAGCTGATTCAGGACAAGGAGGCCGCAGAGGGAGGCACTGGAGAGCCCCTGGGATTTCTGCAGAAGGCAGCCCTCCTCCAGCCACAGCCGCGTCTCTGCTCAGCGTCTGGAGTGGCCCAAAAGCCACGGGCGGGCTCCAGCAGGTGGGCAGCCCTCGGGAAATGCTCCAAGCGGGGCAGCCGCCAGGGCCCAGGGTCCCAAGGAGGGTTGCTTGAGTATGCTCCCTGCAAAGGGGAGGGGAGAGCACTCTTCTGGGAAGACCGAAGACAGCGCAGGATCCAGGGGGCAAAATGGGACTCTGGGGTGTTTCGTTCAGTTTTCAGCCCGGCTGGTAGACTTTGGGCAAGGCTTTTCTCTCCATGCCTGGCTTTTCTCATCGTTGGGCTGGATCTAATGATGCTACTGCAGAGCGCTTTGATGTCTTCTCCTGAGCAGGGCTGTGTAAGAATTGCTCGCTGCTCGTGCTTGCTCTTTTATTGCTTCCAAGGCAGCGGGGGGCTGAGCTGCGCCTGGGACTCCAAGCTACCGCTTGCCCCGTTTGTTCTGGCCCTGCTCCCCAGAGGCTCCTTTTCCTTGAGCTCCAGGTGAGTTAGGGATGAGGAAAAGACTGGCCTCGTGCACCCCTGGGAGCTGCATGTGCTGGCTGCACCCCGGGGCACCCCGGCGAAGCCGATCTGCCCTCCCTGCTGCCGGGGGCTGCGGAGGCGAGGGGGTGGCCGTGCTCGGAGCAGCTTCGTGTTTTGCATTTCTCTGCCTGGCTGGCTTGTGGGACACTCACTCTCTCCGTGGCTTGTCTGCCCTCCAGGTAGAACCGCAGGCCTGCACGTACCCATGCCAGTGTCCCTCGCAGCCTCTGCAGTGCCCTGCTGGCACCAGCCACGTGTTGGATGCCTGCGGTTGCTGCAAGGTGTGTGCCAGGCAGCTTGGCGAGCTCTGTTCCCTTCAGAAGCCCTGTGACCACCACAAGGGACTCTACTGCGACTTCTCCAAAATCCACAGAGGCAGCGGGATCTGCTTAGGTGAGAGATGTTTGTTCTGTTGTTGCGCAGTTTTCCCGTGGCCCCTGCAGCCCCCCCAGAAAGCCCCCGGCGCTCAGAATTTCCCGCAGCGCTTGGGGATTCAGCCAGCGTCACGCTGTGAGACCTGTGCCAGTCCTGCGAGTCCACCGATACGCACACAAACTTCTTCCTTCTGCAGCGAAGGCCGTTTCCAAAGGCACGGCTGGGGGCTTGGGGCTCCCCTCTGTCCCTGGGACGTTACGGGAAAGCCTCTAACCCTGTAGTGCCTGCGGGTAAATATCAGCCGGCTGGGCTTTTATTGGAAAGTGCTGCTGCGTGTAAAACCTCACCCAAAATCTCACTGCCTTGCGCTGGAGATCGGCATTTTGCACTCGACTGCTTACGTGCAAGAGGCGTAACGCATTTCTGGCTTTAGCACCTGGGTGGAAATAGGTGAGCAGGTCGTTTGTAAAACAGTGTGCACGTGGAACCTGAGAGTCACCGAGCCAGGTAAACACAAACACAGACCTGTTCTCCCCAGGTTAATCCTGGTGCCTCTTCCCAGCATAGAAAGAATCGTTGCTCTGGTCGTTCAGTAGCTATTCTTAAAGCATGCAGAAATGTATTTTGGTATAGAAGGAAAAAGTGTATTCTGTCAGTCTCCTGTTCTTTGTTAAAACCAAGACTTACCTGCCCGTCTCTGCCAGGTGCTGACTTTTTTAATTCAAGCTTTTCAAAATAGTTAGGAAGACCCGAGGGCAGGAAGGTCGGTGTGGACACTTTGGGAAGTGTTCAGCCACTGCACGTGGCTTCTGTGGAAGTGCTCAGACTCCGACCTGAGGCAGGGCAGTTGGGAGTTCTGGGGGAACCACACTGTCTCGCAATGCCAGGATCACATACAATTGTTTCTTTTTACCCTAATTAATGACTATAACTTGTAGAAGGTGTTTTCTCGTTCTTTTTGGGATGTTTTGGTAAGTTATATTTCATTTCTTTCCCCGGTTATTGTGATCTTTAGAAGCCACGTGAGCTTCCTTGTGCTTTCTGTAGGCATTGGTGCACCTAAGAGCTGATGACTGAAGCTCAATAAGGCCAACGTAGGTCTGATAATACCCAGTGGGTGTAAACTGCCTAATTAAGGCTGGAAATGAAGTGTGCCTTTGCAGTAGGAAAGGTAGCTGAATCACTGGGATGATTTACTCGGGTGTGGAGAAGGCCCCATCTCAAAGACTTTGCATGAAGACTGGATGTTTTTCTTAAAAAAAAAAAGAAAAAAAAAAAGAAAAGAAAAAAAAAGAAGAAAAAAATTCTTCCTATTCCCTGTGAGGTACGGGCTCGATGCACAGATCTCAGAGTGAGAGTCGCAGCTCTCTGCTCTGTAGAAAATCAGACTTGAAGGTCACAACGGTCTTTCCTGCCTCTAAATGAGAAATAAAGATCTTCACGGCGAAAATCCCAGGTGAATACAGAGCAGGAGATCTCCCTGAATTGGACCGAGGATTTGGGACATGTCCTTGGGTGATATTTTTGTAATGTCCACGCTGCTCTCTTGGAAGATGGGGAATTTTGGAGGCAGCGAAGGCAGGTGAAGCTGAAGTGATGAATGCAATGAATGGTAGGATCGGGTTGTGTGAGTAGAGAAGAGAGGGCTTAGAGGAATCCAAATCGGAAGATACGGGGAGAGCAGGAGGAGCAGAGAGGTGTTAAAATAGCATGGGGAAAGCTCGTGGGTTGGGTGCCAGGGGTGCCAAATGGAGCTGGTAAATAGCAAAGAGCCCCCTCTGCCCACTGCTGCCATCCCTTTTGGTGCCGTATTGCGTCGGGTCAACGGGAAGGTGAGGTCGCCGTAGGGTAGGAAGAGGCATGACGAAACGATTGGGTTTTGAAAATATCATAAAATCCCCGAGCAGGCTGCCACGCGTTGGGTGGGGAGGGAGCGGCGTCAGCGGCTCCTCGGGGAGGGAGAGGGCTCAGGCTAAACAAGTGAGAGAGGGTTTAAAAATAAGTCTGAACGGCCCCGCGGAGGGAAAGTGGACGGCTTCCACTCTGATGGAAAAAGTGAGGGGGTTGAAACTTCTCAGTAAGAGCACAGGAGTATTTTTATACCAATGGCACTGAAAAGAGCTGCGAGTTGAGATCCAGCGCTGGTGAGAAACGCGGTAGCAAACCAGGAGGATTTGTGTCCCCTCGAGGACGAGGAGGGATGGAAAGAGGCTCGTTGTTTGGGCCAAACACTTGGTCGGAGACAATGTTCTGTTCCACGGGCAAGCAGGACTAAGGGGAAAATAGATCAGGTTTCCTGGTAAGCCTCTTCAAGCCGCCAAGAATCCTTCATGTTGGTTACTTCCCAATAAATGTTTGCATGGATTTTTTTTTTTAGGGGTCAGAATCGCAGAAAGCGGCAGCTGACTGTCCAAAAGCAGGATTTCTGTCCTGTGAACAACTTCTGAGATTTCAACATTTCGCTTCAGACTGAAGACAAAAAAAAAAAACAAAAAAAACTTTTCGCGAATTTTTTAGAATACTTGTTTGGCTGTGCCAGAACTTTCTAATTTGGTTATACCAAAATGTTTCATCTTGATATTTATAGTATCTAAAATAATTACTCAAGGAAAACGTTTCCCACGATGGATACTGTCCGATGAGTATTTTGGTTTAGACACGAGCTATTGTAAGAGCATAAAGGAAATCTTTGGTATCAAGTTGAAATGCTTCAGTTGTTTCTCATTGAAAACATTCACAAAATTGGTCTGTGCTTGCAAAGCTTTTAATCAAATCAGAATTTTCTGCTGGAAAACTTCTACAGAAAAACTTTGGGCTAATACAAATGTAAGAACTCGTGAGCGTTGTTCACACCCGCAGACTGAGGATCGCTCCCGTGTGTACGATATCGTCGTGATTCCCTTTTTTGCTCATTTAAGTTTTATCGGGAAGGAGTGAAAAACTCAGAGGAGGGCTGGCGGGGAGAGGTCTAGAGATCAGAGTGAACTGAGAGAGAAAAATTCTGGCAGGAAGGAAGACCATCAGAGGAGCCCAAAAGGTCATAAACTCAGCGTGGCGTTTTGTAGGTCACCTTTAGATCTGTGGGAGAACTGCTCTTAGGAGAAGCCCGTTGCCTTTTGGCCTCTTAGGACAACTAGAAGCAGAGCTGCTGGCTCCTGTGCCTCGAGGAATGCGTCTTGCACAATGCCACGGGCTGGGCACTCTGAGCCCCCCGGGGAGACCTCTGACTCGACGCGGAGGGCTGTAAAGAGAACGCGTCGCTTGGTGGCTCATCCAAGTGGGGCACAGGGTCTGGTGGAGCGCTCTGGGAGGTCTGGCGCGGCTGGAGCCACTTCCACAAATCAACGTCAGTAACATCCTGGGGTCAGGGGGCCAAATGCTCAACGTGCCAACTTGTGCTGCAGCCAGCCCTGGGATCGCAGAGTCGGGGAGGGTCCGCACGTGGGGCTTGCCCCTCGCCAGCAGCCCCTTAGCCCCCGAGGCAGAGGCCGTGCTGCCAGCCCCTACCATCAGCTCAGCTTCTCCTCTTCCTCCAGCTCACGAGGGTGCAACGTGTGACCTGCTGGGCAAGATCTACCACAACGGGGAGAGCTTCCAGCCCACCTGCAAGCTGCAGTGCATCTGCATGGACGGGGCCATCGGCTGCATCCCCCTGTGCTCCGACGACCTGCGGCTGCCGTCCCCCGAGTGCCCCAACCCGCGGCGGGTGAAGTTTCGCAACAAATGCTGCGAGGAGTGGATCTGCGAGGAGGGCAGCAAGGAAAACCGCTTCGAAACAGCCATGGCAGGTGAGAGATGGGGGGGCTGCTGTGACAGGGGCAGGAGCGGTTTGCTGGGGGATAGAGGCAGAGCCGAGCTGCCTTCAGTCACGTCTTGCGCCACTTGAGCTGGTGACAGCTCATCCCCTGGCACAAAGCGAGCAGTCTCCTACTCATCGTCCTCCAGAGCTGCCAGGCATCTGCTGGGGACGCGTGGCTCCTGTAGCACCCTGGCCTGAGCGTCTTGCAGCACCTAGAGCGGCAGAGGGAAAAGTCGGGCCTCAGAGGAGCTGTGAGATGGCAGGATTGAACCAACCTCCCTGGACGCTGCCCGCCCCAGCTGCGTTCCCAGTTAGCTTCATCTGTTCCAGGCTGAGGGACAGAGGTGCAGCCTTCTGGGTGCGTGGCTGCGTTGTGGGCACAACGCGTTGAACTCCAGAGCTGCTGAGACCTTAATGGCACCGAGGGGAGGCTCACGCGCCCCCTGATACTGCAGCAGAACTGGCTGCCATCAGACTGTGGCAGGAGCTGTCCCTGTGCTCGCCTCTGTGCTCCTTCTGCCAAGAGCCGAGCACCTCGTGGGGTGGGTCAGTGCCAGCTGCTCACCTTTGCTCCTGTCCCTGAAGAGCTGGACCAAGCTGGGAGCAGCCACGGTCGTCTGCCCGGCTGTGTGCCACGCTTTGTCCCAAGCCCTGAACCTTGCCTTGTGTCTCTTCCTCTTGGCTCAGTTTTCAGGGAGGATCCAGCACGCAAGCCGGAGCTGAACAACGTGCAGGAGAACTGCTTGGTGCAGACCACTGAGTGGAGCGCCTGCTCCAAGAGCTGCGGCATGGGCATCTCTGCGCGGGTCACCACCAACAACCCCCAGTGCCGCCTGGAGAAGGAGACCCGGCTCTGCATGGTCCGGCCCTGCGACTTCCCCACGGAGAAGACCAAGGTACCGGCTCGGGGAGAGGGGACACGACACCGGGAGTGCCAGGGACCACCTGGTTAGCTGCTTGTAAAGCATAAGCCTCTCTTCTGGGGTTTGCTCCACTGTCTCTGTGCCTTCCTGCCCGGAGACGGACGGTGCGCAGGGCTAGGTGGGCCTTTTGTCACATTCCTGTTAGCCCACTTGTTGCTGCTCTCTCTCCCTAGAAGGGGAAGAAGTGCGTGCGGACCCCGAAGCCACGCCAGAGCCTCCACTTCGAGTTTTCGGGCTGCACCAGCACCCGTTCCTACCGGCCCAAGTTCTGCGGCAGCTGCACGGACGGCCGCTGCTGCACCCCGTACGTCACCAGCACCGTGGAGGTGGAGTTCCGCTGCCCCGAGGGGGACTTCTTCCAGAGGAAGATGATGTTCATCAAGATGTGCTCCTGCCACTACGACTGCCCCCGAGACAATGACATCTTCCTGGCCACGTACCACCGGAGGATGATCGGAGACCACGCCAAGACGGAGCGGCAGTAGCCCCCTGCGTGCCAGATCCACGGGCCAAGGTGTCAGGAGGGCTCTGCAGTGCTTTCGTGGCTGTGTCCCGGGACATCGCAGCCTCTTCCCCCTCTGTGAGGGGCTGTGCTCTTCACGGCAGCGCCGTTCGCCACCAGTGGTCCCGGTGGCTGTGCTGACAAGCCAAGGTGCCTGGGGGAACGGCCCCTCCTGTCCCAGGCTGCTGACCTGCAGCCCGTGGTTGCCCAAAGGTCAGCGAGGGAACTGGAAACAGGCTCGAGCTGCAAACTTGATCCATGTTCCCACAGACAAGACGGGAGAGCGGATCAAAGCCGCATGGCTCCAGCCTGTCTCCAGCTGAGAGCACGCTGGGTACAGTTCCCCGTGGCCGCTGGCCTGCCAAAACCGTGGCAAACCCAGAGAATGAGACGGGGGAAGTCCGGGAGGCCTGAGCTAGCGCAGGGCTCTGCAGCCTCTTTTCCAGCAGAGCGGGGCTCTGGTGGGTGTGGATGCGAAGCGTCTTGGTGAGGAAAGTGGTCCTGGCCCCCTGCTGAGCCTTTCATTTATTTTTGGCTAATTGGACCCAACAAGTTGTCAAAATCTCTCCCCCATCCCTCTGCCCACCTTTCCCCCTGCCACCTGCTTTCCCATCAGCAGCTTTGTTCCAGACCAGTTTGCTCCCGGAGAGGCCGGATCCTCCACTGGGTGACTTGTCCTACAGGCAGCTCCAGGCTCTTTTTTTTTTTTTTTCCTATTCAATTCCTTTTAGCCTCACGTGCCCAGGAGGATGACAGCAGAGAGGCAGAAGGGAGCAGTGAGCTGTGCAGTGTCCTCGCAGGAGCCCTGGTGTGGCTGGCGGCCTCCTCTCCCTGGTGCCTGTTTCAGACCCAGGGAGCTCTTCCAGCATGAGGCGGGGGTGAGCCAGGCTGCCTGTCTGAAGCGTGTCTCCTGGGGGGGACTGCTCCTGGCAGATTTTAGCGCAGCGAGGAGCGTTTCTGTGGTCCCAGTCTGCAATCACTTCAGAAGTGGCCGGGGGAGCCGGGCTTTGCTGGCTTACGCATGCCCGGCGGGGCTGCGGCTGCGTTTCGGCTCTGGAGTCTGCTGCCTGTGGGTGAGGAGCTGGAGGAGCACGGTTCAGCTCATTCATCTCCCTGGGGAGTCTCAGGGGCTGGCGAGAGCAGTGCCTGGGTTTGTAAAGGGAGCGGGGCTCTGGAGTTAGGCAGGGCCAGGGCCAGTCCTTGGTGCTGGGGTTCTCCACGTTCCCTGCTCACCACGGACCCGTGCTGAGCCTCGCAGCCGGTAGCGACCTGGGGCCGGCCACCGGCGTCCCCGTGAGCCCCCGGCCAGGCTGAGGCTGCCCCGTGCATCTGGGCAGCTTCGTGATACCTGCCGAGGCCACCGGATGCATTTAGTCTGCTGATTTCAGCAGGAGCATCCAGGTGAGGGCCTGGCCTTGCTCCTTAACCCTTCCCTGCCTTCACCCTTCTATCATCACTGCAATGAATTCCTGTCCCAGCCGGGCAGGAGCAGGGGCTGCGCTGCGGCACTGAGCCCTGCCCCATCACCGCTCCCGTTTTGGGGCAGAGCTCGGTGTCGGAGGAGAAACCGAGCTGCTCACACACCTGGCCACCAAAACGCCGCCACGAGGCCAGCGTCCTGCATCCGCCCCTCGCTCTCAGCCTGCGGAAGCTCGCGAGCCTTCAGCCTCCTGTTACGTGTAATCAGTTATAACTGTAAATAATTCGCAGGATTATTTCTGAGGTTGTTTCTTTCCTTTGTAAAGCTCTCTGTACAGTTTTTGTACCCTGTTATCACAACCTTGCTCGGGGCCTCTTCGTGATGGAGATTTTCCCCTTGCCCTCCACTTCGGGTCTTGACTTTTCTCCTGCTGTTTACACGGCTTCTGAGCGTAAAACTAAGCTGAGGCTGCATCTCCCTCGCCGCTAATAAATCTATTTTGTATATCCCTGGCAGCATCCGTCCGGGCATGGCCCCAGCCCCTGGACCTGCTGGGATCGGTGCCCTCAGGGCTGGCAGCAGAGGGCTGGGGGGCCCAGGAGGCGTCCTGTTCCCCCTCCCAAAACGCAGTGGTGCTGGGGGCAGCGTCACGGGCACCTGGGGGTCCCCAAAGCGTGGGTGCCGCTCTGGGGGTGACGAGCAGAGCCCGCCCTTCGCTGCTTAACGACCTGAAGCCCTTAATACCCGGTTAAAAATAACCCCGGCAGCAGATGTGAGCAGAAGTCGGCGATAACGGGGCCAGAACGCGAGGGACTTTGTGGCGGCTTAGCGGCTCATGAGGCCGCTGGCTCTGCCCCCTCCCAGGCTCCCTCTGCTCCCTGGGGGCGAGCCCCCAGCGCCCCAACTGTGCGCCCTCGCTCCTGCTGCACCCAGCCTTTATGCTTTGGGATCCCAGGGAGGAGTTGCTGCCATGGGGGATTTTTGTAAGGTTTTTGATTACCCCACTGGAGGCCCTGTGCCTCCGCCTCCTGAAGTGCCAGTGGGAACACCAGGGCCCCCTGGGGGCAGCACCCCCAGCCCTGGGGCCGCGCTCCCCGTGGGCAGGGCTGGGAGCGAGGTTCCGGAGGCTGCTGGGGTCGAGGCACCCAATGTGGCCTCCGTCCTCTGCGGCACAGTGGCAGCACGA
The DNA here is from genome assembly GCF_964211835.1 of Anser anser. NCBI lineage: Eukaryota > Metazoa > Chordata > Aves > Anseriformes > Anatidae > Anser > Anser anser. Next base: position 3,386,908 of record NC_139745.1, on the reverse strand, counting down.
GGCCACCTCCGGGGCTGTCCTGGGGCCCCACCGCCCATTATCGGCCCTTATCGCCCACCGCCTGCGTGGCCGTGATAACCAGGGCAGGGCCCTGGGTGGCTGCTGGGGATAAGGCAGGGTTTGGGGGTAAGGCACGGTTTGGGGGGATAAGGCAGGGTTTTTGGGGGTCCTCGCCCTGCCGAGGAATGAGCGGCTGAGGCCGAGCCTTGGCCCCACGAGAAAACACACAGAAATCGCTAGAAATGAGCCCCAAACCTCCCCGAGCCCGGTGCCCTGGCAGAGGCCGGAGCAGGGAGGCCAACGCCGGGCCTCCGCGTGGGGAGGGGCCGGGAGGACCCCGGGGGAGACCCCGAGGGGATCCCCGAGCGCTCCGCTCCTTATATGGTTCGGCGACGTCACGGCGGCGCTCGGAGCCCCGCGCCCCTCTCGGGGACATCCCCCCCCCCCCCCCCCCTCGCCCCGTGACGTCACAGCGCCACCTGCACGCCCCGCCCACTGCAGCGCCGCGGCGCCGGCCCCGCCCCCCCGGTGTCGTGGGCGGGGCGTGCGGCGAGGAGGGGGCGTGGCCTGGCGGCGCGGGAAGGCGTGGCGCGCCGTGACGTCACGGGGGCGGGGCCGGCGGCGCAGGTGGAGGCAGCGCGGAGCGGAGCGGCCCCGGGCCGGTAACGGCGGGGACGGGGGGGGGGGCACCGGGAGGGACCGGGGGGTTCCGGAGCCGGGGGGGGGGCGTGGGGTGCTCAGGGGGTGCCCCCCGTAGGGGGGGGGGGGGTCCCCGGTGGGGCCGGGCCGGGCACGGGGTGGGAGCTGCGGGGGGGTCCCGGTGAGCACGGGGGGATCCCGGGGGTACCCCGGGGGTACCGGGGGGCAGCCCCACGACCCCCCCCAAACTCTGAGTCCCCCCCCGAGGGTCCTTCCCCTGCCCGGGTCCGGCTCCCCCGCGCTCCCCCCCCCGCCCCGTGCCCTCCCAGCCCCTGCCCGCAGCCGGGTGCCCGGTGCCCCCCCGGTGCTCCCCCCGGTGCCCCGGTCCCTGCCGGGCTGCCCTAAAGCCCCGCCGCCCGGTTTGTCCCCGCGCCGGGCGCTTTGCCTCCCCGCTTCTCCTTCCAGGCCGCGCTGTCGCAACCCGGGGAGCGTGCGGCGGCACCGAGCGTCGCCACCGGTCCCTGTCCTCTCCCCGCGTCCCGCCGGCCTGTGCGGCCCCGGTGCCCCGGTGGGGGCTCGCCGGGGCCCGTCGCTGTCTTTAGGGCTGTGTTGCAATGGGGGGGGTGTGCCTTGGCTCGCCGCTGCGCCGCAGCCGCCTCCATGCCGCGGGGTTGCCGTACACCCAGGCTCTCCCCCGGGGCCCAGGGCTCCGAGGCCGGCAGGGCCGGTGTCGGGGCGCCCGGTGCTGCGCGGGGACTGGGCGGTGCTGGGCCCAGCTCGGCACGGGGCTGGTGGCAGGAGACCGGTGCCGTGCCCTGCGTCAGGTCACGCTGCGCGAAGGGGCGCCTTGCCACAGGGCCGTGACTTGGCACGGGGCACGCTCGTGTCCCCCTGCACCAACGCGAGGAGAGCTGGGGGGGATGGCTGGGATGGGGAGGCCGGAGGGGCAGGAGTCCCTGCCAGCCCTCCGCTTTCCTGCGCTGAAGCAAGTTGGGGTCTTGCAAGGTGCTCCCCAAAACCCTCCCTGCCCTCCGCTGCGCCCATCTTGAGGCTTTAGCGGAGGCACGGCCGCGGCTGAGAGCCGGGGCCGGTGCTGCTGCTCCCCTCCGTGTCCTCTTTCCGCTGGGTAGCCGGGTTAGTCGTGGGAGTAACTTGCGACCGTGCCAGAGTTTCAGGTGACGCGGGGCTGAGGTTCCCTGCGCTGCGTAATCCTGCCTTCACCCTGCGTGTGCCCGTGGGTGCGCAGCTCCGCTGCGCCTGCCCCCCCAGGCAGAGCTTGGGTAAGTTGGGAGCGGGGCCCTTTGCCCCCCTCGGGTGCGCAGCTCCTCTCCGAGTGCCGGATCCTGCTCAGACGTGTGCTTCCCCAGCTTAGCTCAGCGCCGCGGTCCCTTGTGTTCCTCACCCGACGCGGGGCACGTGCTGCTTCTGCGAGTCGTGATGGAAACGGGGAGTTAGCGGCAGCGAGAAGTTCCTCCGCGCATCCAACTCCTTCCCTGTGGCTGGGCTCGAGCTCTTCTGCCTGTGGCACGAGCCTCCCCCGGCTGCGCGCTGTGCCTTCCCTTTCCCTTAAGAGCATCTCCAGGCCTTCTCGAGAGGGTTTGAAACCCTGCCGAGACGGAAAGTGCCTTCTCATCCGCGGCGGGGCCGCTCTGCGACGTGATCGGAGCAGCCGCCGCCTCCCGGTGCGCAGCCTGGCTGCTGCGGGAACTGCCTGCGAGCAGCGGCGCCGCGCCGCACCGCACGTCCCCGGTCGGTGCTGGTCGCTCGGAGGGCAAACGGTGTCAGTGGTTCTCCGAGACAGAGGTCGCAGATCAAATACCCGACAGCTTTTTTCTGAGCTTCATCTGTGGCCGTTCCCCGGGAGGAGAGCGGGCCGCTGACGGTCCTTACCCCGCAGGGCAGCATCCCGCTTTTGGTGCGGGGCGGTTTTAACTTTGCTGCACGTTCCCAGCTGGCTGTGGGAAGAGGCTGAAAGCTGCGGGTTTGGGGTTAAAAGCAGCTCTTGGCCACGCTGGGTGCCGTGGGCTGGAGGTGTGGGAGCTGCCTGCAGCGTGATTCAGGAGGGGGGATGGACTCACCCACCACCACCTGGAGGCTTCCCGCTCAGCGTGCTGCCCAGAAAGGCTCCGGATCCGCCAGCGGTCCCTTCTGTGCGTTTTGCTTCCTCCAGTGACTCGTGCAGGGCTGAGTCAGGCCTCGCGGGGAGGTGCTGCAGCCTGCTCGCTCAGCTGGGAACCGTGCAGGGGCAGCTGGCCCTGGGGATGTCCCCGTGGTGCAGCCTCATGTGCTGGCTGCGAAGCCAAGGCTCAGCTCGCAGACCCCGCGGTCCCTTGTGCCCTGAGCGTCGGGACTGAGCCACCCTGTCCCGTCCCATCAGGGTGGGCTCCGTGGGTCCCTGTGCCCCAAGGCTTGCAGGGTCCATACGAAGCGGCCGGCCCGTCTGCCTGCTTTTCCCCACTAGAGGCTGCTGATGAACAGAACATTTTCTTTCCCCGGCTCTGATGGAGCAGCGGGGGCTTGAGTTTGCAGGGCCGAGCGGGTGGCGGCTGCCCGGAGCATCCCGGCCTGGGCTTTCCTGCTGATTCACCCTGGAGATGCGGCCAGGTCCGGGGCACGTCTGCTCCCCCGCCAGGCCCACAATAGATCTCTGCACTTCATTAGGTCTCAATTAGGCAAACGCATGGGGTACGATGACATTGCCGGGGGGACGCGGAGCCGCAGCTGATGGGATGTGTGGCGCGGGGACGCCAGCTCCGTCCCTCTGCCTCGGGGGTGCCCCCGGGCTTCTTCCCGCTGGTCGTGGCAGGGCGCTGAACGTGCGGTGAGCTGAGCCTTTGGGTTGTTTCCCGCAGGATGTGTGCAGCGATAACCGCTCACCCCTCCAGCATATCCCCGCTGGCGGAAAAGCCGAGGGTTAGCTGCGCGTCGGGAGGAACGCGTCGCCCCGGGCGCAGCGCGGCGGAGTCACAGAGGAGATTCTTCTTCCAGGGCAGCTCCTTGGGACCTCGTGCTTGGGCAGGCTGCTAGGAAAGCAAACCCGGACCCTGGGAAGGTGATTAACTACGTAACAATTACACGTGAAACGAAAGGTGCCGCTAGCTGCGGTGGAAGGTGCCCGAGCACCCGGGGCGGGCGTTGCGCGAGCCCCCGCTGCGGGGCGAGGGCAGCGCGGTGCCAGCTGGCCTCGGCGCCGCTTCCCCGGCAGTGGCAAGGCAGCGCTTTACATAATCTGGCACTTGCAAAACAAGCTCGAAGGCCTGGAAAATCCTCCTGCTATTGTTGCTGCTCAGAGTGTGCTAAACTTCCTGGTTTGGTCTGCAGGTCTGATTATTTTCTTTCTTTTTTTTTTTGGGACTGCAGTGGGGAGAACTGCCCTTAGTGGAAAGAAAAGGGCGTTTGTGGCGTTTAATCCGCGCCTGCTCCTTAGATGAAACTATTTGTGTTGCTCACAAGAGGTTTTGAGCAGCTGCTCGCAGCTTTATGGGGCTGCAGAGGACTCTTCGTCTATCCAATTAGCACGGTTTGTCTGCTGTCCCCTCCCGATACCCCTGGAGAAAAGCCCGAACCATCAGCCGTGCCTGCGGAGCGCCGGGAGCGGTGCACGCACACGCCCCAGCTGGGGCCCCCGTGCCGAGGCTGGTCGGGCGCAGAAGGGGCCAGGTGAAATGGGTTTGCGTTGCCCAAGCCTCCCCCTGCTGTCCCGGGAGAGGGAAGGCTCTGAAGCTGTCCCTCGCTGGGGGTTTTGAGGCGGAGAGGTTGGAAGGGAGCTTGGAAAGCGACCCAGCCCCGCTCCAGCCCGCGGGCTCGGCGGCGCCTGGCCCCTCAGAAGTGCTTCAGGCTGCAGGGCCTGCCCCTGCTCCTCCATTGGCTCATCCTAAAGCCCTTTGCCAACACAAATAAAGCTTCTGACGTCCTCTGCGCTGTTCAATTAAATTAATGAATCCTATTAAAATGTTCTCTGCTCCTGTTTGTAAATGGGTGACTAAGGAACCGGCGTTTCCCTGCAGCTCCTGAGAAAGCCTTGTTTGCTGGCGAGGAATGAGGTTAAGTTCTTGCTGGTCCTCTTAGCAAGAGGCAGCTTTTGGCATCCCGGTAAGCAGCAAAACAGGAGGAACTTAGGCCTGACGGCACAAACACGTCCCCTGAGCAGAGGCAGCCTCTAGCTCCCCTCGTGTAGGTAATTACATCTGGCCACGCTTGACCCGAGCGGGATTTGAGCAGGAGGCGTGAGGCTGGCCGCGTGCTGCGAGTCTCCGGAGTGACCCCGCTGCCACGGCGGTGGGTTGGAGGTGTTGCAGCCTCCTGGGAGGTGCAGAGCAGCTCGGAGCTTGCTCACAGCCTGGTGAACCTGGTATCGGTGCTGAGCCCTGCTCGGCATGGCTGGGAGCCGCGGTGGACCAGTGCCCGGAGCATCGTTGCAGCCCTTAGCTGTTAAAGCAGCTGCATCAAAGCATTCGAAGGCTGCCTCTGCGAGCTGATGGTTTCTGTACCTGCTCTCTAAAAGTCCTTGGGGATGGGGTAAGCGTTTCTTGGCATTTTAAAACCCAGGAGAGCTCTCCCCCTGCATCAGGAGCTCGTACCAGGGCGAGCGCCTGTCCGGAGTCGCCTCCGTGCGTCTGCACGAGCTCAGACACTGAACACGCAAGGAGCAGAGGCAGGAGCTGGCCCGGCCCCGCGCCACGTTGGGCTGGGACGTGACTCGGTGCTGGAGGCGCGCGTGCCGTGGGGTTAAGCCGCTCCCGAATGGCGCGGGTCGGCCTCCTCCAATCTGCGGCTGCGAGGCCCCGCTGCGGGCTGGCAGATGGGGTCGGCGCCGCCTGGGGATTTCCTCGGATGCAGAGTGGAGGCTTTTAATAGAAAACGCGGTTGTGTGAGCCGTTGCCTAACCCGAGAGCTGCCCCTGAGAAATACTGCCTGGCGGCTGGGCGAGAGGTCCGCTCCTTCCTGACTTTTCGCCTGGTTTGGAAGAAAAATAAAATAGGGTTCGGAGCCGTCGCTGGGGATGGCAGCGGGCTCAGGAGCGGCGTCCCCGCCGGAGGCAGCCTGGCACACGTTACCCGGATCAGGAATGCTGCTCGGCCCCGCGTGCCGGTCCGATCCTTGCCGGCTGTGCAGTGCTGACAGATTCCTTCCAGGAACGGCGGCGGGGCCGCTGTGGGTTTCCCTCGCTGCCTGCTGCCAGCCCGCAGCGCCCCGTGTCCCGGCGGCGGGGAAGCCCTCGCGGTCGCACGCGGCTCCGGCGCCCTTTGATCCACCCGAGCTGGCTTTTGGTGGGAAAGCACAAAGAGAGCCAAGCGCGGGACGGGTCCGTGCTCCTTTTTCCTGGTGCCGGTGCTTTTCCCCCACTGCTGCAGCAGGAGGCAGATGCGGTTCGGCAGCTGCCCGGCTCTGGCGGTTTGCATCTCGCTTCCCCTGCAGCCGCCTTCGAATTTCCCAGCTCACTGGCCCCCGTGCTGCCGAATCTGGGTCTGTTAGCGGAGCTCAGCAAACCTCGGTGGCTGTATCCCAGCGCTGCACCTCCAACCACCTGGCAGCGCTGGGCTGGATGAAGGAGCTCATTTGCGCGGGGCTGTTAATTCTCTGTGTTTTAATCTCCGCGACCATCTGTGTTCTTGCCTGGGCCGGGGAGACGGGAGCTCTTGGGATTTATTCCAGGAGGCGAACGCGGAGAGGACTGTTTATTCTGCGTCTGTTGAAAACTGCCCCGGGTCAAAGCAGGACAGCCTCATTAGCTCCGGGAACAGTTGTTCCCGCACCTTCAGGCAAGGAAGCCTCCGTGTGGCAGCGTCTGTCCCCAAAACGCATTTACTGAAAATGAGGGTCTTCACGAATGCTTTCCGGTGAGGCTCCGCGATGGTGCCTAGAGGGCTGCGAGGTCCCTCCAGGTCAGGCTGTGTTGGTCTGGGGAGAGGCAGCATGCTGAAACGTCTCCTGGCCACCCTAAAAGCCCAGCCCCGGGCCGCAGCAGCCTCTGGGGTGTGAGCCTGCCCCCCCGGCGGGTGCCGCATCCCTTGCCCCGGTGAGCACCACGGCTGGAGCTCGGCTTTGGGCTTTAGGAGCTCCTGCTGAGACCGAGCTCCTCAGACAGCGGTGCTCACCCGTAGCTCCGAAACCAGGTACCGGTACCTGTAAGTGGGCTGCGGCAGCCTCTCCAAAGAGACCCGTGCAGGCTGCTGCTGCCGCCAGAAGCTTTTTAGCAAGCAGCGCCTGAAGTCTTCCTCCGTTTGGGTTCTCAGGTTGTGGGTTGAGGCTCTGCAGCTGCTTGCAAGAGCCCTGGCCAGGCTCCTGGTGACCGCGGGCCCCGCGTGCGGCACGGGCAGAGGCTGCTGCAGGGCCCGGCTCTGTCGAGGAACGCCCGTCCCGTGGGGCTGCACGGCCTCTGCTGGGGCTGCCGCCGACACACGAACCCAGAGGGAACGATCCCTGCCCTGTAATTAAGCTCTTCTGCTCCTGTTCGCCGTGCTAATGAGCAGTCTCGCAGATGTGCTCCTTGCAGCCACAGTGCTCTGAGTCCCACGTGTGGCTTGGAAACTGGAGGTGGCTTTCGGAGAGACATCTGCAGGGGGCGAACCCAAATCTCCATCTCCGTCCCAAATCGTGCGGGCTGGGAACCTTGGATTTAAAAGGCTTTTCCCTGAGTGTACCTTAACGGACTGCACCCTTGTGTGCTGTAAATTTCTCTGCCAACGTACACCTTGCCTCTTGCTGTGAGGAAAACCCTTTCTGCTGGCGGGGCTGGGCGAGGTGGAGGTGTTTTCCCAGCCTTCAGCTGAAGGGCCGAGGCTGCCTCTTGAAAGGAGAGCTCTTCTTCACCTGCTCGCCAGGCTTTCCGCACCAGTGGATAATAACTCTTAAAAATAAACCCTTAAGAACAACCAGTGCCCCGGCTCCAAGTCCTCCTGTTCCAGCTGTTGGGGGGCTTCAGTCTCGCTGGAGATGTCGGCCCAGGGACCTTCAGCATCGCGTGGCGGGTGTGACGTCCCGTGGACACATCCCAAAGGGCAAGCACGAACTTACACGTGTCCCTCTGGCGTGGCATCACGCTGAGCATCCCATGCATGCCGTGAGCTCTGCCGTGTGCGCCCGTGTCAGTGCACCCGTGTCTGAGCAGCTCCCCGGCCGGGCTGTGCTGGGGGGCCGAGGACCGAGCCACATTTTGGAGCCCCTCGTGGGCCCTGGCGTGTGCCGCCGGAGCGCGCAGCCGGGCTGGCTGTGGCTGAGGGACCCGTTGCTCTCTTGGATCTCTTCATTTAGTTAATGATCCTTTTGTTGAGAGGATTAGGGTTTAGAGGCCTCTGGCAGAGCGTTAATTAAATTAGGTCTGTGGGTGTTTTGTTGAGTTTTTAAAGCCCACTAGAGGGCTCAGCTGAAGCCCTTTGGAGCTGGGGCCGGAGGCATGCTGTGCGTCCACCCCCTGCCTGGTGAGGTCTAAAAGAGAAGTTATGCAAGGCTGGAGGAACTGGACGGCCCCAGAGAAGCCGGTCTGCAGCCTCGGCCAGAGCTCTCCCCTTCTCCAGCTCGGCGGTGCCGGGGCCGTGCTGTGCCACCCCCTGTGCACCTCCTGGGGCTCCCAGGAGGGCGCCGGACGCAGGGCGTCAGCGTCACCGCTCGCTGCATTATCAGCGTTAAGTAACGCCCGGCTAACTTTTTTTTTTTTTTTTTTCCCCCTTCCCTGCTTCGTGTTTACATTTCTAAGAAGTGGCCCAACGTGAACGTCCGGTTCCACCTTCTGTTCTGGGAAAAGTCAGACGCTCAAGTTCGCGAACGCTGCCGCGGCGCTCGCGTCGAGTACAAGCGTGAGCACTTGCTGGGCGGCTGGAGGGGTTTTTCTGGCGTGTTTGGGGGTTTCCGTGTTTGGCTGGAACTGCTTATTAACCGCTGTCTCTTCTTCTTTCTTTCCATACGCTGCCCCCATGATGGATTGTGGTGCCTCACCGTGGTCTGCCCGGCTGCCTCGTCTCTGGGTAAGTACCTGCTTCGTTAGAGCAACGAGGGGAAGCAGCTGAAAGGAATCACTTCGGCTTAACTAACGAGCCCGCTTGTTCCTTCCGTCTTAAACTCTGCAAATCACTTGGGCTTAAATAATGAACCCACTTGTTCCTTCCATCTTAAACTCCGGAGTGTTGTTGGTTAACAAAGAGTGGGGATTATCGTGTGTGTGTACCTGCATGTGTGTTAATGTTTTGGGCACCGAGAAGCGTTTCATATAGCGATTTCCAGGCTCTTTGTAGGATGTAGAAGCCCCCAGCAGCAGTTGTTCTTGCCAGCCTGGCCTGCTGGGCGCTGACCCAGTGCTGGCAGCACGCTAAGCACCAGCAAGCGAGGAAATGGAAGTGAAAATTGTCCTGGTAGTGGAAAGCAGCACTCGCTGTTTCTCCCCAGATTCCTCCTGAGAGCTGCTGATGGTAAATCTGTGCTGTGGTTGTGTAAGAGACTCTCCGAGGGCTGGAGCCCAGCGCTGGGCTGGCTTCCCCTCTGCAAACCTGCAGATGTGCGTGGCTTCGCAGGGTACAGAGAGCAGCCCGAGGCGCTTCTGGCAGGAGAGGAGGGGAAATGCACGTCGAGCTTGGAGCGGTGGGCACTGATGTTTGCGGCAGGCATTCACGGGGATCTTTCTCTGCGTGGGGGAAGATCATCTTGGTGGGGCTGATTCCCGTGGCTTTGCAGCTGGGGGTTGGTGCCTACCCCTGCACCTGGCTGCGAGGTGCTGTTAAAACCTAAAATGACAAAATAAGGTGGGCGCGCGTGGAGGAGGAAAGGAAGGAGCCGCTTTGGGTAAAGCTGGTTCTCTGGACGCGGTGAGATTATCTCTGGAGACTTTCGAAGTTTTTAACTGACTTCTTCTTTCAGAAGTGCAAAATACCCTACTGCTAAGCTTCCCCCTTCCCTGTCTGCCTTCCCCCACCCCTGGTTGTATCGCCTCCTCTCCCAGCAATGGGAAGGACTGCGTGTGTGCAGAGCAGCCCTGCTCCAGCCCCGCCGCTCGGTACGCTGCCAGTCACTGGTGAGACTTGAAGGGAAGGCAGGGAAGGTGCTGGGAACAGATTGCTTTATTCTTAACTCAGCATTATTACACCATGCCTCACAGGGGAGGGCAGGAGATGAATCAAATCCAAGTATAAACCTGTTGTTCTTACCCAGAAGTAAGTGAAGCACTATATTTAGAAGCCGAGTGGCTGTCTCCTGCTCTGAATGAGCTGTTCTTCGCTACCGAGCCTCTGAGAGAAGGGTAATTAATTAACCGGAGGATCTGCCTTGATCAGAGGTGCCGAGCTCCCCTCCAACCCCCGAGCAGTCATTTGAATGCAGAGCAGAACTCCCCCGCACAAAAGGCTTACCTGCGGGCTGGCTTCGTGCTGGCCAGGGGCTGGCACCTGGGGCAACGTGCAAGGGCTCGCTCGCACGGCTGTGACTGCACCAGGGGACACCGGGGTCTTCCTCCACCGTGGGCAGACCTTCGGGACACGGTCAGCACAGTGTGACAGCTTGCCAGTACCTCGCAGCTGTGTTTTTTTGCTCGGGTCTGCCCGGTTTACCTACTTACCTGCAGCAGGACGTGGTGAATGCAGCACCGTGCGTGCGTCTCATCTGCCCTGCGTAAGAAGCGCAGCAGGGACCGTGCGGGACGGCACTGCTACTGCAGAGTTGTTTGAGAAGGCAAAGCTCTGAAAAATACAGTGTCCTTGATGGTTGGTGCGGGGTGAAGCTGATTCTGGCCCTGTTCTGGTGTAGATCTCTGCGTGTGAGCGGTGAAAGACCTTGTCTCTGGTCAGGGGTGAATTCCTTCCCTGGGGAAGGCTGGTAACCTGAACAACCCCTGCTTTGCTCTCCCCAGAGTAGTCTCACGGTGAGTTTTGTCTGTATGAGCAGTCTGTTGCTCACCATGTACTGCACAGAGGGCAGAGGCTTTCAGCGTCCCTGCTGCTTATAAGCTTTTGGGGTTTTGACCCTGATAGTGGATGAAATCTGCTGCTTGGTGAGTGCTTGGTCTTAATCTTGGTCAGCAAACAAGAAGGCCAAGTGGCACTTTGTTAGAGATGGCAAAGATAAAGGTTGTGTGGTCCGGTTTCGCTGGATCAGGGATAGCCCTGACCTGCACCCAGCAGAGAAATCAGCCGGCTCAGGTTGCCTTTCCATCTTTAAGCCTGGCTTACCTCTGAGGTAAAGGTAAAATGCATGGGAGGTGTAGTGAGGGAATCTTCTCTCCTGGCCTGATAAGAGTGTTGGACATTGGTCCTAAAAGTAACACACCAGCAGCCTCCGTGAAGCTTCTTCCGTGCTGCGAGAAGCTGGAGGGCAGAAACCATGAGAAAAATGCTGAGGATGCGAGTGCAAGAGGAGCCTGCGATGTCTGAGGCTGTGCGCTTGACCTTCAAGCTGAGATTCACATACCTTGCCATCATTTGAAGCCTGTCAGGAAACCTTAAGTGAGGTCACGGAAGACGCAAGCTGTCCGGGGAAAAAAAAAAAACAACGTTCAGAGCTGTTTGTTGTAAAGGAGGTGATAAGCACAGCGTGGCTGCCAACTGCCTGCTGCTGGGCTGTGTCCTCCTGTACGTTGGCACTGGTGATACTGGGAGCTGTATGTTGGGATCTCAATGTTTATCTGTTTAGGAAATTATTTGTCTCTTGCTTAATTACGACATGGAGCTGCTGAACAGCTGTTGTGTTCGACAAACGTGGGCTTTGCCGTAATTCTTAGTTTCCAATGTAGCTCGAAGAGGAAGAACAAGTAAGGTCTTCTGCTTTTCTGCCTTTCAGTGACATTTTCTACTTTGAATCTCTCTAGGAAACGTGGTAGCAGGGTACCCCTTTCCTTGTCCCCCTCTGTCAGAAGAGACTATCAGAATCCAAAGCGGTGTCAGGTTCTGGGGCTGGCTTAGCTCAGTGGTTTTACTTCGTCGCTTTGTAAGGCAGTGAAATCGTTCTCATTGTGGCGTTCAAAATAGCCGTGCTGCCTTCTGAATTACCATCTAATTAAATGAAAGCAAAAACTCAAGGCAAGTGGGCTTTCTGTATGCCTTGTTGCATAAGAAAAGCTGTTTTTGTTGACCTAAAAATCAACATTGAAAACCAGCCGAGACAGAGATGCTTTCCCCCCGCTCTGTGGGCAGTGCGTAGCAGTTGCCACTGTTCTTGGAGAGCCATTCATGTGGTGGCAGCTGCGAGCCCTCTTCAAAACAGTTACTCCTTTGAGGCTCGCTTCCCTTGTACTTGATGGTTGCAGGAACCCTGCTGTGGAGACAAATAATTAGAAATAAAAGATGGCAGCTTAATGATTACGAGCTCCTTTCTGATGCAGTCCGTGGTGGAGGCAGAACGCAGGGGCGAGCTCTGGCTCCTGTGCATCCCCGAGCTGCTGCTGCGTCTCGCTCAGATTTACTGCGTGCCCCGCGTTGACCTGCAGCCGAGCCTCTGTGGACCCGCAGAACGCGCCGAGCTAACGGAGCTGTATTATTTATTTCAGTAACGAACCTTTGTCACAGAGGACGACTCTCAGCAATCAGCCGCGGCAATGGCAGCGGCCCGAATGAAGCACGGTTCCTGCCCCTGCCTCCGAGTCTCTCCATACGTACCCACAGCTTTCCTCGACTTCCAGTTTCCCCTTTCCCCCTGCCCCCAGTACTTGGGTTCTGCCCATAAATCTGAACAGCTTGGGGTTTTCTTTATAAAGCAAACGTGGAAATACACGACCTTAAATGAAGTCTCAAAACACCTTATTTTGTAAAGCTCCGGAAAAACCGGCAGCAGCGCGATGCTATCCTCTGGGATTTTGTCTTATTGATATTAATCTTTTTGAAGCTGGTATCCATGACTGCCAGTTTCAAAGGTTAATATACTGCGTTTCAACCAAGCCGAGAAGTCTTTTTTTATTTGTGATATGGAAATGTGCACCAATTAATCACTGCGCACCTGCAGAAATGCCTCTCTCAGCAGACGCTGGCTGTGCTGTATTAGGTCGTGGGATCATCTGTGGAAAGGACTCGGGGTGACAAATCTGATCCAGTTAGTAGCTTAAGACAAACCCTGCAAGGTCCAAGGAGATGGCAGGTAAGGGAAGCAGCGCTGGACAAGGCGGTGCAGAGCTTTAGCTCGTATTCGTGAGCAGGGAGGTAGCCCGTGCTCTGTTCTCCATGGCAAAGTTCTTTAGTTAAATAAGCGTTGGGTCTTGCCAGGTATCCCTCGCTGTCTGCAGGTCCAGCCCCATCGTGAACTGCTGTCAGGGGTCTGGAGCTGGGTTTGCACTAGGAAAAATTCATTGCAGGAATTTGCAACCTGGCCTCCTGATTACAAGGGACGTGTAGTGCCGATGAGGGCTCTCACTTACTGCTGAATAGACGCCGCTCTTACGTAAACGCTGATCTAGAAACATCGCTCCCCTCCGCCGGCTGAACCAAAGAGCCCGGAGTATCTGGCAGCCGAGCGATGCTCTGCCCGGGTTGGGAGGGCAGCGGCACGGAGTCAAATCCGCGCTTCAGCAACCTTTTGTGAAAGCTTCACCTACCCTGGTGCCTCCCCGGTGTTATTTAACCAGAGCAGAGCCTCTCCTTGCTGCAGTCTGACTTCTCATCCGTGCGAGGAGTGCATCAGCCGCTGACGTCCTTTGTTTGTGGCGTGGCTCTTCTGTCTCCCTGCCCGAGCTCTGGTCCCTAGGTGGCACTAACTGTTATTTTTGGGTTTATTTCAACAAAGGCTGCGTAGCTGAGCTTGTCCCCTGCTGAAGCGACAGCTGCGGCTCCGGCCGAGCTGGCTCTTGGTGTTTGGTGGAGGAGGCTGGCGCAGGGGCTCGAACGTCCTCCTGCTGCCCAAACACCGGGGTTTCCAGCAGCATCTCCTGGAATTTATCTGGGGCATCGAGCACTGCCTCTGAGCACACTCCTCTATTTTTGGTTGTCTTCTTTCCACTAAGACTGTTGGGCAATGAAGAATTGGTGAATGCTTGAAATGCCGTTGTCTCTCTTGCGCTGGCTCTTTCCACGGGTCGGTTTGTTTCTCAGGCTGTTTCTGGAGTTCAGGCTCACGCCACACCAGTTCTGCTTTTTCCTGAGCCTGTGCTAGCTGTTTTCGCAGCATTGCTTGTAATCCATTCCCCAGGGGTTTTAAGCACTTTCTGGATACTCTAAGTGCAGCCTCTTGTATGTTTAACACTTCCTACCCAAACTTAAGGGGAAAAATATTTCTCTCTCAACATAGAAACATTCGTCGTATGAAAACTTGATCCTGCGATCTCCAGCTGACCTCCTCTAATCTTTACGTGGTGCATCTTGGCAGAGCCGTGCTTCACGCGCTGCCTGTGAGCCCTGGAACAAAGCTGACTTTCCAGGGAGCTGTTCCCTGTCCTGGCACGCGGCCTGGGGAAGAGAGAGCTGCTGCTCCTCTTCGTCTGCTTTATTCCTCCTCCTCCTTGGCGCTAGGCTGCTGCGTAGCAAGACACCGACTCCAATGAACATCGGCTTCGTGCAAATCAATGAAACCCATGATGGGAGCTTAAACAAACCAGATTCTGGGTGGGATAGGAGCTCCTGGGTGTGCAGGCTTTGCTGTCTGCCGTTCCCCTCTGCCCTCCCCATCTCCCCAGAGGGCACCCACGTAACCCAGCCCGGTTCCAAGAAGACACAGCGGCTCGGCAACTGGCTTCTCGTCCCCACAAGAAAGAACATGTGCTTTTCGTTTTGCAACAACAGCCTTTAAATGGCACGACTCCTGTAACTGAGAGGGGGGAAAAAAAGGGGAAAACTCTCCGGTAGGGGACCACACAGAAAAGGCTACGGAGAAGCAGCCTGGATTTAGCAAAACTCTCGGGACTAACTGCTATAACATTAAGTGGGATCACAATACCAGACACTTAGCCTGTTTAACTACGGAGGGTGCTGTTTGTCCCCTTTAATAGCTTGCTGAACAATGAATTGACTGTTGGTTTTGGAGAGGGAGGGTGCCATGGCAGGCTGGGCGAGATTTAATCTCGGCGGAAATACCCGGTACGGAGCGGGGTGCGCGTGGATGCGCCGGGCTGCCTTCGCTGCGCACACGCGTTGCGGCGGTTTTGGTTTCTTTGGGAGCGCTTCTCGAGTTTGCAGTTCAGTCTGTCGGAGGCAAATTGCTACAAGGCTTTTTCTGGCGCTGAATCCTGCTGTGCCTATCGCTTCGCATGCTAAAATCGAGAGGTGAGCACTTGAGAAAGTCAGCGCTAGCTGAAGCGCCCCTTCCTTCTGGGTGAATTATTTACTTGAGCTATCTTTGGTCCCGATCACTGTTTTACAGGAAAACAAAGCTCGTGAAGTTGAAGGCAGATTTCCTTTACACCTCATTCTTGCTGTCTGCTATCGGCCAGATCTGCACCGCTGATGGTGACAGCAAATCTCGGAAGAGGAGCCAAGGGCAGAGGGCCAGTGCTGGCAAAACCGAGCCACCTGCTCTCCTCCCACCTTGTTTGCTCTTGTGAAATGGCCGCTGCTGCCTTTGAGACGCTCACTTGCTAGCAAAGTGTGTGAACGTAGCACGGAAACTGACCGAGCCTATTGTGTGTGTACGCACGGACATACAATACGCACACCACCAGCTCGCTTAGAGCAGTGGTGGATAAATCATTCCCTTGGCCAGCTTAATTTCTTTGTTTTCCTAGGGCTTGGAGGAATCCCGAACGTTTCTCTTCACCCTAAATTCTGCTTGCTTTGGGGGAGGGAAAACCAATGCCAGAGTGATGCACGGTTCCTTTGTTCAGACTGGGAATTCCTCATTTAAAGAAGCTCCTCGGGGTACGGAGAGCTCCGTGCAGTTTATTATTGGTGTCAGTAATGGTTTTAACACAGTGTTCACCGGCACTGGCATAAATTGGGAGCCCCGTTTTATAACTGTGCATTAATGCACAAATCCTACCAGCAGTGCACCCTGCAGGGGCCCTGCAGAGTATCGGATCACCTTACAAAGGATTTTTTTTTATGAAGAACTTAGCTCAGCTGGTGTTAATCTGGTGTCTAGATACTGCTAAGATGCTGGAGTGCAGATTTAGGAGCCGCTTGCTAGCTGCGTGCCCATTAAACAGCCGGAGGGCAGGGTCCCCTGCCTCCTTCTCTGTTGTGACCCTCTGGATTTGCACTGACCACGTCCATGAGGATCAGAGCACTTGCAAAACGGCCTTTCAGCTTTCAAGGAATGGCTTCTGCCGTAGAGACTACAAATGCATGCCTAAAATGAATATAATTCCTCTCCTGATTCCTATATGCGGCAGCTGAATACCAAGAAATCCTGACTTATTAAAATAATTCTCGGTCTCTAAGTGACTCTTACAGAGTGACCTAAACCAGCTGCAACTGGGAGAGTTCTTTAAATATTTGCAATCCTGGCTTGGCACAGGGCAAACTGTTCTTATAGGGAAGAATTTAAGAAATTTCCATTACTTCCTATGGGATTTCAGAGGTCAGTTTGGGGCTGTGTAGGAAGGAAGAGGCTAGAAGCTAACCCAGAAATTTACAGCACAAGTGTGTTGTTGATGGTGGTATTTCCATATGCAGAAGAGGTTGTGTGTGTGGTTTTATATTTTTTTTATATTATTTTTTTTTTCTGCTCCCAGTGAAAGAACTGCTATGACCTAGGTTCAAATCCCCCTGCCCCAGAAGAAAATTTTGAAGGCGCTCTCTTGTCATGGACCGAGTGCTGCTTTTCATGTTTGTGGACTGTACTGCTGTTGAGTTTCTTCTGCCAGCGAAGCTCTTGGCCATTAGTTTGGGGTCTGCATGGGTAACAGCATCCTTTGTCCTAGTGCTCCCTGTTAGTGTGGTTCAGTGCTTTACCTGGGGAATAAGAGAGAATAATGAATACGAGAATACGAGAGCTGCAGCCCTCTGCACTCAGGGGCTGGCAGGCAGAGTTGGGGGCATCTGGTGGCCTGAGCACGGCAGATGATGTGCTGCATGGTGCTAAGTCACTACTTGGATGGGAAGATTTTGGTGCTCTGATCTCTTTGCCACATAATTTGCAATCTGCTGTCGGTCGGCGTGTGCGCATTACAGCAGAGCGGCGTGGATTTGTTTGCTTGTTTTTCTTAAATGCGAGAAGCCGTTGCCAACCCCTGGCACCCCAAAATTACAGCTTCTTTGCTTGGCGGTTTTCTCCTTAAAGCCCTTTGGCCTCAAGTTGCGCCAGGGGAGGCTCAGGCTGGAAATGAGGAGACATTTCTCCTCAGAAAGAGCGGTCAGGCGTTGGGACGGGTTGCCCAGGGAGGTGGTGGAGTCACCGTCCCTGGGGGTGTTCAAGGAGAGGCTGGACGCGGGGTTTGGGGACATGGTTAGCGGGTGATGGGGGTGGTAGGGGGATGTTGGAGGGCTTTTCCAGCCTTAATAACTCCGTGATTCTGTGAACAGAACCTGCTCAGGAGAGGAGGCCTCGGTGCCAGCAGGTTAAGGGAGGAGCGGGCAGCCCCGGTGTCACAAACCCTGCCTTTAATTTGTGCGCAGACGAATCAGGTCCCCTCTCCAGGCTGATGATCCCGTGTTTTTTTTTTTTTTTTTTACCACATTCCCCGTTTTTTACCCGTTCCCCGTCTTTTTCTGTGCGGCGTGGCGTCCCCCTTCAGTGCCGTGCCTCAACTTTCTCTGTGACACAAGGAGACGCGATCAAAATGTAGGTCACTGAGGAGAGCGGGGCCCGCTCCCGCCGAGGAATGACGAGGAGACGCCGCCGCCTCCTGCCCCTCGCTGCCCGTTTTGTGCCGTTTCCAGTCAGCTCCACACGGAAAATCGCCCCCCCGTGCCACCCCCGCCGTGTGTGCGCCCCCCGCCCGCTCCTCGCTGGGCTCAGCGCCGGTCCCGCCGCCGTGCGGCCGCCCCGGGGCGTTCGTTGGGGCCGGGCTGAGGCGGGAGCGGCCGGGGAGCGGCCCCCGGGTCCCCGCTCCCTCAGCGCGGCGGGGCCCGGCCTGAGGGGAGAGCGCGCGGGGGGGTTGGGGGGGGGGGAGAGGAGAGGGGGCGCTCCCGCTCCCCCCGCCCTCCCCGCCAGCCGCCCTTTCCCTTCCACCAATCGCAGAGCGCCGCTGGCGTCCCGCCCCCTGGGCTCGGCCAATGGGAACTTACTACAGTGTTGTGGGTGGGGGCGGGGCCGGGGGCAGAGCCACAGGGCGGGTGGGCGGGCGGGCGAGCGGTTCCCGGCGGGGCTCGGCTGCGTTCGGCTCGGTTCGGCGGGGCTCGGCGGGGCTCGGTTCGGCAGGACTCGGCTCGGCTCGGCGGGGCTCGGTTCGGAAGGACTCGGCTCGGCTCGGCGGGGCTCGGTTCGGAAGGACTCGGCGGGGCTCGGCTCGGTTCGGAAGGACTCGGCTCGGTTCGGCGGGGCTCGGGGCGGCCCCGAGGCGCTGCGCGAGAAGCGGCGGGGGCGGCCGCGCGCGCTGCCGGCGGGCGGGTAAGTCAGCGGGAGCGCGCGCGCGCGCGCGGCGTACCCCGGGTGGCGCGCCCGGGCTGCCTGCCGCAACGCCTGCCTGCACGTGCGGGGGCGCGCGCGCGCGTTCACGTCGCAAAGGTCCCCCGCGTGTGCGCGGGGTTTGGTGCGCGCGTGCACCGAGCGCGCGTCTGCCGTGCACGGGGCGCGCGTACCTTGTCCGCGGGGGCGCGCGTGTCATGGAGGGGGGCGAGGGGCTGGGGGGGGGAGTTATTGGGGTCGGGGGCGTTATTGGGGCCGGGGGGTGTCATTGGGGCAGGGGTACCAGGGGCGTTATTGGGGTCAGGGGGTGTTTTTGGGGCCGGGGGGTGTCAGTGGGATCGGGGGTAATAGGGGGTGTTCCTAGGGCTGGGGACGTTATTGGGGTCAGGGGGTGTTATTGGGGTCAGGGGCATTATTAGGGCCAGGGGTATTATTGGGGTCGGGGAGTACCAGGGGGTGTCATTGGGGTCAGGGGTGTTATTGGGGCTGGAGGTGTTGCTGGGGCCGGGGTCCCAGCCCATGGGCAAGCCGCGCTCCCCTGCCCACCCCATTTCCCACCCCATTTCCCACCCCATTTCCCACCCCATTTCCCACCCCATTTCCCACCCCAAGGTGCCTGGGTCGCGTCCTCCAGCACCGCCCGGCTTCGGTGGCAGTGCCCGGAGGGGCTGGGGGCCGGGCGAAGCCCTTCAGGATGAGCGTGCCCCCCCCCGGGCACCCGCTGTCCGCTTCGGGGTTTTCACGGGAAGGGGCAGGAGGCCGCCCCCCGCTCTGGGAGCACCGCGGTGTCCCTGCGAGCTGGGTACCGGGAAGGGACGGTGTCGGGGTCTGTCCCAGTCCTGGTTTATCCGGTTATTCCCTGGGGTATTGGTAAAAACACAGGGCAGCAAAAAAAAAAAATCCTATTTGTGAGCAGCAGCGCGAAGCTAGCTTTTATGTTCCCTTGCTTTTTAGTATTTAGGGTTTTAAGGGTTTCCTAACTGAACAGGTTTTGTTCGTAAGTTATGGGGGATACGTGGGGACGCCATCCCGTGGAGGCTCCTCCCGATCACTCGCCTCTCATTTCACAGCCCCACTGAAAAAAATAGTGTAGAAAGGTAAAAAGGCTCGCTGCTGTCCTGTAAGGGCTGGCACCACGGGGCCGAGACCCCTGCGGTGCCGTAACGGGGTCGGGAATTCATTGAAGGTTTTCCTGCGATGTTTTAGGGTGGTGGCTACCGGGGCTGTTCTCCTCGCTGGGCACCCCGCGCACATGACGTTTCTTTTATTTTAACGCCCGACGCGGATGGTGCTGACCTGTGGTGCCTTCAGGTGTGTT
Source organism: Anser anser (assembly GCF_964211835.1). Taxonomy (NCBI): domain Eukaryota; kingdom Metazoa; phylum Chordata; class Aves; order Anseriformes; family Anatidae; genus Anser; species Anser anser. Next base: position 3,367,545 of record NC_139745.1, on the reverse strand, counting down.
CCCGTGATGGTTTTGGGGTGTTTGGTGGGATTTGAGCAGTGTTTGGTGGGATTTGAGCGGCGGCTGACACAGAAACCTTCCGTAATAGGGCTGGGATCCTCCGGGACAAACCTAACCCGCTCCCGAAGGCGGCACCAGGACGAGCATGCGGATCCTTACTGTTAAACCTAGCCCGTGAAACACGGCTCTGAGCTTTGTTCCCTAACGAAAATACCCTGACTGCTTCTCGCGTGAGGCCGGGGGAGAAGAACAGGAGGGACCTGTGCTTAAATCCCCCCCAGCAGCGCAAAGCCCACCCCTGCTGGGGGCAGCGGGCGGCAGCCCCCTGCCCGGCACCGCTGCGTGGGCGAGGGGAAGGAGCCCTCGCAGCCCCCTCCTCCTCCGGCACAGAAAAGCTTCGGAGAGTTCTGCTCCGAACCCACAGCTTACACCTCCAGGAGGGCGCCCGCCAGCCGCCCCCGTACGCGGATGCGGCGTTTCCGAGTCGCTTTTCGGAAAGCGGCGCAAAAAAATCCGTCCTGCCGCCCCGTTTTGCCGCTCGTGGAGGGGATATTTAAATGCTGGGAGGTAGGGTGGGAGGCACTTCGCTCCCCTTTCAAAGCCTTTACAAATCCACGCGGCAGCCATCGACGCAGCGCCGTGCCGGAGGGGCTGGTGGGTTTCGAGCCGCGGGGTGCTCGGCGGCTCCGCGATGCCGGGTTCGGGCGCCGGGGCTGCCCTAACGCTGGGGGTAGGGGCATGGTGCTGATGCACGGTGCTGGCCCCGTGCTGGGGCTTCTGCCAGGGGCTGCTTAGCGTCCCCGGGGAGCCTCGGGTGCCTGGAGTTGCAGGAATTTGGTAACGTGGCATCTGTTTGATGGGAGCCTCTTGGTTTTGGGTGCCGGGTGCGTGCCGTGGGGCAGGTGGGGCTGTAGTGAGAGGGGTCCGCAGCCGTCCTGTTATAAATTCTTCTGGTTACGAATCCCGTTTTGCGCTTTTAAACACAGCTTCAGGTTTACCAGCTTCTTCCTAGCCACGTTTCATCCCGGTGCCACCTCCCCAGCGTTAAGGCATGCCGCCTGCGCGGATCCAGGCTCGGATTTTGTTTTCGTCTCTTGCGTCCCCCTGGGGAAGCCGTCAGCCGCGCTTCGTATCCCGAGTGGATCGCCGGCGGGGCTCGGCGATGTCTCGCAGCAGTCGTTCTGCTTCCTCGGGGCTCAGCTTTGGCCGTAATCCCGTGTAGACGGACCAGGGGCCGTACGGAGCGGGTCCACCTCGGGCCCCTCACCTCTTGGCCGTCCCGACCAGCGCCGCGGTTCCTTAAGTTGCAGAAATCGGAGGCTGCGGCCCGGCGGGGATTTACCCTCGTCCATCGGGTGGATTAGGAGGGAAGGTCCGCAGCTCGCGGTTAATCCAGATTAACATCCCCGGTCTCTTTACGCTCGGTGGGTTGTTTACGCTCGCTGCGTGTTCGTCGGAATCGTTGCTTGTGTAACGCCACCGACGTTACGCGTTAAAACCAAACACTCCTAATTCTGTGTGGATGCACTAAATCCCGCTCTTTTTGCTTTTTTTTTAAACGAAGCGGTTTCACGGTGTGGAAAATTGTCCGGGCATTGGGTGCGTGGCGCGGGCGACGATTCTCATCCGGATCCTGGTGCAGATCCCCGTGTAAACGCACTCGAGGGGTGCTCGGAGCAGGCACGCGTAGCAGTGCTTCACGCGTCCCGTTGTGCACAGCGCCTGGAGTCGGGAGCTTCTGGAGGGCACCGGGCACCCCGCGCCCCTGGGAGGTGCAGGATGGGTCCCAGCCAGCCACGCTGCGAGCCGGCCCCGCATTAAAATTGCAGCCAAAGGCACGGAGCCCCGCAGCTCGGGGCACGGTTTGAGCGCAGCAGATTTGGGCTAGTTGGCCGTTTCTGTGAAAAACGCAATTCCCCGTGAACTCGCGGGTCACCGGTTGTAGGCTGATTATTTCCCCCCGCTCCCCCGCCCCACGTAACGCGTGTGCGTGAGAGAGATAATTAAAAGCTTTTCGTTAAATAAATGGCTAAGCTGCTCACGCGGCTCTGCGGCGGAATCGCGGAGTCGGAGACCCCCGGGGGCGGACGACGGGATGGGGCTGGTCCACGCGGGGGGGGTTTTACCCACGGGGCTGCCGCCAGTGGGGACAATCCTGGCTCATTTCGTGCCCCAAGCTTTATTTATTTCCCGCTGTCCCAGCTGGGCTCACTCGTGGGCTGCGCACACTCGTGGCTGCCTAGTCCCGCTCGCGGTGCTGGGCAGGGAGCTCGTCGGAGAGGGGCTCGGGGTGGGTGAATTTGGGGCAATAAAGCCCACATTCGCACCCTAAAGGTGCCTCGACGCTGGCAGGAGGCTGAGGACGCGCTCCCAAGCTTCTCGTAGGAGGCAGGACCAGCATCGCTTGCAAGGAAACGGCGTTTTGGGGGTGCTCAGGAGCAAGGGTAGGATTTGAGGGGTGCTGGAGTGGAGGCGGGGGCACCGTCCCCGTCCCCTGCCCTGCTGCTGCTTTTAGCTCCGGCTGCCGGCTTGAAAACAAGCCTGCGAAGCCAGAAACCGGGAAGGAGACGGAATAAACGTGTGGAGGGCAACAGCAGAGCGCCCGAGTTATGCTACAGCTGCTGAAATAACTCCTCCTGGGTGCAAATGAGGAGCTTTGGGGGCTTGAGGAGGCGCCCGGCTGCAGGGAAAGCGACTGTTTTCAGCGAGACTTTGGATATCCGGCTTCTGAGGAGGGTTTAAGGGCTTCCGTGCTTTCCCGGGGAGGAGGAACGGCCAGGAGGAGAAGGTAATTGGGGAGGAAAAAATATAGATTAAATATTTGTTGCTTTTCCCTGGGTTTCCCGGTGCAGCCAGGCCCCACGGTGTGGTCAGAGGTGGTGGGAAGGGCTCCTGCAGGTGCCCGGGGTGCTGAGCCGATCCCGCAGGCCGGCTGCCCTCAGTCCCCAGGGGGTTCTGAAAAATAATTCAACGGGAGGCGCTGGGGGGGGGGGGCGAAGCCAGGAGGAGTCCCGGGAGCGACTGCACAGAAAGGGGCCGGGTGCTGAGCTCCCTGCTCGCCTTCCTGGCGCGCGTGCCGCGTTGGAGGAAAAAGCTCCCCTGGAGCCGGGCTGTTGCGGGGCTTTTTGTTTTGTCTTTGCGTGCGGCTGCTTCCCTCCTGGCCACCGAGATGCTCGCTGCAAGAAACGCTTCCTTTGTTTATTTACGTGCAGCGCTGTCGGCTCTGAGCTCCCGCCTGTCTGCGTCCTGCCCTTCCCCTGCCCTTCCCCTTCCCTTTTCCTTCCCTTCCCCTTCCCCAGGAATTGGCTGAAATCCCCTCGCTGGCCACGGGGATGGGGGCTGCCGGGCGCTTTGCTCTCCTGCTCATCCAAGGACCGACGTTTCTCCCCGCCTGCGTGCTGGACCAAGCTTTTCTTTTGGTCTCATTCAGCACCTCAGGTAGGACGGTTCAGGCTCAGTGCCCGTCCCCCTTCTGCCAGCCCCAGGGCAGCGATGCTGTTACCTGCAAAAACCCCACGGCCCCGATTCTGCCGCGCGTTGCAACCCTTCTAACCGGGGCTTTGTCTTGGGCACGGCGCGCAGGATCGCAAGGAAGCAAGGAGCTGCGCCCCTTTGATGCATTGCCCATGAAATCAGCTAAAAACCGCGGGGAGATCGGCGCTTTGCAAGCGGTTTGGCCTTCTGAAACTTGTGACTCCGGCGAAAAAAAACCAAGTGGCGGTTGGTTAGTTAGAGTGAAACCGAAGGCTGATCGCTCGTCACTTGTGCGGCACCTCGACTTTACCACTAGAAAAGCATCTGGGGGTAGGCGGGGAGCCCTTCCTGCGCTAAAACCGCCTGTCGATAGGCTCCGTGAGCATCCTGCTGGGGCGGAGGGGGCGCAGAGCGACGTTGCAGCCGTGCATCCTCCTGCTGCGGGGCCTGGGAGCTCTTCTAGCGCTGCGTTGGGAAATAGGGCTTGGAAGTTGTTGCTCTCTTTGAGCAAAATCTGTCTCTGCCGCTCCAAGCAGCGAATTATATATATATTTTTCTAATGCAAATGGGAAACAGCTCTGACTCGGAGCGGTGCAGACGTTCGACTTGTAAGTGGCTACTTTGTCGTGCACGCGATGAGCCCGCGTGGCACCTTGCGTGGTCCCTTACGGCTTCGCATCGTGTATGCAGGCTGCCTTCCTGCGAGGAGAGGGGGACGGGGCGCCGCGAGGTAGCGGGCAGGCTCCTGGTATTAAATATATGCAGGGTTAGAAAGGCACCTTGTGCTGTGCTGAGTACTCAGCTGAAGCACCCCAAACGTGTTCCCAAATGTCTTTGATCTGGGCGTGTACCTGACCATCTCCTGCCACCACCACGTTCCCTGCTGGTGGTCGGGGGGGTCCCCAGGTCCTGGTGCCACCCGGACCCGCAGGGGGATGCGTTTCTTTCTCGAGAAGCCGGTCTGTGAGGCGGGTGGGACGAGGGCTGGCAGCAGGGACGAAGCGCGGAGAGGAGCCCTTTACGTTCCCCATCTTTTTCCCCTTTCCTAGAAGGCTGGCGCTGCCCTGGCCTGGTGTCGTTGGGAGTGAATTTAGCGCTGAAAGTGCAAAAAAGCACCACGCAAAGCGAAGCAGACGTTTTGCGGGATTATCAACAAAAAGACGAGAAGGTGGCTGCGGCGGTGGCTTGCAGCTGCTCGGCACGGGTGGCGCTGCCTCGGCGCCGCGCGGTGGGCGGCTGCCCGCGGAGCTGCAGGAAAAGAGAGCAAAGTTTATGAAATCTTGGCGTCTGCCTTGAAAACGTTTCGTTTTCTCGAGATCCTACCGAAGAATGTCTTAGGCCTGGGTGGGTGTTAAGTCTGAGCAAGGCGAGTTGCAAAACCTCTCCTTGCGCTGGTGACGCCGACGTGCGCCGCGCGGTCCCCGCGCTCCTTCCCAAGCCCGCTCCGGCTCCGAGCACCTCGGCTGCTGCTGGTCCATGCTGGCAGCCCGGGCTCGGTCCTGGCTGGCCAGGAGGGCTCCGTGCTCGCCTGGTGGCCCGCGAGCCCCCGGGGCTTTGTCCTGATGTGGGCTCGTTTGAAGCGGTGCCACCGACCGCGTGCAGCGAGCGCTCTCTGTAATTACCGCGGGCTCTTGAGCGCCGAGTAATTGGGAGCAGTAATTGGATGGTAGCTTAAGAGCGGGAGGTTAAACGAAACAAACAGGCTCGGAAGGGGAACGCCAGCAGGTAAAATGGCCAGGAAACGGTAAAAAAAATGGTAAATCCTGTCCTGCTGCTGCTGCCCGCAGCCTGGCACTCGCCGTGCGCTCCGCCAGCGAGCGCAGCGGGGCCGCGACGTGCAGCCCCACGGCCTGGCTCTGCCACCCCTGCGGGACAGCACCGGGGAGGAGCCTTTAGGAAGCCCCTTCGCTTAGGAATAAGGTAACGGGATGCTCTTAACGGGGAGCTTTAATTCATCAGAGCGGTTTCTGCGATCTCTTTAGCGTGGGTGATGGAAACAAGCCGGGGGCTGTGCGTGCACGTGCTGAAGTCGCAGCTCCGAAACGAGCCATCAGAGCGTCGAGGGAAGCGCGGTTCCACGTTCGTGTGTCTCATCTTTTTACTCCTGTTACGAAGCCGCCCTCCTGGCCGCTGTGCCGGCCAAGCAGCCGGCTTCCTGGAGGTGGGGACATGCCCCAGCGCCCGCTCGTTATTTTCATCTTGCGGAACCGCTGCCGAGGAACAAGTACTGCCCGCCTTCAGCTCCTGCAGCTTATAAAGAGAACCTGAAGCCGTCGCCGGCGAGGAAATGTGAAGGAGGAGGCTTCGGAAGGCGTTTAAAAACTAAAAGGCATCTGGCACGAGCTGGCTGCCTGCTGGCGGCCGGGTGAGCTCACGGTCGCGTTTTGCTCTCTCCGCTTTTTCACCCTGGCTACCTTTGAAGGGTCTTCTGAGCGCAGTTTTAGCCCTGACAATGCTATCCACGGAGCTTGCAGAAAAGAGGATTTGGGTGGCATTTGGTTCCCTTGTGCTCCCTGAATGCGGCTTTCAGCGATATTGTTGTGCGGCTCCCGCCGTCAGCAGCTCGCTTGTCTGGCGGGGCACCCGCAGCCCTTCCCCAGCACAATTTGAGCTGCGGCTCTCGGCTCAGCTCCTCTGCTTGGTGCCTTCCCTCTGGACAAGACCGTCGAGTCCAAAATCCTGATGATATTCTTAATTCGCTGGCAGTTTTGGTGCTTGCTGCGTGTCTGAGCCCTCCACGAGTCCGTGGCTCTCAGCTGGATGGGGAAGTGTCAGGCTCAGAAGGGCTTCAGCCGGGCGTGAGGCGATTGCACAACTGGGATTTAAATATGAAAAAGGGAAAAATAAGCAGAGCTGCTCCAAAAAAAAAACAGGCAGCTGTTAATAATGAATCTGCATTGCTGGGTGCATACGTGTGCATGCAAACACACGCACTTTGAGTAGGGTAAGGATTATTGGGGGACCTAACTTGTAAAATAAGCAGCATTAGGACACTAAGATGCGTACCCAAGATCAGTAGCTTGGCCAGAAAGCAGCGTTGGTCTCAGCTGGCTGCAAACACAACGATTTATTTTAATGAGGAGATATTTAACCTGCCGCGTTCTGTTTTCTCCGTCCGCTTTCCCCGACTAAAGGAATATTTCTGTCCTGCACGGCTTGTCGTTATCATTATTTTAATACCGCGGTCTTTAAGAAGTTGTGTGCTATTTGCTGCTGTCTCCTCCGCCGGAGCCTGGCCAGGAGCGTGCCGCGGGCGAGCGTCCCCACGCCGGTGGAGCAGGGAAAGCAGCTTCGATCCCCAAAGCTGTGCCCAGGTTTCCCCAGCACACGCCTGTGGTCTGTCTGCAAGCCCCTGTGCTTGCACCGGGGCTCTCTTCGGCGTGTTTGGGGACCTCAGGGTTCTCCTGGTTCAGCGTTTAATGCGAAATGAGAGCGGGGAGAACAAAGCAGGGAACAAATGCCCGAGAGAGGAGCGGTGCAGGAGGCAGAGGAGGTCGAGGGCAGCTGAGTGTGAGGGTGGGAGGTGAGTGCTGGTGCTTCTCGTCTGTAGGGCAGCCCGCGGGCTCCTGGTCGGGTGCTGTTGGGATGAGCAGCAGAGTTGAGCGTGGCTGGAGAGGATGCTGCTGCGACGTGCTGCTCAGAAACAAGGGGCCAGGAGCACGATGCTCGGTGCTGGTGCTGTCCCCCTGGTGCACTGCGTTGCGACGAGGGGAACCGAAGAAGTGAAAAAGGCTGCTCCAGAACCTCAGACGTCGCAGTGCCGGTGTTTGTTTGGTGCTGCCCTGGTTTCAAAACCTCCGTGAGGCTCGCTCCTTCCCCTGCAAACCCAGCGAGCTCAGAAGGGAAGGCAGCAGCCGACAAGCAGCCCGTGTAACGTGGGCGCAAAATGTGCCTGGGACTCCGTCCCTGCCGTCGCTCGGAGCAAGCAAAGCTTCCTTTTCCTTCCTGCAGCCTCAAGAAAGCATCCTTGGTGCACGTTTGTGCCGACGGCTGCACCGCCTGCGGGCTGCCGGACCGGTGCCGGAGGCGAGCAAAGCGCAGGGGGGGCGGGGATGCTCGCGGGGGTCCCCAGCAGCGGCAAACACCCGCAGTACCCCGTTATCCTCCTCCACGTGTCTTTAATCAGCTCTCCCCCCTGCCCCCCAGGTGATATTTAATATCCCGCGTGCTATTTCCCATCGCTGGTAGGACAGGCTGCCCGCCGGAGCCCAGCTGCCGTGTCCCTGGAGCTATTAATGCCTCAGGGTACGCGTTGGGCGCAGTAATGCAAAGCAGGACCGAAGGCAGGACCCCCGTGGAATAACGGCCTGGTGGCCCCGTGGGCAGGCAGAAGGTGTCGGCGTAATTATTTTGGGTTCGGCGTAATTATTTTGGGTTCGGCAGCAGGAGCAGGGTAACAAAGTGCCCTCCCGGGGCATCAAAGGGGTTCCTGGCAGCTGAGCAACTGCGATGAAAGCACCCTTGTGCACCTACAGACCGGCTACCAAAAGGCAACGCACCAAAATAACGGAGTTAGACCCCAAAATGCTGTCCCTCCATCCCGAGAGCCAATATTGAGGACGCTGCCTGAAATTGCAGCTCTTTCCCTGCCGACTTGGAACGGCCGCGCCCCCGCTGTGCTGCTCGGGGCAGGCTGCTGGGGGTTTTTTTAGCGCTGTTTTAGGACTTCAGTCGTGCCCGAAAAAGAGGTGAGTGTTTCAGGACAGCTGCCCGTGGGGCTGCGTGTGCGAGGGTGTCCGGGCTGAGCACCTGGAGAGCTGCCGGCGGCGCCGCGTGGGAACCCGGCGGCTCCGATTCAGAGGCTGGAAGCGGCTGTTTGCAAACGCCTTGCCTCAGCTGTGGCACTGGATGTAATTAAGGAATGAAAACTGCCGCACACCCCCTAATTAAGGGGATTAAAACCGAAAGCTGTCTGATTTCACTGCCGGCTGGAAAAAAAAAAAAACAAACAACAAACAAACAGTGGCGGAGATGGCTGCGAGGCCAAGGCTCCGGCACGGGTCTGCCGCAGCCACGCCGAGTGCCGAAAGGAGAGGCTCCGGGGACAGGGGCAGGACTGGGCTGCGCTGTGATTTGTGCCTAATTGGCTCTTGAGCACGGGCGAATACGGTTCATCACTGCTCCGCGCGCCCTCCCGGGGGGGTTCTCTTCCCGGGGGGGTTCAGGCGGCGCCAGCTGTGCGTGGAAGGGGCTGGTTGTGGCTTTGGGATTGGGGAGGCTCTGGGCACCTCGAGGGCTCTCGCTCTTCCACGAGCTATGGAAACACCTCGGTGCCCATTGCCTGACTCGTTCTGGAGCACCTTTTTTCCGTTTATATTTCTTTTGGGGATCGGGGAGGTTTGGGCGGCGACGTCTCCTTTGTACCGGCGTGAACCCCAACGCCGCGGTGCAGCCTCGGGGTGGGTGGGCGTCCCGCTGCCGCCCCCAGCCCCAAAACCCATCGCCAGCCCTCGGAGTGGGGACAACCTAAATTTGTCTCGATCAAACCGAACCCACGCCTCGAGGCTTTACGGACAGCTTCTGGCTCCTGAATTCCCCCGCCTGGTGCCCAAAGGTGCTTCGCTGCTCCGGCTCTGTCCCTCCTGTGTTCCCCGCTGCCCCGTGCTTGCGGTGCAGCAGCAGTGGGGAGCTGCCTGGGGCTTGCGTTTCTGCAGCTGTTTGGGTTTTGCTGGGGAGCTCCAGGGAGCTTTTTGGTGTTTTTAAAGCTAAGCTTCCACGGTCGTGGAAGTTTTCAAGTGGCAAGAGTCTGGGGTTCTTTCTGCGATGCTGTGCGGAGCGCGCCGCTCGGGGTGTGTGATGGGAACGGCTTTCTCCTCCCTCGTGAGGTTTTCCTGCCCCGTGCGGGGCTGAGCCTTGCAAGGAGAAGACCTCAGAAGAGGTAAAAGGCTGAAGGGTGGCGGCTGCCTGACTCAAAGCCTCTTGCAGCAGCACAGTTCCTGCGGTGCTGTGCACCCACCCAGCAAAACTCAGCCGGGTGAATCTCGCTGGGCGCTGACTCACTCCCTCGGGGCTCGCCACAGCTTTTGTAGCCGTTCCCGTTCCCGTTCCCAGGGCTGGGTCGCTCCCCAGCCTCTGGCTCCGGAGCGAAGGTCTTCCTCGGGGCCGGTGCATCCCCTCCGTGCCTCCAAGCACCCCCGGTCCCTGCGTTAAGCTTCACAGGTTAAGCTTCATGGTGTTGGGGGCTTGCTCACAATCGTGGCGAAGCAAATTCTTCGCTGCTCCGTGGTTGTGGTGAACACACCGGGGCAAATTCAGAAATAAACCAAGCCTGGTGGCTCGGGTGCTGCTGCGAGCTGCCAGATTGCTCCGAACAGCAACAAAGCTGCCCTGCTGCTGCTGCTGGTGCTGCCCCTGAGCAGCCCCTAAAGCCTGGACATGCCTCGCACCGCAGGCTCTCGCTGGGGTAAGGAGCAGCCTCTGCACCGAATGTCTCGGCTCTTTGCAGTGTTGGTGCTGGAAGGAGGAGAAGCAGCGGCTGCTTTACAGGGGAGGAGGTCTCGGAATCAGCTTAGGGTCGCGTCGTGCTGCCTCGTTGAAATACCTTCCCGCCCCGTGGCAGGCGTGGAACAGCGGTGGCGTGAAGCCCGTGCCGAGGACGCTTTCGGGTTGCTTTAGCGGGGCTGGGCAGGAGGCGAGCCCAGAGTGACTCAGGACGTGCCAGCCCTGCTTTCATGCTTGACATTTCTTCTATTTACTCTTACCATGACCAGTTATTCTCCCTTTTAATATCGGGCGTTCCACGAGGGCGAGGCTTCGGATGGATGCAAAGCGTGCTGCAGAAGGATGCCCGCAGCTCGGGCTGTCCCTGATGTCCCCAGCGTGCCCAAGCTGGGGCCGCATCCATCGTGTCCCTGGTGCTCAGTGCCCGCGGGCAGGTGCACGCCAGGCACTCGCGGGGCTGCGTCAGAGCAGCGTGCGGGTCCCTCTTGGGTTCCAATTATAGCCCCGCTTGGGAAACAACCAAAGGCAAAACGACGCAAGCCGAACGTGTTTTTACCCTGTGCTCGAAGCTGTGAGGAAGGAAAACGAGCCCTGTTATGTTAAACCTCGAGTGTAAATGAGGCACAGTGTGAGTAAACACATCTGTGTTCAGGCAGGGAAGGAAAAAAAAAAAAACCCTCATGAATAATGCATGCAAAACCCCCTTCTATTCGCTCGATTGAGATGTATTGCTTATTTCTGTTTAACTGGTGCTTTAGGAAGTGTGCTGCTGGAGGAGGAGGAGGAGGAGGGCTGCTGCCGTGCGTGGAGCCGCCTCGGGTGTGCTGTGCTGTTTCTCCCGTGCAAAGTCTGGCTGGGATGGGGCGGAAGTGGGAACAGGGACATCCTAAACCCAGCTGCCGTCACGCACCTCGGTGCTTTTCTTTAGGCCGAGATTTCTGGTGTCAGCCCCGTACCGTGCGTGCCGGGTCCCCCCCGTGGGATGCAGCAGCCTGGGCGCTATCGGCAGGGTGCAGGCGGCGGGTGCTGGAGCTGCCTTGGGTGGGGACGGGTGCTCGGGTCCCTCCCTTCCTCCCCGAGGCCGGGCAGATACCGGCAGCAGCCGCAGAGCCGGGTTTCAGCTCAGCGGCCGCCCCGAGCAGGGCTGGCTGCTTCCTTTGTAGGGTTTGTGGCGCAGCTGGGCGGCTCGCAGAATTGTTTCTGCGCGGGGTTTCTGCCTCGTGCTCGAGGCACAGTGGGGTCGGTTCTGCTTTTGACATCTGTGTAGGGCTGGGAGAGCCCTGAGAGCTGCTCCTCCACGATGGGAGGCAATGCTTGCGCTACACCGGTGCCCGTTCCCAGGTCCCTCTGGTCTGGGTCCAATTGTTCCAATTTCGAGTCAGTTTTAACACCTCCCAAATGGGCATACCCTGCCAAACCCGTTGCCGTTGACCTTACTCAAGGACGTGTCTTCGTCTAAATTTCGGGGTTCGCTGATAAACAAGTCCCCTGAATCCCGTGTGACGTCCAGGTCTGGAGCATCCCGGAGGGTGTTTGAGGGTCCGGGGTCGGTGCTGCGGCTCTGCTCGCTTGTAACGCACTCCTCTAACGCGCCGTTTAGTCAGGTCGTTCCGTAAGCCCGCTATTCAGCTTGACAGAAATGATTTGCTTCCAGCAGATGGTAAGCTACTATTTTTTGCCCTCATTTAAATGGGAAAGCTGTACGGCACCAGAAGATGAAAGAGGGGCACGGCGCTGCCGCCGTGCAGTAGATTACGAGGGCTGGGCTGGTGAGAATTAAATCCGGGCGGTTATAATGGACCATCTGCGTTGTGCCCGTGCCTTCTTCCCCTGCTTGTGGAGCCGGAGCCTGCGGCACCTCGTCCTACTGCTCGGCTGGGAGCGGGGCCGCCCGGGCCGCGGCATCCCTTCTGTTGGCACCCAGCGTATCGGCACAAGGAGGTGACGCGCGGCGGTTCTGTACGATGCCCGTGCTAATTATTCTCCTAATCAAGTATGATAAAACAAATTTTGCAGACAGTTTTTTATTGCTTGGCTTTGCCAGACCTATTTGTCCCGTAGCCTTCAGTGGCAGCTCCTTGGAGGTTCTGGTTCAAATCTCTAGAGGTATTTACTGGGAGGCATCTGAATTTCTTATTTTATTTGGGGGAAAAAAAGCACACTAAGTCCTCCGCTGCGTTTTCTTAATTGTATTAAAAATAATCTATAGGATGCATTGCTCAAACACGTGTTCTGCTCGCGGTGTCTGCAGTTTCAGTGCACGTCTCCCACCTGAAAATGCCTTTTACACGCGTGTGCCTCTCGCTGCCTGTGCACCAGGTCCCCAGGAGCCGCGTGCTCAGCCTGAGCCCCGTGTCTCACAGCGTGCGGTTCCACCTATTGTGAAATGGGAAAGAACGCACTTAAAAAAAAAAAAAAAAAAAGCCTGCTGTTGCTGCAACTATTGGATTTTTTTTTTTGTCTATTTTTAGCAGAAATTTCTCGCTGAAAATTTATCACCGTCTCCAATTCTCGCCGGAGCAGTAGCGTTCGGTGGAGCCGCACGTTTCTGGGCAGGAAGGTCGAGGCAGCACGGGGGGTACGGTTATCTGGTGCGCAGCATTGCTGCGAAACGGTTCGCCTTCTGAGAAAGGAGTGTGCCCGGGGGCAGGCCTTCTTCTTCTCTCCTTGAAAGACAAAAACACCCAGGATTAGGTCACAGTTACGGCGGGAGCTATTTTCTTCTGGGCTTGGGAGCAGGAATAAGTTAGGTGTTACTCCTGGTTGGAACAGCAAGCGTGTTGTAGCTTATTTATGTGCCTAGATGCGGGAGGCTGGAGCGCCCTGTCAGGTAAGGACGGTGATAGACGTGTATCTAGCTATTACTGTTTCTCTGAGCCACTGTAACTTGTCACCGAAGGACCCAAAGGAGCAGCATCGTTATTTCCAGAGAGCTAACACATCGTCGCCTAATGACGGCTTTCGGGGGGCGAAGTGAGCAGTTTGGCATCCTTGGGGCTGGAAGGCTTTCTCGGCAGGGATCCGTTGAGCAACTCCAAAATGTGCGCGTTAGATAAATTGTCTGCTGTTTGCCTCCAGCACATATGCAGGGTGCTCGCTGTCCTGCGACAAAGACCTAAAGCAGGTGTGAGACCGCAGCTGGACTGCGCTGAGCTAAAAGTGTGCTGTAAGGGAGAGCTCTCCTCCCGAGAGATGCCTACGAATTGTGCTGCATTAGGTGGTTGGCCCCGGCCGCAGCCTCACACGTGAGGCCACACTTGCAATCCCACGTGTTTGGGGTCGTTGGGAGGCAGCAAACTCTTATGTGACTAATGCAGAAGCTGCCTCGGCCAGAAAAAGGGCTGGAGGTGAGGGGAAGAGGAAGAAAGGGGAGGTATGAGAGAGTGTGCCCGTGGAAGGGACGGACCCGAACACCGCCTTTGCTCTGCTGGAAGTTTTCTTCTGACGTCTGCAAGAGCACGGTGTGGGGCTGGACCTGAGCTCTGATATCCTCTGCTCCCCAAACGCTGCTTAGCATGGGCTCAAACCACGGATATTAGGATCAGGATCAGCAGTTAGGCTTTGTACTCACTTTAAGCCTCAAGTTTATTTTGTTTAAAGGAGAAAAGTGACTCTGCAGGTGAAAGCAAGCTTGCAGAGGCACCGTGTGCTCCCTCCAGCGATGCTGCAGGGCCTTGGATAGGAAGAAGGAGGTGAGCTCGGAGGCTGGGGAGGTCAGAGGGTGTCTGGGGGCCAGAAGATCTGCTGTGCGGGGGACAGGAGGTTCATAAAACCTGCTCCGAGTGCCTTTAATTACGTTTTCCTCAGATTGCTTCCTGTTGCTGAAGACTTCCTGTCTGAAGGAGGATGTTCTCAAACATCAGAATGCTTACACGCAAATGCGCACTTGAACGCTTTTCTGAAGCGATATTTACTCAGAAATCTCCAAAGGCAGCATGTACGTTTTGCTGTGCTTTTGCTCATTTCCATAGCATTAAGTGCCTTCTCTCCGTTAGACTTGTGACAACCCCTCTATTTACAGTCTGTCTGGCTTCAAACCCTCGTCCTCTCCCAAAAACCTCCCCCAAAACCCGGCAGTGACAGGCGTGACGGGGCAGAGCAGCAGGTGAGCAGCGCGGCGATGTGCAATAAGCAGGAGGAGCAGGTCCCGCTGCTGCCGGTATCGCAGAGCTCCTGGGGCTCCTGCGGGGTCTGCACAACTGCCTGGCGGAACAGCAGTGGAAAAAAACGTATTTTTAAAACCTGCTTTTGGTTTGAGTGGGCATGCTTTGTCCAAACAGCGAGCAGAAGAGCAGCAGAGCAGGAACCTGGCTCTTCAGGCCAGCTCTGCTGTGGGTGTCCTGCTACGTAGCGAACGTCTCCGTACTACAAAGGTTGAAGGAATAGGTTTCTTAAGTGGTACGGCCCCTTGGTTATGTGCCTTGCTTACAAATTCCGTTTCTTTTGGTCGAAAGCTCGAGAAATCCTTTCTGAACATAAAGCTTCAAAGGGAGAGAAGCAGCGGGCAGCGCGCTCGGGTCATGCCGCAGGACATTCGGCTGCACCCGGTGACTTCTTGGTGCTGGCGGCTCGCTGCCTCCACGAAATGTTTATTGGGAAGGGAAATGCTCCTACGTGCCCGTCGTTGCATCCCCAGCCCAGGGAAGGGGATTTGGCCGAAGGAAGCCGAGCTCTGACGCGATTCCTGGGGGACAGAGGAAAGACGTGGGGATGTTTGTTGGTCCCCAGCGAGTCCCACCTTCCAGCGCCGGGATGAGTGCCGTCCGCAACGCACCGCGGTCGCTGCTTTGAAATCCAAGCAAGTAAACAGGCTTGTTCCAGGAATGTTAGTATTTAAAGGGAGCAAACTACGTCCAGAGGAAGTGTTTGTTTGTGGGCTGTCCCTTCTGTTTGCCGCAGTTGCTGAGGCCTGCTCTTCCAGGTCCCCTCCCTTCGCTCCGGATTTTGCCTTTTTGTTTTTAAGAGAGCAGCGCGCTTCGAGTGTGTGTTTGGATAACGATTCTTACAAATGCGTTTACTCAAACTAAACACAGTGGGAAGTAACTACAAAGCAGGCTGTTTGGGCAGCTGGTGCCCAAGAGAGCTCACCATTTATTGCACGCTCGTGCTGGGGCAGTAACACGGCTGTCCCTACCCATGTGTGCTGGTGCCGTGGTAGCTTTGCCCTCTCCATTGGCCATGGTGAGTGTGTTGTCCCATGGGCTCGGGGTGACAAACGTAGCCTGTTATCCCTTGCACTGCCTTGTGACATCTACCCAGTTGTTTTTGGAGGGCTGTTGAGGGTGTGAATTGAATTCCTGGTGCTGTGATGGCAGTGCGACTCGGCGGGCTATCGCTGAGCTGGTGGCGAGCAGCGTGCTCGCCGGGTATCCTACGGCACTGAGAGCTGCGTGAGCCAAGGGTCTGAAGGCCTTCGTGTCTCGTGTGTGATTTGGATGAAATTGCTTTCCCTTCTCGCCGATGTTTCTGGGTTAGTCTCCGCCGTTTCCCCCAGGGGACGAGGCAGCCCAGCGCTGCAGGGCTTTGCCTTCCCAGGCAGCGAGCAGCAGGCGTGACGCAGCCGCTCCGAGGGCGGCGGTGGGAGCCGGCTGGATGCTGTGTCTGCCGTAGCGTTTCGTTTGATTTGGATTTCACAGCTTTCTCGGAGAGCCTGTTCTGCGATAATCTTGCAAAAACAAACTCCTTCAAGACTTCCGCGAAGGGTGACATAACGTCACAGCGGTTTGGAGAATTACCTGCCTGTGCTCTCGCTACACCACGCTGCCGTTTTCCACCGCGCAAAGCGCTGGAGTATGAGAAGTGCTGAAGTGTGGCTTTCCACAGATCTGTGTCTTCGTTCAGCTCAGAGCCGTGGCACGCCTGGGGTTTGGCAGCACCTTTTCCCTTGCAGCATCCCTGGTGCATCAGGTGCACGCGGATGTGCTCAACTGGGGCCACGTGCAGGCTGGCTCCTCTCGTGCCATTTTCTCCCTGCATGTAGAAAGCTGCTGCTTCAGTGCCTTCCGCCTCTCTGGGCTTGGAAAAAATCTCCTTTCTCCCAGGAAAGCTCACCGAGGGGAAGATCATGCGTAGGGTTTGGCGCTGAGAAACTGCAGGAAACCTGCAGGAAAGCAGGCTGGGGATGGCCCTGCGGCTCATCCCCAAAGCTGGCTGGTGCGGCAGGCCCAGGGGAAGGGGCTTCGGAGATCTCAGAGCCCCTGCTCCAAACCTGACGTGGCTCCAAACCACGCTGCTGGGTGCACGGATCCATCACTGCCGCCTCTTGGGCCCCAGCAGGCTTTCCAAAGGTCCTCCTTACAAAAAAAGAATCACTGCTAAACTCAGGGAATTTACATGTCTGGAGAAGCACAGCCAGAGCAGGTCCCTAATGCTGCTTTTTTTTATAAACCACAGCTTTAGAAATAGTATTAAGCTTCTGCATTAAACGCAGGGGAAGAGTGCTTCGGAAAGCTGGGAAGGTTTTTTCTTCTAAGCGCTCCGGTTATTTTGGCAATTAGTATGAACTAATTTAAAATTGTCTAATGCAATAATTATGTAGGAGGGTGACATCTCAAAACGTTTCTTAAGTGCGTGTTTTGAGCAAATGTTTGTGCGCTGAGGGCTGGGCTGGGGGATTGGGAGGCATATTGGATTATATGCTATTTGCTCTGCGTAAGCAGTGGCAATTTATTGCTGCAGATACATGTGATGCAACGCGCAAAGATTAGTTCTATCCGCTCTAAAGCATGATTATTTTGGGTCCTCTTTATACCTTAAATAGATACTCCTCTCATGTGATTTCCATCTTTTTGTGTCAACAGCCCAGGCTAAAGTTGAAATAAACATTGCCTCAGCTTAACAGCGCGGCCTCTGAAGAAATCTGCTCTCCATTATGGGGATTGTTTGGAAGCCTTTTAATCTTAAATTTTTCAGATGCTTGACGGTGCAGCGCAAAGGTCTTGTGGATCCCGAAGCCTGCTTGGCTTCGCCGGATCTGTCCCGCGTAGACCAGCGGAGCTGCAGCGGGGCAGCGGTTCTGAGCAGAACCTTTTCCCTGCTTTGTGTCCCTCTTCTTGGTTCCTTGTGAGGTTCTGCGGCCTGTTTTAGGGACGCTGGGAAGAGAGCAGTGGCTTACGTTGGTTGAGAAGGGCTACGAAGCTGGTGAAGGGCCTGGAGCACAAGTCCTGTGAGGAGCGGCCGAGGGCACTGGGGGTGTTTGGTCTGGAGAAGAGGAGGCTCAGGGCAGAGCTCATTGCTCTCTGCAACTGCCTCCAAGGAAGGTGTGGGGAGCTGGGGTCGGCCTCTTCTCACAGGTAACCAGGGATAGGACCAGAGGGAACGGCCTCAGGTTGTGCCAGGGGAGGTTCAGGCTGGAAACGAGGAGACATTTCTTCTCAGAAAGAGCGGTCAGGCGTTGGGACGGGTTGCCCAGGGAGGTGGTGGAGTCACCGTCCCTGGGGGTGTTCAAGGAGAGGTTGGACGTGGGGCTTGGGGACATGGTCAGTGGGTGATGGGGGTGGTAGGGGGACGGTTGGACCAGCTGATCTTGGAGAGCTTTTCCAATCTTAATGATTCTAGGATTTTTGACCTAATAATGACTCTTCTTGGCTGTGCGGGGTTTGTCTCGAGTAGTGGCTTTTCCCTTCCTGTTGCAGTTGTGGAGAAGGATGCTGTAACCCTGCAAGCCCCTATGGGCTGTGTGGGATTTTTGCAGGGCTTGGTAGGAGGAAAATTGTGGGGTCTCATGCGTGTCCTCATCTGCTCCGCTCCCACAGGTGGTGCTGCAACGGGGTGATGGAGCTGGAGCGGGAGAGGGCCTTGGGACAGCCAAAGGGTGGAAGATGCGTGGGCACCCGCTGTGTGTGGTGGAGATGTTTCTGTCAAAGCAAACCTTAGCAGAATGAGGGATTTGCTTATTTCTAATTGCTTAGGGCTGGGGTCGGCAGGACAGGGTGGTGTGACTGGGGAGCGTGGTGTGTCCATGTGTGCTGCTCGGTCTGGCTGGCTTTATGCCCGCTCCAATGTCGCTGCTGCTTGACACCTTTCGGTGCCTCTCCCACAGCGCCATCATGACAACAGAGAAGAGCCCAGCGGCAGACGCCGAGAGTTCGGAGCAGCAGCAAGCGAAGGAGGAGGAGGAAGGAGCTGCCGAAACACCGAAGGGAGAGGCCTCCCCGGAGGAAGGGGCGCAGCAGGCCGCCGAGGGGCAGAAGCAGAAGGCCTCCGGCGGCGATACGCAGGAGGAGCCGGGCAAGAAGGAGCGCCGTGCCGCCGAGGGCCGCGGCCTCTCCCGCCTCTTCTCCTCGTTTCTCAGGAGGCCCAAGTCTCAGGTGTCCGAAGAGGACAAAGACCCCGATGCGCCCAAAGAGGGCGGAGGTGACCAGAAAGACGCGGGGTTAGGAGCCAGCCCTGATGAAGAGATCCTGGTGAAGGCCCCGATTGCAGCTCCTGAGCCTGAGCTGAAAACCGATCCATCGCTCGATCTCCATTCCTTAAGCAGTGCAGAAACACAGGTAAAACACCCTGCTTGGTGTGGCGTGCTTCCTTCTGTTCTCGCGAATGTGTCTTTTTAGACAAAACCACAAAAAAAATCTTACCCTCTGTTAGTACGCTAGATTAGAAAATCCCATGAGATGCTGAAAGGGCTCGTCATCTCCTTGTGCTGCGTAGCGTGCTTCTGCATCAGACCATACTGCAAAATTCCTATTCCTGAAATTGTAACAACACTTCAAAGCATACATTAAAGTACCCCGTACTGACTCTTTACCCTGCTGAGCATGGAAATTCCCCCAAGAACTTGGATTTGAGTTTGTTATTCACAACAGAACCGTTTCTCATTTGGGTGTGCTTGGTGTGTACAGAAGGTAGGTCAGTGTTGTGAGGTGGGGATTGCAACAGAAAGTGAACCCGGGGAAGGGTTTTGTGAGCTTCGAGGAGTGTAAACGGGGCATTTCAGGACTTGGTCATCTGCTCAGTCTGGGCTGTTGCTGAGCCTGCCAAATACAAATATTTTCTGCTTATGCATCATGTAGACAGGGATTTTTGCATAGCACGTGTGCTGAGCCCAGCTCTTAGTAGCTTTCTGATTTCTGCTCTTTAAAGCCAGGCTTGTTTTTCATGCAAGATTTAAAGTTTTTAAAGCCGGGTAGAAAGTGAGGCAGAGACACCCGCGGTGAGACATTCCCAAAGCAGCAGCTGGTTATTGATTTGGGGGCCTCTGGTTATTGATTTGGCTGGCCTCTCTTACTCTTTGGTGGGCATCTCGGTTAGCTGCAGCCCTGCCATCACTAATGTGGCTTCATGGAGCTAGAGAAGGTGATTGCTACTTCTTGTGAGACAGGGATTTCCTAAAACCCAGCCAACCTGTGTGTATTGCTGGAGTCACGGAGTGACAGCTAGTTTATTGTAAAATCTGCATTATTTTCCTTGCTGCCCTAAGGTTTTGAATGGTCTCCAGTGGGGTGTTAGATTTGAACTGCAAACTCTAGGTTTTTACTGACTTTCTGAGGAGTACTGTACAAGTCAGAGCGTTGTCAACTGTAGGCAGTAATTGTAAATCCACTGCCTTAAAACTGCAAAGTCGTAGAGAAGGTAGTAGGTAACATGTTTCTGTTTTCCCTCATGTCTGAGTCTTTGAAAAATACAGGCTGATCTTTGCTAGTGCTTTGTACCTGTCAGAGTTGGGACATGGTGGGGAGCTGGAAATTTTCGTGCAATTTCAGCCCTGAAGGGGCCTCTTCAAGAGGAGATGCATGATTTCTTTCTCTGTTTAACTTTGATTTGCTTGCTCTATGCACAAGTGAGCGTGCCCAGAGAGAAAACCCACCGCCTTCCTTCAGCAAGCGCCGTCTGTTTCAGACGAAGCACTTGTTTTTGTTAGTTCTTATTTTAGATTGACGTTAGTGGCTTTTTGAACTGTGACACTCGGCAGATATTTCTGCCGTGAAAGCATTTGTGAGGTGCTGCCTGTTTGATAAATGCTGACCAGCAGGCATTACGAGCTTTGACTGATTCTCTGCTCCTGATTATCCTGGCCCTGCTGGAACAGAAGTCAGCAGCTTGTGGACATTATTTAGGTTTCAAACACTGGAGCCGGCGCTGGCTGTGTGCAGTTGTGCCTGGGTGTGATTTCATGAGATGCGATGGGCTGAATTAACAGTTCACCGCAGGCTGAAAAGACAGGGTTTTGCTCTCCCTTCTTCTGCCACGGCTGCGTGCTCCGGCTGCATTGAGCCACTTCCAGCACTTGTCAAAGCCTGCTATGAACTCATTTAACCTGCTGAAATGGCAGTAAAAAACAAAAAACAAAAAAACACAAGCTTCCTTCCTCCTTCTGTCCCCAAACTGCGTCTTTTTCTGCAAGTTTAGTGAATTCAGCTGGCTCATAAAGTGCTTCAGTGGGCAAAGGGAGAGGCCGTCAGGGGTGTGAAGGCTGCCTTCCCCTTTTGGTGGCCGTGAACTGTTTGGTCAGCTCAGAGGGCCACGAAATGTCAGTGCCAGTGTCCCTTGTACCACTGTTACCGTGTTGAGCACCGTGCGTTGGAGCACAGTAAATCTTTCTGGGTGACAGCGGGAGCAGGGGGGCAACAAACTTTGGCTGTTGGCTTTTCTAGCAGTGAAGGCATGAGGTCTCTAGCCTAGGACAGAAAACACTTGCTAATCCAAAAGGCCCAGTCATTAAGGCCATGAAGATTTGCATGATCTAACCTGCCCTAATTTCTCTAATCAGCCCTTTCTTTTTTTTACGTCTTTTATTAAATGAAGAGTTGAGAATGACTTGAAGGGCTTTAAAAATTGCCATCACTCCGTGCACTCGTTACCCTGCCCACTCAAGCTCCTGCTCCAGGTCCTTGGCTACACATTTAGGCCAGATAACTAATTCCGGGGTGCGATGCTCGCTTCTTGTGATGGCTTTTTGTGTGACACGTCTAACTGGGGACTTGGATGTGCTGGGGTTTTCAGCCTGCGCAGGAGGAGAGGAGGGAAGACCAGGAGCCGGACAGCAGAGACCTCGAGGGCCAGGAAGGAGGAGAAGCGAAGGAGGAGTGCACCAAGCCGGAGCCCAGACAGGAGACTCCAGAGACCAAAGCCGACAAGGATTTGAAAGCTGCCCAGAGAGCTGTAAAAAGACACAGAAACATGTACTGCAAAGTTGTCTTGCTGGATGACACCATTTTTGAGTGTGCTGTGGATGTAAGTACATTCAGGGGTTGTTTCTTCTCTTTTCCCTCTCCCTTCTCCTCCTCGAAAACCACCACAAACGCTATTTAATAGGGGTCTAATTTGCTGCCAGTGAATTACATGACAGGCTTTACTGCAGAACAATCTTGCTGTAAGCTATAATAACTTATTTAGTGTGTTGTAAAAATCTCTGTGTGCCTAGGAGCCTTTTTTGTTTATAGCTCTGGAACTTGCAGGGTACTTTGCTTTGTAAAGGTGGAAGTTTTAAAAAAAAGTTACTGCACTTGCTGTTCATCTTCTCGCTCATTTTTATCCCAGAGTTTAGTTTATTGCGTTAGGTTGGGATTGTCTAAATATTTTCTGCCCCTTTCATTTGAATAAAATGTGTTGTCGTGTTGATTTGTGCTTTCTGTTCACCCAGAGTACCTTTGCCTATCAGGCTGCTGGCTAACATATCTCCTGCAGGTGGATGTAAAGAAAAACAGGCTGCATTTAGCTTGGAGTTGAATATATTTGCAGTAAACAATTTAAAATCATTATGTTGACTTACAGCACCGCAAAACCCTTCATCTGAGAGCTTTTATTTTGCTTTATTTTGTGCATTCTCTCAGAGGGCTGTCTTGCTGTCAGGGCAATAAAAAGCTCGCAGAAATCCTTATTTCAGTATCGAAGCACTTGCCCAGAATATTAATAATCCGGTATTTACCACTCGAGCCTGCTTCCAGCTTGTTTTTCTCCATCCCGCTAGCTCTGCGGGCCGCGGGAGGGTATCGGGGCGTGGGGCTCCCTGTGGAAGCGGTTACCTTGGGTGATCCTGGGCAAGTAGGTCAGCAGTTTGTGTAACAGCACGGCTATTGTCGCTGCGCGGGATCGGTGCCCAGCGCTACCAAAGCCCGGGATGTTTACTGGGGATAGCAGGCTCAGCCCCCAAAAAGCAAATTGTTCTCCAAAAGGCTGGTGCAGCAGCGGTGGCTCTCGGTCCCGCAGCCCCAGTTGGTTTGTCGTGGTGTCGTGAGTGCGTTTGGCAGCCCCCCTCCGGCACTGATCCAGCCCTGCCGTGTTCTGGGTGCTGTCACATCACATGCGGTGTCCCTGGTGCGCTGCTGTGAGTCCGGAGCATCCCATGAGGCACCGAGGAGCAGATGGGCAGGGACTGCTGTGGCAGCAAGAAGCTCTTGACTTGTCGAGTACCCTTGGCTTTAATGCCAATATAATCCCGTCATAGCATTTTGAGAAGTAATTTATGAAGATGTAATTGGGAAGGGATTGCAAAGGTGTAGGCAAAGACCAGCACAAATGCCTTTATTCGAGAAGAATGGGTGCTTTCAAACCTTCTTTCC
Organism: Anser anser; assembly: GCF_964211835.1. NCBI lineage: Eukaryota > Metazoa > Chordata > Aves > Anseriformes > Anatidae > Anser > Anser anser. Next base: position 3,345,130 of record NC_139745.1, on the reverse strand, counting down.
CGTTGACAGCCATAGAAGGCTTTTAATTCCTACATGTCTTTAAGTGCCAGTTCACCGAGAAAGCTCCCAGGCTCACGCATGCAGCGTGTTAACGGGGGAGCTGCAGCGCGTGCGCTGACAACCTTACAGCTGAAGGAAGGGCCACAGGAAAACACGGCCGTGGGCTTTGATCAGTAGCCATGCAAACACGACTGAAAGGAGAGCTGCCTGCACAAGCGATGCATTCGCAAAGCTTATTTTGCGTCACTGGAACTGCACTTTCCTTTTAGCAAAGCCTCCAATAGAATTAGCTGCTTGCGGTTACCATAGTTTTGTGCCTCAGGGACGTTTTCCTTCGTGCTTTGGACTAAAAGGGTATCTGCTCCTAGGGCCAGATCCTTCACTCCGCTTCTGCAGGATTTTGAAAAAAAGAGGAGATGAGAAATGCTCAAAGAGTGTTTCTGGAGGCAAGAAGTTGTGTGCTAAGCAGCCAAAGCTGGGGAAGCTGGGTTGCAGCAGCAGCTCGGGTTGAGGAGAGGGTGGAAACGAGGGACTTTTGTTCTGAGCCGCTGATTCTTTTCCGAGCCTGCTTCGCCAGGTTGCCCCCAAAAAAACAATGCCCAAAATGGGGGCTGTCAGGGTGGGTTGGAGCAGCAGCTTCGTCCCTCACACTGATCATTGTTTGATCTGCTCCTGATTGTCTGAGAGCCTGGGGCTGGGAGCTGCCAGTGCCATGGGCGTGCTTTGGGAGGGGAAAACTGCACAAATCCTCTGTTTATCGGGATGTTGGAGAAGCTCGGCTTTGGGGGCTTTGGACGTGAAGTTGGTGGGAGCAGGGAGACCTGCTGCAGTTCTCATTGCCTCTCAGTTTGGATTTTGTAAGGAAGAATGCCTTATAGAAAAGAGCATCCAGAAGCAGCCAGGAGATGGGATTTTGAGCTAGCCAGGACTTTTCCCCCTTCTTAGTAGCATCCGGTGTGGTTTTATGTTCCCTTTTTGCAGGCAAAAAGCAGTCTGTGCTAGAAAATGCTTTTTGTCTATTTGCAGAAACATGCCAAGGGGCAGGATCTACTCAAGAAAGTCTGTGACCACCTCAATCTCCTGGAAGAAGACTACTTTGGTTTGGCCATATGGGACACACCAACCTCCAGGGTAAGAAGTTGCTGGTTTATGGTTTTCTGCACCTGGGTGGATTCAGCTCTGTGCAAGGCTCCATGGACGAGGTGGTGCATAAGCTGCTGATGCTCTTCTTCAAACTACTTTGATCCCCTCCCCAGGAAAAGACTAAGAGGACTTTAAGAATAGGTTAGCCCTGCTTAGATGGCAGAAGGTGGACCTAAACGTTGACACGCTGCAGGGGAACTTCAGTCCTGGAGCCTGTGTTCACTGAAGGCATGCGGCTGAGCAGGCAGCAGCAGTAAAACTGTGGTGGTTTGGGCATGGAGCAGTCATTGCACGTTCCTTAGGTGTTCGTTTAAAGTCTCTGCAGACTTGGAGTGTGGTCCCCAAAGAGGCTTTGGGTTTGCTTTCTCTTCCTTCTCTGACTTGCGACTGCCTTCCTCCTGCTTCGGTAACAAATCCGGGACTTGGAATTCATGCTGGATTTATTTTACCCTGGGCGGCCTCCTCCTCCAGTACAGCGCCAGCAAATGTTGCCATTCTTAATAATGACTGGTTCGGGGGATTCTCTGGGTGGTAATACTGCACTGCACTGGTAGCTTTAGCACCTTTATAATGGGAACACAGGCAGGGGAGTGGGAGTGAATCAAGGCTTAAAATGTGCAGCGAGTGAGCTCGTAGCAACTGCTGGCTCCCAACGTGGATTCAGCTTCTGCTGCCTGCGTGCCAGCCAAAGGCGGGCACTCGGGGGACTTCTGGGCTGAGATTTGGGGCTTGGGTTGTTCTTTTTTGTTTTGTTTCGTATAGAAGATTCTCAACTGGAAAACACGAATGTGTAAGGGCAGTGGTGAGTTTCAGCAGCAAAGTGTACATCCCTTTTCTACGACTATTTTGCCCTTGAAAAGGGAGAGCATGGCAGGAGGAGTGCTGAGTGCCAGCTGGCTGCCCCGGCACTGGTGTCAGCGTTTGTAGGGTTTGGTTCTGAACTGAGGCTTTGCCCTGCAAAAGCAGAACACGTGCAGCTCTTCATACCGAAACTCTTACTCATAGGGTTTTAATTTAAGGGCTTTGTTTGGTTAGACCTGAGCAGTGTCTTATCTTTTAAACCCCTGGTTATGCTTTAACTCGAGCAATTACTCAAGCTCTGTTTAATGAAGCTAGCCAAAAGTGTGCGGAATTGAAAACAAGGGGCCACCTTCATCTCCTCTAGGCCAGCTACGTTGGTCCATGCTCTGACTATTCACCTATAGCTTCGCTTATGGGCAAGGTTACAGTGGCTGCAATATATATTAGTCGTTAAAAGGCTCAATAATTGAAAGTATGGATTTTTAATTCAGGCAAAACACGGCTCGATTTGTCCTGTTTGTGCTGGGGGCAGCGTGCTGCCGCATCTCCCGGAGCCGTGTGCCGCCGATCGCTTGCTCCGATCGCTTGCAGGAGCGCCGCGATTCTTCTGAAGGCAGACACGTGCACTTCCTTCGCCCCCGCTTGACGTGAGCTGGGAGGCCATGCAGCTTTTTAACCGTAGAGACTGAAAACAGATAGTTCTGTCAGGTTTGCATGTCAGAGCCGGGAGAGGAGGAAGGAAAAAAGCTGCGCATGGGGTTAGCTCCAGTGCAGAGTAAGCTGCTCGCCTGGAGACTGTTTTGTTGTGATGGGGGAAAACACTGTGGGGTTTTCTGTTGGTTGTTTTTTGTTTTCCTTTTTTTAATCTTTCTGGTTACACGTCATTGAACTTGAAAACCTCAAGCTCCGTCTCTCTCTGTAACTTCAGAACCCTGACACTGAATTACCGAGTGGCTGGTAGAAACGATCGTGACAGGAAGTCAACAGAGGAGCTTCTGCAGCTGCGCAGAGCAGGCAGGGAGATGCACGTCTATGTTCATGGGCAGGGAGAGGTTGTGTGCAGGTTTTCCCTTACTTAGGCAATAACCCTTCCTGCGGACAGGCAATCCAAGCAGGAATTACAGAGGGTGACGGTGGAAAGAGCAGCTGCTTGGCGCTGAAGCAGTCGTGGTACCAGTATGTGCATCGAGATGCTCTGCTTCAAAGAGTGGCTGTGACTGGAAAGCAAGCGGGCCTGATACGTCTACCTTTCAGATGGATTTCCTATCACTGGTTTTATAGGTTAGAGGAGCAAGCACATAAAAAGATAAGATTACGTCTAAGTGTCGCTGTCTCCCTGCCATCAAGCTGAATGTCCTTCTAGTCAGGAAAGATTAGCTGGGAGGATTCAGTGAGTCAGTTCTTTCACCTCAGGAGACCTGGATGTCCAAATCCTGTTCAGACCTCACAAAAATGACCGCGATGGTTGCCTGTAGCCTCTCCAGGAGGGCTGAGAGCATCGTTCCAGCCCCTCTGGGCGGCAAATTGTGGCCTCTGCAAAGGACAGGCTCAGCCTCGGCGTGCCAGGAGTTGCTCTGACCGTGCTGGCAAAAACAGGAGTGGTTTTCTGAGGCTTACGTTGCACGAGCATCCCACAAACCCCCAAATTACAGAGGGGGGAAAAAAGGATGTATTTCTAAATTTGTAGCTGAGATAATTACTAGAAACTTGAGTCATACTTAAAAGAGACTAAGTTTATGTCACGCTTGCCAGCTACTGGATGTTTTCACTCCTGTTTCAGCAGTTAGGTTGTTAAAGAACGTATCTAATAATAGAAAGTCTTGGCGACCCTTGTTCTGAGTAGGGCAAGTATGTGGATGGGGTGCCTAAAATGAATGCCTATGTCCAATTTGTCTGGTTTTAAAGGTCTTTGAGAAAAAATGTGTTGCACAAGTGCCCCTCTTGGCTGGATGTGGCTGAGACCATGCCCGCTGGTATGTGCTTGCTGCCTTTTATGCTGCAATATTTGTAAAAGTAGGATCTGACAGGGCAGAATATGCTGGGCAGAGTTCCCTTGGGTGCTGTTGCTTTGTTGTCAGGAGCCGCCATAAATTCCTTCATTTAAATCCTTTTCTGTAAAGAGCCTCCGTGTGGTGTGGGATGCTCATCAGCTGCGTGTGCTGAGCCTCTGAATTAATAGGATCGCCTCGATGGAGAGAAGAGCTTCAGATTGGACCCATGTTCCTTGGTTCTCTCCTAGGAGTACTTCGTACGTGAGGGATTGGAAATACGCACAGGGACCGCAGACTGGAGTAAAAGTTTCAGAAAATGCTGTATATCTTCAGTTTCCATGGCTGCATTTGTGTCAAACGTTGTCGCCTTGCTGTATTTTTAGCGAGTTGCAGTTTGCTGTGGTGTTTCTGTAACGTCTGTTAAACTGTGAATGTTTTTATCCTCTTACAGACATGGCTGGATCCTGCCAAAGAAATAAAAAAACAGGTTCATGGTAAGTAGATCAAATTTATCATGTGGGTGTGTGTGGCTTCTCTCCCTTCCCTGTTTGCGTGTGGTTCTGGGCGCAGTCCTGAGTGCCCAGGGATCGGTGAGAGTTCAAGTCAGGGTGTCTGGCAGGGATCAGCTCAAGTTCAAGCAGTCTGTGCTTCCTTTCTCTTTTTCTTCGGTACTTGGCGATGCTCTAGAATTAAGGAAAAGTGTGATTTCCTTGCAAAAACGTAGCCAGGGATGTGTTCGTCCTGTGCAAAGCCGTGCTGTCCTCACTACCATGCAGCACTGAAATGGGATGGGAAGGTAGACGTCAGGGGGCACCATTTAAAGCCAAAAGGAGCCGGGGAGAGCCTGAGCAAAGTTGCCTGCTGGAGCAAGGTTTCGTGGACTCCGAGGCTGTTTCGGAGCCCAAATCAGGGTACTGGAATGATAAACAAAGGGCTCGAGTAGTATCAGGACAAATGCCAGATGCTCTCTGGAGTATTTTAAGTTCTGCTAGCACTGAATTAGTTCAAGACGAGGGCAGTGTCAAAGTTAAATAAACTCCAGAGGCTTTTGTTTTGTTTCAGGAACAAGCCTAAGGTCTGACAGCCTCACGAGTCAAACGCTGCTCTCTGTACGCGTGGTGGGGGCGCAGGACGAGGCGTGTCAGCACTGCCCCGGGGGGGAAATGCTGCAGGGCTGTGGAGTAGGAAAAGCTCCTGCTTTTATCAGCTTCTCTTTGAGTCAATAACAGGATGTGTGTAAAGGGCACGAGCTGCTCCTGCCTTGCAGTGCAGTGCAGGTAAAATTCAGCCAGTGTGGGTAACAAACAACCTGCTGTACGATCCGTCCCTGTGAGATGCTTTAAATGGCACGTTACTGGAGTTTATTTGAAGAAGCTGTGTTGGTGTACGTGTACAGGGAGCCAGGCTCTGTGTCTCCCTTGCAATGCACAGGAAAACTCTGCTACCTAAGCTGTCTTCTTGAAATAACTTGTGTTGAACTCTGTATAATGAAGGCAAGGTGCCTTGTGTTCAATGCCGTTTGCGGTGTTGCCCTAAGAAGTAAATCCATAAATGGTGTGGTTGCGATTTTGATAAATCCCTTAGCAAGTTAACAGCAAGGGTATCTTGTCTTTCTGACGTAAATATTTTGAAACTACGCTGCTAAAGGGCACAGCAGGGGAGAGCTGCGACTGAAAATTAGTTCTGGAGTGCTTAACGGGTCTGTCAGGACGATTTTCTGTGCCTAAACATGATTATTCTTTTCGAGGAAGAAGAGGGAAGAGAGGGAGCCTTGGCTCGAACTCTTCAGAAAGAGTTAAGGATTAACTGCTAAGAAAGATAAAAAATTTGGTAGCTTGACTGTCCTGCTTAAAAGAGGAGGCAGGGGGCATTTCCACCGTAGGCAAGCAGCTCTCATTTGGCTGTTCCCACACCAGCATGCGATGTACACGCACACGATTAAATATTAGTCCCAAAGCTGCACTTGTGTGGTTGCTGTGTGGGGTGATGGAGAGCTGCATTTTAGGTACGCATGACAGTGTACACGAGTAAGTCGTGCAGCTGTGTTATTTAGCTAGGCAGGGGCTAACCATACCACAAATAATGTCTATTGTAGATATAATTAAGGGAGCCCTCGCTCCATTTAACGTGTGCAGCATTGCTGCACGAGGTTTGCAGCAAGCTTTATTGGAGTATTTAGGTCTCGACTTGTCAAGCTCTTCCTGTCGCAGCGCTCACTGTTTCTTCCAGCGACTGCTGCTTGCATTGTGCTGAGGTTCAGCTGTGGTCCAACCACACGACCACGGCGCATTAGGCTGTTGAGTGGATTAGCACATCTGTTCCTTACGAGAAATTTGAAAATTGGGTCAAGTGATAAAATACCAATTCATTAACCTATGGCACATGTCCGACCTCTCTTCGTGAGTCTTTTTTTTTAATCAGTGAAAAAATATTTGAGTAAGTTAGCCTCTTAGCAGTGAATTTATTTCTTTTTCCACAAGTTGTGACATTTTTCACGTGTACTTGTCTGCCCTGCTTTGTTTGTTCGTGCGTGTTTCCTAGCTCTTGTAAATGAAATCAAGTCTTACACTGCCTGCTTAAGCAGCAGCTAGCAGTGTGAGTGAGCAGCATTAAAAATCAGTATTATCATCTCGTAGCTGCCTATCGTGAAGCTGTTCTGGTGGGCTTATTTTTCTCCAACTTTCCTTTGTAATTTCAGGAGGCCCCTGGGATTTTACCTTCAATGTCAAGTTTTATCCACCAGATCCCGCACAACTGACAGAGGATATAACGAGGTGAGTTCCCTGCTAATTGTGCTGCCAGATAGTGAGCTTACCGAGCAAAGCAGTGAGCAGTTTTGGGAAACCACGGGAACTGGCTGATTGAGTAGAAATTGTTAATACTGAAGTGTTATTTTATCCTTCAACAGGATGACCAATGTCTTGAGGAGCTGTTGGGAGGGGTTACTGTTGTTTGGTTTTAGTGGTCATGTGTGTGGGAACTTTCCCTCTCTTCACTGAAGCACACACGCGTAAAGCAGTGCCATTGATGATCCTGGCACGTGTATATTTGAATAGAAAAGTACAGTTCTATTCTAAAATAATTTCTTCTGATAGTAAGTGTCCTCTGCTTCTTTTCCAGAGCGGAGGTGACCTTAGGTCCTTCTATCCTCCATGCTTTTGACTGTGTGAATGTTGCCCTCTAATTAAAAATACATGTTAGAAACAAACATCATGCTTCATTCATCAGTAGTATAAAAAAAGATGTTCAGTGCTCGAGAACAAGTTTCTTAAGGTCATTATATTCTCTGTTAATAGCGTTTTTTGTTTTTATTCCCCAAAGGTATTACTTGTGTCTTCAGCTTCGACAAGACATCGTTACGGGGCGGCTGCCTTGTTCCTTTGCGACTTTGGCTCTGCTGGGCTCATACACAGTCCAGTCCGAGCTGGGAGACTATGACCCTGATCTACACAGCGCAGATTATATCAGTGAATTTAAACTGGCCCCAAACCAGACTAAAGAGCTTGAAGAGAAGGTTATGGAACTTCATAAAACATACAGGTAAGGTACAGTGGCCGGTGAATTCATTTGTGCATGGCAGCGTGAAGGCAGCAGGTGGAATAATGGGATTTTCTGGTATTTTTCCCACCTCTGCTCTATGGTTTTGGTTTCATGCTGCACCAATTTTTATGGCAGCAACAGAAGCTTTAGCAGTAAGGTGTGAATTTTCAGTTACTGAGAAAATCAGCTAATCTGAAAAGATTTAATATTTAAAAGTTTTGACAGAATCCTTCCAGTGTATGGGATTCTTTCTTCCTGCTTGAAGAAGAAACTATGCTTTTCGTTTATTTTTTTTTAACAGGTGTCCCAAGTGGGTGCTTCTTCTCAACAATATCCATGAAAGCGGGCTTTACTTCATGTGAAAAGTTTGCTTCTTTCACCCTTGTTCTTTGTCTTTTTGTGTTTCTGCTTTTGGATTTATTTTGGATTTTTTTTTTGGATTTTTGAATTTATATTTTTTTGGATTGTAATCTGGTTGGAACAGATCCTGTCTCTGTGTAGCCTGCAGCATGTTTGGGGTTTTCTGCCGCCTGTTATTAAGTAGCGTGTTATAATGTGGAAGTATTCCAGATAATGCTCGAGGTATAAGGCTGCAGCTAGGCTCTCCTCGTGTTTCTGAGTGCAGCAGTGATCTGGGCAGATGCGTCTTGTTCTGGTGAGGTTGGAAGAGTCCTGTGAGTCCTTCTGATACGAGATTTGAGAGTCATAACATTCTGAGCTTGTTTTTCTAGATGCTCTCGAGTGCTTTGATCGCAGAAGCTCCGCAGAGCGCTGTGCTTAGTGACACGGAGAGCATCCGTGGCCAGCAAGCAGCTTCTGCACAGTTCAGAGTTCACAGTTCAGCTCAGTAGGTTTGGGCTTTGGGGGAAAAAAGCCCATAAAACTGCTCCCAGATACTGAGGCCTTGTGGAGCCCCTTGACCTGTGGAAAGCTGCTGGCTGTGACACTAATAACGAGAGCAGAGCAGAGCAGAGACCTCGCAGGCACATGGAAGCTAATAACCTAAGTGCAGCACTAGAGGGTGGAGGGACGCCCCGGCTGTTACCAAAGCTACAATTAACACCTCACTCAGCCCCCGCAAATCGATACTCTAAATTGATTCCCCTCCATTTGCACTGAGAGGAGAGGAAATGAGGGAAAATAAGTACTGGGCCACTGACAGGCTTCATGACTTGAAGTCAAAGGCCGTCAGCTGTCCTGGAAGTGGCAGATCGCATTGCTGAATTATTCATGGCTGCATTACAAGGCTGCCTCACAGTATGGGATGTAGATTTATTTAATGAACTAGTGTGTGCAGGAGGAAGGTTATAATCTGTCCCCGTTTCATTTCTCATCCATATTCTAACGTTAAACTGTCCAGTGGAAAACTTAACCTGCTGAGCTATGCTCTGTCTCTTGCTGCTTTATTTGCAAAGCACAAAGCGTGCGCTGGAGATGGTCACTGCTCTCAGGTCTTGCACAGGGGATTGTCCTCACTGCGCTCATTGTCCAGCACCCCTAAATACCTCTGTTTACATTGCCCACGAGATGTATGTGGGTGTTCAGTAAGAAAGACATCAAAGCAGTGAGCAAAATGAAATGTATGCAACGGAATACTCCCCCAGCAGAGCTGTTAGAGGCACCTTGCACAACAGAAACTTATTAACAAGGGCGCTTCAATAACACCGATAATAGCCTCCATTATCGGGATGTTTCTCTTAAGGGAAGTTCTGATGTGTTGCCTCTCCTGCAGACAGGGTACCATCTGTTCCCAGAAAACGTCTCATTCATCTAGTCTGCCCCAGCAGGGATCTCTGCTAAGTGATTTCAGCTGTCCTTGCCTTTCGTTTGGAGAACAATAGCTGGGTTTGGGAAGGTCTCAAGGCGGTACTGCTAGGTGCACAGTACGTGTCACCCTTTGCCTTCAGCTTAATTGCTGTTTCTTCCGCAGCATCAAGTTTTGTACCCTGCACGTCCTCGCCACATAGCTTGCTTTCAAGTCTGGTGTCTGTAGTGCTCCGCAGAAATACGGTGCATCTGTTCATGAGGATGTCTCAAAGCACAAATTTGTGCATTCTGAGTAACTTAATAATTAATCATCTGGGCACAGATTCGTCTGTGTTCAAAGCAAAAGATCTAACAAGTAAATGGTTCTGTGAAGTCTGATGTGTCCCCTCTTAACTCTCCATTTATGAGAATACCGAGCCCTTCCTCTCTTTCCCCAGATCCATGACTCCAGCCCAAGCAGATCTGGAATTTCTTGAGAATGCAAAAAAGCTGTCCATGTACGGAGTTGACCTTCACCAAGCCAAGGTGAGAATCAGTGCGTGTGCACCAACTGTAGATCTTGTAAATTGACTGTTCTTCCCTTGTTAGGAGCAAGTTTACCCATTTCAGGAAGCCCCCTTTGAAGGATATAGGAAGTAAGCTGGCTACTGTTACAAAAGCATAGACACACAAAAGAAATGCTCAAGGCATTGTTGCAAGCATTGTAAGAGAAGTGATTCTTCCTGATTACTCATTATTTAAATATTATAGGAAGCTTAACAAAGCTGCTGATGTACACGGGTCCTTGCCCTGAGGAGCCTGCAAGGTGAGCTGCTCCCTGTGAGGTGAGCTGCTGCTCTCAGAGAAATGCAGGGTAGGCTCTAGGCACAGCCCCTTGAGCAAACAGCATCGCAGAAGGGAGGAGACCGTAAGAAGAAACGTGAAGGAAAAGCAAGTCTGGCCCTGGCTGCGTAAGGAGCTGAAAATGGAAGTCTGGGAGGTGGGGGGATGAATTAAGAAGCTCAGGAAAAGACAAAAGGAGTAATTTGGAGGACAAACATTGACCTGAAACTTGTAACCCTGACACTGGTCTCTGCTTAAATCTTCATTTTCTTTCTCAGGACTTGGAAGGAGTGGATATCACTCTGGGAGTCTGTTCCAGTGGCCTTCTTGTTTACAAAGATAAGCTGAGAATCAACCGCTTTCCTTGGCCCAAAGTCCTGAAGATTTCCTACAAACGCAGCAGCTTCTTTATTAAGATTCGGCCAGGGGAGGTACGTTGTGACTTCCTTGGGCTGTTTTGTTCAACTACCTTCTGATTATCACCAACTGAAAAACCTGGAAGGTAGCAAGCTTTCTGCTGAGTGGGCATTTTACATTCTCCCATGTTTCTGATCTTGACTCTACTTCAAGTAGAGTGCAGTGACTTTGCTGAAGCGCTAAAAGAAACGGTGGGAGCTTTAAGGTGTCATCCAGCACCACCTCCTGGCACAGTGTGGTATTTCCACATCCAGGCTGAAAGCAGTTCCCAGCTGAAATTGATAGAGGACTTCCTCCTTTTTTGGAAACATGGCAGTTCAAAGGCTTTTTGTCTCGCTTTCACTTAAAAACAACAACAACAAGGAAGCAAGTACACATCCCTTTTCCCTTAGCCTGCCTCGGACAGAGGAGAGGGGAGGTGGCTGAGAGACAGCCATGGCAAAGCAGCCAGGCTGCTGCTGGAAGTCTTCCTGGAGGCTGGGGCCATGGCTTTCTGCTCACGCCTCCTGCAGCAGGTGCCTGGGTCCGTAGTACAGCAGTGGAGAGTGCGTAAATTTGTGCCTGAGCGCTTGGAGAGAGGCTGCAGTGTGGGTCTGCCTCTTTCCTCCTTCCCTTCCTCCTCGTGCTTCAACTGCCACAGCCCATGGAGCGAGCGCAGGGCTCTTGGCCAAGAGCTGCAGGCAGGGCAGGGCAGTGGGCTGGGGACCTTGCTTCTTGCCGCATTTACTTCTTGCTAAACCTAAATAACTTGTGTTTCCTGCAGCAAGAACAGTATGAAAGTACGATTGGATTCAAGCTACCGAGTTACCGGGCAGCAAAGAAGCTGTGGAAAGTTTGTGTTGAGCATCACACGTTTTTCAGGTGAATTTTCTAAACAGCAGGCTTGTCTTTGTCGGTGTTGACTAACTAATGCTGTAGGGGAGCAGCTGAAAATGAGCACTCCTTCAGTGTTCTTAGGGTTCAGCAACAACTGGAGTGAAATGATTGCAGGGAAATTGTTTGTTGCAGTAAATTTCTAGGCAGCTTCCACGTGAGGTCTTCTGTCTTACGTAGATGCAGTGTTTATTGTTAGTATCTGTTGTTTCGTTAACTGAGCATATGCAGAGACTGCTTTAAAATTAAAATACTACAAATGTATTTTAATTTCCCTTTACGTGCTGCTTCCTAGATCTGGAGGCATGCTTCTAAAACATGCGTGTGTGGTTTTCAGGCTGACTTCCACCGAGGCGATCCCCAAGAGCAGGTTCCTGGCGCTGGGCTCCAAGTTCCGCTACAGCGGCCGGACGCAGGCGCAGACCAGGCAGGCGAGCGCCATGATCGACAGACCCGCGCCCCAGTTTGAGAGGACAGCGAGCAAGCGGGCCTCCAGGAGCCTCGACGGAGGTTGGTGCCTGGCGCTTCGTCGCTTTCCAGCAGCGTCCTGGCTGGATCCAGCACGATGCTGTTCACTTGCTGTGTGTCTGACTCTTGCTTTGATGAGAGGTGAAAGGTGATTTAGTGGATTTAGAGTTTTGACTACTTTGAAAACTTTTAATTACTATTTAAATACCACTAGATTCCCTTCTTTATTTAAAAAAGAAAAAAAAGCAGAACTTTTCACTTTAATACCTGAATATAAAAGATAAACCAAATAGTAGTACCGCCAAGAAGTGGCTGACAAAAAAGATGCATGGATGTAGGTGGGTGTTGAAGGCTTATTGCAAAGTTCTGGTATTTCCTCGTTCAACCTCAGCACGTTTTCCTCTTAGCAAATGAGGAATTATCCTATACTAGGATGTTTGTTTAATGTAGCTTCTTAAATTACATTATTTGCCTCAGTGGGGAGAGTTTTGCCACTGCTGTTTGAAACTTTGTTGGTGTCTGTTAAAGGGATGCTAATATTGGAGTTTGTGGCACATCGATTAGGTGGGCTCTTCCCTGACATTTCTAAACGGTAGCAGCAGACTAGAGGAGGTGAGGTGTGAAAGGGGGAGTGCGTGAGTTTGCTGCCCGTGAGCTGGGTCGTGGGGTGCTTGTAAAATCAGGACCCGGGGCTGCAATCCCGTACCTGAATGTCAGAGCATGGAAAGAGAAGCCTGTGAATGTAACGCTTCTGTCCCGGTTGAAGTCTGCAGCCTTTCTCCATCTGCTGTGTGGGCAGTTGTTAACATGTGCGCCATTTCTTCAGCTAAACGTGCGACTCAAAAAGTTGAGTTCAGAGCCGTAGAGGAAGAGAAGCAGGAGGAGGTGGTGGTGGTTGAGGTTCCTGAACCAAAACCCGCGGATCAGTTCCCAGAGAAGCCAGGTATAGCGGTGGTGGCTACAAATCTCTGCAGCGCCTTTCCTATCCTTTCCCCACTGAGACGCCTTTACATGCTTGTTCCTGACAACTCTGAAAAGTTTCACCAAACCTGGCGGCTTTCTTTTTCGTTTCTTTGCAAGAAGAGTTCCGCAGTCAGAGGATGGGCAGCTCTGGGAGTCTGGAGACTTGTTAAATTTCTGCCTTGCACCTGGCCGGACAGTAATTTGGGGAGGTGGGGGGATGTTTAGGATGTACTGGCACTTAAGACCTGTCTCCGTATTAAATTTTGGTGATTTTATAAATGTGGATTAGAAAACTTCAAAGTTCTTTACCTGTGATCCTGAAACTTCTTGTAAAGCTTCTGAAAGATTTCATCCCTGGAACTGCTTGCAATTTTTAAGCCTATTTTGGTTTCTGTTGGTGGTTTTGAGAAATGCCTTCCATTTTGCTACATGGAGCCTAGATTTCTCTTAAGATAGGTATTACTATAAATATTTATGCCCTCTAAACAGATGTTTGTAGGTACAACAGTATATTTGAATATTAATGAGTGTATCATAGCAGTAGTGGTGTCAAATATTTACTTTCTTCCTCACATAAATAGGGAATGCCTGTGCTGCGTTAGGACTGGAGATAATTCATATGCAAATGCATTGTGTGCTTTTCTACTTCCCTTCTTCTACCTTGAAGATTTTACAGTGTGCTTTTGACATCACTGCTTTTCTGGTCTGAAATCTAGATCAAGGTTTCCTCGAGTGACGTGGCTGACTCCTCTACCTCTGTCTCCCGCTCTATTCCTACTAGTCAGCGTAGCCTGGCAGTGAAAACCCATTGCTGTAAAAGCAGAAGACGGAGAGTTAAGATTTAAGACCCCAGGACAGATGGCTGCATGTTCTTAATTTTCAGATTTGAGAGCTGGGAGCGAGCGAGGTGCTCGAGACCAAGTTTTCCTGTCCCCCCATAGCTCAGCTCTGTCCCTGCCTAGGAAAGAAGCTCACAAAGCTTTTTCACGTTGCTTTTAACTCTCACCTAATCCACTGTTGGGACCGGCAGTGCTAGAAGGACTGACAGGCAGTTGCACTGTGGAGAATTATTACTAATCAACCTGGTTTAGAAACTCGTTGCTGTTCTCAGATGCTGCCTGGTTGAGGAATCTGAGCTGTGTCCTGTGCTGCGGTGACTGTTGTGTGTCCGCGCCGGTTTACAGACGCTTTACTAATGCATGCAAAACTCTTTCTAGCCAAGCACGTGCTTGAAAATTTTGAAATGAAACCCATTGCAGAGGAGGAAGAGGAGGAGGAGGAGAAGGTAGAGGTGGCTCAGGTTCCCGTTGCCAAGCCGAAGCCGCCAGAACCGTTGCAGAAGCGGTCAGGTACAGCCGCAGCAGCGCGGTGCCGGCCGCCCGCGCCGCAGCCTGCGGGGTTGAAGTGGTTGAAGTGCTGCAGGACAGAGGCTGCGTTGTTTGCAGTGGTGTTAATGCCATTAAAATCGCAGGGTAGCTTTTGCAGGTGTGCTGGACCCTGCCGCTGTAACCCTGGAGTGTTTCCTACCAGGGTTTGCCTCTGCGTGAAACGCGAGTGGAGTGTCGTGCGGTGGCTTGGCTGTGTGCTGGAATTAATGGCAGCTGTGTGTGATGGCCTTCTAACGCTCCCGGGTCACCGTCCCTAAAAATCAGGCCGTGGGGGTCACCTCCGCGCCGCTCCTCCCCAGCTGGGTTTTCTTTCAGCAGCTTCACAGCTACGCCCCTGTCGTAACTCAAAGCAGGGTCGGTCGTTACAGGAAGAGGAGACTGAAGGTGTGGAGGGGGTAACTGCTACCTTCACCTGGTTTTGTGAATGTTACGGCAAATACCGAACCAGTCCTCGCACTTGGTACCTGCTACAGCAGAGCAAACAGCAGCGACTGTGTTAGCCCCGAACCTGAGCACGTCTAAGAGTCTCCTACTGCCACCACCCCTTCTTCTTACTCACCTCCTTCGCCCTTTTTCCTCCTCTTGACACTTTTCTTCCAATATGTACCATTTTCTTGGCCAGGATGATAAAGATCAGTATTTTAAGTCGTGTACTTTGGAGTAGTGCTTTGTACTGTGTTTAAATCCAGAGCAGCATATCAGAAGAGCTAGAGGCAGTTAATCAGGTAAACCTAACCAGAGTAACGCACTTCTGGACAGAACACAGCTCATCGCTGAATGGCAAAGGAAAAGCTCGGTGCCTTTTATCATTTTTGCTGTGTCTCGATGCTCTGAAGCACTGTGAAAGAAGCACAAGTCCCTAAAGAGAAGCGGCCGTGCAGATTTACTGCTGGCAGTATTTCCTTTTCTGTTTGGTCTTCAAGGTGCCATTTTAACACACACAAAACATTTTTAGCCAAACGTGTTCTTGGCAATGTTGAGATAAGCCCAGTTGAAGAAGAGGAAGAAAAATTGGTGGTGATGGGAGAATTAGAGCAGGTCCTGCAGGAGCCGGCTACCACCGCGACTTCTCTTCCCACCCGTATGGTTTGTGTGTCGTCGTTCTAAGCCTGACCGTGTCTGCCATGTCACAGCCCCTGCGTTCAACCTCTCCGGCAGCTGTCACCGCTTCTGGGGCGTAAATAACGCCAAGACGCTGGGCCGTTTGCCTTTGTGAAAGGATAACAAAATACCTGGTGCGCGGAAATGAGCTGCCGTGCTGAAGAATGGCGGAGAGGGTGCAGGGAGTGGCGGTGGTTTGGGCTTCTAGTGTGGATTTGCAGCAAGACCCAGTCTCCAGGAGTTTGCTTTAGAAGTGGAATTTTGGTCTCTGACAAATCAGGGTCTTGCTTTTTTGACCCGTCTTGCAAGTTTTTGCCCACATGGATGACACCTGATTCCGTACACTTTTTAGACACCCAGATGAGAGGCAGTTATCTGCTCATTGAAAGGTGAAATGGCAACTCTCATCGAGGAGTTACTTAAAATTATAATTTATTTTTAATGCCAAATTTTCTGGTGTCTTTGACTAGCTGGGTGGACACTAGTAACCTAGTATTGACTGCGGTAATTCACAGCGTGCCTTTTCCTTTATAAACTATGACTTTTTAAATATGACTAGGTATATTTATAGTGGAACAGCCAAAAGAGCAGCATCAGGAGAGCTAAATAGTTCATCATATCTATAGATACGCACCATGAATTACTTGCGGGCTGGCTTTGTTGCCCAGGATTAGCTTGAATATGGCTGGAAGTGTCAGCTCTCAGAGATCAGGAGCATGTCTGGGAAGTCAGAACTCAAGGAAAGGAGGAGGCAGTTGATTTTGTGCATACCTAGTGCTCTTGTTTAAGACAGTCATCCTCTTGAAAGACGATTTCTTTGAAGCGTGTTGTTAATTTCTGCATTTTCACCGATTTGGAGATAATGGATATCTTCTCAGGGCAGTGTCTTGTGCTGCAGCAGGAGTTATCCATCTCAGACCACAGCGTGAGTCTGCTTTGAAGGCCACCTGCACGTTGCTGTAAAGTTTTATGGAGAAATGCTTGTAGGGTTTGTTTGTGTTTTCCTTCTTCGGATTGATGAAAAGTTTGGGGAAATGGGGGAAAAAACAAAGACGGTCTTGCTCTTCCAGAAACCATCCGTTTCTGGTTGAAGACATCCAAAGGAAGTCAGGAATTCACCGCAGCTCTTAAGTGTTTCTATTTTAAAGGTTGCATCGTAATGGACCTCTGTTTCGCTTGTGTCTGAAAGACCCAGGAATCAATGGCACAACGTCAAAAATAGATTAGCCTTTCTGGCGTGGCTTCTCTGCAGAGTGCAAGCTTGCTTTTTGTAAACCATCTCGTGTGGGGTTTTATTTTATTTTATTTCAACCATTAGGAAAATAATCTCAACTTTCCCATACTAAACGCACAAGCTGCTTTGCTCAACATCTTTTTCCCCCTTTCCCCCCTTCTCCCTCCTCCCTTTCTCTTGAAACTACAGCACTGTAATTCGGGAAGACTTTGCCCGGAGCTTTGCCCGCTCTGAACCTTGTTGCTGTCTGTCTCTCCCACCCTCAGCAGTGGCAGTGATAACACCCGAGAGGAGCCCCCGGCCCACCTCTGCCCCGGCCATCGCCCAGAGCCACCTCACTGAAGCTGTCCCAGCTAAGCCCGATGTGAAGGAAGCCATCGCTGTGTCCAAAGCAGAAAAGGAAGCAGTGAAAGCTGAGACCAAGCGCGAAGAGATCCCACCAGAGAGAGCCAAGGCAGAGCCAGCTGATGCATCCAAGGTATGCCAGTCCGGGCTCTCTTTGGAAGGGGCTGGTGCCAGGCTGGAGCCGCAGCTCAAAACCAGCCCGAGCAGCAGCTCTGGGCACCTTCCCTTCCTCAGTGATGATGAAGGGGATTCCTCACCCAGGCAGTGGATGGGAGGGATGTACGGGGACGTGGGGCCGAGAGAATTCCCAGCCCTGCCCCTCAGGATACAAGGAGGAGGATGTCCGTGTGAAGGCAGGGCGGTTCTGCCTTTGGTAGTTCCAGCCTAAACCCATCTTGCTGATACATCAGTTAAAAAATGGGCAAGAATTGCACACGTTAATCATTTGAGTTCACGGTACTTGAATTTTGGGGCTCACCCTTTGCTAAGCTGTGTCTGCTGTTTGCTGGTACGACAGCAGGAGGGATTCCAGTGAAAGCAGCGACACAGACCAGGTCCGCAGCCAAGTGTCTAAATGCAAAGGTTTTTTAAATTGATGTGCTTTCCCTGGGTGTTTCTGAAAACTAGGCAGAAACTTTTATTGTTAACGGTGCTGTTCAGACCTTGAAGGGGGATTATTTAAATGAAATTTTTTAGAGAATGCTCACACTTTCCACAGATGTCTGAGACCTCTGCTGGTGTTGATATGATACTGATATATGTGTATTGGTATTTTAAGTCAAAATGGTGTGTAAAAAAAAAAAATTGTTCATATTACAGTGTCCTTAATATTCTGCAAATCTTATTGACTGGAAGCTTTCAGTGTTGCAGCAGAGGTGCATGCCTTGAGTTACAATTTCCACATTACCCTGATGTTCAGTTGTTCTCTGCATTCCTGGAACCACATTTTTCCTGTGACATGTTATGCATATGGTCTTGTATGCATAAAAGCCACTAGATATATGGTCTCGTGTGCCATACTCCCTGGGAGATCACTGTCAGTTAGGGTTGGGAAGTGGAGGTAAAGAAAGGACAGCTGCTTTAAAAAAAAATCTTGGTCTGTATGGCCAGTAAGTTCAAAATGAAAATGCTAAAGGAGATCTACAGGATGTTGCTTTGAGTATCCCTGTTCCTGCACGGCTGCTGACCCTCCCTACCATTAAACTGAGAATAAGTACGTTTTATTCATCCCGTTTCCCTTATTACAGGTTTGTGGGTTTCTTTTTTCTTAAATGCTTAAATTGTGTTGGTTTTTTTTTTTTCCTTTAAATGTAGATGTGGGGGGAAATTGTGGATTTGAACGTGCCAAATTTACCCTGTTTCTCAAATGTAGCTGTATCACTTCTTTTAACACCCACCGATGCTTTCACCTTCAGAGTATTTGGCAATCCAGTTTCCCTAAAATGCATTCCTTAAAATGTTAAGACAATCTGGGCTCTCTACTCATGGTCAGTAAAGAACTTAATTTGTGCTGCTGGGTTCATTTTAAAGATAGGTCCCTTCCTACTGACTGTATGACCATATTACAGTATCCGTGCATAACATCTCATTTGCTGGTCTTGAGAAGTTCTGCGTTGATCTGAACATGTTGCTTTGGGTACTGATCTCCCTGGGAGATCCAGCTCTAAATGAGGTTTTAAAACATCGACTGACAAATCTAACGCACGTGGGAAGCCAGCCTTCAGGAGCACTAGAGAGCACTAGCTGCAAATGCAAATACTTCTCAAGCTGAAAGAATTATTTCGACTGCTGTTGAACTAACAGACTGGCGGAGAGCTGCGGTGTTATTAACTCTTTCTGGCAGGCTGCATGTTGGTTTTTGCATGTTCACCCAGCATCTCAAAACCAACTTGATGCAGCTGTGGTTTGAAACTAAATTGTCTCTTGAAAAAAAAAAGTCTACTAACAAGAAATGTTTTTACCAATTTATTTCTTAAATGTAGGTGAGGAAAACGCACACTGAGGTCACAGTACCCACTACGAATGGTGACCAGCCCCAGGTTTGTGCCAATAATTCAGTTAGGTTGCTCACATTTTTGAAGGTTCAACACGGTTAAATGAACCAACAATTTTTGTGTTTTTTTGTTTTTTATCACTGCCACACAGCAGCAGCCTGCAGAAAAAGAGGAAGAACTGATAAGAATGAGGAAGGTTAGCCATTTTCCACTTTCACCAAACAAATTTGCCATATCATTCATGCATACGTAACCGATTTAAAAAGACAGTGCTCCAATTTCTTCATGTGCTTTGGGTTGGGTTTTTGGTTTTTGTTGTTTTTAAACTGCAACTATCAAATACTTGATGTCAAAGTGAATGGCTTTTTCCCATAGACAGTCTGATTGCTAAAATTTGCATGTTGAATGTTAGAGAGAAACATATACCTATAACTCTATATGACCTATAAAATTTATCTTTGCTTCTCTGTGACAAATTTAGTTAGAAACCAAAGAAAACCGTATCGTGTGCATTCCAGGAAATGCAAAAAAAAAGTTTAATATTTTTTTGTACTGATGGAGTAATAGGGGAAAAATTCAAGATGGGAAAGGTGTTTTAAGTATAGTTACTATGCACATTGAAGCCGTGTAAAAATTACATGTAGAGCACCAAACCAGCCTAGTACATTGTGGCGGGCATGCATCACTATCAGGAATATGAAGTTATTACCTCGTGCAAGGCTTCCACAGCAGCACGGTAAGCTGTCTCTTTGTGGAGAGCAGTGTAAATCAACGCAAAAGCCGATGAAACACTGGGAGCTGTCTCTTTAAAGGACCCATTGCATTTTCCCATTCTCATGAGCCCGAACTTCCATTTCCTGGTGGTGACTCGGTGCAGGCGTTCTTGTGGCTCCGTGGCCCATCCCACACCGGCACAGCGCTGCGCTCCAAACGTTGAGTTAACTTTTTAATTTGCCAATTTGTGAATCCCGCAAGAACAACATTTTAATTTTTTGTGCTTTTCTTTTTTTTGTTCCCCCTTTTCTTTCATTTTCACAGAAAAGATCAAAGAGACTAGATGGTGAAAACATTTATATCAGGCATAGCAATTTAATGTTGGAGGTTTGTATGAACTTGAAGCTTTTTTCAGTTGCGTTTGCCTAGACCTTCTGCATTCTGTGCTGATCTTTTTCTTCCTCTTCTGCTGCTGCTGCCTTTGTTTTTGCATGCTGTTGCATGAAAGACTTTTTTTTAAGTACGCTTTTGCATGCTGACAGTAAACATGACGATGCGCAGGCATTCTTCCTTCTACCTCTTCTGACTTTCATTCTCTCATACTTACCCAAAATGTATGATTGGCAGAGCCGTGTGCTCAGCCCGCTCTGTTCTTGGACCCGCGGGTGGTGAGCTGGGTGCTCATATCGGCACGAATCGTGGTGGGAGTGCTCGTTTGCAGGTCCCTCCTAGCCTGAAATAAATGATTTTCTTGCGAGCAAAGACAGCCTATGAGAAAGTAAAGTAAATTTCAGTGACCACCATGGCCTTCAGGCCACTGGGACAGCCACGTTGCTTAAAGCAGAGGCACGAAGCCAGCCCATCTTTCAGATGGGGCCATGTGGGATGGTCGCCGTGATCCTCCTGCGACCGCCCTCTTGCCTTGCAGCATCTCCAGCAGTGCCTCGGTGCTGAGCCCCTGGGGCTGGCCTGGTGGCTCGGAGCGATGTTTGGCTGCAGAGCTGTTCCCTTTGGCTTTGGGAGCCCTTCACCCTTGGCTTCACCCAAGCACAGTCTCAGAACAGAACCTGCCAATCATATATTTTCCTACACACCGTGTTACAGAAGATGTTTGTGGCTTCTGGTCCTCCTCTGTTCCTGCCTTACGTGTTTCTACTCAACCTTGCAGCACCAGCAGCTGGTAGGGTTTCCCTGTTGATATCTCTTGAAAGTTGAAGTGTACTAACTGCCTTCTCCTAATCTGAATTTTAAACGTTTTGCAGCTTTGGGGTTTTTTTTTGACTGCTACAATTTAAGCTTTCGGACACGAGTGAGAGGTCAGCAGACGGGCAGAGTTCGGCCACCGCCGGCGCGCTGCGAAGACTGTGCCTGTCGCTTTCTTTAGGCCAACGCGAGCGGCTCCTTCTCCCCTCCTCCAAGCAGAGCTTTTACCTACACGTTGCTCCTCAATGGCTTTTTCCTATCAGTGTGGTGCTGGGCTCTGCTCCCTCGCCCGCCTCCACCCGGTTCTGTTGCAGGTGCTCCAGCCCTCGCCTAGAGGAGGGCTGGCCCCGGCGCCTCACCCCTTTGCTCCTTTTTACTCCCCGCGTTTTGACAGATCGGGTGACTTCCAGCACAACCGCTTGCGGAGAAATACTCCAGAAGCTGCTGCTTGGTTTTATGGAAAGCCGTTTAACGCTCAGCAACCCGCGCTCCGTGGTCTTAGGAAAAGGCAAAAAGACGAGGGGGAGCTTAATGCTCCGAGGGCTTGTTCCTTAAGATGCTTTTGAGATCGGTTGTGGCTTCACGTGTCGCTCCGGGGCTTTAGCTTCTCTGCAGGCTCTCAGGACCAGCTCGTGGCAGGCAGGCCAGGGGCTTTCTCTTCTCTCAGCCAGGGGCAGCTGGAGGGCTCCCGGACCCACGCAGAGGTCCCGACTTTACCATGGTGTCCTCAGCAGACCTATTCGTGCTTCTTCTAACGAGCAAGCACTTGCCTCGTGCTTTTATCTGGGACAGATGCCAAAGCTGTTGTTTCCCCAGAACCGTGCCAAAAAGAGCAAATGTTGTTAATGAGGCGTTTGGGGCTATAACCCCGTAAACCGAAGGTGGTGTGTCCTGGGTACGCTGCAGGAATGCCGGTATCGGGGTAGGGTGGAGGGGGGCTTCCTTTAGGGGTGCATTTGCTTCCAGAAGCACTTGCTCTCCCATCTTCTAAAATCTATGGGCTGAGTCACAACTAAAAGCATAAGAAGAGCAAAATGTGCCAGTGATGCTTCTACTGACCTTACTTTCCCCTTTTCTAATGAGTGAGGCTTGCTGCTTTTTGGCATTGTCCAGAAAAGTTGTTGTTTGGCTTAAGCCTATTTTATGCAAAAGCTTCGTTTTAAACCAACTGTTTTGCTTGCAAGGAGAGGCTATTTCTGAACACATTAGTCGAACTGAGCTGACTTGCCTTGAAGTCTGTGCATTTATGCTGTAAACTGGCATCGCAGAGTAGAAATCTGGCTCTTTCCAGATCAATAATTTTAGCAGGAGTTTCGTGATTGATCCAGCATAAAGTAAATTCTCAGTTCAATTTTAGAGGTCTACCCTCTCATCTTCAGTCTGAAGTCTAAGGCTCCTATGGTAGCTCTTGGAGATGAGAGGAGAAAAAAAAAGTGATGGGGATATTCTGGGACCACAGATAACTTCCGATAAGATGACAGAATAGATACAAAGAGAACGAGTGAAATTGGAAAAACGTTTCTTAACATTAACTGCATTTATACCCTTGAAAAGTCAGGCTAGCAGAGGGAAAAGAAAGCAAACCCACCCAATTTAGAGGCATGAAATTGAAGAACCCAAACAAACTTAGTCTTGCAATTCAGTAAATCCCACGTGCAGAAATCCCACGAGCTAACAACTCGGCTGTCATCTGTTTCGGTGTAGCTTGAGCTGAAGTGACGGCAAGTCTCGCTCCTGGCAGACACCCCGCTGTGCTGGTTGCAGATTTGCTCGATACGAGACGGGATAGAAAGGAGAGAGGACGTTCCCTTGGTGTGTTTACAGTGTGAGCACAATTGATGGAAGTCGGCAACATCTCTGCTGAGTGCAGCTTTGCTATGTGGCAGCGTAGGCAACTGTAGGTGCCTGTCTCTGTGCCTCCTCATTTATTCTGTCCTTTCACTACTAGGATCTAGATAAGACCCAAGAAGAAATAAAGAAGCACCACGCCAACATCAGCGAGTTGAAGAAGAACTTCATGGAGTCTGTCCCGGAGCCTCGGCCGAGTGAATGGGACAAACGTTTGTCCACTCACTCCCCCTTCCGAACGCTTAACGTCAACGGGCAGATTCCCACGGGAGCGGATGGAGTGAGTACCCTGACGCCGCGCGGGTGGTGGCTCGCTGCGTGCCGCTTCCAGGGACGGCCTCGCGAGCTCAGGTCGAGCCTCAGCTCCCCGGAGCTTTGGTTCCGTTTGAGGAGACTTTTAACGTGCGTAATGATCCCTAAGAGAATGGGTGCTTTAGTTTTAGTGCCATAAAAATGCGATTTATTTTTGTGAATTGTATAAAAGCGTAGGAATTTGTCACCTGGTATCGATACTCCTTTTCCTAGCGTTGCTGTCATCCGTGCTGATAGCGTATTTCGCATGGTTTGACTTATTCCTGGTTGCCCCCCAACCCCCCAAAGCCCTAAATTGAAGGGAACATTACAGGTAATCCAGTGCAGGAACACTCGCATGCCATCCATTTCAAATGTCACTGCAATCTCCAGTTAATCCAGTCACTGGGTTTAGTCTTGCACTGGAATCTGCTAGTGCATACAGGTGTGCTGTGATGAGAGCAGGGCTGTTCATACCTGATGGAAGGCTTTCTCCTTGCAGAAGCTGTGTCTGTGTGTCCGTAGCCACGTACATTCACAGTCCCCTCACTAATTGCCTCCAAAAAAAATAAAACACCTTTTCAAAGAAACCGAGATGGAGCAGCAGAGATGTCTGCCAGCTTGTTTCTTCTTTGATAATAGGCAGCTTCTCTCTTTATATTAATACTGGCACTTCCTGGCTCAGATTTGAAGCTTGTGAGTGAAAGTGGTAATCAGTCCCTTAAATCCCTTAAATAATGAATGAGATTTTCATTAAAATTGAAAAATTGAATCCTGGCTGCAGCAAAGGCAGTCGCAGAATCTCTCCTGCTTTAACCCTAACTTCTCCCCTTCCTGCCCACAGCTCTGCAAATAAGCTTCGTTTGTTCTTCATCCCACTGCAAGGGTTGTGATTGTTAAACAGAAATAATTTTGCAGAGGATGGAGAGTTATCAGAATGGATACCAGGGCTTTAGTGGCTGAGTTTCCTACAGGCTCCTCAAAGCATGGAGAAAGGCTATGAAAATTATAGGGCTTTTTTTCCTGTTAGAAAAACGATTTCCCTCCCACACCTCCCAGATGAGCTTGTTGTCATTCTTGGAATTAGCCTGTATAGCACCTGGATGAACTTCACCCTTTGGTTGCTGTCTTTTAGTGCAAATTGCACAGGAATTCGGGGAGCAGGACACAGCAGAGCGACACAGAGCTCGGCCGGCTGTACCGAGTGTTTTATGGAGTGCGGGTGGAACAGGGCAGGGGCTTTCAAGCTCAGCAGCTGCAGTGCGAGAATGAAATTCTTGGTTATTCAGGAGAAGTTCTTGCGTGGTGACTGCACGTGAGGTCTTAGGGGGCTGCTGTGCACAAGAACTGGATGGTGTGGGCTTTGCAGGCTGCAGTGCACCACGGTGACATGAAGATTGGGGTCAGCCCTTGATTTGCATTTCTGGACATTCACGCTACCTCTTAATGTGCTCCTCTCTGAAGCAGCCTCACCTCTGAGATGGAGGTGGACACATTATGCTGTGAACTTCCAGAAATGTGTCTCAGATATGGCACCTACCGGGGAGGAAATTTTACTTGACCTGCACATCAGTGCACAATGTTTAGGGTTGGTGAATAACGCAAAGCAATCCTATTTCTGCTGCTCATGGTGGTATCTTAACCCTGCTGTGGTGGCAAAGGGGTATTCTGCCAGGGGCTGCTTTTCTGCTGTTCCTGTATGTTTTACTGCAAGACAACTGAACCTTACACGCTTTGTGTGTCCAGGTCAAGAAAGTCACTGTCCTATCTTCTGAGAGAAAGGTTGGTGGGCTTGAGGTAAAGCTGCTGTTCGGATATGTGCTGCTGAACCAGATTTTTGCTATTGCAATGGCACCAAGCAAAAACTCGAGAGCAGCTGCTGGATAACGTTTTTCTTTTGGCTACATGGAGTAGTTTCATAACTCACAGCCTAACACTTGAGAGGACTTTTTGCACTGCTGCAGCTTTTGCAGCTTTCGATTTGCTTCTTTTGGTGCATGGCTGGTTGGAAAAAGCTGCATGAAAGTTGTAACCGTATATTCGGAGAGAAAAGCAATTATGAAAGATTAACTGTACCCTGTTCTTTTTATGTTGTCTTTCTTTCCGTTTTTGTTTTAATGATCATGTTACTCTTGCATTTTATATTTTCTTTTGCTGCCCAGTCTCCCAGCTACTTTCTCCCTGATACTCAGCACTTAGGGGTGTGCAAAGAACCAGTCCCAAAATACCGCACTGACCAGAGGAGGCTAGCTCAGCTGAGAGAGCTTAGAGCCAAGTTCTTTCTTTCTTAGGTGCGCTTGGGTTTGACCACGGCTGCCGACCTGAAGGGCTGGAGAGCTCCTTGGACAGGTCGCAGCAACACTTCCCACAATCTCGTCTTTCTTCAGCGAAAGTGCTAGAGCCCTTGCATGATCCCGTGTGATGATTTATTCATTCTGGGTTTTCACATTCTTGAGGCTCCAGAAACAAAAGTGCTAAAGCGCAGAGCAAGATTTCAGGGGTTTGGAGTGCTCGTACTGGCAGCCTGCCTGTTCCACACTCGGGATTTCTAAGATGTAAAAGTTTTTCACTTGTTCTGGTAGAATTTTCAAAATGATCAAAATTTTGATACTCTTGTCGGAACTTTCAAAAAATAATTTTGTACCTGCACTGAAGTCTAAATGTTATTTAACAAAAGCTATTTTTTAAGGGCACTGTAGAATAGGAAGTTGTCAGAGACCACGTTTTGTACTACACCATTTCTCTTGGTAATGCCACAAAGCTCCCTTTCTGCTGAACCACTCCAATTCCAAACACCCGTTAGTAGGCTTCAACCATGCGCTTTTCTGGGAGGACAGCTGCAAAACACACGTGGATTGTGATGCAGGGATCCACGAGCTCTGTAAGAAAACCATATTTTGCAGCTCAGGTAGCAGGGTAATTCGAGCTCTAAATAATAATGAATAAATAACAAAACCACTCTGCTTTTAAGAGCAGTCGATTAGCACGTTGACAGGAAGACTGTCCGAAAACTTTGCACACCTCCAAGTGTCACTTTGGGCACTTTCCATCTGTCATTTTTGTTCATCTCTCTCTGTCTTTCTTGATCTTCTACCACGAAAGCAGACACAGGAACGTCCTCTGTTAGTACAGGATGAAGACAAACTAAAAAAGCAGGAGATACCTACTGAGACAGCCTTTCCCCGGCAAGCAAGTGAAGAAACTCTTCCAAAGGTTTCTATTCCAATTCCTGAAGAGCAGAAATCCCTCAAAAAGTGTCAGCTGTACTCTAGTATTTTTCCTTCTGTGCGCATTCCCTTTATGATGTCTTTTCTTGTGGTGTTAGCACTGACTGTTTGGTGGCTGCTCTTTCTCTGAGTGGGAACAGGGTCACACTGAAACCTCAAGACCAAAGCTCCTGAATCTCTTGGCCGTAGCCTCTGCTGCATCTTCCTTGTCCTGGTCTTTGATCTCCGTAGTTTGCAGTCCCGGGGAGGGACGCCATGCAACGCTAGCGTTAATCCCTCTGTTTTTATTGTGTAGCTGTGATCCGGGGCCTGGCAGGAGTGGTAATGGATTGCCAGATCTATTTTGACATTTCCTAGAGCTGTGCACAAAAAGGAATTCTCTAAATCGTGTCCCCAGTTTCAGAGGCTTCAGCTGTAAGAGAGCAGACTGAGGACATAAATACGTGGCAGGAGGTGTTTGCCTCTGCAGCCCTTTTTGATTTCATGTAGCAATTGCTGAAGAATTGTTTTTCGGCTCGTTGCTTTGAACATAAGATGTTCACAAGCAGAGGAACATTTGATAGTGATCCAAAAGCCTGAAGAGGCTTCACAGCAATGTGCTGAATCTAATCCATAACCACTCCTTTTCTAGGAAACTGAGATTGGCATTTAAATAAAAAGTGTTGATTGTCAGTGCTGCTATTAGTGTTAACTTATAGACAGGGACAGGCAACTTTTGATTTTCCCGGTGGGAAGCCTTCTGCAAAGCACCAGCTTCCCTCTCGCACCCGCGTTCTCATTTCAAAGAAAATCCATCGCGTTGTAGGAGAAAATCCATTAGAAGGAACTACTTATTGTAAACATAGATTAATCATTTTTCTGAACCTGGTGGTCTTGGTGCACTTCAGATGTGTTTTTTAACTCGTGTTGAGCTAACTGAAGCATGTTTGCTTAGGTCACAGGAATGGAATAACCTGTTACACATCGCCTTGTTAGCATGTTGACTTTCCGACTGTTTAGTTTACCCCAACGTGTAAAAAGATGATTGTGCTCAGGACACGGTTCTAACGTTAAAGCCATCAATTGTTTTGACTTCCTTAACAAAACCGTTGCATGCTGCTTGTTGTTTATTGCCTCCAAATGTAAATGTCTGGAAAATGCTCTTGTTTATCCAAGTTAACTTGATAGTGAATGCAATCGAGCTGCGAAAGATGCGAGAGGAGTTGCTCTGCCAGGCTGAGTACAACAGGTTTGCGAGCTGGAGGGCAGATGGGACTTTGTGTCTAAGGGGTTTCTTTTCTGTATATAGTAATTATGGGACTGAGCTGAGCCAACCGCTTCTCCTTCCAGTAGCGATGTGCTTTCTGTTGCTTTCTCTAGAGTAGTGGTGTAGAAGCAGTTACTTCTGAGAACAGCCACCAGTGCCATCAGTGTTGGCAGCTGCTCCAACAGCATAGAAGAGAAAGGAGTAGAACTCTATGACAGGGACTAAAAAGTGTGAATATATATAAATATGTGTATTTATAACCCTTTATAGATCTGTATCTGTGTGAACAGTGTACTTTAGGAAGCTAGCAAATATGCTTACAGGAAAAAGACGCAAGGCAATTAAGGTATGTGTGCAACTTGGCATGTGCTGCCTGGTCGGAAGGGTCCTAGCATATCACGGACTATTTGAGCTGTCTCTTACTCTCAGTGTATAGGCTGAGGCTCTCGAAACTCTGTCTCAGAAATTTAGGTTGCAAGTGGAACCCTTCATTTTGATCTCCCAGGAACCTTTCTGATCTGACCGCTCTGTCCCCAGATCTCGTAACGTGCTCCGATGAGTTCACCAGTTTGTGCCTTTAGGACTTTGTTTTCTCTGAATGCTGATTTTCCTCGGAAAGTATTCTGCCCGTTTTAATACACTGCCTTTAATACACAGTCTTCCTCTTTCAGCGGTAGATATAGCAGAAGGAAATGGGTTGTTTGGTGCTGTACAGCTACAGGTGTAGTGCAGCTGGATGGAGAGCTGCCTGCCTCCTGCCTGTGCAGCAGCCGTGGCCGCTCGGCGCGATGCAGGGTTCCAGCACTGCTGAGGATGCCCATGGATGAGATTCAGGAAGGTTATTTCGAGAAAGCGGCCCTTGAAGAGGAGAGGTAGGAAAGCTAAGGAAGGATGCCGAGGTGCCGCGTGCGATGCAGAAGATGCAGGATGGAAGAAGCTTTCCAGAAAGTTTTCCCTTCAAAAATTGGAGCAGACGTAACGAAAAGTGGGGACCATTCATCCTCCACAGCACGACATGGGGAGGGAAGGGACAGGGGATGTTCAATCCTTCTCTGTCCATTTTCTGTCCATATTTCATGGAGAAAAACAGCTTAAACATGCACCTTTTAAAAAGCCATTGCTCAGGTTAGCTGTCACGGTGCTGTTTGAGGATTGCTGCATCGAGCACTCTTTGGGTTACTGCGCAGCATCTTTGAACCGACGACAAATTCCTTGAAGCCATAATGGCAGCTTTTGCAAAGCCCTGGTTTCTTCAGCTCCCTCTACCATTTCCAAAGGACCTGAAGTCTAAAATCTTTGCCCAGAGCAATGTTTGAACATAAGCATTTCTCAGGATAATCTTATCCCAGAGTGATGAGAGATGCACTCTCTTGGTCACTTCAACACAATTATTTAATTAATTAACATTGTCTCTCTCTCACACTTTTCCTTTTTTTTTATCTTGAGATAAGGCTGGTTGTCAGCGAAAAAAAAATAAATTTAAACTTCACATTCTGAGAATGCTCAGGAACATTTTTGGAATTTATAGAGCAGTTATCACCGAAGAGTATAAAGAAACTGAACAAACCCTTTATATTTCTGTGGCAGTGTAGAGGCCAGTTACCTATATTCATTCGGGTGGATATGATCTTTTATGGCAGGGAAAGGTTGTAGCTTATCAGGAACAGAAACCTCATCTTGCCCGTGGCAGCCTGCGTAGGGTCTCATTTTTGTGCATTAGGTACCTTGTGCACGTTTGTGCTGTGCTGGTCGATTCCCAGTTTCACTGCTTTTGCCTGACGTCCGCTCAGGTTGCTGGGTGTCGTGCAGGGGAGACTTGGCACGATCTGGCTTAGTTTAAGGGCAGAGGTCTCAGGTTTTCATAAAGGAACTAACGTGTACTTTGCTCCCTTCTTCCTCAGGAACAAACACCCTGCAAGGTGCTGGCAGCTCACCTTGCCCCTAGCACCGCCCCGAAGTGCTCGCGGTGGTAGGATTAAAGCCCCCTGGTTGTGCGTGCTGCAGTTCCACCCTGTTGCACTGACAGTGAGTGGTGGAGAACCCGGTTATTTCTTCCAAAGGGAAGCTGAAAATGACTGTAGCACATAACCTCCTCCAGATTTGCGTGGGAAATCCTGATCCTTCAGTGTGACCTGCTGCAGGAATGACATCTCAGTGGCTCTGGCATGCCAGTGACTTAGCTGCTAGAAGACTGCCAGCAGTTTTGGTGTTAATTAGACTTCCCCAGTGCTTTGCAGTCTGACTGCTCTGCTGCAGGGACGCTTTGGTGCTTCCACCTGGATTCCAGCCAGCAGCCGGAGTAAGGGACCAGTCGAGGTTCAGTCCCTTCAGCTTTTTCCATCGCGGAGCCTGTGGTTGGCTCTGCACTTACTCTCTATTCCGAATCTTCTTACCCTGATAGCAGCTTTTCTGATCTCCAGAGAAAATGCAGAATGGTTTCTTAGGCTTTCATGCTTTGGGAAAAGGTGGCCGTGAGTATTTGGAAGCAGCAAGTGCACCTGAGCCTGACCGATTGCTTCAAACTCAGTTTCAACTCTGAGGCTGCATTAGGTATTGGGCTCTGTATATGATGTTCGCTGGTGATATTGAAGAGGTATGCGTTATCGTAAAACAAAATCCACTTTTCTTTTCCATTATTAGAAATAAATAGATAAATTAGGGTAGACTGCTGGTGTTGTCTGCATCTCCTGTCGTGTGCTGCTTTGCTTTTCAACCCAGTGGGTTGTTCAAAGATGAACTGAGTCTCTGTGGGAAGGTTGTGTTAGGATTCGGAGCTGAGCGTAAGACCAGTTTTCCTCCCATACAGTTTGTGCAGTAACTGGTGATGGCCCTAAAGAGGAGGAATTCGGTGTTTGTGTCCAGTCCTGAAATAAGGAGAGGTGGGTTTCCTTGGCATTTCCTCATTTGCAGGACTGGCCTTGCCCTGTCTGCACCTCGGGGCTTCTCAGGAAGGTTTTAGGTGAAGCCTCTCCGTGTCAGCGGTGGTTATATGTCACTCTGAGATTATCCCACTGTTTTACTGGGTTTTCTTTTTCTCTTCTGATCATGAGTTGATCACACCTGTTCTGACATAACCGACTGAGGTAGGATGCTTTCCAGAAAAGCGTATCCCAAGGAAGAGTTACTGATTCATTTCAAAACATTTTGGTCCGTGCTCACTAGTGCTGGTGACGCGGGAGACCCTGCCCGTGGCGTTTTCCCTTGTGTCCCTGTTTGCATCTCTTGGTTTGTAAAGCTGGAGGGAAGGACTCGCAGGCTTTGGGTAAAGGCTGTCCTAGGAGCCTTGGTTTGTGCCACCTCGTGACCAGTGGTACATGGTTGTGTTGGATCAGTTTGTGGGGACTAAAAATACTTTCTTTTTTAACGACAATGCTCTCTTTTGGAACACTTTTTTGGCTTTGTATTTTTTCTCAGATTTTTCTTTGTAAATATGTACATTTATCATTAATAAATGTTATTGCAAATCAGATTCTTCTTTCCACTGCTTATTAACAAAAAAGGCTTATGACCCGTGCTGTGACTTGTCGGACTAACTCTCGTATTGCTTTCTCAAGCCAGGCACCGTCAGACCCTGAGCCGTTAGCAGCTGCCCGGTGCGGTGGGATTCAGGTGGGGTCTGAGAGCCAGCCCCCAGCTTGCAGCTCAACACAGCTGGTGTGGGCTTCACCCTGATGTGCAGAGGAGCGTGCAGGCTCAGGAAGCGGCCAGAATAATTCGATTCAGGATTAAATCCGGCTCGGTTAAGAATAGCTTTGTTTGCAGAGGAGACAAAAGGTCCAGCCCTCCACTAAGTACTTCGTGCAACACTAACTTCTCACTTTGGAGACTGAATGATAGGTAGAATAGTTTGCAGAAAGTCTTCGGAGAGCAGCAGCATCACAGGTCCTGTGTTTCGGTGCTGCTCCTGCACTAGTAGTTGCAGTAATGCCGAGGGCTTTCGTTTGCTGCTGCTCTGGTGGGGGATTGTCCTGTGCTGTTGTGCAACTGTGAATTCCCTGTGCTACATATGGCACAGTGCAACTTTGAGAGCCTTTCCCCCCGGCATTGTATTAATTCGAGGAGAAAAATGCTTCCTTCTGGTTTTGTGAGCGAAGAAACCACGTTCCTAATTAACCCCTGCCTTTCTCCTTGGCGGCCCAATGCAAGTCTCGCATGAATTTTAGCTGGTTGAAGCTGCCCAGGTTGTTTCCACGGCTAGAGGCCATAGAGAGAGGCATTTTTAATCTTAGCTCCCGAATTTTCTTCTGTGAGATTATTTACTTTTGGCTGAACTGTTCGGCTTACTCTCTTTTGCCGTGAGCAGTCACGGGGAAGCGAGCCTGGCCGTGCCGGAGCAGCACCCAGCTCCGCTGCGCTCTCCCGATGAGCCTGCATCAGAGCAGAGCCCAAACGTTGCCAAACGAGGCAGGCAAAATGCAGCAGCACAGGAGTGGTGTCGGTGATAAGCCCTGACAGTGTCCCCGCTCTGTTTTCCATTGCTGCAGCGAAACCAAATCCGAGGCAGCGTTTGGAATGCCACCCGCAGCTTTTTCTCTGTTGAGGGAATTTGAGCCAAGCAAAACACAGCTCTGTGCGAGGGGAGCTGGCACCCAGAGGGATGGGAAGGGTGGAGGGAAGAGGGAAGGGCTTTTGGAAGCATCTTCCTCAGCAGCTGGATTTTGGAAACTTAGGCGTAGATCTGGAGGTTGCTTCGTGTTGCAAAGTAGTTAATGCAATGCATTGGAAGGGACTGCTGTGTGTCGTGTAATTTCCTGGGATTCTTGTTCATGACAGCAATATAACCCTTTCATTAAGCTTGTAGCATGCTGTGTATTTTCTAGCCTTACCTTTACCTTCAGTTAAATTCTCTTTTCTCTTTCTGCTGTCTGACCAGGCTGGTCAGGATGTTGCAATCAGATCAATGGCAACTGAAAAACCTGCCCAAAAATGCAAATCCATAGGTAATGGCAATCGTTTTCCAATGCCAAGTTTTGTTGAATGGCTTCTAAACTTTTTTACTTCTATGTTTAAGGCAAAGAAATTCTCTAAGACGTAGCAGGTACTGTAAAATAAGGATATCTTGTTTTCTGCTTTATAATACTTTTTACTCAAGTACTTTGACAGCTGTGAGATTGAGCATTCGTCATTTGATCTGGGATTTCTTACTGGTGAGTGTGGCTTGCTGCAAAAGCAACTTCATCTACTCGTGCATCTGTAGACGTCACACTGAGCCTGTTAGCTTATGTGCGTACTTGTTTGGGGATAACCTAATAACATGCACCAGCATTAGCTGCTGCAGTGCCCTGCTGAAGAAGGCGGCAATGGGAAATACTAATTAGGATTTATAGCATTAAATGTGGTGGTTGTATGGAGTTGGCACACATTGCCATTTAATATTTTTGATAATTTTTATTACATGTCTTTGGTAATTGACAGGTTGACTTCATTTTGGCAATCCTTAAGTTTCCTGCGAGATAGGAATCTGTTTTGGGATGAGGCTAATAGAAGTGCTACAGGGTGAGGGGCAGCAGAGCAGCATGCTAGCATGGGCTGCAGCAACAGTCCTGCAGGAGTTCTTCTGAAAGGGGAAAGATGCAGAGCAAGGAAAAGGAAATTGTCCCTGGCAGTGCGAGGAGCGTGGTCAGGGCAGCTGGTTCATGTGGTTATATCCTGATTCAAAATAGCAGGATCTCTAAAAAAAAAAATAAAATAAAATAAGTACAGGCAACCATAACTTTATCCAAAAGCACTTCAAAACCAATCCTTTCAGTATCTGGTATCAAAGCCTGTTATTAATTTATCCCCAGTCTGAGTTACCGTGTGTCACTTCTTACACTGCAACTTTTAAATAAGCTATATCCTCAGTATTTGCCAACATCGGGTGCACCAAGATTTATATTTAGCAGGGTAAAGTTTTAGTTGCATTCGTGTTCGGTTGATTTTTTTTTTCTTCTGGGGCACTGCATCCTGTCCTGTATTTTCTTTACACTGTGTATGGCTTATGCAAATAGTCTGCTTCACGTTTGATTTAGGTGTACCTGGTTTGGTTTTGTTTCTCTGGAAATGAGTAGTTTGCAGCCCAGGCACTCCCAGGTTTCATGGGTCTCAAGGAGAACTGGGAACTCTGCAAATCTGAGCCCTGAAAGTAGGAATGCTTTTGCATTTGCAAATAAATTAAAAAAAATCTTGATAAGATCAGAATTCCTAACAGATGCTGAAATTCCTAGAGAGTTGGGTTGGTGGTTTGGTTTTGGTGTGCAATGATCTTTTTTAGCCTATGTGTAAACTGCATTTTGAAATATAGGTACAAATATAGTTGTATTTAAAAAAAAAGGGAGGGGGAGAAAAAGCGTGTATTAATAGATAATTATCTGTAGAAAGGAATAGCTTCTAATTAGTCTATCTTAATGGTGGCATAGGAAGGCAAGAAAAAAGTGCTTCTGGTCAGTTGATCTTATCAGGATTTCCTTCTGTATTTATAGTTTGCATGTTTATTGCTGCACTGTGCTCTACTGAAGACCAGTATATCCACACCATAGACTTCATTCAAGCTTTTCTGCTCTTCCGTGCTTTCACTATGCAAGATGCTTCTCAAATGCAAATTATTTTCTGTGTACGAAAGGGAGTTGGGAGGTTGTTTTTATTGTATGCAAATGTTTGTCTCTTAAACAGACCTGTGTTTTTGTAGCTGCTTAATCCGCTTTGTTTTAACTGTGGATTTCATTCTGCCTCTTGGCCGAAGTAGTGCCCTAGTTGGTATGTAAGGAAATCTTGCTTGTCAGGCATTTGTTTGCCATTAAACCGCAGAAGATACATCACATCTTCTCAAGATGCCCTGCTTACTTTGCAAGCTGTGACATACAGAATTAGGAGACATCAGACACATTGCCAAAGACATTGACAGCATATAAATCCAGGTTTTAAAATAATATTAAGACATGGGCATTCGAACTTGATAACCTCAGTTCATTCGCTGTTCTGGGAAACTTTGCAGCATAGTATCTTGTGTCAGGCAAAATGATGGTAGGATCTGTGTATACCTTATGGAGGAGAACATATGGAAGTGGTTTTCATTCAGAAATAGCACTTCCATATGTGTGTAGTCTGATCTGATCATCGCAGTGCTAATTACTGTAACTTCACTCCTATTCAATGCATTTTCCTAAGCAATAACCCAAGAACTTAACAGAAGCCAAAGAGGTTGGAAATCCTAAAGGACAGAAATCTTACAGGTAATATATCATAACATAACATACACGTACAGAAGCTGGGCACTGAAAAAAGTTCCTGGAGGAATGTTGGAAGAGTCCTTACTTGAAACGATACTAAAATAAGCATCTGTTTGTTCCTACATAAAGCAGTTACAATTCCTAAAATACTATTGAACTGTGTCACTAGATGAGGACAGTCAGGGTGAAAGCTTCTGGTGTACAGAAGATGCATTGTACCAAATAACCCACAGGCTTCAGATCTCGTATTTTAAGTGCACGTTACAGTTTTTTGGTTGCCCGGAGAATCTTTGTAACAGAAAATGATGCAACAGTTTTTGTTCATCTTAATACCACCACAGAATTAGGATAAAAGTTGACAACGACAGACTTGCCATACTTTAATGAAAATTTAATCACTGTTTTTGGACGTACAGATATATGTGGCTGTTTTTATACAAAGTTACCAGAAATCATCCATGAGGCTGTCAATTATTGATAAGAAGCAGTAATTAGCATTGATTTAAGTGGCCTCCCTCTGTTTTTTTTTTCCTCCTCGTTGCCTGATGCTGGATGAGGCAGCAATTTTGGTATGTCTAAAATAGTTCGTGTCGATAACTGCGTATTCTGCCCTTCCTTAAAGGCAGCTTTCCATGTCAATAAGGAGAGAAACACAGTTTCTAGGGTATGGCAGGATTGTAGCCGTCATTCACAGCTTGTGCCAAAAATGCTGCTTCTCTCTGAGAATTAGTGTGTATTAAGTACTCATCGCTTGGGCAAACAGCTGATTTTTGCTAAAGCTTTCTGTCTTGTTCATGTTTTAACCCTTCTCTTCTCTTTTGTCACTGTTGCTTCCCTTCTGGCTAGAGGGCTCCCAGAGATGTGCGAAGACCTAGTTGAGAACTTGCTAAGGAGCTGAATGGAAGGCAGCGTAGCACCAGCCTTTGCTAAACCCTCGGGTTTGGCGCTCTTCTAAAATACCTCAGGTGCTATAGACATGCTTGCTTGCTTCTCGGAAGGCTGGGTTGCTTTATTACTTATCTTCTCAACCGTGCACCATCACAAATGCCAACTGTGTTGTACCTTCAGGAGGTTTAGCTACTGCAAAGGTTTCTGTTTTGCGATAGCTGCTTTGCGATAAAGTATGTCACAAATATTTCAGTAGCCCCAAATAAACGGTCAGGTGCAGCTATGAACCGCACGCTCGGTGGTGATGGGGTCAGGACACATCAGTGTCAACGTCTGGCTTTCCAGTTTAAAGCCCCAATTCTTTATTCCTCACTTGAAAACTTTTGTGCTAAGCTGTGCAGGTTAATGGAGCTGGTTTGTCTAGAAGAAGCAGTACCATTTCTTTCAGCTGACCAGGCTGCGTCACCGGCTCAGGAGCCTCTTGGTAACCGAATCAGTTGATATCAATACCAATTCTTACAATAATTTTACCGATGCCATTATGACTTTTTGCAGGCATGGCTGTGTAATCCTAGAGACTGCAGCAGCAAACAGGGTGCTCGGAGGTGTGTTCCCAGCTGACAGGAAGATGGCAAAGCACAGGCCCTGCAGACTGGTTGTGCACAATAATTCTGGGTTTATTCTCTTAATCTCCGTGTGCAAATTAAAACCACAACACGAAATATTTCAAAGAGTTGAAAGCAGCATTGGTGCATGGTTTTAGTGTAGCTGGTGGGTTTTGTTGCACGTGTGAATTTTGGATGTGCACGGAGGCCCCCACTTGCTACACTGAAATTATTCCTGTTTCCAAACCAGACAAAAAGTTGAAGTGGTGGTTCTTCATTTAGGTGCAAAGCGTTGTTTTAATGTTAATTCCTTAAACCTTCAGACCATGGGTTACTAATCCACCAGGAGGGCTGTGGCAGTAAATCCACCGGCTACATCGTGTATCACAAAGGTTGTCAAGCTCTGAAACCTCCAAGATCCGCTGCTGTTGCATGCATTACTGGAGATGTGATGTATTATAAGAGACCGATGTTTTGTCTTGATGCTTCTTGACCTTCTGTTCTCCCTAACTCTCTTTCTCTCTCTCTCTCTCTCTGGCCTTTTTGTGTATTCGTTTCTTTTTAGAATGTGAGTGACTTTCTCTCCAGAGAGGATGTGGCTGCAGTGCCAGAGAGGAAAAGTGTTAACACTGGCTTTGAATGGGAGGGCCCAAAGCAGTCGGTAGCTTTTAGTGAGACCCAAATGCCACCCGCATCAGAGCCTTCTCCGAGCCGTGACTTTGGCGCTTCCTCCGTAAGCAGCGAGGAGGAGGAGGAGGAGGAGAAGGAGGAGGAGGAGGAGGAGGCTGCCCCCAGCCTCCCCGAGGGCCAGGAGGACCCGAGCTGCGCCGAGGGGCTTTGTGCAGCCGTGGAAAAGCAGGCGGCTGACTCAGAGCTGCCTGAGCTGGAGCCCGCAGCAGTCCCTGCTGCCCCTCCGCCGCAGCCCTGGGGAAGAGAGGAGGTGGCAGAGGATGGCGAAGACAATTTTGCGGGAGAGCCGCTTAGAAAGCTAAATGGCGAGCGGCCCGACTCGAGCGTTAATAACGGGCTGCCGGCGGTCATTCGCTGCTTCCAGGTAGTGAGCCCTGACGCCTGCTCTCTCCCAAACCTCCCCGTTTGGCTTTGGGCTGGGACCCCAAACAAACACTGCAGCAAGCAGATGCCACGCACCCACAAAGAGGAGTTTCGCTTACTTGGACTCTTTCTTGGAGCTAATTACCCGCTTAACCTCCTGCAGTCGCTGCACACGAGCCCCTCTCAATTTATTTTTGCATTAAATACAAGGCTTGCCTCGGCGCAATGCCGTTTGCCTTTCTTTGATGAAAATGTCCTGGTACATCCCCCAAAAGGGAATCGTTTAGGCTCCAGGGGCGTGTAATTTTAGCTCCTTAAGGATTTTGCTGTCTCCTGCTGTACTGCAAGGCTGAGCCGTAGCGCAGCGGAGCAAATTTGAAGCGCTGTCAAGCGTGCTTCTACATCGCAACCGTGGGCTTTTGACGTCCCTTTCTGCTCCCCACCGTGGGAGATATTTTTGCCTGCTTCAGTGTTCCTGACGGTCAATCGCTTACGTTCGATAGACGTGTCCGTTCACCCCGCTAACAATCACGGTGGCATCTGTCAGGTTTGGGACGGTGAGCAGAAATGGAGTGATCCGGGAAAGCACCGTGGGTCTGAACTAACTCTGTCTTCCTTTGGATGATTATCAGGTGGTGGAACAACTGATTTCTCTCCCCCCCCCGTTTCTCTTCCGAGATGTCACGTTTCTGTTTTGTCTGACATTGATTTAATAAAAGTTAAAGACCTAGGATGCGATGAGGGTTTTTAATAAATAGGGTTTCACTTGTGGCCAGGATAAAGCTTCTCAGCTGTGATCAAGTCTTCATTTGTCCAGGGTTTGTGATAATCTTGACATACCAGTAAACGAGGGTCATCTCTTACTGGCAGCTGGCAATGGGCTTCTAGTAATTAGAAAGTTAATAATCAGTGGAGACAGTTTCCTCATGGTATTGTGACACACGGCTTAAAGCCTTAATGCCTTTGTTGGGCTGACTTCAGGCCCACGGCATTTGGGAGGGTCCAGGGGATTTCTGTCTGTTTAATCCTCACACGTGATCTTTGACTTCTGGAAGTGTGTTGTACCGGAGGCTTAAAAATAAAGACTCCGGGCTGACCTGGGTTCCCGCAGTGCTTTTATCAGATCAGTGTCAGAACATTTGCCAGCCACGCAGTTACGTGGAAACGCTACCTGGGTGTTCCCTGAGCTCTTTTTCAACCTGTTCCACAGCCGCCTCTAGTGAAGACACAGACAGTCACCATCTCCGACGTGTCCAATGCTGCCAAAAGCGAAATTCCAACAAAAGAAGTCCCCATCGTTCACACGGAGACTAAGACCATCACCTACGAAGCTGCACAGGTAAGGTGTGTTCGGATTAATTTTCCAGGGGCTTAATTAAACTCATCCAAGCGTATCCCAACCCTTTGGGTGAGCCAGCAGCCCCGTCTGTTACCGCCTGCCTTTCTCTGAACATACGAGTCGCAGCACAGAGGTGAACGAATCTTGTGGACAACATTTCCAGGTGCCTCTGATGTTTTTAGAGTGGCGGTGTTTTTACTGTCCCTGGAGAGCAATTACTTTTTCAAGATGTGTAATTACTTTTTCAAGAGCTGCAATTACTTTTTCGAGGTGTGTGTTTGCAAACAGAATTTATCTTCAGCCACTGGGCGCTTTGGGATGCGGATTAGGCTCTGCAGAGCTGGCCTGAGCTGGCCTTTTCTCTGCAAGAGATGGTTTGGCTTGTTTACCCCAGCTCTCCTTGCTGTTTATGCCTGTTCAGAACTTTGTTTATAAATGATTTTGAAAATGTTTGAAGATTGTCCCTGAGGCTTCAACACTGAAACAGGTGTTGAAAAACAAAATTACCGTAGAAAGTGATAATTGGAGTGGGTATCTCTGCAGTGACTGGAAACTGGAAATGCTAGCGAAGCAATAGCAGCATATGCAGGTATGGTTTCACTGCTAAGGTTAATTTTAATCTTCAGTATAAAATAGATTTTATTTGTGTATTGAGTATTTGGATCCTTTATTAGTTTGGTTTTGACTGAACTGTGGTTGTTAAAAGCAGCCCATGGTGCTGGAATGTAGCGACAGTAGGACATGGTGATTAGGTTCGGGTTTGGATACCCCATGGCCCACTTTTGTATAATTTGGGATTCCTGAGGAGGGCGTAATACTCTCAGGGCACTGAGGAATAGAACAAGGCTGGGCACCAACGTTTCTGCTGCCTATGGTGTGCACTGGACATCGCAGCTGGCCCTGTGGAAGGGTGTAGCTCTCGCTGGGTGCCTAGAGATGCATCTCCAGAATTGTGCTCTTAATGGTTTAAAAGAAAAAAGACATTGGTACTTGGAGATACTGTTCATGCTTCTGCGTAGCTCGGATGTTCCTGTGGTGTCTGTCTGCTGGGCTTTGCATTGTCCCCAAGCCCAGGAGCACAGCAGGCTTTTGGGCGTCTGTGTGGGGCAGCAGCGTGTTGCCTGATTTCTCAGCAGGTGAACAGAGGGGTAGAGGAGCTTTGCTCTGGTTACTGCTTTTAGTCCGGGGAAAAGACAACGAAAAGGGAGTTTCCATGGCTCAGAGAAGTCAGCTGTGCGTGGCTTGTGGTGTGCTGTTAGCTTTCTCCTGGCCCGTGGAGAATGGTCCCACCTTGTGGTAACTCCAGGTACCGCCTGCCCAGCGCTCGTGGACGTTGTTCCTTCCCTCCTAGGAAGGGAGACACGGACAGCGGAGCCAGGGCAGATGAGCTGAGAGGACTTTGGGATTTTTAGGCAGAGCTCAAGAGGTTGAGGTGTGCAAGTCGGGAACCAAGTAACCAGCTACAAAACCAATTTTGTTTGTAGTTCAGCAGTAGCTGGACTTCCAGTGCTTCTGCAGAGCTTGAAGGAAGTGATGTACAAGGTGGTGTCAGGAAGGAGAAACGGTGGGAAAAAAAATCCTTCCAAATCAAATGTTGCTCGGAAGTACAACCCAGTGGGAAGTAGCTCCTCCTGCACCACTGCTGGTGGGTCCAAGAGGCTGAGTCTCCAGAGACCCAAGAGGGGTCCTGTGCAGCTGAGAGCAGTGCAGCCAGCTGCAGATAAAGTCCCTTCATCTCATAAATCCTGTGGTCTGCTTTTGAGATGAGCTTTTACCCTCAGGTTGCACCCTGCTCTGTTGACGTGAAGCCTTGTTTCTGTCCACGCTGCCTATGGAGGCTGACGGCCTCTTCTTTTGTCTCCCACAGACGGATGGTGGCAATGGAGATTTAGACCCTGGCATCCTGCTGACTGCTCAAACCATCACTTCAGAAACCACCAGCAGCACCACCACCACGCAGATCACTAAGGTAACAGCCAGGGAACGCGATACAACAGCGACGACAAAAGTAAAGCAATAAAGTAAAACAGCATGATAGAGCGCTGGGTTGAGTAATAGGAAAAAAAATTAAACTCCAGTTCCTTAAAAAGAATAAAAAAGAGATTAATATCTAAAACAAAGCCCAGGGGTCCCCAAACTGCCTGTGTTGCATTAAGACTGGAGATTATGTATTAAGTGGAGTCAGGTCTGGACATGGCTCTAGCCATCCTGTGGGACAGCGGGAGGGAAATGTACTGAGTCAAAGCTCCTCACTGGCTCAGTTACAAGAGAAGATCATTGAATACCTGACAGTTTTTCTTCATGAGTGGTGGCAGTTTTCCTCTGTGATGCTGATACTGTGGTATGACAGCAGTATTTGGTAATTCTATTTTTGGATACCATCTTTAGACAGGCAGCCCCAGCGCACTTGTATTCCTTTTCACTTCTCGACTAACGGTAGTATTCCCTCTGTACTAGACTGTAAAAGGTGGCATTTCAGAGACGCGGATTGAAAAGAGGATTGTCATCACAGGAGATGCAGATGTAGACCATGACCAGGTAGGAGTTTGGACGCAGCCCAAAAGGCTTTTCAGAGTTGGCACAAACCAGACAGCCAGACTGCCTTTCTGAAGATAACTTTAACAGAAAACAAGCTAGGAAAGTTTTTCTGGAGTAGAAATAAAGCTTGAAAACTGATTTCAATAATAAATTCCTATTTGAGAGCATGCAGTTTCATAGCTGGACCAGCAAAGGTTAATTCTGCTCTGAAGCCATTTTTGGCACAATTTTTTAATACAAGAGTTGTTTTGGAAAAATGCGATTTAAAAATATCTGCAAGAATGTGAAATAAAAGTTTTCCTTGACATCTGGATTATCTGCATACATTTTCTAATAACTTTGAAGCAGGATTGCTGCAGTGTAATGCCAGACGTCACTGCATAGCTCTCAGTACCACCCATGTTTAGTGCTGGGTAGGAGATGCCTGCATTAAATCTCGTAGGCTTTATATGAAAGCCTTTGTGATGAGTCAGCCTCACTGGCCTCTAGCATGTGTTGGAAGTGATGATTTTGTCATCAGAGAATCATACTTTGAATTTAATTTTAGTTGCAAGTATCACGGGCCTGGGAAATATTTGTACGACAAGAACTAGTTAATTAATTCTGACAGAAAATGTCTGAGAACATCCTCAACGTGCTAGTCACACTTGCTGGAAGAATAAACAGTTGGCTTAATTGCTCCCATCCATCTTCTGAGATGGGGCAGCTGAGAGATGCGATGTATTCTTAGAAAACCATCCTGCCTTTCACAAATAACCCAGTGCCACTGCAAGTTGTCCTCTCCGCAGGACCCAGCTCGTGCTGCGGTGGCACATTGCCCACTGCGTGCCAAGACTCCTCAGCACAGCCCGATGGCACGCTTCCTCTGCCTGAAGTTCATGGCCAGGCTTTAATTCCCATAGTGTCAATGTGTGTGGATCCAAAATTACCCAACTATTGCAGCAGTTTCCTGCTCTCCTTGTGTTCCCACTGGGACCAGGAGTCTTCAGGACCTGTTAATTCTCGGCTCGGTGCAATGTGCAGAAGTTATTCCTGCCGTGCCTTTACTCCTAGGAGGAATTAAGTATTTGCAGCCTGCTTAAGCAGAAAACCACGTTTCCTTCCAAACTGTGCAGCACAAGTGGTTTCACTTCTCTTTTTCTCTCCCCAAAGTTAGCAAGTGTCCCGTGAGCTCGAGCACCCTTGCTGGTGTGCAGGCCCTGGCACCTCTCTGACGTGTGGTCTCTTGCAGGTGCTAGCGCAGGCCATAAAAGCAGCGAAGGAGCAGCACCCGGACATGTCGGTGACCAAAGTGGTTGTGCACCAGGAGACCGAGATCGCAGAGGAGTAGCAAGGCTGTGTAAGTAGGGAACGACACACAAAGAAAGGGCAGGTGCTGTTTTCTCCTTGGGGCAGGTAGGTGGAGCTCCGTGCGAGTGATGTTTGGCTCAATGTGGTCAAAATTTACTTAAAATTATTACTCTACAGTGATGACTCCTGCTCAGACTGTTCCTACTAAATCATTTAAGGCTGATGTAGCAGTCACAAATGCAGACTAATCCTGCAGTGGAAGTCAGCCAAAAAAAAAGGTCTAAAAGAAGCTACGTGCGTGATGAGGCTGCTGGATCTCACCAGCCACCTCCAATACCTCAGGAGCATCCTGACTTTCACAGAGACCCCTGCCTGTGTCAGCTCCATGCAGTGGGGCCACCCCATCCTGCTGCTCCTGACATGCTCTAAAGGTCATTTTGCAGTTTGGTGGTTTGGGGAAAGAGTCTGGGGACTCCAGCTCCATCTGTGTGCCGGTGGTGTTGGTGCCCTCGTGCAGACAAAGCTGGTGCTCGCAGACTTGGGAGGTGGAACGGGAACAAGTTAGGCGAGAGGAAAGAGCGAGTCGTGTAACAGGCACTGTGGTTTCACCTCTCTACAAACTCTAACAAAAATGACAAGGGTTTTCTAAGGGCTCCTGGAGCTGCAGCTCTCAGCGTTGGCCCTTTGGGGAAAGGCGCTGAGCCTGGCCTCTGTGCCGCTGGCAATAGCCCATCTTTTGTTCTCGGCTCTCCGATGGCTTCAGGGAAGCGTGTTCTGCTCTTTCACAGAGAGCCGGTTGCTAGAAGCTGTAACTTACTGTGTTTCTCTTCCTAGGAAGCGTTCCTTCCAGACAACACCAGGAAAAAGAAACCCAGCAAAACTACAGAAAAACTACCTGGAGCACAAAGACCTCGGATTTACAAGACTTTACACTCAGAGAACATTCATATCATTTATTAGGAGTTGCGCTTTGACATTTTACTTGTGATTTTCCAGAATCCACTGGATCCTCTTCGATATAGTTCTTTTTTATATATATATTGTGACAAACAGTATGCCATATTTCTAACTGTACTGAATATTTTTTACAAGTTTTCAGTTTTGCATTCCCTCTCACGCATAGCCT
Source organism: Anser anser (assembly GCF_964211835.1). NCBI lineage: Eukaryota > Metazoa > Chordata > Aves > Anseriformes > Anatidae > Anser > Anser anser. The sequence goes on along the minus strand of NC_139745.1, from coordinate 3,301,707 downwards.
CTTCAGATACAGGCCCAAACACAAACCGCAGGGCTCAAAGGGTTGGTTTTGTGTTCCTTTTGTTTTTAAGTCTTATTCCCTCAGCCTTGTCAGGTATAATGGAGATAAGCCACACCAACGCATATCCCGAGTGCAGAATCTGTGCTCGTGTTCATAAAGCAATGGGTCCTTCTGCCAGAAGAGTCAGTTTAAAAGGTCGGACTTGAGTTTGTGCAGCATTTCCACTTGCCTCTTGATTTTTAGCTCTAGGGAGTTTGGGACTCCAGCCGGGACACGGGGGCACCCAGAGCTTCTACCTTCACTTTGAGTTTCCTTACCTTTGGGTTTCAGACCCCGATGTTTGAACGCAGTAGGGTTGTGTGGTGTAGCATATGCACACAAATTAATAGTTGGCTAGATTTAAGGAATACTGGAAGTTGCTTCGAGTATCTTATACTGTGAATTCTAGAGCTTTAAGGGGACTGTGATAGGCACCTCACCTTCCTCCTGTGCATCTCTGCCTGTTTGTGTTTTCTAGATGCCATTAAATTAAAAAGCCCTTAGAAGTGTGTGTTTAAGATGTTTGGACTCTGAATGCTATTAAGGTAGGCTTATGCAGCATTCACAGTAACTGATTTTTTTCAGTGTCATAGTTTTTCACTTGTTGGTGTTAATTTTGTTGATTTTTAAATGTTTTTTTTGTAAGTCATGGGTTGGGTGTTTTTTTTTCTCCCCCTTGCCAGTGCTTATTTAAAGCTAAACACATTACCCATGTATCAGGGCAAGGTGTTATATCCTACTATCATTTAATTTAAAATCCTTTAGACAATCCTTCCCTAGGCCTGCAAGCTGTATGTGGAGAGTCTGAACAAGCAACTGGGAAGTGTCAGGTGTTGCTGGTTGTGATAAAGCCAATCCAGCACACGTGGGAAGTGCTGACACCCCCTCCTGGTTTAAGGGTCTGTACTTTGGATTTGTGACTGCCTTGCTGGAATGAAATACCAGGGCTAGCATCCGCATCTTTGGGCTTAGCTTACAGACCACATATAAAATGTCGTCTTTTTTTTTAAAAAAGGAAAAAAAAAAGTGCATAGTGCTTGTTTGTAGACACTCCAGCCATCTGAACCACACAAATTCACCTTACGGCCTCTTCCTGCAGTCACTGCTGGAGTGCCCTGCAGGGGCTGTCGCCAGCCAGGCGGCGACGACCCCAAAACTCACCGCTTCTCCCCGCCTGCCCCTCGGGCTGGGTGCGCTTCCCTCCACGGCGCAGGGGCTGAGCACTCGCTGCTGCTTCCTGAGCTTCGTGGGCATGCCCTGGTTTCTCCTTCCAGCACTTAAAAAGGAAAAGAAAAAAAGAAAAAAAAAATGTAAAGTCTGCCCAGACACTTGTGAACACTTTAGTAAGACTTTGAGGTTGTGATTATTTTATTTTTTTATGTAGTGTGGCACATTGGTAGCTGAGGGCGTGGAGTGCTTTGCTGCTGCTCCTCAGTTGAGGACGGGAAGAAAATGGCAATAAAAAAAGCTCTCTGCTATTTTAAATTTGAATAATTTCTTTCAGAAGTCACTGGATTTAGCTCAGGCTGCAAGGACTTGCTGTTTAGCCAAAAAACAGCCTTCGAACTACACTGTGGCTGAGTGTAGCTTCTCAGGTTCAGGTGCAATTTTAATTAAGCTGTCAGTATTGACCGGAGCCCATGCTGTAAACACTGGAGCTGCTGGATTTTTGCTTTCCTTGAGCCTTGCTGGTTGCGGGTGCCCCTGAGCCTGCAGCCTTCCCATCCTGGTGGCTGCTCGGGGGGCTCGGTCCCCTCCTGCGCTGCTCTGCCTCCGCCTGCAGGCACCTTCCCCTCGCTGTGAGCACCCCGCTGGGCACCGAGCAGGAATTAGGGAACCCAGTGCTCCGCAGCTGTAGTGCGGAGATCACGTCTTCCTCTTCATGCCTGCACAGCCCTCTCCTTCCTTTTCTGCACCACAGACCCTTTACTAGGTCAGTGTCTCTGCTCTCTGTCCTGGACTTAGTTGGGTAACTCTTGCCTTAAACACCCGTTGCGCTTAGCAGCTGTCTGGCGATGCCCATTTTCTAGGATTGTTTTTTATTTTTTTGCCACTCGCTCCTTCCTTCTCACCCTGTAGCCGCTCACTGATGGGGAAATGGGCAGTAAACGGCAGAGCAGCCGTTAAGAGGATTTCAGAGCGCTACCAGACAAAGCCAGGGGTGAATTAAGTTTGTCCGTAGCACTTAAAGGCACTTGGCAGTCACAGGCATTTAGGGGGACGTGGTGCACGGCTGATGCCTGGCCCTTGATGTTCAGCTGGGGCTCCTGAGCCCTGACCAGAACAAAGCACCCCGAGTGTGAGCTTTCCAGGCTGTGAAACCCGCTGGCACCAGCGGCAGCTCCTTACCCAAAGGGCTGCAGGAACGTGTGCTTACCGTGGCTGCGCGTGCCCCTTTTTTAAGTGGGCATAGAATAGAATAATCCTTTTTTTTTTCTTCTCATTTTTTTCTTGGATTTTGGGTGGCTGTTTCCACGTTGCTCACTCCCTCTTTTAAGTTCCTGCTTTCCTTGCCTGTTTCAAACACGTTATCCCCAGGGTCCTCCCTGGGGCGAGCGCACTCGCTGGAACTGCCTTCAGCCACGCTTGTTGGGCATCAGCCGGCATTTCCCCGACGTTTCCCCCGGATCTGACCCCACGGAGTGGGGGACCCTCTCCCACAGCCACCCCAGCCCAGCTGGACGGAGCGGTGGCAGCGTGGGCAGAAGAGAAAAGCTCCCAGCGGCTCCAGCCCCCCCGGAGCAGGCTGCCCCCAGGCACAGCGGGGCCGCCCGCACCCCTTCCTCCCACACCGCGCTTTTAAGAACTTGGCTCCTGGCGTGCTGCGTTAGTCCCAGGGACAAAACAGCCCGGTAAGGTCTATTTTTATGAACGTTCCCAGCTCTTCCCACTCTACAAATTCACCCGGAGACTGTCTTGATTGTATAATATACATTATATGGAAGCTATTTATATATGAATGAATGTTTTTATATAAAGGAAGGCGAGGAGCTCGTGACCTGGTCGCATCCATTAAACTGGAAGGGCAGCGCCGGCTGCCACACAGCAAGCTCTGAACAACACAGTGGTGTTATCACAGGACTGACTGATTTCTGGTTTTAATAAACTGTGGTTTGCTGATTTCCTAATTGTACAATTACCTTAAGAGGTGGTAGTGCCCCGACCTTAGAGATTAAACTTGTAAAGAAAAAAAAAAAAAAAGATTTAGCTGAGAATATGAAGGAGCTTTGTAAAGTTTTTTTTAAGGCAATTGTGAATTGTCTAGGCTAGCTGTTTACATTCTTCTTTATAAAAATAGGAACTTTTAAAATTGGCAAATCTTTATAGATTGGATAGCGATGGGAGCTGTTATTTTGGACTTTCATAGTAAATCAAAGGGAAAGTTGCCGTAGCATTTAGACAGATGTAAGTGTTCAGTATTGCTTCTTGTATTGCATTTTTCAATAAATTTTCAAACAAAACCGTCTCCCTGCCTCTGAAACCTTCTTCTCCCTCCTCCCCTTGTCCAGCAGCCTGTTCCCAGCCCAGAGCTGGGGCAATTTGCTTTTCCAGCCCCTTGCCCCCCATCCCGCTGCTGTGCGCCGCAGCCGCTAGAGCTCTCCCGCGCTCCGTGCCCGCCACGGCTGCTCCCGCCGGCTGGAGCAGCTCCCAGCCAGGCACGTGCCGGGGTACAATGGTTGTACCAGAGCCTGTTCTCATCAAGGAGCACTGTATTCACTAAAGCATCACCGTTTAATATCAAAACCACCGGTGGAGCTCAGGGTGAGCGCAGGTGACAGCTTCTGCTAAGCAACCGCTGCCAAACCCAGAGCAAATGTGATTGAACTGGAGCAGGGATAGTGGGTAACGCTGCTTTTTTGGGGGCCTGGTTTATTTTTCTGGCTGCAGCAGCTTTCTCTAGGAGCAAGAGATGGACCGACAAGAATGCTGACGGAGCACCTTGGCTGCTAGCCCAAAAAAGAAACCAAAAGTCGGTCCCATTGCTGCAGGCTGGATGGGGCTGGGGCCTGCGGGATCAAGCACCAAGCGCTCCCTGCAGAGCCTGGGATCGCTTTTGCTGGCTCCTAACCAGGCACAAAGTTGCATCCCCGTGCCTCAGTTTCCCCAACAGGCAGGAAAGGTTTGCATAACCCTGTTGACACGAGTGTGAGTGACAACGTGGCCACGAAGTCAACCCACTCTCACCTAAATCCACCGTGCCGTGCCGACAGCACACGCTTGGCCGCGGGGCCAGGATGCTTTCAAGCCACTCCAAGTCTTAAATCTCAGCGTGCTGGAGGCAAAAATCAACAACAACAAAAAAAAAGGAGCTGTAGAAGCCAGCCACAAAGAGTTGGGTAACGGCCACCGCTGGAGCTGGCTCCTCCGCGATGTGTCAGAGCGCCTCGACTTACGGAGCGCAGCGAGGCAGAGCCGAGACACGTGTTGGCTCACCAAGCCAGCACGAGGCGTGCTGCAGGGCAGCTGGGGCCTGGGGCAGGCTCCTCGCTTTGTCTAACCCCATTAGGGTCACGGCGTACGGCAGCACGCCGAAATGCTCCTTAAATAACCCCGTCCCAGGAGCGGAGGATGCAGAGGACTGCAGCAAATCCCCCAGCACGACGCAGCCAGAAGCCGGCGCGGTGCCGGGGGGCAGTCGGCACCCAGCCTACCCCCGTCGCCCCCATCCCCATGGGGCTGCCAACCAGGAGACGCATTGGGCTCAGAAACATGAGTTTGGGGCAAAACTGGCAAAACCTGGAATTGCATCCAGCTGGGGAAGTTAAAACTTGGCCTGGAGACGGGGCTCTGCTTCCCTTTAACCCCTGCCTCAGTTTCCCTCCCGCAAAGGCTGCCAAGCCTGGTGGTGTGTTGTTGCCTGGCTGCAAGCGAGGGGAAAAACAACAGGCAAACAAACACCATGGAAATCTGAAGAGATGCAAATAAAAAGGGATAAACAAACCCGTCCCAACAACAGAGCCCCCCAGGGGCCCCGCACCAAGGAGAACAGCCCCGTCGTGGGGCTCCCATCCATTTGGAGGAGCCGAAAGCACCGCTCCCCCAGCCCCAGCCCCTGCCCCGGTCCCGCTGGGAGCAGAAAGTTCCCACTCGCACCCCAGCCTGGGATATTTTTAGGCCGTGCCTTCGGTTTCGGGGGCCGTGGCGGCCGCTGCTATCCCGTGGGTCAGGGCACGGTGCCGGGGTCGGGGCCGCTCTCAGGGCCTGGGGACAGGGCCAGAGTGCCCGGGTCCCACTCTGCTCTGCAGGGTCGCTGCTGTCGCTTATGAGGAAGCCAGGAGTGATTTAGGCCCCATTTAGGACCCACAGCCCCTTCCCCTGCCCAGGAGCAGGGCACTGGGGCAGGCTCGCACCCCAATACCCACATCGCTGCAAGGGGGATAGGGCTGGAAACCTGCCCTTCGTGCCCTGCTGGGGTGCCCCACCGGGCTTCTAAAGGCTCAAAACGGAGGAGCTGCATCTGCAGGAGCTGGTGGGGCTGAGCCCTGAGCCTTGCCCTCCATAGCTGGAGAAACTGAGGCACGGGGGGTAAGCCCTCGTGATGCCCTGGCCCCCTTCTCTCCATCACCCCCAAGATCTGGGGGAGCAGAGCATCCCCATTGCTGTGCAGAGCACCCAGGACCAACCCAGGCCCAGGGAAGCTCCAACAGCTCCAGGAGGCCTCGCTCCAGTGCACACCAGTACGGCCCAGTGGCTCCACACTGGGCTTCCTAAACACTGCAGCCCTGATTTTGCTGCTCCATCGCCAGCACCATCTCTCCTCCAAAACCCAAAGAGCGGGGGAACCTCTGTCCGTTTGTCCAACCGTGCCCAGAGCCCCTCGCGCAGCTCCCCGCCAGGGTACGGCCAAGTGATATTTGGGGACCCCAGCCTTGATGTCCCCAAAGCGTGGGTACAGCCCCAGCACCCACGGGACAGGGACACCTCGGGTGGTCGTGGTGTTTGGTGCCACCAGACATTTCCCCTGCAGGACACTCTCAGGGGGGGAAGGAAAGCGCAAAGGAGCCTTTCTACATCACAGAATTATGGAAATTTTGTATTTGGGATCCAAAGGCTGGGGAAGACAAGCCCCAAGCCCTGATGGGCTCCGAACCAAGGCCCTGGAGATTTGGGCTCCAGCTCCACCGCACTTGACTTCCAGGGGACAGACAGGGGCCAGCGCAGGTATGGGCTGGCGGTGGTGTATCGGGCCTCGGAGCTCAGCTCAGCCCTTCCCACCCGGGACTAGCTGATCCTACAGAAGGCCTGTGGGGGCCACGGAGCCTCATCAGGCCACCCCAAACCTATGAAGGGACCCCCATTTTTAACCAGCAGGGTCTCTCACCAAAAAGCACCATGCCACCACTTGGCACAAGAAGCGACACCCCCTGCGCAAAGCCCCACGGCTTTATCTTCCCTGCGCAGTGCCTATACAAGGAGATTTATAGCAGAGCACTCTCCCTAAATAATGCACCAGCACTTGAATTCCCTGGCTGTACTACAAGTGCACCGCTGCTAGCAGAGAGCTTTCCTTCGCGTAGGCTTTAAATCTCTTTTAAAAAAAAAAAAAAGATAGAAAGAACTTACCAGCCAGGCAGAGTCGTGGTTGTTGCTTCGTTCGGAGAGGAGCAGGAGGGGAAATGGCTGCAGACGAGCCCCAGGACCGCAGCGGGGCGGGCAGCAGCTGAGCACCTTCAGGTGCTGGGGTGGGCGCAGCTGCGGGCGATGCCGCCCAGCTGGGGGCTCCCCGGCTGCATCCTCCCCACCGCACCTCCCGGGCACAAAACGCAGCCTTTTCCCCCAGCCTCTTTTCCAGGTTTTGTCCGATTTTGTCCCAAATTACGGCTAGATAAGGAGAAAGTGCCCAGCATCACCTCGTGCAGCGCGGGATGCTTTTGTGATGGGTTAACTTCACGGCAAGGGGAACGGGAAGCGCCGCTGCAGCGATAAAGCACCAGCGCTGGGTCCCAAAGCAGAGATGGAGGTGGAGGACACGCGGGTGATGCTCCCCATGGATAGAGCACAGGTCTCCTCGCTGTGCCGCGTTAACCAAGAAAGCAGTTGTGCACTTGGAACATTTCCTTTGCAGCTGGGGATTGCCCCTCCGTGGGGCAGCTCCGGGATGGATGCCCCGGAGGGCAGGAGGGAGCAGCCGAGCCCAGCCCGCAGCAGCCCACCCAGGGCCGGGTTTGTCCTCGAGTTTCTGGCCGCTGCTTTCCAACACACGGCTCCTGGGCCCGGCACTGAGTTTGGCTGCAGCTGCTTCCATGCGAAGGAAAAGTTATTTTCAGACCGAAGCAGCCTCCTGGCACGTCCCCGCGCTGCTGCTGCAGGGCAGGCCCCCTCGGTGACTTCTTGTTTGTTTGCTTATTGCATTGAACCCGTGCCTAAATCGTTTGGAGATTAAGTGGCAGCGTAAAAGCCGGGATCGCAGCCAGGGCAACCCCGGGGCAGCGCTGCAGGAGCCCAAACCCCGAGCCCCTTTCTGCTTCCCCGCAGCCCTGGGGGAGCCTGCGTGGGACACCCCGGGGGGCTCCCCGTGCAGCGTGGGACAACGCGCTGCAGGTGTATGCGGGGCTTAGGGGTGCTTTGCAGCAAAGGGGGGGGGTAAGAGAGGGTGAAGCGTTCAAAAGACGAGGTAGAAATTCAAATGAAAAAGTAAAAGAAAAAAAAAACACGCAAAGAAACAAGCCACGCCAAATTTCCAAAGGGGGAAAAAGAAACGTGGCGTGGAAAACCCTGACTGGTCTAAAACCGGTCGTTTGCATCCTTTAGGCTTTAATCTGCTTTTTCCCAGCCCCGGTGCCAAGCACTATCACTAATGAGGGGCGAGGTGCCAGCCGATGAAAGCTTGGACGAGCGACAGCAGCAGCTCCAGCCCTGCCATCCCCTCGCCCCACCGCCCCGTCCCTGTCCCCAGCGCCGCACGCAGCTGGCACAGCCCCACGTGGTGACAAACGGCTCCTTGGCTGTGACAAGAGCCAGCGGCCAGGACGGGGCTGCTCTGCCCCAGAGCTGCTGGGGACGATTGTGCCGGCAATGTGGGTTTTTTTTTGCCAGAATACGCAGTTGCCAAGCCCAAATGTTCTGCAGGGATGGTTTGGTCTGAAGAAAGCTGTTGTCCCTGCAGTCTCCAAGTCCAAAGCTCTGTACTTGCTTCAGAAGGAGAAGCAGAAACAGGATCAAAAGAAAAAAAAAAAAAAGAAAAAAGAAAAAAAAAACACATTTAACACAGAGAAAACATATTTCAGCCATTGACACTCGGCTCCACACCACGGCTGGCTTTGTTCTCCGGATGGGAGAGGGCAGGGATCCAGCCCAAGCTGCGCAGCCACATTTCTGCGCCTCCCAAGTCGCTGGCGAGCGGCGCTCCCGTCCCCGTGGTGTCCTCAGCACCCCAGGGCGCCCGCTGCTGCCTCCAGGAAGGGGCTGGAGTCCCGGGGCAGGACAGGCTCTGCTGAGCACCACTCGCTTCTGGACCCACGGCAGGATCAGGCATGGGTCACGGTGCTGGATGCTGCAAAAATCCTCCTCTGGTTTGTCCCCGACGTCGCCGCGGCGTGCAGGGAAAAGGGGAGCGCAGGGGGATGCTTTGCAGCCCGGCGCCCACCCGGTGCCCCCCGTGTCCCACCCCATGTCCTACCCCTCATCCTGTGCCTCTGCCAGAGCAAACCACGGGGACCTCTGTGACCTCTGGTGCCTCCTCCTGCTGGGACCAGGCACCTCCTCGCCCCCCTTGCCCAGGACTGTGAGCTCTTCTGGGTGGCTTCAGCTAGGGGGACACTGGAGGGACAATTCAGGGCATGGCAAAGGCATCATGAAAGGGTTGGGAAAGAAATGCTGGAGCAAAAATTGCTCATTTGTGAGAAAAAGGAGCAGCAGATGCTTCTTCCCCTCGGCGAGCCACCCCCCCGCCGAGGCTGTCTGACCTGAAATCCCAGCTCGGGCACCCACACACGTCACAGGCCCCAGGAGCCAAAATGGCACCAAATAACACGAGGAAATCCAACAGTGCCACAAAACCAGCACACACACACCCCGCTCTCCGCCCCATCACATCCCCCTGCTGCCCACATCCTTCACCCCAGTGGGAAAACTCCCGTTGCCCCAAAACCGGCTTTGGGAATGGCTGCACCCCAGAAACTCCCCCATTTGTAGTGATTTCACAGCTGCCTGGACAGCACGAGGGTGGGCGGCAGCACCTGTGTCTGCAGCTGCCCCGGGCACCTTCTGCATCACCTGGCGCTTGTCGCCTTATCTGCAAATACTCAGCTGGGGCACACAGCATCCCGATTGCACGAGCTGCACAGGGCGGCGCTGGACCTCCCTGGAGGATGCTGAGCCCGGATGGAGGCAGCAGGACCCCGGAGAGGCACAAAACCCACAAACCTGGCTCCGGTTCTGCTCACCCGCCCTGCTGGGGTGAGGATGAGGAGGGGGAAAAAAGGGCTGAGGCTTCCCACAGCGAGTTGTGCTGTGAGCACAACCAAGGTGTCGGGCTGGAGGCCGCCATCCCGGCACCACCGGTGCCCGCAACACTTGGCTGTGGCAATGCTCGCATCCTGAAATGTGGCCCAAGCACACAAAAAACCCTCTGATTTTTGGAAGATGCCACCCATACCGACACTTGGGCATTCCCTATAGAAAAGCGAGAGCTCCAGGCTTTGCAAAGGAGTGCTAACACAGGTCCGTACCTCGCCTCGGGGCAAACCTGGGCACTTCCAGGAACAGTGGCAATTTGCAAGGGCTGGCAAATGGCCACAAGCAAGCACTGACATTTCTCCGGGGGAAAAAAAAATAATCTCCCCATGCACAAATATTCCCATGCACACATGGGGCTGAAGCGGTGGGGACGTCACGCTCCCGACCCCGAGCACCCCCAGGGCGAGACGAGGCGGCACCGCATGGCATCGAGAGAACATTTAATGGCCCGGCCGGGCTGACGTGCGCTGCTCAAGCAAATTTCCCCCTGGGGCTGGGTGAGAGAACCCCCCCGGTGCCCCCACCCTCGCCCCGGTGCAATGAAGTGCCGTGGGGTTTTGCACACCCCGTGTCCCCGTCCCATGGTCTGCGTTGGGTGTCAAAGCGAGGGCTCCTCCGGGAAAGCCGCCAGCAGAAGGGCTTGTAGGGCCGGGAGCATCCAGGAGGAAGACGATGAGGAAGAGGAGCAGGCAGGGAGGAGCGCAGGTCCCAACCCAGGAGCCTTCCCCGAGAATCGGGGACCCCTCGGTGTGGCGATGTCCTCTTAAAAACCACGACCCCGCAGCCCGTGGGGCCGTCAGACCCGTGAGCCCCCCTCCACCCCGACTGCCCAGGAGCTGGGCCGGGGCTCAGCGCGGCGCGGGGTCTCGCCGGGCTCCAGCAGCCGGTCCGAGGACTCGCCCCGGTTCTCCAGTTTGGCGTAAGCCCCCGGGGTGACGTGGTCAAGCCGGGGCCAGCTCCGGTTCTTGCGGTCCTTGATGGGAGCCACCAGCAGCACACCCGGCCAGCCCAGGTCCAGGGACTTGGAGTGCCCCGGGTTGTGGGGCTGAGCATCGGGGCCGAGCTCCGCCACGGGGCAGCCTTCCTCCATGGTGACGATGACGTGGCCACCACGGTGCTCCTGGCCCCGGGACGCGACACCGCTGCCACCGGGGGACAGCAGAGCCCAGGGGGGTGGCGGGGCTTCGGCAGGGGGCTCGGCTGCCTCCACTGGCCCCCCAGCCCCCCGCGTTGCTGCGTCCAGCAAGCGGTTGTTGAGCTTGATGATGGGCAGAGCCAAGGCGCCGACGGCGGAGGAGAGCCCGAGGTTGCCCTCCGAGTGGAGGCTGAGCAGGGAGGCGGTCGGGGAGGCCCCCGGGCGCTGCAGGAGCTCGGCCGTGGTCTGCAGCCGGTTGGGGCCGTAGCAGTCGGCCCACTTGCTGCCCAAGGACAGGTCCACCTCGTAGCAGCCCTCCAAGCACTCGGGGCTGGCCTTGGGTGCCAGCGGGGTGTCCGCGTCCTCGGGGCCGGTCCCCTCGGGGAGACCCGTGGCCATGCAGTAGAGCCCCTTCTGCATCAGCATGCGGGTCTCCATGTCCCTGTTCTCATAGAGCATGGTGTTGGCGCAGATGAAGATGAAGAGCCCGATGCCCATGATGACGGGGCCGATCAGCTTCAGCTTCTCGCTGTGGGGCACGGGGCGCCCGGCAGCCGCCTCCCTCCTCATGTCCCCCACGGTGCTGGCGTTCCCCGCTCCGGCCCCGGCACCCCCGTGCCCCCGGTGAGGCCAGTAGCCCACCACGGCGATGGTCATGCCCACCAAGACCACCGAGATGCCCACCATGACGAAGGCTCCCGACGGCGAGCGCATGCGGAGCTGCCCCTTCACCGGCACCTCCGGCGGCGACTTGCGGCGCAGCCTGCGGCCCCGGCGCCGCGGCGGGGCTGGGGGGGCCGTGGGCTTGGTGCCCCCCGCCGCTGGCTCCCGCACGGGGCCGTTGGGTTCGGCGCTCTCGGCAGTCATCGTCGCCCTCCCGGCCGCTCCTCCTGCAGGGTGGCGAAGGGAGAAGGGGAGAAAAAGAGGTGGAGAAGAGTCACTCGATGGCCCGGGGGTCCACATGCATGGGATGGTGGGGACATGGGGACCACGGGGACACTGGGAGCATGGGGATGCTGAGGATATGGGGACCGCAGGAACACTGGGATGCTACGAACATGGGAGGCAAAGGGACACCGTGGTTATGGGGGCACCAGGAGGATGGGGACCACAGGGACACTGAGCCCACTGCCTGCACCACAGCAGGGTCCAGCAGGTTTGCTCTCCTCTCCGGCCTGCCCGCTTCCTTCTCGTTATTTCTGCCTCCCTGCTGGTGGTAGTAGGGCTGAGGGGCTCCTTCACACCCACCAAAGCCCTAAAAACCCCAAGCTGTGCAGGGCAGCTGGCATGGCCAGGACCCTCTGCACCCCATGCTGCAGAGCCTGCCCTGTGTCACCGTGCCCTACGGCACCTGCAAAAGGGTGGCAGCAGCAAGCTCGGCGCGGTGACAGCAGGGGAAAGGGCTGTTTATTAATCCAATTGGGAAACTGAGGCACGGAGACAGGCAGCTGCAGAACAGCTCTCCAAAGCCACCAACACTGCGCATGTAACCAACCCCACCACCAAAGGTTTGACAAGGCAGCAGTATCACGGCGCCCTGCGAGCACCGCAGCCGCTCCCTGGCTTGCTCTGCTTGCTGCCAAAGTGACCCAAACCGATAAAGGAACACAAATGTGGCCTGGCCAGCCAGGTGTCCTGACCCTGCGGCGAGCACCGCGACACTGCAGCCCCCACACCCCAGATTCGTGCTGGGCCAGAGCCTTGCAGCACGCAGCCGGTGTGATTTGGAGGCTGCAAAAGGAGCCAAGCACCACTTAGGGATGGGGGGAACCAGCCTGGCCCCGGTAATTAAATCTCGGAGAGGTTCATCTGCCTTTTCTGGGGGCTGCCAGGAGAGCTCCTGGGCAGGATTTAAGCCGCAAGAGTTCAAGGCCTTTGCTGGGACGGGAACGCTGGGTGCTGGGGGGGAAGCTGCAGGGCGGCCCCGAGCCAAGGGACGCTGCAGGACAGGGGTCGTCGCGCCTCCGAATCAGCCGCAGCAGCACGGGGAGGCTCCGGGCACCGCGGCAGCAGTGGGAGCAGCCCGACGGCACCGCGGTGAAAAGCCAGAAAGTAAAACCGATTGGGAACGCAAGGGCGTGGGGTCAGGGAGGGGAGGTGACCGGGCTCATTTACTTCCCGAGATGAATGGAGTGGCAAGAGCCAGCAAGCAGCATCACCGGCGGGAGGAAAATAAAATACTGAGGTTTTTCTTCCCAGTCTTAATCATCTTAAGGTGTTATTAGCATCCCATGGAAGGGAATTAAAGATATGAGTTTCAGGATGACAGCGTGTTCCTGGCACAAGGCTGTCAAGCTGTGACAATTTGAATGAGGGAGATTTTTAAAAAAAAAAAAAAAAAGCCCCAAACAAAAAGAAGCCAAACCCCCAGCTCGCTGCTGTGAGATTTCAAATGTTTCTCTGAAACAAGCTGATAATCCTGCATCGCAAGGCAGATAATACAATAAACATTGCTATAGGAAAGCAACGGCCACCCCAAATGGCAAAATGAGGTTTTAAATGTTTTAGTCCCAAGGGAAACAAGCGGGCACTCGAACACTTCCCAAGGTGTTCTTCCACCTCGAGCACCCTGGCTTAGGGTCCCCAGCTTTCTCCAATTCCCATCCTAAATTCAACCTCTCAAATATTACATGTCAAACATTAAATGCCTTGCTGGTAACTTAGGTCTTAAAAAAATGGGAAAAATGGAAAAAAATAAATAAATTCCAGAGCCGTGCAAAGGTTGGGGGAGGGAGGATAAAGGCACAGCCCCCCCGGGTGCCTGGCCCCTGCCCTGGACCTGCCACGAGCGCGCAGCCAGCTCCTATTTTTGGCAGCGAGCCCCGGCCGTGCCTCTTTACACCGAATTCCTTCGCTATCTCCTGCACCCCCCCCGAGCCCCCCCGCCGCCGGCTGCTCACCAAAGCTCACACCAGGACCCCCCGAGCATCCCTGCTTGGGGCCAGGATGCTCTCTCCACGCCTTCCCATCGTATGTGGCTCAGAGCCAAGGCACGGGGACATCAGTGGGCAGTGCAGCACGAGGTGCTGCCGTCTGTCCCCTCCCTGGGGGTGAGCCCCCCCATGGGAACCCTCCTGCAGCCCCCCCCGGAGCCCCTCGCCCCCCGCCCCAGGTGCCGGAGGTGTTTCTGGCCCCGCCGCTGCCCCCTTATCTCCCCGCCGCCCGATAGCTGCCTGCTTGCAGAAGTTGCAGCATTTAATTGCTCATTGCTGGAGATGGTTGTTCCCAGAGTTCAAAACCATTATTTTTATTAATAGAATCCCCAAGGTTATATAAGCTCTTTAGGGGGAAAAAAAAAATAATATAAAAAAAAAAAATCCAGCGTTGGCATCAAATTCAGAAGCTCGCAGACACCAGCGCTCCAGCCACTGGGTTGATTTGCTGTGACACCGCACGGGGCCGAGTCTGGGGGCAGCAACGAGGGTCCTGGTGGCACTGCCAGGGTGGGGGGACAGCCCGGTCCCTCCGCGGGGACAGCTGGTGGCCTCGCTCCCTGCCGGCCTCCTCCCTCCTTAAGGCCTGACCTGACGCCTTGGTTTGGGAAGGGTTCCCACCCCAGGGGAGCAGAAATGTAAACGTCATTAGCGTTATAGGGCAAGATGACGGCTCGGCTGCCGTGCTGCCAGGTTCGGGGCTAAGCTCCCAATCCCCGCAATAAGCCCGGCATTAAAATAAACGCAAATATTTCTCTAATCCCCCCCACCATGAAGGCGTATTGCTGGCTCCACCCTCCCACCCCAATCCCTCCTTCGCAGGCAGACGTCCCGAAAATGTGATGCTAAATCCCGACGTGTCAGAGGGCAAACCCGCAGCCCCCGGGGTACGGTGGCACCGGGGAGGGTCCCTCCGGCTGGCGGGGACCTGCATCCCTTGGGTGCCCTGGGATGTTCAGCCCTGCGAGCCTGCACTGCCTGTGTTAATTTGCAGCATGCTGTGGTCCATAAAAAGGCAGATTTGACCTCAAAAACCTCCCTCTGGACAAGGGATGAGGGCCCGGGGCCGTGCCAAAGGGGACGGCAGCCCCGTGGAGATGCAGCAGGATGATGGCTGCACAAGCCTTTCTCCACACGTGGCTTGCAAAACTTCTCCAAAACATCCCCCCCAGCTCCTCAAAACACACCGGGGAGCCAGGCCGATGAGGAAGGCAGAATCTGTGCCTTCGTGGAGAGCTCTGCCGCTGTCTGTTGTAGGCTGGGAGACCGAAGGGTCTGCGCGCTCCGTCTGCGCAGCAGCTTCCAGCAGCGCTGACACAGCCCCAGTGTCCCCCGCGGGCACAGAGGGAAGGAAGCAGCCCAGGCTGGAGCAAAAGCTGGGGAAATCACCGACAAACAGCAAACACCTCCTTTTTCCATTTATTTTTTTCGGATATATTGTGACTTTAAAGCTGCTCTCTCAGTTTTTGGAAGGAGACGAGGCTGAAATCCATCACCCAAGCGCCCAGAAAAGCACCAGCGTGTTTAAAGCCGCGGTGATGGGTGAGACCCAAAAGCCCCGGCGGCACGGCTCAGCCCCTCCGCATGGCCACGTGCTAAAATAAAACCAGTTTCAGACCGCTTCCAGCTCCTGAGATCCCGATGCCCCTTGAAGCCGAGCTCCCCCCCCCGTGCAGCACAGGGGGACCCGGGCCGCTGACACCCGTGGGTGCGAGGACGCGCCGAGCTGCGCCACCCCGCACCGGCTTCCCCACCCACGGCGAAGGTGAGAGCGTGGTAATTACAGTCTGCGCCGAGCTGCGCCGGTTAAAAATAACTCCGTAACCTCCAACGCCGCCCCAGCACGGGGCTCTGGCGGAGCAGCTCCCCGACACCAGCTCCCCTCTCCCATCCTCGCCTCCCCTCCCGGCAGGAGGCAGGATGGGGCCCGCGATGCCGCGGAGCCGCCTCGGTCCCCGGGCGCGTGCACGGCTCACGAGCCCCGCGCGCAGCCTTCATGCCGGTGCCGTGTTCTCTCCAAACAACGCTTGCTGGGGCCAAGGAGTTTGCAGGATCCAGCCCAGCCCTCTGCTGGTTTCTCACCTGCAGCTGACTTCTCCCCAGCAAGGGGACCCCCCAGCTCGCTGCCTCCAAATTTCCAGCTGCCTTTTTCCCCCCTTTTGGCCCAGCAATCTCAGCGTGACGAACTCGCCCCCAGCCTGGCTGCACCCTGCAGTCCTGTCCCTCCTCCTTTCCTCTGTTCTCAGTCCACTTCAAATTCCCCCCTTGGCTACACATTAAAGGTGTCCAGACGGAAGGAAAAAAAAAAGATGAAGAGCAGGAAAAAAAAGATGACGAGGGTGTCTCGGCAGAGGAAAGCCCTGCTTAACATCCCAGCAGCTCTCAGCCCAACGGGGCAAAGCCTCCTCCAGGCTTGGTCCCTGCGGGTAAATCCCCACGTCGAGCCCACAGCACAGGCACGCTCCCAGCACAGGGACAAAAAGCAGCTCTCCAGCTCCAGCTTTTGCTGGGGACACCCGTTAATCAATCGTAATTAATTAAGCTCCCTCGCAGAAGCTTTCAGGCAAGCACAGTAACTCTGAGATTATCACGGCTCGGGAGGGATCATCACAGCTCCAGTCCCGGGCTGGGGGGTCTCACGCCTGCTTTTACCCAAGTTTCGGAAATGTTTTCACCGCAGCCTTTGCTGCAGAGCAGCAGACCCCAGGTGCGACCTGTCCATGGCCCAAAGGGGACAACGGCCCACCAGACTGAGACATCCCCGTTTCGTTTCTGCACCCCCGTTTTCCCAGGCGAAAGGATGGGGTGCAGGGGGTGCACCAAGCGCTCAGTGTCGGAGATGTCCCCAACACGCCTGGCCGGGCAGGACGCTTGGTGGCTTCCTCGCCAGGAGGTGACCGATGTCACGTGGAAATGAGATGCAGGGCAGTGGGCTGGGGGTGCTGCAGAGGTTTGGGGACACAGCTCGGCCCCTTTGCTCCCTGCCCCATGCTTGATGATCCCCAGCCAAAGGGGTCCCCGCGGGCGCGTGGCCCCGTTCCCCTTGGCTTCTCCCAAGGCCCCCCTGCTCCCGAAACGGGGCCATCCGCTAAATTCCTCCCTGCCCCTCAGGCAAAGAAAGTGTGTGGAAACATCCGACTGATTGCTAATTACGAGAGCTTGCCTTACCCAGATTTGCTCTGCTAATTAGACTAATCTCCACGGCTGGGAGATGAGCTGCAGTCACCCGTGGCGAGGAGATCACGCAACTTGGACGGGCACTTAACTCGTGCCAGGCCCCTGGAAGGGGGCTGCAATTCCCGGCCCTTTCTGACGGGCCATTGTTTAATGAGACAATAGAAACGCAGGCGAATTTTGTGTCCCTCCTCCAAGCCCATTCTGAAATCAGGACATCTGCATTGCTCAACTTTTTGATATGAACCAGATGCAAATAATTAATAAATCCAAATTCAAGATAATGCAGGCATCTAAATTTAAACTGAGAACGGATTTCTAATGTCAGCTTTTTGCTTCCTTGAAGGGGGAGGAGGCGTGGGGAGCTCAGAGGGATTTCCTGGGAGAATTCCTGCCTCGGGAAGCCGAGCAGGGTGGCAGAGCACGGGAAGAAGGCTGCAGCCAAGCACCTTGCAAAAATCATCACCGCCGAGAGAGAAGGAAGGAGGGAAAAAACCCCTCGGCTGGGATTTCCAGGGAATTGGAACCAAACTCTTTCTGAATTTGGCACCTTCCCTTCTGCGCCTCTGAAAATCCCTGCCAGGGTGGAGGAAGGGAAGGGACGGGGGGCTGCCAAGTGCTCCACGCTCGCGGGCACAGACCGAGCTCCCCAGCGGCTCCAGGCAGGCGCGCTCCGTCCCCCCCGACCCTGGGACCCCGCGCCTCGCTGCGTGCAAGCGGGGCTGGCGGAGAGAAGTTCCCCGAAGCGTTCCCAGCTGGGATCGCTCTTGTCTCCAGCAGTTTAAACCTCATGCCTCCCCTGCCCTGTGCCCTGCTTTACCTTGCTTTACCCCGCAGCCCCATCCCCAAATTCATGAGCAGGAATCAAAACCCACCTGGGAGCGACACAGGACAGATGCGGGTCCCCCCCTCCGAGCGGGCTCAGCCACCGGTGCCAAAAGGCCCTCCCGATCCCCAGCTCGGGGAGCTACCGGGATAATTTCCACCCACTTCTCCTCTCTAGAGCGTCTAAATCAAATCCTGCGCGGGGATTAGCTCCGTGACCAGCCCTCACGTAAACCCTCTGCGAGGAGACTCGGGGAACTGCAAAAAGTGCTGGGATTTGGGCACTAGAGCCGGAGCCCCTGCCTGGCTCCTGGGTGTGCAAGGGTGCGTGGCTGGGTGCGTGCTTGCACGTGAACGTGTTCATGTGTGTGTGCGTGTGCATATGTGCGTGTGCTCCCTCTCGCTCCAAGCACCCGGGTCCCCTCGTGCCAGTGTTCCCACGCGTGTCCGTGCCCACCCGTGGGTGCCGGTGCCCGGGGGGGGGGGTGATGGGACGTGTGTCCGTCTGTCCACCCCCTGTCCGTGTGTCCGTGCTCCCGCCGCTGCCCCGCGCCCCCTCCGGGCCCGTACCTCCGGCTCCCCCCCCCGGTCCCCCCCCCGTTCCCCCCCGGCTCCCCCCGACCCCCGGCCCCGCTCCCCGCCGACCCCAGCCCGCACTCACCCGCCGAGCCCTGCGCCTCCCGCCGGGACCGGGACCGGGACCAGGACCGGGACCGGGACCGGGACCGGGGCCGGGGCCGGGGCCGGTCCCCCGGGGGCGGCGGGCGCTGGGGGCCGCCGCCGCGGCCGGGGCCATGGAGGGGCGGCGGAGCGGCTCGGCTCGGCTCGGCTCGGCTCGGAGCGGGGCGGCGGCGGGACCCGCCCGGCCCCGGGTCCCCTCCCCGCCCGCCCCGGCCCCGGCCCCGCGGGGAGGCGGAGCGCGGGGCCCGGAGCATCGCCGGGGAGGGACGGAGGGAGGGATGGAAGGATGGAGGTTGGCGCGGGGGGGGGGTTGCAGGGGGAGAGCATCCTTAGCCCCGGGCCACCGAGAAGTTGGCCCCGCTCCGTGGAGCTCTGCCGCGGCACCCGGGGGGGCTCCTGCCCAGCCCCTGCTCAGGGAGCGCACGGAGGTCCCCTGGGGGTCTCCCACCCGCGCCGTGGGCGGCCCCCCTCCCGGCTTCCCCCTCCCGCAGCGGGGACCCCCCCGGCCCGGCAGCCCCGTGCTCAGGATGGGACCCGCTGAGACCCGAGCAAGGCGCTGGGAGCCCGGCGGTGGGTGAGCCCTGGGGAAGGAGACCCTGCCCCTGCCCCTGCCCCTGCCTCTGCTCCTGCCCCTGCCCCTGCCCCTGCCCCTGCCCCTGCCCCTGCCCCTGCCCCTGCCCCTGCCCCTGCTCCTGCTCTTGCCCCTGCCCCTGCCCCTGCCCCTGCTCTTGCCCCTGCTCCTGCCCCTGCCCCTGCCCCTGCCCCTGCCCCTGCCCCTGCCCCTGCTCCCGCTCCTGTCCACAGGGCAGGGATGCGCCCAGATCCCGTTGTGCCCAGCCAGGCCAGGGCAGCTGAACTGGGAGCAGGTCTGCAGCAGCAGGACCTTTTACTTTCTCCCTTCCAGCCGTACGGCTCCAGAAGAGTGCATCAGTTGGAATGAAAGCCTGATCCTAAGTTCACTTTCCAGCCAAGCTGCTTGAAGGCAGCCCCCCGCAGACGCTGTTTAAGCAGGTTCCTGAGTGCTCTCCCCTCTTAGGCAGGCACAAAGAGGAGAGGCTCTGAAAGCAGCTGGATTTCAGCATCCCACTTTGCTTCTCTTCCCCTGGACGTGCTGGAGACACGCTCAGCCCCTCTGTCAGTCCCAAGGACCATGACACTGCACAAGCTGCACCAAGGTGCCATCCCACGGCCCCAGCTGCCAGCGGCACGTTGTGATGCCCGAAACAACCAGCCCAGCCTTCCCCCGTGTGCTCTCACACCGGCACGGCACAGCGTGTCCATCAGTGGAGATTCGCCCTCATTAAACCCCTCTGCCACTCGTCTTTTGCAGGCAGGTTCTTTATCAGGCTTTAATTAAAAATGTGCCAGGCTTGGACTCCCCCTCCTCACCATGGTTGTGGCAAATCTAAGATCATCAGACCAGATCCCTGCTTTCCCCAGAGAGCCACAAAATACAGCTCCACTGTTCCCAACGTGATTGGAGTCACAGCATCCCATGGCCTGTAAGTTAATGCAGTCTGCAGGCATCCGGCTTTATTGCAGGGACCATTGCTCGGGAAGGTTTTTAGGGACAAAACTCAGATCCGGGGCTCAGGCTGCTCCTCACCCATCTCCGGCAGGGGAGCATCACCCAGTGGCCTGGCCATGAGACCAAATCCCCGCTGCTGGGTTTTGCAGCGGAGATGCTGCACCGTGACGTCCTCCCCAACCCCCCATGAGAGGCTCAATTAAAGCAGCACCGCAGAAACTTTGCAGCTTCTGGAGCAGCGAGGGCTGGGAAGGGGCCGGGGCCGCAGGTTCGTGGAGGCAGACATCCCACTGAACTGGACGGACACCTCACAAATCCACCGCCCTGCTAACCCAGCTTCCCGGCGAGGAATTATACCCAGCGTTGGCTTTTCGCACTGCTCAGTGACATTCGTCTCCCTTTGCCACCACTGGTAAGCACCTGGGCTCTCCCCAGCCCAGGAGAAATTAATGCTTTTGAGCAACGTTTGATTTCTGATCCCGGGCTGTACCTGTGCCAGGCGGAGCCAGCCAAGGAGCCAGGGATGGGAGCGGTGAGAGCTCAAAAGCAGATTCCCAATTCCAGGTCACCCAGAGACACCCCAAGTGCCGGTAACGCCACCAGCACCAGCGAAGGTGCTGGAGGCGGGCGCAGGGGACGCAGGGGAGGTGGGTGCTGTTGTTGTCCTGTCGCCTCCCACTTCTTCTTGCAGAAAGTGGGAAAACGCCCGGAGGAGCGGAGAGAAGAGGAGAAAATAGCCCACTGGGGGAAAAGAGGCACCAGGAATAGAGAGGGGTGACCTCGGGGAGGTGGTTCTGGAGCAGAGCTTGCCGTGGGACAGGAGATGTGCGGGACCCGGGGCTTGGAGCACTTCTCCCGATGCTCTGGGAGAGGGCAGGCAGCGCTCGCCCTGCTGCAGACACTGGATGGGGAGGGACAACAGAAGGCAACGTGAAAAAGGATCTACGTCGCTGCCTCTTTTCTGAGAGAGGGAAAAAAAATTAGATCTCATGGTAATTGGGCACCTCCCTCCTGATCTGGGGGGGAAGGAGGGGAATCTGAACGTGCCTTTTTTCAGGCTCTGGTGGCTGCTGCTCCTGGCAGAGCCTTCTCTGCTCCCGGCAGAGCCTCCTCTGCTCCCTCGTTCGGGGACGGGGTCCGGGCACAGGAACCGTGTGGACGGGGGAAGGAGAAGGAGACAGCGACTGATCACAGCCAGGATCTTAGATCAGAGAGAAGGAATGTTGTTGTGGAGAGGCTGAGCGCTGGGGTGGGATGACTCATGCTGGAGAACATACAGCTGTTGGAGCGGGACTTGGCACCGCGCGCTGAGGCTGCGGAGCCTTCCCCGACAGAGGGAAGGGGAGGAGAGGAGCCCCCGCCCCGCATCCCTCTCTGACCCTCTGCTGGAGGTGGTGGGGAGGCCACTGCTGTGTGCTGGAGCTGGGCCACAGCCCCCGGCTCTGCCCAGCCCCAGCACCGGTCCCACGGCAGAGCCCGGGGCTCGGCCACGAGGACGCGCCAGGCACGAAGCAGACATCCCTCTCCCTTCCCCGTCAGTGGGGAAACTGAGGCACAGAGCGGGGACCTGGCGGGTTCCCCACAGGACAGCTGAGGAGGTTATAAAGGCTCGTGGCGGCTGTTGCTCGCTGCTGTATCCCTGCGCTGTGGCTGCGCTCGCCTCGCTCCGGGAAGAGGAAGAAAGTTTCGTGGCTGGAAGCAGTCTCTGGAGGAGAAGCCGGACAGTCTTCTGCTCCTGGCTCAGGAGCTGGCATCTGTGGGGTGCGAGAGCCTCGACCTGCCTTGTGCCCAGGAACCTGCAGAGCCCCTCGCCAGGCGGTGATGCTGACAGCGGCTTCCCCGGCAGGCACGGGGTTGCTGCAGGGAGAAGGGGAAGAGCCTGCTCTGCGCATCCACCAAAGCCCGCGGACTTGCACTGCCATGGAGCAGATTTGGGCAAGGCATCAGGAGAACCACCAAGGCAAGGGGATGAGCCAGTGTCTTCCCAAAGTCCCTCCCAGACGTATTTTTGGCACACGCCTGGAGATAGCCAGCACGCCAGATTCCCAGCGCGCCGGGACAAAAAAACTTCAGAGTCAGCTTCAGAGGTGGCCCCGTTTTGGCGGGGAGGGAAGCGGCTGTAAACACAAACAGGCTCGTGATTAATCACGCTCTGCTCTCGGTGAACGTGGAGTCATTACCTTCATGGCCCTGGAAAAGTAATTATCTCCAGTTTGTCAATGAGAACTTGGAAAAACCTGAAGCCTCGAGCTCTGGAAATGCCATCCGGTTCCACATACAAGAAAACCTGCATATTTTTGTAGGTTAATAAAAGGTAACCAAATTTACAAAATGAATAGATTTAATACATTACCAAAGCTTTAAGGGTAAATGACTTATCTTCCCAGGGATTTATAATCCTGTTTTGCAGACTTTGCCTTATGCTGTATTTTATTCTCACATCCAGCGGTACTAGCGCAGGAGACAAGGTGGAGCGCAAGACATTCCTGCTCTGATTTATGGGCTCCCTCCTCCACTGCCATGTAAAGCAATCCTTCCCCGCGTGACCGGGCCCACGGGTCGCAGAGCTCCATCCTGCTCACAGTTTCGGGAATTATTCCTTCCTCCCAGACAACCAAACAGAAACCTCTTCCAGTCAAGGGGAACATCAGGGCGGTAACTTGGGGCCAAAAGGCGAAGCTTTGTGCAACTGGAGGGCCACAAAAACACACCCATGCGAGTACGCCTGGCCGAAAATATTTCTGAAAGAGAACATTTACATTCCTGGAGTCCCAGCACAGGGGGGGCGGGGAGCCCAGCAGCACCTCAACATTTCACTCCCAGCTCCAGCACCACTGCATCAGCGCGAGCTGGGGGAGGAAATCGGTACCGGGGCTGTTCCTAATTGCACCCGGTGCCTGCGGAAGGCAGGACTCGCACTGCACATCATCACCCTGCAGAAGGAAGCGGGAAGAGGCGAGTGCCAGCGCTCGCTCCCGGTATGAACGTACCCGTGTGCTGCCCGGGGGGGGTCAGCGCCCTGGTTTGGAGCAGCCACCAATGCTCAGGAGAGGGGGCTTTGCTCTGGAGGCACGCATCCGCCTGTCACTTCGGTTGCTCGCTCACACCAGGGACCAAGGAAAGGATCCTGATGGAGGAGAGGAGAGCCTGGAAAGAATTATCCCAAAAAGCACCAAGTGCCTTCCCATCCCAACAGGCTCAGCAGAGCAGCCGGAGGTTTCTCAGAAGTGCCGTCAAACTTCTCAGCACAAACTCATCAGTGTTTTGGTTTGGCATTTAGGTTCTGCTCTAAATTGCCCAGCATTAGTGCTTGCTAATGTTGAAGTAACAAAAATAAAAGCTGAAGTGAAGTGCTTCAGCTAAAGCTGGGACGGAATATTTCACAGAAACGCAATATTCGGAGATTGCCTTTTCATTTCGAAATGAGCCATAACAGTTCCAGCTCCACACGGCCCTTGTGGGAAGACAAATCTCATTTCCATCCACCTCTTCTTCCTTCCTCAGGCACTGCGGGGGCCGGCCCCGATCCCCGCATCGTGGGCAGCTGCTGAAGGCGGAGGACGT
Source organism: Anser anser (assembly GCF_964211835.1). NCBI lineage: Eukaryota > Metazoa > Chordata > Aves > Anseriformes > Anatidae > Anser > Anser anser. The sequence continues at coordinate 3,278,369 of NC_139745.1, read as the reverse complement.
GGCGATGCCCTGGGCGATGCTGCTGCAGGAGCCCTGGACGTGTCAGCACTCGGGCTGGGCAGAGCACGTCAATGAAGGATGCTGCCCTCAGCCCCGGCCATCCCGCAGACATGCCCTGGCTGGGGTGTGCCCAGGAGACCCCAAAATCATCCAGTGCAATGGCCGCAGCCTTCTCCTATATGTTACGGCTAGTTATCACGGGTAGGTTGGAGTAGGAGGAACCCAAGCCGCAGCCCAGCACTAACAATGCGTTTATCTGCTCCTCGCCCCATCAGCCACGTCTCAGCATCTTTCAAGCGTCACTACATCTATCCGCCCCCCTGCCTCAAATAACATCCCAGGGCACAGGCGGGGAGCTGAGGCCCCGGGAAGGAGCAGGACTTGGGTAATTTCACACGGAAAAGGAGCTGAGCTGACCCCGAGGCTCAGGCGCAAAGCTGTCGTGATTTGGGATATTTGGATTCAGGCTCATCCTCAGCAGGCTGCACCCCACAGCTCCGTCCCTGTGCTGAGTGAGAAGACCCAGAGGAAGAGGAGGGGGGACGTTTGCTGGCATCCTTCCCTGCTGCAAAGGTCGGGCGGTGAGGATGGAAATCCGGCACTCCAGCTGCTTCCAGGACGTTATTTGGGCTCTGGCATCTCACTGCGCTTGACCTCGGCAGCAGAGGCCGGGCAGGGACAGGGGCTGGTTCCTGTGCAAAGAAGGAGCAGAGCAACCCGAGCTATTAAAGCTAATGGGTGGGAAGTGGCCATGAATAAATCAGCAGCAACTTAGCAGCGATCAGAGCCTGAAATCCTCCAGGACAGAGGGTGAAACAGCGGCGATTTCAAGATGTTATACACTTGGTTTTGGATAGGGGCTTTCGAAGCTGTTACCTACAAACCCAGAAACCTTGTCCGTGTGCACCCTGGGGGCAGTGGTTGGGGCAGGATTTGGGGGCTGGATCCATGCAGGGGTTTGGTGCTCACCCCATCCTTCCAGCATCACATTTGCCACCCACGGCAGCTTCCAAGCATGGAGCAGGGAGAGAAGACACGGGGAGGAACCGCCAGCGAAAACCTCCCTTTAAACCGAGACGTCCTTCTACCTCAAACCACCCAGACTGGCCTCGGTAATCCCAAATCCTGGGTATTAGGCATTTAATCTTGCATTTCATCGTGTCCCCTCATGCCAGGGGTCTGAAATTAAAAGGGAAGCAGGGAAGGGCTGAGCTTCTGCCGGCTTAATCGGTTCTTGCTTGCGGATGACAAGGAAGGAAGGAGGAGAAGGCGGCGGTTCCTTGTTCCTCGGCGTTCCCAGCAGCGAGAGCTGTCGCAGGAGAGGGGGACGCAGGAGAGGGGGACGCAGGAGAGAGGGACCCGCGGCGGCATCAGGGGAGGGAAGGGAAAAGCCGCCACCCCCGCCCCGGGCGAGGAGGAAGCGGAGCTGTGGCTCAGCGAGCGGCTGCGCGGAGCCGTGCCAGGGGCCCCGGCCGGAGGCCGAGCTTTTGTTTCCATGATGCAAGCTGGGGAGAGGGGCCGAGGCAGGACAGGGAAGGGTTCGGGGCTCTGGTGTCTTTGGTGTCTCTGCCTGCCCTGCAGGAAAGCTGGGGCAGCTCTGCTGGACGGGCTGCGAGCAGGGACGGATCCTGGAGCAGCCGTGGGATGAACTGGGGATGGAGACAGAGCGGGGGAAGCATCCGAGCCCCCTCCCCAGGGCCAGGCAGCCCCTGGTCCCTGTCTCATTCTGCTGAAAACCCCATGCCCTTGCTTTTTCCCTACACCACTGCACCACAGCCCCCGTGCTGCTGTGCGATGTCCCACATACAGCCTGATGTGAGGGGATCCCCTGCGGCTCGAGAACAGGGGGACCCCCCCCGGCCTGGCCCCAGGAAGAGAAAAATCACAGCTTGGGGCAGTCCCGTGGCGCGGGGCGGGGGGTACTGAGTGCTGGGGCAGCACCCAGTGCTGGGTGACAGCAGCACAGTGCCCCGTGCGGGTCCCAGCCCCACTCCGCTGCTGCCCCATGGGACCCACGTATTGCCCCTGGGATGGAAGCCCCTCGATTCTCCCCTCCTCCCTCCCAGCCTGCTGCCCTGCCTCTGCACCCCTCGGTTTTGCTCCAGCACAGACGTGCAGATCCGTCCCCACTGAAGCCCTCTTGCTACTCAGCCCTGGGTTCTCGTGACGCCCGTCACAAACAGAGCTGCTCTGGCTAATAAATGCACTTGTTTAATTATCGTTGGCAGAATGAAGAGCTTTTAATTGCACTCTCCCACCACAGGGTGTAACGAGGGTCTGCGCTTTGACCTCAGCTGAAATATCTGTTAGTAACAGGTACGTGCCCTCGATACGCTAATTTCTAAATAAAACCAGGCAGATCCACAGCTGATCACAAGGCAAAGCCTGATTCTAGAAGCTGCAATCAAGCTTTTTCCTCCTGTTAGGCTTCAACTTCACCCATATTTACCAGGAAAAGGCACAGCTCAGGAGGCTCAGTGTGTGCAGCGGCTGCGCTGCTGGGGAAGGTCCCCGGGATGCTGCAGGACCTCAGCACTGCCAGCCCGCAGGAGCTCGCTCTGCTGCGTGTCATTACAGAGAAGATGGATTTTGGAAGAGCTGCACGCACTTAAAGAATAATGCAACCTGCCAGGCACTTAACGCAGCCCAGATAAATGGAAGCAACAGCGAGAGCTTACCCAGGTAAAACTGCCAGAGCAAGGGGGCTCTGGGGACAGGAGAGGGTTTGCAGAGAGGAGCTGGAAGAGGCTCCTGGCTCTCGGCAGCCCAGGTGTGCCAGGAGATGCCCATTTATCTTGCATGCTGGAGAAATAATGGAAACGGTGGAAATTCAGAATTTAGCAAGGCTACGGTTTGGGTACAGCCATGTAACAGACACACATGAAGAGAAGGCGTCCTGCTGCTCCCCGTCCCATGCTGAGCACTGGGAGATGGGGCAAAAAAAAGGAGGAATCAAGAAAATTTCGTGGAATGACATCAGCTACACACACATCGCACAAACCTCCCCAAAACAGCAGCTCTGCAGCGTCCCAGGGAGAAGGTACCCACAGGCAGGAATGATGGACATTTTGCAGCTTAAACCTATTGTGAGAATGAGGCGCTGCCTGCCCCCCGCGAGCCACGCCAAGGCACGCCGCTCCACGTGGCAATCGTTACTGCGTGCGGCAACGGTGCAGCGTGCACCGTGCACCCACAGAAAACACACACACAACACACGCACATGCACACACACGCAGCCATGCATGCAGGAGCGAGCAAGCAGCTCACAACATTCCTGCAGCGAGCATCCGCACGGAGCTCTCCCAGCCCAATGCAAACGTAGCCTCGCGGCAGCCTGTACTAAAACACAGGAACAGCAAAAATTTTCCAGATTTGGGGCACTTTCCTAGCCCCCCCGTCCCTCCTGAGCTCCTGGAGGTGCACTGGGGCCTCATCCTGCCGCCCCATGCAGAGCAGCATCTCCGCTCGCTCTGGGTGCAGCGGCGGTGCCCCCAGGCAGCGCATGCCGGCGGGGTTTGTGCTCCACCAGCGCGGCCAGGAACGCTGTTTGCAATTAAAGCAGCCCCGCCGTTTCCATCGTGAGGCCTCGCTCTCATCGCTGGACCTCAGCGAGCTTCAAAGCCCTTGGCTGGGGTTTCTGGTGCCAGGCGAGTTTTCCTCTTTGTGCTGCCTGCTGCAGCAGCAGCGAGGGGCTGGATGCATGCGCAGATATTTGGGAGGTGGAATAGCACCAGTTACCGCGTTTCGCCAAGATTTACCCCAAAACCACCGAGCCTCGTGTGACCCACGCGTGCACACGCACACGGACAGCTCTAACCCGGCACACTCGGAGTCCCGAGGTGGTGGCAGCCAAACGGCCTTCGGCATAAAGGCACCGACAACCGTGACAAATGCTGGCAGTAATCCCTCTGGAGAGGATTACGCCGTGCGGATTTCGGGAATGGAGATGTTTTGTGGCCACCTGAACACCGGGCAGGAGGGAGGCCCCAGCAGGGCCCCAGACGGACTGAGAAACCCATCGGGAACAACCAGAAACTTGGGGGGGTTTCATGGGAGCAAAAGGGATAACTTTAACCTCAGCAACCTGACCCTGCTTCCCCCCAAGCAAGTTTTCAATTAAGAACTGGCTAACGGAAAATCCTGTGATAATTATGTCAGCGTTGTGGTGGCATGGAAAGCACCGTAATGAGATTAGGTACGCGCTGGGACGCTCCGCAGCAGCACGGCCATGAGCACGGCTCGCCCGGCCCTTCCGCGCCCCTGAGAAGTATTTTGGGGCTCAGGAGCCCTCCCGAAACGCCCTCGTGGGGTGGGCGAGCATGACGGCTTTTCCCCACTTTAAGCCAGGGCTGGAGGGAATTAAATGCAGGTCTCTGGCCACAGCCCCCGGAGGCGGCTCTCTCCAGACCTCCGATCGTTTTCGGCTTCGTGATCTCCATCGGTGATTTTTCCTGGAGATATTTATGGCTCTTTCTGTGTTGATTTCCATGTCCCACTGAATATTGCATGTGCTATCGCTCCCCAAGGACCGATAGTCTGAAGAAAGCAGCTTCTTCGCAGGCTTTTCTGGAGCTGCTAAATGGCACCTCTTCCCTTCCCCAGCATGATTATATCTGCGCATTTACCACTGATTATATTTGCAGGCACATTTGAGTGCGATTATTAGCTGAAACCTGTCAAGGAGTCGATCTGAGTGGTAAGAGCATCTCTGGGGGCCGCAGTGGAAAAAACAAAAGCAGCATCCTCCTGCTGATGGGGGCACGTGCCCAGGGCCCGCGGGGTGCATCCACCCCAGCTGCTCGAGCCCTTTGTCCCCATCCTCCATGAGCAGGGGAGACCTCGACCAGACACAAGCAGCTGGAAGCAAGGATGAGAAGTTAAAAAGAGGGCAAAAAAGTCAAGAAATGGGGAGCAGAGGAGATATGTGGGCCCAAAGGGAAGGTGGGGAAACAGTGAGAGCAATTCCTGGGAAGAGATGCTCCAGTACAAGAGGGAAATCCAGCTCTCAGAGAGCTGCTTTCCTCAACGCGCTGCTTCATCTTACAAAGCGATATGAAATTTGGGATGATTTTCTGCTGAAGAAATAAATGAATAGGCTCATGAACGCTGGATTTCTCCCAAGGCAGCAGTGCAAGCTCTTCTGGCATCTAAACGCTGCAAAATGGGCTCCCTCCCACCCCTGAGTGGTCCAGGGGGACCGGACCTTCTGATTAGCAAAGATTTCTGACACCACATTAAGCAGAAAACTTGGATCAGGTCTCCCCATGGCTGTGCTGAGATGAAAAACAAGGAAAAAAAAAAGGAGGTGCCATGCGGGAGAGGAACTCACTCACCCTGCTAACAGGCGCTGGAGCAATTACACACCCGGCTCTAATAGGCATGAAAATAATTAACACTCTGCCGAAGGCTCAAGGAGTGATTTTATGAGTCCTGCTGAACCTGAGCTCCCAGCGGGGTATTAGTGTAGGGTTTTGTTTTATTATTATTTTTTTTTTCCATTCTTTTGGGACTGTTTTATGACCTCACGTGCAGCTGTTGTTTTTTGGCATCTCTCGACATAGGCTGAGCAGCAGCGGGCGAGATGGCGAGGAAACAGCTCCGGGACGGCCCCGGCCCCTTCAGCCGCTGAATTTCCCATCCGATGGTTTCCTAAATTCAGCCAGCATTGCACGGAGCCTTTCTGGGTTAATTACACTCTGAGGTCCTGCACAGCCAGGCCTAAAGAAGGAGGAGATGGGAGAAAAACGCTGCCGTGTTATTATGGTGGCACACGAAGTGCTGCTGAAAGCATCCCGTGTACCTTGCCGGGGGGATTCACCGCATCCAAAAGGCAGGCAGAGATCCTCTGGGATCCCCGAGAGTTAAGGGGGAAGTCAGCTCTTCCACAGGTCTTACCCCAAGATGGCTGTGTAAGAGAAGGGGGAATCACCCGTTTCCACTGGTGCTCTTTTTTTCCCCCTTGGCTGGTGCAGGAGCTGAGATGCCCAAGACAAAAAGTTTGGCTTTGGTAGGGCTGGTGCTGGTTGAAACGAATTGTACTCCTGACATCGCCCTGCACCTCTCTGGGCCGCTCTGGATCACATAAAACCCACCCTGTTTGTTTCCTTGTCTTTTGTGAACCGGGGAGACGGGATGGAGGCAGACAGGCTCAGGCTGTTGCTCTCGTCCTTCTCTGCCTGGAGCAGAGCAGCTGATGGCCCGCGTTGCAGCCAAGGCAGCCGGGTCTCACCTGCACCCATCCGGATGATGCCCAGCACCTCTGCGGAGCCTCCCACAAGGTGACCGGATCGGTGTGTCCCCAGTCCACCAAGAGCCCTGCTTGGCCGGCAGCCATCTGAGATGTTTTCCATTTCCACTCCTGCTCCTCCTCTTGGAACTGGGTGGGAGCACCTCAAGATGTCCCAAAGTGTTTTGGCTGCTGCCCGGGAGAAGAACAGTGCAGAGGGGGTAGTGGGAGGTAAAACCATCCATTATTCACGGAGCATCTCTGCCACAGCAGGCCTTACCCCAAGGGATCGACAGAAGGCTTTGTTTTCCTTATCCCTTCCAGCAATTCATCAATTTTACTGCTCAACAAAGCCCCCTCTTTGAAGGGAGGTCTCCTACTTTAAATCCTGTTTCGGCGGAAGCAGTGGATGATCCTAACCAGACGTGTCGGCTGAAAGGGCTGCAGATGCTACCGCGCTGGCTGGAGCCTCTGGAAGATCAAAGGAGAACTCCCTCCGCTGCATCGCGCTCCCTGCAAAGACCGGTAACCGCCTTCCACCAGCCAGAAGGACTTAAACACGTCCACCCAGCTCTTCCCATCGCTGAGGCTCGTGCAGAAGCATCACGTCCACCTCGCCTGGGTGCCGGAGAGCTCCAAGGGGGGTGGGTGGCAGCGCCTGCAGAAGCCCCAGCTTCTCACCACAGGCTCTGCGATAGCCACGGCACCTCCAGCTTGGTGGAGATGGGCTTTGTAGCACGTTAACGTATTTCAGCGTATCAGCGCACTACGATCCTCCTGGTTATCGCTACAAGCCCTTCTCAGATGCACGTGGTCCTTTCCTTGCAGCTTCGGGGCCAAACCCCCCGTTTTTCTCCCACCACAAAGCCGACTCCGCGGCTCCGCGGCCAGCAGCTCTACGTTCGAGATTACAAAGATTTTCCATTTGTGGTGGATGTGGAGCTGGGCTGCCGGCTGGAAACACGATGGCAAGGCGAAACGGTGCTATCTGCTGCATCACTCTGGGTGTTTAATGCAATTTGATTGTAAGTAGATGTAAACAAGCACTGGCTTTAGGGCAGGAGGAAAGCTTCAGCTGCTCTGCTGCGGAGATGACTCCGTGCAAGATTTAAAAAAAAAAAAAAGGGGTCTGCTTCTTCCTGCCCTGCTTACATAAAGCCTTCATGCGCATTTTATACGAGAAGCTGCCTGGGTATAAAAAAATAAAAATAAATAGAAAAAAAAAAAAGACTTACTCAGAAACTGATAACATGGAACGTAACTACATTTTGATCCGAAGCCAAGATGCTTTATTTACTTGACGTGTGAATTATTCCTTCACCCACCTCCTGGTTCGCGAGGAGTTCAGGGCAGGTTCCTTCCAAGCGGGTCGCCCGGCCCCGAGCTCGGCGCGGTCCCGGGGGAGCGGCGTGGGAGGCTCTGAGGGGCTTGGGGTCAGTTTATGGGGAGGAGGGTGGGAGAGCAGCTTCCTCGGGAAGTCCTTCGCGGGGCCACCAGCGCTGAGGACCTGCCGCGATGCTGTTGCAATGAGATGAGCATCGGCAGCGTCGCTCTCCCGCTTGCTCTGAGCGCATCTCCGCTCGTTATTTATCCTCCCAGCCCAGCCCGCAGCCTCTAATTAGCGTTAGGTGAGGCTTAGGGGAGCACGAAGACCCTGGCAGCATCCCGCGTGGGAAGAGGAGCCTCCCTTTGAGCACCGCGGGGTTTGTGAGCATTTCGGGGGGTCCTGGCTCTGCTGCAGGGCTCGAGGTCAGTAGAGATGCTTGGTGAGGGAAAGGGGACTTGAGATGGGTCTCGAAAAGCATTTTCCAGCAGGAGGCAGGCGTGCCATCTCCAGCTGCCGGGGTAGGGGGGGAGGTGGGAGCCCCCCCAGGTCTCTGTGTCCCCTTTGCTTTGGGCAGGGTCAGGGCAGACCTTTGGGAGAGTGGGGAAAGGAGAGATGGGGACAGGGAGAGGGAAGCCCGTGGGTTCATGTGTGTAGCACTCATGGATGGAAGAGAATCGAGTGTGGGCGAGAGGCAGAATTAACCAAACACAGGACAAATTGATCGGCAGGGGAACGAGGGTCCCAGGGCAGCCGAGCTGAGCAGGCAGGGAAAAACAGACGGAAAAGGGAAGAAAACCAACCCAGGCAGAAAGCGGAGCAAGTGGAGAAGGGTCAGGAGAGCCCCCAGCACGAACATAAAGCTGCTGCGGGGATCAGGGGTCTTGTCCCAGGGTGCAGGGACAAAAAGCAGCAGGGATGCCCGTGCCACGCCACCCAACCACCTCCCCCTGCTCCCTGACCCCCAGGAGGAGCCGGGACCGCTCACGGCCCTGCTGAGCACCCCAGCCCTCCGTCCCAGTCCCAGCCCTCCGTCCCAGTCCCAGCCCTCCGTCCCAGTCCCAGCCCGAGCCCGGCCTCGCACTGCTGAGCTCCAACAACTCATTAGGTGAATTCTTTCTGCATGCGGTGCCCTCGCACTGCGCAAGCCAGAGGAAAAAGAAATCTATTTCATGGGGGAAAAAAAATAAAAGAGAGTTTCAGCTGCTGTGCTGCTTCTGAAATGAAGATGCCTGGAAAGTTTTTTCACCGAAACCAGAGAGCAAGACCTTCCCCAGGCTGGGAAGAGGGGAATTTACATGCAAGCCTCTTCTCTGGCCATTTTCAATTCCACCCCTAAGAGAGACGAGTTCAAGACGGTGCAAGAAGCATCCGGAGAGGCTCATTGAAGAGCTGTGTGGTCCCGCTCAGTAGCGCGGAGACATACCACAGCTTCCTGCGCTCCTGCCAGGGATAACAAAACCCAGAGCCACATGCCCTGGGTACCTGAGCCCAGAGCGGAAAAGCTCGATTCAAGCTTCTCGGTGGTGCAGGAACATTTGGCATCGTGCAGGTGGGGCAACTCCCTAAACAAGTATTGCTGCAAAAGCTGCTTTCTGGCCCCAAAGAGCTCAGCACCAATGATGCCCAGGAACATCTGACTGACCCTGGTGCTGGAGCTGGTTTGGGAGACAAACCGTGCTCCAAATCCCTCGCGTGATCACGCTTTTGGGCAGGAGCTGCTCAGCCTTGCCAGGGGCTGGTTTGACAGGGGGTTTTTTGGAGCCCCCCACCAGCACCCCACTGCAGCACTGGTTCCCTCTTTGCCCGAGTCCTTCAGCGCCTTTCTCTAAGAAACAGCTGGAAAGCCTCCAGCAGCAAATGTGGTCATCTCCAAAAGGGAGAAAATATCTTGCTTACATTAACAGTGTCTGGGTGGTGAATAATGCACAGAGCAGAAAGCGTCATGGGGCAATTAATTAGCCGAGGCTGTGCGTGGTAGCAAGGATGTAAGAAAATATTAGGGGAAGTGACAGGCAAAGCCAATAAATAGTGGAGCAAATGCGTTATTTGGGGAAGGACCGGCAGCACATCCCCAGGCCCCTCCAGCCACCACGTTTGTCCTTTGCACCTTTTTCTTTTCCTCCCAAAGGCAGGATTCGTCCATCGGCTCACACGTGAGCACGGAGGGGGCACAATTCCCCTTCCTCACTGGGCTGGCATGATGTTTGGTGCAGCGATGCTTGGTTTTACAGCTCCCAGGCTCGAGAGCTTTACAGCGGCCAAATGAGAAACGTGCAGGGGAAACCGGAGCAGGGAACCTGCCTGGGGTCCCCGGAGGAGCAGGATCCGACCAGCCCCACAGGCACAGATGAGGATGTGAGAGCGGGCACCCAGCACACTCCTCCTTTTACACTGACAGGTAGTAGCAGGTTAATTGAGCACCGCCGAAGTGCTGATTAACACCTCAACCCCGCTGCGCAAGCACAATGAAAATCGGTGTTTAAAAGCACTTAGGAGGCGAAGGGGCTCGGCTTCTTCTTCACCTAACCCCGGCTGCTCCCTGCCCTGCTGAGCACTGGGGGGACGTGGGCACCTCCTTCACCAGAACAACCCCACTGCAGCCCCAAAATTCCCCCAGAGCAGATCTGGGCACGTTTCCCGCGCAGGGAATAAAGGCTGCAGGCAGCATCTCAAAGAAACCGGGCTGGCGACTCCAGCAGAGATTTTCCCCTTGGAATTAATGCCATTTACATCCAAAAGCAACAGCCCCTAACCCCAACCCACTGCTGCCATCGCTCTGAAGGAACCCGCTCTGCGTCAGCCCACCCCAACAGGAGCAGAGCCCGGCCCAGCAGGGACGTGTGCTCAGCCTCCAGAACGCAAAGCCAAGGCAAACAGCCCCTGGCACCCGCTGCATCGCGACCCCAGGAGATATTATGGGAGGGAAGAAGGAGGGGAAGCCACCCCTGCTCTCCAAAGGCTGCAGTGCCAGACAAGGACACCACTCAGGGCACAAATCCTCTAGGAGAGGAGGCCGAGGGGAGGAGCAGGGGCCACTTGCAGCAGGCAGGAGATGTGCCACACAGGGCCAGGTCGGTAGGATGCTCCTTTTCCCCGTTGCTACCTCTATCCCATCAGCCACGTTTTGCCCCTTTGGAAGTTTTCACAGCAGCATGACAAGAGCCCAGCTTCTCAAAGGGGACCCCACAGCAATGTACAAACACTAAAATCACACAACCCCTGTACAGGTTGCAGGGCACACCTTCCCTGGTGGGAAAACAGCACACATCCAGCAAAGAAAGGCAACAAAGGACAGTTTCAGCACGTACCTCACAACACTGTCCTCCCCAGGGTAGAGCTGCAGGAGAAAAAGAAAGCTCCCCCAGGGGCAGCAGAGCTGCCCACCTGCTTAAATGGGTGGGGAGAAAACCCAATGCTCAGGTCACAGCTGCCAGAGCTCGGTGTAATTACAAGGGTTTGATGGGGCAGGCAGCACAAAGTTCTGCTCCAGCAGCCCGAGCCAGCCCGAAGGGCTGCACAGTGGTGCCAGGCGGTCCTGGTGAACCCAGCTCACAGGAGACGGATGCTTGGCAAAAGGATGATGCAAAGAGGTGACGCGAGTGGCACAGCCCTGCTACCACGGCTTTGCCTTCAACCTAAACCAAGCAGACCCCTCAAAACCTTCATGTGGGTGCTCAACTCCCCCCCCCCCCCCCCCCAGGCAGCGTGCAGGTGCCCCAGCGTGAGCAAAAACCCAAGGAGCGTGGTCAGGGCCGGCCGCAGACGCCAGCATCCAGCAGGCGAAAAAATAAATGACAGGTTTGGCCTGCCCAAGGAGAAATATGGCTCAGAACAAAAAATTCCCTGACTGCTTGAGCAGAATAATCTGCAAATGTAATCAGCCATTTGGGTGATTAATGCACCCTGCTCTGTTAAGACTTCTCTATCAAAATCTCAGTTAAAAAAAATCCCTTCGGCTTCCATGGAGAAATTCAGATATCAAAAGTGCAACGCCAGAGACGAGCACACATCCCAGCAGGACTCCAAGGGAACGAACAGAGCAAGTAGAAGCAAAATTCGATGTTATCGAGCATGCAACAAGCATCCAGGCTCACCAGACTGGGAATCTGATCACGGTAACAAAAGCAAACAAGCCGGGGTTTAAATAGAAGCAAAAACCTTGGAAGGGAAAACCAGCGAGAGCAAATGTTTACCCTGATGATGGGATAGTTTAGAAATTATGGCTGGAGGCCAGCTCGCCAATATTTTTAGTTTTGAGAGGTCTGCTAATCTCAGCCTGCAGAGCAGGCGAGCCCATACCCTCGCCCCCTTTGCTCCACACAGCGCCGCAGGAACTGCTCCTGCATTTTGGCTGGATCGTGCCCATCTGCTGGGCGAGCAGGACGAAGGCTTCCACCTTAAGACAGAAACAAATACCCAGGTGAGTTCACTGAAGTCCTCCTGAGAAGCCCGGATGGCAGGGAAGATGCCCAGCAGGGCCACCAGGAAGGTGAAACGCACACAAAGACCCCAAAACGCCGAGGTTTAATGTTGATTCATGCTGATAGCAAGTTCTTGCTAATTTTAGTTAAGCACTCAGGTTTGGAAGCTGCTTTAGGCCAGCATAGTCCTGGGGTGGTTTGCAATAGAAAAGCACGAGGGATTAAAATATTGTCAGCAGCACAGGAAGGAATTTGGGGATTAGGCGCAGCCTCAGCTGTGATACTGGCCAAAGTCGATGCTGTCCTGTGTACAAATCAAGGAGAGTACAAACACGGGGCTTTGCTCTGCATGATTAAAGAGATGAAAGATGCAAATGCTCCCTGTATTTTGATTCTCAGGTTTAGGGGGAGGAAAACAAGGGGCTAAAAGCAGGGCCCCTGCAATGCCCAACCCACCCTGGGGCAGCCCCGCAGGGCGGCGAGCTGGGGTCGGCCCCCGCGCTTGGAAAGAACCAGCCAGGTCTGAATTTATATTAATTTTATTCACATTTCCAGAAGAAAGCATTGGTGGAGTGCAACATCATGGCTAGTGTCAAAAAGCTCAAGTATTTGTTTGGTTTAAAACAGGCAAACATTTCAGAGGTTGAACAGAGACAACGTGCGCACCCTCCCTTCCCCTGTGCATGTTTCCAGTTCAAGTAATAGGAATTTCAAAAATAAGCTAGCTCATCACATGGCGGAGAGAATGTCAGAAACTTTAAAGCTTTCTGTGGTATAAATCCCTAAGCAGGGCATGAAAGTAGCAGGCAGGAAATCTTCTACAGCTGAACTAGCTTATCCCCTGGGCTGAGGTTTTTTTTTTTCTTTTTTTTTTTTTTCCCCTTTGGTTGTAGAATTTTGCTCTCAGTGTTGCCGAACGTTTCTGTCCGACGTTAATGCGATTCATTACCCAGAGCGGAAATTTGCTACTCCTGGATTACAAGGAGACAATCACTTGCGATGGCACAGGAAAATTTTAACAGTAAACGGTAGAGGAGGAAAGAGAAAAGGAGAACCATTTGATCACTTTGGACTCCCAAAACACATACGGGAGTAAGATCCACTTTAACCGAGAAGGGAGCCTTCGCAGCTGTGCTGCTGGTCCCCACGAAGCTGTCACAGCTCCGCGTGGCTTTCAAGTAATTTATTTCTGGGCCAACAGCTGGTTTCTGTTGATACTCAGTAGAGTATGAAAGCCTCCTAAACCAGGTGGCATTAACCAGTTCCAGCTTTTGTTCGACACAGAGCCCCAACTTTTGGCTTTCTGCTTCAAAGTGCATGTTTCAAATTAGACAACAAGGCATTAAGACAATCAAAGGCATCTGCAGAGCCCTCGCCTAGACACAGGCCGTGACCAGGACTGGGAAAAGGCAGAGCTGAGGTTGCAAAAGCAGAGCCTGGCTACAGGACCAAGCCCCCGAGCCACCCACGGAAGCAGGGCTCCCTGCTGCAAGCGAGGTGGCATCGGCCAGCAGTGAATTCCTAAGTCAAGGAGCAAAGCTGAGGCTAAAAGATGAGTTGTTTTTTCTTAGTCTCGTAAATATTAGGGAATTTTAAACGCGTCCAGCGAGGACAGGAAATCTTTTTGCCCTTGCGGTATCGTGAAGTTGTCTGATTTTATTAGAATATAGCTATATTTGGAAAAGAATTAGTAATAGATGTGTGCACATTCTTGCTTGCTCTGCAAAGACAATTACTGGATTACAAAAAAAGGCACAAGAAGCACATTCCTCCTTCTTCTATCCCTAAAAGGGTTCCTCCTTCCTCCCTGCTGAAAGCACTACTACTGCTGTCACTGAATAAACTCCAAGCACACATTTCCGTCTCTGATCCAGCTGGCTTGGAAGCCCCTACGATTAAAGATCTCTCTTCTGTTTGAGTAATTTCAGCGACGAGAATCTTATTGCTTGTTGCACCAATTCTCTTCATCCTCTATCTATATATAGCAAGAGATGAAATTATATCACATTTTGTTTTATTGCTGGAGGCAGTCTGCTGTCCCCCAGGGCAGTTTCCCAAAGGAAGGAGGTAAAACAGAAGATTTGGCAGGACCTGCTTCCTGAGACAAGAACAAAGTAACGCTGCGCTCACCCCACCTGGCTGGCTGTCACGGCGGGGAAAGTGGAGCAAAGAAGGGCTCAGGGTTATTGAGCAAGTTGTTGGAGGGCCAGGAACAAAATAATCCAGCCACTGACCCTCTGCTCCACTTGTCAATGAACGGATTTTGCTGTGCCTGGAAGGTGAGCTGTGCCACAGCCCAGGACGTGCCACTTGCACCTGAAATCTTTACACAGACTTGGGTGCACGGAGTGGGAAAAAGGAATGTGACTCTTTGGTGAATATCTTGGTTGTCATATTATAAATTCATTTTAATAAATTCATATCTCATCTAGTCCCTAATACTGCATTAAATTACTATACTCTCCTGCAGTTGCCTGGCTGGTATTCAACGTTTCAGCGATTAAATATCCCCCCACCCCTATGTCTTCTCTGCGGAAGGCTTAGACTCCTTACACATCTTACACGAAAATAGAAAGTATGGAGACCAATAGCTCTATACATTAATCCAGGACTGAATGATTTCAGCAGCATGGATTCTGCTCTATCGACAAATTTAAGGAACTCAGTACCTTTGGAAAGTCACCAGGACCTTCACAGAAGCTGCAAAGCTGGACAAAGGACACAGAGCGATTAGGGACAGAAACCAAGTGCGTTCCCTGTGTCATCACACGGTCACGAAGGGCGCGCTCATTCTCAGTTCCTGGCAGCTCCCAGAGAAGCTGCAGGACTGGGACTAAGGCAACAGCACTGGTGGTAAAGATGCCAAGTTCAGGAGGGAGTTTGAGGTGCCCACAGATGGATCACATCTCAACGTGCAATGCCCTGAGAAATTCACGCAGCCCTGGGCTGTGATGGCATGGCAGCCTTCGGCAGCACAGTGCAAGCACTCTTCCAGTGCTCCGGAGGGTTTGTTCACTCACTCACGGCCTGGCGGCTTCGAATGAAGAGGTGGAAAGGTTTACCTAGCTGAGATGGTTCTTGCTGAACTCCAGAAGAGGCAGTCAGAAGCTAGCATGCTGCCAGCTGCAACGGGAAACGCTGAGCAGGGCCCCGGCAGGGCTCCCCGCTTCCCACTGGAAAAAAATGGCTTTGGAAGTAACGGCACGGAAATCCCCCATCCAAGGCATTGCAGCCCCTGCTGCATGTTCCTAAAGCTGTGCTTTGGCTTCCAGCAGAGCAAGAACCACCAGTGCTCTCTTCTGCCAGGAATGCATGCAGACTGCCACCTGCACGCACAGTAACAGAGCCACAAGCTTTGCTTCCTCCCTGGCACAGGTCAGCAATCTCTTCTGAGAAGTAATTCCTGCCTTGCTTTTCTGTCTGTTCTAACCCTGATCCCCGTTCAGTGAAACCTGCCCACGTGTTCTTCCTTCCGGCCTCGCCACTAAAGATGCAGGGGAGCCAGTGCCCTGCTACTACAGCACACAGCTCACCGGCACAACTGACCAATGTCCACCTGGAGGCCAAAAATGCTAAAGCACTAAGTGTTCGTGGGGTTCGGATCGTTTGAAAACAAAAGCAAATTGCTTCTAGGAAACTTGCTTGCATCTGTACACGTAACACTGCCCACTGGTGGGTTTTCAATTCCTAGCATTCGGCTGACTGAAGAGGGTTCGGATGAACCCGTCAAAGTCCCAAGTGCTCCTGATGGCACCATTCTGCCGTAAGATGTTCATGGTTCAGATAGCGGTTGCACATAAGCACTGATGGGAGAAAGAATATTTACCTTTGTCTCCTGTGGGAGACACCTGTATGAGAGAGCTCTGCCTACCCAAAGCCTATCCAAATAGGGCTTGCCTCTAACTGCCTGGTGGCATGAATGAGAAAGGTTTGCGTGTTAACAGAAATGATGTAAGCGACCACTGGTGGAAACCCTTTGCCCGTGGTACGCTTCTGTTGTGGTGTGAGCAGCCCGGGAATCACGGGTATTAGAACAACATCAGCAGGAGAAACTGGAATTTAAAAATCAGTTGTGAGAAAGTCAGCTCTTGACTCACAGCATTGCTCTGAAGGGCACCTTTTTCCTATTTTCTTACTCTCTTCTCAGAGTTTTTATACATATATATACACATATATATTAAACATGCTGGTGATAACAGTCTCTCTTTCAGGCACTATCATCGGACACAGAATTCATTTCACTTGTAACTTTCCTCTTACTATTGCAGCTCCACCAATGTTACCCTGGATTCCCCTTATAACCGGAGGTGTCTTCTAGATCTCAAAAGAGATTGATATATCAAAACCAAACTCAATTACAAAATATAATAATATCCTCTTCTTGGAAGTGAAGCTGCCCCATATTCCAGATTGCGGCAGGATTTTTATGTCCTCAAAATATTTTTTAATAAGTTCTACTTAAAATATATCTGAGTCTAAGTCTGCCTCTTGGGCACGTTGTAATGCTCTCGGTGGAAGATCTGTTCCCTGTCAATTCCTCTTGGGCTCTGCCGAAGGGCTCTTCTCACTCTTCTTCTGCAGACTTGAACATGAGAATGGCATTGTAGATCTTCAGGGCAGGACCCAGTTTGATACTGAGTATTTTAACTATGTCGGTCTGGTTCAGGAGCAGAAAGGCTTCACCATCTATCTGCTAGAGGTGCAAAACACAACATCAGATAAAAATTACCATGAAGATACAGGCAGGATTCTCACTTTTGGTTGTTCAGTTAAACGATGTACTTAGAACTGAGGAATGAAAGCACAAGCACAGCCCTGAAGACTGAAACCTTGTATTTCTCCCGAGTGTTGGCACCCACACAGCCTGAAGTTCCCAGGCATACTGTCCTTCCCAGGGGTCTCAGGCCTCAACCAAGAAGCCCGTCTTCTAGAAAGAGAGAAGCCAGAGCATGGGCAAAGATTACGAAGAGATCACGAGGAGGAGGCTTGTTCATTAGACTTTCTGTTCACTGTAAGGATACTTCTCTAAAAAGCCAACAACTGTCAAAAATCCTACAGCCTATTCATAATCTGTGGCCAGAAATCAGATCAGGAAGTGCAAGTCTTCAGGAGGCAGCTATCCAAGAATTAATCCATTACGCTGATCTACAATGATTAGAAGTATAAAATCACCATTTCCTACTGCATTCATTATATACTGTCATTGCAGAGCTTCTTGGATTCCTGTTAAGCTGTTCAGGGTAAAGTTTAAAGCTTTTCTGATTTTTTTGGTCAGCTTTGCTAGAAACCTTACAGATGAGAAAAAACCCTTAGATGTGTACACCTGGCTGCTCTAAGAGCCAGCCTTCTGCCCACAGCCAACCAGTCTCCATTTAAAGGAGTAAAACAGGAGGCTGTTATGAAATAATTTTCAATGACACTAAATGCGCTTGTTCAGCACAAGGTAAAAGAGATGTGCTATATAAAACACGGCACAGTAAAGACCTGGAATCTGTCTGGATTTATACACACACTCTCCTAATCTATCAGCAAGGAGACATTCAATTAGATTCAAAGCAAGCAATACAAAAACACACTACCTTGTGAAAATAAGGGATGCTCTAGGTACCACTGAGTAAAAACATATTAAGAGGTTAAAAATGTACTTGGGTTCATAAGGACATCCAGAGAGACAGCAAAGATATAATTAACATAAACCCCAAATGCTGCAGGGAAGAAGCCAAAGATTAATGGACACAGACAAACAATACATGTGTCTCTATGTTACTCCATTAAAGTCCATTTACAGAGACCGACAGCCATCTCCTCCTCTCGCTTGATGTTCACCAGTCCAGCAGACACCACCAGACACTCAGCTGATCCAGAATAACAATTCTTCTGTCCCTGTAGCCTTCCTAACTAGAATTCTTTTGAATGCCAACAACTGGCGGAAAAGGATGCATTCAATAAACTTGGACAAACATACAATTAAAGCAAAAAGCTGGGACACGGGAGATTTGGTTTCCTCCTCTCTGGCCACACAAGCGACTGTTAGCAAGTTATTTTACCTCCCAGTACGTACACTGGAAATGACAGCAGGGCTCCCAGTCCACAGACAGCCACATAACCTCATTGAATATTATTTACAAGCTGCCTGGAGTCTACACTGCTGCAATGGCCATGTTAAAAATAGCCTGAAATAGACGGACTGCTGCTTACATTAAATAAAAAGAGTCAAGAGCAGGAGAAAGCTGCTGGAAAACAGTCCTATATTTCAAAATGTTTTTGAGTTCCATATTATTATTACCGTGTTTCACTTTCACTGCATTGCCTCGAAGATGCTTATTTTAAACAGACCTTCCCTGAACTGGTCCTAGAAACAAGCGCCGTTATCACTGCCTGTGGTTTTATTATTCATTTCTTTGTTCTGTCTTATTTGGATGGTTTTTAAAATTCTGCACACAATTTGTTCTCTTCATTCGTAACGTACGCAGCAACTTATCCCTCTCCCCCCCACCAAGAGAAGTCTGCAAGGGATTTATTTATCCTAAACTGAGAGCACTCAAAGGCCTGATTACAGCTAATGGACAACCCTGGTGGAGGCCAGCAGTCCTGTCACTCACACCTGAATTCTCGCCAAAGCCAAACTGCTAAAAGGGTTTTAATTTCAAACTGACAGTTTAGTTTGAGCAGAAACCTGAAAAACAGTCCAAGCCCCTCTTGTTTGGCATGGCGAGTCATACTTGGAGGTTGCAGAAAATAAGGTATTAAAATAGAACAAGGCCGTGCTGCTCTCTGAACTAGAAAACAGCCACCTTGCTCAGGACCCACTTAAATTATTACTAGAAGAAATAAAATGAATTGTGAATGGTTGGATTCATTACAAGACTTACATCTCACTCACCAAGCCCTCATTTCTGAGCGCAACTTCACTAGAAATCAGGCTGCATCTTTTACACTCAGCTACACCGAAGGACTGGTTCAGTAAGATAAATTTCATTATTCCCTCTATATTCAATTAAACAGTATTCCACTAGAATGTCACACTGCGAACAGTGCTTCTTGCAAGCCTCAATTTATTTTGCTTTTTATTTGGGGTGTGTGTGTGTTTTTAAATAAGGGAAAACAAAATACAGAGACATAAATCCCATAAAATGCACTACGGCCTGATTCACCCTGAAAGGAAGCCAGCTCTGGGGAGCAGTCATCTATTAAAAACCTGCCCTTTACAGTCACTACAGCGTGCAGTGCTTCTCCTCAGTACAGAGGGTGCGCTCGGTGCCTCGCAGAATACAGAGAAGGCACAACCCCTTCCCTCAAGCTCTTAGCATCAAAGCAGCAGAGCTGTGGTGACAGAAGGGAGGCATGTCTGTGCATATTAATCAGAGGCTCGCACAGAACCTCCAAGTTGTACCTGCATCGTAACTGGAAGCCAAAGCGATCAGCAGAGCCTGGGCTTCGTACCATCAGTGACAGGACGTGCTAAGGAACAGGACAACCGTATCCTGCACTAGCTGCAGTTTCTGAGAAGCCACAGTGAAGGCACCACAAACAGGGAGACCAGCCTAGCACGAGGCAGCAGTGACAGGACACGCCGCATGCAGGCGACGCTGACTTCCCAGCAACTGCTTTTCAAGGCAAGGACCCTCTCCTGCTCCCACCTCAGTCCTCAGAGAAGCCAGTGGCTCCTAAGAAACCCTATGACTGCCAGCCTCACCAAGAGGAGCAGGCATATGTTCTCGTCAGAGGGAGCAGATGAGATCTTCGCTGCACCATTCCAACAGGACATCTTTATAACGATGCCAGAAACACTATGCCATAGTCCAAGACAGGATGTTAAGCATAAGCTAAGTGATTGGAACTGGAGGGGAAATTTAAAGCAGCAGAATGCAATTAACCATGCTGGAATCAAGCTTGATGCCGAAGCCGCCTCCTAAATGCCACAGGCTCCTTAATGACAAGGCTGAGCATGTCTGTGCAGTCAGCCCCGTAACTCCGGAGCAGCAGGGGTACGGAGCAGACCCACCAGTGTCACAGCACTGCATTTGGGAGTGCACATGGCAGGCTTGGCTTACCTCTTCCCTGAACACAGATGCTTGTTCTTTGCAACCAGGTAGACGCTGGATAAAGCTCACCACCTATAATTAGATGTAGAAGAGAAACGTGAATGATTGAAATGGACATCAAGTATAAAGGCCTTATTTCTGTACGTGAGTTCTGTATGCAAGAATTTTTCAAACTTTAATTCTCATAACTCTCCCATTGGTGAAGGACATACATGAAAATATTACTGAGATGTTGCTGCAACACAAATACTTTCCATACTGCCATTTGACCACTTCTCTTCCTTTAAGAGAGCAGTTTCTCCAATGCTCCAAGTGGTCCTTATAAAACATCACTATTATTTTTACAGATTAAAAAGTGCATATGGTTATAGACTATTTTAAACCCAGCCACAACTTTACTTCCTCTATGGTATTATCAGAAAATAAAATTAGAAAGAGAAAGATACAGACAATTTCCCACTATGACAACCCTTTAAGAGAGAAGATCAACCAACCGAGTGAGTATTCCTGGTTTACCAACACACAGAAGGCAGAAGAGCTACGAAAGAGAGGAGTTTGGGTTTTATTTAATCTGTGGTAGATGCAGAGGATCCATGGAACCAACAGGATTAAATAAGTTAATTTTACATTTCATATTAGAGAAAACCTTTCTAAGCAGGAAATCTGTTAACATTTGGAATAATCTCCTCTGAGACATGCAAGCAAGCCTTGGATTACATTATATAACACTAACTAGTGCAAGAAGCAATCCTGAATGCAGTGGAGGATGACTTAATATGCATTGTCTTCTCCATCTGTAGCTTCACTGGTTCACAGAAGATTTGTATATTGAGGCATAATCAGATCAAACATCCCATGCTAATTGGATGCTCCCTTGCAGGAACAGCTCTGTTTCACGAGGCATATTCATTTGAGTTATTACAGATGTGACATTTCTTCCATAAACACAAACAGACAAACAGTTAGGAGGGGTCACTGTCAAAGATGAGCTTCCCTTTAACTCACGATTGTCAGACTCTCTCCTAAATCACGTCGTTGCATGTGCAGCTGATCCCACCACTCGTGCTCATTCCCTTCCCCCAGTTCCATCCGCAGGGAGCTATCAGCCTGCCCTCCGGCTCCGCTCCACCCTGGCAGAGCTGATTTTTGGTGAGCAGCTCTGACTCCGTTGCTTCTGTTACGCAATCTGCCAGCAGAGCCTTCCTCTCCTCTCATGTTTCACCATTACACGGTGCTAGGAGGGAAAGCTCCATTTTAAAGAGAACCTCTAAAATTGCTTTAGCACGCAACGACTCCCAAATCTTCTTCTGTAGAAGTGCAAACAAGTAACAAAATACTACTCTATTTTCTTTTGAGCTCCTCCCTTTCCTTATAATGAAAAGAAACAAATGAAATGCCTCTGCAGGGCAGTATCTTCCGGAATTTACATGACAGTAGGACCCCTGGGGGCAAGTCGGTAAGTGCCCCTCATGGTCTGCTGCATCAAGAGGCTGGCAGAGATTTCAGGGGAATGCTCTGAGCTTGATTTGCTCTTCTGTCTCTTCTGTCCTTCCCTGGACAGTCGCTGCTGGCCACTGTCATGGTCAGGGTGACGGGGCTTTGATCTGTCCCACAAGTCTCTTGTATGTACACAGCAAGCACCCTGCTCCAGAGGCGCCTTTTAAACAAATAATGGTCCTGGGGTTCACTAGAAACTGAGAAAAAGGAGGAAGGAGGAGGATGCAAGAGAAGAATACAGGAGAGATGGTCACCAGGGTGTCAGCCAGACCCTGGGTGTGCAGAGCCAGGTGGCCCGCCTGGCCCGTGCCACCGCCAGAGAGGACAGTCCCCAAAAACTAAGGCAGAGCAGCTGGGGGAAAAGGGAGCAGCAGAAGGCCAGGACAGCAGCACCACGGGCTGGAACAAACTCGTCTGGACCCCAACACAGCTGCACAATCACGGCAGTGAAGCACTTACCCCAGGGAAAGGTGAGGCTGGGGAGGGCAGGAGATGTGTCGGACAGGTCAGATGTGTCGGGATCAGGCAGACCAGGGCCTTTCCTTTGAGGAGGTGAACTCCTGCCTGCCTTTCCTGCCGGTAATAACCTCACGTAATAACCTCAGAGCTATCTGGTGGAACTGTCTTGCGCTACGACTGCATACCAGTGGGGGGGGAATTGTGCTATGTAACTCTGAGAGCACCTTAAATCTCCATGCAACGGGTGATAACAAGATCCCAGATATGATATATCGAAATTGGCACCGTAATGGAATATCTTTTAGTGATATTTTTTGGGATAGGAGCTGGGTTTAACTCAGATGCAGTAACCCACAAGCAATTAGCACAAGGACAGTCCCCTCACAAGGTACTAGCATCTGATGCGGGATTAACTAATGAACAATTCAGCTCCGGCACATATTAATGTTCTCCTGTGATTCAATACCCTACACTAACTGTGCTTTGAAAACATGATAGGAAGCTTTCAATAAATAACAAAGCTACATTAAAGTAACTAACCTTGTTGAACTGTTCAGTGTTACCAACGGTTTCTTAGCTTGAGGGTCCCTAAATACTGCTGCTGCTCTGTCATTTCAGCTGTTCTCAACCAACAGAGAACTAAAGCAAGATTTTTTTTCCTTAATGTGGGTTTTATAAAATAAAAACAGTTCTTCAGTCTGAAACCAAAGGAGAATTTTACACTCCCATTGCTCTTGTTTCACATCAGAATAGGCTCCTTTGTGCAGTGGAGTTCAAAGCACAACTCATAGGCAAGTGTTTGCCCTGCAGGAAGATGTTAGAAGCCCAAACACCGACAGATCAAATCTACTTTGGACTCACTAAAACACAGAGAAGTCCTACTGCTTTCATCTTCCAGACCTTGCGGCTACATTGCCCTGCACATGCCGATCCTGCAAGTGCTCCTACAAGGGCTAAATTAATTCCTACGGGAATCTGCGAGGAACGGGATTTGCAAAACCCGATCCACTTTACCAAAACTCAAGACAAAACCTGTAATGACTTTAGCTGGTCTGTTGTGGTGCTGCAGCTGATCTTTTTAATGCGCCATTCACACTCCTACTGGTAGTCAGCGCATCATCAGTAGTTTCAAGCAGTTCATTGTGTTCTGGATTGTGAATCACTACACCACTATGCCCTGCATCGATGCCCTGTGGTCCCTACTTACATTCATCTGCTATCAAACTAATATCCCAGTTAAATTTACCCAGCAGTTGCTTTAAAGGTCAACTGTAAAGGACAAATTTTATTTGGCTTGTATCCTGTCTCTGCTCCTCCATGAAACAACCTCCATGTTTTGTCCAAAAGAAAGAGATTCTGATTGTTTTCATGTCAGAGGATTAGCTGCTCCTGCCTGTATTGATTTACTAAAAGACCTTTTGGAAAAAAAAAAACAACAAAACAAAACAAAAAAACAGCGGAAACTTTCTCAGAAGGATACAAATAGAAAATCTTCCAGAGAGATTTTTTTCCTCCTAGCTATGAATTTAATTCTAACTCATTTTCATTAAAACTTAAAAGAAAAAAAAAAAACAATAAAAAAATAGCCAGTTTTTAAACCAGCCACACTAATTGCTCTACTGCCTTCACATTTGCTGTGGTTCCCATCCCCTGTGATTCTGCAATCCCACCGGACTCCAACCAGTTCTCCAGCATGAAGAACAAAGTCAAGATTGAATTTATCTGACATAAGAGGCACTTAGGGAAAATGCACTTTTTAAAAGTCTCTGAAGATCCTCTATGCATCATGAAGAATGGCACCTTTTCCTGCTTTGCAGATTATCTCCTTCCTTGCAAGTGCAACATTACAGCACATTTCTCTTCAATTAAACGGCCTGTGATTAAGCGCCAGGATCCAAATTGTCACCACTTCCCGAGTGGAGATACAAATATTATTTATGCCCAAGGCATCAAGGCAAAAACCAACTACTCAGCCCACAAAAGATACCAGCGTTTTCACATGCTTCCTAATTACAGGAGACATCTCAAGAGCTGGGACTGCAGAGACATATCCCCAGCTGCACAGCTACCTCTGTCAGAAATCAGGTCAGGCTGTGGGCAGTTTTGTTCCAGGGGAAACAGGCAGGGAGACGTGGGAGGAGTGGGTATGCACAGTGCAGTTTGGAATTATCTGCAATGTAAAAGTGAATAAGCAGGAAAGTCACAGGAGAGGGGGAGGGAGACCAGAGAGAAACAGAATCTGCTGTCAGAATCGTGTTTCAGGCCTGAGCACTGAAAGATCAAGGGGTAAATAAAAAAAGAGAGTCTCATTCACTGAAATAAGCCACGGACACCAGAGGGTTAACAGAGATCTTTCCCCTCCTTTCGTAAAGGACTCAGGTACAACTTCTAGCTGAGTCAGCTATGGCATATGCAAGGCAAATGGCAAAGCATTACCTAGGGAGGCACAGAAAATAAAGATGTCTTCTAATCAGCGCTCCAGAAAAGGGGCTCTGGCATTCCAGCACCCGAGAGCGGAGCAGGTAGCAGGTAACTCACCTCTTCCACAGTCCATTTGGCCACGTGCTTGGCTGTGAGGCCCGAGACCTCCGGCAAGAGCTTGCAGTGCTGCTCCCAGCAGAGATGGAGGCGGTGGGTCGGGTTAGAGGTCAGGGAAGGCATGAAGATGGACTGGTGGAGGGCCTGCTGGAGATCGAAATCAGGGTCTGGAAAAGGAAACGAGACAAGTCAGAGCGAGTCTTCAAGTAAGAGCGATTACAACAAAAGAGGAGGAAGGGTCACAGTCTGGAGGAAAAAGCAAGGCAGGACAAGCAGGCAGCCAGGCACTGCTATTGCAGGGCACACAGCTCTCAGGGTGTTCTCCCCTACCCTCCCGAGAAAAAGAAACCAAAAAAAGGTAAGATAAGATAAGATTGCCAGGCTGGAGGCTTTATCGTTAGCTCGTTAGCTTCTTCCCAGGAAAATGATGTCACGCTGCTAACACAGAAGATGTTTGCAGCGTTTTATTGACAAGGTGGAGGAGTTCTGGTAACAGCATCTTCAGCTGGAAACTAATGGCATCATTCCAGCTCCCAGCTGTAGCCAGCCTGCGAGGAGCGCCACGCATGCCAGCTGATGGCCTGGGCTCGCCGCCTCCCCAGGAGGCTCCCAGGCCAGGAGTGCTGCAGGTTACCTCCAGACATCAGTTCCCTCCTCATGTGTCAAGTGATGGAGGCTTTAAAAAAAAAAATCAAGGAGGAGGAAAAAAAAAAAAAAAGAGAGAGAGAGACAGAAGAAATCACCCCTCCCTAATGAGATCATTTGAGTAGTGCAGAGTCATGGTCCTACAGGGATTTGCCCGGTTATACAACAGGAAGTGAAGCAGAGGATGGAAACAACATGGAAAGCATTCCTCTGCTTTACAAGGGGTAACGTGCACCGTCCCCTCGCCCCCCGGCGGGCACTGTGCAGGCTGCCAGGCGCCATCCCGCGGCAGCGGTACCAAAGTCCCGTTTTGCTGCCGTTTTCATAAACCTTCCCCAGCCACGGCACCGACAGGGCTGCTGCCTGCCTCAGATTTATTCGGTGTTATCGTGAACGGCGTTTGCAGGATGGTGCGTACGGACCTGTGGGGTGTGCCAGGCGCTGCTTGTAAAGCACAACGAAAGCAGTGCTATAAAGAACGAGCACATTTTGACAGGTTGCCTGCTCCTCACCAGCTGAGGCGAAAGAAGTGCTAGAGGCAAAGGTTGGTCTGATGCAAGGTTATTCCTCTGTCCCCTGCTGGGTCGCCTTACTTCATCTCCACCTCACTAAGGGATGCAGGACAGCATCAGATACGGGTCTCTACTTCTAATAACGAGACCAGAGTGGGGGAATTAAAACTTAAATAAATAAAGCCTGCTCGTCAGTGCAGAAGCTGACACTGCTGGCGATGACATGGCGTAGGACATCACTCCTGGGAGGCTGTCACCTGCTCCTCACCTTGTCTCTCCCTGTGTCCCCAGGGGCTGGCAGCAGCTGGCCTCACCCCCCCGCCCCATGCCAGGAGGTCCCATTCGTGCCAGGATCTTCTGTGCTGCCACATCCCTGCTGCGTGGGCACTGCCTCGATCACAGGCTGTTCCCTATTCGTTTTATTCCCTCCCCATCCTTACAGCTTGGCTTTTCTTCATTTCACCCCCTTCTCCACCCCGAATGTCACCATTAAGCCTTTAAACCTTTAGTCACATTGATAACATGGCAGCTCACGGCGAACAAAAAGCGTGCCTGCTGCAAAGCGTGCACGGGAACAGTGACAGGCACCTGGAGGGAGAGGGAGCCTCACAGCAACACGAACTGGAAAGCCCTTTCCTTCCCTGAGCCCAGATCCTCGGGGAAAGTGTCCAAACCACGATCGACAGAAATTATTTTCCATTCAGAAGGAAGCGGTGTCCTAATAGTTTAAATATAGATGGGATGAAAGCTCTGGGCAATCACGAAATTACAGGTCAGTGGATTATTGCAGAATTTCCCTCTACTGATTTCCATCACTCTGCTTAAGGTAAATGCGACGGGAAAGCAGACAGCTTTCCCTGCCAACTGCAACTGCAGCTCAGAGCTGGCAGACTCTCTAGCTCTGACTGCAGAAGTCAGCACAAGGTAAAAATGAATACATAAATAAAAAAAAAAGCTAGGCACCTGCCCCAGTTTGCGCCTGCTTAGCTATTTTTGATTGGAGACTTATTACCATGTTAAATCCTCCTAAAAGCCTGGTCAGCTCGGTTCTCTGAAATGGCTTTTTATAGTAAATCTGAAAGTTAAGCATATGGTTTGCCAAAGTGATATCAGAAAGCTTCTCTTAAAACTTAACCTGTCAAGTACCAGAATAAAAAAGACATTGTTTTTCCATTTGATTTTCTTTTTCCTCCTTAGGAGGATCTTCAAGAAGTTACCCTAAATGATTCTAATCATGTTTCTGAATACCCAGGGGGAATCTACTGCAAGAAGTTGACCGAACTTAGCAACTATCTGCCAGGTTTTGTCTGTCTCTCCCATGACACCTCTGCTCACTCTACCAGCAGAATGGTCGCAGACGAGGGAACAACTTCCCCCTGCCATTTCAGGAGAGTATGCAGTGGTACTACAGATGATGAAGGCTCGTCCTCTCAGTTACTAAATACAAAGCTTCACTCTAAAAAGTATAAAACCCTACACTTCTATGCAATTTTACTCTTCTTCCTCATTTTAAAGGAAAAAAGACTGCCACTATCATCATCTCCAGGGTATGTTCTCTCTTGATCATGGAATCAACAACAAAAAAAGCTGTAGAGTTTTAAATTGTCCTTGGGGGTCTGGTAAATTGCACATGCAAACAAACACACACAAAAATAAATAAAAATCAACCAACCTTTCCCATTGTTTTCCTGTTTCGCCAGCTGGAACTTTATATAGGCATGTGAGCATCCAAGCCTGAAAGCATCAAGTACAAAACATTTCAAATGATAACACAAACTGATGTAACTGCTAAATACAAAACATTTCAAATGATAACACAAACTGATAACACAAACTCCTCTACAGAAAGAGATTAACGGTGTATTTAGCAACCAAAATTATCTCCCTCTTACCATTAGCGATAGAACTACTTGTGCCTGGCCTCTCTTCTCTAAGCTAAGGACTGTGATATTCAGTTCATAGCTACAACTCAGATTTGAGCTCACAATGGGAAAGAAAGTCCTTGAAATAGTAGGAGGAAAGGAGGAGACTTAACAACATGTCATTCTAAAACTCTGTGCTGCAAACCTCTGATCAGACTGAGCTGTTCTAAGCTCCTGATTTACATCTGTATTTCCTATGTAACAGAAGCATCAAGAGGCACAACTACTAATCCATGAAAATACCTCACAAAAATCTTATTTACTTTTTCGGTTTGGCTTTGATGTCTGCAGATGATTCCTCTTCTATCCAGTCTTTCTCTTGATTGTTTTCAGACTGTTCCGACAGACTGTGAACACTGCTTTGACATGACTTTTCACTGTCTTGTGCAGATTTTCTGGAGAGACAGATAAATGATAGCAGCTAAGTTGACATCCTCTGTTCCCTTTTCCCAGAGGAGAGGCAAAGCTGGCAGCTTCTTGCAAATGAGGGTAACAACTACCACCTAGTGGTGGAAGCCTTCCTCTCCCCCACCATCATTACTGGCACAGTACAAAGTGCTTTACTGTAGCATGGATTGAGAGAGATTATGTGAAATAATCAGCCCCTGTGGACTGAGGCTCTGATCCCAGCAGCTACAAGAAACCCACTGAAGCATGTGCTGTGGTGAAATCAAGAGATTTAAGATTTTGGAACCCTGACTCCTCTGGATAACATTTAAGGCAGTTTCCACACCTGAGTTTGCTGCATAAATAGAGCTACACAGTTAACCAAGGTAGGACAAACAGCAGGAAGTTATAAGATTCGCATACTGAATTTGAAGCTCCCACTATCAGGAAATGAACTGGTTAGAAAAACATACATATACTGCAATTCTAGATTGCCATTTATTCTAGGAGAATCCCAAAACTCCTGATAAAATTTTCAAGTAACAGTGCCATTGAAATGCAATCAATTCTGTTGTTAAGAATAGCAAAAGGAGATCCCAGCACATTACTGGGATCAGAAGAGGCAAACTTTGGCCTGGCCATGCACACTTTAGGGCAGAGGCGTTCCTTTTGTCTGACCAAACATACCTCAATAACGTTATGAATCTAAGCAAAGCAAAGAAACCTTAAAATGCATATAGGCCTTAAAATACAGAAAAGACCTAAAGTATCACCAGAGATTGCCTTGGAGAGACTGAATTCCTACAGACTGTAGGTGACAACAGTGAAAGCATTCCTGGCCAGGTTTGTCCCAATGACAGCCTAACTGCCTCCTGCAGCCACTGAACTACTACACAGTTTACCTCAATGATACTCAATTCCAAGATCTTCACGTAAGAAAATAAAATATCTGAAGGAACTCCACTTGTTTGCCAAGTGATACATACGGAGCCATTACACCTACCAGTGTAATGCAACAGGCTCTGGGGTGGATCGCAGTTACAGTTTAATAGTGCAAAATAATCTTGCTTGACAGTTTTAGGACAGGAAATGAAGAAAAAGAATATACTTTAAATTGAAATAGCAAAGAAAAATTTATGGAGACAGAATGCAATTTCCTTTGTTGGAATGTGACCAGAGCAGCAGGATTAAGGAATCAAGAAACCTATTAAGGCATATGAGGGTATAAAAGTGCACTGCTCTGTGTTAAGAGTGTCTGGGGCATGGGTCAATATTACAGACAGATGAACTCAATGCTCTACTGCTTCTCTGCCAATTCCTGTGTTTGTCAGCCTTGTAAAATGGTTTTGTTCCCTAGTACCTGCCCAGGAAATGGGTTCAGCTCACCTGGAGTGTGGAGAGTCCTCCTGAGAAGACTCTCCTGTTCCCAACAGGACTGGGGCAGGGGTCTCTATCCTCTTGGCTTTCTGAAGGCTATTGCCAGGGGAAGGTCTTTCCCCGCTCAGGCGGTCCTGTAATGAGTTTTCTCTGCTGAGGTTCACATCAGAATATGGGCAGCCAACTAACCTGAGTTAAAGAAAAAAAAAAAAAAGAGAGAGAGATTATGATGCATGTTTCTAAAACCAGTCTTCCCAGCCTCACACAGATATATACATCAACAAACACAGAAAAAGCGAGGCCAAAACATGTCTGGAAGGGAGGCATCATCACCCAGTCTAAGGTGTGGGCAAGCAGAGGACCAAATAGCAGGTTTAGAAATCATGTTTTCAGAGTCATCTTAGAGAATAACAGCTTTTCCTGTGTAGCCTGCTTGTCTGAACAGTATTTCATGAAACAAAACAGTCCTGCAACTATCACTCTGAACAATTCAAAATCCTTTACCACATTATATACTACTGGACCTTCAGACCTCCCATTTGAGATTGTTTTCTTGCTCTGTAAAATAGTTTAATCAAGAAAAACCTTTCTTTTCCAAGAACACATAAGAAATCAAAGGCAAACCACAAAACATGAGCACTCTCTCCTTTCTCCTTATGGTATAATAATCTACCAACACTCTCCCTCTTAGTTGTCTTCTTGCATCCTGTTCTTGGGTATGTTATTTTACAAAAGAAATTCCCTCAGTAATACTGGAAGATAGAAATTGGAGAGAATTCATCTATGCTAGATTGTATTGCAGTTGTAATGATTATACCGGTATAAACTGAATTTATGGTGGAACAGTGCATTTAGACACAAGAGGGAGCTGCAATTGCACTAATAGCTATCTCCAGAACAAACACCCAGTGATAATTTCAGTGCAGTGCAGGTGCTTGTTGCTGCATTACTCTTACAGACAGCATCAGACAGAACCCTTATAAGATCTCATATACATACGTGTAATGTGTTCCATATCGTGGTCCCCTGACATGACCAATACCGTGACAGCCTGGAGTAGGACACGCTTGTCCCACAGTTCCCACAGGATCAACAGCACCTGGTAATAAGAATTAAAAAAGGTAAACGGGTTTGTAAAAAGCTAAACAGATTTGTAAAAAGTTTCATACAACTGAAGAGCAGACTGCATTTAGGGAAAATTATTCAATACAACAACGAGGTCATCTACATTACCTATAGGGACTTGCAAAGCATGTCCAGTTTTTGCACACCAGCCTACTGGGTGAACATCAGGGCTGTCTGCATCGACCCAAAAATCATAATTACGGTCCCAGCCATCAAAATGTATCTAAAAGAAGCACAGAGTCTCAGTGAGAGATACAGTTAAGGATATGACTCAGCTTTTATTTTAACTTCCCCCTTTGTTTCACCTTGCTCAACTTGGAGCTGATTCATTCAATCTTTCAGTCAAGCACAATTATTCTTTGTGCTCAATTTGTTTTCCTGACCCCTTTGTCTGTCTTTTAGGGAACAACCAGATCCTGGTGACATAGTCAAATCAGAAGGTCTGCAAGAACGCACAGACCATTAGGTGCTCCAGCACACTCCAGACTAAATATATGCAAACAGAATTGCTTATTTAATTGTTTTGTTTTCTGTGAATCCCAGAACACCATAAAAGCCAATGAGTTTGGCAAGTTTTGCAGTAAACAAGCTAGAACTTTCCACTGGATGAAGGGACTAGTAATGGTTGTTCAGATCCAGCTCAGGCAAACAGAAATTAAGGATCACTGCTGTTTAAAGGCTAATGGGTTGCTCATATGGCAAAGTTGCAAAAAAAAGGTATATGAGCTGAGTGTCATGCCACTATACACTGGCAAAACTTGACTTCAGCTGGCAGTCACAGTGATGAGGCTGAGAATCAAATGGCTAAGGGGAAGCAAACTCCACTCCTGACCATCCTTCAGGAAGGAGACCTGTGGCCAAGAAGCCCCCATCAGTGCACGCTCCACTTTAGCCAACTGATATCTAATTTCTCAGAAGCCAATGCATTTCTGGCAATATATGAACATGAAAATAATTAGTTAAAATGCAACTGTGTAATTAATTTATATTGGTGAATGAAGCTGCTTCCCACACGGACCAGGGCTTAACTTGCTTTTGATTTTCTTTTAAATGTGTTAGGAAAAAATTGTCAGGTAGCTTCCCACCAGCAGAACATTAATGCTGCCTTCACTCATACAGATCACACAGAAACTGCTAAGAGATGGGAAATCATTCTGTCAAATCTTATTTCAAAATAGTTACATTAAAACAGTAACTAACAATACCAGGCAACTCCATCAGATTTCAATAGGCCAAAACAACAGAAATCATTTCCAGTTGGGCAGGCCTGTAGGCTCCATCATCTGTAAGGTGTTTGTTTGCTGCTTCTCATATCAAACGGTATTTTTTCTGTCCTTCCAATCACTGCATTCCTCAGCAGAAAGGCTCTGCACTTCAAAGCAAGGTCATACCTTAATACGATGGTCATCTTTGTCAATTATCGTTGCTACTCTTATCAAGATGGGATTTCTTTTGTCTACAGCCTCTAACTTCATATTAACTTGGAATCCGTGAGCAGGACGCTGTAAGACAAGATCGTAAGCAGAATGCTAAAAAGTCAGGGCATTCACAACTAGTCGCCTTCTCTGAATAAAACGCACTGGATGTTTCATATACCAGTCAAATGTTTTTGCAGCTTTGGCCCCTGACTTCATATGGCAGACTACTTCAGAGGTTAAAGTAAGAGTTTTCTAAAGGAATAGGCTGTCCATTTGTCAGAAGTCCAAAATTACTCAAGGAGAAGCCTGAGCTTTCCCACTGCAAAGGAACATCTCAGTCAGTGCAAGAGGCTCTTCCTTGACAGAAAAGACCAAATACGACCACCATCTCCACTAATACACAGATTGAACAGTCTTGGCAGCAAAACTGCTCAACACGGCAGAGAGATTACCTCACGTTTGACAAGGATGCTGGCCAGCTTGCTTCTGTCTCACATCGGAATGCCTGAAATGCCGCTGTGGGACACCTCCCTTCACTACACTACAGAGAATCATTCTTAGCATCAGATGCAGCCACCTCTGCTTCTGGATACTAACAGAGTTACCTTCATTTGGTGCTTGGGCTGGGAAACAAGTGACTTCACTTCAGTGCACTGCAAAATTCTTCCTCTGGCACAGACATTTTGCCTTAACTGTAACCTGGCAATTCCAGACACTCCTCTTCCTTCCTAGAGGACACAAAAATCCCCACTTCCACGACAACCAGAGGTATTTCAGATCTTTGCTCTGAGCCTGGGCTTAAGCCTCTCTCGTGCAACAATGGTGCAGGACCAGGAGCCCACGGGTCAGAACAGTAACTGCCATCTACTTCTTATGATAACTGCACCTGCTTGTTACCAGTTGTTGAAAACTGTGGCACTGGGGAACAGTGCTGGGATACGAGAACAGTTCCAGCCACAGGAGTCTCACGCCCACAGTTGCGCGTTTACCATTTGCCTCAAACCCCGGCGGTCACAGTACTTTGTAAAAATTCCAGGATGCCCTTTGACCTGACGTGTGCCCTCTGCAGCACCTGCGGATGTAAACCTCTATGTAACAGACAGCGTTTACCAATTTGTTTTCCATTTATTTTTGAAGGACTGTGAATTCCTCCTCTGAACTCCTCACCTGGGGGTTATGGAGCACTGGGCACTCATTCAGAACACCCCTCTTCACTTCTGCACACAAAGGTCAGAGGAAATGACAGTTCTAAATCATGTCTTTGAACAAGATCAGGTTAACGAAAAGATTAATATCATCACTCTTTCCTTGCAATCTTCCTTACCCTTTTCGCTGTCAGCAGCTGGGTACAGGGAAGGAGGTCGCTTCTGAGATGAGGGGATTACAGACTCCAAACCTCAAGTTTCCCTTCAGTCTCTTCACCTGGATACAAGCTTTTATCCGCAGGCTTCCAGCCACGTGGTACATCAGAAGCCAAGCAATCTAAACTGCATTTAGTTGTAAGAGTGTCTTATTGAGCCAGCCAACATTGTCTGACTTTCTTGGGGAAAGAGTGTGAGTGCTAGAGAACAAAACGCTGCCCAGAAGAGGAGTCTATTTGAGTCTTGCTGAAGGGTTGCTGCCTTTTTGGAATGGCTTCTGAATGTTTTTGAATTGACATCCCAAGACAATGGGTTGAAATAGTGATGCTGACAATGAAGCTGTCTTCTCCTATGTTTTTGGATGGAGGAAGAGGCAGAAATCCAGACACAAGATCTGCTATTTGTGCTGATGATCAGTGTCTCCAGACTACATACATTAGCTCTTGAAAACTGTTAAAAAATAATTCAGTGAGAAATGCCAGTTCTGGCTCTCAACCCGTATTTTTATGTACTGATTTCCTGTAATTGCTAGCTGGAAAAATAATAATAATAATACAAAAATCAATAACCGTGCCATGTATTTGCACTTCAGACCAACCACGCCAGAAAAATAATGAGATTTGATCCTGGAAGAGTTCTATTAACTGTTGTTATATCAAATGCAATTTTTTTTCTGTCTCATTTTCATCAAACAGTCTTGGATGCTAATTTAGACTCCCAAGTTTCATGAGAGCCAGAATTGGCCCTTCTACCGTTCTCTCAAAGCCAGATATCCGGACGAACAAAGCAATGGCTGCAGAAATTGATGAAAAATAGGAAGAGAATCAGACAAGGCACTTACATTCCTCCTTGGGAAGATGCTTCATTTTGGAAGAATCCAAAAGAGGGAGTATCCATACTAACAAGGCTCCCTGTACTGAGCAAAGCCCTATTATCTTCAGGTGACATTTCTTAACGCCTTTTATACTCTGAAAATCTGAGGAAGCGATGCTGTAATGAGAGATTACTGAGGACTGGAGAGTGGCAGTTTTAAGTAGGTTGCACTCCACCGTTTCTTTTTGTCATGGAGAATTTTATCATCTTTCCAAAATATTTGTCTCTACAACACAAGTTCTGCTGTTCCTCTATCGTGCATTAGACCAGTTGCTGCATTCCCTCTCTCTTGTATTCTGAAATTTCCCATTTTCCAGCACTGTTGGGATTTTGCGAACGCAGCTCAGAAAAAGGCTGAGCCTACGCTGGGGGTAACAAACGCATCCTACTGACAAGCCTCACTCATTATCCAGCACACTGCCTCCGAGGTGCTCCGCATGCTGCGCTTCGTGACTGAAGATGCTGTCTGCCCAGCTCTGGAAAACCATAATCCAAGGGATGCTTTGGAGTTCCACTGTGCTGCAGATAACTCCAGCTGTGGCCTCACAGCTCTGTAAAGAGGCAAACCCAGCCTCTGCCTATTACGTGACACCCGCCTTGACAACCTACAACAATTTCAAATGGACACCTGCTGAAATCTAGCAATTATCAGCCTTGCTTGGCTGGATTTTTACCTCCCTTATCTGAGGCCTCCTTGATTGCTTTTCCTCCTCAGTCCCAAAGACCTTACCCACAAAATATAAGGGAGGGCTGCAGGTATTAACCTTCAAGTCTAACTTTATCAAAAAGATTCAAGGCAAATATCACGATGGCTTAGCAAAGTTTTTAAACACACTGCAAAGTTTAGCAATGTGAGCCAGCACCATGGAAGACACTGCTAAGAAATAAAATAACCCACCAACTCTGGAATGTATTTATGAAGTTATTTTAAAGGCTTTTGTTGCATTTCTGCTCACAGTGAGCTTCCAGATAAATGCACTGAACTCCGCTGTACGAAACTGAAGCTCAGGCTCCCACGGTTGAGAGAATCTGACAATCTTCAGATTTAAGTCTGCGGGATGGTCTTACTCCATTCTAGGAGTCTGGCAGAGATGCTCTATCACCTGGCAGTATGCTTACTCCTGCGGAGGGCACAGCTGGCTCCTCCCCACAAGAACCAAGATCGGTATCGGTACACACTAGTCCTTGACAGGAACTTCTCACTCTACCTTCATTTTATCCTCACCAACCAAGGGAAAGAGGGATTTACACAACTTCAAGGGGAATATATTTCAGAGGAGTTTTTAAAATCTCATGTCAGTGAGAGCAACCAATGGGAGGAATTCCAGACATCACTTTCCCTTCAAACATATACACATACAACTTCTTCGCCTCCCTTCCTCACCAAACAGCCCCAGTTGCAGACCAGTGATACCCACTTCTGATCCCGGCGAAGGGAGCATCTGGAGTCTCCTCAGCCAGCACCAGTCCTGCTCACGTCATCTGGGAGAACCCCTCTGCCCACCCAGTCAGACCTTGAGCAAAATGCCATCTCCTTCTCCTCTCAGTGCCCTCTCTGAAGCAAGGTATTGTACTGTCCTTCACATGTACCTC
Organism: Anser anser; assembly: GCF_964211835.1. Taxonomy (NCBI): domain Eukaryota; kingdom Metazoa; phylum Chordata; class Aves; order Anseriformes; family Anatidae; genus Anser; species Anser anser. Next base: position 3,242,643 of record NC_139745.1, on the reverse strand, counting down.
TGAAAGCTACAGTTATCTGTAGGGTCTGAAGGCTCTTCCCTTAATGCTTCTAAGGGAGAAACTGATGAGAAACTGAAGACATTTTGTGAAAAATTCTTTCCGAGAGAGCTTTCCATGAGCTTTGTTTTTTTTTTTTTTTCTGTTCTGTGTTCTGTTTTAGCAGAACAGAGAAAGCTGATTTTAAACTCAGGCTCAAAGTAAAAACACACTTTCACCCTCTTAGTACAGACATGGCGAACCACCACAAAATACAACATCTAGAAAGAAAGGGTAGATAACAGAAGTTTCCCCTACTCTTCTGACCTAAGAAAATCAGAGATTCACCAACCAGTTTGAATGCTCTTGCTGGGGCTGCCTGGGAATTAGTTTCTTCCAAGTATTTCTCCCATGAGAAGGCTTTAGGATCCTTGTATCCTGAAAAACATGAAGAATTAATATTTAAGTAAGAAAAACCCAGCTATTGTTATAAATAACAGAAAAGCAGCTATGTAGCACACGTTTATTTTGTTAACTTAGCACTTTAAAAGGATGGCACTGGGAAGTGTTGTTCATACACATTACTTACAGCACACACAACAGCACTGCAAGTTTTCTGAGCTTCTACACAGGCCTTTAACCCTGACCTGAAAAACCTGAAGAATTCGTTTCTGTACAGCTTAATCAATTCTTATTCTCTAGAGAAAGCTGCCAATTAAGTTAGTCAGAGGATTCTGTGATGTGCAATGGCATCACTAAATTAATTTCCTATTTTATTAACCATTCTATGTGTGAGTGCCTGCCAGATTGTAGGAACTTCTCATCTCCTCCTACCTACTCACCCATAGCTGAATAAAATTAGCAGTCTCGAAGTAAGAGGCTCTGTCACCATTACCTACCTACCCAGACACCTACATGGCTGTGCTACTCTAACGACAACGGGATGCATCTCTCTGGCAGCAACTCCTAAGCTGCGTTTAAGAAACTGCTCTACCTTTTTTCCCCTCCCTATTTCAGTATTTTTTAGCCTCAATATTGTTCCCTTTTGGCAGGAGGACCTAATCACTAATTGCATAGGACTGTCTGCAAATTGCTGCACATAAATCTTTCAGCAGAGAAATGAGAATTGACTGCAGATTCTCTTAGGGGCACAGGCAATCATGATGTGAGTTGGGGAGCTGCATGCCACAGCCTTGTTGCACTTTCCAGAAGCAGGAACAGAGGTGGTGGTGCTGAAGAATAAGGGTCTATAACCCCTTTAGCATCTACAGTAAAAGGCACTAAGGCAAATTCTTCCACTGCAGAGGCAGCTTGTAGTGCTACCCACTCTACTAAACTTGATATGCAGTAATTACAGAATTTCTTGCTCCAAGGCTGTCAATCTAGCAAACAGCAGACATTATTTTTTTATTATTTTTAAGGTGAATAAGCACTTGCATTGCCTGAAAACAACACTCGTTTTCCTGTAGGTTCTGTCCTTTTTCATTTGCCCAACATTCTTTTCATTTACTGAATTCCAGTGCAGCAGAAGGAGATGTGGCTTCAGTTATTCCTTCATTTTCAGAAATTCCATCCCATTATCTATAAAATCATGATATTGATTTCTCCTTCTTCCAGCTCACCTTAGAGGAAATTCTGAAAATACTTCAAATTTCTTTCCCTTCTGAAATCAAATTCAATTGCAAATTACCAAACCTTGTTCCTTTGCTTGAAAGAGCTGTAAAACAAAATAAACTGCAGTGGCAAAAGGTATGAACAATAACATTGTTCAGTCGGTAAAGAAACGAATACTGAATGGAATCTATAAATTCCTGTAAATCTTGCAAATACGTAATTATGTGGAAGATAAAGCCTACAGGTTTTTTGACTGAGGCAGGAAATAAGTCTCACTTTCAACATACCAGGTGGTGTTGTCAGCGGGGTTCCAGTTTCTTGGCAATAGCCAACAGGACGAATATATGGGCTGCTAGCTTCACACCTGAATCAAAGAGGAGAAGTTGGCACCAGTCAGTTTTAATGCAAAAAGAAAAGAAGAATTTCAGATGCTGTCTGATACACTTTTGCTAGGGTAGCAGATGCTTTCAGTGGGTGTGATCACGGTGTAAAAGACAAGCATTACCTCGTTAGAATGTATAAAGCCAAGTTTTCAAGGCATTCAAGCTGCCCCAAAAGATGTCTGTTGCTTTAAAAAACGACAACAAAAAAGCTCCCCCCACAGGCCATACAAACCACAGATCAGCCTGGACATAGACCATCCAAGCTAAAATACAAAGGAAGCAAGCAAACAAAAACCAAACTCTTGTCCCTAACTGAAACCCATACTTTGGAAGAAGGGGCAATGACTTTCAATATCTTGCCAAGAACTACACGTTACCCATTAACTCCAGCTGAAACCTACTGGTAGTTTGTCTGGTTCCCAGTTTTATTTCATATATACATCTTCTGAGCTCCCAAAGGAGGGGATGTGTCCATTTGTGACAGCCCCTTTTGTCACATCTGCTCTGAGGAAGGGACCAAAACAGCCTTTCAGACTGAGGAAAAAAACTATGTTTTCAGCCAAATGCTACTCTGAAGCTCTGTTTGCTTGTGTTTCCTATTAACATTTCCAAATTCCAAACAAAACATGGCATGGAAACAAAGCTTCATGGGCTACAATGGTAAAGGAACTAGATCTGAAGACCTGCTAATCAAAACACCAGTGTTACAAAGCTCTGGATGATATATTTATGGCAAAGAAAGAAAAGACTCTCTTGGCACCAGAGAGGTACCTATTCTGAAAAAAAAATAAATCATACAAAAGGAGGTGAGGGAGAAAACACAGGACACTGATTGAATCAGTGCTATGTAGATAAGCATGTGCCTTGTGTTGCTTTCACAGGCAAATTCAAAGAAAGTTTCTCCATTCATGTGGGCTGGGAAACCTGGGCCAAAGAGCGAAAACGGTTTTTAGACTAACACTTCACCTGGCCCCAGCATGAGGGGCGGGGATCAAGATGCAGATGCAGAACAATGGTAGTGCAGGTCAGGACTTCAAAGCCTACATGTTGGCAATCCCTTCTATTTTGGAAGTGCCTTATCTAAACTCTGCTGAAGCAAATGGGAAGATTTTTACTGACTTCAGTACTACCTACTTCCAAATGTAAGTTTGCAGGGAAACATGCCAACAGCCATTACTAGCTCTAGAGGAGAGGATGTTACTAATTAGAGGTGTTTGTCACCAGTGGAGCTTACTGCTTTTTACTTCAGTTCTGCCGGAGGATAACATGAACACTGCCTAACCTGGCCCCCAGTCACCAGCTGCGTTTCCTCAAACACCGCTCTAGCAGTTCAGGTTAGCCCCACTGACTTTGCACGGAGCCAGCTGAAGGGTACACAAACAGCAGGGGAAACTACTGGGCAGCGTCACTTGGTAAAAACCCCAAACAATCATTCAGATATTTGAAAGCTGATTTAAGATCCCAGCTTTAGTGACTATACTTAAAATATGAGACGTTAGTATTAGTGACAGAGTGAAATAAACCACGGTCTACTTGCAGATATATATTAGAAATAGATTCTCGTTTACCAGTAGTCATAATTCTCATCCCAGTTATCAAAATGAACTAGCAGGCGGTTATCCACCATGTCAGTGATGGTTGCAACACACATCAGTGACGGATTCTTCTTGTCCACTGCCTCTAGTTTCATTCCCAGACGAAAACCAGATGGTGTGACAGGCTGAGGAACAGGACATCAGGAAAGGGAAATCAGCCACATTCTAGCCCACGCCATTTAAATCACTGTTATAAACTCATTAGTTGCAGGTTATAACCCTGAAACCCACAGACCAAAACACAAGTCACTAGCAAGAGAGCTACAGGCGAGATTTCCATGTATTCTGGCAATAAATGTTACTATTTCTGAAAAAGAGCTGGTGCAGCCTGAGTAACAGAATCTCCAGGTACACAACAACACAGATTCAAAGGCTAAAATGCCTTAGCACCTTAGCCCAAACCAAACCATTCTGTGATTCTATGCACAGTTTTGTGCTGCTAAGTACTGGCTGAGGATAAGCGTGAGCATTGATGGTCCTCTCTTATTAGTGGAAAATTTGGAGAGTATCCAGACACAAATCTGCGTGGTTGGGCCCTGATCCCACTGCAGACAGCGCTCAGTCCATTGGCAGCACCAAATCCACCAGGCTGTGGACTTTGTGTCATTTCAGTGACACAGAATGGGAAGCAGTGTTATAAACAAACTGAAGCTAACAACCAGAAGGAAAACAACAGTGGGTGAAGGATGAAAAATACTCAAGATCCATAGCCTCATAATAAATCCCATGGCGCACATGAGCATGCTGCTGGAAACCAGAAATTATTTTGGAAATGATTAAATTAGAGGAAAGTGACACAAATATCTTGACTGCAGGGACACAGCAAAACAGACTGTTGTAATATATTTAACAAATGGTAGAGTAAATCTTTTCCTCCAGTATTAAGGAAGAATGGAAATACAAATTCTCTGCCTGGAAAGCCAGTGACTGGGGGAAGGAAAAAATTGTACTAGCTTCCATCTTACAAATAAATCACAGCAGGAAATAGCTTGCATCTGATTGTACCATGGTTGTACCTCTGACATGAACATATTAAAAACATGTAAATATTCTGGTCAAAACTTGCTTAGCATCAGACCCATTTGAAAACATTTTGTATTCAATATCACCACTTACAGTGCTGAGGGTCTTAAAAAGGCTTTTTGGAGCTGCTTGAGCTTTGCAATTCTTCAAATAGGAAGCCCAATTAAATTCTCCCTCCTTGATACCTAGAAAGAGAGATAAAAAGATTGTTTTACACAGACCCATTACATTCAGATTGGTTTTTCAGAAATGGAAATTACCTGGGAAGAATATGAACTTTGCATGATAACTGCCCTTCTACAATCTTCAGGGGTTATGCATTTCGGCTAAAACATCTCTCTCTTTTTCAGTATAATGTCCAATCATTAATCTCAACCTTCAAACATTTCTAGGAAATTGAATGCCAGGAAGAATAAAGTTCTGAACCCGAAAGAAACACCTTGCTTTACAAGCTCACCCAATAAAGAGTTTCTAATTTGACTAACAACGTCAATCTTTGGGAACATCAAAAGGAAGTTGTTTTGTTCTTTTGTGATTCACTATGTTAATTACACCTCTTCTCTTTAAGCCACTCAGATTGAGTTCGACAATGAAATCATACTAAAAATGAAACATGCATAGCCAGGACAACTAGCTCTTAGAATTTATGGCGTCTTGCACACCATCTTATTTTTTTCCGTACCTTTAGGAGGGAGCAGCTTATGGCTTGTTTTTTCACACCAGCCGACAGGATGGATGTCTGAGGAATCAGCATTAACCCAGAAGTCATAGCACTCCGGATAACCATCAAAATGTAATCGCATTCTATACCCTTGTACCTATAAGCAGGGGAGCTCTGATTATCATACAACACCATCATACAGAACCTAAAGAAAAATACTAACAAAATGTTTTTCCTGTATTTGGATTTACAGGTAAAAGCGTAAGACTTGGTCTATTTCTCAAAAGCCTAGTTCTATTCTTCCTCATTTACATCTCCCACTTTCCATGCTTTCCTCACTTCAAGGAGCTGACAACAAAACCGGTCAGTGTAACTTCAGTGGACTTGTTTTTATTCCATACCCCATATATTCCTGTGCTGCAACATCCAGAGTGCAAATGCAGCAGAACACTTACGTCTATATCAGCTCAACACAGATTTCACAGAATTGAAGAAACACAGAATTTCCACTTGCTTATATTTACTAAGTCTTGGGGCCTAATTGCATTGTTCTTTTTCACACTCATTCATTGCATGGAATTAAAAGGTTTATTATTATTATGAAATACAGTTGCAAAAGTCTGACAGTAGGATTTCATGGATTCTTAACCACATAACAATATTCCTCCAGTGTCACTTTGAAATCCTCCTAATCATTAATTAATTAAAATACAACTATTCCTATGCTCCTACTTTTTATTGAAAAAAAAAAAGTATCCTAAATGTAAATGGGATTTTTGGAATCGAAGACAGGAATAGCAACTACCTCAGCCACTGTAAGAACACAGAATCGAGATGGGTGTTCAGGGTCCAGCCCTTCCAATTTCATTCCAACTTTAAATCCATTTCGGCCTTGTGGGAATGATTGATACTGTGTGGGAGAGGAAAAAAAGACAGAGAAATTTGTTTTTAATTTCTAAAGAGAAAATCTATTGCAGAACATTCATCAGATATGCTTTGAATTTTCAACTCATAGTAGAAAATTCTATCACTAAATGATTGCTGCTTTAATAGACAGACACAGGTACAGAGATCAATAACGGCATGATCACCATATTTCAGGTTTACTTGTTATTCTAATTAATCTCTGAAAAACACTGAACCATGAGTCTGTTGCAATTAACTGTGAACAAATCTTTCAGCAGATGCAGAAATGAGCTCTATTCAAACACAAAAGAATCCCCTTCACAGCCCAGTGTAGGAGGGCTGGCAGAAACAAACAGCCAGGAAAGCTAAAATCATTCTGCCTGTGTCAGCACGAGGTCAGCAGTCCAGACTTCCCCAAAAGGTAACTTTTCATCTTCAAATGGTAGAAGGGAGAAAGAATATTTAATCTGGAGCCTATTTACACAGCCATTCCAGAAAGCATTTGTGTTATTAATTTATTTGCAATCTGAATCCAAATTAAGCATCTGAAGTATAGCAAAGGCTTAAGAAGAAATTTTAACTGCAATTGCAAATAGCTTATTGCATCCACTGTAGTTAACTGCCTCTCCTCATCTCACCCTGGACGGTGCAAACAGCTCTCTGCTTTGAAGAATTCACTGCGAGCTGAACTTTTAATTTGGGCTGCTGCACCAGAATGTAGAAGCAGCTTCCCCACATCTACATTCATCTTCTAACTTCAGTGCACCAGACTGTGGACGACCACAGCTTCCCTTCTAACAACTACTTCTCACTGAGGTAATCTCTGACACTCTCAGAGCTAGCTGACTTACAGTTTTCTACATAGCAAGGCTGGAAGGGGCGTAGTACGGCCACAGATGAAACACAGGACATATGAAAGACATTAAACTGTTCCTCTATGATGTTGCTTAGAGATTGCCTAACAGCCAATTTATTCCGAGCTACCCAAAGCAGACCGAAACAGTCATTGTTTATTTGTGAGTGGGATTCAATCCGTGGTTTTTACATCGCTGGTTTTGGATAAGGCTCACAGGGTAGATGTTTGTTTCCACAGTGCTTCAGGGCTGGAAACAAACATGAGGTTTTTACTGCCTGCTTGCACCAAAATAGCTAATAAATGTAACTGCTGGTTTGAGGGTAGTCTCACATTCTACTTGCATTGAGTTAGTAATTCTGGGAGGCTGCCTGACAAAAACAATGAAAGAGCTGAAAAAGCTGCCAACCTCTCTGAACAGTTTTAGGGGAGCAGCTGGCATCCGTTCCTCTTCTAAGTAGGAAACCCAGTTCCATACCTTCTTCTTTGCAGGAACAACTAATCAAAAACAAAAACAAAAATGAGTGTTTCTCCCAGACATCTCCCGTTTTTCCCTCTCTCCTCTTTCTCCTCCCATTTCTGCAAGTCATTTTTACAGCACAGGAGCAGCTCCAGGCAGCGGCGCTGCTCTCTGATCAGGTGCAGAGTTACTTTTACAGCAAGTAAGGAGGCAGCTCCGAGCTCAGCTCAGCCAATGCTGTTTTGCTGCTGTACCCCAGAGGAGGCAGTGTTACCCAACTTTTGAGGAAAGGTACAAATTCCAACAGTAGGACGACCGTGCTCATTTCTCATTAACAAAAATTTATCATATCGCAGGTCAAATGAATTGTGGCACCCGAATTGCTGGAAGCTACCCCTGGAAAGCTGCCACGGTAAAGTTTCAACAAGATATAGTAACTTAAAATAGAGGAAAATAATTCCTTCTGATAATTCACAGAGAAATAAAGGGTTAGATATGAACTACATGACAGCACAGAGAGGCATATAATTGCAGCTGAAATAAACCTAAAACAAAACAAATGAAAAACCAAGTGAATTTTTGTTCAGTTCACAAGATTTTTTGTATGCATAGATATATAAATATACGTATTTATAACCTGCTAATACCACAGCGCACCTACTACAGAGGCAGCTACCAGTACATACATGTTGAAGACAACTTGGCAGGTGCTTGGATTCATTCTAGCAGAACCATGGTCATACACACAATCAATTATATTTTAAAAGCATATTAAAAATCTCCCCCCAGTTTAAGATATGCTAACTCCTTTAAGGTATGCAACAAATTTAACCCAAAGTTTGCAATCAATCTCATGCTGCTTACAACTTATGTTCTATTTGTCATTTGTGGCTATGAAGCTCTCCAAAGTCAATGGAAGCAAAGATTCTTATCGGCTTCAGCGAGCTTTGGATCAGGCTGTCTCCTTCCAGATCCTCTACGTTGTGCCCAACATGCAGGCAAATCTAGCATATTCTCGCTAATACATTTCAGAAGACTGACTGTGGTAAGAGGGTTATGTACCTAATAAGCTATTCTGAATGTGAAATGAGCTCTACTGTCCTTTCTTCTTCTGTTTACTATTATTCATCTTATAATAGCTAGTAAAATAATCTATAAACATTAAAGAAAAGAGACTATGAGCTTAGCTCACCTTGTTTTATTGGTTTAGTGTTTCTGCGGCTTTTCATATTATTTGATTTATTCTTCTCCTAGACACAGATACGTTAAAAAAAAGTTTAGCAATATTGTTGTTTCCTCCCTCTGATCATCTCACAATGCAGGTACAATAAGGATGTAACATGTAACTAACAGGAGTATTAGCTAGCATTATTTCCCTTTGAATAACCCTGCAAGAGCATTAGTAGGGTATGTTACATAAATAACTTTGATCCTGCAGTATCCCAAAATACTTTACAAATTACTTAGTATGCTACTGAAGTTCATTTAAACATGAAGAGCAGTACGGGCCCTAAACCTCCATTACAATGCACAGGATTTGCTTTCTGCAGTGCTGGATTTACTGCTCACATAAGCAACCTCACTGTAATTCTCCATTTTCCTTCTCATTTCAGAGGTTCTTATGTCCATCTATGCCAGGGAATGGATACAGAAAAAAAAAATCACCTATGAAGCCCTGTAAGAAGCAGATGCTTCAAGGAACTACTGCCATAGATGAACACCCCAGAAAATGTCTCCCTGTGTCACATTCCAAGCCAGATTGCCATTCACAGTTCTTCTATGAAGTTTTCAAACTCTTTAATTCACCCAGGGTTGTCATTTCTCAATGTGAAACAAAAAGGGCAAAATGTGAAATGCAAAGCTGCCTGCCAAGGCATGCCCTAGAAGAGAGAGTGGGGCAGTTTCAAATGAGGAAGAGGAGAAGGGGAAGAGACAGAGGGCAAGTACTTCTGCAAACATATATACTTAAATCTCTCTGATATGCATCACAGAGAAAAACTGAGCGATGAGTTAATCATCAGAAATTTCATGACATCAGAAACTTCAGCTTGCATTGCCACCAAGCACCTACCCCAGTGGCTCTCCATTAGAAAAACAAGTGCAATTCATGAACATAAATGTAATGGTTCAGGCCTGAGACTATGCACATGGCAGCAGAGTGCACACGTGCACAAAGGCCTCCTAAAAGGAGTAAGATGCTTAATGAAAATTAAGAAAAGATGAGATCAGGACTGAGGTACTTGTATTTGGACACCATTAATACGTGTTTCTAGTAGTGTAGTGAATGTACACACAGGTACATTATAAAAAGCAATCAAACTCTGCTGTTTGACACTAATCTCTAGCTTCACATAGTATTTCTTGACTGTAGCTAGGTGTAATATTTGGGAGGGCATGTATTCTTATTGTGAAACAAGCTCAGTGCACATGGCTATAGCTACATCTGTATTGCATTACTGTCTGAAATCTTGACTGTGACTTCAGATGAGCTATTCACCAATGTGACTCCTCAGATTTCAGAACAGATATTCTCATTCCTGATGTAAATCAGAATCAGACCCAGACCATTCTCATGGGTACAGAACAACCTCCCTTGGCTCAGTTTTCCTTGCACAGTGAAATGCAAGCCACAGACTTCTATATGCTCTTTACAGTTCTCTTTAAAGAAAATACATGTGGCCTTATTTACCTCATCCTCATCTGCATTTTCCTCATCATCCTCAGACTCCAGAAGCAGTCTTCTCTTCCTTCGGAGACGTTTGGCAGGTCTGTCAACCTCATTCATCTGACAGCCAATGCTGACATTAGGATTTCTGCTATTTCCCCTGTTCCTGCAATCATTTGGAATGTCTTTGGTATCACTAAATGTTCAAAATTGAAAACAAAAACAAATTAAAAGTCCAGCAATATTTCTGCAGTTTTCCCAGCGTCTCTGTACCTGTTTGGCAGAATGAGGTTGCCTGGGCTGAGAACCTGAAGAAATGAAACATGTTTGCCATATATTTATCTTTTAAAATACTTGAAAGTACCTGAATAGCTATCGCTACCAAAGCAGCTCCAGAGGGTTTTTAATATTGCCTTTTTACAGCTTTGTGGAAAACAGGACATCATCCTTATCTACAGGAGAGGGAACTGAGGCATCAAGCACACAATGAGAATTTATGCAGGTTGAGAAATTAGGATTGAGAAATTAGGAGAGCCAAAAAAGCTCTCCTCAGTTTGGCTTGGGAGCCTCAAGGGTAACAGGAAGGTCACCAGCAGAGCTTTGCAGGCAGCCCTGCTTCTGCCATGCCATGTTAACACTTGCTCTGAGGACTTCATTACTTTCACAGCGATGCTTCTCTCTAGCACAAAGTTATCCCTAAGCAGTTTTAAACACAGAAGAAGAAGAATCTGGGGTTTATTTACCTGTCCCTGTGCTGCTGAGAGCCTGTCTGAGTACAAAACTTTCCATTCGCAAAGCAATCCATTTGACCACGGGTTTGGAAAACAGAACAGGGCAAGTTGTCTTTGGACACTGCAGAAGCAAAGAAAAAGAAAACTATTAAAATAAAATGTTAGAACTTTGTACTTTTTAAACACCTTTCATGCAAGGAGTTCTGTCAAAGTCCTTTGCAAACTTTCAGAGAACCTCAGTACCCCATTGTGAGGGAAGTAATTATTATCTGTACACTGGCATACAGAAAGAGTGTACCACCTCATTAAAGAAAAACCACTTTTATCTACAGTATTTTAATTTCAGAGAACCTCTGCCCTCTGTAAAAGTATTAAAGAAGATATAATCTCAAGGCTGTAGCCAGGACACAATCACAGATCTTTTTATATTTCTGTATTCCTAGTAACCCTCTAACTTGAAAAGCAAATGTCAGATGAGTCCACCATGTTTGGATACTTTAAATACAGTTGGTTAAGTTTTAAAACTTCAGTCTTTATCTATACTTTGTACACAGGAAAAAAAAACTTTCATAGGCAGTCTTTAAAAATAGCATTATTGATGGGAAAATAGGAACAATTATTTCTGTATCTAGCAAGGAATATATATCAATTTTTCTTCTGAATGAAAGCATGAAAATACAAAGAGTAACTCCAATATATTGTTTACTTTCTACTAATGTTTGGCTTTTTCCTAATGCAATTTAATTTATGTTGAATATTTTAACAAAATATCGTTTCAGTAATCCCCATTGCCAGGCATCTGCACTATTCCAGTGCATACTTCGCTCAAGTTCTCTGACGTGCAAATTGTGCATGTGGCTCCTATGCATACATCATTTCTTTTCTGCACTTTGGGGCGCCGTTTGTGTGCACTGGTTTGATCAACTCATTCCTGTATGCACCATTTAAGAGAAAAAAAAAAGCAAACAAGGCACCAGGCAATCAAAAACACTGAGATACGAGTCACTTTGCTTCTTGTTTAAAACCATTTTCATAGCCTCCTTACCAGTACTTGCACTCATTCTGTTGAGATGACTGAAATTTTTCATTTACATCTGATTGCTCCCTACGGACTGATAGGGGATGTTGGATGGCCCTGGCTGGAATTTGGCAGACAGACTGCCTACACAGAGTGAACATAAGCCTGCTCGTGTTAAAACTTCAAGCTTCTCCCTGTGCCACTGGGGACCAATGATTCCAGGCAGGGGGAAGGCAAAAGAGGGAAAACGTGTAAGAGCAACAGAGCCTGAAGAGCTTTGCTCAAATAGAAGTCACGCTGATAGATGGAATACACTTGGATTAAAAGGGTGTGAAAAATTCTTAGTGCTGAGGTGACCATGTAAGAACTGGTTGTTTGCCTGATGAATTGATGTTTCTGCAGCTCTCGCAGGCAAGAAGTACCCACAATCAGCAGGAATGTAAGCAAATGCCTGTAAGCAAAAGCGAATCTGCAGAGCTTACTATGAATTCTGAGATGTGAAGAGCCAACAGGGAAGACAGGTACAAAGCCTTCTTACCAGAAAACAGAAACAGTTCCATCAAGACCCTGGGGAAAGCCAACTGGCAGATGCTTGTCCAGGCAAGCAACAAGAGGAGAGATTGTTCTCTTCCCAAAAAAGAAATTCCCTCCATGGGTGTGTAGGATTTCAGGGACGCAGCCCTGCCTTGACCAGCGATCCAGCACTGGATCACTTGGGCACTTTCACAAATAGCTCTACTGAAACACTTGATCAAAGGAAACAAGTCATTTACCAAGTAAGTGAGGCTGCCCAGCTGAACCAAGTGGGCTGGAATGAAAAACCTCAGAGGCTAACAGAAGTAAATCTGCTTTCAAATACTGGTTTCTGGAGGAACAGGGTAAGAAGAGGTCTGCAAAGAACTGTCTGAGATACTTCTTGTCCATTATATTGATGCGTATGTCTAGTGACGTGCTTACATTACCCTGTTAAAACTCAATTTCCCCTAATTTGGATTGCAGCAGCCTTGGAAATGACAAAGTTCTTGTGGCTAACAACGCACCTATCGACATGAGCCAGGTTACAGGCAACTCTCAAGGGCCTTCTCGCCAAACCGGGGATTCATTCGGGGCCACAAACGCCAGGTTGGCACAGCGCTGTGCCACCCGCTCATGCTCTGCATGCACATGGAGGAATCTCACTGGAAGCTCCCGTCACCCCCAAGAGCAGTCAACTAAGGCACATCTGTGTTAGCACCTCAGCCAGAGCACCTCAGCTACACACTTCTTTAGCACAGCCCTGGGCACTTCTGGCCTGAGGCACCCAGCAATGTCCCAGGCAATTCCCAAGCGCGGTTCAGGACTCAGCATGGAGCTGAAAGTCCTCCCTGTGGGTGCAACCCCTCCGTTTTGGAGGCTGCGTGTTTAGTAAGGAACGTAACACCAGACCATTCTGATCCCAAAGTCCCCAAATAAGCACAGTTTAGTTTAACACAGATGCAGACCTAATTGCTGCCATGACAAGTGCATCGCCCCTGTTAAGGATGTCACTGCTGATCCACTACCCTGGAAAGAAGGGGCTCCGACATCCCAGTAACACCAGTTGAGGGGACCCCAGGGTTTAAATTAAAACTCCGTGTGAGTGAGATGTTTGACTACAGTGGCAAACCCAGCCCAGATCGTTTATATAACCACACTTACCTTCCACAAAGGAGCGCACAACGCATGAGCCAGGTACTGTTATGACTCTGCAGTAATTACATTCACTCTAAATACCTCTAAAATATTCGAAACAGGCAGTGACTCACTTCACACGCTGCGTCAGGGAGCCCGGCGCTACTGAAACACACATTTCAGTCCTGTTTCTAGAAGCTTTTCCAGAAACCACATATTCTGTCCCACAGCAAGAGGCTCACCTTCCAAATCAGCGCTAGAGGCAGCGGAAGCGTTGACAGCAGCAGGAGCAAAGCTGGTTGGGCTGGCATTTATTGCTGAGGCTGAAAGAGTTTTTATGGCTTCTGCTTCTACTTCAGTAATGATTTCTAGCATTCCAAACTCATTTAAACGGAACTGCAGGTAACAGAAGAAAGCAGGCAAATAAGCGGTAGTAAATGGGCTAGAAAAGGGGACAGAAAGGAATAGGATTCCCTGAGAAGCAACTAGGTATGGGACAAAAAGAAATGGGTGTATGTACATAGAAAAGCAATAAAAATAACTAACAATAAAAATGTGAAACACAAAACTCTTCCTCAAAATGCCAGCAGTGGGCCCCCAGAACCCCAACGGTGCATTTCACCGTCAGACGAGGAAAGCAACGTTAATTCTACCTGCTTTGATGTGTTCCCCTTATAAATCCCAGACCTCTGACAAACTCACCAGAATAAATACCTGCAGAAAACCAATTCAGCCCCAAACCTTTGTTCTGATGGGTCAAGTTCATCCAGCAAAGCACAATTACATTTATTGCAATTATCAGATACTGCAACCTCCCTAAAATCCCGGTGCAAGCAGGAATCACGCAGCTGTTGAAGGAAAGGCCATGCTGCAGCAGAGAATGATGCAGCACGTGTTCCCAGATGATGCTGGCCGGGCTTCGCAGACCTCGGAGCATGGCTGGGACTGAGCAAACGCAGTACGCATCTGAACAAACCATCTCTGAACGGCCCAGAAACACACCTAACGCCCTGCACACGCGCCGTCTGCCCTACTGCAGGCCAAGAGGAAACTGAGATGCAGAAGAAAACCCCTGCAGACACGCAGGGAAGTGCTCAACCCATAGGGTAGCCTGGAAAAAAAATGGTATGTGTCTGACTTCAGAGATTCTATCATTTAAGCTTAAAAAATGTCTTGGGCTAGGAACACACTTCATGGATCCAGATAAAATTAGCAGTGTGCCAAACAGCGTCAATGCGCATCTTTTATTAGTCCCCATCTGCAAAGGCAATCAAACACACACACACACAAAAAGACTAATCTGAAGATTAGTCACTCCTTGATCTTCTCCACGGTCTGCACTACAGAGCTGCTGAACTCCAGAACGAGAGGCAAATACAGGGTGGGTTGCATTTGCAAGCTCTGCTCCAAAGCTTTTATTCACAGCAGTTTATTAGCTTGAGATCTTTTCTCAGCCATCCGTTCTTCACTCAAACCTGGCAAACCCAGATTAAAAGCGTGTGCTTCACCTCTGAAGCAGGGCTCCTCGTCGCATTGAGAAGCGCCGCTCTTCCTCTACTGCTGCATGCTTCCTGGTCTCCAAGTCCTGCCTCCAGCCCCCTATCAAAGCCTCATCCCAAAAGTTCTTCCCCCTCCTTCCTCTTTTTGATCTGAAGCCTGTATTTGTTGAGGATTCAAAGATGCTGGACCTGCTCCTAAAAGCTCACTTTTTCCTCTGCAGCCCCTAAGACACGGAGCACCTTTTTTATTTCACCAAGACGAGAAACAGCCCATTGCAAAGAAACGATAATTTAAGCGGGCCTCCGCGTTTCCTGGAGACTGGCTGTTGTAAGAGAAGCAACCTCTCGCTTTTCCCCAACGCCAGAGGAGCAGTAGCCTAAGGGTGCAGGATCTCAGCGGTTCCTTGCCATCGCTGCTGAGGACAGCTCAGCACCGTGAGCACGAGGTCAGCGGCGGGAGCACCTCCAGACCTCTACGTGCCATTAAGCAGCAGAGCGAGCGCGAAGCCGAGCTCACAGCTGGAGGTGGGGAAGGGTGCCAGCGCCACTGTGTGTCACCAGGTTAGTCTCCGGGGTGGACTCGGCTGCATAGAAATCAAGGGCTCAGATTCAGCCCAAGCCAGGGAAGACAAGAGGTTTTTATCTCTTCCTTTTATTATTTGGTGCCACGTGAACTGGGAAGCCCAGCCCAGGACCCCCAGAAGCAAAAGTTTGCTATGAAAAATGACCGGCATCGTTATTAACAGTCCCTGAGCTGTGCTGAGGACTGGCTGACCTATGGAGCCCACCTCCGGTTTCATTCACTGGCTCTTCAAGGCAATATCCTTCATCCTGTAGTTCTGGAAATAACTGTTTCTACCACAACTGCTTCTTCTTTTACATATAGAAATGAGATCAACATAGCACATTTGTTAATGTGAAATTCACACAAACTCTCCAAAAATAATCTGTCCTTGCTGAGAACTTTTGAAAAGGGAATTCAGGGAAAATGTATTTAATTGTGCATGCAAGAACTGGAATACAGCAGGAAGAGGAGACAGGCAGGGAAAAAAATATACTGCAAAAGAAAAAAAAAAAAAGAAAAAAAGTGTTTGGCTTTTTTGCAGAAAAAAAAAGTGTTTGGCATCTTAAGAATGAAGCAGCTTCCTGTGCAGCCAGTTATCATGCTCCAGCCAACACTGCTACCACACTCAGCAGCCATGGTATCAGTGCTCTTATAGTTTGTCATCTAATAGAAAATAATACAGTATTATTTCTTTTCTTCCAGTAGGTACGGTGGTGCTTTGCTGGTTCTCTACTATTACAAGGAACCAAAAGAGGTGAAGCTGTTTCTGCAAATGCACATTACTGCTGGTTAAGAGAAAACCCGTGGCAATACACTGCTCAGCTCTTTTAAGCAGCAAAAGTATAATGACTGAATAAACACAGCAGAAAAGTTACGCCACTGCAAAATGATCATCCAGAGGGCCTCCTAGAGAGTCAGTGGACCCAATTCCACGTCTGTTTGGTGGGAGAGCAAAGCCCTGATCTCAAAATACTCCAAGCATACAGGTTCACCCATGTTCTCTCCACATTTGCAGGCAGAAGCATTTTCCTCACAGACTGAGGTCGGGCAGCCCATGTAGAAGACTTTTCTGCACAACTGGGAGAGGGGAGGAAGGGGGAGACCGTCAGCTTTTTTAGGAGGTGAAGGACCTGATTCGGAATGCCTGATGTGATACCAACAATACGATTTTTTTGTGAGCTCTCCAGTCCCTTCAGCTCCAATTTATTTCAGTCGAGATTGATTTTTTTCCCAGATTGAGAACTCGCCGCCTTGAGGCCAATTTTATGTATTCATTCCCAACCATCAGAAGTGCAATCACACTGAAATAACAGCTGCAGGTAATTTGGGAAACAGTCAACTGACACTCACCTCCTCCCCCCTCTACCACAGCACACCTCGTTTGCGACCATCAGATCTTGGTTCTGATTTACATGAGAACTGCACTGGAGACATTACCATGAGTATGTCAGATACAGACAGCTGTCAAAAGCTGCAAAAAATAACCACTGGTGTGAAAAGAACCTAAAGGCCCAACCCCACAGGTATTCACTCATGACAAAGTGTCTCTCATGCTGGGCTGAACTTAACGGGGTTTCTTGCCCAAATATGTTGTATGGACGTGACCGAGAATTAGGAAGATCAGGCCCATAATTTCTAACAGCAGAAAACAATTCTTTAAAACACTTCCTACCTTTAGAAATCAATCGAGCAAGAAATTAGAAGGGGGAAGGAAATATCACCAGGCTTTCAGAAACATCCCTAAACTTTCAGCACTTGCTTGGTAATGCCAACCCATCTGTTTAAAACAAAGTCTTTTCTCCGCACAGATCTTATTTGCAAACTAGAGCATATATTGGAAATTTTTTTGCGGTGCCAAAGGCATGGTGGCCGCTCATTTATTGTGTTCCTTGGTTTCTTACTTGTATGTTGCTACCAGGCAAGGTACCAATGCCGTCTTTCCAGTCTAAGGCACTCAGTACATCGCAGTCTGCTGTCGGGACGGTGACGATTCTCTCCGAGACATTCTGTTCCATCTCTCTGCTTAGTCTTTGGGATCTTTATTTAATTTTAAGAAAGAAAACTAGGGCTTGAAAACAAAACAAAACAAAAAAAAGAGGCAGAGAATAAATCCTGGGTTCTCTGGATTCAGTGGGAGTTTTGGTCTGGATATTAGCAGTACCAGGATTTAAAATGACAGCATCACAAATACACAGGAGCATGCACAAACTCACATCCCACATCCACTGTGACCAATCTGTACAACTCGTGGAGTAGCAGCATCTGTTGCCAGGTTCCTCTGTACTGCCGCAATGCTTAGGCTCTACGCTAGAAATCCTGTAAAGCTCTTAAAATGCTTCTGGTGTACGCACTGCCCTCGTCTCCCAGCAAATGAACTATCCGGCTCCGTTAGAAGAGCTGACTAAAAGCCATACAACTACCTGGGCCCCCAGTTCCCAAATATTCGATGATTATTGTGGCAGACACTAAACAAACACCATCAATTAACTGTACAGTACTGCCCTTTAAATGCAATGTGAATATTTTCAAACTGTGAACATCACTGCTTGCCTACAAAGACCAGATTCACAACCTCCCCTTGAACTGGCAGCACTGCTGGATTTTAGGGGTGTGAGCTCCCGGATTTCAGCAGTGCGAGCTCCCGGATTTCAGCAGCGTGAGCAAACCCGCTGCTCAGTTCCCCAGAGCAGAGCCCAGGTGATAGGTGTAACTGCATTTCTGCCAAAATGGGTTGGAACTGCCCCGAGTGGGGATCTCTGCTCCGACTTCTGAATTCACGAGGTCGACAAGGTTGCTCTGAGCTCTTAACCCAGCACTAAAAGCAGGCACCATCCAAGACCAATTTGCTCGATCTGCCTCTGGCAGACTGTTTCTCCCCGTGAGTACTGAAAAGAGCTTTACAGTGACAAGGCTGGGGCAGGTTTTAACCACCGGGTGCTTAAATTTGGGCAGGCCAACTCCACTCCTGACCTGAAGTCTTCCACGTGCTAGACCATCTATCTGCAGGCTGGGAGTGCAGGTTTATTCCAGCCAAAGGCAAAACCACAGACCTGATGCAGGGTAACTGACGACGTCTGAGCATTCCTGAGGCTCCAATTCAAGCACACCGGCCCTCTGTGATGACCTTACTGAGGCCAAAAGCAGGAAAGATGCACGTGGACTGCACTCCCAGGCATCCTGGGGTATCACGGTCTAATCCCTGCAGGATTTGCTACTTTTTCTCCCCCAGGCGTAAAAATCCAGCTACTTACAGTCCTGCCGAAGCGTGAAGCTTAGCAGCACGTATACGGTCCACCGGGATGGGGCCAGGAGGGTGCAAGCGGGAAGCAGCAAAGCCGTGGGCACCCGCTCAACTCCCAACGGTCTCAACGGACCTGTGGAACCTGGAGATGCCCCGCGGCGCCCCCAGCTACCTGTACAGAGCCCACCCGCCCCCAGCTCCACGGAGATTCACACCCCTTCAATTAAATTCTGCTCCGGTACCGTGGTATCGAGCGACTGCAGCCGAAGGTTCACTGTACGTTAATATTTGATGTAGCCCTGTACGTCTGTAAACACTAATTTGTAGCCTACGCTTTGATGCCAGTTCCAACAAGGACAAAAACATCGCTTTTTAGATGTTATTCTTCGCATTCAGGCTCTAAAAATAAAGAAGCTGCAACACCAAGACTATTTAGGGAGCTCCCTCGGGGACGAGGGGTTTGGAAAGTAATCGGACAGAACCCGAGCAGAGGTAATTAAGCTGCAGGATTTATTTAAAACGGGACCAGGAAAACTGTCAAGAAGTATAACAAACCAAACTATCTCGTACTAGCCGGAGAAGACCCGATATGATAACGGGCCTTTTTCATCTCTTGTGTTTTATAAATCTATTAAAAGCCCTAGAAAAATGTAATGAAGAAATTACTGTTCTTATAATGCTCCCTACCAGTACAATCTACAGTAAAACCAAGATAGCCCAATAAAAGGAAGCAAACTGTGCAATTAAAGACAGCGGAATCTAACTTGAAACGTTTTGAAGAGCCATGAAGAGCACAAATGCTTCCCATTTGTCCCTATTTGCGTGATTGCTTTTCATCCTCAACATTAGACGACTCAGAAACAATGCAAAGGAAGATATAGAAAAACTACGATGAGTCATTCAGTCCCAAGGTGGAGATTCAGATTTATTAAATGATAAACGACTAGCGTGCTGGCAGAGATAACAGTTCATAATTAATATGCTACCACCCAGACCTCTGTGCTTTATCTTTAGATAGGGAACCCATAGGAAGAGGAAGTCAGAAATACTCGTTTTTGCCACTGAGCCACACTGCAGCCTTGGGAAACTGCTCCATCATTCCTGTAGAGAACCAGCTTTGGCTTTTAACATCCATCTTGCCTTAGCATGGAAAAAAAAAAGAAAAGAAAAAAGAAAAAAGGCACAAGTTCATACAAACAAATAAAAGCGTGAGGGCTAAATGGGTGGACTGGGGTTCATTATCCTTCCCTGTACACCATCAGACCTAACGGGAAGAGAAACATTTCAGCAGAAACTCCATTTCACATGCTGCCAGCTTGACTGCCAACAACATGAGGATTTCAGGGTCTTTATATAAGGGTAAAATGTGAGAAACACAGCGGGGTAATAAATCCAGAGGCTGTAAATCAAGTAACAACAATCTTAAGTTCGCAGCCCTTCTGGCTGAGCCTCGGTATACCAGCAGGCAAAATTCCGTTCGAGAAGCAGCTGGCATCAAGGAAACCATTTGATATTGTGCTGCTCTGGGAATAATCCACTTACAAATCACCCTTCTTTCCCGAAACAGAACGGGAAACCTAGCAAAGCTGGGCATTTCAGTCAGTGCAATATATATGTGCTCAAGCAAGCTGGGATTCGGAGCTCTGTGTATCCCCAGTTTCCTGTAGGATTTGGTAGAGTTATCTAACACCCAATATATTATACCTGCCATTCATTCTTATGACGTTAGTGGAATTTAAACAGGGGGGAAAAAAAAATTTAATGACTTCTCGCAGGGCACAACTAATCCGGTCTCAGGAGCTGCTTTGAGAACTTACCAGTTCAGACAAAAATTGTTTGCCTGTCCTCTGCTATGATGATGACTGATGATCTTTTACTTACCCATTAAAAAATATTACTCACCTCAGGCAAGTAATATTTTGCAAGGCTGAACTAATACCATTACCAGAAGCCCAGCCTCACCTCCATCAGCCCAGCCAGGGATTGAAATGAACTTTCAGAGGCTGCAATGGAACCGCACGACCACATTTCAAAAGAAAGTGTTTGTAGCCACCAGCAAGCATTTAATGGCATGAGTAAGACATAGCTGCTTTCGCTATCTGCTATGTCAACGAAGGGAAAAAAAATGGGCTTACAGCACAGGTATGAATCGAGGAGACACAAGCAGGTCGTGTTTTAGCTCTGCCACAGGACCACAAAGACAAACTAGTCTGGTTTTAGGGAGTTTGCGGTGTTCATTTATACAACACAGACACTGCAAGGTCACTGGAAACACGCACTAATGTATGGATTATGCCTACCTGTTATTGTGCTGGGAGCCTAACAGACAGGCAGCAGGGCCACACAACTTTAATCAATTTATACGATCAGTCAGCAATATTGTGAGTTCCCTCTAAACCTAGCAGCTGAGCCTGGTATTAAGCCCAGATCAGCACCACAGCTCATAAGCTGCTGTCTCTTGTTTCTTGACACAGGCGTGCCAAATTGAAACAACAAACAAAAAAAAACAACACACACACGCTTAGTTCAGCTGACACAGGGAAGCAGCTGCACAGGCTGCTGGTGGCACGAACACCCGTTCTGCGAGGAACCTCTCCTGTTCCTCGCACAAACCCACCCTGGCGTGGGAGCGCTGGGAAGCGAGCAGGTGGCGCGGCACGGCACGGCACGGCACGGCACAGCGCTTTGCTGCCCCAGCTCACATGTTCCCAATACCACCCTTGGATCACGCGCAATAGCACTGCCTTTGCTACCTTTCTCTTTACATTCGTGTGACGTCTCGACGTCAGCAACAAGTCTTCCTCCTGCCCTTTTTCTTGCAGAAGGTGAAGGAGGCATTCGGCGCCAGGCTGCAGAGCCTCCTGCCAAGAGAAGGGAGGGCGCAAGGAAGGCACAAAACCTCCTTTCACGTCCGCAGTTAATGCCTGCTGTCAGCAACACGATTAATTTCATTTTTATAATTTCATTTTTATAGCTTTCATTAAATTCATTACTGTCAAGCTTCTTCTCCCCAGCTCCTCGTGCTCGTGAAAAATGGGGGTTCTGGGGAAGGGACCGGGCACTGAGGAAGCACAGCAGGAACCAAAATGCCTTCATCACCGTGCTCCATGTGGTTGAGGCCGAGAGCAGGCTGTGCCACCACTGGTCCCAGCCTCTCTACCAAAGAGAGCCACTTGTAACCCCACAGTACAACCACTTATAACCCCCCAAAACACACACCCAGCAAGGAACTGCAGTGCCACACAGAAGACGGACCCCACAACTACTGCCACGTTCACAACCCCTGGAACGGTGACCTAAAATCTTCCCAGTAAGATACTCTACGTTTTGCCATTTCTAAATCTGCACTCATTTCTACAACGCCAGACGCAAGATCTAAATACCTTCCATCGCTCTTGATCAGAATTATTTTCACTCGGAATGTAACGACCTGTAAGGAAGCTTTAAGATTTGCGATTCAAGAGAAAGTCAATTTTGCGGCAACATAAAAATTGTAGTGCTGGGGGAAAAAAAAAAAGTGGTTCTTCTAATGGAAAACTAAAAGTTAAGCCACCGCTTAAATGTTTAACTAAGACACAAGGAATTAATTTCGCAATAAAACATGCTCTTAAATGGGATGTAGTTAATGAAAACAAGAGGAGCATGCCGTTACCCGTAACATCTTGTTGTCCTCCAACGTGTTGATATCTACAGTTGCGTGTTGGCTGTAGGCTTCCAAACAGGAATTTTAAAGGGATGTCAAAGCTCTGCACTAACTGTTTGATTTGCTTCTGTTCTGAAGCGACGTTATTACATCGTGTTTTACTGAATATTCATCTTATGCTTTTTGGGGGAAAAATTAAGGTTGATTATCTCAACCCCAAACGGCTGGCATTAAGGCGACTAGTATTAATCTCCAGAACTACCCGCACCTACAGCAAAACAGTTTTTAATGTGTCATACTGACATCAACAACAATTGTTCCCTGTTGAGTAATGCGTGCTTAGGTCAAGTGTCTCAAAAGGAAAAAAAAAGTGCACAGAACTGACAAAGCACGATTCAGAGTACAAATAGGCGTAGGCTTGCTGTTCAGACCCATTTGATGCTGAAGTCAATAGGCACAACGAGCCAGAGTGCCCATATTCCGTGTACATAACTGTGCAACAAAAACTGCAAACCAGATTTCTTTTCTCCAGTATTTGTTTTCTAAATAGCTTGGTATAGCATGCAGTCAAATTGTTATTTTTAGATTTAACATTACTAGAGAATGAAGGAAGTAAAGCACAATCTGGCAGAGACGGCCATGCGAAAATATCCAAACTTCTCTCAGTGAGCTGTATATACAGGGGGAAAAAGAATCAGAAAAAACAGTTAAGCATCACATGCCTTGTTTGTGTTGAACACAATGCAGAACTGCAAAAATATTGTTGTCCCTGCTGGAGCAAAGGTTAAGTCAAAAAGGGACCTTCTTAGAAACCCATCTGAATATGACAAACTAAGTGTTTAGTCAAGGAACTAATTAAACAAAAACCTAAAGAAGTATTTTTTCAGATACAAAACAAACAAACAAAAGACTTGCAAACATATATTTTCCATCCCTCCTCTTCCATCAGAAGTTTCAGAAGGAATAAATGGGTAGCTATCACCGTCGCAAAAGGTGAGCAGAGGAAGAAAGCTCGCAAATTTCATCAGCAATGTTGCTGTATTTTAAGTGCATTGTTGACTAAATAACAGGTTAAAGGCAAGTGAGTGACAACCAAACGAACAGGTAAACAGGCGAGGGCCTCTGCCTTTTTTTGAAGGGGGAGAAAAAGGAAAACAAACCCACCACCTTCACAGAACTGGCCTATTTTCTATGCATTTCATTTATTTATTTGAAAACTTCTTATGCGTTCCAGTCCTGTGCTACCTCATTTGCAAAGCTGCATTGTGCCAACCTTAAATACATCCTCCACAGGAGGGGATGGATTTCCAGTGCCGAGAGGGAAAGGGGAGCTGAGGCTCCTGCCCGCCGCTGTCCCACCGGCCCCAGGGATTGCCTGGGAGCGCAGCACGAGGTGCAGAGCAGCTCCTTCGGCACAGCAAGGGAATTCAGCGCTGCCAGGGAGGAGGAGGCTGAAACACCCATAGCTCGCCCCCTAAATTCACAGCAGCTATGTTCTCCTGGCCCAGCTCCTCACCGTTCAGCTTCTGGAGGCACCAGAAAGCAGCACCACGGGGCCCGAACTTGGGCAAGCCGTCCAGGGAAAAAAAAAAAGGCCCAAATCAAGAAACCAACAAACTACAGGTAAAGAAAAAAGAAAGGGACACAGACCCACAAAGACCCGGAGCGGCAGGACCACAGGAGGGGCTAGCGCGTACTGTTTGAGAACCCACTCTGATGCGGGCTGGGAGCCAGACGCAGCCCTGCAGGCCTTCCAAAACTCCCGTCTCCACGAGCCCCGCTGCAGAAGCGGATCCGTCACCCAGCACCCACCAGCAGCTCCCGTCCTGTGCCAAGGGGATCCCGGCTCCGCACCGCGCTGCCGCACGCAAGGCAGCGCCGCTCTGCCTCCTGCCACACTAGGACAAGCTCTGCTGTCGCTTATGTTCAGGTTTCTTGCTTAAATCAAGCATTTTGTTTAGTTTAAAAGCTACGGCTATCAAAACAGATGCTGTGTGTTTCATGAATACAGCTTTGACCCGTTTGCTCAGATTTAGATTTACCATGCCTTTATCCCATCACTTAGCTTGATTCAATCAAAAAATTAAAAAATAAAATAAAATAAAATAAAACCCTCAAACAAGATAAGCCAAAAGGTGCTAAACCTAAAAATCGAATGGCCTTTCCAAGGAGGGAAAGTACTTTGCCTATAAGCTGAGCCAGCCTCTGGAAAGCACTCCGCCAAATTTCTAAGTTAAATTGCAGAAGAGAAGGAATTAAACTTTAAAGACAAATCCAACTATCGTGACAGAAGCTCAGCTGCCACCTCTGCAGTGACGTACACGTGGATCTGACCCTAGACGGGCCATGGCAGATCTCTAACCGGGATGTTCTGCTCAAAACCATGCTACCACCGGAGCGTACCAGTCTGCCCATCGAGATGTTTCCAGCACCTTTCTGTAACGAAAGAGAAGCACATCTGCACTCACACTTCACCTGCGGAGCAGTCAGTGCTACTAATTAGGAAGGACGGGGTTTGCTGGGATCCCCGGTCACTGCGGCTGCTAATTGATTCCAAGCGCCGAGCTGCCGGCTGGCTGCGTCCACTACCAAGTAAACAGTTGGTCATTTTTCCTCCCGGTCTCTGATCTAATTCCTCTACCCACTGTGCTACCCTCGTCCCTCTCCCTGGCCTCGGGTGGCACGCGGCACTGAGACACGCTGCTGGAGGCTTGAGAAAGACGGGAATGGATTAAACACCATAAACTAGGGGAGAGAGGGAGCAGGGTGTGTGCGGGGCAGAACTGACACCGTAATTCAGAAATCTCCTCGTTATTCTGCAGATTATAAACATGCACAGCAACTGCCGCTGCATTTCAGTCGGGTTTTGACCCGGTCTGCGTTCTCCTGAAGTTCAAATCCTACAATTGTAACGATGGAGCTTAGGTCTCCCAGCATCAGGCCTGCTGCACATCTCACCTCTCAAAAAATACCACAGCTCATATGGAAAAGGACAAGGGGGTGACAATGAGGCTGCACCCTCAAATTCATACCCCCACAATACAACGCCATCGCACTTGCAAGTGTTCAGACTAAAAGCTTTGCAGGATGATAGAAGAGAGGTAAAGAAGAGAGGTAAGGGAGAGCTGGACCTTCTCCTACCGATAAAACAACAAAATTTCAATTTGACCGTTATAAACCAAAATCGCAGTTGCTTTTTAAAATAAATTCCAGGTGCTACTTTACATATAATCAGTCTAAAGATGAATGGTCCTACCACTTCCTTAAAATTCCAGCAAATAAAGAACTGGTGGAAGAACGTACAGGCAATCGGGGCCCAGCACACAGCATGCCTGAGGCAAACAAAACACACCCTCCGGTCAGGAGAAGTCAGCCGCTCAGGAATTGTCTGCAGAATACACGTGTTCGTAACCACTCATCATCCCGCAGCTTACCTATTACGGCAATAAACCAACGAAGGCAAGAGGAATTAACTCCGGCCAGGAAAAATGGAACTGGTGCCGCGCAACCCGTCCGTTGGTTGCACCGAGCTGAACGGGGCAGCGCACATCCAGGCTCCGGTTCCATCTCCGTACTCACGATAAATTACAATTTATTTGACACACGTTCAGCCTTAACGGCATTACTTGCAGAGTTAAGGTGCAATCAATTTCAGGCCAAAACCAGAGCACAGAGGACAAAAACGTCCCCTGTTGTAATTGCAGCTGTAATTACTTCATAAGCCTACGATCCAGCAAATCACCCTGGGGACTCGTACTAATTATTATCCCGTATCTTACGACACCAGGTAGAAACTTTCACTGAGGAAAAGGCTGTCCCGACCCCGAAAAGTGTGCAGTCTAACTAGACGGGGCGAGGAAGAGCAGGGAAGCGCGGCTCTGGTGCTAACGAGACGGCTCAGGACTGCCGTTAAGCGCCCGGCGTCAGACGAGTTTCCAGCATCAGGCACCGGTCTCCTCTCCGTTGCGTTTCTGTCTTATTAGACAATAAGACACGTACCGGAGAGGTCTCATGCGATTCAGCACTGAATATCAGAGCTCTTTATCCCTTAATCCCAACTACAGACAAACGTGTGTAAGGATGTGTTATTTTTTTTATTATTATTATTTTTTTAAAACTCATCTAGGCAGCATTTGAATGAATTACAGGAAATGTTTTCGTATTAAAAATCTAATCCAATTCCTTGCAGCGCTGAGTGTCAATAAAACTGTCCTAATCCCATTCTTCTGCACATCAAACATCATTAAGATCGTCCCATGCTAATCTTTATGTGGAACATTGATCAATATTTTTGAAGTTTTAAATTTATCCCTGTATTTATCTGGCACCGGCCTTCCCTCTGTTCATAAAATCTTGATGTTACTAGTTCTCGCCTTTTCTTCTGGAGAATTTGCTTTCGGAAAGCTTGACGGCATTATTTCCTCATGTCAAATCTCTATTTCCAAACTTAAATCTTGGCTCAGCCTGCAAAAATCTCTCCGTTATCCCCCTGTATTGTACCACTCTGCAGCGTTTTGGGCTCTGCTCACGCCAACCCCAGCCCCGCTCTCCTCAACGCCCCCCGCCAGCGGCGGTCCGCAGGCCGCAGGACAAGAAAACCCCAGAACGTAAATATTTAGGAAAACTTCGCCCCGCGACCACCACAAAGTTGGCTTCCCCACAGGCTGCGGGCACTGGTGACAGGGGGGAACGCGACGCCCTGTGAGCGGAGCGCGGCCCCCTCACAGCCCCGCGGTGTTTCAGGGGCTCGCTGAGGTACCGGGGGGGGGGGGGGGGGAACCAACAACCGCCCCCCCCAGCCCCGCGGTGCTTAAAACCCCCGGCAGGGCGCGGCTTCAGGTCCGGACACGGACCCCGGACCCGCAGCGGGGCTCCCTGTGGCGCCGAGCGGCGGCGAGCAGCCGAGGGGCCGAGCCCGGCCAGTCCCCCCCCGCCTCAGGGGCACCGCGGAGCTCAGCCCGGCCCCGGCGCCCCCCCGCCGCCGGAGGCGCCATTTCCCGCAGCCCCTTATCCGCCCCCCCCCCCACCCGGCCCGAGCCCCCTCAGCCCCGCCGCAAGATGGCGGCCCCGCCGCCCGCCGCCCCCCGCCGCCACTCACCGGCGGCCCGGCGCGGCCCGGCCCGGCCCGGCCCGGCCTCCCCGGCCCTCCCCGCGCTTTTCTTTGCGCCTCAACTCCGGCAACGAGCGGCTCCCGCGGCCCGCTGCGCGCATGCGCCCACCGACCGGCCCCGGCCCCGGCCCCGGCCCCGGGCACGGCTCCGCTGAGGGCAGGGAGGGGCCGGGGCGGTGGCGGGGGCGGGCCGGGGCGCTGGGGCAACTGGGGACACTGGGGACACTGGGGGTACTGGGGACACTGGGGATACTGGGGGTAATGGGGACACTGGGGACACTCCGGGCACTGGGAGGACCGGGTGTACTGTGAGATACGAGGAGCACTGGGGGCACTGGGAGCGCTGAGGGACACTTTGGAACACTGGGGATACCGGGGGCAGTGGGGATACTGGGAGCACTGGGGACACTGGGAGCAATGGGGACACTGGGAGATACGAGGAGCACTGGGGAGACTGGGGGACACTGGAAGCAATGGGGGACACTAGGGGTACTGGGAGATACTGGGGGGGACTGGGAGCACTGAGGACGCTAGGGACACTGGGACACTGCTAGTGCTGGGGGACACTGGGAGCAATGGGGACTCTAGGGGCACTGGGGGGACTGGGGGACACTAGGAGAGACTGAGGACACGGCACTGGGAGCACTGGGGACACTAGGGGCACTGGAGGACACTAGGGACACTGGGAGATACTAGGGGCATTGGAGGACACTAGGGGCACTGGGAGGACTGGGGGCACTGGGACATACTAGGACCACAGGGGGAATGGGGGACACTGGGAGCACTAGGGACATGGGATACTGGGGGCACTGGCGAACGCTAGGGGCACTAAGAGCACAGAGGGACACTGGGAGCACTGGGGACACAGAGCACTGGAGGACAGCAGGGGCACTTGGGACACTGGAGGCACTAGGGGACACTAGGGGCACTGGGGACACTGGAGGATACTAGGGGCATGGGGGGTTATAGACGTGCTAAGAGCACTCTATGCACTGGGGACACTGTGAGCACTGGGGACCTGAGAGTACTGGGAGTTATCTGCGTGCTGCGGGCACTGGGGACCTGGGGATACTGGGGCAGGGGGGCACCGTGGTACTGGACACGATGGGGACTCGGGGGCCTGTCGCGGAGCTGAATGGCTCCAGCTCACCGAGGGTCTTGCAGCACACGGCCGCCCGAAATGGCAGCGGGGAAGCGGAGCCCTCCGTGGGTATCAGCGCCGGCATCCAGCCAGCGGTGGCCGAGGCGCTGCCCTCTGTCACCGGTTTCCCCATCAGTTATTAATAGAAACTACTTCGCCCTCCCCTCTCGTTTTTCTTTTCATCTGGGAACGTTGGTTTTGTTTGTATTTGAATTTTGAAACAATAAAAGAAGCGGTGGTATTTTTTTAATGACACTTTTTTTTTTCTTTTTTTTTCCTCTAGGGGAAAAAAGTATGAGCGGGCCCCAAGCTGTGACAACTTAAAGGCAATGGGACCTCAGGAAAATAATAAATGAGACTTGCAATGGCTCATTTGAAATACACATCGTAATATTCCTCATCCCTAGAGTGAGGCACATAAAACAGCCGTCTTTAAAATTAACTCAGAGAACAAATATATTTCTCCCCTCATCTGCATCAGCAAGTTACATCTAAAACACGGGGTTCTGCGGGCTCAGGGCGCTCGCTTGGTATTGCTGAGAGCCCCGTTTAAGGGCTCCTCACGCTTCTCACACCGGTTTAAAGCCTTGCTGGTGTGCACTTTCCCTCCTCGGAGCTCTCCTACGGCTCTGAGCGGGGCTATTTAGGGGGCCTCAGCCTTGGAAAGAAGCAGAGAGCCTGGGGTCCTGCAGAGCCCACCAGCAATGACCATCATCATCATCCTCCTCCTCCTCATCCCCACAGCACTGGGCTGCAGTGGGGCCACGACTCTTTCCTTGGACAACGCGATCCCATACAAGGAGGCCAGGGCATGGGGGACGAGGATGCTTCCGGAGTCACCACCCCGCAGGCAGGAGGTGGAGGAAACAAGGCTTTATTTTTTCTGTTTTTAAATACAAACTTCTGTAGCATTTGTAAACAGTGGAAGCAACCCCTTTTACGTGCTAAATCCTGCTTTAAAGATTGCTTTGCTCAAACCTGCTTTGTGGTGGAAGAAGAAAGCCCCAGCTGAGGCTGGGAGCAGGGCGAGGGGGTTGGAGCTTGCTTTGTTTGGTGGCTCAGCACAGCTACGGCCTGCCCAGGGCATCACCAGGCCCCTCCAGAGCACCAGACAGCCCCAAATAAGCCTCTTGCTGGTCTTTCTGCCAGCGCTGGGTCTCTTCTATGGGAAAGCACTGGGGTATTTGATACCCAAGGAAGAGCCATAGCCGAGAGCCAGGGCAGCAGCTTCACTGTGCAGCTCTGCGTTGGTTGAAGCTGATGAAATCTCCTCTTCAGGAAGCCATCCCCTGCCGAACCTTGCTGCACTTCTGCCTCCGTTCCTTCCCTCACATCCCTTCTGGGCTGCCGCCAGCCCTGTAGCACAAGCAGCAGCTGCGCCACGTGCCCGCGGCAGCACAGAGCGCTCCCGGGTTTGTTTGGCACTTCGTGGGAGCAACCTGGGTCGTGGCAAGCTGCAAGCAGCCCGAGGAGGACCCACGAGGCTGAGAGCCACTTGCCCTGCTGATGGGGGATGCTGCTGCTGCTGCCAGGGTTGCTCAGTTGCTTCCCTTCCAGCTGGATGCATTTAGGGGCAAACCAAAGCACAAGACTCTGCAGATCCCCAGGGGAGCAAGCCCTTAAGCATACGCTTCGTGTCAAGCAAAAGGAGAGCCCCAGGCAGTCGCTGGGATTACCTGTGTCTAAAAGGCAGCTGGATCGCAGCCTCAGAGCAAGGTTTGTTAAGGCAGCAGGAGCCTGAGTTGCAGTTAAGTAACTCCGGGCTCTGTCCAAGGCCCTGTCTCCAACCATGCTTCCAGTGGGTGCCCCAGGTGCATCTTTAGATACTCAGGTGAGTTTGCTGCAGAGCTCAGGCTGCACAACTCTCAAACACCTTTTTGGATTAAAATCCCCATCTTCTACCCCTTGCTAATTTGCTTGCAGCAATCAATCATCTGCTTTGAAAATGGCAGGATCAAAAGCAGGGAACTCACAACAACAAATTACGTCCAAAAACTGCTCTAATTCCTTACTGCACGTACAGAAACTTCCCTGCAGGGCAGGTCCCAGCTCCTTCTTCAAAGGAGTTTTTGTCTTTCTTGGCGCAGAGACCATCTCTTACCGGGCACAACAAGGAGTTTACATCTTCACTAAAGGTTTTCCACGTTCCTCCATCGTCAAACACCTGTCCTTGGGTATTTGGGGGAAACACACTTCTCCCAAAGGGCTAATAAGCACCTTCCCTAAAAACAAGCACACTTCACTAGGAGCAGCCTTGGCTGCCAGACAGCAAAATCCAGAGTCACTTCTTAAAATGTTTGCCTAGACAATCATTTGCAGATTTGGTTAAAGATAATTTTTAAGCTAATTATCCCCTATTAGCAATCATCTTGCCTCGTTTGGTTTGTTTTAAACAGCAGAAGGAATTGCAAATATTGTGAGTGCCTACGATGTTAAAGCACTAAATATATAACTGAAAGTCTCAGACTTCTGAAGAAATTAAATATCACTTCCACAGCTTTCTCATGCCGCTGTAGTAATATGACATTTGATAAAGCCTGAGCCACTCACCAAGCCCTGACCCCTCTTAAACTCTACAGAAATATTTTGTGTTGAAAGCTACTCTTGTGATCTATCACCCTTTCATCTTTTTAATATGGCAGTACAAGTTTCAAATGATCAAATTAGACAAAATTACTTGCTCCTATGAAGTTAACAACTAGCTGCAAAACAACTACCATCAGAAGTAAGGTTAGCAGTTTGAAATTAGCTACAGAAAAGTTTTTGATAAAGCCAGAGCTAACCTTGCTTCCAGACTAAGGAAGAACTAAAACTGTGCTTTGCCTGTTATTTTTGGGGGGCACTGCTGGCACCAGAAGGCAGAGCAGGGTGCTGGGGATGTCAGTTCTTCATTCAAAGCCAACACAGGAACCTGTGGAAAGTTCAGTTTTAGTAATTTGCTAATGGTACAGCCATCAGACTGGGATATTATTCAGGATCGTTTACAGTACTCCTGCTAGAAGCTGCCCTCCTTTCTCCCCAAGTCTCGAGGGATGCTGGAGATGTGCCAGGACAGCAGCACACCCGTCACATTCTCACTGCTTTCAAGTCCAGAGCTCCTCAGAAGGATGCCCTGCACATTTTTCTTTTGTAAAGGCTCCCCCTAAAGCAGAGGTGCTTTGTTAGGAAGAAAAACTCCTGGAAAATATGTTGAGAAGAAATGAGCTGAGGCTCTTGCCTCAACTCCAAATCGCACTGTAACTAGAGAAGATGGATTCACAGCTGCGCAGTGCCCAGAACAAAGGCTTGTTGGTGCTATCCGTGCTCGTCCCACCTGGTTCAGACTAACACCTTCTCATTTACAAAGTCACGGTTTGTGACTGAAATCCCAAACTCGCAATCAGGGATCGTGAAATCAAAGAACCACCAGAAGTAAACAGCTGGAGCAGCTTTGTGTCCTCCTGCTGAGTGCACTAGACTAGAAAAACAACTGTAAAAGCATCATGCTTCTTCCCCCTTCATTTCTCAGAGGTGCTGTAAGAAAGGCCAACTGTGCAAAAGAGGAAACAATTGAACTGATGTTTGACAAAAAAAAGCAAGAAGCAGAGAAGCACGTTCTCCATGCCAGCCAGGCTTACCTTCAGCATCAGCTGTATAAAGAGTAAAATGTTTTGGGACAAACAATGATTTGAGTTGACTCGAGTCTAGCAAGTTAAGTGGTTGCAAAATTTTCTTCCTTGTATTATGGAAGCTGAAGCACACTTCATTTCGTTTATACAGACAATGGAAAACAGGCTTGTCACCTTCATTATTGTTTCTGGTTCATTTTCATGTATTCTTCTTATTGCAATGTTACAGCTCCAAACAACGCAGTAAGTGTTGCTGGAGAAACAAGTTCTTTTAACTGGATTGTATTCAAGTGCCATGACTACACATAATATTAAGTGGCTTTCTAAGAGAAGAACCCATTCTTTAAGTAACTCATTCGTCAAATTCAAGCTTACACCAATCAATATAAAGCAGCGACAATCACAACACAGCTTCATGGAACCACCGTCAAATGTCATCAAGCAAAAATAGTCTTTATTCAAATTTCATGGAAACAGGGATCACTGTACTTTGCAAGACGGGGAAAAATAAAATAAAAAAATTTAATATAAAACAAGGATATTGTCACAATACCAGAATATGGAACTCTACTTTTCCCTACAGATTACTGCAAGTACCTTTTTTTCCCCCTTTTGACTGTGCTATTCACAACTTTAAGTCCAAAAATATGAAACAAAAGTGGTATGAAACTTAAGACTAGCACTTCTACTAAATGGCATACATCAAAGGGCATCAATTGAAGGGCAAAGAGTGTTGAAGCCATCATACCTACCTATCAGTCATCATTGCAATCTCATAAACCCACCAAGGTGCACTGCTCATTCTCTGTAAGGCTCTTCCTGGAAAACAGGGCGATTTCGGTGCTCTAGGAAGAATTATATTTAAAGAGAACCTTTCTACAGGAGAGTACATGAGCTGAACAGCCTTGCACCAGAGAGCATTAGAGGGAGGGAGCAGTGCAGTTAACAGTGACAGACACACCGTCAGGGTAGTTAAAAATATACAGCATTGACATGTTTTCTACTTCAATCACTTGTGCTACAACTACCAAACATGTACAAAAGACTTCTCCGATCGTTCCAAGCGTGGGTGCGGCAAGGTTAGGATCTGGAGCGAGACCTTGACCGTGAACGGGAGTGTGACCTAGAGGCAGACCTAGACCTAGACTTGGACCGGGACCTAGGTTTTGAAACAGATTTTGACCTGGAACGAGAATCTGATTTGACATTTGGTTTTGACTTGGAAATTGACCTAGACCTGGAGCGAGACACCTGATGGGCAGCTGCATCCTCACCCTCCCCTTTTGCCTCCTTTTTGTCAGACTCTGATTTTAGATGCTCTTTTTCTTTGGAGACTGACCTGGACCGCTCATGGCTGTCCTTCCTTTTCTTCTTGCTACTTGATTTGCTGTCTCGCTTGCTGCGCCTCTTGCTTTTCTCACTCTTGCTGTGGCTGCGGCTCCTGCTTCTACTTCTGCTGTCATCCCTGCTTCTCTTCCTACTTTTCCTTTTGTCCTTACTGTGGCTCCTGCTCCTACTCTCGTCTCTACTCTTGCTCCTGCTTCTAGCCTTGCTAATGCTCTTCTCCCTGTCTTTGCTTCTGCTCTTCTCCTTGCTCCTACTCCTCAAGCTCCCCCTTGCCTCTCCCCTGTCCTTGCTTCCACTCCTGCTCCTGCTCTTACTCTTCTCCTTGCTGCGGCTCCTGCTCTTTGCTTTCTCATCACTGTTATGGACAGTGCCCTCAGATTTATCTTTGCTTTTGTGCCGTGATTTCTCTGCACTCCTGCTGCGGCTCCTACTTTTATCCTCTTTACTTGGAGTCCTGCTTTTCTCTTTTTGGCCTCTGCTACGGCTCTTGCTTCGACTACGGCTCTTGCTTCTGGAACGGGACACAGACCTGGAAGTACAAAGGCAACACTTTAGTGCAGCTTGCATTTGACTAGCACTCAAATACTGTGCGTAAGGGAAAAGAAAAACAGCTTTCCCACTGCAAATGTAGGATGACTGCAAATTTAGGATGATGCTTCTCATTTAAGTGGGTAACCCGATTTGTTCCACCACAAAGACATACCTGGATCTTGATCTACTCTTGGAGCGACTACTACTGGCACTGCGGCTCCTGCTCTTGTGAGAATGTCTGCTTCGAGAGCGAGACCTGGAACAGAATCAGTCAGCCCAATGTTAACACACGACCATGGAGAGCTTGTGGTCTCATGGACCCACGTGGGTAAAAGCCCATAGTATTAGAGCACCTGCTGAGCAGCAGAAAGAAGAGTGTATAACACAATCAAGTTACAATTTAGAGTACCCTTCTCCCTGCTGTTCATCCCCCTGCTGCCATGTCTGCAAGCATGCAACACTGCAAATCTCGAAGAATTATTTAAGTCAGAAACCCTTTCCCAATCAAGTCAGAGGTTTGACTGCAGCGAGACATTAGGATAAAGCTCTCTGCTCTTTCAGTACGGAATGCCGTTGGGCAACACCCACAGATGGTTTCCACTTTCCACCCTTCAAAAGCACAACCTGTTTGCCTGCAGCCTTCCATGAAGCTTTAAAAATTACTTGTAAACTAAGGGTCACTATTTTCTCAACCAGCTTTAAGTGGGATAGATGCAACTGGACTGCCAATGGCATGAAATCCTCCCACCCCTTTAGCTTTTGAGCACGTAGCCTATTTTCAATGACATTTGGCAAAGGTCTTTTGAACTTCTGAGAAGCTCTGGAGCCCTCAGACAGGAGGCACAACACGCCAACATTTCCTTTGCTGAAGGCAGGAACAGGTACACTTCATTTTGCAGCTCATTGCTAGGAACCAGTTACAGAGCTGCTATCTGCTGACCTGCACACACTGCTCGTGAGTGCAGAGGACATGAGAGAACAGTGGGAATCACAAGTGATTGCGAGAGGAAAATCCACACAAAAACAGGCTTTAATTTTGTAACCAAGTTGTTCCAAGAACACTAGAAGCTGGCCTGGATTTTACAAGCTGGCCTGGATTTTACTACAACAAAGTTCTATCCCAAAATGGAACACGGTGCTGTGCTGAAGCACTTCTCTTGGTCACCCAACGCAAGCAGTAATCTCCAGAAACAGGGAATAGGTGGGGGTTTCCAAACCGAGAAAGAACTGTTAGTCCTGGTGCTTGTAGCAGAACACAGTGTTCAGAGCAGAAGTGTTAACAGTACCTTCTGTTTCCCTCAGTATGCACTGCTCCACCTGCCATGCCGTGCTCCTCTGCAAGACAGCAAGGACTAGACGACGCAGCTGGGAGCAGCAGTAGCACACTGTGTTTATATACACACGTGTTTAGCCGGCGGTACCCATGTTCACTAAAGAAAACACCTCTGAGAAGAGGTTTCATTTCCCTTTGTTACTTCCTGGTAACTAATAAATTCTCAAAACCAGATTTATTGAGAACTCGGAACGCCTCCAAGGTATTTTGGAACCTGCTGCATATTCATGTAATTGCAGTTAGATTCAGTCCGAACTACATTATAAAGAGACATACCTTGAATGGCTTCGGCTTCTGGAGTAAGAGCGGCGCCGTCTTGATCCAGGTCTGTCTTCCACTAATCTAATCTTTCTGCCATTTACTTCTGTCCCGTCCAGCTTTTCAAGGGCTCTTTTCATGTCAGAATAGGATTTGAACTCAATCACACCTTCATTTTTCCTTCCTTTGTGTGCATCTGCATATGTCACTTCCCCTGCCTGACGCATATAATCCTGGAGGAAGAGGACAGAATAACCATTGCCTCAAATCCAGAGTCAGGCTTCCAGGCTCTCTTCATCTCTGCAATGGTGCTTGCATAGCCTCTTCTGGTCACACTGACATCGGCAAGGGTTTTAACCAAACGGCATTTGCAGAATTAAAGCCAAAATTTCTGAGCAAGCCAAGTAGTACACTACAATTTCACATAGTTTGTGTGATGAGAACTAAGGCAGCGTTGGTATTTTGAGACAAATAATCTAGCGCCTCCCAATATCTAATATCGATATGGTCAGGACTACGATAAATTTCAAATTATAAAAGTGATTCAAGAAATAGAATGCTCTCTGAATCATGTTTTCAAATGTAACTTGGGAGAAGTAATGTACTTAAAGGTTAAATATGAAAAAACGCCTCACACAGGCGAGAAGGCTATCGGCAAGCAGACTTCCCTTTGTCCTCCACCTAGGTCATTTACCTCATTCTGCTGGAAGAAAACCCCACACAAATAAGAGCTGAATTCATTTGCCTACTTCATGCTACCTGACTTCTGTGTTTCAGTTACTACACACATCCTCCTTGCTCAGAGCAAGCTGCCACACGGGGCCACCTCAGCGCCCGGGGACTGGGGCTGCAATGGGAACAGCACACACCAACTTGGTTCCCTTTGGTTTTGACCCAGCTACTCCCCTCTGAAGTACACTGAAATGAAAGCTGGTCAGAAAAGCAACGCATCCAGTAGGGGATTAATCATGCCATGCTCTACTTACAATTTTTAATACCCGAAGCAAAGACAAGCTATCGATGGTGTGAAGCGTTAACAAAAGACATTGGAGTGATCTCAGTACGTACCTGAACTAGTGTTACAGTCAACTACAGACCAGTTTGTACTACGTCAAAGTTTGTTTAGAACAAATTTTACACATCCTTAAAAGAGAACCATAAAGAAAGCGTTCCTGTAAGAACAAGTGTTTTTAACCGTTGCTGCTAGGTTTGGTAAGGAAGCTCTGTCTTTCTGCGCCTGCTATTGGAATTCTGCTCCCTGTCCTGTTCCCCCAGTACATGACGCAGATAATCCTAAATCAACACTTCAGCGCCAGGGCACTCAGAGGTCCTGTTGTCTACGCGGTGTTACCCAACACTTCCGCTGCTGAGAATCACTTTCCATTCCTTCAGACTTGGAGAAAATATTAACTTTTGGCAGAGATTTTGCACGACTGCTCGTTCTGGAAGCATCTTTTCCCTAAAGCTGCCCTCAAACAGCTTTTCACGGAGTGGAAATTCTTACAGAGATTGTGCAAGAACAATGCTATCTTTTCCAAACAGCTCCAGCACCTTAGAAGCTGATGGGTAGAAGCCGAATTGACAAGGACAAACTCCTTTGTCTCTAGTGAATCCTACCCCTGGCCTGACTGAAGTCTGTTTTGACAGAGCTTAAAGAGAAGATACAAATCACCCGTACGTGATGTTGGTTTATTAGGGAAAAGTGTTTCTCTTCCATCAGCCAATGACACCAAGCCTGCAAGTGCAACTCCCAGCGTTGCACGCAACATTAACGACTTTGTATATGCAAATAGCACACCTTCAGTCAATACTGATGTCATTACTTCAAGTCTACTTGTATGCACATCAGCACACAGACTTACTAACAAGTTGGAGTTGAAAAAAGAGAGGTGTATATGAGTTTTCTTTGATGAAACAGAAGCTAACCTTTTTACCCTTTGTGCTCTTTAATAGAGAAAGGGTAAAGAAAGGGGCCCCATACCTTAAGATCTTGCCAACTGCAGCGGCTTGACAAATTTTCCACAATCAATCTGTATTCTGTACGGGTAGGAGGACCGTACTTATCTCTTCCGCTTCTTCTATAACCATATCCACCTTTAGGAGGTGACAAGCAGACAGCAGTACTTCAACTAGGGAAATGGAGCACTCACTCTACACCCCCAGACAAAAGCGTTCTGCCCCATATGTTTGCAAATCCATTAAAAACTCACCCACCCGCTAGTCTAAATTCAACCCCCCTTGTATAAAACGTTACGAAGGTGAAAAGCATTAAAAAGAACTATTGCGAGCACATAATTAAAACAAAGCACAGAGTTATAATTACGATAAGATTAACATGCAATTAAGTTTAAATTATTTTTTTAAAAAAGTTTGAAAGAAGAAACCAAATTAAGCCAGTTGACTAATGTTACTTACATTGCTTACAGGTTTTCTGAATATTTGACATGAATAAAGATTTTCAGGCACCTATTTCAGATTAATCTCATCTGTCTCTAACCCTTGGGATCCTCACCACCCAGGTCTAATGGGAAAAGGTTGCGGTCGTCACATGGCTTCCTTTTTTGGTCAGCCAAGGGCCACAAGTTCAAAGAGCCACTCATGGAAAGGTAACCCAAGGTCAGCAAATGGAACAGGCAGTCATCTTAGCCTCAAAGGACTCTTTTAATTAAAACATTGAGGTCTTTGTTAAATCTATGTTAAACATCACATTGCAAATAAACCATTAAAATAGTTAAACGAAATGATAATAATAAAAATAGTACAAGAAAATGTGTTTATTCAATTTATCAATTAAAATACTTTAATACAACAAACACGTTAAATGTTCAGATCAACAGTTACATTTACAGTTACAAAACACTATGCACAACTTCATAGATAAAAAATATTTTTAAGTTACTTTTAAAAAACAAGCAAAGATATTTTATTTAAAACAAGTCACGGATACAAATGCATTTTAGTGCTTACTGCGTCCAGAACCGTAACTGCTGTCACGCCGTGGGCCTCTGGCATGCTCAACGATCACTCTCTCCCCACAAAGATCTTTACCATTTAGCTCATAAACAGCATCATCTGCGTCTCGCAGATCATCAAACTCAACAAAGCCATACCTAGAGAGAGGGGAGGGGGGAAAGAGAATCGCTCAGAAGTGACCCGGAGGTGTCTGTACCGCAAACAGCTCATCCCAGGGCAGCTCTCCGCAGAACCCCGAGGGGTACGTCTCTCGCGCCGTCCCGCAGATCCCCGAGGGGACCTCTCTTGTTCCATCCCGCAGACGAACCCCAGCTGCAGCCTGCAGGTCACGGCCACCACACCCGCTACGGACGGTGCTCTGCTGCTCTATGCAATACATCTGCTCAACAGCAGTAAGGCTGAAATTGCATGTAACAGGTACTGAATTTGTATGATCCACGGATTAAGATTTACCCTGATTTTTGAAGAGCCTCTTGTTCCGTTCCTGGTTCTGTTGGGCAGCTACCATAATTCCTGCTCTTTAAATGGAAAAACTCAACCACCTCTGTAAATACACTTTGTCTGCACAACCTCCACGGAAGGTCCAGCAAGAAAGAAAACGTGAAGACAAGCCAGGAAAAGGGATTTTCTTTTAATTGGACTCATTTTGCTCTTAATACTGATGATATGGGTAGGAAAAGCACCACGCGTGTACAACAGATCCTACACCTGTTGAAATATCTTCAGCTTCCCATACACCGCTGAGAAAGCGCTTTATGCCCAGCCAGTTTCTAACATCCTAGCTTTTCAGACAGCATGGAAAGCCCAAACCTTGGTATGGGACTTAAAATCCAGCAGCAGTAACCAGGAACAAGTTCCTGGGATGAACCAAGAGCCCAGCTGTGGCCAAGATGCCTCACAAGGGCAGCACTGGGTGCAGGTCCAGAGAAAAACAGAGAAAGTCTGTGTTTGAAGACATCCACTGCACTAGCCTTGCTCATGCTTTGAGATCAGACAGACCAAGTGCAAGAGGAAAATATGCAAATTAAAACAAAATAACAGAAGGGCTTACTTTCAACATTCACATCAACTTTCTGGCATTTGTTTCCTCCTACCAAGGATGCAAAGATGCCTGCAGACCACTGCTTGCCTGGAAAGTTAAAGCCAGCATTTTCAGCTTCATCTTCAGAGGTGCCACAGACACCAGTGCGAACGTCAGGCTGCTGCAAGCGCCTAATCCCTGCTGGCTACAGACCTCAGAAGACTGAGCGTGGGTTTCTTAAATAATTTCTTACAGCTGGTGCTCAAGGACAAGCTGGTGACTTGCTTATGGTTGCAGAGCAAATTCACTGGAGCAGAACTCAATCCTGCCAGTTTCTAAACGGGCAGAGTTAAACACCTATTTTAAAAAACAACACTGTGTAAAACGCCCGTTACCCAAACGGGTCTGAGAAAGAGGACAGAAAGCATCAGAGCGCTGCTTTTCAAAGTTCAGCGCCTATCTGCAATTGCAAATCATTTCTCCTTCACTTACCTAAGACCCAAGTCCAGGCTTCAGAGCCTCCCGTGCGATACCTGGTGATATTGCAGCCCTGGGCAGTACCGGAGCCTCTTTCCAGCTGGCTGCGACCTCTCTGGCTGCTGTGGGCAAACACAGACCCTGAACTCGGGTCTTAGCAAGCCAAGGGGGGAAATATTTGTGAGTGCTGGTGGTTTAAGTCATCCAGAATAACAAATCCACGACACAAAAATGCCGGCCTCCTCTTTCAGGTCCCTAAATTTTTAAGCATTCTCACTACCTCCAACAAGCGAAGAGCTGCCAGCAGCTAGAGCTTTGCTAGGTAACGTTACCCGCATTAACCAGAGCGTTAGGGCAGAATCCAGGGATCACAGAGAGGTAGCTGCAATCTCACGTAAGCTCTACAGCTGCACGAAAGAAACGTGTGATTGATTTATAACTGAAACAATCACAGTCATTATAAAACCATTCTGATAGGACCTTCCTTCTCTCTTCGCTTCGATTCCAAAAATAGAGCAAAGAAGCTCTTACGTTTAAATGAGACGCCACCTAAAAGCAATTACTTACAAGGTGAAGTGCCTGGCAGGCACCCGCCGTGCACCTTCGAGACACTAAATTTCCAGACAAAGCAACAGAGCATGCGTAGCGGAGGGATATCCGGGTTGGATCGGAGCACGGCTCTGAACTTGCTCCTCTCAAAAACACCCCCAAGAAGTCTCCCGAGAAGCTCACAGTCCCCTGAATCGCACATTGGACAAAACACGGCCCCATCAGCAGCACCTCGCAGTCCAGCATCCACGGGCTGAGCCCAGGCACTCAGCCTCCCTCCCCTGGGGGGTGCATTTTTGTTGATGTTCCCCCCAACGCCCCCAGGAAGGTCCCACCGAGAGGATTTTGTCTGGCTAAACCTTGATGGAAGCATTACACTTCTCCTCCTCACTTGTTCCAAAAGGAAATACTTAACATTTACCCTGCGCTGTTTGTTCTTTTCACCTGGGAGCACATAAAATGCAAGTAGCCCTAGAATAAGATGTTACTGTAACAGAAAAGGAAAAAGCAGGATTTACAAGATAAAACTTCCAGTTAAACAAAAAAAACAAAAACAAATAAACAAAAACCACAGGACAAGCTTACACAAACCTTGAAAGAGATTGCTGGCTATTAAAGAATACTAAAAATCATAT
This sequence comes from Anser anser, assembly GCF_964211835.1. Lineage (NCBI taxonomy): Eukaryota > Metazoa > Chordata > Aves > Anseriformes > Anatidae > Anser > Anser anser. The sequence continues at coordinate 3,201,177 of NC_139745.1, read as the reverse complement.
CCCACACAACTCATAAATGAAAGTAATACTGATCCACCTGTTAAATATGTATAATATTGCACCATAAGATCCAAAACCGTGAATCAAAACCCTTCAGAAGCACAGTTTTACACCACAGAAAGACACGACTGCTGACACAGCCTTAACTACAGCAATCTGAACCCGCTGTTATATGACAGCAGTGCAAGTAAATCTTCTTTTAAATGTCTACTATTACTACTTCATATGCGGCATAAAACTACTTACTAAAAATGTCAATGCAATTTACTCCAGATAATGTGAAGCTACACCATTTTCTGCTCATGTATCAAAAAGAGGAAAAAGCTACAGAAGGCTGTCCTTATACCAAGCAATTCCAGCAGACTTGATGTCCTAGAAGTTGTTTTTTTCTTAATAATCCCAAAAGAAGGGAAATGCAGTTTTCTGAAATTGCTTAATACCTGAAATAAGAGGAGAAAACCTCGTTTTTGTCCCCTTTCAACTGCTCCCCACCTAGTGCTGTCAAAGCCCACCGCGTCCTTCCCATCTGGCTCCGCAGCCTCTCCACGCCAGCCCACCAAGCGCCTGCCCGAAGCCCACCTCTGCCATCCACCAGGTGCCAAATTTCCCCCACTGCTCACGAGTGGGTAGAGCCCAGAGCCCAAACCCCACGCCAGGAGGGCCTGGGAGCTGCTCCACCTGCCCTTGCCTGCTGGAAGTCCGCGGGATTCCCAGGAGTGCCTCCAGTCCAGCCAAGCCCGACCCGTGACTCCACACAGGCTGTTCCTCAGCTGTTGTGCAGATCCCAAGGAGAAGGAATTGAGACCTGGCTCAGCTCTTGTCCTGCCCTCAACAGATGAAGCTGGCAGCTTCCTTAGCTTTATACGACAATTGCTTCGTGTGGACAGACACTACCGAAATGAACTTGGCTCGTGGCACCTCCCCATCCCCCTGGATGAGTGAAATCGGGCAAGCACGCATCAACACAAGCAGCCACGGAAGGAGAGGCACGTGCAAAAATCCAGTCTTGGCCTCAGTGTCATTTGGGACAAAGAATGCAAAGAATGCGATGCTTCCAGCCCTAAAACACGCTCCTGGAAGTTAATTTGTTAACAGCTTACGGTCCGTCCCCATTCCGCAAGTCCTCCTGCTCAGCCGAGGCTACAACCAGGAGCGGGACAGTCTGGGTGTCATCAAGGAAGTCTCTTCAGACAGCTTGAAACATAACACTCATTTAAATGGGTTACTGAAGTCAAAAACTCTGAAGATATTTAAATTGCAATACTTAACATTTAAACTACTTAAGTATAACTTAAGATTTGGTAGTGATTCTTGGAAGTTCCTGCAGTAATGGCAAACATCACCAACAATCTCTGGGCTTCTAACAAAACTGAACACTATAAAGCAAAAGAAAATGAAAATCTCACCTTAATATGAGTAAAGGAAAAAAAAAAAAAAACAACACTAGAATTGGAAGGTCACCCTTCTGTCACCTAGGCGCACTGGGTATCGCTACGTAGCGACACCAACTTGATTTTTTAAAACTCGCTGCTCTCACTCGAGTTAACGGGTATTAAATATTCTGGTGGGAAAGGCCCAGGGAAATCAGATCACCTCTCTTTAGGCAACAAACACAGATTTTGAGCCTGGCTAGATGAAAGAACTGAAGTTTGAAGCTTTTAGCTTTGATCTCTGTCCCTCAACGTGTTGGAGAAGTTGCGTCCCTCCAACCTGCAGGGATTTTACTGGATGAAGCCATGCGTGCTCGACAGCTGCTCGGGGTGATGCAGGGCAGGTGAGCACACAGGTAGAACTATTTTTTAAAGCTAGAGCAAGATTACAAATTGGTTTTGCACCCAGTGAAAGCTTTCAGCTCTTAAGTTATTACTGCTAGCTTTTGGCATGTTTTTAGAAGATAGAAAAAAGCAGGCTGAAAAGTCCAATTTTCTGGTCACGTAATGCACGTACTGCCGCCATGCACGGCTCCAGTTGTCAATGCAGTTCTGAGCAGGAAAAAACATGAAAACTATGAGCATACAACTAGAAATTGCAAATTGAAATGGAGAATCCTACAGGAACTGGATTTTTATTTTCCTGTCCTTCCCTTGAGTAAACACTGCTCCAAGGCTTTGAATTGCAAGCTTAAATTACAATTAGCAGCAATGGAGACCCAGCTAAGCTTTTAGGGCTCTACCGAATCACATTCCAGTTTCATCCTCTTGCTCAAGCATTTCAGCTTAACTGCTAAAATAGTGAAAGGCTAATCTCTTGCAGGCTGAGCACTGAAGATAGCCCACAAGTTTTCAGAAGAAACTCGAAGACTCTTTAAGTTAAACGCTGTGCAGCCATTCCTAATCATTTGCTAAGCACTGCTAAAAATAAGCTGAGGAGAAAGGATCAGAGGGCAAACAAAGCCAACGGTAGGGTAACCTGGCAAAAACACAGCGCAAGACTAACCCAAGCAGAAGCACGTAAAATCTGACAGTTTGAGTAAACTGTTGTCAAACTGGAATTTAAAAACAAGCCACTAGTAGTTCCTGTATCCCTCTACCATCGACTTTTGAACTCTGTCTCCCCCAAGTGAACTTACACGTAGCTCCAGAGCCAAAGTCATTTTGGCATCTCATTCAGGATATTTTAGGGCTGTGCCCTCCTTCCCCCTCTCTACCCCGAAGCACCCATTACAACTCACGCTCAGGATGCCACAAGTCTGACCTTTCAAGCTTTGGCTGCCCAAGTCGACTCCGGCCCCCACTGCATCCCCCCAAACTATTTCCAAATATTCTGGGATGGCAGGGCTGGTCCTTGATAGCTACTGCTCAATAAAGCAAGAAGACAAATCCATTAACTGCATCAGACACGTAATCCAGCAGTTCTATGTCTGTTATTAAAGTCTTTTTTCCTCTGACATCTGTCTGAACTAGAAACATTTCCTTTGGAGGTTTTGTACAGCAAGAGGAAAACCAACTCCCCCTGCACCTTCAATGATGCACAGCAGAACTGAAATATTCGAGCACTTTGTTTTCTAGTTATGGCCAATCTTCAATACCACCTGAGGCTATGTTGGTCAAAACACTGACACGTGCACGCTTGTTTGTTTTAACAACGGCTTTTATTCATCTTATAAACCTGTTATTATGTCCACCTACCAGTAAAACCAGTGCAAAAAGCTTAATGAGCCTTTTTTTGTGCTCCAGGACTAACTTTTACAAGAGATTCCTCTTCTCCACTTCTAAAGCAAAATTAATAATTGCCTCTCTTGGCTAATAACAAGAAAATCCATATTCCACTCAGTCCTCCTAAACAAGACTTCAAGTTGGGTTTCTTGTAAAGATGCCAGCGCTCATTAGGCCGGCAGCTTTAGATGTTGTGAAAAGGGGGGGGGGAAAAAAAATAACAATTTGTTTTTCTCTTGAAAATCCATACTTGAACGTCTTGGGCAAGTCCTGGCGGAGCAGGATCCAAGACCTCTAGATGCAGCCAGGTGGCCTGACTAGAACAGCACACGTAAAGCTCACGTTACGAACCGAGCACGACTCCGGGGGAAGGCCGCCCACACCCACCGCTGCTCCTCCCGTTCCCCCCCCCCATCCCCATGAGCCGGGCACCCATGGGTGCTCAGGAGGAAGCGGGTGTTTGGCTGCGGACCCCGGCACCTGCATGCGGGGGTCTCTGGTCTGTGCCCCCGCCAGGGCCGCAGGTGCTGCCAAGGGGCTTTTACAGACGAGCTCGCACCGGGGGTGCTCGCCCTAAGGGGAACCCCTCCCTCAGGGAGCAGGGGAGGGCCATGGGGACCCACTCCCTAAAAATAGGACCCCCCCAATGGTGCACAGGCATCCTGACACTCTTGTTAGCCTCATTACAACCCCAATTACCACACAGGCCCCCCATTACCACACAGGCCCAGGCACCCTTCCCCCCCCCCCAAGAGGGAACCGAGGCACCCTGACCCCCCAGTTAACACAGTAACCCTGACACCCCCCACAACCCCCCTCCCTCAGAGGGGACCCTGGCGCCCTGACACCCCCATTACCACAGAAACCCCGTCACCCCTTCCCCAAAACCCCGCACACCCCAGAGACATCCTGACTCCCCTATTACCATAGGAACCCAGTCACCCCTTCCCCCAAACCCCCAAGAAACACCCCAAAACCCTCAAATCCCCCCCCGAGACTTCCTAACCCCCCATTACCATAGAAACCAAACCACCCTTCCCCCCCAAAACCCCCCCAACTCCCCCCAAAACCTCCCCTGAGGCACCCTGACCCCCCCATTACCACAAAAACCCAGCCTCCCTTCCCCCAACCCCCCCAAAAAACCCTCAACCCCCCCCCAGAGACTTCCTGACCCCCCCCCCGTTACCACAAAACCCCAGTCACCTTTCCCCAAAAATCCCCCCAAGATCCCCCAAACCCCCCCCACACCCCTGAGGCACCCTAACCCCCCCATTACCATGGAAACCCATCCACCCTCCCCCCAACCCCCCCAAACCCCCCCAAACCCCCTCCTAACACCCCCCCGTTGCCGTAACAACCCCCCCCCGCTCCATATCCCCCCCCCCCCGACCCCAAAACCCCCCTCGCAGGGGGCTCACCCCCCTCCCACCCCCTCACGCTCCCCCTGTGCCGCCCCCCCCCCCCCCCACCGGGCAGCGGGGCCCGGCCCCCGCCCTCCCTCCCCTCAGGGCCGCCGGCGGCCGCGCAGGGCCGGGCGGGGCCGGCCTCACGCACCCGTTCTTGAGGTCCACCTCGAGGATCTTGCCGTAGCCCTTGAAGAAGCGCTCCACGTCCCGCTCCCGCGCCTGGTAGCTCAGGCGGCCGATGTACACCCGCGGCATCGCGCCCGGGGGGGGGCGGGGAGGAGGAGGAGGAGGGGGGGGAGTAAGGGGAGGTGTGTGTATGGGGGGGGTAAGGGGCGGGGCCCGGCGCCGCTTGGCGTCACGGCGCCGGGAGGGGATGGCGGGGGGGGGGGGGTACGTCTGTAGGCCCCGCCCGCACGTAGGGCTTGGGGGCTTAAAGGGGTAACGGCGGGGGGGGGGGGGGGTTGAGGGGTTGTGGGGCCGGCCTTGTGCAGGAGGGGGTAGGATGGGGCCACCTGTGAGGACCCCTTGTGAGGACCCCCTGTGAGGATCCCCTATGAGCACCCCTATAAGGACCCCTATAAGGACCCCCATAAGGACCCCCTATGAAGACCCCCTATGAGGACCTCCTATGAGGCCCCCCATGAGGACTCCTGTGAGGTTCCCCATGAGGATCCCCTATGATGATTCCCTATGAGGTCCTGTGAAGATCCCCTATGAAGACCCTCTATGAGGACATCCTATGAGGGCCTCTATGAAGACCCCTATGAGGACCCCCTATGAGGTCCTATGAAGACCCCCTATGAGGACCCCTATGAAGACCCCTATGAGGACCCTTATGAGGACCCCTATGAGTTCCTATGAGAACCCCCACACACACATCACAACCATCGATCAATTAAATGCTGAGAACCTCAGTGATTCCTTCCCCTTCCTCTCCCCACTGAAAAACACCGAAAGCCGTGTTTTTGCCCCCAAAATGTGAGGCGGGCACTGTAACTGTTCCGTGGGATGTTGCTTGGTATGAGGATCCTGCTCTGAGTGCAGCTGTGCCCCCGGCACCCCCTGCAAGGGCAGCAGGCCTGGGGGCTCAGCAAGCAGCCAACCCTCCATGCAATGAATTTGGGGAGTTCCCAGCAGGACCCAAATACCTCATTTCATATCTGGGGCTTTTCCCCGCTTTGCTCTCCCAGGTTCTCACTGCCACATCCTGCAGCAAAGCTCCCCCAGATGGACGAGGGCTCCCACGTGGATTCTCCGGTGTCTGCTTGGGGCTGAACCCCACCTGCACACAAGCGGCTCCCCACTCTGAATCGGGGCTCACAAGGCTTTACGGCATGCCTGCGGGGTCAGCTCTTCTGTCAATAATGGGGAATAAAAGTATATTCCTGTCTCAGGATGTAGATTTGGGGTGACAACTGCTGCTTTTCGGGGTTTTTGGTGCTAACAGGGTAGAGCCATCCCTGTCTCCATACATTGCCCCAAAACGTGTCTGTGATCCTACAGCAGGGTTTAGCAGGGTGTGAATGGCTCCCGTGCGGCCAGCCCAGCTTTCCAGGCTGGAAGATGCCCGCAGGCTGGCCTGGTGAGACGAGCAGCACCGAGCCCCCTGCGCGAGGCTGAGGCGAGCGGGAACGCTGTGGGATGGATGGGGAACGGAGCAACCCCAGTAACTGACAGGGTGATGGAGGAGCTGAAGCGGGAGGGTGTCCTGGCTTGTGTCAGGAATAGTGTGGCCAGCAGGAGCAGGGAGGTGATCGTCCCCCTGTACTCTGCTCTGGAGTGCTGGGTTCAGCTTTGGGCCCCTTTCTACAAGAAGGATGTCGAGGCCCTGAAGCGTGTCCAGAGAAGGGCTACAGAGCTGGTGAAGGGCCTGGAGCACAAGTCCTGTGAGGAGCGGCCGAGGGCACTGGGGGTGTTTGGTCTGGAGAAGAGGAGGCTCAGGGCAGAGCTCATTGCTCTCTGCAACTGCCTGAAAGGGAGGTGTGGGGAGCTGGGGTCGGCCTCTTCTCACAGGTAACCAGGGATAGGACCAGAGGGAATGGCCTCGGGTTGTGCCAGGGGAGGTTCAGGCTGGAAATTAGGAGACATTTCTTCTCAGAAAGAGCGGTCAGGCGTTGGGACGGGTTGCCCAGGGAGGTGGTGGAGTCACCGTCCCTGGGGGTGTTCAAGGAGAGGTTGGACGTGGTGCTTGGGGACATGGTTAGCGGGTGATGGGGGTGGTGGGGGGATGTTGGAGGGCTTTTCCAGCCTTAATGATTCTATGATTCTAAAGGAGAAACCAGACGCAAAGGCGGGTTTCTCCCTCTCACAGGGTTTGCATTTGTGCAAGCAGCTGGCTCCAGCACAGCCCTCAGTCCCTGCCAGAGCCTGGTGAAAGCATGGGAACAGGCAGGGGCTGCTGGGGCAATGCAGGAAGCAGGCAGGACACGCGATGCTTTGAGCACGGAACAGTTTATTGGCAGCATCTTGCAAAAATAGACATATATTAGACATTGAATTTCAAGAGGTTTCTCTGTGCCTTGCACGATCAGTAGTGGCGGTGGTTCAGTAACAGCAGCAAAACTGAATTCAAGTCCAGGTATTGCAAAAGTCACATTGGAGGCTCCGGCTGGTGAGCTGCGGGGTGAACCCAGGGATGGGGACCCGAGTCCTGTCCCTGCACTGTCCCCTTGTCCTACAGCCAGCAGGGGCACTCCCCTAGTCCTGCCAGCACTGCATGTGCTGTGGAGGGAAAAAAATAAAAAAAATAAAAAACATATTTTTAAAAAGTGGTTTTGCTGTGTAATTCAGCCTGCAAAGAGAGAGACTCCTTTCCCTTGAGATGGTTGAGGGAAGAGCCCGGGCTTTCTGCTGCAACAAAACTAACAACGAGCTAAAGCGAGACCGAGATCTCCTTCCAGAAGCAACCCCAGCCTGCGCGCATGGTGCCACCTGGGCAAACTTCCAGAGGCTTTTAAACCTTGAACTGGGCACCCAAAAATAAAAAAGGAACAAAACAAAAAAAATCAATGGACGTGGAGCTTTCCCTCTGCAGACGCCAACAGGAAGGCCAGTGAGCAGTCAGAGGAGGAGGACCTGCTTGGAGGAGGTGAAGGGCTGCATGGAGGCCACCAGGGCCTCCCTGAAGTCCTCCAGCGGGACCGTGGTGCAGGCGGGGGCGCCGAGCTGTCCCCTCCACACCAGCTGGCACAGGGCGTCCATCATGCTGGTCAGGCTCTCCTTGTCTGCGAGGGAAGAAGGGGACCGCTCTTACCCAGCCTCATCCCATGGGATGCTGTCCCCAGCCCTGCTGGCCACCTCTGGTAGCCCATTGCGGTCCCTGCCCCTCTCAGCTCACCGTGCGCGTGGTCCTTCTTCCACTGGGTCATCCAGAAGCCGCGCAGCCTCACGTCCCTGAAGATGAAGGCGCTCTGCAGAAAGCGGGAGATGAGATCTGCCTCCTCCCGACCTGTTCCCAAGCCCTTGTGAGCGTGGCAGGAGGCAGCGAGGAGCTTTGCTCAGAGCTCTCCTTTGGGACAAACCCAATTCGGCAGGTTCATGTTAATGCAAGACCTCGCACCGCAGCGCTGAGCTGCTGCAGCTCCGAGGGGCTGCGTCTTGTTGGGATAACACCAGGTTTCACGTCAGGGCAGAGCTCAGACACGGCTCCAACACGCGAGATGGGTTTGCGTCAGGGCAGGTTCAATGCTTAGCATCTGCGGGGTTGTTTCCATGCTGGGATTTCAGAGCAGCCCAAATCCGCCATAAGTGCAACCATACTGGAATGCAAACCAGCTCGTCCCATTACAGCCCCAATCAGTTAAAAAATAAATAAATTTGGGGTCTCTGAACGTGACATCCGGACAGCAGAGTGCAGCAGAGGATAAGCCAAGCCCCCGTGGGCACCAAGAGCATCCCTGGTACTCACCACTGGCACCGTCACAGGCTGCTTTGCCATGCCCCCGTAGGTGACCATGGTCCCTTTGGGTCTGCGAGAGGAAGGGGGCATTGGGTTACCCGTGGTCCCCAACACGCAGCTTTGGCCTTGCAACCTCTTCTCCATCATACCCAAACCCACCGCTGTATGACGAGGCTGGTTTCACACCACAGGCTCCTCCAGAAAGCCATGAGGATCTGCTTTCTAGAGCTGCCCTCCTGCTCGCACGCTGGATTTGCAGCTACATAAAGCAGCCAGCCGTTACACGTGCCCAGGACCAGACAGACCTCCATAACTGGTCCTCAGATGTCTCCTCCCTCATGCCACTGACAGAGTTTGAGACAAGCAAGAGGATGGTGATGCCAGGTTAACTTTAACTCCTGTTTTCCAAAACAACTTCTCCAAAAGTCTCCCCTCATCAAGGACTGGCATCTGCTCTTGATGCCCCTGGTTGCCACATGCCCTGGATCTGGAGCAGGTCCCAAGCTCACGCCACCCAGCCGTGGGGCAGAGCCCAACTTACTGCAAATGCCGCAGCATCTCCGTCGTGCTTTTGCCTCCGACGCAGTTCAGGGCGAGCCGAGGCTTTGGGATGCTCTGCAAGAAAAGGGGAAGCTCCAGCCCGCAGGGCTCCGTCCTGGTCCAGAGAGCTTGGGTGAAAGCCCTCCGTGGTGGGGAGCACATCCCAGCCTGACGCTGGTGTGGAAATACTTTGTGAAAAGCACTTTGGGACTAGGAGTTTGGCGAGTTTAGGGCATGTTTGTATAAATGGATGGGCAAATACACGAGGTAAATACTGAGTGGCTTAGAGAAGTGCAAGAATGCCATTTGTTAGCTTTGTATCTGTTCTTAACGATTTACAGCGTGGCCATCACATTGCCTGCCCGGAGATTAGGAAAAGCTTGTTTCACATTTGTCCTTTCTACCATCCTCGCAGCTCTCCTCGAAGCACTGAACTGCGGGGCAGCCCTGGATGGTCTCTCTGGGGGGCTCAACATCGAGGTACCTTAAATATTTCTTTCATTTCTGGCTTTCTCAGCATGTCCTCCGTGATGACGTGGTCTGCACCCAGGGCCTTCAGCCTCTCCACCAGCTTTGGGAGATCAGGTCTGGGGGGAGAAAAAAGACCCCTTGAGGCAGAAAGCAGTGTGTCCCCTTCCCCTTCCTCCCACTGGGACGGGGCTGAGGATGAGGCCTGGCACAGCAGAGGCTGGGAGGCACCTTCACAGGACCATGGAATGGCTGAGGTGAGAAGGGACCTCTGGGTCTCCCTGCTCCCACCCCTGCTCCAGCAGGACCACCCTGAGCAGGGTGCCCAGCACCACGTCCGGACGCTTTTTGGAGATCTCCAAGGAGGAGACGCCACCTCTCTGGGCACCCGCACAGCACGGACGGGCTTGTGATGTTCAGAGGGAACCTCCCCTGTCCCAGTTTGTGCTCAATGCCTCCGGTCCTCCTCCCATCCCATGGCACTCACCTATCCCTGACCACGTTGATGGTCCTGACGCCGGTGGCTTTCGCAATCTGGATGACAGCCTGGCCCACGCCGCTGTTGGCTGCGTTCTGGATGACGGAGTCACCTGGGGAGCAGAGTTTCGGTGCAGCCGTGACCGCCGGAGCTGCAGTCCCCTCCGAACGCAGAGCCGGAGGCCCGTGCGTGCAACGTACCCGGCGCCAGGCTCTCGAAGTCGGACAGCATGCGGTACGCCGTGCACGGGTTGACGCTGAGCGTGGCGGCGCACAGCAGCGGGATGTCGCTGGGCACCTGTAGCAGGCTCGCCTCGGGGAACACCGCCTGCGTCCGCCACGTCCCTGGGCATCGGCAGCGTTTCGTGAGCAGCAGGGAAAGGAAAGCGTTAGGAGACCCCGACTCACATCGGAGCCTTAACTCACGCTGCTGCAGCATCACCTCGCGGCACGCGATCTAAGCATCGGAGAGCCAATTATTAAACGTTTTCCCGTATGGGTATAGCCAAGATATTTAGAAAGGTGAAGAAAGAGAAAGCTGGCAGTGCCTGAAACAATTTGCAGGCTGGAGGTAAGGCTGCACTGGGGTTGCAGTGCACTTTTCTTCACCAGTTGGTGAGGAAGACGCACGAGCACCCCAGACACTCATTCCCTACGTATGTTTAAGAGCAGTTTTGCAAATCTCCCGTGGTTGAGCCATCAGCATATTTGCCAAGACCTTGTGCACCAGGGAGCTTAAAGTCAGGACTCTACCCACCACTTTGTGTGACACATGCCCAAAATCCCAGGGTAAGAGATTCCCCCCAACCATACAAGCACTGATCGACCACGACGCTGAGCATTGGGTTTCCAGGGGAAAGCAAGCCCTCTTGTGGCACATCCTGCCCTGCACCTCGGCAGGACCCCGGCGGAGGCAGGAGTTGCTCCCCTGCTGCCCACGGACAGCAGCTTTGTCACCCAGAGCTGCCCCATTGCTTCCCAGACGTGTAATGGGACCGGGCTCCCTGGGTGCAGAGCTAACGGAAACACTCCGCATCCCACAGATGAGCCCATATATTCAGAGCCAATTTACTTAGATTTAGCGACTATGTATTTATATCTGATTTAACCCCCTATCATCCATTTACTTTTTTTTTTTGTGCTTAAAAATATCACATTTGGATCTTAACTAGATAACTTTCCTTCTCCCATTAAGCGAGAAATCCTTTTAAGAAGAAATAGGCAAGGAACAAGCTGTTAAGCTAAACCAGAACCGACAATTTTTCTGGCCATTGGCATGTTGGAGTAGCACGAGAGGCATTTGCTGGAAAATAAATTCCCAAGCTTTCCCATCAGAGCACTATTAGGGAGAAAACTGTAATGAGATATAACTCTGACCTTGCATAGGTTAAATGCTTTATCCCATGTCTTTAAAGAAGCTCTAAGTAGATGTGACAAAACGCAGTTGTTTCCAGAGGAGAACAGATTGCTGCGATGCTCTATAACAGTGCAGAAGGCCCATAAAGGGTCTGCACTACAGAAAAGTAAATTATTCCTAAATTAAAGCTTAGCATACGCAACAGCACTGCCAAAGCTCCCCGGGTGTGCGCTTCCTTGTGGTGCTTGGGGACATGGTTTAGTGGGTGACGGTGGTGGGGGGACGGTTGGACCAGATGTTCTTGGAGGGCTTTTCCAACCTTAATTATTTTATAATTCCTCATGGCCAAGTGCATCCCATGCACGGGAGCCAGGTGCTGGGGACATGCATGGTCCCGGTCCTGAACCCCCCCAGGAGGGCACGCCAAGCACCCAGCCCCGGGTACAAACTCACCGAGTCCAGCATCAGCCGGGATGACCCAGTCCCCGGGTCTCAGCGCCGTCACACCGGGGCCGACCTCCAGCACGCGCCCGACGCCTTCGTTCCCCGCCACGGCCGGCAGCGGGGCCAGGATGGCGTAGGTGCCTGCGGGGAGCGCGGCGAGATGCAGAGAGGAAGGGCAAGGGTTCAAAGGCAGCGCCGGCAGCAGGCAGGTTACCTTGGATCATGTTGATGTCGGCCGGATTGATGGGGGCTGCCAGCATCTTGACGTGGACGTCCGAGTGCCCCAGCCTGGGCACCTCCAGCTCCTTCAGCCTGTGCGGGGTCACGCAAAGGAAGACTCAGTTACGGGACCTAGGAGAGATTCCTGTATTACCTACACAACGCATCCGGCCTAGGATAAGCAGCACCATTTTCCCTCATCTCCTCTCGCAAATAATAAATCAAACAACACCTAACGTGGCACCTCCACTGCTCCTCAAACCTCCGCTCCCAGCACCTTCTCGCATCAATCATAGGAACGAACCCAAAAGATGTCCTGCACAGAGAAGAGCCCCTCCAAGGAGAAGACATTCCAGCCCCTTTGCTACCAGACTGTTTAAAATCCAAGGAAAATGCCCTCATGCCAGGGCTGGCTGATTTGGAACCACAGAACCACCTAGGCTGGAGAAGACCTTCAAGACCATCAAGTCCTACCTCAACCTGACCCACGGAGTCCCATCACTAAGCCAAGCCCCTCATCGCTAACATCCTCCCATCGCTAAACCATTCGGCTCAGCTCCCTCCTGCCGTGCGTGGCCACGGGGACAATTGCACATCATTTTTTGGCTGCCTTGGGTCTTGCACCCTCCTGGCAGCGGGGTCCTTCCAGCAAAGAGGACTCGGAGGCGCGGGGAGGTGTCCCAGCACCCAGGGATGGAGCAAGCTCCTCCAGCCTGCACCGCGACGCACCCCAGGGGGAAGGGGAAGCTGATTGCTGCCTGACCTATCTGCCAGCCGGGGCGAAGCCATCCGGAGGCGCCCATTTGCAAGATGAGGGCAATTTGAACTGCATTTGAACGAGCTGGTGGCTCTGCAAAGGAGGTGGCACAGACCCTGTGCGCTGCCAATTTTAAGAGCAGTTATTTGCCGCAATTACATGCTGCTAAGTACGTGTCATTAGGAACAATACACTGAATTTCCTTCACAGCTTGTCCTGTGCTGGCAAAGTGTTTTCCCCTTCTCTCCTTGAAGCTGCCTGGGTGATTTGGAGACTTGGAGTTCTGGATTAAACACCCCCCTGCCCTTGTCAGAAGGCTTTTAGCACGCAGGAATCTGCTTTTTGCTTTGAAACAAACCCCAAACTGCACTGACAGCCTGTGGGAGGCTCCCAGGAGGGTCCAAAAACCTCACTTCGAGCAGTTTGGGATCAGAGACCCGCAGGGTACAGCTCCGCAGCTGCTGGGCATGGCCACGCGTGCTGACCTGTGGCTTTTGCTCCAAACCTTGCGTTTTGGCAAGGGTTGCCCACGAGTGATGGAGCTGCTCGCGTGTTTAAGATCTGGGCAGAAAGCCTCCACGCAGCACCAGCACCACAGGCAGCCCAGCACCAACCTGCCACTTGGGTTTCCGCGGAAAAATCAGTTTTATAGTTAAAAAAAAACCACAGCAAGATTTTTGACCAAGGCTGCAGAACCCAACCCCCCAACGCTGCACAAGAAAGCATCGATGTTGCACAAGGGAGCCGCTGACTCATTTGGGGTTCATCCCACCCCACCAGAGCATTAGGGGAAGTCAGACCCAGAAGGGCATTTCCAGAAATCTGCAAAAAAAGACAGAGAGAGAAGTCACCCAGCACGAGCTGGGTCTTGCACAAGCAGCGGGACGAGAACGGCTGTTCCTGTCTCACGTCCCCACTGCGTCCCCTGCAAATCTCAGCAGCCGCCAGTGCCGGTAAGCACCGTTACCCAACTGAGTGGTCCAAAGACAGAGCAGCCACCCATCTCACCCCAAAAACAGGGGTTCGGGGTCTGGATGCACCCAGATAACGTATCTGCACCTCCTGTATTTCTACTTGACTCCAGCCAGTTCAGCTGGGTCATCCTCAGCATTTCCTCTCTTGAAAAAAAAAAAAAAAGGTACAAAAATTTCCCTTTTCCCAGACTTTTTGGTCATTTGATGAGAATCTTGAATAGCTGCCGTGCCCTGGACGTCACCCCGCAGCATTATACTTGAGGAAGCAACACTGATTTGGGCCCTGCATTCATTCCTGGCCCTGAACACCCCTAAACTGGGGACAAAGCGGGGTGCAGCGGTGCTGCAGCTCAGCACCTCCCCACCGCCCCCAAATTCTGCGATAGCAGGCTCCCCGGGAATCACTGGAGACCCCCCCGCCTCGCAGAAATGTGGGTGAAAGGGGTTGGGGGGTGCACCCCGAGCTCTGCCTGCATGCTGGGGGGCCTCTGAGCACCCCTGGCATGACCCCATGGGCTGGGTCTCCACCTAGGGACCTGCCCCCATCCCTGCCCACTGCCCTGGGGGTGGGCAGCCCTGGACCCCCCCACACTGTGCACCCCCAAACAGCTCTGCTGCACCCCCTCCATATGTATGCCCCCCCTGCCATACACCTCCACCTCGCCCCCACACCCGCCACCCCCCCAAGCTCAATGCACCCCCAGCCTGCCCCCCCGATTCACACCCCTCTATACCCGCACCCCCTTGCAATGCACCCCCACAACTTATCTGCACCCCCTGCAATGCACCCCCATTTCCACTCCCCCCATACCCCATCTCCTGCAATGCTCCCCCCCAAAATGCACCCCCCACACCTGCACCCCCACTCTCCCCCCCCCCTCCCTTACCCCCCCCCCCGTGCCCCCCTTACTGCAGCACCCCCGCGGGCTCCCCGTGCCGCTCATAGAGCAGCCCCCGCGGGGGGGGCCCCGCCGAGGCCGAGCTCGCCCGCACGGGGGGGACCCGAGCCCCGCGCAGCGCCCGCGCTGCTGCCCGCTGCATCCCGGCACGGCTCGGCACGGCTCGGCACGGCACGGATCCGGCACTGCTCAGGCTCCGCTCGGCACGGCACGGCTCGGCTGGGCACGATTCTGGCACGGTGTGGTACAAGCACGGCTCGGCACGGCTGGGCACGGTTCTGGCACGGTGTGGTACAAGCACGGCTCGGCACGGCTGGGCACGGTTCTGGCGCGGCTCGGCACGGCACGGCGCGGCCGCCAGCAGCGTCACGGGGGCAGCACCGCCCCGCACCGGGTCGGCACCGCCCCCCCCTGCTCTTAAGGCGGCCCCGAGCCGTGCCGGGCCGTGCCGTGCCTTGCCATGCCATGCCTTTCTTTGCCTTTCCGTGCCGTGCGGAGCCGTGCCGAGCCTTGCTATGCCATGCCGTGCCATACCATGCCGTGCCATGTCATGCTGTGCCGTGCCATGCCATGCCATGCCGGGCCGTGCCATGCCGTGCCATGCCATGCCGTGCCATGCCGTGCCATGTCTTTCTTTGCCTTTCCGTGCCGTGCTGAGCCGTGCCGAGCCTTGCCATGCCGTGCCGTGCCGTGCCATGCCATGCAATGCCTTTCTTTGCCTTTCCGTGCCGTGCCGAGCCGTGCTATGCCATGCATTTCCTTGCTGCGCCGTGCAGTGCCGAGCCGTGCCATGCCTTGCCTTGATTTTCCGTGCCGTGCCGAGCCGTGCCGAGCCGAGCCGAGCCACAGCATCCTTTGGAGCCGCCTCCTGGCCGTGCCGGCTCCGTGCATGGCGGGATGTTTGCTTAAAGCAGCGCTAAGAGAAACGCTCGGAGCAGACTGATTTCCATGTTTTGCATAATTATCCCGGAGGAGAGGTCTCGTTTATTCCCCCAATTAACGCCGGTTACAGCGGGGGGAGGAGGAGGAAGCCGAGGTGCCGCACGCACTGAGCTCCGCGAGCAGTGGTTTTTAAAAATCATTTCTTCTTTCGTGGATTTGGCTGCTCCGAGGGGGCAGCAGCAGCTCCACGAGTGAGCCCTTTGCAAAGCCAAGCTCCCGCTCTGCTCATCACCCTCCTCGTCCACGTACAATTAGCACGTCCCTTCGTTAACACCAGCGTGGGAGCTTGCCCGTGGTCCCACACCAACAGCGACCAGAGCACCCAGAGCGTGCGGCTTGGTTAAAAACACAGCAGCCAGGTGGGAAATGCTCCAAAAAGCAGAAACCCAGGGCAGCTCGGTGGGTGTCAGCCTCGTGGGGAGCCTCGTGCTGGCCGCCAGCAAGTGCTGCATGCCGTACCCGCACCTGGGCACGCGGCTGCAGCCTGGGCCCAAACCAGCGGGCTGTACCGAACCCTGACCTGAAAGGCTGGCATCAACTTGCCTGACGCTTCAAGGTTGTTTTAGTAATAATAATAATAAAAGCAAGCCGGAAAATAACATTTGCGCGTGTGTGAATTCACGTGAGCTGAAAGCGCAAGATGAAGAAAAGGACCGGTTTTAGAGAAGGCGCCTGTTCGAAGGTGCTAACGAGGATTTTTCCGCCCGTTTTGGTGTGAGATTTGTACAAAAAGCTGCTTCTGGAGGGGAGCGGCAGGGCTCAGCCCCGCCAACCGTTGCCGAAGGCTCTGCTAAACAGGCGAGGGGAGCAGAGAGAAAAATAACTTTTCTCGCCAGCCTCTTCCGTTATGAGACGGAGGTGTTGTTTGTAACAGGAGCGGGTGTAAACGTGCTCCAACACCCGGGGGATGTGCGAGCGGGTAGCTGCCGGCAAACACCCCCGCAAACACCCCGCACCCACGGAGCTGGTGGCCCCCATGAGCACGGACGGCGCTCGTGGCGCTGGTTCTTGCCACCAGGCCGGAGGGGCTGCGGGGACACAGCTCGGGCTGGCCCGAGGGGTGGCACAAAGGGGCGGGGGAAGAGCAGGGCTGGCCCCGGGGGGGCATCCAGGAGCCAAACCCATCATGGGAGCGGTTCGGCCAGATCCTGCCGCATGGCACTGCATCACCCCGCATCCCTGGGTCTCTCCATCGCGGGAGTTATCGGTTGCCTTTTGCAGGGTTGGCCGAGTGCTTGCAAAGGACACTGGTGACTTGGAAGTCCCAGGTGAGCCCGCAGTTTTGTATCCCCCCTCCTGCAGGTGACCCCATTCCTGCCGCCGGGAGAGGCAGTGGGAAGTTGCTGCCCTTTCCTTCCCCACCTTATTTTATTCCACGCTTTCGATAGCACTTGCTGTAGCCCGGCTTCCCATTTCCCCACCCAAACAGCGTCCCCTCCACCTCTCTACATGGCAATTAACTCAATATATGCATTTCTACTCTCCTAAATTCAACGTGGCATTCAGAAAGAGACGGGCAGGAGTGCTGGGACAAGTGAAGTCAGGCACAGCTGTGGGGGTCTCTCAGCCCATTTTCCTGCCCGAGCTGGCAGGACGCCCACAGCCCCATCTCCAGTGCCCCTGGTCCCTGT
Organism: Anser anser; assembly: GCF_964211835.1. Lineage (NCBI taxonomy): Eukaryota > Metazoa > Chordata > Aves > Anseriformes > Anatidae > Anser > Anser anser. The sequence goes on along the minus strand of NC_139745.1, from coordinate 3,184,010 downwards.
TCCCACAGAGCCACACAGGGCAAAATGGGCTTTTCCCACATCTGGTGGGATCCTGAGCACGGCCGTGTCCTTGAAGCATCCATACCGCTGGGATGCGATGGTCCTCGGGCAGGCTGCCCAGCAGTCCCCATCCCCATCGCCTGCTTTAAATCAGCATTTTAATGCACAGCCGTAAACCAGCGGGGTTTTCACAGCACCGAAAGCTGCACCTTTCTGAGGAGGCTCACGGCTTTTCCTGGCGGGGCTGTGCGGGCGGTGGGTTTTCCTTTGCCATGGAGAAAATCGGGATTTGGGCTCAACAACTGTGCCGTGGCGCTCCTATGGCTGCAGTAACCCTGTGGCTTTGGGCACGGTGGCAGTGTGGAGGATGCTGCTGGGTTTAGGATGGAGCAACGTGGACGAGCCTGCGCACTGGGAGGCTCGGGTGCCCAAGCTCTGCACTGCATGGCAAAGGGTTAATAACTAATTACAGCAGCCAAATGAGATGCCTTTCTATAGCGTTAGAAACGTATGCATTGGCAAATCAGGGCTGGCAGACTATTTATGATTATTTTGTTAATGTTTCTCCTGTAACAAGCACAATTTCCTGGTGATTAATGACTGCTTCATCTCCTGAAATTGCAATTTTTTTTTAGGAGATTTGCATGCGAGGGCTTCGGGAGTGGGTGGGGAGAGGGGGAAGCGGGGATGGATCCTGAGGCAGAGGCACAGGCAGAGAGAGAGCTCAGGCCGGGGGAAGGAGCAATGACCCCGGCTCCCCTTTGCCTTTCCTTGCCTAAAACCCACTGCTGCCAACTGGCGAAGGTTTGTGGCAGCCATCGGCTGATTCGGGTCGGTCACATTGCTCGGGGCTGGAAAGCAAAATGCTGCCGGCCAGGGGTGGGGTTGGTTCTGCACACCCGGGGAGCCCCTGGCCAGGAGCCCCAGGGGATGCTCACGAGAGCTGAGTGGCACCTGGGTGACGATTGCTGTGATTTTGCGCCTAAAACCTAAAGTCTTTCTGAGGTTTTAGGGTGGGAGGAAGCTTGGAGGATGGGAGGGCTGGAGGGATCCCCTGGTCACCGAGGGGGAGCGGAGTGGCTTTGCCCCAAGCCTTGGAGCTCATGAGTGCTGAGATACCCCCAGGTGTCATTGCTCTTCATCACCTCCATGTGGGATTATTAACTAACTGCTTACAAAATCGACACAATTTTAACTAAGGAGAATAACAATCTGTTGCCTTTTTGGTGGAGAGACTGAAGGTGGGCCTGAATAACTGGGAAAGCGGAGGCTGAGGGCTGGGTTTTGGAGGGTTTTTGTTTGGGGACAGGCTCGGTGTTGTGTCTCGGTGGCCTTCCTGCGGAGGGTGGGTACAACGGAGCCATGCTGGACCTTGGAGACACCAGGACCCTTGCAGGGGTTTGGGCTTGCACAACAAGATCGGACCTGGGAAATCATCCGCAAAACAAGCCCCTGCTCCGTGCAGAGGAAGCGATGCTCTGACAAGGAGCCGAGGCCGGTGGATTGGCTGATTGCCTTTTTATTAAACATGCCTGGATCTTAAAATGCAAAATACATTGTGCTTAAAGAACCACTTTCCATAATCCTTGGCTTATCCCCGAATCCCTCATTTAACACCTCTGATGGCGCTGGACAATCCCATAGCCTCTATTGAATCCTTTACCTAAAGCCACCCTCGTGCCCCCCGCTCCCGGCTCTGCGCGGCAGCGAGGGAGGTGCGGCCGCCAGCCCGCGGATGCCCAGGATTAATTTTTTTAAGCACACCAATGGCTGATTCTTGTGCCTCCAGAACAGCCTCCAAAATTGTATTTCTTTTGAAATGTTTCATTGTCAGATAATAAAAAAAAAAGAAGAAGAAACACAGCACTCGGCGGCTAACTGAGAATGGATGAGTTCTGATCCTCTGCCAATGAGATGAAAAAGGAGGCTCCGTCCCGAGCCAGAAATAAGGAGAGGAGCTGACAAAGGATCCAGCCGTGCCTGATAACTCTGCGGCGGGACCTCAGAAAGTCACCGCGGCGTCTCCCGAGGGAGGGCAGTGCCTGGCCCTTGGCAGGTGGGGAAACTGAGGCAGGGATGGCCGGGGTCTCACCGAGATGGTGCTTTGGGTCCCTAGAAGCCGATGCACACACGGCACGCACAGGCATCCCCATGCACACATGCCCTTGTCCATGCTCATAACAACGCATGATCGAGGAGATCTCAGGACAAATCCTTTATGGTGGGGCAAGCCAGAAAATTGGAGGGCAGGAGCCAGCCCCTTTTGGGACCATTTTTGGCATCGAGACCGATTCCATCAGAGCAGCGACCCCTCTGGGCAGGGGAGAGCTCTCAAAATAGCTTGGAAGGAAGCTCAGGTGAAGAGAGGAAACAAATAAGCACCTTTTCTGCTCTTTTTAACCGCCTTTAACTTTTCCTTCAAACTTTTTTCCTCCCTCCCCTGCTCCAGGTCCCGACACGTCTCCATTCCGCCCCCTGACCATGCAGGCTATCGATGGCAGACCTGACGCTTTTCCAGCCCCGCATTAAAGTGTGAGCACGAGCCATGCTACGTGGGACAAGAATCGATCGTTCTCTGGGTTTTGCCGCTTGTTTTAGTTCGCTCCTGTTCCGCTCAGATGCCTGACGAGCTCTTTTTGTTGCAAACTGCAGAGCGCATCCTTTCTCTGACGGCGTTTGGAAAAGCACCAAAGCGGAGCTGCGAGGAGGACAAACACAAGGGAGGAGGGCCGACACTCCCCGCATACATAAAAGCGAATAAAAGCAGACTAAAACAAGCTGTAGAAGCAGTATCTCCCCCGGCATAAGGATAAATAAGAAAGGCCGGACGCGGCGATGCTCCCTCCTCTCCTCCGGGCTCGGGGCAGGCAGGAGAGGCAGCCTCACTCCCCTCGCCGTGCTCGGGCAGCACCAGAGGTGACGATGAGAAACCCGAGCGATATCCAAACCCGGGGCTGAAAACAAACAGCTCTTGTGATGCGGGATGCGATCAGGGACCCGAAGCGCCCCGGCTTATTTATGTTCCACTCCCCCTTCAAAAAAAAAAAAAAAAAAAAAGCAGCAAAATGGGAAAAGCGCTGAGTTTTGGTGCAGATCTGCTGGGTTTTAATGCCTTTATTCTTTTGTACCGAAGTCATTTTATTGCTGAATTTAGGGATGAGCAAATCCTTGCAGCTGGGATTGCAGCTGCTGTGTGGACCTGGGTTAAGTGCTGGCCAGCATCAGCGCGTGATGCCCTGGGATATTTCTGAGTTAGCGTGGGATGTCTGGGATATTTCTGAGTTAAATGGTTCGCAAAGACCCTGGGAGATCCCGATGCAGAAGGAAGGGATGCTCCCGGGCAGCTCTGGGCTTTGGGCAGTGGGAAGGGCCCGGCGCTGCCTGTTGTGCCCTTGGTAATGGGATTTTTTAACGATTTCTGTGTTGGCAGGTGCTGGGCTGAGGACAGCAGAGAAGTGCATGGCTTCACCCCAGCCACCCTGGGGGGCTTGCCACAAGTCCAGGAGGAGAGCCAAAATAAGCGTGGCCCTAGCAGCAGCGTTGGGGTTTTGCATGTGGAAGCAGAGCTGCTGCTGGGGGCTGTTCCCTGTGGTCCTGAGGCACTGGCTCCCACCAGAAGTGAGCACCCGGCTTTTTGCTCCATGAAACCCTCGAAAATGCCGCTGGGGGAATTTGTGGGGGCAGCACGGGGACAATCGCAGCTGGCTGGGGCTACCGGCATCCTGGGGAGCTGGGGTGGAGCATGGGCTCTGCTGGTACTTTGGGGTGTCTGCATGCAGCTGTGCGTGGGAAATGCAGGGGTGGTTCGGGAAATCTCCTTCGGAGGTGGAGAGCTACTTTTCTCCTTGCACTCAGGAGCTGGGCTGGAAAAAGCAGCGGCTTGCTGCATGCGCCCGCTTCTCAACCTCAGCCACGCGCCGGGTTGGCGCCATCGGCTCCAAAACTGCACCGGGGCAGGATTCAGCTCTGGGGCTGTGGACGGATCCTTCCTCCTCCCAGTTCCCCACCGAGAAACCCCGGGGCCCTGGGAGCACAAAGCAGCGGGCGGGCAGGGAGTCGGGTCAGAAATAACACCGCGTAGCTTGGCGTAACACCGTGTAACGCCGCGCAGCACCTTCCAGCTATTTCCTCCGGGAACTCTTGTTCACTCGTTGCCTCGAACAGGAATATGGGCGGCTCTGCGGGTTTATTTGGACGAAGACACAGAAGTTATTTCATCCTTTCAGGCGGTGATAACTCATCTAATAGCCCTATTACATCCGGCCACCGCACCGCGCCGGGCGCCTGACCGCTGGACGGGCGGGATGAGATAAGCTGTTTTGTCTGTTAAGAAAGAAAAGGATTTTTTGGCATTAGGAAAGGCAGGTGATTTGAGAAAATAGCGGAGACTTATTAGAGATAAAGAACTGGATGGTGGTGTAATAGGCGTAGATATAGAAAAAGAAAGAGGGAGGTGTGTGGGGAAGAGGGAGGGTGGCATGAAGGGAATGGAGGGGAGAAAAAAGCAGAGGGTAAAAGTTTGGGGTGTGAAGTGGCTGAAATCCCCCCGTAGCAGTGCTGATGGACATGTGGCCTCATCCTCACAGCTCTTGTGTCCTCGTGGGAAAAGTGGGAAATTATTCCACTGGCAGCAAAAAGAGGTGTTCTGAATATAAGCTAAAAACGAAAGGTTTTGGCACGGGGGCTGTGGTCACGCTCCTGCAGCCCACCCGGGTGCTGTGGCCCCGTCCCATGGGTGCTGGGGAGGGCTCGGGGCAGCCCCGCTCCATCGCTCTGCCCTTTTATAAGCAAGAGCAAGAAACCCTCCCCAAAGCGCTGCTGACTCCCCACAGGCCCCAAAGCCCCAAAACCCAGTGTTTTACCCCCAGCCTGGGGGAACCCGAGAGCGCGGACGTGCCCGCTGCGTTTCAGGCTGCTGTCACCGAACACCCTGGAGCTGAAAACATTTATCCTCCGAATGGGAGAGAGGGTTTCGGCTGAGACCATTTGCAATCACAGAGAGGCCTGTATTTTTCCTGCAAATGACTGTACTTGAAGAGTGATTACTTCATTTTAGCTCGATTGCTCCTGCAGGCGCTCGGGGGCTGATGGCAGCGGGAGACGGGGCAGGGACGGATGGGCAGGGGGCTGCGGTCCCAGGGGCTGATCCTGCGGGGTGCTGAGTGCTCACTGAGATCGCCCCCCTGGCTCCTGCTGCCAGGAGGCGGTGGGGAGGGGTCGGGGTCAGGGTTCTGCTGTGTTCTCCCCCCTTTCGGCCCTGTTATGCTGATGGGGTTTCACCTGCATGTGCTGGAGGGGAAACCCTCCTCAGCAGGGCCTGATCCTGCCACGATGGCAGCTGCGGGGCTGCCCTAATGGGCAACTCCTGCTTGTCCCCAGACCTGCTGGCAATAAAATGCATGCATGCATCCCCTCCGTCCGTCCGTCCGTCCATCCATCCATCCATCCATCCATCCATCCATCCATCCTCACATTGCATCCCCTCCGTGCATCCCCTCCCTGCACACCCAGCCCCTCCACGCATGCCCCCACCTCATTAACTCCCATAAAACCCCCATACATCCCCATACACCCCCATAAAACCCCCTATACACCCCCATACACCCCCACGACCCCCCTTGCAGCTGCCGGCCGCTGAGCCCCCCCGTGGCAGGGGGGCAGCCCCCGAACACGGTGCCTTTGTGGCACCCCCGGCTCCGCTCGTGCCAAATTGGGGCTGCGTCCCCGCGGCAGCTCCTGGTGCGGGGGGCTCCCCAGCACCAGCAACGGGGACGCTGCAATTCCCCCCTCCCCGTGACCCCCAGAGTCACCCGAGGGTGCAGATTGCGAAGTGCTGGGGAGCCCGGATGAAGTTGCGCCACGCCGGCTGCAAAAGGAGCTTTTGGGACGGCTGCTCTGGTTCCCCCTTTCCGTTTTGGTTTTGAAATACAGCTTTTGGGTTTAAAAATGGGCTGTGTGGCTTAAACACTCCGTGGTCAGGTCGCTAGCCCCCAAATCCTGGCAGCATCCTGCTTCTGCTGGACCCCATCCAAATCCCCCCCATGCTGAGATGCTCGGCTGCTGGAAACAAATCCCAAATCCCCCCCCCACACACATACAGTGTCCCCAGCTTCTCCCCTGCACAGGCACACAGGACTCGTGTCCGCCAGGCAGGGTTTTAGCAGGATTTTAGCGCTGGGAGGGGATTTGCTCACTTTGCTCCGTGCTCGGTGCCATTTGGAGGCTGCTTTGGTTTGGAGGGAGGGAGCTGAGGTGTCCCTGGGCTCTCCTCGCCCCGTGCTCCCACCCCAAAATGTCCTCCCCTGGCTGGGGGGACACACGGGGCAGGATGCGGCCGGGCCCTGTGCCCTACGGCGGCTTCGGTGCAGCCCTGCAAAGTGCCCCCAGGGCCAGGAGAACGTCCTCGTCCCGGTGGCAGGGAACTGGCCTGGCCCCTGGCACCGTGCTCGCCAGGCTGGGAGCAACTGGGAGCAACTGGGGATGGAGGGAACTTGGTGCGCAGCCCCGTGGGGCCGTATCCCCGGGGCTGGGCAGTGTCCCTGGGGACTGGGCAGTGTCCCCAGAGCTGGGCATTGTCCCCAGTGCTGGGCATTGCCCCCAGGGCTGCCCGCAGGACCCTTTTTGCACCCATTGCATGCGGTGCCACGGCAGGGCCCCGCTCCCAGCCCACGCGCTGCTCCCTGGAAAGCAAGCCGGCCCGAACACCGCCACCCCCCAGCGCCTCCTCCTCCTCCTCCCAGCAGGGACGAAGGCCCCTGAACAACCCCAGCCCCAGCGCGCTGCAAGCTGCGGGCGGTGCAGGTGGATGAATCCTGCTCCACGCACGCATCCTGCACCGGGCTGAACCCCTCCGCCTGCTCCAGACCTTGGCAGTGCAGAACTGAGGGGGGGGGATTTTTAGGTTTTTAGCCCCGATTTTGCTGCAGCATTCCCAGGGGGGGCTGCGCTGGGAGGGTGCCGGCGTCCGCACCTGGGCGGATTTCACCCTCCTGGGATAAAACAAAGAAGCTCGGGGTGCAGCAGCAGCAGGGCAGCCGGGCTGGGGGTGCATTGCAAAACTCACCCCCCCCCCCCCTCCAGCCGGAGGAAAAACATTTTCCTGCAGAGCCGGGGCCGGAGGCGGCGGGCGAACAAGGGCCCTTTCATCCCCTGGCAGCACCGCGTGTCCCCACGGGCACCCAACGCCGCGTCCCGCGCCTGCGCCCGCCGCCCCGTGCACATTTTCCTCTTTTTGTGCCCCTTTGGTTTTGTTTTTATTTATTTTTATTTATTTATTTATTTATTTTTTCCCCTTCCCTCGCTGCAAGCCACGGCTGTGCCTCGCGCTACCTGCCCCCCCTTGCTTGTCCAGGACGGCCGGTGGCTTTGCTGAGTGTCACCCATGGGTGCCACCGCCACCCCGTGCAGCGGCGCCGCGGTTTCCGTGTCACTGCCCCGCTGCAGGCAACGCCCACGCTCCCCGAGGACGTGGCCCATGGAGGGGGGGGGGCAGCCACGGCCCCCAGCCTCCTCCTGGCACCCTCCCTGCAGCTGGGGACCCCCCCCACCCCAAAGCTGGGGCCCCTCTAGAGGTAGGGGTGCCCCAGGGTCGCTCCAGGCTGGTGGTGGCCCCCTGCAGCTGTTCCCCCCCCCCAAAAAAAAAACCACAGGGATCCTCTGTGCAGCTGGGTCCCCCCTGCAGCCACGCACCCCCCTGCAAACAGGGACCCCCCCCAAACTGCAACCGTGCCCCCCCAGCCTTGCAACCCCTCCATGAAACTGGGGACCCCCCAGCCTGCACCCATGCCCCCCAGCCTTACAATGCCCCCTTGCAACCTTGCACCCCCCCAGCGCTGTGCCCCCCTGCACCTGGGGACCCCCCAAATTGCAACCGCCCCCCCGCAACTTTGCTCCCCCCCAACTGAGCCCCCCCCCCCCAAATGCAACTGTGCGCTCCCAGCCTTGCAACCCCTCCATGCAACTGGGACCCCCCTGAAAGTGTCTCCGTCCTGCAACCATGCACCCCCCAGCTTTGAACCCCCCCCTTGCAACCTTGCACCCCCCCAGCCCTGCACCCCACTGCAGCTGGGGACCCCCCCCAACTGCAACTGTACGGCCCCCAGCCTTGCAACCGCCTTGCAACCTTGCACGCGCTGCAGCTGGGGACCCCCCCTTGCAACGGGTGACACCCCCTGCAACTGGGGACCCCCCAGACTGCAACCGCGCCCCCCCCCCAGCCTTGCAACCCCTCCATGCAACTGGGGACCCCCCCTGCAATTGTCCGTGTGCTGCAACCGTGCAGCCCCAGCCTTGCAACCCCCCTGTGCGACCTCACACCCCCTGCACCTGGGGACCCCCCAAACTGCAGCCGTGCCCCCTGAGCCTTCCCCCGCCCTTGTAACCTCGCACCCCCTGCAACTGGCGACCCCCCTTGAAACCTTGCACCCCCCCAGCCTTGCACCCCCAGTAACTGGGGACCCCCCCTTGCAACCTTGCACCCCCAGCAACTGGGGACTCCCCTTTGCAACCTTGCACCCCCCCAGCCTTGCGCCCCCAGCAACTGGGGACCCCCCCTTGCAACCTTGCACCCCCCCAGCCTTGCGCCCCCAGCAACTGGGGACCCCCCCTTGCAACCTTGCACCCCCCCAGCCTTGCGCCCCCTGCACCTGGGGACCCCCCCAAACTGCAACTCTGCACCCCCCGGCCCCTCTTCCAACCTCGCGCCCCCCGCAACCGTGAACCCCCTCCTTGCAACCTTGCCCCCCCCCTCCCCAAGCCTCACACCCCCCCGCAACTCGGGACCCCCCAAACCACAACCGTGCCCCCCCTCCCCTTTTCCCCTCCCTCCGCCCCCCCCCTTTCCCCCCCCCCTTCCCCCTCCCCGCGGGGGCGGGGCCGCGCCCCCCCCTCCTGCCGCCAGGGGGCGCCCCCCCCCTTGCCCGTAGGTCCCGGGGGCGGAACGGCGGAGCTGGGGGGGGGGGGGGGGGGGAAGGCTTTGGGGGGGGGGGGGTGGCGAAGTGGGGGGGGCCCGCGGGTGACGTCAGCGCGGCGCGGGGCCGCCGCTATTTGAGGCGCGGGGCGGGCGCCGGGGCCCCGCTGCGCCGCCCGCAGCGACCGCGGGGCCCGCAGGCGGCGGTGGCCGCCCCCCCCCGCCCCCACCCCCGCCCCCCCCCTTTCCCCGGGGGCCCCCCCCCTTTCCTCCTCCGGCCTCCCCTTTACCCCCCCCCCTCCCCTCCCCTTCCCCAAAGCTCGCACCATGCGCAGCGCCCGGGCGCTGCTGCTCGCCCTCGCCCTGCGGGTCTGCGCCCTGGACACCGAGACGCCGTCCGGTGAGGGGGTTTGGGGAGGGGGGGGGGTCGCTTTCGGTCGCCCCCGGTCGCTTTCGGTCGCCCCCGGTTGTTTTCGGTCGCCCCGGGTCGCTCCCGGTTGCTTTCGCTCGCTGCCGGCTGCTTTGTGCGCGCTCCGCCGGAGCCCCGCGTTCCGCTGGGGGGTGGGGGGGGAATTTGGGGGGGGCTCCGGTCCCGGTGCACGGCTCTGTTCCCCCCACCCCCGGTCCCGTCCCGGTGCCCCCGCAGCCGCCGCTCCCGTCCCCGTCGGGGCTCCGCCGCGTTGCTCAGCCCGGCAGCGGGGCTCGGCGCCGCTTCGGGGACGGGGGGGTCCCCGGGGTTTGGAGGGGGGGGGTCTTGGGGGGGGGGGTGTGAAGGGGTCCGGTGCTCCCCCCCCCCCCCTTTGTCCCCTCCGGTCCCCAGCACGGCTCCGGGAGCGGTGCGGGAACAGGTGGCGGCTGGCAGCGCGCTCCGCTCGCAGCCCGGCGCTGTGCTGCGGGGTTATCATTAGAGCTTCCCCAAGGAAGGTGTTATTATTATTATTATTATTTTTTATTATTATTTTTTTTAATTTCGACATTTTCCCTCCGCCGGCTTCCCCTGCCTGGCCCCCAGCCGCTCTGCTGGGCCAGGAGCACAGCCCTGGGGTGCGGCAACCCCACTGCTCCTCCCCCCCACCACCCAAAATTGGGGTGCCCGGGGGGTCTGTGGGTTTGGGGCCGTGCTGGGTGCGGGTCTGGGGAGGTGCGGGCACGGGGGAAACTGAGGCACGGGGCAGAAGGGACCCCGCTGCTGCAGCTGCCGGCTGCTGGGAGCCGCTCCCTGCTTCGGGGCTGGGTTTTGCCTCCTCCTTTCCCGTTTTCCTTTCACTTCGGGGCGCAGCGGCTCACCTGCGCGCAGCCCCGGCGCTGGCGCACGGAGGGGTTTGGTGGTGGCCCCGCTCCGAAAATTATAAATGGTGCCGGGGAGCTCCATGGGGCTCACCTGCGTGGCGGGTGCAATGGGGAAACTGAGGCACGGGGCTTTGCAGGGTCCACTGCTGGAGGAAAGGGGCTTCTGCCCCCACTCCTGGTGCTGGGGGGTCCGGGGCTGTGCTGCTCCCCAGCCCCGTGTGGTTTTTTTTTCCCCTCGTAGCATCCCGGTGTTGTCACATCTGGTCCACAGCAGCCTGCGAGGGGTGGTGGTAGCGGGGTCCGTGTCCGGAGCGTCACGGCGCGTGGAGTGAGGATTGTGCTGGGCAGTTTTGGGGGATCGTGGTGGTTTCCCCAAAGGGGGGCTGCAGGGGACCACCCGCCCGCCTGGGGAGCGGGATGGGGCTGGGTTTGGATGGGGAAGGGGCTTGGGATGGGGTTTGCGTGCTCCCAGGCGAACCTCTTTCCTCCCGTGGGCCTCGGTGCCATGTCCACGAGCTGACATTTGCCGAGGACAGGCTCCAGCCTGAGCCGTGGGCTGCTGTGAGCCGGAGCTGCGCAGCCCCGAGTGCCTCCGCTCAGCGCTTCCCCCGGTACAGGCAGCGCCCGACCTGCCTCCAGCCCGCTGGGCTCCCTCGCCCTCGCTGCAGCCGGTGCTTTTCCGTAAATCCCAGTGTAAATCCCAGTGTCTGGGGCTCGGTGACCCGGCATCGTGAGCTGGGATGGGTGCCCGGTGCCCTGTCCCCCCGGGATGCTCCCTGCTCTGGGAGTGCTTGAACTTCAGTGATTTGTTAAAGATTTGTTAAAATTTCCCAGTGGCTGAGCTGTCGGCACCGTCTGTGTTGTGCACATCACAGCGGGGTTTTTTATAGGGGAGGGTCCCTTTGGTGGAGCCCGTGGGGGCTGCTCTTGAGGGGTGCCCCGGTTTGGGCTGCCTGTGCCCTCCAGCACCAGCTTGGGGTGCTTTCCAGCAGCACCTGGGGCGTGCGGCAGCAATTTGCAGCAATTACACAGATAAAATATTAGGGTTTGTAGCTTTCCCTTAGGAGGAGGTTTCAGGTGGAGCCCAAATCTGAGGTTTGGGGCTCCTCTGGTGGCACCAGGACGATGGTTTCGGGGTGAGCAGTGGAGGGGTCGGCACGGGCAAACCTGGCCTCTCCCCTGACCCCGTGGCCGCGCTTTCGGGGCCGGGTGAGCGCGAGCGGCCGCATTCCCCTGGGTCAGGGATTGGGGTCGGGGAGCGGAACAAATCTGGCGGCGTCACCCCGGCCGTTAACGGCCGCGTCTTTGTCAGAGGAGGCTGTGGGGTCGCCGCAGGATGCTGGGGACAATGGGGGATGCTGGGGACAATGGGGGATGCTGCAGCTCAGCGTCCCCACGCAGGGGTCAGGACCCCAGGAGCTGGTGCAGATCTGGGGACTCGTGTCGCCAGCGGCCCCCTCGCTGGTGCTGGGCATGGGATGTTTTTTTTTCCTCCTTGCCTCTTCTGCTGTGTTGGGAAGAATCTTTGCTTGCTGTTTTTGCTGCATTTTGGGGCTTTTTAAGCTGTGCTCCGTGCTGCTGTCGGGCACTGGGGTGAGGGCTGGCTGTGGGGTGCCGCATCCTGCAGCACCTGGATGGTGTGGGCACGCTGTGTCCCTCCCGGGGTGCTCTGAAAAATCCTGCTCACATCAATGTCCCCGAGTGTGCCCTGGGTTGAGCTTTTCTGCTCCTGTGCTCCCTTATTTTTGGCTCTCTCGTGTGGTCCCCTCTTCCCAGGAGCCGGAGCGCGGTGGGCTTCGCTGTCCGTGGGGGTGAAGCAGAATTTGGGGATGCTCCGTGGTGTCAGAGCCCATGGATGGAGCCGGAGCTGTGGTCCCATGCCCGTGGCGGGGGGCTGCAGCGCTGCTTTTCTCCCCCAAAGGCTTGCAGTTGCGTTTGCTTTTCTTTTGCCCTTTTCTCCCCGCTCCGGAGCTGGTGCTGCTCTCCCCGGGTTGTGTTTTCCCCGGCCGCGGGCGGGTGCTTGGACCTGCCCTGGGATCCTGGTGAGTCACCTCTTGGCCCGCGCCGAGCATTTTTTCCTTTCTTATCCAAACGAAGATGAACCATCCAAATCCCTGCTTCCTGGGGAGTTTTCCCTGCATGAAGCCAGCGGGATCTGGCCCTGGAAGACAACGGCGAGTGGCTCCAACCCCTGCGTCCCCACTGCCAGCTGCTGGGGACGGTGTACCCCCGATTGCACTGGAAGGAAGCTTTTCTTTGCTCACAGCCACTTCTTGGCACGGTGCATGGAGCCCTGAGCCCCTCGGTGCTCTGCTCACCCTCTTCCTGCCAGGGGACGCCCCCCAAAAATCCCCTCCTGTCCGTGGCCCCCCCCAGGCGTTTGCTGCTTCCCTGCCAGCAGCCGTGCAGGGGTTAAGCGTGCGGGGCTGGAGGCAGGGGCAGGTAAATCCCTTCCGCATGCTCAGAGCTGGGAGGTGGCAGGGCTCGGGAGAGCCTTATCAACACAGCCCTGCCATCTGCCTGCTTAAACCTCCATAAATAAGCTTTTTAATAATCTATTATTAACATGCACTATAATTGTCTTATTAGACATGTCTGGGAACCTTTCGTTACTGCGTGATTAAATGTCAGATTCCCAAACCTCCTTCTCTCCCCAATGGCAGCTGGGGGGGGGGGGGTGGTGCTTTGCAGCTGGCTTTGGGCACTGCTTTTATGTCCCTGGGGTCCCCACCGTGCCCTGTCCCCCGGGAGCAGGGGGAGCAGCAGCCTCGTGCAGGGCACGCTTCCACCCCGCGTGGATTTGGAGGGGGGACTCGTGCCGTGGCCCTTGCCCATCCCGAAGGCTCGCCGTGCCCTTCCAGGCTGCAGAGCCTGGGGAAACCGAGGTTTTTCCCTCCAGGCTGAAGCTGCGCCCCGGGGAGACCTGGGCGAGGAGGATTCCCAGCGCGTTTCCCCCCCCCCCCACCCCGGGCTGATTGCCTCCTTGTTGGCAGCCTTAAAATAAATCCGTCCTGGAGACGGAGCGCTCTCTTTCCGCCGCAGATGGCCTCTTCAAACCCCGCTCCCTGGCTGCCTGGCAGAGGCCGCTGTTGATTTTTTAGCGTGGGGACGCATCCGGGTGGGTGCCCGGACCTGGCACGGCTGTGGGACATCCTGAGGACACCGGGACCTGCTCAGGACCTGCTCGTCCTTACTTTCACCCCCCCCACCAGGGCAGCCCTGGGGAGGAAGAGGAGGAGGAGGAGGGGTGGTGGGAGCTGGCAGGCGCCGCAGGGACTTCCCTCTCGCTGCCTGAGCTGCGCTGGGTGTTTGTCGAGCTCTTTTCCTTTCCCGGCGCTGGGAGCGGCTTCTGCTACACCCGCTGCGTGGATCCAAAGTCCAGCGCTGCTCCCGAGAGCTCAGGGACAGCCCTGTCCCCTCCCCAAGCTGGTGCTGGGGGGGGCACACAGGCCGGCTGGGGGTCCTGCAGTCACCAGCGCTGCCCTCACCTGCGTGCCGTGGGCTGCGAGGTGCTGGCAGAGCAGCCGTCGGCTGCCTCCTGTCCCCGGCAGCTCCCCGGCTTCACCCGAGGTCCTGGGCTGGGAGCGACGTCCTGGGGGCACCCACACGACACAGGTTTGGGGGGGGCTGCGGCTTTGCTGCGCCCCAGCTCCCCCTTCCCCAAAGCGGAGCCCGTGGGGCTGCACCCTGCTGGGGCCGTCCCCGTGCCTCTGACCCCAAATCTGGGGGTGCCCGTGGCTCTGCTGCGGCTCGGCGGTGGGGGCTGCGCCGTGCGGTGCCACCGCCGCCAGAGGGAGCGGGGACACGGAGCTGCTGCTGCATCAGCAGGGTCCCCACGTCTGGGGACACTGCGTGCACCCCTCGGTGCTGGAGGGACCCTGTCCTGGGGGGTGGGGGGGTACAGGGCTGCAGTGCTGCAGCTGGAGGGGGCCAATGTATTGTGGCCGGAGAGACACTGAGTTTATTTTAATTTTATTTTTTTTTTGTGGTTTGGCTCTAAAAATGTTGGGCAATCGCCCGTAGCAGGGTGGTTGCAGCGGTGCAAAATTCCACTGCGGGGAGCCTCTTGCTTTGGGAGCCCCCCCCCCAGCAACTGCTTTGATTGCTTGCCCCCCCCACCCCGTGGATCAGCTCTCGCTTGGCTTCGTTAAGTTAACGAGCGCTGCGGCTCCCCGGACAGCACGAGGGGGCTGCGGTGACCTGATGTGCTGTAACGAGGCCGCTGTCCCCGCGGTCGTGTTCGGTGCTGGTGGCCTTGACTGGGGCAGCAGAGAGGAGCCCTGGCAGCCCCGGGGCGTCTGAGCAGTGCGTGCATCCCTGTGCATGAACAACCCCGCACAATTAGCCCAATTAGCCCAGCCGGGGAGCAAGCGTCGCTCCAGTCCAGTGCGCTTTGTCTGTGATGGCACCATGGGGACGATGGCACCGCAGGGACAAAAGGGCTGCTCCCACCCAGCTGCTCCCCGGTGAGGGGCTTTGTCTTTGGGGCACTGCCCGGGGTCTTCACGTCGTTGGGGGGAGCCAGCTTTCCTGGGATGAAGGCGGTGGAGCATCACAACTGCTTGCCCGGGGAGATGGAGGCAGGCTGGATGGACGGACGGACCACGGACAAACGGCGTTTCCTTGCTTGGATGCACCTGGAGGTGCCCGCGGAGCTGCTGCAGCTATAGGGGATGCTCTGCGGGGTGCAGCTGCCCCTGGCCATGCGCTCAGCCGCGACCTCCCTGCGTGGTGCTGGTGCCCCTGGTTGGATGTCCGAGGGTGTCCCACGTGTCTCGTGTGCCCTTACGCAGAGCTGGCAGAGCCTTTGGGGTCGCTGGGAACCTCTGAAGACTTTGCTTTGTGGGGCAATGAGCAGCCTGAGCTGTGACAGCAGGGATTCAACAGCAAACTGAAACGTGTGCCCGGTCCCGGGCTGATCCCAAGTCATGCAGAGAGCAAAGCCCCGCTCTGAGCCAGGCGGGATGGCATCGGGTGGCACTGCGGGGCTGCGGCCATCGGCGGTGCTGCAGGGACCTGTTAGACTCATTAATGCCCCGTGTAATTAGCTGAATAAATGCTTCTCACATCATCATCAGCTGCAATTTGCCTGATGGTGTTAGCGGAGCAGGGAGGGCTCCTGTTGACTTTGCACCGGTGGTGCTGCTGCACATGGGGGGGGCTGCAGGGCTCCTGCCCAGCCCTGCCTCTTCCCAAGGACTCTCCCTGTGCTGTTCATTTTTTTTTTTTGCTGTATTTTCAGCCTCGTGGCCGCTGTCTCACTCCTTGCTGAGTGATAAAGTCCCATCAATTTTTTTTTCCTTTTTTTTTCCACGGCCAACAACCGACCTGCTTTACTTTTGCATTAACAGCATCAAACTAAAGCAGCGCATCTCTGCACGGGGAGAAAGTATTTCTTTTTAATCACTTACTCGGTAACTTACCCGGGCTCTCGCCCGTTTGCTGCTACTTGCCTGGAGGGGTGTGTGGGGCTGTATCCTGCCTGCTGGGTGCATCCCCAGGACACGCCAAAAACCCAGCCCCGATGAGCAGGTCCCTGCGTGGGAGAAGCTGGAGCGATGCAACGGACGGAGGAGAAAAGGGAGGAACGAAGCTGTGCAATGGCCAGGACACAGCAAACCCAGCACCCGGCGCTGGGCTCGTGCGTTTATCCTGTTTGCAGCGGATCTCGGGGTTTTGAAAGCTCGGCGTTTTGCTTTCAAGGCGCCGGGTTCACTGAACCTCGTGGTTCAGTGCAGCGAGTTGGCCAGACCTCAGCTCAGCACCCGGGCGCCTCGCTGCTGTGTTTTCAGAGGGCTTGGAAACAAAGTGGGGGAGCTCCGAGGCCAGCAGAGCCCTCCCGAGAGCTTGTTTGTATTCCGGAGGAAAGGGAAATTCAATTTTTTGACAAATGACACAGGCCATTTGCAGAGCAAACCTGACTTTGCAGACAGCGCTGCGAGCGACGGAGGGGAGGTATTAAAAGCAATAAATAAGCTGTTGAGGGAAGGCAGCGGAGGGCTCTCGCGGCTCTGGATTTACAATGTGCCGGCCCCCAGGAACGGCTGCTCTGGAGCCGACGCCTGCACGGGGACCTGGAGCTGTTACCTGGTGCACGAAGGGGCACAGGGGTGTGGGGCTGGGGGCTTGCTGTCCACCCCTGGCAGCACCGAGGGGGTGTGGAGACCCCAAGAGCGCTCTGCAGGTGGATGGGATCCTGCTGAATCCCCCCACTGGTGTTTTTTTTTTTTGGCTCAGCTGCATTGTGCACCTCTTCCCAGTTTTCCCTGCCATGGGGGATTCTGCAGGGGGAGCAAGCAGGCAGGGGGCTTGCTCACATCAGCCCCGTCGCCACCTTTAAGCCTGCGCACCGCTCTCCCCTCCTCGTTTTTCACGGCTCACCGCAGCCAGGGAGGGTGATGCCGACCTGGATTTTGCAACGGGATGTGCTCCTGGTCTGCCCCGACCTTCCTCCCCTCTCCTCCTCCTCCTGCCCGCTTCACTTACAGGGGCAGGATGCTTTTTTCCCCTTTGGGGTTGCAGCACAGGGATGTTTTGGGACTGCTGCAGGGAACTGAGCTCCTCAAAGCCATCTCACGAGGGCTGTCCTCTTGCAGTCCCCGTCATGCTGCAGGTGCACAGCTCTTCCAAACCACAGGTGGCCCCGCTCTGGGTGTTGTGAGGCCATAAATAATGGGGCTGAGCCCCCTGGCACCGCCCCGTGGTCCATCACCAGAGGCTTTGCCCTCTGGCGTGCTGCTCCTTGCTGCAGCAAGGTGGTACCCAGAGGGTGAGAGGCTGCATCCCTCCCTCTAGAGGGGGATTTATTCCAGAAAACCTTTTTTTTTTTCCTTTATTTTCCCCGCATGTTTTCTGCAGCCCGGGCTGCTGTTGGAGCCCCGCAAGGGTGCCATGATGCTGCTGCCCCTGTGCCTGTCCCGGGGCTGCTTATTTCACTGCCCTGACCCATGCTGGTGAGCATCTCCATGTGCTCAGGGCTTTCCATGTGCTTGTTGCTTCCCTAAAATCAGCATTTTGCCCTCACGGAGCCTTCAACACAGCCATTGGCCCCTGGTGGTAATAACGGGGAGAAAAGAGACTCGAGTGCCTTTTTTTTTTTTTTTTTTGCCATTTCCCCCCCCCCCCCCAAGGCCAGGTGGATGAGAGCTGCCTGCACGTCAGCCCAAGGGCTGTAATTGCGCCGTGAGCGATCGATAACTGCAGGACGGAGGTTTCCAAAAGCCTGCGTTTGTTTTTCTTCCGATGCTGTAGAAGAGACAGCCCTGACTTTGTTAATTAAGCGATGGTTAATTATGAAAGCACTCGCGTTGCAGCTTGGTGGCCTGCAGCCAGCCCCTTTTCTTGTTGCATTCTCCCAGCGTTGCGTTTCTCTGCGTTGCGTTTGCTCCCCGAAGGCTCCCGGTTGTCCGCAAGGGGTCCGGGTCTCCCCGTCCCCACCCGCGGCTCTGCGGGGCTCAAGAGTGGGGGCTTTGCAGGTGAAACCCGTAACGGGAGACTTCAACAGGCCCAAAAAATGGATTTATGACTTCTGTAGTTGCTGGTAGACGGATATTGTTCTCTTAGTCCTGCGCTTTCCAAACACCAAGGTTATCAGGCATAAGTGACTTATTATGCAAATCCTCTGTCTTAATATCTGGCTGTTCTCTCCCTGGAATTGCATTGGCTAAACCCCATGCGTTATTGGAGCTGCTAATGTTTACACATTAGCTTCTTTGGCTAATATACAAGGCTTCAAGTTGCAAATTGATGTTTCTTACAGCTGAGCAAATTATTTTTCTATTAAATGCAATATTTAAAATGATTTGGAGAAGCAAAACAAACTACTGGCAAGAATTTTAATGGAGCTGCTTTCCATATTCTTCTAATCAGCTTTTATCGGGTCCAGGAAATCAGTAATTTTTTTTTAAAACGTTTCTATTTCGCCGGAGTGGGGAGAGGAGGAGAGGCAGGGAGTGGGCTTGTTGTAATCTCTGGTGCGTGTAACGCAGGAGGTGACTTGCACGTGGCTGTTGTGCTTGTGTCCCAGGCCCTTCGAGCGTGCAAAATGCAGCTGGTTGGGTACTTAGCTCCCTTCTGCCCGGACTAAAGGGGCATTTAAGCTGTGGGGACTCAAATCAGCGGGATTCGGGGCTTTGAGGGGCTGTGGAGCCGTGGCGGTACAGGACGGAGGTGCTGGGATGCTGTGGCACGGCGGGTTTTTGGAGGAGCGGGGCTGCGGTGCCCAACTCCGCCGGGTGCTTGGCAGCGCCCGCGCTTGGCTGTTCGGGCAGGAGCACAGGCTGTGTCCCCCTGCCCAGGGACCGTGCCGAGGGAATCGCCTGGAAATAGTGGCAGGGGAAGGGCTGGCGTCCCATGGCCCTGCGTGTCCCTGGGGCTGGGCGTCGCTGCCTGCTGTTCCTGTCCCGGTGTGCGGCCCCATCGCTCTCGGTCCTGCTGGGGCTGGAGGGGCATCGTCCCCCAGGGGTCGGGGCTGGGCCCACGTTGTTCAACTTCTTCACCAAGGACCTGGACGAAGGAACGGGGTGCACCCTCAGCAAGGCTGCTGATGGCACAAAGCTGGGAGGAGCGGCTGGTAGCCCCGAAAGCCGCGCTGCGTTCGGAGGGACCTCGACAGGCTGCAGGGTTGGGCCGAGAGGAGCCTCAGGAAGTTCAGCAAGGCCAAGTTGTGCCCAGGGACAGGACGAGAGGCAACGGGCCCAAACCGAAGCACAGGCGGTGCCGGCTCAGCGTGAAGGGACACATCTGTGCCGTGAGGTGATGGAGCAGTGGGACAGGCTGCCCAGAGAGGCTGTGGAGTCTCCTTCTCTGGAGATATCCGAAACCCATCTGGATGCCATCCTGGGCAGTGCGCTCCAGGTGATCCTGCTCAGCAGGGGGGTTGGCCCAGATGATCTCCAGAGGTCCCAGATGATCTCCAGAGGTCCCAGATGATTTCCAGAGGTCCCAGATGATCTCCAGAGGTCCCTGCCAACCTCGGCCATCCCGGGGTTGTGTGATCGGAGCGGGGCACCCCATCGCAAGCACTCCGTGGGGATGGCAGGTTCCTGGGCCTGCAGCACCCTCGTTGGGGCTATGGGGTGGGGGGGGGCTTTGCGTATGGGTGGGGATGGAAACAAGAGCATCTGGCACTTGAGAGAGGTCTTGGCCGATGGCCCGGGGTTGCTGCAGGGGTGCCTGATTCCCGTGGCTCTGGGGAGCAGTTCGGCTGCGGCCTCCCTTTTAAAGCTTCCCTTTTGAAGCCTCCCTGCCTCCAGCGGCCGAGCCCCGGAGGGCGTTGGGCGGCCCCGTTGGCGCGGGCGCCTTTTCGAGGCCGCTCCATAAAAGCGAGGGGAAGCCCGCGGAGCGCGTCCCGCGGCGCGGGAGGTTAAACAGCGAAGGTTTAAGTGTGTAATTAACTCCGAAACGAGAGCGGCACAGCCTCGGCGGATGAAAGAGCGCCGGGCAGGCTGGTGGGCAGGCGTCCACGCGGGGATTTAATGAGACGCCGTCAACTGCGCGCGCGCTTCTTCGTCCTTTCCCTCCCTCCTCTGCACGGATCTGTCGTGTCCCTGCAGTCCTCTGCTCCTTCCCTTGCGGCTTGGGGGGGGTTAGGCTAATTTGGGATGCTCGAGCATCGTCTGGGCTGCATCGAGCCGTCGGGACCAGGCAGTCACGCCCTCGGTGGTATTTTTATCCGCTCTTGCTGTTGGAACCGCTCCTCCCATGGCATTCGCTGCATTTAGCCCCGCACGGAGCTGCTTTTACCCTGGCGTCGAACCAAGGCAGGGGCCGGGGTGCGGGGCTCTGTGCTTCCACCTGGGGGATTTTAGGGAGCATCTGGGCCCGGAGTGACTCCTGCCAGCCACATCCCGCTGCCAGCAGGGTTGGGTAAAACCATCCCTGTGTGTGCAAAAGGGGATTTTTAGGTAGCGGGGAAGGCCTATTTTGGTTTTAAGCATGTTGATAAACCCTTAATTTTTGGGGAGCAGCCCAGCGTGGGAGCAGCCAGCTCTGTCCGTGCCCCGCTGGACTTGTCACAGCCGCTGGAGGATGCTTGGGACACTGGGGTGTTGGGGCTGGGTGCTCCTTTTGGGGAGGGAGAAGGGGCTGGGCAGAGCCCGGGGGTTTGCAAGCGCAGGAGGAGGCTGCCTCTGCCCCAGCGGTGGGAATGGTCCCTGGGAGCCTCGGGGAATCCTTTTTGTCTGGTACATGGGGCTCTGCAGCCCCAAATGCCTTGCGGGGTCCTGCTGCTTTCCCTCTGCTTCCTCGGGCAGGATAAAGCAACCCCATGAACGAATTTCTCCCTCCTACAATATCCCATCTCAACAGACTTTGGAAGGAAACACATGGGCTTTTTTTTTTTTTTTTTTAACATCACTTGGCACTTAGAAATTTCCAACACTTATTTTGCCTTTTTTTTCCCCTTTCCTTCATGGAAAATTTTGACAGATTTCTGCTTTTTTTTCCCTCCCATTAGGAAGCCAAGCCAAGCTTCAGGCTTTTTAAGCTCTGGCGGGGCTGGTGATGGGAACCAGCCGGGGCCGCATCCGCGCGTGGGCACGGCAGGCGCGGCAGCGGCAGGGTCGGCGTTGGGAGCTGAGCAGCACAAACGGCCCATTTAGAGAGGGATTTGAGAAAACTGTCAGGGCTCCGCTCCTTCGGTCCTATGAATAGGAGAGGATGTGCTTTTAGGCTTTGTGAAAGAAGTTTCCCGTTCGCGTGGTTCTGGGGAGAAAAAGAGCTCGACGCTGTAGTTGGTGCTTTAAAAAAACGAGTGTGAAAGGAGAAAAAGCCTCAAATCTGTTCTCATATATGAAAGTGTCGAGAGACATAATTTTTTTTTAAGTCTTACAGGATTTTTTTGCAGGGGTTTGACTTGGCAACGTGGCTGTTTTGGGGCTGTTTGCAGCAAAAAGGCATCCCTAGGTCCCTGCTGTAGCCTTGTAGGGGAAGATCCCAGTCTGGTTTCATCCCGTTGCCCCCAGGGGGGTGACACTGCCCCTGCCACGGTCCCACTGGTGTCCCCACCACGGGTGGCTTTGCACAAGAGATATTTGTCTGTGTGTCCCCTGCTTGCTAGGGCAGGGAGCACAACCTGCACCAGCACAAACCCCCCAGCAGCGGGGAGGATTAACCGATGTAATTTGGGGATAAAATACAAAAAAAGAGAACAAAACCCCAAAAAACACACCCCGGCCCCAGCACAAACCCCCCAGCAGCGGGGAGGATTAACCGATGTAATTTGGGGATAAAATACAAAAAAAGAGAACAAAACCCCCCAAAAACACACCCCGGCCCGGGCTTTGCTTTCCTTCCGGCCCATCAGGGGATGTTTGTCTTTGTTCTTTCTGCTTGCTCAGGGCTTTCCTAACGTGCCTGCCCTCGCCAGCCTAGGGGCTCGTGTTAATTATCACTGGAGCCCCAGTGCTTGTAATCAGTGATTTTAGCAGAACAACGGGGCAGTGTTAATGAGCCGGCCTGGAGCAGCTCCCCAGAGCCCAGGGGCTGGCACACGGAGGGGAAGGATGCGGAGCCCCGCAGCCCGGGGATGCTCATCTTTCAGGTTTGCTCTTTGCAAGGGGAAAAAGCAACAGCCCCCAGCTCACAAGTAAAGGGGCACGGGGGTGCCAGCCGCGGCTGGGGGCTCGGCAACGCGCTTGTGGGGTGGGATTGCTGCTTGGGGGTCTTGGCTGGGACCCGATGCTGGCGTGTCAGGCAGTGCAGAGCTCACAGTCTAAGGGTCAGAGAGGGATTTTTGCAGTCGCAAGTTCTGGCGCAATGGCTGCGGTGCAACAAGGAAACCCCCGTTGCAGTACCCGGCCCCGGGTGGCAGAGCTGTGAGCTGTGTCCTGGCTCCCACACTGCAGCTCAGCCGGGAGGGACGTAACCCCTCTGCCCCCCGAGCTGAGACCTGGCAGCTCGTTTCACTGCTGGGGGAACCCAATGGGAGGGCAGGGCAGAGGCAGCCGACGGGTCCTGTCCTCGCCCAACCCCTGGCAGTGTTTGCGGCTGCACGGGGCAGCTCTGCTCCTGCGTTGGCAGCAGTGAGAGCGGGGGGAGAGATGCCCACCACCCCCCCCTCTTTTGGGAGATGCAGCAGCGTCCATCCCGGCTGGGATTTGGGGGAGGGAGCGGCTGGTTTGCGGGGGCACTGATGCGTCTGTCTGTCCGCAGCGGGCTGCACCTTCGAGGAGGACGACGACCTGACCCAGTGCGAGTACAGCCAGGGCGAGGATGACGACTTCGGGTGGGAGCTGGTCCGCAGCTACATGATGCCGCACCTGACGGCCGACCTGCCCCACGGTGAGTCGCGGCCCCGCGGGCGTCTGCCCCAAACCCATCCCCTGCCCCGGAGCCTGGGATGGGAAGCACCCCTCGGGGTGCTTGGGTCGTGATTTATCCTCGGTTTTGGGGTCGGGGTGCTGCTGTGCCCGATGGCGAGGTGTGATGAGCTGTGTCGGTCCTTGGCATGGCACAAAAGGATGCTGCATGGCCCCAGGGGTGTCACAGCTTGGGGACGTGGGGCACGGGGCCCTGCTGCCGCTGCAGGGAGGTGTCCCCGCAGCCCTGGGCTCTCCCCGCTGGGCGCTGGGATGGCAGCAGCTTGCCTGGGTCTCTGCAGCATCTCCTGCGACGTGCGCCCAAGCTCGTGGTGCCAAATTCCCCATCTGTTGTGGAGTGCTGCATCTGCAGCCCCTGCCCTGCCTTGCCAGCACGGGAGCCCCAAAATCCTTCTTTGCAGGCACCTTCAGCAGCTCTCCCTGCTGGGGCACCCATCTGCTCGTTCCTTGGTGCTCGTGACAAGGTCCCATCTCCGGGAGTCGTGGCAAAGAGAGAAGTGTGTTTCTGGCTCTTGCAGTGTGGGGAGAGGCTTTTGGCTGTGAGCTGCGATTCAGTTCAATGCGAATTGAATTTCTTCTCTTTTTTAAAATCTCGTTGCTTTGGAGCCACTCTTTTTTATTTTGTGGGTCCAGCTCCTTGCTCTGATGGCCGAGCTGTCGGAGTGGGTGTTTTGCTCGGGGGCTTTGCTCATCCCAGCCCCACGCTGCGTCCCGGTGTGTCCCCACGGAGCTGTCCCCACGCCCAACGGCCCCGAGAGGCACCCAGAAGCCAGATCCCACCCTGAGGCTGGGCAGAAAGAGGGAAAATCCGGTTTGTAGCTGGAGAGTAAAAATGACTTGTCAGTCACTACTTCTTAGAAATCTCGTCACCGCTCCATCAGCCTGCCTCCAGCTGCTCTTGGGCTTGGCTTGCTTCTCCCCTCTGCTAATCCTCTCTTCGTTTATCTTCTCCTCTTCCCAACACCTTTTTGATCCAGGATTTCTCCCAGCATCCGTGGGGTGCATCCCCGAAGGCAGCAGCCTCCACCGGCTCGGAGGGCTGGGGATGTGCCATGGGGACCAGCACGTCCCAGGCACCGCAAACCAGCCTCAGCCACCCACCGGGGCTCTAGGGCTGCTGGCAGCTCCTCCCCGACGGTTGTCCGAATAATTGCTTTAAACCGAATTAACCTAATTTGTGCTCTGATGGGGCTCACCTGGGGGCAGCGAGATGGGGAGCGGAGCTGGGGAGGGGACGCTGGGGATGGATGATGGCGCGTCTCCAGCCCGTAATTGGGGTTTCTATTCGTTTTTCTGCTGTAATTTAAGAGCTGCGCTGAGCTGCTGCAGTTCAAAGCCTGGAGGCTTGCTGGGGGTCTGAAGGGGTTGGGTGGAGACCGCGCTTGGCCACAAAGCTGGGGCTGCTTGCCTTGCTCGAGGATGTAACCGTGGATTAATGAGAAGTGGGGTCTTAAATGGAAGCAAAGAGTTGACCTGTTTATTCTGCTGAAACTCAGGGGCGCAACCGTCTGCGGTGCTGAGCTATGAGAGCGTGTGGCAGGGCAGGGTCCGGCCCTGGGAAGTGCCCCTGTCCCCGATGCTGATCAGGGAGAGACGGGTGGCACCCATGGGGGTGCTCGGCCCCTTACCAGGGGGTCCCCAAGCGCCCCCCGGGCTGTTTGCAGACAGGGGCACGAGGTGCAGGCAGCGCCGTGCCTCTCGGCCCCCTGGCAGCGCGGTAGATGAACGCTATTTCACAGCGCCGTGGCCTCTCCAGGGAGCACTTTACAAAGGAGTCTCGTGGTCCTGGATTAAAATGAGTTTTTATTGGAGATCAGCCAATTTCAAGGAGTGCAGGATTTATTTGAGCGGATGCTGGCTGCCGGCCACCCGCCTCTACCTTTTCTTCCCTCTTTCTTTTTGTTTTCTTGTTGTGTTTGTTTTTTTTCCCTCTCTTTCCGTCTTGACTCGTCTCCCTCTTTCACATAAAGAAGACGGATGGGTCTCTCCCACGTTGCAATCTTGCTTTTTCAGCTCGTTATTGTTCTTTTAAGGGAGAGCGGCGGAGAGCTGGGGCAGGCTGCGCCACCGCTGCCGTGGTGCTGCTGTGCCGGGCACCGGGGGCTGCGATGTGGGTTGGAATTTGCTTAATGAGCACCCGAATAAAGCGGGTGCTTGGGTCAATCCCCGCATGAATCTGCTGGATGGGACAGGGGCAGGATGGAGCACGGGTCTGATTTTTCGAGTGGCTTTCTTTTCTAGGTTTGCATTGCAAAACCATGAGAAAGTTTTCTGTCCACGCTCAGTGATATTGGAAAAAATCCCTCCATGGACCCCTGCTTGTCTCTTTTGTATCTCCACGCATCAAACTGCTCCGTGCTCCCAACATCGTCCCCACATGCTGCCACCCCGCTGCCTCTCCTTCAGCTGCAGCCCTGCTTCCCCACCGGCTCCTGCTGCATATCTGTAAAAACCTTGGAAAAAATAACCTTGGTTTTGGCTCCTGGGCAGAGTTACTGTGACATTTCCAAGCGCCCCGTGGCGGTGGCTGGCCAGCCCTTGATGCCGGGGCTCCCTGGGGAGATGCTCGTCCTATGGCTCAGTGCAGAAATTGGGTGCTGGTGCATGCTTCACGTGCCTGCCTCGCTGCCTCTTAATGGCTCTCTCTTTTTATTTTTATTCCCCTTTCTGTGGTTTTGTACAATAAAATCTCAGCGAGATGTGAAAGTGCTGGGGGGGGGGCACGGCAGTGCCTCCGACCTCCCCGCAGTTTGGAGCCAAGGCTGCCGGAGGTGCTGAGTTGTCCTTGAAGACCTGGTTTGAATCGCAAGGAGGGGATGATGTCCCCAAAATGGGAAAACAAGGCTGGGGACCTTGCACAAGGACTTTGCAGGGACAGGTCCAGGGCTTCCTGCGTGCAGCCCATGCAGGCAGAGCTGGTTTTGCAGCTCAGACCTTCAGATGCATCTCGCCGACAACTTTAGCCTAACAAATTGATGTTTTTCCCATTGGGAACATAGCTGGAAACTTATTTCTGTTTTCATTTGAAATATTATTTAGCGCTTTTGAGACTCCTCTGTTTCTCCACCGAGCAGTTGGACTTTTCCCTAAAAGCCCACCTGAAAACTAAATTAAATTAAATTGCCGGTGTCCTCCCAGCCGAGCAGAGGGGCTGCTTGTCTCCGGGGGGGGGCTGGCTCATTACTTGCAGTGACGAAGCGGGGTGACAGACCGCTGGGCCAGCATGTCAATTAAAACCAACCTTAGATTGGATTGAACGGCGGAGAAAGGATTTAACAAACGACGCGCGGCATCGATCGAGCCGCCTGCGTTAATGGACTCGGCGCGGCCGGGGAAAGGAGGGACGCAGAGGGAAGGATGCTTGCAGGGCTGCCTCCATCCTCAGCCCAGCCACGTCCCCTTCCTGGGGCTGCTGAAGCTGCCTGTTTCGTGTGAGGTTTGCAAATAATTCCCCTACTGTGATTTTTGGAGGGGATTTTTGCTGTAATGCCGGCATATGGACAGGGCTCACAGAAACCCGGCTGCGATGCTGCGTTGTGCTCTGGCTGCTGGGAACCGTCCTGCCCGTCCCTGTGGCTCTGGGATGCTGCAGTGGCCTCTTTGCCTCCCCAGCTCTGCTGGCAGCCCTAGGATAATTCTTAATTTCAAGCCCCCCAAGGGCTGCCCATAATGCTGGGACCGAGTGCTGCGGTCCCACCACCTCTTGGAGCTCCCCGTGTGCTGGTGCTGCTCCTTGGGGCACCCAGCCAGGGCCACGCTGCCTTTGTAATCGGGCTGCTTTAAAAAACAACCAGAAACGGGCTGAAAAATGGAAAAATACCTGCAAACAAGCTCAGGGGAAGCCTCTCCTTGTTCCCTAGCATTTAAAATACCCAACCTGTATGCAGGGGCTTCAGGTGGAGGCAACGCTGGGAGTCGGTGCTGGTCACTTTGGGGGAAAAGACATTGCAAGGATGCATCGTTACTGCCAGAATGAGCAGCGGGAGCCTGGTTTTTCCATTGCAGCAATACCAGGAAAGAAAATCAAGGAGGAAAATGTAGAGTGTGGGAAGCCTTGCCAGATGAGCTCTGCTGCCCTGCTGCAGTCGGAGCCAGGGGTGTCTAGTCCCAGCTGAGCTAATGGACGTTCTCTGTCTTTAAAATAACTTTTCAGGGGGTTAATTTTAGTCTCGGTCTTTTTATTATTATTTTTTTATGTCCTCTGGCTTTGTTTTGTTTGTGGGCAGGAGGAAGGGCCTCAGTTATCGATGAGAGCCCGGAAGATGGGGTGGGATGTCGGCTCTTGGTGCTGGCATCCCCTGGCCTGAGTGGAGCCACTCTCATCGGTGCAGGAAGAATTTTTCAGGGGAGAAAGGAAAAAACAACCAAACAAAAACCAGAAGGAATAGCTGCGTACTGGCTTCCCCTCTGTCCATGAAACGTGTCTGTGTTATCTGAGAAAAAAAATTTATTTCACACCGAGCACCTGTCTGGAGGGACTGGGGTGCCTGGTGGCAGTTTTGATCGGTGGATACGGCCCAAATTTTGCTTTTTGGTGATTTCTTTCCCCTTTTGGCCACCCCTCTGCTCCATCCCTCTGGTTCCTCGCTCTAAAGGATGTCGCGGTGTGGTGCCGGTGTTGCTTTTCCCCAGGTGAAGGTGGGGCCCGTTGGGTGCTTCGGGGCCAGCCATGGGTGCAGCTCCCAAGTGCCGGGGGAGGCGGACGGATGTCCCCCGGCCTTCGTTAGGCTCTGTCGGTGCCCATGCCCGACACGGTTGAGCCTCTCGCCAGGGGTTGTTGGGAGAAAAGTGTGTGAATTCATGTAAATTAAACAGCGGTGAGAGCTATTAATAATTAAGGGGCTGCTGTCAGGAAAACAACGGTTGACTTGAATAAATGGGCTGGCTTCGTTACTTACAGCGCCTGCTGTTATTAAAGTGGAAGGAATATTAATAGTCCTGTCCTTGCTGTGGGGTGGGGGTGAGGACCAGCTGTGGGACCATGGGTGGCTCTGGGACTCCTGCAGGAGTTTGGGGCATAGCCTGGGGGGCGGATGCTGCGTTTTGGGTCCCCTTTGGGCTTTTGGTCCTCATTGGGAATCCCGGGTGGCCCTGGGGCGTGCATTGGCACCTCTGGGCTCATTGCTGGTGGTTTTGGGTGCGGGGCAGAGTCTCTGGTGGCATCAAAGCCACTAACGGGACCTGGTGTCCTGGGGGGACCAGGGCCACGAGCAGCTTGCCCTGGGGTCAGCGGGTCTGATCCTCCCCTCCTCCTCCAGCTGCTGGGTCCCATTTTGGCATCCTGCTGCTGCCTGGGGCTCCGGCATCCCTTTCTCCCTTGGGGTCCATCCTCGGGGTCCCCTCGCTCCCAGCTCCTTCCCGCGGGTGCCACCCTCCCTGTCCCCAAATCTAGGGGCGAGGCGGAGGAGAGAGGCACCGCTCCACGCTCTCTCTCCTCTCCCCCTTGCTTCCCCCCCCCACGACCACAGGCTCCTACCTGATGGTGAACGCCTCGCAGCACGCCGCGGGCCAGCGGGCTCACCTGCTCTTCCAGGCGCTGAGCGAGAACGACACCCACTGCCTGCAGTTCAGCTACTTCATGTACAGCCGCGACGGCCACAGCCCCGGCACCCTCAGCGCCTACGTGCGGGTGACGGGGGGCCCGGTGGGCAGCGCCGTCTGGAACACCTCCGGCTCCCACGGCCGCCAGTGGCACCAAGCGGAGCTGGCAGTCAGCTTGTTCTGGCCCAACGAGTACCAGGTGAGCCCCCCCGGGACCCCCCCCCGAGTGTTACAGACCCGGCTCTCCGTCACCTGCTGTCACTGTGCGTTGAAATCCCTTTGCTCAGGGGATGGGGTCTCCTCCAAAGGCTGGGTGCCGGATTAGGGGACCCCACGGGCCAGGCGTGACCCCTCTGTTCGGTGCTGCAGGTCCTGTTCGAGGCGGTGATTTCCAGCGAGCGCCGCGGCTATCTCGGCTTGGATGACATCTTGCTCTTGAATTATCCGTGCTGTGAGTGTGGGGGTGGGATATGAGCGGGGGCTGTGGGGAGGCGGGTGGGTGGTGGGTGCTCCTGGGCTTGTGGCCTGTGGGCCAGTCCTAGGGACAGCGAGCACCAGGGTGTCCTGTTGTCACCGGGGTGGTGGGGCTCCCATCTCCTTGGACACCTGCAGGGCTCCTTCTTCACCTCCAGCCTTGCTGGAATAGAATCACAGAATCATTACGGCTGGAAAAGCTCTCCAAGCTCATCTGGTCCAACCGTCCCCCTACCACCACCATCACCCACTGACCATGTCCCCAAGCACCACGTCCAACCTCTCCTTGAACACCCCCAGGGACGGTGACTCCACCACCTCCCTGGGCAACCCGTCCCAACGCCTGACCGCTCTTTCTGAGAAGAAACGTCTCCTCATTTCCTGCCTGAACCTCCCCTGGCACAACTTGAGGCCGTTCCCTCTGGTCCTATCCCTGGTTACCTGTGAGCAGAGGCCGACCCCAGCTCCCCACACCTCCCTTTCAGGCAGTTGCAGAGAGCAATGAGCTCTGCCCTGAGCCTCCTCTTCTCCAGACCAAACTCCCCCAGGTCCCTCAGCCGCTCCTCACAGGACTTGTGCTCCAGGCCCTTCACCAGCTCTGTAGCCCTTCTCTGGGCATGTTCCAGGGCCTCGACGTCCTTCTTGTAGAAAGGGGCCCAAAGCTGAACCCAGCACTCCAGAGCAGAGTACAGGGGGACAATCACCTCCCTGGCCCTGCTGGCCACAAAACCCAGGCTCCTAAGGGGATGGGCACAAATCCCCAACCCCAGGCTGGAGGTCCTGCCCAGGAGATCACTGTGGGCTTACTGGGCCATGAAGATGCCCTCGAGCCCATCCAGTGCCCTCAGGAAGCTGCCTGCTCCAAGCTCGTCTCCCCCAGGCCGGGTTTGGGGGCTGCAGCAGGGATTTGGGGCAGACGAGAGCCTCCTGACTCCTCCCTTGTGTCCCTCGGCAGCCAAAGCCCCCCACTTCTCCCGCCTGGGCGACGTGGAGGTGAACGCGGGGCAGAATGCCACCTTCCAGTGCGTGGCCGCCGGCAAGGCCGCCGAGGCGGAGCGGTTCCTCATGCAGGTGAGCAGAGAGGATGCACCGGGCCGGGGGGGGGGAGAAGGGTGGCCCCGTCCTTTCATCAGTGACATCCTTTGGGACCGCGTTCGGTGCCTCTGGGTGTCAGGCTGACTCCTCCTCACGCTTTTTCCCTCCCCGCCGGGCAGAGGCAGAGCGGCGAGGTGGTCCCCGCCGCCTCCGTGAAGCACGTCAGCCACCGGCGCTTCCTGGCCACCTTCCAGCTGGACGAGGTGTCCAAGGGCGAGCAGGACCTGTACCGCTGCGTCACCCAGTCCAGCCGCGGCGCCGGCGTCTCCAACTTCGCCGAGCTCATCGTGAAAGGTGGGTGCTGCCCGCGGGCGTCCCTCTGCGTTGTGCCATGGCTCCTGATCGCCCCTGGTTGCAGAGGGGTTTTTGTCAGGGCACTGGGACTGCGTTTCTTCACTGTGACTGGCATGAGCTAAACTGTGCTTCAGCATAAAACCTGGAAACTACCTTTCCCACTGGCCTTCATTTATTTTTCATTGCAGTCGGTGGGAATTACTTAATTCTGGTGAAACTTTGCAGTACCTTAGTGAAGGCTGGGCAGTGCATCTTCTAAAAATAATTAAAGTTTGGTCAGGTGAAACCCTATTGCTGCCAGGACTGCTGAAGAGATGCAGGGCACATGGCACAGGCTGAAATTTAAAGATCAGCCTGTGCTTTCTGACATTTCGGTGTCAATCTCTTGTCAGCGTTTTTGCTTGTCCTCTGGGCGTGAGATCAGATTTTGTCCCATGACCTGGCGGCGATGGGTTGGTTTGGGAGGAGACGTGAATGTGCTGCCTGCAGTCAGTTGTGGTGCCTGTGGCTTGGGGTGTCGGGATGGGAGATGCTCCAGCTTTGAGGAGGGATGTTCCAGCTTGGAGAGCCACTTCTCCTCTCTCTTCCAGAGCCCCCCACACCCATCGCGCCCCCCCAGCTGCTGCGGGCCGGCTCCACCTACCTCATCATCCAGCTCAACACCAACTCCATCATCGGCGACGGCCCCATCGTGCGCAAGGAGATCGAGTACCGCATGACCTCGGGGCCCTGGTCGGAGGTGCACGCCGTCAACATGCAGACCTACAAGCTGTGGCACCTGGATCCCGACACGGAGTACGAGATCAGCGTCCTGCTCACGCGCCCCGGCGAGGGGGGCACCGGCAAGCCGGGACCCCCGCTCATCAGCCGCACCAAGTGCGCAGGTGGGTTGGCGTCCGCGCAGCGTCCGTGGCCGTGAGCAGCCGATGTGGTCCAGGGGCTGTGACGTGGCTTGGAGCATTGCTCCTCTGGATGCACAGAGCTGCATTTTGTTGACTTCTTAGGGGCAGCGCCTGGTTCCCATCCCTGGTGATGGGTGAAGGGGGCTGGGGACAGCTGCTCACCTGGGCTGCGGAGTCCCCAGGGCCACCTCTATCTCAGGGCATCCCTAAAATATCAGGACGGGAGACCTGGCCTTGGCTGGCTAGTGTCTGTCGGCCACCTTGCTGTGGTGGCCGAGGTTTGGGGATGTCCCTGTCTCCTGTTGCTGGGGCATTGAGGCTGGTGGAGGCATCTCCACCGCCCCATGGCAGCTGTCTCTAGTGTGGGCTTCGCTGCTCTGGCTGAGCACAGGCAACAAGGTGAGGGGTTACGATTGTCCCTGTGTTTTGGAGCACTTATCCTTTTTGGGAGCGAACTTATTTTGTTGTTTTTAATCAGCTCAGCCTTATTGCTGTTGGTGGAGGGTCCTTGTCCCTATGGATGCTCCCTTAGGGCGTGATGCAGGGATCGAGCAACTCAGGTACCAGCAGCATCCTTCCCTCAGAGCTCGAATCAGCTACCAGGGCATGGGGACGGGCTTGTCCCTATGTTGTCATCGTGCCAGTGACAGCGCTGTGAGCCGGGACCTCGTCACTCCTGGGTGCACCCTCCCCGTGCTGCTGCTGCAGGATGCAGCCCGCGGGGCTGGGACATCGCGGGGCTGGAGCACTGCAGCTCTGCCCATGCCTGTGACCCTGCGTGGTCAGCTTCTTGCATCGGTGGAGGAGAGGATCAGGGGATGCAAACCCTGACCCAGGGCCTGGCAGGAGCTTTTCTCCCAGATTAATTTTCACAAGTGTTCTGAGAAAGCCTGGCTTTCATTATTACCTTCAAGCCGATGACAGGCGCTGGTTGAAAGTGTCGGCGCCCCGTGTTGCGTTTCCGACGGTCCCTGCCTCCAGCCCAGGCTCCCTGTGCTCCTCCTGTGTGACACAGCCGTGGATTTCACTCCCGACTCAGCACGTGGTGGCTTTGCAAGGGATGAAGCAGCCGCTGCTCTTGCACCTGAAGGGCAGCAACGTGTTGGTCACCGGCCCCGCATCCTCCTTGCCGTGCCAGCCTGCGCCCCGCAGCGTCTCTGGACCAGCCCCTGGTGACAGTGGGCTTTGCAGGATCCAAGCCATGAGGACTCTGGAAGAATCCACTTAAAGGATAAATGCGTCCTGCCCCGGGGCGAGGGGAGATGCCCGGTGCTGTCACCCGTGATCGATGCTGCCTGCATCCGTGCAGCTGCGTTAGTGACTGAGCGCTGGCTGCTTGTTGCTGGCACTAATTGCGTGGATATATTCGGTGGTGTTGGTGCCTGTGGACGTCCTCGTTAGCTGAGCTCTTGCTGAATTGCTCTTTGGATCTGTACGTGTTGGCCTGGGGGAGGCTGCTTCCCACTGACCACTTAAGTACAGTGGAATGAGGAGGAGATGGGTTCTCCACGGGTGAAGGAGATGACGGGGAGTTTGGTGGTGGTGATGGGGGTGAAAATCATCGTTCTCCTAATGACGGTGCCAGAGCTGGGTTCCTGCCACCAGGCGGGGAGCAGACACCAGGGCTGGGGGTGCTGGGGACGCCAGCACCACCGGGTGCAGGCGGTGAGGGTGTCCCGTGAGGACATCTGGAGCTGCTGGAGCATCCGCTGAGGATGGAAATGCCTCCTGCAACCCTGTGCTGCTCAAACTCCTCCGTGGTGCAAATCCCATGGGAATTTGCTGTGTGAACTCTGCTCGAGGATCTGCTCTGGGGTGAGGTGGGCAAAAGCATCTGGTCCAAGCCCTGCTCCAGCAGGGCCACCCAGAGCGGGGTGCCTGTGCCCATGTCCAGGTGCCTTTTGAAGATCTCCAAGGAGGAGGCTGCGCAGCCTCTCTGGGCAACCTGAGGCAGGCCTCGGGGCCACAAACTGGGACCAGTTTTGGGGCCAGGGTTGCTTTCTGTGCGCTGCTGCCTTGCTCCCATGCCATGAAAGGGCTTTCCCTCCGTGTGCTTGAAGCTAGGTGATTGAAACCTTGGTTTAAACCTTTGAGCCATGTGTTCTGACTCCTCTTTCCCCCGGCAGAGCCCATGAGGGCCCCCAAGGGCTTGGCCTTCTCCGAAATCCAGTCGAGGCAGCTGACGCTGCAGTGGGAGCCGCTGGGCTACAACCTGACCCGCTGCCACACCTACACCGTCTCGCTGTGCTACCGCTACCTGGTGGGCAGCGGCCACAACCAGACCTTCCGCGAGTGCGCCAAGATGGAGCGCAACGCCAACCGCTACACCATCAAAAACCTGCTGCCCTACAAGAACATCCACGTCAAGCTCATCCTCTCCAACCCCGAGGGCCGCAAGGAGGGCAAGGAGGTGACCTTCCAGACGGACGAGGACGGTAAGGGCACGTGGCGGGTTTGGGGAGCATCCCCGAGGCGTTCCCTTTGCTCCTCTCCGGGGGCACAATGGGAATATCTCCTGTGGGGAGGGGAGGGTGGTGCAGTGATGGCAGAGGGGGGGAGAAATGCTGCGGGTGTCCCCGGGGGAGTCGGGTGGTGATGGGGCAGCACCGGTTGTTCCGGCAGAGCAATGTCCCGCATCGCCCCAGAAGCGCTGTCCTTGTGATGTTTTAGCCCGACTCGTCCCCACGTGAGGGGTCCTCCTTCACCCCTTGTTGTGGAGTTGGAGCCTCGCAGGAATAACAACTGATTAAAACAATTAATGCTTTGCGCTTCGGGAACTCCTTTCATCTGCAGAGCTCAGGCTGATCAGTTTGGCTTTGCTATGCTCCTTGGTGAGCGCCGGGAGCCAGAGGTCAGCGCGCTCCCGGCACAGCTGTGGTCAGCTTCCCCAGCACTTCTCCCCGATTAAGTTTGCTTTCGGGGGGATTTGGGTTGCACGAGCGTGCTCTCCTTGCCCAGCCGAACCATTTCTTCCTCTGGGACCCAGCACCCTGTCCGGAGGCACCGACAAGGGGCGATGTCCCCATTTTGGTGCGAGGAGCCGCGGTGTCCCTGAGTGGGTGCCAGGTGCCAAGCGTGCCCGCAGCATCCCTCCCTCCACCCCCGCTGGCTCACGCCGACTGGCCCATCACGCACCATTAACTCTCCGCAGTGTGAACGGGGAACGGGCCACATAATTGGGAAGAAATTACCTGCTTGCTCCAGGGCAAAGCCTGTTCCCTATGCTTAAGCAACCCCTCGCATAGTCGTTGATCTCCGAGGCGCTTTTTACGATCAAGCATCAGAATTAAGGCAGAAGAGCTGCAAACTCAACCGGAGTATTTGGGGTCCCACTTTAATCTCTAAGTGCTAAAATCAGAGCGATTTCTCCGTGCGTCCCATCAGCGCTTTGTGTGCCCCCAGACCTGAGCCTGCCTGCCCGTGGGCACCCAGCTCCACGCTTTATTTTCCATCTCTAATTGCTTCAGCTGTTTGCACTGTGCTGTGACTGCTCCAGCTGCTTTCTCATTGTATATTAATACAGTAGCTCCAGATGTTTTTGTCCTACCCTGTAATCGCTCCAGCTGCTTCCCTCTATGTTGATGAGCCGGGGCTGGCTGCTTTCCCCTTGGATCGAGCACGGTGCAGCGAGCGCTTCCCGTCCCAGGAGGGATCGATACATCTCTGGGTGCATGGATATATTGCAAACATTACGCGTGGGTTTGGCCCAGCTACAGGACTCTTCAGTTTAGCTAAATTAGCTAATGACCGGGTGTGAAGCTCGGCTCCTACTACTCCCAAATTTCTGTGGCAGGCTTGCAGAGGAGCAGGGGCTGGTGCCTTGGCTGCGCTGGGGAGCCTGCAGCCACCTCGCTGTGTGACGGGAACATCCCCACCTTGTGTCCCTGAGCTCCATGGGACAGGGACATCCCCTGCTGATTTTCAAGGAGCTGAGCAGGGTGGGAATGGGCTGAATCGCTCCTCCTGTGCGCTCAGTGGCTGAGACTGGGTAATGATGATTTGAGTTGCCAGGACTGGGTAATGAGCAGCCACACGTGCAATTGTGAGAAGGTGGCGGAGGCTCGATAACAGAATCTTTGGTTGTGTTTTGTTTGGCTTTTTTGTGCTTTGTTTGTGAAGCGCTGGGGCTTTTCTTTGAGAGTCGTTGGAAAAAAAAAAAGACCTGACTGGGGAGGGCTTTGGTTCCCCTGGCTTTCCTTCTGCCCACCCTTCCCCTCACCTCTGCGCTGAGCAGAGCCGTGTGCGGGTGCTGCAGCGAGCCAGTTCTCTCCCTTGCAGGCAGGGTGCAGGCACTACAAGCCAGAATAAATACATACAAATACATAAATAGAGGTGTAGGTGGGTGGCAGGGGGGTACATGCAGCTGGCAGCCGTTGTGCACCAACGCTGGTCTCATCCCAGTGCACGCGCAAACGCGTGGTCCCCGCTGGCATGGGAACATCCCCGAGCAGTGGGATTTTCCCCAAAAAAGTATAGAATAGTGCTGTGGGTGCGCTTAGCGCTCACGGGCACAGCAGAGCACATCGGCCAGTGCTGGAATCCGGAGTTGGGCACCTCCGTGTTGCTTTATTCCCCCTGGGGCCAAGGCTGAGGATGCAGTTTGCCGGATCTGTCCCTTTCCCCTTTCCCTCTGCCCTGCCCGTGTGGAGCGGAGCGGTGGCAGAGCACGGCACGCTTTGAGGCCGCAGGTGAGCGCCCCGCGTTTGTTTGCAGGAGCGATGTATATTTATACGTACACACTGCTCCTGCCCTAAAGGTTTCCGGAAATTTAATAAGCGTCTTGTGTACACGTGTAGGACATGGTGCCTGTGATTAAATTAACTTGTAAATCAAGTGGAAATTGTGTATTTGCACGGTGGGAAGCATGCGGAAGGCAATCCCTCTCCCTTGGCCGTGTAATTAGATCTGAACAAAAGCTGAAAAAAAAATAAAAATAAAGGGAAGATGGGGAGAGCTGGCACCCGGTCGGAAGGGGCTGCTTCCCCGCCTGTGAGGCTTGCGTGCCTCAACCTGCCCGCACCCGAAGCGCAGAGCTCAACAAAGCTGTGCTGAATATAAAGCCGTCGGCGATGCCTTGCCTGGAGCACATCCCACCAGGGGCTGGTCCCAAGCTGCTAACGCTGCCCTCTGTCTCTCCTGCGCCTCCAGCATCCCCGTGGAGCGTGGTATTTTTTTGGGGAAGTGGGTTTAGTTGCTCCTGAAGCGAGGGGATGCATTTTTCAGGCAGTGAAGCGTTACTTCTGCTTGGGAATAATGGGAATACTGGTCTGTGCTGAGCTCCTGTCCTCCTTAATAACCCCCCTGGGTCTGGGAAGGGGAAATGGCAGAAATCTACGGTAAATAAGGGAATATCGATCCCGGCACCTTCACGCGCTGTTATTGTCTGTGGGTGTTACTGGTGGTGATGTTAATAGTGGGGAGTGCTGGGGGGGTTATATCACGGGGGCAGCGCCAGCTCCGGCCCCAAGGATGCGTCCCTGGGGAGCACCAAAGCACCCGGAGCAGATCCCTGCAGGACTCGTCCTCACGTGGGCACCTTCCCTTTGCTTCCCCAGTGCCCGGTGGCATCGCCTCCGAGTCTCTCACCTTTACCCCGCTGGAGGACATGATATTTCTGAAGTGGGAGGAACCGGTGGAGCCCAACGGCCTCATCACACAGTACGAGGTATGTCCCGAGCCCCGGTACCCACGGATCTATCAGAGCTCAGCAGCTGCTGGTGGCTGCAGTGGGAGCACAGATCCAGCCTGCTGAAATCCTCCTGGCCACAGGGTTTGTGTCTCCTGGGTCAGCTTTCAGTGCCACTGTTACTATCCAGCGGCGGCTTTTCCAGTCATCTTCTGATTTACCCCAAACGCAAACACAGACGCCTGCCTTTAGGGCTGCCCCTATGAGCAACCGCTCCTGCAGATGAATCCCTGTAATTAATCCCTGTAATTAATCCCTTTCCCCGCGCCGTCAGCCCTCACCCTCTCGGGATGCCCTGCCCTTGTCCCTCCAGATCAGCTACCAGAGCATCGAGTCCTCCGACCCGGCGGTCAACGTGCCCGGCCCGCGGCGCACGGTCTCCAAGCTGCGCAACGAGACCTACCACGTCTTCTCCAACCTGCACCCCGGCACCACCTACCTCTTCTCGGTGCGCGCCCGCACGGGCAAGGGCTTTGGGCAGACGGCGCTCACCGAGATCACCACCAACATATCGGGTACGTCCCCTGGGCTCTGGCGCCGAGTGTGGGGGCTTTGAGGAGCTTTCTGCTCTGGGCAGGTTGGTGGTGGTGGTGCCAGAGCGTCCGTAGCGGTCGCGTGGGCTTGTCTGTTGCTTTTGAAGGATGCTCGTGGTGCTGTGCCCACAGCCTGGGACTGCATTTGTGTTTCTGACCTATTCCAAGGTCAAAAAATGTCTTTGTAGTCTTTTGGCCGTCACTTCTTCTCCAAAGCAGTCCTGCTCTGCATCCTTTCTTCCTCCTCCTCCTCTTCCTCCGCCTCCCTGCTGTGGGTGCAGGGGACTGCATAAGGGAGATGCTGGCACCGGGGCTGCTCCGCGGCGGTGGGGCTGGGCATGGGGGTGCGTGGCAGAGCTCGGTCAGACCAGGGGACACGTGGCAACCAGCAGGACAGAGGGGGCAGTCCCCTCCTGCTGGGGGTCAGGGTCACGAGCAGATCCCAAAGCAGATCCCAAGGAGATCCCATGGCTGAGATGTGTCCTGCTGGGGGGCACTGAAACTGCAAAGCAAGGCTAACGATGACCTGGGGCCCACGGGGCTGTGCTGGGCACGCGGGGGGTCCCCTCCTTGCCTTGGGGGTGCTGCTGCCCCTTGGGGCGATGCTTGTGCCATGCCAGAGGTTGTCCGTGGTGATGGGATGCGCTCAGTGTGCATGGGGGCAAGGCTGGAGCATCATCCCAGGTCGCATCCTGCTCCGTCTCCTCCCATCAGCCAGACCGGTGGTGTTACTTAACCCCCTCACCGCAACCCCCCCACGGTCCTCTCCAAAATGCAACACTCGCTCAAAACCTGGGGGGGGGGGATTTTGCTCGTGCCTCAGTTTCCCCGTGCAGGCGGCCACGGGGCCGCGGCTCACTCCTGCCCGCTCCCTTTGCAGCTCCCACCTTCGACTACGGGGACATGCCGTCGCCGCTGGGCGAGTCGGAGAGCACGATCACGGTGCTGCTGCGGCCGGCGCAGGGCAGGGGGGCGCCCATCAGGTAGGCAGGGGTCTGCGGGGGGACGAGGGCACGGCGGGCAGGGCAGAGGCGTCCTCGCAAAGCTAACCTGCGCCCGCCGCCCGCCCAGCACCTACCAGGTCATCGTGGAAGAGGACCGGCCCAAGAAGATCAAGCGGGAGCTGGGCGGCCAGGAGTGCTTCCCGGTGCCGCTGACGTTCGATGACGCCGTGTCCCGCGGCTCCGTGCACTATTTCGGGGCCGAGCTGCCCGCCAGCAGCCTCACCGAAGCCAAACCCTTCACCGTGGGGGACAACCAGACCTACAGCGGCTACTGGAACCCGCCGCTGGAGCCCAAGAAGGCGTATCTCATCTACTTCCAGGCCATGAGCAACCTCAAAGGGGTGAGTAGCCGTGCGGCTCGCTGGGTCCCCGTGGGGACACGGGGACCACTGGTTTGCCACCAGCCCCGTAGGGTCCCAGGGGGTGTTGGAAAGCGGGGCTTGCTTTAGATCCTTTGCTTCAGGTCCTCCTGCTGGCTGCCTGCCCTCAGTTCCCGTCACTTGAGGCCACCCTGGGGTGCGTTGGGAGTGCAGCCTGGTGCTCCCCGTCCTACCCAGAGCCTGGGCACCCACTGGGGTGTGCGTGTCCCCTGCCTGGTCCTGGCCACCAGCGCTGGGCCTGGGGGGTCCAGCCTCAGCCCCGCTGCTGGGGGGCAGACCCATGTTCCCAGGGGCTGATCCTGGGGTGAGAAAGGACGATCTGGGAACCAAGAGATGTCTGCACATTCCTCGGCTACCAGTCCCCTGGCTTCCCGGCAGCAGCACCCGGATCCGTCTGTCCCAAGCTCCGCTCCCCATCTGGGCTGATTTCTTCCAAGCTGCCATCAGGACCCCTGGGAGACCTTCATCATCCTCACGTGCTCCAGCAGCTCCTGGTCCACCCTGGGGACGAGCTGCCAAACGTGAAGCTGTGGCACCGTGGCAGCATCTCTGCTCCTCCGTGGCTCCGCACGCTGGCTGCAGCTCCCTTCTCGCAGGGAAGGAGCTGAATTTCGAATCCTCCTCCTCCGGGATCGTTCACACCTCGCTGGCTTGTAATTAGAGCTGAGACAGGCGGCAGCATCTCGGCTCCGGCTCGCTCAGGCACTGCTGGATGATAACTGGTGCTTCATAACCTTCCTGTTGGGAGGCAATGGGTTTGTCCTGGCTGCCGTCAGGCGTCGCAAAAAAGCTGCCTCCCAGCTTGGGTTTGTCCTGGCTCCGGGGCCAGCTGGACCACGAAGCAGGAGAAGCCAGACCTGGCACCTCCGGGAGAGCGGTGCCGTGCCAGCCACCCCGGGCACCTCGCGCGGGCAGATTTTGGCATCGGGCTGCGAGGACAGAGCGGGTTTGGCAGCGCTGGTGTCCCGAGGCGCTGGAGGAAGCTCAGAGAGGAGAGCTGCGAAAATGGTGGATTTTTTTTTTCAACAGAAACCAGATACACGGAAAAATGGAATATTGGAGCTCAACCCACAATGCAAATGTGAAAGTTATTGGACAGCTGAGCGTGAAGCCCTCACGGCAACGTTGGCAGCACGTGCAGAGCGCCAGGGATGGGGGTTGAAAGCTTTGATCGTAAATAAAAACCCCACAAAGCTCCAAATGGTGACTTGGGGTGTTTTAGCCATGGTTAGTGGCTTGCTGGTGACCTGCGGGTGGCTGGGACTGCTGGGGTCCCTCCAGGAGCTCGCTGGGGACCTTCACTTTGCACCTCCCTGAGCTTTGCTCGCCCTCTGTGCCAGCAGTGATGGCCTTGTTAAATCAAAGGATGTTGGATTAGAAGATGCCGGGGATGGATAACTCAGCGGGACGGATAACTCTGTGTGCCCCACAGCTCCTAAGGCTCAGCAGTGGGTGCTTCAACACAAACCACACGGGAACTCCCCCGGTTTGGGGGGCAAAAGCATCAACAAAGCAGGTTTGCATCCAGCCAGCCTGACTCCTCATCTCTTTCCTCCGCAGGAAACCCGGCTGAACTGCATCCGCATCGCCCGCAAAGGTAAGCAAGATCCCTGCTCCAGCAGCTTGTCCTGCCGGGGCTGCAGACCCGGGGTGCTGCCGCGAGGTCGGGTGCTCGACGGCTTGGTACAGCTCAGCCCCACGCCGCTGGGAGGGTGCGCGGTTGTTGCTCGCTGTCTGGTGTATTTTGTTTTTTCCCTTGGCTGAGTTTTTTTCTAATGCTGTTATTGAGGTGGTGCTGGGGCTGGCTGTGCTGGATGCTGAGCGCAGGGGGATTGTGTCTGGGGTGACAAAAGGTGGCCCAGAGGGACTGCATTGTCCCCCGGGGATCGAGAGGTGAAGGGATGCGCCCAAGGCACTGCGGCTCTCCAGGTTTTTCCCCGCGTCTCGGCAGGGATAAAACATGCAGGGAGCTCAGAGCATCTCACGGGGAGGAACTGGGGAGAAGAGAGACTTCTGGGCTCTGTGTTGCGTCATCCCTTGCCACCCCCTGCATGTAGAGGAGATGTTGCACAGCACATTATATGAACATCACATAGATGTTACATAGGAGCTGGATGCAATGGTCCTCGTGGGTCACTTCCAGCTGGGGGGATTCTATGAATTTCCTTTTCCCCCCCCCAGCCATGTGGGAGGCAGGGGACAGTGCCCGGCCCTGGCAGGGCCCAGGAGGGAGCTGAGCACTGAGCCCCCCGCCCCGCTTTCCCCTGGCAGCTGCCTGCAAAGAGAGCAAGCGGCCGCTGGAGGTGTCGCAGCACTCGGAGGAGATGGGGCTGATCCTGGGGATCTGTGCCGGCGGGCTCGTCGTCCTCATTATCCTCCTGGGAGCCATCATCGTCGTCATCCGGAAAGGGTAAGGGGAACCCGCGCCTCCCATCCGTCTGTCTGTCCTCCCCGCTCCAGCTTAAGGGGTGATGGCACTGACTGGGGGTGACTGGGGACTGGTGACCTCCTCCCAGCACAATAGAGGGGATTTTTGAGGTTTCCCGTTTGCTTCCCCTGCCCCATCCAACCTTCCCCTGCGTGCCGGGAGCCTGGGGAAGGGCTGGTGTCGATGGCTCGGTGGTGTTCAGCCCGCCTGGGTGGGAAGGAGATGCTGAGCACCTGGGGCATTGTATGGGTTGAGGACGTGGAATAAACCCAGGCATAGCAGCAAAAAAAGGCTGCATCCTGCCTGCGACACGGGGGGACCAAAGGACAAAGTCCTGGGATGCCCCTTCACCCTCTGCAGCTTTGCTCCACCGCTCTCCGCCGTGTTTTCCAGTCTTTCACTGCTCCTTCTTGGCTTCGTGCTGCTCTGCCAGTTCTGTAGGGACTGAAATGCTGCAGCTCCAGGGGTCCTGGGGCAGCGCTCAGCCCCTCTGTCACCATCCCTGTGCTCGAGGGCACCAAGACAAACAGGGCTGCCCGCTCCCAGGCCTGGGCAGGAGGACGTGGGTGCTCATTTTCATGCAGAAATACTGATTTTTTGAGTAGCCTCCAGTTTTTCTGGCTCTGAGACGTTCCAGTTCCTGTGCGTGCTGGAAGGGGGAGCCTCCCAGGGCTCTGCGCTCTGCTCCCTGGGGACCCCAAACTCCTCCCGGGGGGGAGTCCCTGCGCTCCCCAGCTCGAGCATCCGCCTGGATGCGGCCGTGGCCGTTGCAGCCGGCCGATATTCGGGAAGCTCGGTGGGGCGGGAGGGAGGAGGACGAGGGCTTTCCAGGACATTCGTCCCCGGGAGCGCTGGGGCCGCGGCCGCTGCTTTTCGCTGGAGCGCAGCACCCTGGAAAGTGGCCTTTTAATGCAGGGGTCCTGAGGCGGCAGAGCCGGGGGGGTGGGGGGGAATTAAAAGCAGGGCTGGCACAATGGGGAGAAAAGGGCAGCAATTAAACGCCGTCCCGTGCCGGGCTCGAGAGCAAAATAAGGGAAGTGTGCTAATGGCCGGGGGGGAGCAAAACAGCCGCAGCCGGTGCAGAGCTGCAGATCTCTTTATGGCTTTGTTCACCTGGAGGGGTTCTTGCTGATTTGTGCCAGCTTGAAAACAAGGCTGCGGTGTCCCATCGCCGCCGTGCTGCTGCGAGGCGAGCGGGATCGGCCCGTAGCTCCCTGCCTGCCTGTGCACGCGGTGTTGGACCTGTCCTGGATGGAGCAAACGCCGGTGGTGCTGCTGCATTTGAAGCCCTTTGGTTCTTACAAGCGATGCAGTTGGGTTAGCAGGTAGAAAACCGCTGCATTTCCACCGGTCTGGGGCAGGAGGAGGAGCTGCTTTGCTTCAGCATCCCGGCGTGAACCAGCGGCAGGGGCCGCAAATCAGATCCGGTGCCGAGGGCCCCGAATTGGGGGCTGTCGGGAAGCTGGGACTGGCTCGTAAATCTCCTCCGGAGCATTTTGCCGTTGGAAAAACGCTGACGTGGTGGAATGGAAATGTGCCCCCAGAATCCGCTCGTCCGTAATGAATGGCGACAGGCAGCGGAGGCTGGAAACGTTCCCCCGACGGGGGAACGAGCGGGCTGCCTCCTCAGCTCCCTGGGGAGGGCCTAAATTCATGGCGTGTTTGCTGCTCAGTCTCACAAAACGGGGAATATCCCCTCGGACACCTCTCCGCCCGCCCTGGGACCGTGGTGGCCACAAGAGCCGGTGCTTGGCCCCGCTGCCAGGATGCCCAGGCTCCTGCAGGTGCAAAATGGGAGCCAGGTTTTCTGTTGGGAGCATTTAATTTCCTGAGCACCGAGGAGGGCTGAAGTCCCCAGGGCTTCGTCTGACAGCTCCGGGCTCCCCGGTAGTAACTCGCAGGCATTAGGGCACATGCAGCCCGTTACCTGCCCTCCAAGGCTCGCTGCCAGAGGCAGGGAAGAGCCACCCTCGGCTTCCATCCCGTGGTTTGACGCTTTATGGAGCAAAAAGGGAACGGCTCCGTGGGGAAGGAGGGCTGGAGAGGAGGGAGAGCGCCCCGAGGTGCTTGGGGCTGGCTGCAGCGTGCAGATGCCCATCGCTTCCCTCCCGCACCGTGCCCCCGAGCCCCCCTTTGCTCCGCCGGAGAAAAGCTGCTTATGCAATTTCTGCCGTTCTCTTTGTTTGCACGCCTGCCAGGAGGAACTACTATTCCTATTCCTATTACCCGTAAGTAATTGTCATTCTCTCTCCTCCCCTCCTCCTGCCCCCCTTGCTCTGCCGCTCTCCACTCCAACAAGTCCTTTTCCCTGTCAAGTATGTTTTAAGGGCCTCTTTGGCTTGGGAAAATAATGCTTCTGAGCTCGTTAGAGACCAAAGGAAGCGTAAGCAGGAAGGGCCAGAGACCCAGCACGGCTCTGCTCCTGCTGGGGTGGCCGGTGCCTGGTTGAATGCAGTGTTTTGGCAGTGTCCTGCAGGGTCCTGTCCCCACCGGGAGCGGTGAGGTCCCTCGGGTGATGTGGGTTTGAGTCTCCTGCTGCTTGTCCTCCCCCCTGGTGACAGAGGGGGACAGAGGATGGATGGTTTGGAACTGCTCCAGCCAGCGAGAGGTGCTCCATGCGGGGCTGCAGCTGGCTCTGGGCAGCAGAAAACCAAAGGAGCAGGGGAGAAAAATCCATCCTGGCGCCCAAAAGGATCCAAGCCCTGCAGCCCTGGGTCACTGGTTTGGGGACCTGGCCGCACGGCCAGTCCAGCTCGGCTCACCCCCGCTTCTCCCCTTCCATCCCTCTGCAGCAAACCCGTCAACATGACCAAAGCGACCATCAATTACCGCCACGAGAAGACGCACATGATGAGCGCCATCGACCGGAGCTTCACGGACCAGAGCACGCTGCAGGAGGACGAGAGGCTGGGGCTGTCCTTCATGGACACCCACAACTACAGCAACCGGGGTAAGGACGGGGAGCCACGGCATTCGGAGCTCTGGAGCAGCCAGCGGCACGCCCCAGTCGGCTCCTGGGCTCCAGCAGGACGTGTTTTGTGTCGCCGTGCACAGCTGCGGGGTGTGGAGGGTTAAAGAGCCACAGCGTTCACATCAGAGGGAGACTGATAACTTCACACCCACTGGAGGATGCGTCTCGGCGCTGATTTAGTTGTAAAATAACTCGTTCAGTGCCCCAGTTTCAACCATATGCTAATAACATCTGTTACAGTAACTCCAAGATGCTGCTTACACGCGGCTCCTCTCCGCTGACTGCTGGATTAATATGATTCCTGGCATTGTCTTGCAGATAATAGAAGCCCAGAGGGCAAACTTTTCCTCCTTTTAATGCGTCCGTATAGGTGTATTATTTTTCAGTTACGCTCCTACTGGGGTTTCTTGAAACCCTCGTAACCAGGCTGCTTTGTACTGAGCTTTTCCTCCGTCTCGGAGCCGGGAGAGCACGCTGCGCTGGGTTTCTTTTGGGAAGGGGGCTGAGGGGCCCGATCCTGCTCCCAGCGGGGCTGGAGCTGCTTTTCTCCTCGTCTCCGGGCTGCTCCCCATCCCTCTGCTCGGCTGAGGAGTGGAGAAGGAGATGTGGGAGGCTCAGTCTCTGCTGCAGCCACGCTGACCCCAAACCATCACTATTTAATGGGGATAAATGCCTGGGCTGCTCAGTAACCCATTGTGGGCTGTTCCTCACCCTGCCTCAGTTTCCTTGCATTTAAACCAAGTCCCTAATGCATCTTGTAAAATACCTAGCGGGCTCCTCAGCATTTGGCTGTGCAGATCCCAGCCTGCACGGAGCTGCCGGCACATCGCAGTGCATTTCCTATTAACCCCAATGGAGAACTTCTCTGCACGGGCTGCACGGGGAGCAGGGGAATGTCGGCACGAGCAAGGGGGCTGCACCTTGCATCCAAGCAGACCCCAAAAAAAA
This sequence comes from Anser anser, assembly GCF_964211835.1. Lineage (NCBI taxonomy): Eukaryota > Metazoa > Chordata > Aves > Anseriformes > Anatidae > Anser > Anser anser. Next base: position 3,139,236 of record NC_139745.1, on the reverse strand, counting down.
GCCTGGCAGCTGTGTGAGCGAGCTGGCACGGGCGGTTTTTAGAAGTGTTGTTAGGGAAACCGCATCCAGGGCTCACCGTCGCGGCAGAGCTGCGTGCCGGCACTGCGGGCTCCGCGCCGGCCGCCTCTCCTGGCAGCAGTGGGAAGCATCGGTTCTTGCCCAAACCCCAATTTTGGGATTCCGTCTGCTGGCCAGGCACACGGCCGTGTGGGATGCTGGTAATTATATGGCAAAGGCACGAACTGGGTAAAACGCTGTATGAACTTGCCCATTAACCAGCAGCGAAGTCCATTGTGTCGCTGCTAGAAATAAGGCGGTGGGGTCCAGCAGCGAGGAGAATTAACCCTTAGGCTGGGCTGGAGACGTTGGCAGTGCAATTCTTCAAGGCGAGTCTTCAAGTGGATATTTGTGCATGTAGCTCCTGCTGCTCTAAGTGCTCCAATCGATGGGAAATAAGCATGTGAGCCCCCTAAGACCTTGCCCACTGGTTTTTAAGATCTCTGCTGTGGTCCTAGAGGCGTTGCCCCCCTGACGGTCTTGTTTCTCCCTCCCTGCTTGCAGGTGACCAGCGCAGCAGCGTGGTCAACGAGTCCAGCAGCCTGCTCGGGGGCTCCCCCCGCCGCCAGTGCGGCCGCAAAGGGTCCCCGTACCACACCGGGCAGCTGCATCCCGCCGTGCGCGTGGCCGACCTCCTCCAGCACATCAACCAGATGAAGACGGCCGAAGGCTACGGCTTCAAGCAGGAGTACGAGGTGAGAGCCTTGCGTGCCGGTGTCAAGGGGGAGGGCGGGTTTTTCGATGGACATGTCCCCTGCGATGTGGCAGGGTGGCACGGGGAGGACCCACGTGCAAGAGGATGCTCCAGATCTGGAGCTGTGGTTCTCTGGAGAGGAGGAGGTGGGTCTCCGAGCTCTCTGGGCGTCCTGAATCGTTAGGTGTTGTCAGCACGTGGGGTGTCCCTGCTTTCTGGCTGGTCTGGGTTGGGTTTCTGCTGCTGACAGCTCAGGATTTAATCAGATGAGATGAGCTCAAACAGCTCTGCCAGCCATGCAGCGAGTCACCCAGCATCTCCTGCCAGGGCTGGGGATGCTTCTCCATGCTCAGGTCCTCCTGGGCGAACACCCCTCGGTGTCACCTCCCTGCCACCTCCTCCCTCTCCACCGTGCTCTCCCCGTGACTGGGCACAGCCCGAGGACGAGCAATTCCTCCGAGCAATTCCACAGCAATCCAGCAGCTCCCGAGGCCGTGGCGAGGCTGCAGGGGGTGGACGTCCCCCCAAGGGTCACCACTCGCATCGTGCCCGTCCCACCTCGTGGGGCTGCAGCTCTGGTAACGGAGCGCCGTGCTCGGTGCGGCTCTGCTGCAGCGCACCCAGCGGTGTTGATTTCCTGACTCCTCGGTGTCCCACAGATCCGGCGATTGAAATTTCCCAGGGAAATTACTGTTTAATGTTTAGTTGTTTCAAGTGCAGGAGCTTTTTTTCCCCCCTTTTCGCGTATTGGACAAACCAGGGCTGGCTATAATCATTAGTGCTCCTTGAAAAGCTGCTGTATGTTCTTGGAACTAGTCATTTGAAAGCACTCAGATATTATGGGAGGGGAGAAAACATGTAATTTCCTTCCACTTTCCTCCTCTTATGCCAATCTATGAATGTTACTGTTATTACACACAAACCTGTTCTGTGCTGGGGAGAGAAAGGGTCTGGGGAGATTAAAAAAAAAAAAAAAGCTGAAAAAAATAAAAAGCAGCATATAATTTGCTGGAAAATGGGGCATTTTGTGGATGCAACAGAAGCATGGAGCTGGCAGAGCTGCTATGGAGTTGGCGCGTCTGCCCCTGCTCCCTGGGGAGGGTTTTGGAACTGGGGGTGTCCCCAGAGCCCTGTCCTCGGGGTGTGACAGCCACCTCTCCTTGCAGAGTTTCTTTGAAGGCTGGGATGCTTCGAAGAAGAAAGACAAAACCAAAGGGAGACAGGACCATGTGTCGACCTGTGAGTGCCTATAACAAAGGCTTGGGTACCCCAAAGGGTGTGAAAAGCCTCCTGAAGGGCTGGTTGGTTGGTTGGTTTGGGTTTTGGCAACTGTCTGGTCCGTGGCAAAGGATAAACTGATGGGGTTTGGCTGGTCGGTGGCAGCAGCAGGCTTTCCTCAGCAGGGTTTCAGCTCTGGAAGCTCCCGTTGGATCAGCACCAGCGCAAACAGGAGGGCTGGAACTGGGAGCAATTGAAAAGGGGACGTTTTGGGGTGCTTAAACAGTGGTAACACCCACAATATGGTCCTGGTGCGCCCCGGGGTGCTCCTGGTGCGGGAGTGCAGGTGGTTGGGGGTGACACAGGGGTTACACGATGCTCCCTGCACGTTGCTGCGGGGATGGGGACCCACCAGGTCCTTCAGGAGCCCTGCTGCCTTCCCCCTGCGGCGTGCTGCTCTCTGGAGCTTCGTCCCTCCCTCGCTGGCACTGCCCGGGGCCCTGTTTGACACCGAAGGTGGGCAGGTGACACGCTGTCCCTGCCACCTCCTGATGCCTCCTTCTGCCCTCGCCTTCCAGACGACCGCCACCGCGTGAAGCTCCATCCGCTGCTGGGCGATCCCAACTCGGATTACATCAACGCCAACTACATCGATGTAAGTGGGGACGGGGCCGAGGTCCCCTCCGGCGGGGGCTGAGCGTCCTATGGGGCCGTCAGGGTCTGTGCCCTGCAGGGAGCTGAGCCAGGCTGGACTCTGACAAGCCTGGTTTATGTCCGTCAGCAATTTCTGCTCGTTTTTGTCCCTGTCCCATGTAGATGCTTCTCTCCTTCCTCCTCTGCTCCTCTCTCTCTCCTTCCTCATCCCCTTTTCTATGCTCTCCGTTCTCGCCGTGGTCCCAGGATCATTGTCTACCCAGGGTATAGGATGCAGAGGTTGGGGGGGACACGGGGACGGGCTGTTGTCTCACCCTGGGCTTGGGGGACAGCAGTGCTTGAATTTGGGGCACCCCCAGTCACAGCAGTGCTTGAATTTGGGCAGAGCTCAGTCCCCAGAATGACATCCCAGTGCCTCCAGCAATGCCAAGCCCAGGGGAGACTGGTGTCTCTGGGCTCTGGTGGAGGCTTCGTTAGGCACTGAGTGAGGAACAGCTCAGGGGCTCTGTGGGCTCCTCACATCTTCTGGAAGCAGCAGCAGATCCCATTCTTCCCTCCTGTCCAGAGGACATCATCCTGCAAAGGGGGCCTGATGCCACTGTGATGGGCTCCCTGTGCCCGAGCGGTGTCCCTGTGCCTGTCCCCGTGTGTCCTTCCTGCCCCGTGGCTCTGTCCTGTCTCTCGAGCTCTGCCTCACTAATGTCTGTCTCTGATCTTTCTTTCTCAAACCTGTGTCCAAACGGGATTGTTCAGATTCGGATTAACCGAGAAGTAAGTAGATGGTTCCCTGCTCCCGGGCACGGGGCTGTTGCTCTGTGTAAAGGTGTGGGATAGTGCCCGTGAGTGTCAGGATTGGTTATATGTGTGGACAGAGTGGGGAAGGGGGGAGAAATGAAGTCCGGGGGGCGGCTGTGGGCTGGGCAATTCTCATCGGGCTCTCGTGATGGTGTGGCAGCGATGCTGGTGAAGCCTGGGACGTTTTGGAGGTGCTGGTGCAGAAGGAAGATGCGGGCTGGGGGGGGTCACACGAGCCTTTGCTGGGACAGGGGACGAGATCTGGGCCAGGACAGGGTGCTGGGGCAGCACTGGGCTGGTGGCAGAAGGGTTTGATGGGGCAGTGCTCGAGTGCCCCACAGCCCCAGCTGGGCCTGACGCCTCCGCTTCCCTTGCAGGGTTACCACAGGTCCAACCACTTCATAGCCACCCAAGGTGAGTCGTCCCCCCCTCTTCACTCTCTGCCGGATTCAGCAGCTGGATTTTGTCCCTGGGGGATTTAACCTTGTGTTTGTGAGAAAAGGGAGGAAAGGGGCCGGTTTTGGGGCCAAACGGGGCAACAGCAAAGCCGGTCAGCTGTCCTAGCCACAAGATCCCCAGGACCACATTTTCCACCATCGGCTGTGCGGTGCTGGCCAGCTGAGGATCCCCCAGCACCCAGCCCACACAGCTGCCCCCTCCCTCCGTCCCGCAGGTCCCAAGCAGGAGATGGTGTACGACTTCTGGCGCATGGTGTGGCAGGAGCACTGTTCCAGCATCGTGATGATAACCAAGCTGGTGGAGGTGGGCCGGGTAAGGGTCTCCTTCGCTCCTTCCTACCCTATGGCTCTGCGATCTGCTCCACAGGAGCTGAAAAGCCCATCCTGTCTCCCCTCCTTGCAGGTGAAATGCTCCAAATACTGGCCGGATGACTCCGAGATGTACGGGGACATCAAGATCACCCTGGTGCAGTCGGAGACGCTGGCGGAGTACGCTGTGCGCACCTTCGCTCTCGAGAGGGTACGCTTCCATCAGCCAGGAACCCGCCCGACCCAGCAGGCAAAGGACAGACCTCGGGCATCTTTAACCATTCTTTGTTAACATTGACCAATATCCTCTTTATTTACCCCAGCGTGGGGCTTTCTGCATCTTTGGAGGTGCCACCTCCAAGCCTGGAGACGCCGGTACCTCCTCCCTTTGTGCTTCTTGCTGTAAGCCCTGTCCTGGCCCTGCGCCCTCTGCCCGGGCGCACAGCTCAGCCCTGCTTTTGTTTCTGTGGTCAGCGGTGAGCATTGAATTTCAGGGTGAGCGCCGTGTAATTGCAAAGGAGGATGAATGATGCTTTTTCCCCTCCAGGCTGCGGCGTGCGTAATGTGGCAGTTATTTTCCAGCGTGGTACCTGGGGATGGAGCCGGTGTAATTCACCCCTTAATCTAAAGGAACATGAAATTACTGTCTAGTTAGGAGGCAGGTAGAAAAGATGCTCATGGAACGGATCCAGATTGCCCCAGGGCTGCTGCTGCCTTCTCTGGTTGTTTTTAACCCTCTCGCAGCCGAGGAGGAGAGAGCTGTAGGGCTCCCGAAGTGACCGACCGTGGTGTGGCTGGGAAAATCCTCAGTTCCTAAGGAAATCGGGTGTTTGGGTGGCTGGGGCAGGACTGTGCCCTTCTCCGTTGTAAAGACCTTTGTAGCATCCCTGCTGCAGGGGTTTTGTCCCGAGGGTTTGCACAAAGCAGCTGAAGCAGGCTCAGGGGCTGCTTCTGCTGCTCTGCCCCGTGCAGCCCCCCCCAGCTTTGCACAGCATCCGTCTGTCCGTCCGTCCTCACGCCGTGTTGCCCTTCCCTTGCAGCGAGGTTACTCGGCCCGGCACGAGGTGAAGCAGTTCCACTTCACGTCCTGGCCTGAGCACGGCGTCCCCTACCACGCCACGGGGCTGCTGGCCTTCATCCGCCGCGTGAAGGCGTCCACGCCGCCCGACGCCGGCCCCATCGTCATCCACTGCAGGTGGGCGCGGGGACCGGCCCCATCCCACGTGGGTTTTTGGGATTTTGGGTTGCACACGGGGCGGCGCGATGTGTCACGGGTGGGTGCTCAGCCTTTGAAAAGCTCGGAAATAGTACATTTTAGCAGAGAAATAGGAAATGTGTAACAAAAGGGAGGACTGAGGTAGGGAAGGAGCTGGGGTTTGCAGCTGGGCGTCCCCATATGAAGGCATCGAGCTGCAAGGAGTCATCCCCAGGGCTGCGGCTTGCTTGGGGTGGGTGGCAGGGAGCAGCGTGCCGTGGGTGCTGCCCCAGCTTTGTCCCCATGGGAGATGGTGGCACAGAAGGACGGGTGGCTGGGCCACCGGTGGTGGCTGTGTCGAGATGCTGGGTTTGCCCCGTGGGGCAGCGCCGTTCCCTGTCCCCACGGCGTGTCCCCGGGTCTGGCCGTGCGAAAGCAGAGCTGGGAGCAGCGGTTTTCCGTCCTCACGCTGGTGTCCCTGTGTGACAGGTTAATGGCTCTTCCTTAGCTGGGCAAACAAGGAGGAGCCGGTGAACGGGAGGGATTTTTTATTTGATTTCTCCCTGTCAATTGCCTCATCAGTATTCATTCACTGGCAAGAGCCACTGTGATTAGTTCCCATAGTCTGTAATCGCTGATAATCACGACGAATGATTCATCAGCCCCAGAAATTAGGATTTCACCGCGGAAGACTTTGTGGGAAAGGAGCGGGGGGGGCGGCTCTGTTCTGGGGGGCTCAGCCTCAGTCGCTCTCTGTGGGGTCCGAAGGTGCCAGGATTTGGGCTGCTGCCTGCTCTGGCTGCTGGCATCGGGGCACGGTGCTGAGCATTGGGGCATGGTGCTGAGCGTCCTCCTGCAGCATCCTTTTGGGTAGGGTCCCGCAGGACTGTCGGCACTCAGGGCTGCCGGGTTTGCTGCAAAAAGCGTAGATCGCAGCTGCGCGAAGGCGCTGATTCCCCTTTGCCGTGAGCGCCCACGCTGCCACGCACAGCCCCGGCCCTGCAGCAGCGTGTGGGTGTGCGGAGGGGGTGGATGAAGGGAAAGCCGGGCTGGGGGCTGCGTTACGGAGGTGTGCGATGTCCTCTGGCACCGTGCAGACCTTGCTGGCACCCGGGGCTTCGTGCGGATGCCGTACAGACTGGGAACATCTCTGCTTTGTTTTCCCCTTCTTCTCCAGCGCTGGCACGGGGAGGACCGGCTGCTACATCGTCCTGGACGTCATGTTGGATATGGCCGAGTGCGAGGGTGTCGTGGACATCTACAACTGTGTGAAGACGCTGTGCTCGCGGAGGATCAACATGATACAGACGGAGGTGAGCGGGGATGGCTGGGGACCAGGGGCAGGTCGTGCTGCGGGTGCCAGCACCTCGTGGAGGGATTGCTCTTGCTCTGCTGTCCCCTTCCAGGCTGTAAAGTCCTTCCAGCCTGGTGCGTCACCAAGATTGTGGCCCATGGAAAGCCAGCACCCATCTCGTTGCTTTTCAGCCTTTGTGGGGTGGTTTTTCTAGGGCTGGCAGAGCTGCAGCAGGAGTGTGAGGCTGTTTTGCTGCCCGCAAGCAGAAGCTGCCCTGGCCTTGCACAAATTCATCTGGCGGAGAAGGGGCTGGGCGATGGGGGAGGAGGAGGAGGAACCTCCTGTGTTTGCTGCCCAGCTCAGCCTCTTCCCTCCCCAAAAGGAGCAGTACGTCTTCATCCACGATGCCATCCTGGAAGCCTGCCTGTGCGGGGAGACCAGCATCCCCGCCAGCGAGTTCAAGCCCACCTACAAGGAGATGGTGAGGATAGAGCCGCAGAGCAACTCCTCGCAGCTGCGGGAGGAGTTCCAGGTGAGCGGCCCCAAAATCCCTGCCACCCCTCCCAAGCTCCAGAGATGAGAGAGGGGATTTGGGGACCGGTCCCAGCAGGGACGGAGCTAAGGGGAGCGTGTTTGCCTGCAGACCCTGAACTCGGTCACTCCCCACCTGGACGTGGAGGAGTGCAGCATCGCCCTCCTGCCCCGCAACCGGGAGAGGAACCGCAGCATGGACGTCCTGCCGCCCGACCGATGCCTTCCCTTCCTCATCTCCGTGGATGGAGACAGCAACAACTACATCAACGCGGCCTTAACCGATGTACGTGTGCTCTGGGGGTGGGAAGGAAGGGGCTGCTTTGGGTTCAGGGTCCTCATGCCATGCCGCAAACCTCCCTGGATGGTGTGGGGGCTCGGAGGTGGGATGAGGCGAGACTTGGTGTCCTTGTGGGTGGAAATGCTGGGTTTCTTGGGTATAACTGGTATAATTTCAAGGGTGTCCCCCTTGGATATGGGGGTCCTGGGCTTGCAGAGGGGATGTGGGGAAGCCTGGTGCGGTTTTGCAGCTCGTTGCTGATCTTGCAGAGCGGTCAGTGTCCATGCAGCCTTGAGCCCCCCTTTCGATGCAGAAGTGGGCATGCTGTGGGTGGTGGGGTGGTCGCAGGCTGTGGGGTGGCTTTTCATGCCAAACCCTTGCTCAGTGTGCACTCACAGTGCCTTGTTTCTCACAAATGCATGAAGGTGTGGGCCCGTGTCGGCCCCAGCCTGTGCAGGAAAGGCAAGAAGCAGCATAGTGGGGTCCCTCACCCCTTCTTTTGTGCGGTGGCATCTTGTTCGTCTCAGAAGAGCTTTTCATCGCTCACAAAAGAAAGTCAGGGCGTTATCTTCATTTATTTCATAGGGAAACTGGAGCATGGAAGGGAGACGGAGCTCTGGCAGGGGGTTGTTAGCGCCAAGCCTCCCTGCGTGCTGCCAGCATCCCGCGGTGCGTGCTGCTTGCCCCTTCTGCTGCAGTTCAGGGGGCTCTGAAGTGGTCCCCAAGCCACCGTGCGTCCCCTTGTGCAATCAGAAAGGCCACCCGTCATGGAAAAGCTATTTCCTGCCTGCCAGCGATGGCAAAGCAGAGCAGAGAGGCTTGCTGCAAGCTCGGAGCGTGGAGTGATGGGTCATTTGTCACCGAAACCACTTTCTGGAAGCGAGCTGGGTGCTTTGGCTGAGCCTCGCAGCTCCGCGTGCCCCGGGCAGCCTCCCCTCCCCTGCCACCCCCCAACGCCTCCGAGCACCTGAGCACCAGCACCTCCTGGCTCAGCCCTGCGTTTTCTTTCCCCAGCTGCTGATTTATCACGCTGCGTCTCTGTACAGATCTTGTACCTGCATTTGCTTGCAGCAGGAGCAGTTCCCGTGCCTGTGCCGGAGGTGGCTGCTTGATGGCTCGGGAACGGCAGCCGGCAAATGGAGGCTGTGGCTATCGTGTGCTGGCAGCTTTGTTTTCAGCTTGCTTGGGGTCTGCACATCCATTTTGTGTTTATACATCACTGAGCATCCCTTCCTTAATCGCTGCTACGGGGACTGCCCGGGTCAGAGAATACATTTCTATACAGACACAAAAAGCCCTTTGGATGAAATTCTTGCTGAAGGGCTAAAATCCATTTCCCTCTTTAGAAAACAAACAAACAAAAGTCTCATTTTCTTTTAGTGCCAAAGCCATTTGCTCAGTCAGTCTGTCCGCCTGTCAGATCCGTGGTCCGTGCTGCCCACCGCTGGTGCTGAGCACGGTGGTGGCACTGGCAGAGCCGCGGCACCGTCATTGGCATGGGTGCAAAATGACTGCGGGTGCTAGAGGCACATGTGGTTAATAGGGGAGGATGGAAACCTCGTCGCTGCTCCTGTTGTGCTTGGGGAGGTTGTGATCGGGCACAGCCAGTCCTGCTGGGAGGGTGCTGGCACCCAACTGAGCTTCTCTGGGTCCCCACTGGGTTTGATGGGGAGGAAGGACCCCAGTTTCCTTTCTGGAAACCTCTGCTTTCTTTCTTTTGCCTCTTTCCCTTCCTCCGTCTTTAATTTGAGGGGCGATATTTTAAGGATCTGAAATGGTTTCTCTTGTCTGTAGAGGTCTTTCGTTCTGGTTTCCTTTCCCCCCTGAAAATAAGCTGAGCCGGTTGTCTCTGCTGCTTGGGGTGCCCAAAGGTGCTGGGGCGCAGCGGTGGTGAGGCCGTGGGTGATGCGGAGGCACTTTTGCTCAGGGCTGGGGCCATCCAGCTGCGCTTGTTCTTGGATCCAGGGTGATTTCTCTTTCCTAGTTATGTGTGCAAGACGCCTTTCCCTGCTAGAACCGAGAGCAGAAAGCTGATGCTTTCATCCTCACCAGTAGCCTGGGCCTGGTTTGATAGCATCTCCCAGCACCAAGACCGAGGTCAATGCCAGGGAGGCCAGTTCTGCCCCAGCACAGAGAAAATGGCTTTACTGGCACTCAGTACTCTTTTTTTGGGGTGTGACAGGAATGGCTTCAGTGCTGCCACCGTATCCTTAATGGTGCCCATCTTCCCTCTCCGCAGAGCTACACCAAGAGCGCTGCCTTCATCGTCACCCTGCACCCGCTGCAGAACACTACGACCGACTTCTGGCGGCTGGTGTACGACTACGGCTGCACCTCCATCGTCATGCTCAACCAGCTCAACCAGTCCAACTCCGCCTGGGTGAGTGCTGCTGCTGGCCCTGCAGGCGGCCCTGTCCTGCTTGACGTTGCGTTGACGTTGCGTTGACGTTGACGTTGCGTTACTGTACTCTAATCTTTGTGGATGCCCAGGGGAGATAAAGAGTTAACAGGAAACAGAAAGTTTGGGAGTAAAGAACTGATTTTATCCTCCTTTTACAAAGGGGAAACTGAGGCACGGGGGATTTCCCTGGTTCTTTGAGATGTTTTGGTTCAGCTTGGCACAAAACGGTACTCCTCTGGTTCTTCTTGCAGGGATACACCACCAGGACCTCACTTCTCTAGCAAGGTGTGTCCTTCCCTCTCTCCTGCCATGAGAGGGTTTGTAGTTTCCTTGCACACTGTCAGCCCCTCCAGTGCTCTGCCCTGGCAGAGGTGATGTTTTGGTGCCAAGCCATCAGGTGTTTGTCTTCCAAATGAGTGGTGACTTGTGAATGCTGCTTTATAAATGAGCCTGCTGCAAAGTGGCTGTCCTGTGGCTTTACGGTGTGATGGGATGTGCAGATCTGCTGAGCTGGAGGGGAGTGTCCCCTGTCCCCTGTAGAGAGGGGACAGAAGCCCGCTCCCGAGGTGGCCAGGGAGCTGGAGTCACAGCCAGAGCAGATGTAAAAGTCCACTCCAGGTCTGCAACATTAAATCAGTGAGGATACTTAGTGGATTTTACATAAAATTAGCATTATGGGCACTTAATCGATGTCTGGAGAAGACTTCATTAGCTGGCTTATTTGACGAGGTGAGATCAGATACGCGATGTAAATGACCCAGACTGGCAGTTGTACCATTCATCACGAGGACACGGATGCAGTGCTGGTCCTGAGTGGTGTAAATACAAGCGGTGTAAATACAATTACACTGGGGGTGCCATGCAGGAGCAGCGGGCAGGTCCAGCTGGGGTGGGTGCCCGGTGCGTTTTGCCCCTGGATTCACGCTTACCCTCCTGCAGGGGGGACAAAGTGCTCCTTCAAAGCCAGCCCTGTGGCTGTGCCACCATGTCACCGTCCTTCCACCGTGGCCGTGCGTCACCTCTGCAGCAAAAGCATCAGCTGTTGGCTGAACCCGGCTGCAGGGAACCACGGCAAGGGATAAAGACAGAAAAAAACACATATATTTTTTCCCTGTCCACCTGTTCTTTCATCCCCTAGTTCAGAAATGCCCAGCAGGAGCTGCCTGTCCCCATCCCTGTCCCCATCCCCTGCAGCACGGCAGGGCAGTTGCTGTCCCGCGGCGCTGTCCCGGCGGGGTCTCTGCCATTTTTCTTCATTATTCAGCCCTGTCTCTCTCTCTGGACATCTATTCTTCAGGGATGTCTGTGTTACAATATTTAGCTGGGTCTTAAATGTTTACCAGTTTAGGACCAACAGCTAATAAATCAGCCTTTACAGCAGGCAGCTTTGAAAGGTGACTTAGAGGGTATATCCCTCACTTGAACTATGTCTTGCCGAAGGAAGTTTTAATATCCAAATTATAGCTCTGAGTCTAGAAGGCTTAGAGATCTTGGAGATTTATAGCCCCTATTAATAACCAATTATTTCTCAAACACATTTGCCATGCAGTTAGGCCCAAGCCGTTAGATGGCCTGAAATGCTAAATGTTCTGTTAAAGTGCGGTGACAAACATCATATATTTTGTATCGCTGCTGGTTTCCCAGCTGTCAGGGTGTGAAAACAATCCCATCCATGACCCTTGGCCGGAGCCATCCATCAGTGCCCTGCAGGACACGTGGGAGGGACACAACCCTCCCTGGGCTGTTGGCTGCCACCGGCGTGATTTTGGGGATGTCCTGGCCATGGGCTGAGGGTCCCTGTTGTCCCATTTGCTGCCGGTGGCAAAGCTGCTTATAAAGCCAGAGCATCCAAGCCCTGCTCCATCCCAGCACAGGATCAGGCCTGGGGACCATCCTGCCCCCTCTGGGACCAGCTGCCCGTGGTGCGAGGTGACCCTTGCCCGTGTCCCCGGTCACGGTGCTGTGCCTCTTCTCCCCTCAGCCCTGCCTGCAGTACTGGCCCGAGCCCGGGCTCCAGCACTACGGCCCCATGGAGGTGGAGTACGTTTCGGGAGCGGCGGATGAGGACATCGTGTCCCGACTCTTCCGAGTGCAGAACATCACGCGGGTGAGGCACGGGGTGGGTCGGGGGGCTCCACGTGTGGCCGTGCGCGACCAGGCTCCCCCGGTGCAGATCACTGGAGGAGCTTGTGGGCAGGGCTGGGTGGATCTGGGGAAGGGCTGGGGCGCCTCAAAGAGCTTCTTTGTGAGAGTGAAGACCCTTGGAGAGCAGAAGGATGTACCTAGTGAGGCCATGCAGTCCTGGAGCTCGGCTGGGTAACTCACCCTGCAGACCACCCAGCCTGTAGGTGCTGCCGTGCTCTTCAGCCCAACCCGGCTCCTCCAGAGGGTGCAGCACCAGCTGCCTCCTGGCCGAGAGGGACCTTCAGTGCCGTTGGCTCCATCCAACCGTCCTCCAGTTCCCACATCCTTACAAGATCACAGAATCACAGAAATCACAGAATCACCTAGGTTGGAAGAGACCTCCAAGATCCCCTACTCCAACCTCTGACCTAACACTAACAAGTCCTCCACTAAACCACATCACCAAGCTCTACATCTAAACGTCTTTTAAAGACCTCCAGGGATGGTGACTCAACCACTTCTCTGGGCTGCCCATCCCAATGCCTAACAACCCTTTCGGTAAAGAAGTTTTTCCTAATATCCAACCTAAACCTTCCCTGGCGCAACTTTAAATCTTAGACAACTCTACAGAAGACCTTTCCCATCCTCCTGGAGGCCCATCTGTACCCTGCTGTGCGTGCACCTCGGGACAGAAATGCCCCCCGTGGGTGCTGTGGGCTCTCTGGGACCTGCTGAGCAGTTTTCATTTGGGGTGAGACCTGCCCGGGGTTTCATGTCCTTGCTGCTGCGTTCACTGCAAGCCCGGCTTTCATGCTTGGTCAGTTTGGCTTGCCTTTAAATGAGGAGAAATGGAGTGAAATTGGGCAAGGACACAGATTGTGATGAGCAGCACGTGTGGGTGCAGAGTTTCATGCAGAGAAGAGCTGGTTTGACTGCAGAACCTGGCCAGGAAGAGGTGATGGCTCTGAAGGCTGTACATCTCCCAGGGTTGCCGAAGGGCTTAGGGTGATGCTCTGATGATGGAGGTCATCGGGCAGAGGGAATCTGGGGAGAGTCTGGGCTCGGAGGAGACGGGTCCTGCCTGGTCTGGATTCAGAGGGTCTTGGTTTGTGCCCCCCATGGCAGCATCTGGTCTTTCCTGGGCGTCAGCCTGAAATCCTTCGCTGGCCGTGGCTGGTGGCAGAATATGCCCCTTGCTGAATTAAAATGCAGCGTGATCGCAGGCTCTGGATCCAAGCAGAGATCTCCCCAGGGAGCAGAGCGCCGGAGGAGCGCTGCTAAACGCAAGGAGCCGCTTCTCGCCGAGCCGTGCCGGCTGCTGGTGGCTGGAGGGGAGCCAGCTCCGTGAGCCAGAGCTTTCACCTAGAGCCACAGAACCAGCGAGTGTCCCGAGTTGGAAGGCACCCACAAGGGTCATCGAGTCCAACCCCTGGGTCCACACAGGACCACCCAAAAATCAGGAGCACTTAAGCTTCAAGATTTACCCTGCAGCTTTCTGTAGCGGGCTGTCAGAGGAGTTTCCTCCTGGTGCCCAGAGTATTTCTGAGCTAGAGCCCCACATCTGCCGGGCTGCAACCTGGCCTCGTTCAGCTCCCTGGGTGTAATCCTCCTCCCGCAGCCTGCTAACTAGATTAGGTTTCAAGGCTAACCAGCTTACCAGGGTATTAAGGCGCGCTGCCACTGCGCCCCAGTTCTGCGGGAGGCAGCTTTCGGTGAGCTCCTGGCTTCCAGCGAACACAACAAAACGCGTCCCCTGGGGATCCTCTGCCTGCGAGCTGAGGATGTGATGGAGAAGCCGTGGGGAGGCTGAGGTGGAAAGTTTTGTGAGATACGTGGACAGCCTGAGATGCTGCTGGTTAGGGGAAACTATGTTTGTGGAGCTGCCTGGGTTGGTGGGACCGAAGGGTCGATGTGAGCTGAGAACCCTCCGTCCTACTGCACCAGGAAAGGCTTTTCCTCTTTTCCTCTGCTATTAATACATGGCAAGAGCCCTCCGTGAAACCTCCAGTGGAGGAAAAGAGGGCAGCAGAAGGAAAAGAGAGGGCACATCCCATTAATGTGGGATCATGTTAATGAGGTTTACTTTTCTAGTTGCAGGAGGGGCACCTGATGGTCCGGCATTTCCAGTACCTGCGGTGGTCGGCGTACCGAGACACCCCGGACTCCAAGAAGTCCTTCCTGCACCTCCTGGCCCAAGTGGAGAGGTGGCAGAAGGAGAGTGGCGATGGCAGGACCGTGGTGCACTGCTTGTGAGTGTCTGCTGGAGAGGAGCGGGCTCTGGCATGGGGGGAGAAGCCACCAGCTCATTTGTCCGCAGTCCTGCCAGAAATTCTTCTGAAAATCCCTTTCCTGGCAATTTTTGTGCCCAAACCCCCGCACGCTCTGCTCAGATGGGACCCAGCACGTTCGCAGATTGGTAGAGACAGCAGGCGAGCCTTTAATCAAAAATTAATTACGGCCTCGTCTGTCTTCATTAGCCAAGGGATAATTTGAGAACATGCTTTATAAAACACCGGCATCGTGCTCGCTCTTCCTCTCCCCAGTCCCTGTTGCAGTCAGGGATCAGACGTGACCGTGTCGGATGGTTTCACCCCAGGGTGAATGATTTTGCTGCGCCGCAGGTCTAGCCTTGATGGTCCAAAAAGGCATTTTCCTGCTCTGTTGTGGCTCTTATGAGGCCCAGTGGGGTCCAGTCTAGGTCCCCCGCTTTAGGGGGGCTCTGGGACCTCTCCTGGAAGGGAGGGATGGGCAGAGAACGGGGGGAAGTGGATGGTGCAGGACGATGCTCAGGTGCCATCCTCCTGCCACTGCCACGCGTGCTTCTCCCACCAGGAACGGGGGCGGCCGGAGCGGCACCTACTGTGCCTCCACCATGATCCTGGAGATGCTCAAGTGTCACAACATGGCAGATGTCTTCTACGCTGCAAAGACCCTCCGCAACTACAAGCCAAACATGGTGGAGACCTTGGTAAGCATCAGGCACCGCCAGTGTCGGCGCTGGCTGCTGCTCCCTGTGCATCTGCCTTCCTGCAAGCCTCTGGCAGAGGGGCGAGGTGCTGGGGGATGCATGCACCCCAAAACACCTCATTTCCCATCCCAAACCCAACTAGTGTTTGGGGCATCCTGCAGGAGCATGTCTCAGTGAGTTCCCCAGCAGGCTGGGCTGGGTGGGTAGGTGAAAGCCTCTTGAAAGCCGCCTTGGTGCTGCCTTCATCTCGCTGTGCTGATGTGCCCTTGGCACGGGGCTTGCCAGAAATCCATCCCTGGACTAATAGGGCAGGTTCGCAGGGGTGACAGAGCACTGGAGCAGGCTGCCCAGAGACGTGGTGGGGTCTTCTTGGAGATCTTCAAATGCCCTCTGGACATGGTCATGGGCACCCCGCTCTGGGTGGCCCTGCTGGAGCAGAGGTTGGACCAGATGGACCCAGAGGTCCCTTCCCACCACAGCCATCCTGTGGTGCTGTAATTGTGGCTTTTTTGAGGGTTGGGGGGCTGGGAACAGCCCTGGGTCACTTGCTGCCTGTCCGGCTCAGCCGAGCTGAGCCCCCGGCAGCACCCGTGTGCCCAGGGGTGTCCCTGGGGAGGTGGCGCATGGCGCTGGCTCCCTGTCCCCATCCTCGGCTGGAGCAGGGGGTGTCCTTCCAGTGGATGTGATTTAGAGAAAACAGCCTGGAGTTAAATTCACCCAGCCAGCTCCACGGGATGGTTTCGTGCTGCCAGGAGGGGAGCTGAGGGCTGGAAGGTGAAGCCTGACAAATTCCTCTTGGAGATACAAAAGGGAACGGCATTTTGAGCAGGGTGACTTGGTGGGCAAGCTGCTGGGGGGGGCGATGGAGCCACGTTTCACGTGGGGAGGGCGAAAGTTTTGTGCCCTACTCCAGACCCCGATGGCAGGACCGGGGAAGGAGCAGGCACGTGGCTGTCCCCACGCATCCCGTGCTGGGCTGGTGCCTCGTGGTGGTTCCAAAGCAAGCCAGCCAGAAATGTTTACCCTGCCCGGATTATAAAATCCCTAAATGGAGAAATGAAATGGTTTTGAGGGGGATGTGATTTGCATTAGGAATTAAAGTGGAGGAGAAGGTGAGGGAGGGGACCGGGGAGCGGAGGGAGAGCTGCAGCTAATGGAAAGATGATGTGACAAGCATGAGGCCACCAGCCCCGTTGGGCTAAATTGCCAAGGTATTAAAAAGGCGACATTTCGCATCGGGACACGAGCGTCCTCCAGCCTCAAATGAACCTGAAACAGCTATTCTGGGAATCCCAATCTACCGGAGCTGCTGGAGGCTGGATCCTCCTCCAGTGTAAGGAGCCGCAGCCCCGCAGAGAGCAGCCGGAGCAGAACGTTTCCCTCTGGATCCAGCTTGTGCTTTTTTCCCCCCTCTGCTCGCCTCTGGGGGGTTATTTTTCTATTAAAATAAATGGAAACAATCCCTTTTCTTAATCCAGAAGCTTTATGTGCTTTTAATCTAAGCTGCCGCAGCCTCCTTGCTTTGAAGCCCCTCTGCCCACTCCCACCTGGGGATAACGGGATTTGCACGCCGGTGCTCAAGCTGCCATCTCCATAATGCTGCCGAGGATTTGGGGAGATGAGGGGACCCAGGATGCTCCCACGCAGGGGCATCAGAAATCTTAATGTTTTTTGTTGTTTTTTTTTTTCTCTTTCTTGTTGGATGCTTGAAGGAGCAACATCTCGTGGGGATGGACACTTCTGAGGTTCCCCGTAGTTTTGTGTGCTATAAATTGTATCAGGACAGGAGAGCACAAGAACAGGTCACATAAAGGAGGACGAGGATAGACAAAACAGCCTTCGTGAGCCCAATTTCAGTGATTTTTGCTATAAAAATAGGAGCCAGCTATGTTGGGCTTGCCCTCGTGCAGTCAGGGAGCCAGGTGTAATGGGAAGCAAAAAATGCCTTTGGTTTCAGGGAAGGCTCAGCCCTGGTGCAATTAATAAACCAGATCCTCACACTAAGGGGATGTTGCAGTCCTTGTTCTTCCTTCTGGGGGAGGTGAAGATGCCCTGTGCCCCCTAAATACAGGAAAATCAGTGCTGTTGGTGTGTTTGCATCCAACGGATGTTTCATCCATTTTCCCCAGCAATGGGCATTGTTTGCTAAACGAGTTGTTTGTGGCAGTGTTGGTTTGGCAGGAGCTTTATCGGGGACAGGAGAGGGAGGAAGCCCCCAGCGAGGGTCATACTCCTGTCCCGTGGAGTTCAACAGCTTTTCCTTAGGGCTGCTGAAACTTATTTTGCCTTTAAGCTTTGGGAAACACTTAATTTGGGATCTTAACTCTCTCGTCTCTCTCCCCGAACAGGAGCAGTATCATTTCTGCTACGACATAGCACTGGAATACCTGGAGTCGCTGGAGACCAGATAGCACCTCGCCAGGAGGGCGAAGGCCGGGGGCTGCGTAGGCTTTGTGCCGAACGCGCAGTTTTGTGCTCAGACGTTGCATTAGTGCTGAAGGCAAGGAGGGGAAAAAACAGCAACGGAGCAGATGCAAACACAAATTGAGAGCAACGAAAGGATGTGGGGATGCGTTGGCCGTTCTCCATCTTCATCCTCTGCTTTCCAACTCCCCTCCCCTTGCTCCAAGCTCGTCTGGGTGGCCGTGGGTCGCTGCCACAGCTCGTCTTGTCCCGTCCCTGCGGTGACGTGGGGTTGGTGAGCATGAGAAGTTGCCCCGGAGCGCTGCCTGGTCCTGCTCGGACACATCTGGAGTAGCTGGAGAAGACCCCAAGGAGGGAAGGAAGAGGACAGAAGGATGTGAGCCTGTTTCCCAGCAGGGCAGGATAGATATTTGGGGAAGAGACGTTGTTTTTAAATCGTATGTGGAGTCGAAGCTGCTCTTTGAGGAGCCCTGATGGCCACCGGTTGTTTTTGCCCTTTGTGGGGACCTTTTGTGCTCTGTGCTGGAGCAAATCCCCTAAAGGCAGCTCGTGGATTTCTGCCCGCTCGCCACGAGTCTGGTTTCCACTGTCGTATTTCTGTGAGCTGCGCCCCTTCGTGCATCCAGCCCTGGACAGAGCGGGGATGTGGGGTGGGAGGCAGGGGACAAAAAGTGTCCCTCTGTGGGGACCGGCCTGGAGCCTTCCCGGTGTCCTTGCAGAGCTTCAGAAGTGATGTTTCCCCCGTGGCTTGTCTGTCTCCATGCAGTTGTCTCCATCCATATCGATTATCCCCTCCTGGAGGGCTCTGAGTGCTGGTGGCAAATTCCTGTTGCCACCCAGGCAAATGGCCTGGGGCTGGGGCTGAGGGCATCTGATGCTTTTTGGCTTCATCCTGCTACAGGCAGGCGTGAGATGTCATTTCTGCTGTCTGCTGTTGTAATAATTGCAGGGTTTCCTGCTTACTGGGGGAAGCCAGGTTGTCCCGGGGCTTGGGGAGCCAGCTGTGGTCAGGGTTTTCTCTCTGCATGTGGCCCCACAAAGGGGCAGTGAAGAGATACAGGTCTGGGGGCTGCCTCAGAGACTGGAGGAACTGGGGATCTTGCTTGTCTCAATGCCAGGCAAGACCCTTGACGGTCATTTTTGGTGGGTAGACAAGAGCAAATGAGAAACCGGCCTCCGTGTGCTGGAGGTTGCCCGTGGGCGCCCGCATCCTTCATCCCCCTGCATCCTCCAGCCCCACCTGCCCTGGACAGCAGACCCTTTCCAGCCCTGGTGCATTTGCACCCTGACCATGATCCAAAGCCCAGGCAGATGCCATTTGGCCGGACCACTCCACAATATGAAGGTCTCAGAGCCAAAGGGGCTTCACCCCAGGTGAGCAAAGCCCAGAGGAACTTCCACCTGCTTTCCAAAGGTGGAGGGAGATGAGATGAATCTCTCCACCTTGGAGGATTTATGCTAGGGGAGCCAACACTTGCTACTCGGTGCTTAGCTGGGAATAAGCTGCGCTGCCCCGAGCTGGATCCTGCACCTCCTTCGAGGGGACTGTGGTGGCACCGGAGCGTGTCCGTGGGTTTGGCCCGGATCCTTGGCTTTCCCGTGCTCCTGCTGCCTAATTCGCACGGCTTGACGATACCTGATCCAAGGGCTATACAACGTGTTCCCTTTCGTTTCCATCCGTGCTGTGTGCCAGTGCTGTTTTGTGACCAAATAGTCTCCTTACCCCGACACGGGCTGGTTGTGGCAGGCCTTTGGGTAACGCCGGTACTCGCATGGAGCAAGTTGGTGGCCTCGTCCCATCCCCTTCTCGCGAGAAGGGTGCTGCGTTGGGCGCTGCTCGCAGCTGACCTGTGGCCAGAAAAACAGGAGAAAAAAAAAAAAGAAAAAAAGGAAATTTGAACCCCCCTTTAGTCCCGATAAGGTAGAAGCTGGTGGAGTTGTATATATGTTTTAAAAGTGAGATTTTTTTCTTTCCCTTTTCTTTTTTGATATCTCCTTGCTGGATGTCTCTGGGTTTTTAGGGCATCTCTTCCAAAGGGCAGACTTTGACATCAAAGTGCTATAAAAGCCGACCCATCTCCAACTCCTGCCGGGATGCTCACGTGACACAAGGCAAGGACAGCCTGTACATAGAAATATATATAGAAAAATATATATATATAAATATAAATACTGTTCTTAAGATGGATAATGTTTATTGGTATTACAGGTTGGAGTGGTGCTTTCTTTTTTCATTTCTAATAAAAAAAAAAGAAAAAAACAATGAAAAAAATTAGAACCCAAGAAAAACACCAAATTGGAATGGTTTTGACCCCCGAAAACTTTGGCAGCATCCAAGAGCTGTTGCCGAGGGGACTGGTGCCATGAAGCGGCTCCACCATGGAGGGGACGTCGGGGGCAGCGCGGTGGGGACTGAGGGGTGGCACAGGAGGGACACGTCCAATGTGGATTGTACCACACGCATCCAGCTGTTATCTGTTTAATTTTTATTTTTTTTAATTATTATTTTTGGCTTTCTTTCCTTTCAAGAAAATCAGTTGCATAAATAAATGTTCCAAATTCGTGATGGCCTCTAGGTTTCTTTTTGCTGGCCCTGGTCTGGGACCCATACTTCAGGGAGCCCTGGTGCAGTGTGTAGTTTAAAAAAAAACAACAACAAAAAAAAAAGGGAGAGGAAAATATAAAGACACAGCTGTATCATGCTTTGTTGAAGGATGGTATTTTGGGGGAACCCATTTGTAGGGCCAGATTCTGGGATTGCAAAACCCTCCTGGCACTGAGGACAGGGCTGCCTTGTGCTTGCAGAGCTTTAGGGGTTCCTTCTGCGAGCAGTATGGTGACATCTCAGACGAGGTCCCAAGGTTGAGAATTGCAACTCCCCCCTCCTCAGCCAGTGGAGGGTGAGTGCTCGCAACTTCATGTGGCACTTGTGATGGAGCAGTGTCCTCGTGGGTGGTAAAAGTGCCTGTCCTTGCCCGTTCCTCTGGCTGGTGAGGAGCGAGGTTTCCTTGCACGGGATGGGAAGGGGATTTCCCCTTGCCTGGTCTGTCCCGATTTCCTCCAGGAAACGTGGCCCTGGGAATCACTGGTGGAGCCCCTGGAGGTGCAGAGAGCTCTCGGGATGGAGCAGGCAGCAGGGAGGGTGCTCCCGTTTGGTGCCACCTCTGCAGCTCCTGCACGGCGTGCTTGGGAGCTGGGGCTGCAGCAGGGCTGGGGGTGGGCAATGCTTCATCCAACAGGGGCACCATCCTCTGGGATTTGATGATGGGATGTCCCCAGGGCTCTCACCCAACCTCAACCAGCTCAGCTGGGTCTGACCCAAACCTCAGCAGTGTCCCCTTCACTCAGGGCAGGGTCTGAGTCTCCCAGGGCAGCCCCTGGGGCGATGCTTTGGCTCCTTTTTGCCTCTGGGCTGATTTTCCATCCCTCGGTTTTCCCAGAAAGCAAGCAGGGGGCTCCGTGGAGATGCTGGGAATAGCAAAGAGGGAGAGGGACCGGTCCTTGGACTCCCAGCGATGGGATGGGCCAGTGCTGGGAAAGGTGCACAAAGCAAGAAGAAACTTCCCCTGCCCTTCCCAGCAGGGAAGTGAACAGCTATTGTAAGGAAAGCCTTCTGAAAAAGAAAGCTCCTGCATTGTCTTTGGTGATTTATTTATTGCAAAGCAGCCTTCAGTTTAATGTGTTGTGATATTAAACACTTCCAGTAACACTTGAGTCTTAATTTAATGGAGACCAAGGAAAAAAAAAAAAAAGATCTAATTGACTTGTCAGGACTGTTTTTCATCTTTAATTAAGGTTCGTGAAGGATGTGGTAATTACATTTTACCAATAAATAATAAAAAAGGGGGCTAATGCAAATTAAAACCAAGAACCACACCTGGGAAGGGCTGGGGGTGTGCGCAGCACCCTCAGGCTTCGGGGTCTGTCCTTGGCCGGGTGTCCCCAGGCCCTGCGGTGCTGTCGCGGAGCGGTGGCAGTGTCACCGTGCCCACCCCCTGGTCCCCTCCCTGCTGGTTTCGGGCTCTTCTCGAGCCGTATTTCAGCCACAGCTCGTTGGGCGCTCGCTGTCACCGGCCGCTAACGATGACAAAACCTTTCCCCTGGGTTTATGAAGGCCATCACTCGGTCGGCGGGTCCGTAATACAAACAGCAGCTGCTCCGCCAGGACCGACGTGTTGCCCTTCGCCGCCGTGCCCCGTGAAGGTAAAACAGGAGCTTTTCCCTGGGGACAAGGGGTGGCGGCAGGGTCTGGGTCCCAGCCTGGCCACGGGGCACAGCGGGGTGGCACTTGGTGGCCAGCTGGGGAGGGGATGGGATGGCCTCTGCGGGGTGATGGGGTGGTGGAGGAGGGCTTCTGGGGCCCGAGAAGAGCGGGGACGTGTTGCCTGCAGCTGGTGGCAGCGAGGACCTCACTTTCCTGCCTTGTTTTATCCCCACAACATCTCGAAGAAGCGCGGAGAGCCTGGAGCACCAGGCGGCCCGCACCACCCTGCGGAGCCGGGGCAGGACCTGGAGTCTGGGTCCCTGTCCCGTGGAGAGGTCCCTTCTGTCCCAGCGCATCCCGGTGAGTGACGGGCTGGGGACGGGGTGGAGAGGAAAGCCTCAGGCCCTGGGCACGGCCGCACGTACCCGGGTCTTGTTGCCCCTGGATTAGAGCTACTTCAACAGAGTGGTTTGGCTTTCAATACTGAATGCAAACGTGCCGCCTGATGCCCAAATTTTGGTTCCTAGGAACTGTTCCTCATCTCCTTTGTGCCTTTACCCGCAGCACAGCCGGCAGTGATTTCCCACAGCCGAAGCTGTGGTATTGCTGGAGGTGACCTGGATATTCCTGTTCCGTTCCCAGCCTCGTTCCCTAACCAGGGCTGGGTGTGCAGGAGGTGCCGACTCCATCCCCTGCTGGTGTCCAGCGGATTGCAGGCGGGGTCCCCCATGCCCCCCGTACCCCCCATGCCCCCTGTCCTCCCATCTACAGGGGCTAAAACACCCTGCAGACACTCAGCTCCATCCTCTCCATCCATGGTGAGCATCCTGCCATGGTGCCGGGGTGGCTGTTGTGGAACCACCCAGATGGCAAGGCTCCGGGCTTGCTCCTTCGTATGTGGCATTGTCGAAATTGCCTTGAGCAAGGGTGGAAGGAGGGCTGGGGGAAGGGCAAGTGTTGTGGTTTCGGCAGCTAAGCACCACACAGCCGTTCGCTCACCCTCCCCTCTCCCTCTCTGGGATGCGGGCGAGAAATGAGAAAGTGAAGCCGGTGAGTTGAGATAAAGACAGTTTATTAAGACAGGAAAATAATAATAACAACAATAATAATAATAATAATGGTAATAGTACTACTACTAATAATGTGTACGAAACAAGTGATGCACAATGCAATTGCTCACCACCCGCTGACCGAAGCCCAGCCTATCCCCGAGCAGCCGGCCCCCCACCCTGGCCAGCCACCCCTATATATTGTTTAGCATGACGCCAGATGGTATGGAATACCCCTTTGGCCAGTTTGGGTCAGCTGTCCTGGGTCTGTCCCCTCCCAGCTCCTGCTGCACCCCCAGCCTGCTCGCTGGCAGGACAGAGCGAGAAGCCGAAAAGTCCTCGGCCTGGTGTAAACACTGCTCTGCAACAATTAAAACATCAGCATGTTATCAGCGCTCTTCTCATCCTAATCCAAAACATAGCACCCTACCAGCTACTAAGAGAAAATTAACTCTGCCCTAACTGAAACCAGGACAGCAAGCTAACTCCCCCCTCCCCAAATTAACCTTGGCAGATTAATTCATGAAAGCGAAACCCAAATTCAATTAGCTAGAGCAGCTCATTTATCGCCTGTGATTTATCTGCTCGTGGCTCAGGTGGGGCCGTCACCTCCGTCCCCTCGCCATCGCCAGCCTCTGAGTGCTGGTGCCTTTCTGATGGGCCTGGAGGGGACAAACGTGTCACAGCTGTCCCCAGGGCAGAGCCACTCGCCCAGGACAGCCATCCCACCCGTCCTTGGAACAGGAACCCAGCTGGGAGCACGATCCTAACATCCAGGAAAGCCCCAAATCAGCCAAGGTTTCACCCCTCAGGAGACGTGAGAGGAAAGCTCCCTTCTGCTAGCGTCACTACGAGAAAAAAAAAAAGACCCCCCCACGTAATATTATTTCTGATTTAAACCCTGGGCTGTCCCCGGCCATCGGCAGCCAGGAATAGCGCCCCGTCTCCCAGATTTCAGCTTCACTGGGCAGTGGCCGCAGGAGCCAGAGCCTGCAGGAGGAGGAGGAGGAAGAGGAAGAGAGCGACACTTTGCTGTGATGTTTCCCCCTTTGGTTGTTAATTCGGGGCTGCCCTGACCCCACGCAGCCACGAGCTGGGGTTCCCCCCGGAGCAGCCCATTGCCGAAACCTCTTTGTTCACCTCTTGGCAGCTCAGAGCAGCGGAGCTTCAGACAAGCACAAAGCAGGAGCGTGCTGTGGCCACAGCTGCTTTTACAGCATCAGCTGCTGATAAAGATCCTGCAAGTCCTCCTGCTGAAATTTCCCTCACTTTTGACTTGTAGGAAAGAAAAAATTACACTTCTCAAACTGAGCCATTTCCATAAAAAAATCCAAATCCCTAGGGGAGGAAATATGAATTAGCAATGATGTTGCTCGGTTCATTTTTTTGGCGAGAGGAGTGGAGGGATGCTTGCGGCACCTCCGTGATGGGCACGGCGAGCGGAGGCTGCAGTGTCCGGCGAGCCGGCGGCGCAGGCACCATGCACGGCTGGAGCCTTCCCATCTCCCCAGCGCTGCAAATACAGCCGGGTAATTTATTTAAGTAGCCTTAATGGTACTGCAATCTATATGCTGATGGTGTCACCTCTAAATGTGCCATCAAAAGGCTCAATGGGAAGAATTTGTATTTCGAAATAAATATTTCCTCACGGTGTGCAAAATATCTAATCATGTATTTATCCTTAAGTACTTCCAAAAGTCAACATAATTATTCTAGTCCCATTAAGTTTAATTTGCAGTAAATTATGCATTTAGCTTTAAGTTGAGGTTGCTGGTTAGAGTCAAGATAAAGCTCTTGCTATTTATAAAGCAGTATTTCAGCACGGATACCAAATACGAATGGCTGGGTGAGAAAATCCTGCCCGGGAAGTTTGGGGAGAATTTGAAACAGGGAGGCAAACACAGGTCTGCAGTGTCGAAAAGCACACGAGCTTTCTGCAGCCAGCTAGTGCGAGGTCCCAAACAGCAACAGGGGCTCCCAGGGGGATTTCACTCCAGCTAGAAAACGTGATAGTGTTCTCAGGACGTGGTTTTGCAAAAGAAATGAATCATTTACCTTTCTCTTAGTGTTGTGCCTTTGAGATTCATGGGACAGGGAAGGTGTTCCTGCTGGAACAGCTTTTATCGGGGATTTATCTGCAGTTTCTGGTCCCCTGCAGGTTAACAGCAGCGGATCATCGATCTTCCCCTCCCTGAGCAGCCTGAAGCCCTTTGAGTCCATAGAAAATCTCCCGTTCGTGGGCTCCTTGTTCCCTTCCTGATGCTATTGGAGCTGGTGCTCCAACCCACGTGTCCCTCTGCGTTTTGGGGCCAACAGCCAAGTGACATTTTTCTGTCCAGTCCCAAGAGGTGATGAAGCTCCTGGGTGGGTTTCGGCGCCATATAGACGCGTTGGTGGTGCCGGTGGATTGAGAACCTGTCCCTTTCTGGTGGGCTGGGGGGTGGTCCCGTGGGTAAGGCAAGTGGAGGGGAGTGGGGTCAGCTGCTTGGTTTGGTCAACAGTCCTTTGGGGGACTTTTGGGACAGGATCTCTGAACGCTTCCCCTCTCCGAGGTGACCTCGTCCGAGGTGGAGCAGATGGGCAGCGACCCGGCATCGCTGGGGAAGGGCTCAGGGTGTCCCTGTGCCGGGCACAGCCTCTGAGCCTGTGCTGGCATCTCGCTGTCACCCTGGGGACAAAAACCCTGCTGTCCTCCTGCCTTCCCCCGAGCCAGAGCTCTGGGCTGGGGACTGCGCAGCGCCGAGCAAAGCGGGGCTGGCTCAGGGCACCTGGATGCCGCTGCTGCTGCCTGTTAAGAAGGGCTCAGCTGGCTGGCGAAGCTGCCAGGTCTGTAAAGGGGAGGCACTCGGCCGTGGCTGAACCCCGGGCCTCCTAAGGGGAGATGAATGCACCCAAAATTCGCAGGGAGTTTGGGAAACCAGGGCTTGCAGCAGCCCCGCAGGGATGCGCGGGGCTGGAGGCAGGCCAGCAGCACGGTGAGGCTGTCCCCAGGATTTGGGAAGTGGTGATCTGCTGCGGGCCCAGCACAGCCCCAAGGGGTGGTGCCCAGGGCATCTGGACATTCAGGTGACTTTGGGATTTTCTCTTCCCCTGATACTTTTCCACTGACCGGCTGCTCGTCCTCGCCGCTCGCAGCGGGGCAGCAATCCCGTAAGGAGCCAGCAGGCGAGCCCCCCCGGGCAGCCCGAGCTGGTCTCCTCTGATTGCTTTTCCCAGCCTTGCACGAAGGTGTTGGCAAGCTAATGTGCCACCTCTGGACCTGCCATCAGGCTGCCAGTCCCAGCACTGACAGGCTGCCCACCAGCCTCGCTCGTCCCCGCACGTGGGGTAAGGCTGCAGCACGCCGCGGGGGCAAACCCGTGCAGGGAGGTTTTCTTAGCAGAAGGGGCATGCCTGCAAATCTCTTTGGACCTGAATAGCACTCATGTATATTTGTTTTTCTTTTATTTCTTGCTTTTTATTTTATTTCATTTTATTTTTTGGAACGAGAACGTATTTTGCCACGTCAAACACTTTTGCTCAATAGACGCCAGAGACCGAACCACCTCTCGATATTTCTCCGTCCCCTGTTTCAGAGCTCCCTGGGCAGCTCTGTGCTCTGCAGCTCTCAGGGTTTGCCTCCACCCAAATCCCAGAGGTGCTGCTTAGTGCAGCCCCACCAAATCCAACAGGGAATCACTACGTTTTGGGGCGACAACACGTCTGCATCAGAGAGCGGCACCCACAGCCCAGTTTGCATCCTCAGCAGGATGCAGGGACAGAGGAGGGCTGGGGCAAAGCAGAGCTGAGGTGCTGCACCCAAGGCCAGGAGGCTGCTGAATGCAAAAGCCAAGAGCTGCACACCCAGCCCCTGGGCTTCAGGCGACCTTCAGACCCGGTCATGCCATCGTGCAATGCCGAGGCACGCGCCTGCAATCAAATTGTTCCCCTCCCTTTTTGCTTTCTCTTTCCCTAGAGCTTTTGGAGACCATCAAGGAAAACAAGAGGTGTTTGCAAGGTTAAGAGACTCAGTGTCTAAACGTGCCATAAAGGTTTGCAGTAATTTACAGCTGTAGGCAGCAGGCACTCCTGGTGGGGGGAAGGGAAATGCAATTTAAGAGAACAGAAATAAATAAGAAGCCGCAGCAGCTAACACTCTCTGATTTAATCCCCAGCCCATGAGAAAGATTTATTCTGTTATCTGACAGTTTGATCACTCCAGGAATCCCATAGGTCAGCCCATATCTGCTGTTGTTATCTCTGGGCTGTTTCCAGTGAGATGCGCAGGGAAGATTTGTTAAAGAAATGAGCCGAAGAGGGGTGCTGATAAGAGAGTTACAGATGGGACCCCCAGAGACCTTTGGCATGGAGGTTCCTCGACAAGAGAGAGCCATTTGCTCTCTGCTATGGGGCTGAGGCATCACCGGGAGAGTGTTGGTAGCTTGCATGGCTTGTGCTGGGGGAGCAAGTGAGTAGGAGCACACACAGTGCACACACGTGCAAAGAGCATCCAGGAAAGGGGAATTAGGTTGTGAGTGGAAGATGAGCCCACAATAGTGTGGAGGAACCATAGCAGACTGGCACTGGGCATACGAAGCAACCAGAAATCCTCTTGTAAGGCCGTTAGAACAAGGAAGAGCTGCCCAAGGACTTAGTGGGAGAGGAAGGTTCACGAGCAGGCTGAAGGATGGATGAAGCGCCAGTCACTGTCGTTAGTCTTCATCGGTGCTCAGGTGGTGCTCAGGTGTTCCACAGCTGAGAGCGGTGAAGGTGGGCAGGACCTTGGGGCCGGGAAGGGGTCAAGTACGGACCCTGGGGAGCTGCAAAGCTTTTGGTTTGGTGGAACTTGCTGGTGGAACCTCGCCCCAGGGTGCTTGAACGGCTGCCCGGTGAGTGGTGGTGGTGCTGGGAGGTGCCGTCAAAGCAGGAGGAAGGTGCTTCTGGGCTGCAGTGTGGGTGCACCAAGGATACATCTGCTGGGGCTACTGCTGCACGTGGTGTGATGTCTTTGTCTCGTTGCAGTGCCTGCACTGCAGGGTTGGATGTTCAGCCTGTTTTTCTGGGAGGCTGCTGTGCCTGCTCGCTGCTGGGGGCTTGGAGTGCCCATCCATTGGGAAGAGCCCTGGGCTGCAATGGGGGTTACTGGTGGGACACCAGTAGCACTGGCACGGCACACCTGAGGGCCCTGCAGGCGCTGCCCAGACAGGTCTGCTGCCTATAACGCGGTGCTAAGATGTGCTCCTGTGATAAATCCTCCCTCTTGAATGCACGCACAGGCCCTAGCATGCCTCGGCATTGCAAAAAGGCAGGGAGCGCTTTTGTGGTCGAGATCTAAGGGGCTGTTGTTTTCTGCTCGTTAAAGTGGCAGTAGTCTACTGGAGATATCCCAACTTCTGCCCCTGGAGCACCCTCGAGATGTTTTATGGTCACCACCTGCCTCCTGTCCCTTTCTGGCTCGACTCTTCCAAGGTGTTAGTAGCGGTCCAAAAAGGATTTTCCATTTATTTTTTCCTTCAAATCCAGTAGGAAAAAAAAACACTTGTACAGATGCTGGGTTGGGGGGACTGGTTAGAGGAGAAGGATAAAATGGAGACCTGAGCACAAGCAGCTTTCTTGCACAGTGAGAAGGATCCAACCCCTGCTCCTGTGCGTGCCTGGGTACAGGAAAGCTTCGCTTCGGGCAGATCTTCTTTCGCATGCCAGAAAAGGTGGGTGGGAAACATCCTTTAAAACCATGAAGGAATGAGATGCAGGTTGAAAAATTAACCATTTCTCAGTGCTTTCTCCCCTCTTCCATCGCTGTTTAATAATCTCCCGGCGCAATGCGTGCCTTTTGCTGTCAGAGCTGCCTGGGAATGGCACCAGAAAGCCACGGGAGCTCTCCTACGCAGTCAGGCACGTAGCCACAGAGACATATGTGGAGGGAAAGGCAGCCCGTACCAACAAACAGCCTGAGTGCAGACACACAAACAGACACAAATAAACAGGCTCACGCCCCCCAGTAAGCCTGAGGTGCGTGCACGCAGGCAGATGTGTTTGCAACTCTCTGCAGAGCTGCTCAGGTGTGCAAAAACGCACGTGTGGGCATGGGTTTTCCCCTTCCCTGCAGCCAGAGCAGGAACGTGCACAAAAGTGGGGCACAAAAGTCTTAAACGTACACGGTTTTATAGATGCGCTGTTTGGCATAGCCCTCGGCTTGAGGCTCTCTAGCCAAAATTAAACGTGTTGCCAAGACGCAGAAGCTGCAGTTTTTAGCAAGCCTGCCCTTGCCCGGTTTCGTGCCTTTTCTGGGCTTTTTTGGTTTTGTGATGTGCCGACTAATGACAGCACAAAAAAAAAAAAAAACAAGCCCTGTTGGTCAAAGAAAGGGTGCAGGCCAGCCTGGGGAGCCCTAATTAACAGGAGGACTAATTGACTGGAGGAGGGGGGTGAGGGCTGTATTTTCCTGGGGGTAGATCTTGGTTTTTCGGTTGATCCAAGGTTTCTCTGACATTAACCAAAGAGCCGTTGGCCTCCCAGCTGGCCTCTGTGTGCTGTGCCAGGAGGGGAAGGTGTTTGGCTTAGCTCCAGGGGCGATGGTTTCATGGGGGGAAACTTTGCCAGGGTCTTCTCCCCGGGATGCTGCCCTGGAGCGCAGCAGGTTTGGGCACCGCCCTGTCACCTGGAGCCGGGCTCTGCTCCACACTGAGACCCCAAAGCGTGACTTTGGTTCGTAAGGAAAAGAGCAAAAAATGCTGAAAGTTGCCAGGAGGGAAAAAGGAAAAGCTAGGAAAGGAGAAGGCAGTTTCTTTTTATTTTTTTTCATTATGTAGTTTTAAATGTTTCCCTTTGAGGCGCTCGCAGAATTTCATGTTGACATTGGCTCTTCAGGCAAGAGTGAGGTTTGTGTCAGACCACAAAATATTTTTCAATAAAAACTAAAAACCAACATCAAAAGGGAAAACACACAATGCTGCAAGAGCGTTGAAACCCGATATTCTCCAGTGCTTTTCCTCGGCCTTCCCCCACCCGAAAAATACCCTTTAAAAACCCAATTGGATTTGGCAGAGCTCGGGGTGTGTTTCTAGCAGCAATGCCAGGGTTTGCAAGCTGCGCTGATCCCATATGGATGTGCTTCGCCACCGTCTTGTCCCCCAGCTGCTTGGTTTCACCCTAACTCAATATCTGTGCCATTTTCCAACAAATCCTGCTGTGGGTGCTGGGCAGGAGGCAGGTACGGGTACGCTGCGTGCCGTGCAGGGGCTCCGGCTGTTTCTGAGTGCTGAGCCGTGGCATGAATCCAGTACAGCCCAGAACTAGGCTGTAGCTCTGTCTGCTGGTTTTATTGCCCACTAACCCCAAACTATGGGTGACCAGCTATGGAGCCCAGACCATGTCCAGGCATGGGGCGATGGTGCAGGGACGCCCAAGGGGCTGGTCTGATCCAGTCAAGAGTGCAAAAATGGGGACAGCGCTCCAGGAGGATTATTTGTCTGCATGCATTACAGGATTTTGGCTGGGCAGCTTGGGTGTAAATGCGGATTAGTGCATGCAGGGCTTTAGGAGAAGCCCCTGAAGTTCTGAAAACCCACAGCTCCTGCTCCTGGTGGCATCTCTGAGCCCCGGCACGGGGGGCAGGCAGTGCAGGCGACGACAGAAGGGCTTAATGAGGGTTTGAAAGAAACATCTTGTAAACTTTGGAGCGAGGAAGCTCCGGTTTGATTTGAACATGTTTGCTTGGCAGGGGCTGCCTGGGCCCCTGCTGCTGCTGCTGCTTTTCCCGGCACTAATTAGGCAGGTTTCCATCCCGTCGAGCGCAGGCGCTTCTCCTAGTGGGGGCTGGAGGTGCTGAGCGCTGGGGGCAGCCCCCACTGAGCAGCCCGGGGAGGGGACGTGGCGCATGGGGAGCGCAGATCCCGGCTGGGTGCGTGTCTTGGAGCAAAGCACCAGCGATGTGCGGGCTGGTGGGGTGCTCGATAGCTCCCAGACCCCCAGGACCCCCTGCTTTGCGTTGGGCACAGAGGTTTGTATGGAGCATCCAGCTGTGCACGGAGCACCCTGGGCTTCCAGCAGTGCTGTGGTGGCCCGGAGTGCTGAGCACCTGAAATCCTTTGCAATATCAGGGCTGAGCCTGCTCCCGCTGGAGCTGCCCTGCCTGCACTTCCCTTCCATTGCAACCATCTGCTGCTTTTGAAGCTTGGTAAATATTTCCTTTCCCCCGCTGCCTCTCCCTTTCACTCCTCCTGGACATCATCTTGCAACAACCCAAACATCTGCAATAACTAAAACACCTACAATAACACCCCCCCCTTCCCCCCAAAGCCCCTTCTCTTTTCCTTTTTCTGGCACAGCCTCAGCCCCCTGGTGCCTTTTGGAGACGAGGAGGGGCAGGAGGGATGCTGGTGCCACCCTGCCCGTGCCAGGTCCATGCCGAAGTGGTGGCCGCTGCTTTCCTGTGGCCACGCCGTGCGCCAGAGATCCGCTCGCTCCCACCACTGGGGGAATCCATCTCCCTTGTTTGATGTTTGCCGTGAGACAGGCCCCTCTTAATCTATTACCGTGTCATTAAAAGGGAAAATGTTTGCTCTGTAAGGCCTCAAATGGCCTTTTTAAACTACAGGAAAAATGTAATTACTGGCTCGCTTAGGAATTTAACCGTTTCTTGATGCCCAGCTCTGTCTCCACGTGGAACTGCGGAGATGGGCCCAGTTCAGCAGCTGGGCAGGGGCAGCTCAGGTTTGGCTGCAGGGTAGGTGCTGCAATGCCCTCATGTTAGGGATGCGTCGCTCAACAGGGCGGGTGAGTGTTTTGCAAAATGCTTTGGGGTCTGCAAGTGAAAACAGTGGTGTTCAAGACAACAAATACCTTATCCAGAGCTTAGAGACATTGTGGCTTTCAGAATCGGGATCCTATCCCCTGTGAGATGTTTGGGCTTCATTCAGGCTGGAAATAATCTCCCCATGCATGCATGGAGCAGCTCAGCCCCTGTGAGCAGAGGGGGCCTGGGGACAGCCTTGGTCCCGGCAGCCCCTACACCCTGCGGGTGCCTGCAGCCCCACCGTATGGGGCCCCCAGGGCTGTGTGGAGGTGTGCCCGGGGATGCATCCACTCTGCACAGCCCTTGCAGCCCTGGGGCACGTCTGTCACTGCTGTTGTGCCTCTGTTTGTCACTGCAATACGGTGTGGGACACAGCAGGGCCAGCTCGCCGGGGCTGCCAGACATTCCCGTGGGCACGTCAAACACGCTGTGGAAATGGCAGCATAAGGACATCATCCCAATAATTCCCTATTTTTGCGTCAGCCAATGCTCCTAAAGGCAAATTGCTCTGCTGGGGTTGTTTTCTTGCCTGTTTAGGCCACAGGGCAAGGTCTGTGTCTGTGTGTGCATCCCATGGTTGCTGCAAAGTGTGCAGCACCTTCCTGGGTCCTGCCGTGGAAAGGACGGCCCAAGCTTTGTCGTTGAGCAGGCTTTGCTCGCTACGGTGCTGCTGCTGAAAACGGGAGAAGAAACACCCTCAACTGGCCAAAGCCAATTATTTTTATTAGGACAAAGGCAAAAAAAAAAGCACCACCTTTACTCATTCTGCATGTGTACGTGCGCGCTTTAAATTGTAGCGGTCACACCATCGAGTGGAACTTAATTATCTTCCCGGGAAGCTGGGATTACTTAGTGCGTCTCACGAAGAGAAGCACTTCATGCCGTGCCCTGAATGCGGCCGCGGCGAGGAGGTTTTGTTGGAGCCAGCACCACCATCCCCATGAGCAGCCTGGACCACGGGGCGACGGGCACCCAGCTCCAGTAAGGGCTCTGTGGCCCCGAGGAAGGCTGCTGATGCTTTTCGAAGAGACGTTTGCTCTCTGTCGGTGAGGTATTTGCACGTTGTTGAGGTAGCAGGGAAGAGGCTCTTGTTTAAAGTCTTGGAGTGAGAGGAGGTGAGGAGGTCCTGGTGACCCTGCCCCTGAGAGGCTGCTGATGCTCGTAGGTGAAGCGTCGTGATGCTGAAGCCCTTTGAAGCGCTCAAACCTTAGTGTAATTTAAAATTTCATGAATTTCCCCTGAAGAACCTTCCCAAAGCAGAGTTTATCCAGAAGAAAAATTTGGTGCCTGCACGCAAAGCCTGAGAGATGAGACCAATTTTAGAGCCACCAGCTCCCACAAAGAGCCCTCGCCACGCAGCAGTAGCTTTGTGTCTTAGCAGCACAGCTCCAAAATCGGTCATTTTAAGCCAAGCCAGGCTGTTTTGTGACTCATTCTGTTTTTTCTGCATGGCCCAGAGCTTGAACAGGTAAAAAATGAGATCTGACCACCTGGAGCCCAGGAGATCTCCGTGGGGAACAGACTTAGGGCAGCTTTCCCATCCTGGGCTGAGGGTTTTGGGGCGCAGGTTTCAGGGAACCCAACCAAACCCAGGTCACTGCCAGCTGCTACGGGCTGCTGGTGGCTGCTCCGTGCTGGGACGGATCCTGCCCTGTGCTGCTGCTGGGAGCAGAGGATTCACTGCCTGGGCAAGGAGAGCACCAGCACAGAGCTGCTCCGTTCTCAGGTCCGTATTTTATTCTGTGCTCCAATTTGCACGAAAAACTGAGAAACCTGTTATGCAAATGAGACTTTTTTTTTAGTTGTGTTTTTGCTGCTTTCTTAATTTTGCTTTTCCATCCTGGTGCAGTCAGGAGTCATCTTCATGGCAACAACCGAGGCCCATCTGAGGGCAGGCTTCTGTTCTGCAGGCAAACCGATGGCAATCAAGTGGGGAGCAAGAGGGGAAAGCAAACCCTTCTGTGCCCTTCCCCAGTCCCGTGAGGTGGCCACGGGGGGAGCAGCCAGGAGAGGAGAAAGGTAGGCTCCGGCCCCTGGCATTTCTTGTTGATGGTGTTTGGCAAATGACTTTGTCTCTGTCCCTCCTTCTGCCTTGAAGGAGGTGGGAAGGGCTGTCGGGGCACTGTGGGAAACCCAGAGACCACCTGCCCCAAACGTGGTCGGGAGGGTTGCTGCAGGAGCATCCAGGAGGTGCACAGAAGGGTTGGCGTACAAATAATGCATCATTTTGGCTGTGGGTGACAGGAGATACGCCGTTTCAGAGGGGTGTACGGGGAAGTTTCTGCCTTGGAGATGGCCATTTTGAGCTTGAAATGGGGGGGGATTTAGCCCTGCTTCCAGCTGCAGGGTTTGTGCCAAGCAGTTCTCATAGCGAGGGGTGTCCCAGGGAAGCCCATCAGCCCTGCTTGTTCTGACCTGGGGCTGAAGCAGGAGAGAGCATCTTCAACCCCCTGTGCCTGGGGGTGGGTGTGAGCCTCCATCCTCCTGGCTGCCCCTTGCAGTAAAGCTTTTCTTTGCTTCAGAGCTGCAAAATTCTTCTCTCTCCATCCCAAGGGAAGGCTGCAGAGACTGTTAGGATTTATGCTAAACAGGCAATTAGCTGCCAGCTGTGCCTGAGCAAGGCTGGTGCAGCAGCCCTGCCTGGGTGAGGCACCAAAACCCAGGTGGGTGGCTGGGGAACACTGCAGGATTGCCTCGGAGAGGCTGCCCTGGCTCCTGTCCTGGTGCAGGGTGGCTTGGCCAGCACCTTCCTGCTGCACTGCGATGCCGCACGGGTTCAGCATTGCTTCAGCCAGGTCCTGCTTGGTGGGACAGGGGGGTCCCGAAGGCAACATCCCCTGGTAGTGTCTGCAGAGGCAGCTTAATCCACCCTAAAGGCCCCCCCGTGCTTTGGGGCAGGTTTTGCACCTCTGGTGTCGTTTAAACTGGGATTGCAGAGGGAGAGGTTTGGTGTTCCTGGCACGCTGGCTGACGTCCACATCTGGAGCCCTGGCGTGGCATTGGCTGCATGGCCACAACCAGACCCCGAACTTGCAGGAAGAGCCACGGCTTCATCGTGCTGTGTTAACGTGGAAACCCTCCCCAAGGCGTGAGTGCATCCCCCGGGAAGCATTTCAGCAGTCCTGTGGACTGTCTCCATCCAGCGCTGCTCTGGAAGGCCACCAGTGTTCTCACGTCCCTGCTGGCACGACTCAGGCCACGGAGCTGGTGCGAGCGTGTGGTTTGCTCCCGTTCTTGCAAGCTGGCAGTAGTTCTAGCTCCAATTATTGTTGCACAGTCAGATGTGGTTGAAATTGTAATAAAACTGTGAGCAGATATCGGTGAAACCTCTCACGTCTAGCCAGGTGTGCTGCAGAAGTACGCAGGTAGCCTTCCCTGATAACCCAGAGGGGATGAGTGCACGGAGGGGTGCTGGCTTTTCAGGAAAGCTTTTGTTGTTGGAGTTAAACCCTGAGCCCTGCAGTCAGTCTTTCTCCCAGTCCCGCTGCTCACTCCCTGGATCCTGGCAGCCGAGGGCACGTATTTCCCTTTGGGTCAGCACCTTGAGAACCTCCTCTGGAAGGATTTCCCTGACTTTTACAGCGGAGGTGTCCCAAGTGGGCAAAAAACTGCTTGGGCTGGCTCATGCAGGGCTTATGGGTGCCCCATGGCAGAGCCCGGGGTGCATTTCCCCATCCCAGCTCGTGCCCTTCCTGCAGGTACAGCTTCGCCACCGGCTGTGCAGCATCCCCTGAGTGCCTTGCTCCCTGCTGAGAGATCTTAATTACATCTAATTACCCCTGACTTGCTCTTAATTGGTCCCCAATAACACAGCCTGATTAGGGAAGGAGGAGTGTATTCTATCACAGTGGCAACACGTTGAACCTTCTCCCCACCCCCCCGGGTTCACAACAGATTAAATTTTGGTGCAAAATGTTGTGGGTTTGTTTTCCCTATCCACCAGCGGCTGCTCAGAGCATCTCTCTGGTGCAGCCACAGCCTCCTTGGGCTGGTTGTTCCTATTCCAAGCAGTTTATGGGCAAAACAGAGGGGGATGAGGTAGATCTGATGTGCCACACCAGATGTGCCTGGGACTGTGCCAGGTCTGTGACTGCTGAGCACCATCCTGCTCGATCGCCTGTACAATCTTTGTACGATCTCGTGGTTTTTCTCATTTCCTTCCATACCTTGACATAATGGCATGAAATTAAACTACATCAAATTTCAGCTGTCAGGAAGGGGGGAAAAAAAATAATTAATGGCCAAGTCTGTTAGACCGTGGGATAATCTTCCAGGGGAAATGGTGTGAGCTTTACTTCAGCCACTTACATCTGGGCTGGACAGAAACACTAGGAAAAAGAAATACTGGGACAAATGCTGTGAATACAAGGGTACCTGATGGAAGAAAGGGGCTTTTTCTACTGGAGGATGGCTGACCTTGACTTGCTTCGTGTATATCCTGAGCAGTGAGGGCACACGCATGGCTCTGGTGTGGGGCTCTTGGCCCTGCTGCTGTGGGAAATCCTCTTCTAACAAGGGGCTTCTCTGTAATGAGGAGCTGAGATTTCCTAGGCGCTCAGGTACCACAGTGCTTAAAAAAAAGCAAACTGATTAGGTCTGTCAGCTTTCCCGCAAGTTAACTAGGCTTGGTAGGATTCAGCCTTTATTTTTATTGAAAATCAACGGTTAGAAATTGAAGCCCGTTTTTAGTGGCTGACATTTATTGCTGCAGTAATGTATAGAAGCTCTCAGCCTCTCTTGCTCTCGAGCCATGCAAATGTGGTTCTTGCGTTGCTCCGTGGAGCTGAGGTGGATGTAGCAGGGCTGGAAGAGCTTTACCCTGTTATGAGGGGCATCCAAACTCCTCCTGTGTTTTCTCTGGGGTGTTCCTGAATGTTCCTGCCCACGATGTGTCCAGTGAGACCAGCTCCTCTTCCATCTAGGCTGGGAATGATTCAGACCCAGCCAAATGCTGCTGCAGAGCAGACCAGCAGGTTTTGCTGCTGTTAAGACCCCTGCTGCCCTTCTAATCCTACTGATTTCCCAGAACTATTTCTCTGCATTTGGGTGTTTATCAGGATTTAGTGGCTATTGAGTCTTAAATATTTAAACAGCAGCACGTGTTCCCATTTCAGCAGCTTGCTCTTTGGAACGGGTATGCCCTGAGATTTGTTTTGACTCCAGGACCCCAAAATACCTGAGCGGTTCCCAAGGCATTTGAGCATCCAGATGCAGGGATCTGTGCAGAGCTCTGACCCCAGGCCAGGGATGGGCGTGGGGTTCTCGGGTCTCATTCTGCCCCGTGAGCACCTCCATGGATGTCCTCAGCCCAGGCCATGGCATTTGGGAGAAGCTCCTCTTCCATCTCCAGGTTTCCTATTGCTCTCCCTCTCTCCTCCAGACACCTCTCGCTGCTGCTTTGCAGAAAAGGACTTGAGGCTTCAGTGCCTGCGAGGCTGGGATGCTCTGGGGACAAATATAATAAATCCCTTCTGGCAAGGTTATGTTGCTTCCCAACCAAAAAAGCTCGGAGCAAAGCAAACTGATGTTTATCCAAGGTGTTGGTCTCATCCTCCTCCCTGCACCTTCATCTCCTGCTCAGGTACATGCAGTTTTGCTCCCAGTTTACACCAGTGCTCAGACACACTGCGTGACCAGCATTACCTGAGCAAAAAACAACTTCAACAAGCACGCATGTGCTGCTAGGAGACCCTCATGTCGGGCCATCACGGAGAGGATGGGTGATGCTGGCAGTCAGCAACAGCAGTGCGAAACCCGCTTCCAGTAAGGGTGATGAGTGTTAATAGTACCTGAAATCAATAGAAGCACCAACAGATCCATTTTTAACAAGCTGTCTGGAGAAGGTGAATGCAATATCCAGAGATTAATAAAGCACGTAAATGTGTTCTTCAAAGAAGTGGTAGTGGAAGGAAGCCGTGTTAACAAGAAAGCTGGTACAAGGCCAGTTTGGGTAGGGGGGAGAGCTTCCCAGGCGGGAAAAAAAAAGAAAAAGGTGGTGAAACTGAGGTCAGCAAACTCCCCAAACATATCTAGGCTTAGGATCAGAAAAATCCTTTCAATATTCTTAGGAGAAAGCTTGTGAGGACTTGGGAGCTATGAGGAATGGATGACATCCGTAGCAATGTAAAGGTGATGGGAATTAAGAGCATACATCTTGCACCAGGGTGAGTAATGTGCTTTGTCCAGCCTGAGTGAGGCATGGAGCAGGTGGGTGCTGGGACATCTGCTCACTCCTGACCAGTAAGAACATCTCAGCCCTGAGATATATATATATATATATATAAAAACATATATGTTAGCTTTTGGAGCACTAGCAGCAACGGCCATCCTTGGTCTGACCTCACTGCATGTGTGCCCTGTGTTAGTCCCTGCTCTTCTGCCCCTGGGCTCCTCCAAATGCTTTGCAAATGTGCGTTTATGTTATTTTAATGTTAATGCGAGGTCTGTTCAAAATTCCAACGTGAACCCCAGGCAGGCAGCTTTGTAGATTTTAAGGTGCAATCAGGCTCCTGCTCCTTGGAGTCAGCCCAAGAGCACAGGACCCCAATGTACCTTGGTGACTACGTAGATAAGAGCAGAACGTGGAGACGGAAGCCAGGAGGCACGAGGCTCTGAAGAAATGGTTGGTGCTTGGTGTTGTTTCAAGACAGCAAGGAAATTCTGCTGTCAGCTCCTTGCCCTTGGGAATCCTCTGTTATCTCCACAGTTTTCATGTATTGGTGTCATCAGGCTTGTAGGGGAGAGGGAGCTGATTTGATTAAGAGGCATCTCTTAGCCTCCCCTTGTCAGGCTTTGAGCAAATCAGGAGCTCAAATCAAGTTTATCCGGCAGTGAGGGCACAGAAAATGTTCTCCATCATAGAAGACTTCATCTGGTCTTTTAGCATTTCCTCCTCTTTTCCCAATTCCTTTTCATTTCTTAATACTGAGAACCTTTTCTTGGTACTGATATTTAACATGCCATTCCCACCAAGGGAGAGTCAATTTTCCTTCCAGCTCCATTATAAAAGCTTGTAATAAAAACTGAAAGGGCTGGATGATAGGGCTAGTTAGTAGGGTTTAATTAATTAGATATGGGAAGATGAGTCTAGGGGCTTTCTTAATGCAGTTTAGTTTTATGGATTGTTATTGCAGAGCTTTTCTCATTGATCAGGAGAGATGCTCTTCAATGTGTGCTCCGGAGGGGCTGACACACCAGGCACTAGGGCCAGGATGCTCGTGACGGGTTTTCTGGCACTGTCTGATAA
Source organism: Anser anser (assembly GCF_964211835.1). NCBI lineage: Eukaryota > Metazoa > Chordata > Aves > Anseriformes > Anatidae > Anser > Anser anser. Next base: position 3,100,559 of record NC_139745.1, on the reverse strand, counting down.
ATACATGAAGGAGCAGGGCTAGCAGATCTGTGAATGCTAAATGATTGCATTACGTCTTCTGTTGTGTCTGAAGATGACGGGTGATAATGAAATTTCTGGTACTGGAAACCAAAATAATCTGAGATGGTTGTGGGCGTGAGAAAACCAGGCCTGGGGGAAAGCAAGACAGCAGAAGAAAGGAGGTGACAAATCCTGGTGTCTTAGATGAACCCTGAGCCGGTGCCTGAGATGGTAATATGTCCTGGAAAGCTACCAGAAATGAGTTAAGGAAATGAACAGCAGGAAGAAGACGTGGCTTTGTGGGAGCTTTGCCAGATCTTGCCCCAGCTGAGAGGGATCCACTGGAGCCAGCAGCGCTATGGCCGTGGGCACGGGGCGTGGGTGGACCTGGCCTGTGACATCCGCCGTGTGGGCTGGTGGCTGCGAGTGACACAGCCCTGCCGGGAAAAGGCCAAGTGGCTGCTTAAAATGCAATCAGAAATCTGTGGCTGCGGATAATAAGGGTAAAACCATTTCTGGGCGGGTTCTGCTGCTCTGACGTTGAGCAGCTCCTCCAGCAGCTCCTTGGCTGCTTCTGGTTCATGTGCTACGGGAGCCTGATCCCCCCCCAGGACCTCCTGACACTTTCCCTCAGCCCCATCTACTAATGGCTCCCAAAGACCTGCTGCAGGCAATAGCAACAAGGAGAGACGAGGCAGAGCAGCCGTGTCCCAGCATCCAGCTGCCGAGGTAGGAACTGGGACACCTTCCTTCCTGCGCAGAGATAAAGCTTTTGTTCTGCGCTGTTATTGCGGGAGATCACAGTGAAGCTGGGCGACAAGCTCTTGTGCTGATTCCTGCTCTCAGAATAACTTCAGTGCTGGCTGCTTTCATCTTGCAGAAATACATCCTGCTCTAAGGGCTCCCTCTGTCCTCCTCTGCAAGCACAGAGGTTGCAAAAGGTGCTCCTCATCCTCACAAATACTCTATAATTACTGTGTATATGCATATGATGGAGACACAGTCTCCACCATATAAACCCTTTAGCAGCCCATATGCAAAACCTTTCCCTCTGACTGCCTTGAGTCAACAAAACAGATTTTGGTCTAGGATTCAGACCACTTTCAAAGCCTCAGGGATGGTGCTGTACTGCAAAATCCTGTTTGGGAAGCCTTTTTCAACAGCCTTGATGTAATGGCCACAGGAGGACAAATATTTCCTTCAGCCTTTCAAATGGTCTCTCTAGGTCAGGGCAGAACCATGTTTGAGCTCAGAGCTCTTGTCATTCCTGTGCCTGGCTGGTTGCTCTATTATTGAAGTTTCAAGCTTTCTCGTTCAGCAGCTTTAACCAAATTTGCTCAGAAAATTAGAAAATTGCTATGTATATATCCAACCCACTTCTCTTGTCAATTCTCATTCAGTGCCAGAGATCAGAGGGATATTCAGGTAAGAGCATCTGGTAATTGCCCTCCAAGACATCCGGGTCCCAAAGGCACCCTTGAAGGGAACAGATTTTCGCTGTGGGGAAGGGGGGGTCATCAGCAAATGCGGTTGCTTGGAGGTCAGAGTGGATGCTTGGGAAAGGCACGGCGCGGAGAGGCTCCAACTCGCCTCGGTGTGAGCTGCTCAGGCTGGGGGAGATGCTGCATGGTGTGAACCTCCTGCCCCTTTCCTCCAGGGGGGGCTGCAAAAGCGGTGGGTGCTCGAATTAGGAGCGTGCGAATGCCGAGGTGCTGCTTGTTTCTGGGGCGGCTGCTTCTGATAGCTGCCACCTCTGGAGCACAGTGTTTGGGTTGTGCTTGGTGCCTTCTTTTTGGGGTCTGCCACGGCCCTGGACCCCAAAACTGGGGACTGAAGTCTCCCGATCGCACCCTCTTGATGCATGTGCCCTAGGAGCTCCACCTGCTCCTGCACAAACTGTTTTGGGAGGTCTGTGAGGAGCAGGCTGTGGCACAGGGATCTCATCGGCTCTATTACTGGACGTTCAGAGCAGCAGAGAACTGCAAATCTCTGATGCAAGCAGGAGTCCTGAGCTTGTTCTGCCTCTGCCCCCCATGGTTTTCTGGCAGATGGGGAGGTCGGGGGTTAGGACAGAGCTGTCTCCTAACCCCTGGCCGTCCTCATCTGCCTGTGTGACTTCTGCAGTAGTTTTGGCAGGGTGAAGCTGCAGGGATGCGCGGCTTCTGCCCACAGGAATAAATGCAGCCACAGGGGCATTTGGCTCAGGGTGACAAAAGCTTGGCCAAACTCAGCTTTTGCTTTTTTTTTGGGTGATGCTGCTTGTGGTGACCCCAAAAGGCACATGGGGCCCCAGCAGACAGGTGCACCAGAGCCCCATACAGGGGGCTGGGGCTGGCTCCTGGGAGCGGCCCCAAAGGCAATTGCTGCTCCTGGCTGGGGGAGACGCGAGAAAATCATTAGAAATATGCTTGTGCCACATATGCTTTATTTTGAGGAGTAGACAATAACCCTGCATCCCCAAAAGAAATATTGAATTTTAAGGGAGATGCAAACAAGTGCAAATGAAAAATGTCTCTGATCATAAAGAAAGCATTTGCTAACATTAAAATGGAATGCATTACTGTCCAGGTTGGAGACAGAAATGTCAGCAGAGCTATGAAAAGGGAGGCTGACTACTTAGGTGACCAGATACATTTATTGTTTTCTTTCCATTAATGCCAGTGGCGGTATTAGAGGAAAAAAATCCAGTTGCCTGACAACAATTTAGAAGTGAATTAAATCCAGTTCTTGCAGAGATCTCCTTAGCTTGTGTTTCAGCAGGAACGGAGGCTTGAATGGACTCACATCCAGAGCGACAGGGATGGGGAGAGAGGAATTAATTTTTCTGAGCAGAAATAATATAGATAATGTCATAATAATCATTAAAAGGACAAGTGGAATTGGTCTGGCCCTTGAAGCAATCAATATGGCCCATTATCCAGTTGATTTGGCATTTGATGGGAACGGCTCGTTATTGTATTGGATGTGCCTGCGTTTCACATCATCGCCGAATTTGGAGCCAGAGGTGTATTAATATATGTGCATTTGCAAGGGGTTTGTGGCAGGCTTGTGTTTAGGAAAGCATTTACATGGTTGATCTGAAGGCACGCGTGCTTGAGCATCCTGCAGGATGCATTTCAATGCCTCTGAAGGCACCAGTGGAGACTGACCACACCGACCTCATCCACAGCCTGTTGAAGTTAATGAAAAGCATCCAATGACTTTAGTGGGCGTTGGGCCAGGGTCGGCGTGTAGACAAACACACTGCTCGGTGAGATGAGCACCATCTGTAGGTACGTAAAGGCTTGTTGTGCGCTTGTTGGCTGGGGCAGGTGTTCTTGTGAAAAGCTCAGGCCTGTCCGGACTGCAGAAAACTTGTTCGGGGGGAGTTGCCTGCCTTGTTTTACACCTCCATGGAGCTTGGCTAGTGGGGAAGAGAGTGTGGAGAAAGGTCTGAAAGTGTGATGTTTGTTGCGTTGACCATTAGGGCACAGCTCTCTGGCATGATCTCCCTGGGAGGTTGGGAACATGACACCAAAATGAGCTTGGTTTTGTAAGAGCTCTGTGGCAGGTTTCCATGCCGCAGCATCTAAAGCTGCGTCCATTTACCTGGATAAGGACTCGCATCCTTTTTGCAGAACCCCTGGCGTCCTCTCTTCCAACAAGACAGCACAGCCAGAGCTGAAACACCTGGCCTGGTTTGTAAATGCTGCTGCCTGGTGAAAAGCTGGTGCCCCATGTCTTGGTGCATCCATCTCTGGGATGCAGTAGCCCTGCTGTCCGTGGTAGCATGCAAAGCACTGAGGGAGCTCAGCCCCAGATGCGATGGCAGCAGAGGTTTACACTCTTTAGAGACACCAAACTTCCCCCGATTTGCAGACCTGGATGTCAGGTATTATCTTCGGGCTGTGTGATTGGACTTTGCTGTGTTCTGTCCCTTCTGCTTCTGGCGTAGATTGTGGGGGGATGTGGGGGCGTTCTGATGGGGAAAAAGGAGCTGGGGGACCTGGTCCTGGAGCAGATGGAGGGGTGCTCATGCAATAGGTTGTAGGAGCAGAGCTGGCAGCATAACACAGCTTGGAGAGGCAGGATTGAACAGCTCAGGACTTCCAGCCTCTCAAGCTGGATTTGCAGTAGAGCCCTGGCTGCTGTCGCAGCACGGCACTCTTCTGTCGGTCATGAGACAGTTAATTGCCATTTCTCTCCAAGCAGGAGAAATCACAGAGGGAAAAAATAAATAAATAAACCAGTGATTTCAGTCAATTAAACTGAAGCCTACTGGGTCTGTTACTTTGGGATTTTTTATTTATTTTATTTTATATTTTTGTAAATGAGTCTTCCAGGGTCTTCGAGCATTTACCGTGGGGAGTGACAATCACAATCCACTGCCTCGCCTCTCCCCATGCTGCCTCTCCACAGGAGCTCAAGAAATCTTAACATCCCATCAAAAGCTAATTACATTCTGACACACCAATTGGAGACATCAAGAGATGGGGGGGAGAGAGCAGCTTACATAATGGCTTTAAAATTACATGGAGCATGCTGAATATTTGGTGTTATGAAGCCTGGATAGTTTGGAGCAGTGGAGGGAAAAGGGTAATGGGAAGGAGTTATAACGCGATTTGTACTTGAAACCCAGTCCTGGTTGTTGATGCTAGAGCTGGTCCTGTGTCTTGTCTTTTTGATCACTGAAGCCTTTTTGAAGGGAAAGTTGCCCCTGAGTTTCCCATCTTGGGTCTCTTTCTACCCATGGGATCAAGGCCCTACATGAGCAAAGGGGTGGCTGTCATCTCCTCCAGGTCCTGAGAGAGAGAGACAACCCCAAAAGGAATGAGGGGAGAGCAGTGGCAAGGCAAGATGTCCAAGAGCAACCAGGCAGAAGGATCCGTTCAGGGCCGGTCACTGCAAAGCTGCAGACAGGTAAGGGCTGGAAGGGACATTCTGGGATGTGCCCCTACGTAGTCATCCCCTTCTTGTGTCCTTTGTAGGCGCTTGCTCTTGGCCACTGTTGAGGCCTGGTTGAGGTGAAGCGGGTGGTGGTGAGCCTGGAGCTGGAGGCTGTGGTTGTGAGAAGGAGGGAAGTTGGTTTGCTTTGGGTTGTGGGGCCATTTTCTGCTCCGCAGCACTGTGACATGCCAAGAGGTGACAGACTCCCATGGTTGGAGACTTCGCACATCAGCAGTTTCATGGAGCCCCTGGGATAGTGAGTCGCACTGAAGGAAACTTCCGAAATGAAAATATGGCTTGTTTTCCTCAGCCTGGTGGAGAATCCTCACTTCTGGCTCTCAGAGACCTACAAGTCACAGCCATGGACGTGCATCGTGCCGTGGGAGAGCAGCAGTGAGTGACCCAGTGCAGAAGGCTGTGGGGCTGCATCGCTCACCCCACTTTGTCCCGGAGAAGGTGCCGTTCCCCAAATCAAGTCATCAAGACGTGGTTTTCAACCAGCTGCCCTCGTACCGATGTAATTCTTTTTTAATGTTATTGGCCGGGCTCAGGAACATGGCAGGAGGGCTGTGGCTGACCAGGCAGCAAATTAACTGGAATTTCATTATCTGATAATTTATATGATGCCTGTGTTTTTTGGCAAGACGCTTTCATTAATAGAAGATGCCCTCTGTCCGCTGACTATTTACACTATGGTTTCTCAGGGACCCCATGTGAGGCTTCCTTTTTCAGTGACCTTCACAAAAGAGAAGAAATGATGCTCATTTCCCTTGATTTTGATAATGAATTTTGTTCCTTTCTGCTTTGCAAGAACAACTTCTTCTGGGTTTAAAACACTACAGGCTTAAATTTCCTTCTGTTCCGCTGTGAATCAGGATTCACTTCCCTGATGCCACTTGCGTTACAAAGGCTGCTAGGAGCCTAAGAGAAATGCCAGGGGGACCATTTTTGGGGGGATTTGGTGGCCTCAAACTGCAGGACAAGTGCAGGGCCAGGGGTTACACACTGGCCAGGGGTTAAACACCAGCCAGCAGTGGGAGAATGAGAGGAGCAATGGCCAGCAGCTCAGCTTCTTGTGTGGCAGCCTTCATAGGTGCTGCTGGGTCCCCTGAGTGCAGGCACGGTGACACCACTGCTGTCACCTCTCCCTGGTTCCAGCACGTGCCCTGACCCATGGCAATAGAAGGCAGAGCAGGATGTCACCTGCCGTGTCCGTCCCATGAGGAGGATGGCACCTGGCAGGGTCTGGTGAGGACAAAGCCATCCTCATGGGTGTGTTGTCCTCAAGGTCTCCGGTGCCTGCTTTTGATGTCAGCTAGCCTGCTTTAGGCCATTTGGGCTATCTCTGTCCTCTGGTGGGGACAGTGACACTTGCAGAGAGCCCTGTTGGCTCCTCGGGATGCTGGAGACTAAGCTTCTTAGAGGTTTTTCTTAGCTGAGGAAAACGCAGGCTCATTAAATCCACCTCTAAGCCCCGGCGACATGGAGAGGTGACACCAGTGACGTGACCCTCACAAGGCCAGCAGGAGAGCAGCCTCCAGGGGGACAGGCTGGTGCCTTGCTCTGTGCGAGGGGACAGCTCGCAGCCTGCTGGTGCCTGGAGGCAGGGGCTGTGCCCAGGGGACAGACACCTCTCACCCGGACAGCCCGGGGAAAAGCTTCCCTGCAGGGATGGGAGCTGGTGGGAACCCACCTGCAGCCTCCTGCCAAGGGGCTGGAAGGGGTGGCAACGTGGTGGCAGTGTGACCCCAGCAGGCTTGGGTCCATCGCCAGGTGCCAAAAATTCCCAGGCCTGCTGCAATCCCCTGCAGCACCGTGGGCACAGCACCGCTGCCTCTGGGTGTCAGCAGCTCCTTCATTTACCCAAGGCAGATGGCCAGCCTAGCCTGGAGAGGGCTTCCTGGCAAAGTTTGCAGTTTGCAGCCCTTAAGGCACAGACCATACCCCAGGTACCTCTGGAGAATATTATCCCAGCCTTCTGTGTCCTGTTCTCCCCACCTTGGGGTACTCGTAGGCAGGGGCTCTGCTGCTCAGCAGCTTCCCTGCTTCTCATCAGGCGGATGCTCTGGTTTGGCTGGGAATTAATCTGCTGTCACTAGCAAAGGGCAAGGCCTCCACGGAGTGACAGCCAGGGACAAGCTGTTCCCCTTCCTGTCCTCCCCCTCTGATTGATTTGCAGAGCAGCATCAGTGAGTGGAGTATCTCCATTTCCTAGTGCTCGAGGGCTGCAATGAAAGCCTCTCCCGGAGAGATAAGGGTGCTCCAGAGCACCACGGAATCAGCGGTGCCAACTGGCATATGACATGGGAATGAGGGCTGGAGAGCCAGCCGAGCCACTTTGCTGTGCTGCTAGTGCTCCTCTGGGACCTCTCATGGTCTCAGGAGGGCCACATCCCCTGGGGACAGTGCTGCGTGGTGTCTCAGCCCCGTTGTGCTGCAGGATGCGGCTCCCTGCTGCCAGCACAGGTTTTCTGCCCTTTTAATTTGAGCTGAGAGGAGGGAGGGTGTGAGTGGAAGGGAAAGAAGAGGCAAAGCTCAGTTTGTGGTCCTGTAATTAGTGGTCCCGGTTTCAGAGGATGGTGGGGAGCAGTTGGGGCTGTTACAGGTCCTGGTCCTATCTGATCTGCCTTGCTGCTTTGGCCTCTTTGAAGGACGGTGTCCCAAAACCAAAGATGCTGCACTGTGTTAGCTGGGTGCCAATTGTACCACGTCCCTGCATCAGCTCGGGGAAAAGCCCTGCCTGGGCAGACCGAGCTCTCCTCGGTGCCAGCACTGGGGCTGGGCTGGTATTTACTGGGAAAATCTAAACCGGGGCTCAGCTTGGTGTTCTGGAGCAGTATGAACTGGACTCAGTAAACGGATAGGGACTTTGTCTTAATCTGGGGGTCAGTAATAACTAGAATTTGTATGTATTAATATCACGTGCTCCGTGGGTCACTGACTCCATCCTGGTGCACTCTGCTTCTCTGCAGCACCCATCACTTTGAATTCAGTAACACCAACAAAAAAAGGGAGGGCTAAGCCCAAGCTGAAACCCAGCAATTCATAATAATATATTTTTGCCCTGAGCAGCTGGAGAATGGTCCTAAGCAAGGGCTCTTCGGTATCTCTGGAAGGATTTGTCTCCAGGTCCTAGCCTCGGTCCCCGTCCACCAAAGCCCTTTCTGCCCCTGCTGCTCCCCGTGGTGCAGGGCGAGCTGGTGGGTGCTTCCTGGGCACACAGTGGGTTGCTTCAGTCCTGATGGGGACGGAGGGACTCCTGCAGGGTGAATGAGATGAGCTGAATTTCTATTTTTAAATATGAGGAGGCAAGCTGGAAAAGGACTGAAGAAATGGATAGAGGAGAGTGCGAGGGGGAAGGATGGATGGGTGGTTGGGACTGGGTGCTGGGAGCAAGGACCAGGAGTGGAGGGAGGGAGGGAGAGATGCTGGTGGTGCCAGGACACAGGTTTTACTCCTAAGGGAAGGATTTTCCATGGTCTCTGCAGGCAACAGTGGGGTTTTCTGTGATCTGGGTGAGCAGAGACCGGGGTTTTTAGTGCCCCAGAGCTGGTAGGAGGGCTGGCTGGGCTCAGAAGGTGCTCGCTGCTCATCCCAACCCATGAGGCTCCCTGTGTAGCCAGCTGCCAGTAGCCCGGGTACCAAATTGGCTTTTCATCTATGGCCAGTGATCCTGGAGGTGTGCAACGCTTTATTGTGGGCTCTGCAGGAGGGGCTGGGGTACATGCTGTGCTCACCTATGTTCTCCAGCTAATTAAAAGAACTGGAGCTGCTTTGTGGTGTGAAAAGCCCTGGAGTGACTCCAGGGCCCCCATTCACAGGTCTGGGATGGGACACAGAGCTGGCACGGGGTGGCTGGGGACAGAGACAAAAGGCTCTGTAAGAGCAGAGCTTGTGGCACAGCAGAGATCCTGCAAACAGCCGCCCTCCTCCTCCGAGCAAGGTTTGTTGCTACCTGCATCCTCTCTGCCTGCCTGCTGCATGCCTGGAATACAGATGGAGACCATCCCTCCCTGCTGCAGGGAGTCCAGGGCCAGCTGACACCAGGATTTGCAACCACGTCAAGCAAGGCCAGGAGACTTATGAGTATCTCCTGCCCCAAGCCAGGATGATTTGTCTTCTCAGGCCCAGCAGAGAGGGTGAGAGCTGTTTTTCCTGCTTTCCCATTGCAGAAGGGCTGTACCACAGCATGGGGTGTGTGGCTGTGGTGGGGATGTTGCTTGTGTTGGCATGGAAAGGTGCAGAGGTCCAGGGAATGGGCAGGGACGTCACCATGGGATTTATTTTAGGGCCCATCTGCACTGTGCACTGCAGTCTCATCCTGAGATATCGCCTTGGTTTCAGCAGCAAGGTCTGTGGCCAGGCTGAGCCCAGCACCTCCAAAAGCTGGCCCTCAGCACCCCGTCACCATGGGTGGTGACTTCTAGCGAGGTGCCCGTGCAGCAGCACAGCACGAGTCCTGACGGTTTGAAAGGGCTTTAACCATCTTTGATGTCAGCAGGGGGTTAGATGTTGAGATCTGGGCTTTATCTCTTCATCCCGAAGTGTTCCTGTCTGTAAAACGGGTATTTGTGCTATTGTGTCCTGAACATTTGGAAGGAGAAGCAGCTGTATGAAGGCACTGGGAAAATGGAGACATCAGGGCATATCCATTAATTTAATTGCAAAAAATCCTAACGAAATGGGGAATAACAACTTTTGCATCAGCCACCTGCATTTTTGCAGGCAGCAGTTTGATCCCGGGTGATGCCCCAGCTCTGTGGGAGGGCAGCCCGTGTCAATGCGAGGAGCATGGCTGTGCTGTCTAGGACTAAGCATGGTAGCCTGGGTTTCACTTTTTCTTTCTTTCTGTCTTTGAGATTTGCATTTGTTTGGCCAGACCATAAGGGCCTGGATAGTGTTTGATGGTAAATAGCATGGCTGAAGGACTTGGATGGGATTTGGGATTTTGCAGGACACCTGGAAAGGCAGGGAAAGCTGCCCCATCCATGAGATGTGTCATTCTGCAGCTCAGGGATGCACCTCTTAAGGAGAACAAGATTGTAATGACAAGCCCATGGATGCATCCTGATCCTTCGCTAAAATACAGGCTGAGCAGGCTTGCATCAGCTGCAGGGGCTGAAGGCATGGCGTCCCTTGCAGGGTGCTTGCTTTTGGCAAGGTGTATGAGGAACCCTTGCACCTAAGGGGGAGAGGCTGTGGGCTGTCAGCCCACACAGGCACAGCCCTGCTGCAAGGCGGGCAGGAGGGAGCAGTGCACCGGAGGAGCAATTTAAAGAGGAAAGTGCCCGAAGATTTCACTGTACAAGGAGTTTTTTCCAGCTTGTTTGGGCAATTATTTCAGGCACCACAGAAGTCAAGCTTGCCCGTCTGCAGTTGTGTTTCCTTGGTGTGAAATTTGAGTCCGTGCACATTTGACTAGAGGGCTTTAGCAGCAAGGAAAGATCCTGATTTTTGCAGAAATCAGATTGCATTTATGAAGCATTGGCACTTGTGGAAAATTAGTTTGTCAACTCTGTAAACATGTATGTCTAGGATGGTGACATGAATTAATCTAAATCCAAATGCAGGGATGTGATGCGGGGAAAGCAGATGCCGAAATGGAGAAATGACCAAAGACGTTAACATCCTGACCACGACAGAGATGGAAATTCTGCTATGACATTAATATTTTGCCATTAGCCTGAAACATTTCAATAACTGGAGAATCAGCCCCCCAGATTTGCGGGGTTTTACAGTCTGCTTGGCCTGCACAGCACAGGTTGATTTTTCTGAGAAGATGAAGGGGAGAACTGCCAGCAATTCTCTCCCTCTGAGTTACGAGTGGCAAATTACCGACAATCAGCACAGAAAGTTTTCCAGCACAACTGATTATGTTGTGGGGCTCGGGACTGGAACCATACGGGTGATTTGGAGAGAGCTGGAAATTGCTCATGATCTCATAGTGTCAGGTGTCTCATCTACAATAAAAAACACAGAAAATACACCCCAGACAATTCCTGTCAGATAGCGGGAGTCATCAGCTGGCGAGCTTCCTCAGAATTTGGTATTTTAGGTCAGCCGGGTTTAACTTATTGGAAACTGCAGGCAGATAAATATCAAGGACTTTGAGTCAGAGCTGCGGTGTGCTGAAGACGTTCTGTTGTTCATATGGGGTTTGGGTCAGTCTGTAAATGAATAAATGAAGTGCAGAACCGAGCGAAAACCACTTCCAAAATTTCCCATGAAATTAAAAAGCAAACTGTCAGTTGTTTTCTTTCACCTCCCATGAATATCAAAGGCAGCGAGCGGTGCTGGGGAGCCCAGCGGTGGATTCGGTGCCTGTGCGCACTGTCAGGAGTGTTCCTGCAAAGGGCAGGGCTCGTTTGCAGCAGTTGAAATGGAAATGGAGAGGCTGCACTTTGTTCTGCTCGTCCTGCAGGGCTGGAGATGAGGCACACTGGCAGAAGGGCTGCTGGAAGTGCAGATGCGATCTAGCACTGCATCTCAGCAATTGCAGCTCCTGCTAATTTGTAAACATGAGTATTCGCAGCGCAAACCTGATTTGCGGAACTCTGCTCATCTAATGGGAGAGAAAATGACGATTGTCCGGCCTCAGCACTTTGCCACAGCTGAGCCCATGGCTCCGGAGCTGGAGACCAAACTCTGGTGATCAAAGGCTCGCTGCTGGCTGGTCGCCTCCAAACCACGGCTCCCGCTGGTGCTGGTTCCACTGACGTCATCACGGATGTCCCCAGCAGGGACTCTCTTCCCCAGAATTATTCCAAGCAATTGTTTAGTGAATAATTCCGGATAATGAAAATGCAGAGGGAAGGAATTGGAAAGTTGTTCGGACCAATTCACAAAAGAAAAGAAACGGAGGGATTTATCATGTCAATGGTTTGCCTATGAATTATTCACTTGCTTCACAAAAAAAAAAAAAAAATCTCCTCCCAAACCCCTACCCAGTCCAAGATGAGTTCGCCGGCTTTGCTGTAATGTGCTTTTGATGTGCTGGTTGCTGGCAGTGCACCCCACCAGCTCCCGCGCGTTGCATTGCACATCGCACGCGTGACATGTGAGCCCTGCTGCTGGAGGGGAGGCTGCCCCCGAAGCAGCAAAGGAAAGGCAAGCAGCGGTGCTAAATCCAGGAACGATGCCAGCGAGGCTATAAACAAGTGGAAAGGCTATTAACGGCGTATAACCTGATGCTGCTATACCAATAATGGGAGGAGACTATGCATCAGCAAGGGACATTAGAGCAATGTTTTACTGTCTCCGTGCTCTTAAGCATCCATTTGGCAGCAGGAAGGGAGATGCCATTGAAAGGGGTTGACGGAGGGAGGTAGAAGAAATATGCTGCTGTGAAGGAAGGGAGGTGAAGGAAGGTGGGTGGGAAAGGATGAAGGCTTGTTTGCTGCTGCTCTCTCTGGTTCGTGTGCTCAGGCCGGGCAGAGATGAATTGAGCCTAGGGACTGGACCCTTTGGGAAGAGGAAAGGGCGGCTCCAACCAGCGATGCATGTCAGGGATGTGCCTGTGGTTGTCTTTGTGCTTCCTCCTGCTAGGAGCTAGGAGATGGGTGAGAAGAGAGCCCTGGTGAGCTTTGCTCCAACCTTGGGGCCTGGGAATTCATCAAGGCAGAGGAGGAATGGTGGGGAGCACGTGCTTGTTTCATTCCTGTGTGATTTAAATCCCCATGGATTTGGCTGAACATGCTGTTTAATACCCCATTTAGGTTATCACAGTAAGAGTAGTCCACAGCAAGGGCTTTCAGGGCGTTTGCTAAATTGGTTTAAAACCTCGACTAGAAAGCGGCATAATTTACGGGAAGAGACAAGATCTGACATTTTCATAAAATAACAGTGCTAAAACCAAGCCAAATTCTTAAGGAACTAAGCTTATAAAGCTGAGTTTTCACTGAAGATACATTTTAGACTAAGAAATGAGACTAAAAAATAAAAGCAAAAGCAGATCATCACCTATCACCTTCACTACATTTGTAACTGCACGCCTTTCTTAAGATCTTCTCCAGGTTGGTCTCTGCACTAGCATGGAGCGAGATGTTCCTCCTGCCTCATGCCCCATATAAAGGAATATAGGAAAGGCATAAGGGACAATAAGGCTTTGTTCCTAGGCCCTTAAGTATTCTGGCTGGGGGATTAGAGGAAGCAAAGCCACGGGATGCCCATGAACCTTGTGCCTTCCAGCTAGGATCTAGTGCTCTGTGCTTTTCCTCGGACCAGGCTGCGGAGGAGACGCTTCCCTGCACGAAGAGCAGAGGTGGCTCTGGTGCCGGGATTCCTCCTGCTGAGTGAGTGGAGAGAGACACAATCGCACCCATCATTAATTCAGTGAGCAGGGGAGAGCCACGTGTTGTTTTTGTGAATACAGCAGGCTCTCCTACGTGGTAACAAACAGTGGGAGCGGTGCTGTATTACTCCTCTGTGGCTGTTGCTGGGTGGATCAGACAGTTCACGGAAGGCGAAAATGTTCCCAGGGAAGTGTTGCTTATAAGCAGCTATTGATCTGATGAGGTGTTGCAGAAAATACGTCTGAGGTATCACAGTCGTTTCTGATTTCTCTTTTGATGTTTTCCTGAATGCCCTGTGTTTAGCAGAAGGATCCTGAGCGCACGGGGGAAATGGAGGCTGGGAAATAAGGGTACATTAAAATTCTCGTCCTTTGGTAGGCAATTGAGGCAGCTCAATTTGTCAGTCCCTGGGCTGGCGAAGTTCATCCTTTCTAGTTAAGACCTAAGGGGAAAGGTAAGTGTGTGGAAGCAGCACCAGGATGAGAGGCAGGTCCGTGGAGGAGCCCTGCAGTCACAACCTGGGGTTAAGTGGGCTGGAATCAGCTCTGCTCAGGGAAGAGGAAAAGCTGTTGGCTGTTGCCCCCATTTGCTCTGTCCTATTTAGCAGTAGCCAGGTGTGAATATTTAGAATCTGGGAACAAAACCGCACGACGCCTGCTTTCCGGAACGCTTTTGTTGTGTCACTGAAGGATTGGCCTCAGGTTTGGGTGGGAGAAGAGCTCCTGGGGTAAACCTGCAAGGTTTGTCCCCTCACCTGGGGCTGTGGCTTGGGACAGGAACACCAGAAATGTGCGTTCCCATCCACAAAGAGAGCAAATGGACCCTGAAGGTGAAGGTTGCCTTGACGAGGCTGGAATGGGGACAGAGCAGTGCAAACGAGCCAAGAGCTGCACCTGCAGACAGCTGCGTGTGACGGGGCACCTGGGTTTCGTGTGTGAGGGAGATTACAGCTCCGCTGGCAAAAGGTGCGTGGGGAGATCTTGTGCTTCGATTTCCCATGCCAGGAGAACCTGAGCAGGGTGGGATCGGTGTTAGAAGGGAAGTGAATTCAGTGGGGTAAAGACTGAAGTAATCGTGTGGAGGGTTTGTGTGCATGCACGCACAGGCATGCCTGGAGAGACCTTACAAGGTGAGAAATAACACCACGTGTCCTTTATTTGGGATTATGTCAGGGATTGGTGTGTTTGGCTCATGCAGGGGAGGGTGCTGTGCACAGGGTTACGCTCACAGCAAGGGATAAGTGCCTGAAGGGTGAGCTGGCTTCCCTGGGAGCCCCGTTCTCTCCAACTGTTTTGCCATGGCAGCCTACGCAGCCTTTTATAGGTCCTGTTAAAGCCAGCTGTTTGTGAAGGGATTGATTTTAGAGGGGCACAGAGTTAATTCTTTCCCCAAATGGGAGACTGAGTGTGCATAAAGCAGACTCCATCTCTCTTCCCTCCACCCCTCCAGATAGGTGAGCCTGAGTATTTCGTGCCTTATCCTTGCAGATCTGGAAACCCTTATGGAGATTACAGTGGAGATGGAGACTATATTCTGCCTGCATGTAGATTCAAGGATAAAACGACAGATGTCTTTCATTAAACATCTCCGGAACGAGCTGTTCAGGAGGCAATATGTATTCAGATGCTATCAATATTTCATAAAGCTGTAATAGATGTTATCATAGATCCTCCATCCAATATTTATTGCTCCATAATCACTGATACATTGCACTGGGGCTCTCCATCCCTCCTTTCCTTCCTTGTCCCCCCCCAGGACGTGCACCCAGGTACATGGCATTTAAATGAAGTGCAAACCTAGTGCCACAGTAAATTTGAAGGAGTTTGAAGTTGTTTGTTACTTCAGGCACTTTCGGGCCCGATGATAATGAAACAAATCTGTTTGCAGAAGGCGTTTTTATGGAAGGGTTTCAAAGTGAGTTGGCTCAGTGTAAATCTCTGGGTTGAGGCCATTAGAAAGCATTTAAGCTGCAGCAAGGCAGCAGGCTGTGTCTCCAAGTCTGTGGGTGTTGGAAAGCAAAGGCCTAAAATTAGCAGTGTGGAAACTATGAATGCTCTAGGAAGTTTTCTGCTAGGTCAACACTGGTAGGAGAGGTCTGAGTATGGCCAGAGCCGGACCCTGCCATCCCGACCCCACCACCATCCATCCTATTGAGCTTTCTGAGCAACCTTGGTGCTTCCAGGGGAGTTGTGTAGGGAAAGGATTGGATCAGAAAGATTTATAGTTGGGATTTTCAAAGGAGCCTAATGGATGAAATTTTATAGCCTGTGTCACTCAGGAGGTTGGACCCTGGTCATAGTAATCCTTTCTGCCCTCAAAGCCCATCCATCTAAGGGAGGCCAGCTGTCACCTACTATGCTATTCCTAAGTTGGTCAAACTTCTAAAAAGCTTTTGGCTTTGTAACACAGGACATGCTAATGGATAAAGAGGAGCCATCCAACGTCAACATGGTGCACATTAGATGGCTGGGGTTTTTAACTGGTTTCTAAATGGAGTCCTAAAAGGAGAATCCACATCAAACATCTTTGTTTCTCGTGGAGACCTTAAATGGCTGACCTTGACCCTACCCCATTCAGCGTCTCTAGCAATGATTCAGGGGAGAAAAAGAAGCCGCCATTAAATCCTCTTTGATAAACGTTGAAAGAGGCACAAAGACCCTTGCAGAGCTCCGGTTAATGATGTAGAGCCTCGGGCTTGCTTGGCAGCCCTGGGTCAAGTAAACACAGTATTTCGGTACGGTCAAATGTCAGACCATTCATCATACTTAACCCAGGCCATCTAGGAGTTAGGTATGTGGGGTCCCCTTCTAGTCCTAAGAAAGGTGGAGGATGGGGTAACTGATGACTCAGGAAAGTCCCATGGAGACTAGAGGCCATCAGACAGCTTCTGTGGCCAGTTTTGCTTGGGAAGGTTGTGATACCTCCGTATTTGGCACAGCATCTGCAGTTCAAAAAGGGTGTGGGGATATTGGAGGGGATTCAAAGAAGAGCCAGAAAAAGACTAATGAAAAGAGAATCACACCTCTCAGAGAGCAAATCAAGGAGTGTGATCTGCTTAATTTAGCACGGAGTCGGTAATAGCTGGCTGATGGCACCATTACACCTGCAGGGAGGCGAAACGGTCGCGTCAGAGAGCTTCACAGCAGGACAGGCAGAAGCTGCACGAGCATCAGCGGCTGCATGCCTTGGCCAGGACAGCCCAACCAGAAACAGGGTGGTGGTTTTCGACAGCAAAGGAAATGAGCTGCTGGTCGTGCTGGATTTCTCATCACTCGGATGTTTTGGAAGCAATAAACTCCAAAACATCCTTTTTTTTTTTTTTCTGACTTATGCAATGCATAACTTACTGTGTTCCTCAGTGGGGGTTTAAACAGGGTCATGAACTGTTAGAAAATGCCTCAGAAACACCTATTTTACAGAAATTTTATCATCTCTTCAGGCTCGTGAGGCCCTGAGGGTTAGCAGACCATAAGGAATGTGTGCACGCATGTGCAGGGGGCAGGGATGATGTTTTAGGATGTGTGAAAAATACTAGCCTAAGGCTCACGTCGGTCTTGAAATTTGAAACATAAGTGAGATAAAGAGCCTTCCCTCCAAACTAAGGTGCCCATGGAGACACCGGGTGCCAGATGGGTTAGGGGACCTGGGAGAAGCTGGAGGTGCTGGAGAAGAGCAGGTCTGGGCTGCTGTCTGGTATTGGGGGCACTGGACCTCATCTCCATGTCTTTCTTCATTGCTTTCCTTTAAAACAACACCCTGAAGCCAAGCATCACATCTGCAAACAAATAGGGGTTTAGCTTTGATTCTCCATAAATCACGGGAGCAGTTTTCACTTTGGAGCTCAGGGTTTGGGTTTGGGTTTAAAGAGCTGGTTCATGGGGCAGGTGGGGAACGTTTTCATTTCTTTCTTTTGGGCCCTGGGAGCCCCCAGGATTGACTTTGAGTTTCTGTGAAACAGAAAACATTTGCTGATGATGTAAGGGAGCCTGAAATAGCTAAGAAAGCTTGGGGGCTGCTGACACTTGAATAAATCCAAATGTCCTGGTATTTGGTTAAACTTGAATCTGAATATTTGTGTACGTTTTTTACAACATTTACTTGCCTCGGGGAGCAATTTGTGGAGCTGAAATAATCCAAGAGCTTTTTTTTTTTTCTCTTTCTTTCTTTCCGTGCTTGGTATTTCCACCCTCCAGGAAGTGAAAAGCCTTGAGAAGATTGGATCATGCATTATTTTTACCCTTGCAAATGGTTCCCAGACGCACGGAGCTCAAGCTGTGAAAAATACAGAGTGCAAGACCTCGGCGTGCACCAGCTCTTGAAATGCTGACCGGGAGGCTCAGACTGGACCATCCATCTTACGGATAACGCCTCTGTGGGGTTCCAGCTCAGGCTGCATTGCCTCACGGGGCATTGGCACAAGCACAGCCCCGTTTATCCTAAACCTCATCCCCTCTGCGCCGCTCCAGTAGGAAGAGGTACACACCTTGGTTCCTCTGAGATGAATTTCAGCTTTCTGCGGAAACCTGGCTTCCTGTCAACTTGGCTTCATCTGCTTATTATATGTAACACATAACCTCTTTAATATTACACATGGCATGTTTAACTGCTTAATTTACTTTGGGAAATATTGCCAAATGCAGCTATTCTGTTGACATATCATTTGCATGATAAACTAGTGTATTTTAAGCCACGAATAGGATGCATCTGTGAGCTATCTGTCCACACTTCTACAAGCTACCAGCATTATCTTCACACCTATAGTTGGAGAATGTAGCCCCACATCGTGCCTGGGGAGGGATTGATCCTTTCTGCTAGGAGAGCAGAGACTGGTGGCTTGTCTACAGCAGGGAATCAGATGGCATAGTTATTCTGAAATAACTTCCTGTGTAGATGTTCTCTTTGGACTGAAAAAGACTTTTTTTTTCTTTAATTCACTCAGAGCTATTTTTTTTTCATCTACTAAACTATTCTTGTTTGGATACAATCGGAAATGACGCTTTTTCCCTAGACAAAAGAGCTATTCTGGTGTGTCCCCTGCTGTGAGACCAAGACACCAAAGAGGCTCACTGCGAGGATCCTGGAGCTGGTGGCTCTCCCTGGGCAGACCGGTGGGTGGGAGCAGCCCAAACCAGCCTCTCCTCGATCCCACATCCACCCCTTGACCCCTCTCCAGATGCCTTTTGCTGGCATCCCGCATCTGCCTGCCTGTGAAAAATATATTTTTGCACCTTTCTGACGTAGCAGAGGTTGGGCTGGTGCCTGCCAGCCACTAACAAGCACGTTCTGCTCCCTCGGTGCCCTGCTCTATGGGGCAGCATCACCTCCTCACTCTCCGTCATATTAGGCTTGCAGTCACGCAGCGCCCCGTAAAGCTTCAAGGCCTTTGAAAACCGAAGGCTGACATCTTGAAGTCTAATTTGACACGTTTCCAACAGGGGAAGCGTTTATTACATTAGACAAGTTGATGCAGCTCTCAGGTTGGGAATTGCACTTATTTGCCATAATAATGGTGTAAAGTCCTCTTCCTTTTATTGTGTTATCTCTCTTTAATCATGCAGAGACGCTCCCCAGTAATTTTAATCAAAGGCTCAAGCATCACTTATCTGAAGACTAATGACTCAACTCAATGAGAGGAGAAACTTTGAAGAGCTTGCAATTGAGCTGGGAGGAGCGAAAAAGGAGAGTTTATTTGAAACTTTTTTCTTTCTTTACGTGTGTCATTATTTCACCTGAGTTTAGCTGGAGAGCCTTTGTGTGTGCAGTGAGTGGGGAAGAGCCATGGCTTGCTGCTTTTTCTGATCATGCTGCATTTAGCAACATGGATGAGAGAATGAGGTGTACTTTCACAAGAAGTCCGTTTCCATCGGAAAAAGATGATTTGGTCAAAAGTGTTCTTTTCTGTAGAGAAAAATGCCAGATTTTCTGAATCTTTTCCCTTGTTTGATGGGAACATTTGAAAGATATTTGTCTTGGAATGAATGCTTTAATCTTGAAATGCCACTTCTAACAAGAAAAGGAAGGCTCTTTTTTTTAATCTTTGACTCAAAACAGAAATTCCAGAAGCCCCAGAAAATTATCATAAAAAAACCAAAGAAGGTATAAAAGGATTTGTTCATGTGAGGTTTATAAACATAAACTTTCAATTTAGTGCTTATTTCAGCTATTTTCACTGAGGAAGCTCATTGTCTATGTTGGAATTTAACTGCTCTGCTTTAGATTTCTTTGTGGGCAAATCCCACGGAGCTCTTGATGCAGAGACCATCTCCTTCGGCACGGCACAAAAGCTCTGCTTGGGATTTGCTGCGGTGTTGGTCTTTGTAGGTCGAGATTATCAAAAATGGGTGCCCAGCTTGCTCGGAAGCGTGCCTCCAGCTGCCAGGGGCTGGGACCTTTCCAGCAATCAGGCCTTTTTAGGTTGCCTTGGCTACAGCAAGCAGAAGTGAATCTTCCCAAATTGCAGTGCTGTTTGAGTGACTTGCCCATGTATAATAGAGGGCTCTGTAATGGCCAGCAAACAGCATCGTCCCTGCTTTCTAGCTAGGAAAAGACATGCATGGAGTCAATGCATTGCTTGGGGATCTCAACGTTGGAAGGAAATCAAAGATTTTCAGGGCTCCTTGCAAGCCAGTGCAGAGATCCCAAAGCTTGGGGGCCAGTTTGGCCGCTTGTCCCAGCAGGACATCCTGCCTGAGGAGCCTGGATCTGCCCAGGAAGCTTCTCTGCAAGTCCCTCTTCACTTTCCTGCAGCTCTGCACAACCATGGCACAAGCAGAAGCACTGAAAGAGAGCTTTCTTCAGTGGTGTTGGGGGGTAGATGAGAGGCAGGAGTCAACATTCAGCTTTTGGTGCAGCGTTCCCTAAGAACTGTGTTTTTCAGACTCACTCTGTTGAGAGATCTCCTGGGAAAGACCGGGACTGAAATCCTGTTCATGGTGGTCAAGACCAAAAGTCCCCAGCCAGGATCCTGCTGCTGCAATTTCAGCTTTTTCCAACAGTTTCTTCCTGTGGGACAAGAACCAGTTTCCCTTGATGGGAGACCATGGACTAACAGCTCTTCCTTTTGTCTTCAGGACCTTGCTTTGGTGCCAGGAATGAAGAAAAAAGGGCGACACTGAACAAGATCCAATCTATGAGTAGTTTTATCTATTTCCACCATGCACTCAGCATACTCATGTGCAGGCACCCATAAGCAGCCACGCTTGCTACCAATTTATCACTTCTCCATTTTGGGCACGTGGATTCTGGCAGAGATGCAGGATCTGGAGTCAAACCTGGTACTGGTTGAAGAAGGAATGAACCCCCTTCACACTTCACTTGTCCTCTGTGCATTTTTGTTTCAGAGAGACTGATAGAAAGATGTGTATGGGGAGGGTGACCTGCTCAGAAGCAGGTGACTTACAGGGTGTTTTCCAGGCATTAAATACAGCCTTGATAACAGCTTCCAGTGGGGTGCTGTTTGCCATGTGAGGACCTCCTTAGTTTGGTAACCATGGGCCCAGGAAAAAAGGAATTCCTTTCAAAGCAAAGACCACTCAAGTCCTACTGTTAAAATCAATTGAAACGAAAATGTTAGGTGCTCTGAAAGGGGCTGTGTGTTTGCAGTAACTCCTCTTTCTCCGTGGTTTTGCAGACTCCCCTCTCTGGGCCTCTTTGCGTGCCGCAGTAAGAAGCTCTCTTGCTTTCCATTTTGGTGCTCCCAACTTTTGCCTGTGGCTTCCCATCTTCCTCTCCAGGAGCCGTTTAGAGGTGATTTATGGCTGCTGGCATGTCAGAACCAGTGGGAGCTCCTGGGATGGAAACGGCTGCCTGATTTGCCATGCTGATAAGCACAAGCCAAACACACCCAGCAATGCCAGATGGCGGCAGCGTTATCTGTCACAGAGCATCTCCGAGCAGACGGATGCTATACAAACATTTCACAACTGTGGTATTATTGTTGATGCAATTACTACTAATACTATTTATAAGTGTTAAATTAACATAAATATAGCACTGTAATAATGAACACAAACCGTATTTAGCATGATTGCTGATGTAATAATTAATGACCTCTATCAGTAATGCTATCTGCTCTTGTAAGGAATGATTCAACAGCAGCTTGTCTTGATTTCTCAAAGGAAGGAGGGTTTGGGAAAAGGTTAGAGTGAGTCAGAGCCCAGGGAAAGCTGTGGGAGTTGGAGATGGTGCCCAGCTTCAGAGAAAATTGTCATGGGAATCTGAAAACCGAGGACGCTAATGAATTGTGGATTTTGGGAGAAGCAGCCAGCAGTTTGGGCTCGTGGCTCTTTTCAGGCATGATGGCTCTGTACCAGCTATTTCTGAAATGGGGTTTGCAGCTTTCTGGGCTTGGGTTTCAAGGTGGCCAGAGTATCTGAACTAGAACAATATGAAGCGTATGGTTGGTGCCTTAGTGCCAAAACAAAAGTATTCATTTGGGAATCTAAGACCCGCTACTTGCCCGTGCTCTTATTTCAACACTGCCTCTGACCTGCTGTGTGACTTTCCATAAATCTGTGCCTCCATCTGTCTTGTCTTTTCTTTTATGGCAGTCTTTTTTGGGTCCGTGTCTGTATGCAGCTCCTAGCACAATAGGGCACTGAGCATGGTAGGACCTCTGGATCCCGTAACGATGCTGGTAATGAGATGACTGGGAGATTCTGGCTGGAGCTCAGGGCCTGATGGTGGTCCAGGGGCAGGATTTGTCTGCCCTGCCTTGGAACACTGATATATGTTCAAGTCTGAGCTTGTTACCACAGCCCAGTGTTTACCTTAAGGCTGACTGTAGCATGAGATAATATATATATGTATATATATATATATATTTCTGCATAAGGATTATCGAGGTGTCTAACTTTAAGTGCTTAGCTCTCTTGTGCCTGAGTCAGGGTGGCTGAAACTCTAGCTTTGAGAGAAGGGCTTATATTCCCCTTGAGGTGTAAAGCTCGTACATTGAATTTTGAAGCGACTAAATCTGCTGACAGACAGAAAAACGCAAGCAGGTCTCTCAAGTACCTTCTTGCCCAGGCTGTCATGCGACGGCACGTCTTCTGGTGTGTCGAGCCCCGGGAGATGGAGAGGGCTAAACACCAGCCCTCACTAGGGGAACAGGCATCCTTTGAGTGCCCTTGCAGTGATGAGGCCCTTAAAGCTGCGTGGCACCAAAGCATCTTCCCTGCAAGGTTGTGCAGCCCCAGGAGAAGCGGTGGAGCCACCATCCCAGAGATATTCAGAAGTTGGCTGGATGAGGCCCTGAGCTAATCTGAAGCTGCCTGCAGTTCCTCTGAGAAGGAGGTCAGACTGGAGAGCTCCGGAGGTCCCTTCTACCCCCAACCTATGCTGTGATTCTCTGACATTTGTAAAAATCCCTCTTGGTATGCACATAATCTTGAGGCATTGCCTTGGAAAAATCAGTCCGAGACCTTTCTGCTCCAGTAGGCTTCTTTGGGAAACCCGGGCTAGGCTATAAATGGCTTTAGAAAATATTTCCCATCTATATATGTCAAATGTAATAAAGGGAGCAGGAGGTTCCTGCCCGATAAAACAACATGAGAAAGATTCATGGTATGGGTTTTAACCTCCCCACCCCCCAAGAACTTCTTGGCTTCCCAGTGCTTTTTTAATGTGCATTGATTATGTTCTGAGGAGTTTACTGCTCCGTTAGAAAGTCATTTAGGGATTTATTGGGCTGGCCTTAAATACTGAAAGTGAGTCATTGCCCTGCCCCGCTGGTGATGTGCCTGATCCTAATGGAGTTCAGGAGGGGGAGACGGTGGTCCAGCGGTGGGAGCTGGTGGTGAAACCCCTCCCAGGGAGCTTTATTTAAAAGGTAACAAATGGGTTAAGCAGAGCTCATTAAGGCACATCGCTGCTAGTCCACGAGTACATAGGAATCGCCTAATTTCCTCTTCCACCCTGCTTAATCAGAGATAATAATAGGATTGTGATAGGAATTCAGACCCGATGATGATGAGTGCCTTAGAACAAAACCAGCTGCGTAGGCAAAGCCCAGCTCTTCGTGCTGGTGACAGGGCATGAGGGATTTTTTCACTGAAGGCTTTTCACTGAAGATCAATGGGACTTGGCTGCACGCCTCCCATCATAAAATTGAACTTCTCCCTCTCAATTCAGACGACCATTTGTGAGACGCGTTGGCAGTTCCCCTTCAAACAGAAGGGGAATACCGGAGATTTTCTTACAATTTAGGATTTGGCTCAACCTGAATCCTGGGATGGGCCATCAGCCAGGAAAACAGGAAACCCTCTCTGGAAGGACCATTTGTAGCTTTGTTATTTTGCAGTGCTTTGCTGCAGGAGGTACGCTTGGGATTTCTGGTTCATGCATTCATAATAATAATAATAATAATGATGATGATGATGATGATGATGATGTTAAGACACTGAGCTCCACACCTGCAGGGTGTTCCCTCCCAGCACGCAGTCCCAGCTGTGAAGTTGGGTTTCCCATCCAGTGGCTCCCAGAGATCCATGGAGTCGAACTCTGTGGCTGTGCTAAGAGCACAAGCCAACTTCATCATCTCTGTTTGCTTTTGCACTCAAGCTTTTCCTGCACTTGCAGCACTTAGAGACCCCGTTCCCCACTGGTGCACCTCTGCACCCAGGTGTGCAAGGAAATCCCGCAGACCTGGGAAGGCTGAGGTGGGCTCAGGTGAGTCCAACACTGTCAGAGGGGTTTGGATGGCTCCTCATGCCAATGCCAGCACTGTTTTGGTGGCAGGTCTGCTGTAATCAGGCCAGCTTAGGGTCTGCTCTAATTTACATCACTTAACTACCACCCCCTTTATCCACGCAGTGAGCTTGGAAGCACTCCCACTTTGCCAGTGCAAAATGCATATTTGTGCCAAGTCAGAACATCTCCAGGAAGGACTTGGTGATGCCGTGTGAGCACCAGCTCTCTCTGCAGGGATTTCCTTCAGCACCTCGCTGGGATTCTGCAGCTGGGGAGGCGAGCCTGCCCTCCCTCCACACCAGAGACCTGGGCTGCATCCGAGATTGAGAGGAACCAAAGCAAACTTGTGGAGGAAGAACAAGGCAAGTCCTTTCTCAACTTTTTCAGCTGCAAAGGACAAAAATCTTAGCAGCAGGAAAAGGAAAAAAATAATATCTCAGCTTCAGTAAGGAGGGAAAATAAGTCAAGTGAAATGTGCAGTGTGAGAGGAAGCCCTGAGCCCCCTGCCTGAGAAGTTCTGGGTCCTAACACTCAGAGCAAATCCTTGTGCTCCTGTGGGATGGGAGCACATCTCAGCACAGCGCGGGGTGTTTTGGGGGTCTGGTGGAGCAGATCTGACCTGCTGAGGTTGGAAGGCAACGGCTGGTCTTACAGAAGAATTCAAGGAGAAAAAAGCATTTGCTGCTCTGGAGGGGTGAATTCAGAAGGGGGAAAGCGGCTTAATGGTGATAAATCATCCTTTCCATGGGGGAAATGTGATGCAGCACGAGAACACAAGATGTGCTCCGGGCTGGTTCTCGGTGCGGAGCACGGGGAAGGGCTGGGGGCCAGGCTCTCAGCTGTTAGGAATTAACATCACCCCATCCACATCAGGAAACACGCACTGGATTGTACCAGCTCTTGGGTTTCAGCTCCTGAGGCCCCGCTCGGGTGCCGGAGGCTGAAGGCAGCTGCTTTTGGGTTTCTGGAGCTGGGGAGTCTGCAAAAAGTTGCTCTCATTGCATTGGAAGTGCTGGTCAAAAACAGATGCTGCAGTCTGGGAATTGGATGGCAAGCTTTAGGGTACATCGAATTTGATGTTTTCCCATGAAAATGTCCTTGTTGTATTGGGTCTGTGTAGAAATAGAGATTTCTGGAACATATCCCCCCTGACCCTGTAAGCACCGATTTGATTGGAAAGCGTTCATTTCTTTTCTTCGGGAAAATATGAATGAAATGCTTCCCTCCGGGCTGAAGTTAAACTGTTTTGTCTGAGTTGCCACAAGTGGAGCTTTCTGGGTAAAAATTGTCACCTGGAACATTTCTGTCAGGAAAATCAGAATGGATATAGTCAAAGTATTTTGCAAATTCAAGTTGAATTGTGACAGCGAACAAAGAAACCTCTGCATAACACCTGGCGTTCTGCCTCTCAACATTTTTAAAATGAAATGAGCCTTAATTCAGGACTCTTTTTTTTTTGCCACTTAATTCCTTTTCACTAAAAAGCACATGCGCACACACACGGAGGTAATATATAAATACAAATGAATCTTTTCAGTCCAAAGAATACATTTTGCTCTTATCAAAATGGATTTCTCCTTGGTATTTGCTCTGCAGCCATGCCTCGAGGGAGATGACTGTGACCCCCTCTTTGGTTAAGGGACCCCTGGGACTGTTTCTCCTTCATGGTTCAGGGATGTCAGCCCCGGCTTGGTGCCTGTCCCACAGCTTGCCCAGGCTGAATGGCAGCGTGGGCAGTGGCAGGTTGATATCTTTCTGCACCAAAATGAGTTGTTTTGACATTTCTGAACAGAAACTGTACAGGATTCCATTTCTTCCATTTTTTTCCCTGTGTGTTTTGAATTTTCTGTCCTTAGTTGGGACAAGCAAATGTCAAAACATCACATTTGACTTTCTATTGCCTCTCGTCTCCCAGCCACTGGCTCAATGGGAGCACTGGGCTGAGGGTTTGTTGCCGCCGGCATCACCCAGGCTTGGCCCTCACCCTGCAGCAAGGCTAGACTCACTGCTCCGGGCTCCCGACAGCTTCAAGAAGAGCTTTTTTTTCCACAGCAACCAGCAAATCACCTGCTCCTTACTCCTTTTTTTGACAGCAGGTGCTCTGCAGGCTCGTTGAATTATGTTGCTTCCACCCGTGGCAGGGTGGAGGTGAAAGCCCCCAGCTCTCCACCACGGGCAGCCAACCCGTTCCATCCAAAGAAATTTTACCTCTGTCCCACTTGAAAAGGCTTGAAAAGCCCTTCAAATTCCCCAAATTCATTTAGTTCCAGGCTGGCTGGAGGTGACTGTGGGCAGGGAATGACCTGACCTGGATTTCCTCTCTCCCTGACTTGGGAGCTGTGCTCTGCTGACGCCTAATTACATCCAGGCGAGCGTAATGCACGGAGCTGGGCTCCAGTCTCAGCTTCTAAATAAAGCTGTTCGCAGGGTGTGGAGGCAGAGGAACGAGCAGCCACAGAACCATTAACACTGCCATGGGAGTTAATGGGTCCTAAACAATTCCTGCCTTTTGCTGGGCCTGCGTGCAGCAGCCGCCTGTTGAACTGCGGCCTCTCCCTCCTCTGTTTAAAGCCACTTACTATTTTATGAACATGTGTAAAGCAAGGCACTAGCCTCCATCTCCTCACCAGACCTTGATAACTTACTTGCCATTTTTTATTGTGCATTAAATGCTTTATTGGAGTGATTGTGAAACCTTTAGAGGTGCTTCCAGTGCGGCTGGCCTCAGTGTCTTCTTTAAAATGTGACAGCCAGGAATGGGTGCTCAGCTCTTCCCTCTTCACTTTACAGGTGGCATGTAAAATGTCCCCGATGGTGGCCCCATTCAAGCACTGGGATGGGCTGAATAGGGAAGTGGTGGATGCCCCACGCCTGGAGGTGTTTAAGGGATATGTGGACGTGGCACTAAGGGACACGGTTTAGTGGTGGGACACGGTAGGTGTGGATGATGGTTGGACTTGGTGATCCTGAAGGTCTTTTCCAACCCAGATGACTCTGTGAGTCAGCTGCACCAGTGCAAATGAAAGTCAAGTTCCTGCTCTGAAGTCTTGCCTGGGTTTGATCTAGCCCTGCCTATGGGGACACAGCGACAGACAGGGATGCTGGGGAGGATGTGCTGCTGCTTGATGTAAGCTGGAATTTGCTCAGCAAAGGTTTGGGACAGCGTTAACGGGGATGACGGATGCACAGAGCTGTGCATCCTGACGTGTCTGAAGCTGCAATAGCCAGGGGAGCACCGTGCTGGGGTACCCATGGTGTCTGTTTCCTCCTAAATGAATCCTAAACTGGCAGTGATCTAAGAGGGAGGGAGGCAGGGATTTCTGGTTATGATTTCTGCCTCAGTGAGGTTATTTCAGCTCTCTGTGGAGAGTTTTGCTACTGCTTCATCTTGGAGATGTTTATGATCCACGGGGTTGAGCTGTGAAATTGCAGATGGGGAAAAGGGCCTGTGATGGAGGAACGGACTGGGGCATGTGCAACGTGTCCAGGGGATGTGTCAGCTGTGGGCTGCTCCTAGCCTGAACCTCACAGCTGGCCCTACTAATCTCATCTTACTGTAGGCAGTGATGAGAGTTTTGGGTGCTCCAGGGACCACGGGAGCTCCATCACAGTGTGGGCCTGGGCAGGGAAATGCGAGGAAGGAGAGCAGGAGCAGTTAGGCAGAAGTGAGCTGCTATTCAAGTCCACCCCACCGGTATCTGGTCACACCACTTTGCCTTGGCTGTGTTTGCAGGGCAGTAGAAACCCTACAGCAGGAGTAAAAACTCTGTGTGCTCATCTCCTGGGATTTTCTGCCAGTATCTGCCTTTGATTCTGGAAGATAGCCTGGTAGTTCGATTGTTCGTGTCTCTTTGACTTCACTTTCCAGCTGCAGAGATGCATGCCAGGCAAGAACAGCTGGGGAAAAAGAAACTCTTGGAGAATACTAAGAGAATATGCATGGGCGGAGAATGGGTTTTAAAATATATAAACACAGGTATTCACCCTCAAAATGTCATCCTAAGAGTTACTGTGCTTCTGTTTAATCACAGAGCTGGTATATTGGGACTGACACGTCCCCAGACTCCTGTCCCCTTCCCTCCACGTGTCACCTGTAAGCCCTCGCTCGCACAAGGGAGTCACAGAAGGACCAGAGCCTGCGAGGATGGGTCCCAGTGCCTGACTTCTGGGCTTTTCCTTCTTGTGCATGCTGTACCCCAAATTTGCCAGAGAGAATTAGATGCTAAAGGGTTCGTGAGCAGAGCTAGGATCCTATGAAAAGCCAATTTGCTGAGAGGGACCCCAGCTGCTTATTGTATCTGGCAAAACCTCCCACAGCACCTCAGGGGAGACACAAGCTTGAAATCTTAATTAAAAAGCAGAAACCAGGGTTTCATGCTAGGCTGATATTGTGACTCTCTTCTCTTTATGGACAATTCTTATGCAAGCTCCTACTGTGTCTGTGGAATTGCTAATTTAAAGGAAGCTACAGATTTGTGCAGAGCAGGGCCTGTGTCAGCAGTGTTTAACGTCAGGAGAACGGAGGTGTGTGCTGATCACTTTGGCTGTTAGGAACTTTCTGCTTGTTTTCCTCCCAGTCTTTCTCTTTTCCCGATATCTACTCCAGAAAGTGCCCAAAGGAACCTTGTCGTGATTTGGGGTATATGGAGAGAGCACCGATAAACCAGAACATCAATATTCAGCACTGAAACTCTGTTTATGGCCAAATAACAATAAGGTCCCTATCAGCAAAGGTATCAAATACAGGATTGCCAGCTCAGAAGTCTCCTTTGGAAATCTGCAGGTGAAGTTGTTTTTGCAGGACAGAGTTGTTTGGACAAGTACACAAGCACCTCTGATTGAGGAGGCTGAGCACAGGGTTTGAGAGACCTGTGATTTATTTTTTGATTTGATACAAGCCTGATGGAAATTTTGGGAAGCCAGGCTGACATTGTCAAATCTGGGCCAGTCTATAAGCAGCGTGATATGACAGAGCTGTCCCATCTCCAGATGAAAATGGACTGAGCATACCAGCCTCAACAAAGGGCTGGCTCTCTTTTTGTGTCTAATTAGGGATGTGCAAGCTTTTCTTTGTATGCATGACTTTGAAAAATGTAACTTCATTGCTTTAGTTCCTCCATCTCTGGAAGAAAATAAAATCTGCTGTCCCATTAGATCAGTGGGTGGAAAGGGACTGAGAAGGAACTTGGTAGTGATGGGAAAGCTTATCAGGCCTGAAAGTGCCGTTCACTGGGAAGGTCCTGAAGGACCCCACACTAGGCCAGAACTAGGGACTTTTCAGGGATAGGTGGCACCTTACACACACAGGTGGCCCTGGGGACCCCAGTAGCTCCTTCATGAATCCCTTGGGCACCACAGGCCTTTGGCCAGGCATGACTTGCACTTCCTTGCAGAGATTCAAAGATTTGATTTCAGAGTGATGCCAACAAGAGATGAAACTCAAGATAACTTTCTCCCTCCCCTTATGGCGGAAGGGCTTGCAGATGATGCCTAATTTAATTGTGAAACTCACTCCAGGGCACGCTACAGAGACCAAAAGCAGAAATGGGTTCAAAAAGTCATTAGTGAAATATGTGCAGAAAGGGGCCATCAAGCGCTCTTAAATACAGGTTACAGATGCATCAAGGCTCAGGAAGGCCCCGAGCTGCAGATGGCCAGGATCAGGAAGGGTTTATAGCCACACGCCTGTCCTGTTCCTGTGCTGGCCGTACAGCAGGCTGGCCTAGATGGACTTCTGATCTGATCCAGGAAGCTCTGCTCATGCCCTTATCGCAAATGGCCTCTGCTGCATGATTAGAGATTGATCTAACAGACCTGGAAGGAAATTCAGACTGGACCTGACTTTGTTGCTGGTTCCTCGCAAAAAGGCAAGTCATGGCTTTGGGTTTAGGCAGTTTGTCTTTCCCCTTGTCCCAGTGATGTTCAAGTTTCAGCCCCGTGACCTGGTAAGTTTGCAGAACCTACAGATCACGGCATGGAAAAGAAACCCTCTCCTCCCACAGCAGTGGGGTACGTGGCCACAGCGCAGTGTGGTTTTCTCTGGGGCTGTGGGCCTCAGGGGAGTACTTGAGCATCCTTCAAGCTGCAAAGAGTGAGAAGACAGCGCAGGCAGGCGCGAGGTGCTTGTGCTCAGTAATGCCGTTTCCAGACAGAACAGGCCAGCGGTGAAGTAGGTTGATGGATTAGTCTATCATCTCAGTGAAGCGAGGTTTGCGTCTGCCTAAGGGCATGGCTGTAAATGAGCCCCTAATGGATTCTTCTCCTAAAACTTCTCTGTAATACAGAAATAGCTGCATCCCTTAGAAGTGGAGAAGGGGGGTAGAGAGAGGCTGGGTGTCACACCGGCAGAGAAGGGTGGCAGAGCCCCGAAGTGGCAAGGATGGTGAGGAAACCTCTGCTGCTGCAGCCTGGGTGATGCTGGGACTGGTTGGAGACCATTAACTGGGAGAGTTAACAGTCCCCCTTGCTCCCAAACTGTTCCTTTAATGCTTGCTAGCTTTTCTGCTGCCACATTTAAAACCATCACAACTATTAGTCCTTCCCAAATCCCACCACTAAGAAGCACTTAAGTACCGGATGAGGACTACAGATCCCCCCGCCCTGTTCTCTGACCCCACAATTCTCCCCTCCGACCACATCCCTGCACCCAGGACCCCCGGTTTGGCTCAGACCTGGGACAGGAACAGCTGGTGGCCTCGGCGGGTGGGCTGCTCTCCTTGGGCTCCTCGTCTGCAGCCACCTCTGTGTCACCTCCCTGCTGCAGCAGCCCTTGCTGTCCCGCTGGGTTAGCAGAAGGAGACGCAGTGCTGCTATTTCCGTGCGCGCTCAGCACCGCTGAGGACTCGGAGATGCTAATAGTGCCATGTCGCTCCGTGGTGTCTGCAAATAAACAAATAAAGAGCACCTGCTCCATGACGGCTTCCGCTCCTAACAGGTTTTGTTGGCTTTTGCAGCTCCGGGATGGATGGAGGTGATCCTGATTGTGCGGGGCGACCTGGAACTGGGGATCCTACCAGGAGGATACCAGGAGGATCCTACAGAGGAGGCTGCAGGAACAGGTACGGGTGCTGGATGTGGCCATGGGGGGCAGGTCTCTGTGCCAGGGGCAGGCTCATGGTGCCTTGTGCCTTGGCACAGGGGTGACTCTCACCCACATGGTCTCCTGCCTCTCTGCATCGGCAGGGATCAAGTGTGAGCCCTCCAAAATCTGTCCCGGCTGAAATGAGAGCAGGGAAACTGAAACACGGATGGAGGTAGCTGCAGTGTGTGGCCCTGAAAAGCCCCAAGACAGGGGTGGTGTGGGAAGAAAGGCTTTGCAGCTGCCACCTCCACCTAGCAGGGGGCTGCAAGCAGTGGACATGCAGGGAGCATAGAGCCATCACAGCAATGCCCTCTCGTGGGGACTCCTTCGGCTGCTGAGATCCATCCCCTCCTTCAAGAAGCTGGTGCTATAGGATGCTCCAGCCGGGGGAAAATACAATTATGGAAAACTGTTTTCTTTCTTCTTTTTTTTCCTTTTTTTTTTTCCTTTTTTTTTTTTCCTTTTTCCAGCATGCCTGTTAGCCAGGGTTGTGATTTTGCTTTTTTCTCCACAGTCCTCTTAAGCCTACCAATGCCAGCAGTCTTTTTCTAGTCCCCATATACATTGGAGCCTCCAGCTCTGGTGGGACTTGAGTGTCGATCCTCAAGTCCCCCACCTCCTGCCCCAAAAATGCAGCGTTGTGCGTTCTTCATGGAGCTGAGCAGTGAAGGGCTGCAGAAATTGCCCTTTGGTTGCTCAGCCAGTGACAGGATCAGTCCCGGCACTCACTACAGCCATGCTGCTCTCTCTTGAGCCAAATATGTGATTCAAGGAAAAAATATTTCTAATTGTTTGTAAGTCGCAGTGATGATCTTGGGTCTTGTACAAAGCCTGGCAGACTCTTACCTTGCAAGGAATCTTTTTCATCTGCCAAATGATTTCCTTCCCATTTTCTTCCATCATTTTTATGGACTTGCAGCCGTGTGCAGGTCTCGTTGTGTCTCAATGGGAGGTGGGAAATCCAGCTCGCTCTTCGCAGTAAGCACCTGATTCATCACCGTTAATTCCTTTTGCCATTTGCCATAATAACAATAATCAAAATGAATTAATTTGGTGTTAGCGGAGAAAGAACATTGAAACTGCATAGGGATGGTGCTGCAATCAAATAAGATACGTGTCTGTTTAAAGTAAGATCTCTCTTTTTACTACCTGCATACCTACCAATGACTACATTTTATTCTCAAGGACAGGCTATCATATTAATACAACTTACAGTTATTCTAAAATGTTTTCCATCTTTCACTGCTTGTTCTAAATATTTTAGTAAACATAAAGTGGATTTTTCCTTTTGTCCTCCCTTAGCATGAGGCAGATGATAAAAACTGTAGTTTCCCCACAACAAGCGTACCTTTTTATAGCTTATTGGGAATCAAGCAAAATATATCAATTAGATGATCGTGTGGAGCTGCTCCTTCTTTATGGGATAATAACTCTAGGCAGATAGAAACAAACACCCTGGGTATACGGCTATAATGTTTATTAGCCAAAGATGTATTTATATGAGGCTAATAGGAAACACCATCAATTTAATATTAACACTAGATAAAGGTCAGGTCTAATAAATGATGTATACATTTAAAATGGGTGCCAGATTTAGGGACCTGTCTGAAATAAATTCTGAGGTGCTCAGTCAGCAGCTTTATACTGCAGTTAGGACTTGATGGCCTGGGCCATTCAAGCTCAGGTGTTTTTTTTTTGTGATGCTCTGGGGCATTTTTGGATAAGTCAGCTGCTGGCACCGTCCATCTCCTCTCTGCCCTTCAGGATGCCTTTTTTCCTGACTCAGGAGGATGGTGATCTCTTGGCAATGCCAACTGCCCAGCAGAGGTGGCTGAAGTAGTCCTTTGAGGCGAGGGATTTTTTCATCCTAATGTTTGCATGGAGGAGACACTGGATGGGAAAAAGTGCTCCAGCTATAGGAAGACCTCAGAGAAATGCAGCACACATGAGGAACAGCTGAGCCAGCACCTCCTGCCTTCCTTCAGGGCTGAGAAACCTCCTCCATGGTAGGCAATAGACCTGCCTGTGCTCCTGATTTGCACCAATACTGTGCAGGAACCCCATAATGATGTTTGGGTTGGGTCCCCACGATATGCCCTAGGGTGTCTCCCCTTCTGGGAAGGCTCCACAGCCCCAGACAGAGAAGCAGGAGGCAGAAAATAGGCCCACGGCGCTGTGCGTAGCCCTGGGCCATTCGAGGCTCTTGTCTCTATTTTCTTCCCATCATTCGGAGGCGAACTTCATGGGGGAAATATGAAAGAAACAAATTAGAATTGCCTCGCTGGTGTGACAGTGAGGAGAGCTCTGAGTTTGAGAAGCTGAATGGAATGATAAATCCCATCACTTAAAGCGCGTAATGAATTTTCCTGGAGATTTGTCTCAGTGTAAAGAGAGAGGGGGGGAAAAAAGGTATGAAATTCTCCTCTGATTTTGCAGCAGGGTTGCAGGCTGCTCTGACTGAAATGTGTAAATCTGAAGAGTTTGTGCTTGCAGTGCATTCAAATAAGTTCCCCATCCTTAATAGTCCTGGGTGCAATTTTCAATGAAATGTCAAATCATCTTTGCCTCCAGTGGCATTTGGTCTAATAACGTTATTTTGCCCAAGCAGCCTAGGAGAACTAACGTGTTCCAGGAGTAATTCTGCAGCTAAATATAGAAAAGAGGATTTTTTGCATTACAAGAAAACATTTTTATGCTGCGAGAACTTCAGTGGGGGGTTGGAAAATCCTTTGCTGTTGATTTGTTGGGTGACCTTGGAGAAATCACTGTCCTTAAGTCTCCTTCCCTCTCTGATCTTCTCCTGTACTCAGGTTTCAAAGTCTTTAGGGCAGGGACCAGCTTTTGTTGTGTCCTTCATAACTCCAACACCTAGTGTGCCAGGCTTATCCAGGAACCTTGCAGACCAACTGGTAGATTAGGAAATATTTCATTTTTTATGACGTGTAACATAGCTATAGATGACCAGTTGCAATGTAGGGGCCATGAATTAGATCCCTGCTGCTGCTGCAGTGTTGGATTTTCCAAGAGTCCAAATGAGCGCGATGCACGTGTTAGAACTAGTTCCCAGCTCAGGGAGGAAGGACATGATGACACAGAGGCTCCTCAGATCCTTTGTTTGGGGAAAATGCAATAAAACAGGCAAGAAAGAGCAGAGTCTGACCTTTCCTCAAAAGCAGACCTCAACAGCCCATAGATGAAGCCTTCTGCAGCCTCGGCTCCCAGTGCACTCCAAAGAAACGTGTTTGATGCACTGTAATCCAAAATATTCCTACTGTTTCTCTGAAATATATATTCTAAGACATGAACAAACATGTATATGTATCTTATGGTGACTGCAAACAAGAAAGTGTGGTTCGTTTCCATGAAGACTGTGCCTGGAGTAGGAGGCTGGGAAGTGAACCCAAGATCTCAAACTTTGGCAGGACGAAAACCTCAGTCTACAGCTCTCAAACTCAGAAAAGCAAAGTCTGTGTACTCTGGGCTCTCTTTCTTCCAGCAGCTCCCACTTTCCTATCCACATCTAAATAGTGAGCTACACCATGTTTTCTTAAAAAAAATAAAAAAAAAATAAAAAAATCAGTTCAGTTTAGTTTAGTTTTTTTTGAGAAACCCAAAGTAAAAGCCCTGCAAGTTGCCTCTTGTGGGAAGGAAACTTAGGGCATGAGCAAGCCTACAAATATGTGCTAGGAAAAATCCGTAAAATAAATGATATTCCCTCAGGTAAAAGACGAATGCTCCTCTGTGTTCAGACTATGTTTTTATTGCTTTACTGCTGTTTTTATCCAGAACTGTGGGTTGGCTGTCCTGGCCATGCAAAACCAGCAGATTTTAAAGGAATCCTGAGGATTCTCTTCAGAAAGCACATTTTAAACTTTAAAAAAAAAAAAAAAAAAAGACTGATTCGTTCAAATTTTTGCACAACTACTGATAGGACAGCTCGTGGCCATGTCTCACCAAAGGGATTTTGAACAATTTTCTGAGCTTCAGGGCAAACATCGCTTTTAGTTCCTGGATGCGAGGATCACACCAGTGGGACACCCCCAGAGGCAAAGGCACACACTCCTGTCCCCTCTCCTGCTCACGGGGACACCTCTTGTCCCTCCAGACCCACCTGAGCAGCTCCCACCAGCGGTCATCTCCCTCCCCGTCCCCGTTTGCAGCAAATATTCCAAGCCCATTCATCTAGCCCAACGATGGACAATTAGGGATTTGCAGCACGAGGGACATTAGTCACATTGATTTGGCTTCGCAGCTCCAGCCGAGCTACCTTTAGCTTCACGCAGTACATTAATGGGAGCAATAGGCATGACAACTCTTACACACAAAGGCACCGGGCCACTTACAGCTGGTAAATGAACCTTGGAACTTACATAAAGCAGAAGGTAATGAAGAGTAATAGAAGTTTTAAGCAATTCATTTTTCTCTCTCGTTCTCCTTCCCACCTTCTCTTTTTTCCCTTTTCCTTCACCCCTTTCCTTCAAGGGCTAAGACAAGCTGACGGGTCTTGCTCAAAGGGTGTCCTAAGAGGAGGGACAATGCCCTCATTGTCATTGCTGCTACTGCAGATGGGGCTTGGGGATCAGCGTCATGGGAAGGGGAAGGAATGGAGCAGCCATCCTGCTGCTCGCAGCACTGCTGAATTAAAATTTGCAGCCTAAAAATGCTGCAAAATATTGCAAAAAGAAGAAAAGAGTGGCAAGCACTTATTTTAGTGTAGACAACGTTCAAAATACCCTGAAATTCATAAATTTGAAAATTGGAACAACAAAATCGATTGTCTTATTTTTCTTTCTCTGTTTTTCCCTGTCAGGGCAGTGTGGAAGAAAGCTGGCTGGACATTCCTGCAACTAACAGGGTCCTAACCCCATCTCCACCTCCTAGCCTCAGATCTTGGCTTAAGGACAGTAGGGATAGGCCATGTATGTATGCACACGTGTATCTGTCCGGCTATGTGCTCCACCACGTTTCTGTTGCTTGGTTTGGGCAGGTACACGTGGCCATGGGGTTTCGAGGATGAAGCTCAGCGTTTCGGTGGAGATCTTGGCTAAGAGGTTGACCCAAGCTTAGCAGAGCTGCAGTTCCTGGGACTGAATATCCCTGGGGAGACGGTTCAATTTTGGAAGGATGGTTTCCTACGCTGGATGTACCTAGCTAGAGGGATAGAGCAGAAGGGCCTGGTGCAAGGTTTTGGGTGGGCAAGGTCTCTGAAGTGCAGATGACTTTTGTAAACCAGGTGCCAGTAATGGCTTACAACTGTCTAATGTGAAAGGCAGTGACTCTGCTCACCAGCTTCAATGAGATTTAATGCAGCCTAATGTAACAATTTTTGCCTTAGCTTTGCCTGATGCACTGATGAGCTGAGAGTGGTGGTGTACTCCCCCCCACACCCAAAAAATAAAAGCCTTTCCCGGGGGGAAGGAAAAGCCGTGTCTGCAGTGAAATGTCTCAGCTGAGTGGAAATGGGAAAGCTGAAAGCCAAAGAAATAATTTAGCAAATTACCAAAAAAAAAAAAAAAAAGCTGGTTTAATTCGTTCCTATTTCCTGAACTACTCATGGCCCTGGAAACCTCCTGACGTGGTGAAAAACAAGCATTTCGAAAACATTTCATCACACAGATAAAGTGGAAGTCTTGAATTTTTACTCTTGATTTAGAGACAGAGGCAATGTAGGGAGTAAGAAAATTCCAGTGGACCCTTCCTTGCTGCAGGGGTGCACATACTCTCGCTTGAATGCCGTGGCATCGCTCACGGTTGGCAAAAGCACCCTGGTGTTGGCAGCCCACCAGCTGGCAGCTCTGCAGGGTGCAGCCTGATGGGTTAAACCCTATGTTGGAGCACTAAAACCTGGGTCTGCTCTCAACCAGCCACTGCGTGACCCTGAGCAGAGCGTGCTTTCCCATTTCCTTCTGGAAAATG
Source organism: Anser anser (assembly GCF_964211835.1). Taxonomy (NCBI): domain Eukaryota; kingdom Metazoa; phylum Chordata; class Aves; order Anseriformes; family Anatidae; genus Anser; species Anser anser. The sequence continues at coordinate 3,063,659 of NC_139745.1, read as the reverse complement.
GAAACCGCTGCTTTTACGTGGCTCGAGCTGTGGAGCACAAGGGTGGTTTGTTGTGAATGCAGCTGAAATTTGCTCTCCTACCCATGGCACGAAGTAGTGCAGTGCACATTACACTTTCCTTTATTTGGGCTTTAGATTACGGAACTAAAATTAAATTTAAACTCTTTGCAGAAAGGTAATTTTTCCTAATCACTCACACTGCTGCACAGATCTCTACAACTTGATTACATTCTAATTAGATTAATTGGATGGAGAATAATTTCTTTCTCCAAGAAGATCAACTACAAAAGACAAGCAATTCTATAGACTCTGCATGGGAAAAAAAAATACAACAAAAAACCCCAACCCTCATTCAAATCTTTAAAACCAAAGCACAAAATGCGCAGTAATTAAATTGTTAAAGAATTTATGAGCATATCAGGATGAGCTAGGGTGTTTTTTTTTCCCCTTTCCCCTCTTGCATCATTTTCCCTCATGCTCTCCCTCTTTTTCTCCTGACCATAAAATGAGATGTGGAATTCCAATTCCTTCATTGATTTTTGAGATAAAAATTTAAGAAACTCAAGTAACAAAAGGTTGCACTCTCACGTTCTGCATGCAAAATGGATTGCCTTTGTTACAGGGGCAGAAAATATTGAACTGTATAATGCTGTGAAGTCTTTGCCCTGAATACTAATAGTCATTACTTACCAGAAATGAACGCAAGCCGAAGAGGTTCAGCATCTCCCAGTTGGCTTTGGCGTCTCAACTGAGACTGCGAGACTTGGGGCTCCAAAAGGGGGTCGAGGGCTTTGTTTCTCTGCCTGGCCGCATATCACTGGATGTTGGTTGGGTAGCATATGTGGCCCTTTCAGAACAGTGCTATCAGGAGGTTCCTGATGTCCTCACTGGATTTTTTTCTTTGTTATTTACTCAGGCAGCACTTGCCTTTGCTGGGCAAGTGCTCAGGCTAAGGTGGGACAATTCCCAAGTGTAGAGATAAGACAAGTGGTAACGATTTTACACAAGTAGTAGATTTAGCTTTAATATTAGGAAGAAATGTTTTACTATGAGGGTGGTGAGGAACTGGAGGAGGTTGCCCAGAGAATCTGTGGGTGCCCCATCCCTGGAAGTGCCCAAGGCCAGGCTGGATGGGGCTTTGGGCTATCTGGTCTGGTTGCCCCTATGGCAGGGGGTAGGAACTAGTGGCCTTCAGAGGCCCCTTCCAACCCAAACCACTCTATTCTATGAAATCTGTAGCTATGAATTCATCCTCCCATGGGAGGCATGGTCACTGAACAATGCACATTTGGCATGGATAGGAGACGCTGGGCTGCAAACACAGCTGCCAGCAGCTGGGGACCCGTGGGGGCTGCAGGCAAACCCATCCCTGAAGCTCCTGGTGCCGCTCAGCACCAGGCTGAGCAGCGTCAGGGCCCATTAACTTCTGGGAAGGATGCAGCGGCACCTCAATTGCTCTCCCTTGACTCTTAAAAATCCATCTGTGATTAGAATAAAGAGGAAACTTCGCTGCTTGACCTTCAATATGCCCGAGCAGGTCAATTATAAGGGAGCCAACGGGACCAGATACGTTCCGGTGAGTCTCAGGTCAACGCTGCTCTTTCCCAGCTGGCCTACAAGACTACTGAGAAAATGTGCCTACCCGCTATTCAAGGAAGGAGCAAATTGCACCTATCTGCAGCTGCATTTAAGCTCATCGCTGCTAAATGATACAGCGTGGAGCCCTCTTCCTTTTAGCTTGCAGCCATTTGTTTCGCTGTGAGACGGGCAGCAGATTTATGCCTCGCTAGTTCGGCGGCTCTGCAAGGTGTTGGGCTGCTTTGTGCTGAATGTTAAGTGAGCTCCGGAGTTTGAAATATGAAAAGTATTTGGATAAGGCAGATAGGCCACCTTGAAGACATAATCCACAGGAATAATGACAGGGCCCAGCAAAGCCAAAGCAAGTACTTAAATTAATAGCAAGAGATCTATTAAAGGGATTAGCCACATGTTGTAACACTTACAATGCTTTATCTCACGGTGGTTATGGCAGGAACTATATATTTTCCCAAAACAAATAGCTAGGGGATGATTTATAGATTAGAGAGGGTGGAAAGAAACTTTACAGCCTTGAATTTCCAAACCTGGAGGTTTGGCGGGGGCAGAGGCACGGTGCCTTGGCTTCTGGGGACATCTCCGTTAGCGCCTTGGGACTGGGACGTAGCCACTAAGGGCTCCTCCCCGCTGTCCCCATCACCCTTTGGGTGACATCCTGGAGCCATCCTGGAGCAGAACTCGCTCATGTCCCATGTGCCTGGCTGGGAGCATCCCAGCGTGTCCCACCACATTCAGAATATGGAGCAGGGCTGGGGCTGCTCCAAAGCACCCCCACATCCATATAATATTACCGTTAACATCGCCAGAGCCGAGGACACAAATATTGCCTTTATTTTCCAAGCGGAGCTGTGTTTTTGAGGACCTTACTTTGGAGAAACCTCTGGGGGAAGCTTGCTGCCCTCTGCAACTGCCGCACAGCCGTGCTGGGCAGGGCTGTGGCTCCACGGCTCATCCGCTCGGGCAGTCGAACACCATGAGTCATTTCTGAAAAGGTAAGGCCCTGACATTTTGTCAGCACTAAACGGGCAGCTGGAGTGTATATATGCGCATATATCTCTATATCTACAAATATTAAAATGGCAGATTTGAGCTGTCAAAGGTCTGAGTACTGGACTTTACAGCCTCACCTTTTTTTTTTTTTTTTTTGACAGAGCTCTGTGTGTGCCATTTGTAAGACGAAAAAAAAAATAAAGCAGAAGATGGAAAACCTATTGTCAGAACCACACAGAAGGGATGGAGCTTGCTCCTGGATCCCCAGGTCTGTAATATTTAACGTGATTCCTCTCCAAACCTGTCTCAGGGTGATAACAGCAAAGCTCCCCAGGACTGCCGTGGGAGGAAAAGCCATCCTCTAATCCTTAACGTCTCATTGGCACGTAGCAAATTCTGGGGTGTTCACAGCCTCTTGAACCTCCCGGTTCATGGTGCAGCCTGAGCAGCTCTTTTATGTTTCCTGCCTCTTGTTAGCTAGTTTTAAGAGAATGTAAAGAAAGGGAAAATCAGATTTAGTCATTTCTTTTACAATATGCCCCTAAAAGGGGCCTCATAAAATATGAATTCCACTGAATGTGCTTGTTTCTAAATTCAGAACATGTGTCCGAGTGAATTTGTAGCTCAGGAGATGAAGGACAAACTGCCTGGGACAGGAAACCTGCAACGAGGCAGCCGCCCTCTCCTTTACCCCCTGGCCCCAGCCTGCTGGGGCATTTTTTGCCATCAGCTCCCAAAATACATCACTTTTTGCCTCGTCCAGCCAGGCAGTCCCACCAAATCCCACTTAGGCTGCCATACCCATATTAGATGGGCACAGGGGAATGTGCTGATGCTCCAGCCCTGGTTCTTCCTCGGGGTCCAGCTCCCGGCCTCACTTTGCCTTCCCCCGGCTGCACGAACCGAGCCTGCCACTTCAGTTCGGGGGGTGGGGGGAATAATTTTCCTCCCCTGCTGAAACATTTTGAGCTCATCAGAGCTCCTTCACCAGCCTCACCGGGGTAGGGAGAGGAGCTCTCAGACACCGCCTGCAACGTGAGAGCTTAAATTGCTTTTGATCTGTGCAAATAATTCCCCCGGCGATTTTGGGGAGGTTTTGTTTCCATTTCTGCCGTGTTAACTTTATGTTTGTAATAATTAATTTCACGATAATCAGCTCAACATTGTGCAATGCAGAATCGTTTTAAACCAGAAATGTCTTCTGTTTTGCAGATATCAAGGCTGAAGCATGAACAAAGACGAAAATGTCCCGGGGGCAGGCAGAAGAGAGGTGCTGGGAGACAGCCTCCTCTGCTAGATTTCGCTTTTACCAAGTAGATGTTTTCTGAAGTCCCAGCTTCCTCCTTGTTTCTGAGGACTTTCTTGGCTTCCAAGTCAATATTTTCCTTCTCTTCCTCCTCTAATTTTCTTTTCTTTTTTTTTTTTTTTAAGGTGTGATATAGTCTCTCTGGAATCCTTTCAGCAATTGCCACCTGTTTCTCTTCAGGAGGGGAATGGTGTGCAGGGAGGGAAAGGCTCTGCAGAGCAGTAGGGAGCTCTTCCAGCAGTGGGTTGTGTGCTGCCATAAATTACCCGGCACGGTGCGCGAGCGAGAGGTGGGAGCAGGGTGTTTAATCAGAGCCACATCAAGAAGCAGCGGAACCAAATCTTCGCTCTTTAATGGCAAAATTGCCCGGTGGAGGGCTGCATTTAACAAGCGATGTATGAGCAGCGCCGTCCAAATGGATGTCACTCAGTGATGTTGGGGGGGGGACACCCCTCAAAAAATGTTTTTTTTTGCTGAGGGGAGGTCTGATCTTTCGGGCTGGGGTCCGAGGCACCCCAGCTGCGGGCACGCTGCTGCTGGCTCACTGGTGATGATTAACCAGGAGTTTAACTGGGGAGAGTGCCTGATTATTTGCTAGCTTTCAGGCTCTGCTTCTCTCTGTTAAAACTACAGGAAAAAACAAGGAGCAATGCAAGTAATTTTATGGGTAATGAAAAGGGTCAAACACATTTGCACTCTGATGAGAGAAGCTGTAGTAAATCCTTAACTGTGAGCTGGGTGGATGAGAGTTTCTGAGCACAGACAGGCAGAGAAAAAATTAGGAGGCGAGATGGGCTGCTAGGTCAGTCTAGGAGGATAGATAGATGGATAGATTAAATAAAGATCTACTTAGCCATCCATCTATCTATACTCAGTCTTCATCTAGGAGGAGAGCTCGCTTCCTATGATGGGAAATGTATCAGGGTTTAAGAAGAGAGATAGATAGGTGGAGAAACAGATGGATGGCTGGATAGCTTCCTACCGATCCATCTCCATCCACCCTTACACCTAAATCTTTATCTAATCTAGTCGATACAAGCAGATAAATAGCTGGAATCCTAAGTACAGAGACAGAGAGAGACGGGATTTAGGATAGTGTGGAGAGGGAGGGAGACGTTCTATTTACCCCCCAAAAGAAGAAGGTGGAGGATGAAAAGGAGGGAGGACACCATGGTTTTGGAGCAGCCAGCTCCAAGGTCAGCTTGCTCCTGCAAGGCAATGGCTTTGCCTTCGTGTGCTCCTCATGTGCTCCGGCCCTGATGCAGAGGAGGAAAAACAAAAAGTAAAACTAAAAATACCTTTTTTTTTTTTTTTCCTTGTGAGTTGCTAAACTCCCCTTTCCTCAGGCCCAAGTGCAAGATCATTCAACAGAAAGTTATTGAGAAAGTCACCGTGTTGGCATTTTCTCTACAAATAACTTGGTGTTTCAGAGCATCTGAAATTGCAAAGTGAATCACAGGGGACAGCTGGAGCCTGTGCATCCGATCCTGCAGCCTGCACACACACATGACCCTGTTCATCTGTGGCCACCCCAAGGTGACATCTCCAGGAGCGGTGCCTGGGGACCAGCAGTGTCCCCCAGGTGGGACAGGGAGCTGCTGCAGAAGCATCAGGACCCCAAAGACAAGTGCTTATCCCATTGGCATCTATGACAAGAGCAGCTCGCAGACCAGCTTTGTAAGGAAGAAAACCTTGGTTCCTCTGGGGAGCAGTGATCCTGGAACTTTTAAGCAGTAGGTTCCCAATTTTTAGGGAAAGGGATGCAGCCATAGAGATGCTCAGGAGCTGAGTGCAGTGCACCTCCAGCGTGCTGTCACAGCTGGACATCCCTGCAGCTCTTGGTCCTCTCTTCTCCCAGATCCCTTCCCAAAGTGATGCAATGGAGCCTGGACCAAAATGATGGCCATTCCCGATTGCACCGGCACCTGGGGAGTCCCAGAGCATCACTCCGAGCCTTTAATTCCAGTAAGCATTATTGCTCCCCGTCCATCAATACCGAGCACTGCAGCGAAGCTGTTATTTTAACACAGATTTGCATCCCTGCCTCATGTGCCAAAATCGATAAAAGAATCGTGAGTGATATTTCAATAGTAACGATCATGATAATAAATACGGCCATGCGCTGGGTGCTGAGCTCAAGTGCAAGGGCACCATCAGTCCCTTGTATTTAAAGATCCTGACCCCAAAGGGTCTGATACCAGGAAATCTGCTTATTGCTTTAATGACCTTTGGCTGAAGTTCATGAGCAAAGAGAGGAGACAGAGGCAGGAGTTCAGGGACACAGTTTGCTTGTTGGCAATAACTTTATTCCACCTTTTTAGCCTCTTCCTCCCTGTGTCCCAGTGCCAAGCTTGCCCATTCCTAGGAATAAGGACCCCTTTGTGGCCCCTTACTCATCTCCCTTGGGGTGTGTACATTGGCACAGCCCACCAACAGCATGGGCAGGCTGCAGGGCGGGCAGGTGGGTGCTGATGGAGGGGTCTGGCTGTCCCCCTGGCTGTCCCCTTGGCTGCCCCCCTGCAGCCACAGGTGATGGCCCACCTTTAGGGATGTCTGTGGGTATTTCCCCACCCATGGCTGATGCCCGATGTGCAGCTCTGGGGCTGGTGAGTGTCATCCCTTGCCGGGGCAGTGCCTTGCCGAAAACATCCCTCCTGGCGAGACACAACCCCGTGATAAGCCAGTTGCTTAGCATGGATGAAAATCGACGGGGAGCTGAGCGGGTGGAGGATTTTAATACCTATCCCTCTCTAACTGCTACGGAAAGGGAAAGTTCATTGGTTGTCGATATTATCCTGCTGTGATAAAAGCTTAAGAAGCTGCTTTGCAGATGCCCACTGTGAGGAGCATGCTATAAATGTTTCCAGCGTGAAGTGATACATCACAGCTCATGGTTGTTCCCACTGAGAAAGATCCCAGCTCCGGTTCCTTCCAGGGACACACTTATGAAATGCAATCTACTGGCACCGGCACAATCAAACACATATTGTTCCCAGGTACAAAATTGGCCACCGGTGAATTAATACCGAGAATGCCTTGCTCTTAGATAGCTCTTCCATCTGTCAGCCTCAAAATGAGTTTTGTTTTGTTGTTTCATTGTTTGTTTGGTTTTGTTTTTAAATAGGGATTAATATCATCATCCCTGTCCTGCCAGGGGGAAACTGAGGCAGGGGCTGTGCCACTCGTGTCTGCGAGCAGATTACAGACGTGGTCATCCCAGTGACATCCTACACCCAGATCTCACTTTGTATATGGTAAGACTTCTGCAGACTTTTAGTCCATTTTTCCCGAGGAAATGGAGCTCGGAAGTAACTGCACATTTTTTGTGTGTTTCTCTGCCACCTCTGTAACTTTCAGATGTGTTGAGCAAATTTGTCAGAGAAATAGAGTTCATGTTTCTGCTGTTTCCTGCCAACAGGGGCTGAGTAGGGGAGCAAATCCCTCGAAATGCCCCTGGTGAAACTCGCAGCATCAAACACTTCATCAGCCGTCAGAGCCGCAGCATGGGCTGGCTGGGGGGAGACGGAGGAGACTCGACGGGATGAAAGCTCTCAGCACGAGCTCCCAGCCACCCACGAGACACCAACCTGTGGGGAACCGGCAGCTCCGAGTCTGATACTCATGTAGCTATTTAATTTTTTTTTTTTTCCACCTGATTTTTCTGCAGTGCTCCTGGTACTGCAGCGGGATGCGGAGGGGAGCCCATTCTGCACTGTGCCAAAGCCACCCAGAGAGGCTGAGGGAGGGCAGGGGAGGAAGCCGGGCACTGAGCACACCAAGCAAAATGCCCAAACTTCCATGAGAGCAGCTAAAAGGAGCCTTTCCTCCCATTGCCATGTCCCTGTGACTGCCCTGACATGAGTTCACTTGGAATTACATCAGTTTTTTATAGGCACGTGGATTTCCTTTGACCACTGGAGTGTACATCTGCTCAGATGTTCTGGAGCTGCACCATGAAAGCTCAGGAAAGTTATTTATTTCAGCCCATTTAAAGTGATTTTGCTAATGTATTCCACAGAGTGGGTTTAGCGTGTGAGCTCTTTACTAAAATCATTACTGTATTAATGAGACCTAACCTAAAGCCACTAAACGTGGCTTTAAAGGAATATCTCAAAGCTGCTATTGAGATGGATGGGAGCAGACAGAACGTGTTTGTAAAGTTATATTTAGTCAAATCAAACTGGAACTCATTAAATACAGCAAAATAATTCACTGAATAATTCACTCCGGTTGAATGTGAAAGATTTGGAGAACCTTGGGCTGTTTGATTGAAAAACAGCTTATTTATGCTCCCGTGTATGCGACAAAGCAGAAATACGAGTTGAAGGTGGAGAGCTCTGTCATGTTGGTGTCAAGGGCCTTCTGTGGAGAAAGGTTCATTAAAACCAGAGCTTGACAAATTCTGGCTGGAAATAAGGCCTGCACTTTTGTTAGGGAGGGTAATTAAGAGCAGTCCCACAGACTTGGGGATGTGGGGAACATCTGAGCCTTTGTCATCTTCTGTGCTGGGGTGGGCTGCACCTCCTGCAGGGGTTGTGTGCGGATCCAAGGCTGGTACCAAAATGCTGGCTGTGGGTCTGGGTGGGCTGGGGTACACTGCTCCCACCTGTGGGACCACAATCCAAGGGCAGCCGAGGCTCCTGGTGGGATACGGGCTTGTGGAGATGAGAGCTAGCTCCAGCAAGCGGCGTGCCAGCAGCGCCGTGCTGATGCGCCTTATTCCCAAGCAGGGGGGACATCTGCTCTTAAAGCAAGGAAAAAAGCTCTTCTGTGACTCTTCCGTTACTCTTCTGTGCAGGTTTTAGGCCACATCTCAGGTGTGGTCCTAACTGCTCAGCCATCCCTACAGCACAGGAGGTGATCACTCTTGTTTTACACCGGAGAAAACCCTGGTGGTGGTAAGGTGACAGCTCAGCCAGCGTCCCCCCCCTGCACCCCTGCCTCCGTTAACCCCCTTCACACCAGCATGCTCAGCTCAGGAATCTCCCAGCAAAAGCAAAAGCTTTAAACAAAATACAATTTTACAGTTCATTTCAGTTAATCACAGAGTCTATGTTCCGAAATGATCTTCTCAGCATTGCCTATGGAGAGAAGCAATGGCTGATTGGCATTCCATTACTAAACAGCTAAGCCATTCATAATGCAAAAAAACAGACTTGATGGAAAGATTTGATTCAGTTTTCAAGCTAGACTAATTCAAAACCCAGTGCTCTATAAATCAGAGCAAATGTTCTTTATAAAAAAAATATAGCCTGAGCCCGTGTGCTGTATCAGATCTATGATTTATGCCTGTATCCCATTAAACTGAAGGACAAGCGAGGGGAGCACGGGGCTGCCAGCGGATGCCAGGTTCCCGTCTGCCCCGTAATAAACATGTTCTGTGGCTGCGGAAATAGCTGCAATGTCCAGGGGACATCTGGGGACATTCTGTTTTCCTCAAAGGTGGGGGCACAGCTAAGCCCTGCCCTCGTGTCGCCGCTCCTAGCCCATGGGGCTTGAGCCTGCAGGGCCTGCAGGAGGGCAGAGGATGGAGCAGAGCAGATCGGATGCCTTGGAGCACAGGGGCCATGCAGGAGCTCCTGACCATGGCTATTTCCACGGGAGGCACTGCTTCATGTGGACACCACCCCCCCGATCCCACCATGTGTGCAAGCACTGCACGCTGAAGATCCCACCCAGGGGCTGGTGCTTTGGGAGCTATCACAGGGATGTGTTCTTCTCCCCCATTTCAAGGCATTGTCTCACTCCAACCTCGTTGAAACCTTTGGGTTTTCCTTCTTGGCTGCACCACCTCATGTCCCGAAGTGGCCTTCTTGCAGAAAATTGTGTTTCTCAAGCTGCTGGCACCATGGCAGGGATTTCTCCTCTGAGCATCCCCCTGCTCAAGCCGTGCCTGGCCAGGCCTTGGCAGCCACGCAGGCATTGCTGAGATGCCCCAGCACAGCCCAAACTGGGAACATTGGCATCTCCTGCCAGCCTCCACCCCTGGCCACTTGGTGAAACCCTGAGCTGCCCCGGCCCTGCTCTCCTGTGTCCTCTTCCCCGCTGAGCACCGCTGTGAGTTGCACTGGGAGTTGTGCTGGGAGAGAAGGCAGTGATTTTTGGTGGAAGAAAACAAAAGAATTCCAAAACGTGCAGGACAGAGCGTCGCTTGCTGCAGGACACGCATGCTGTCGGCTCTCCAAGGCCTTCATCCCCCAGTGCAGGAGCAGAACCTCAGCGATGCTCTGTGCTTCCTCTGGGTGAGGTCTGCTGGAGAGGGGGGATTTGTGAAGGGGAAATTCCACGGGGTGAAGATTCCCCTTATGGTGAGATATGAAACGCCCAGCGTTTTGTCCTGTAGCGATGGTGCAGTGCCAGCACCCTGGGGCCACCTTTGGGCAGCAGAGCTGGGCTTGGGACGGACCCAGCACAGGGCGAGGTGCTCTCGGGGTTGGTGCTGAGCCTCTTGTCTATAAGGAATCTGCTCCTGACATACCTCGGCAGACTCAGAGCCACTTATGGTGGTAGGGCTCTGTCCAATGCATTGTTCATAATTTCTTTTTTAATATTTAATGACAAATGTGCGTGTTTAATCTGCCTCAAGGGGCAAAATAACAATTCCCCAACACCACCCTTAGGCTGCAGCAGAACAAAGCAGCCTGGAAACCATCTTAAATCCATTTCCTTCCTCTTAAACCTCCCCGTCTGATGTCGGCTTCACCGCTCTGCAAGCCCAACATCCTTTTCATCCTTGGTGTACGGAGCGGTGTTGCAGGCTGCTCCAAGCCCTTTTTTTTTTTTTTTTTAATTTTTCCCCCACCAGCAGACCTCACTGTCTGTATCCTGATATTGTTTACTTTCTCTACAGTTCATAAAGTATCGGGTGGAGCTGGGGGCTGTTAACATCTGTTGGCACTCCGGAGCTCGTGGGGAAAAGGATGCCATCTTTCAGGAACTGTCACTGACATTTTAAAAGCCATGTCTGAAATCCCTGAACAATTAAGAGGCATCACTTTTACATTCCCTCCCTATCTGCGGCATTACGCAGTCAAGGCACCAGCTGAGAAGTACATGTTGATCTTGACAGGAAAAGCTACGATTAATGAATAATGGAGCACTGGCAATATATAACTTTCAGGCGGAGCCATCATAATTCAATCCAAACAGTAATATCAGGGTCCTTTCTTGGAGGAGTCTAAGCACAGTTAAATATTAAATAAAAAAGATGACATTTGATTTTATTTTCCTTTGGCAATTCTGCGTCTCCTGATTCAAACTAGCATAAGTAAAAAGTACCACCTTGAGGGGGGGATGTGGAAATTTAAATGCAAATTCATCTGCCCCCAGCCTGGGCTATAAAAGAGCTTGATGGGGGAAGAGGAAAACAACTTTGCAACATTTGGTTGGAAAGATGAGGCATGCAGCACTTTCTGGAGTGATTTTTTCCACCTGGATTTATGCCCTTTGTCTTGCTATCATCACTCAAATCGCTGGGGTTGCTCTAGGGAAAAGCGTCAAACTTTTCTGGCTGTTTTTGTGTGTGTGTGAAGGCATGTTTTTTTAAAAAAATAACAACAATGCACAACAGTAAGTCTGCACAGGAGCCTTGCTCAGTCGTCCCTTGCTGAGGCAGACTGAATACAGGAGTGCAACAGGTGCTCCTTGCTCCAACCACGGCCTTTTTGCTTTTGCTCCTCTATTTCCCTGGAGCTCAGCTCCGTGCGATGCCCCTCGCTGCCCCACCACCGTGAGCTGCATCTCAGCTCTGTCTCAAACCCTCCCTTGAGCCCCCAGCACCTGGCTGGTGCCCCCCTCCTGCCCCACAGCCCTGCCCCATCCTCGCCCTCGGAGCCCGAACCTCCCTGCAGCCTCTCTGCACGTCTCCACCTCATTGACTCCTCATTTCTCTCCAGATCTCCCATCGCTCCTTCCTGGGCACCGTCCCTCTCTTCCTGGCGTTAGGGCTGAATGCTTTCATTAATTCCCCCAAGCGCTCTCCACATCACTGCTTCCCCTAATGACTCCATCCAGCATCTACTGACATCTGGTATTTAGCTCTCCTGACTCTTTTTCACATGCATTTCGCACGTGAGCATTCCTGGCCTGACCACACCAGTGCTGCCTGGGTCAGCTCTCAAGGTGAAATCTCACCTCAGCAGCCGCCCTCCTTGCATTAATATTTATTAAATATATTGTGGCGATTCCGCTGTCGCTGACCACTATTCACCTCTGTGGTAAGTGCTGCACAAAAATACCCAGAAATGACAAGTCCCTGCGAGGACGTATGAGGAAAGGGAGCAAATGGGGAGGATGAAGAGCTAGAGTGAAGCAGTGGGCAGCCGATGGGCTCTGGGTGCAGAATACTTGTAGTCAGCCCCTCTTTATAAACTTCATCTTGCAAATATTTGGCAGATGCAAATGCATGGGATTAACTCTTGATTGCTTTTTTTTTTTTTCAGCTGAAAGAGCAAAACCTTGGCTTCTTGTCCAAACGGTGCCAGGCTGTGCTGCGAGCCAGCAGGGATTTCCTAAGAGAAGTGCACGCGCTGCCGAGAGCATTCCCAGCATTGGAAACAAAGGCTCAATTCGTGCTGAGTCTGTTTTGCTGTGAGCTGAGCCCAAGGTTGCACCTACATCTGGCTGGGGAAGCCAGTGACCACGAACTGCCCTGGGCTGGGGGACGCCCTGCAGAGCATCCCCCGGTGCATCCCCATCGCCGCGTCCTTGTCGCAGCTGTCCTGCACCACGGTCCCCTCCCCGGGCACTCCTCCAGCCACCAGAGACTGTGAGTGGGAAGGGATGGGCCAGAGCCAGGCCAGCTCCATTTTCCCATCAAAAGATGGCGTAGGGAATGGGGAAGTGATGTTTCCAAGGCCACACTGCACCAAAAGCTCGCAGGGATTATTTGCCAGCCCCGCGGTGAGAAGGGCAAGCAGTGCCGAAACCTGCGCCGCTCTCTCGGGCGGCAGGGAGGGCTGCATTTCAGCGCTGACGTCCCCCGTAATAACAGAGCCCATCCGTCAGATAAGGGAGACGAAGAGGAAAGGGAAGAGGTCCGTATCTTAAATTCAGCTCCAACGTGGAGCTTTATCCACGGGACAACACTGCCTCCGCAGCAGCGCCGCGCTGAAGCCAGGCAGCCAAAGCCGCTCGGTGGAAAGTTGCAAACCGGAGGCGTTTAAGTGGAAGGACGTAGAGAAACAACAGCACAGCTAAGCAAATAGCTCCGCACATTTAGCAAAGGCCTCATCAACCCCCCCGGCAAGCGGGCGAGACAATGCTGAATGCAAAACAAACACAGTTAATCTGCAGCTCGGGCTATTTTTCAGAGACTTTCCAGCAGACCTGCCCCATGAGCTGCTTTTGTTTCCTTCCACTGTTCTTTGCCAGCACCAGTGGAAGGCTCGTTAACTTGCCGGCCCCCCTCCACAAATCGGCAATATTTTACCAGTCAGCTTTTCTTGGCAATAATTCTGCTTTCAGAATCGTGCCTCTTTTTTTTTTCTTTTCTTTTTTTTTTTTTTTTTCTCCTAATGATTTAAAGTCTGCAGCTTTGTGGAGGGGGTGGGGAGGAGGGAATAGAGGTGGAAAAACACATTGTAACGCCTTTAAGGCTGTCCAGATAGGAGAGCTGCACTAAATCATTTCCAAAAAGAGAGCAAAGGTTAAGATAAGGCTCTGTGCTGTTCAGAAACATCTCGGTAATTCCATTAGAGAGAGAACTGGTAAAAAGCAAGCAGCCGAAGATAAAGCAAAATACATTTTCCTGGGAGTTTAACATAATTTTTGTCTCAGTGGAATTAGAAGGAACTATCTCAAGAAACGGGCTTTTCTTTCCCAAGGGAAAAAAAATGACATGAGCAGTCAGCCTGAAGACTTACACCTTACAACCTCTTACAGGGTTTGCCCATAAACCCTCGCCCTCCTGCTGCAGTGCATCCACTGGGGCCGTTGTGCTTTTCTGCCGTGTGGGCTCATGTCCCCCCCAAAACCTGGCTCTGAGCATCCTCCTCCAGAGAGCTGTGCCTTAGCTGCTTTTATGGGACCGGTGTTTGGAAAGGGGGCTGCAGTCCTGAGGTTTCCCTGCTGAGGCTGGAATTTGTTAAGTTTTTGACAGTGGTATTTTTTTCTTCCTTTTTTTTTTTCTTTCTTTTTTTTTTTTTTTTCCATGAGGTCTGCCTATTTCCTGCTGCAAATTTCAATATTTCACTGGGATAACAAAATCCTTGGCTTTTGGTTGACATTTGATTTGTTTTCAGGCAGGATGGCGTGCCAAAATGTCGACATTTTTCCAACAAAAATGAAAGCTCTTCTTGCTTAAGTTGCCTGTGAATCATTTTTCCATCTTTTTTTTTTTTTTTTTTTCTACCAGTTCAGGCAATCTCCATCCTGAACCTGATTTCCTGAGACCAGCAAAGGAAATAACTGCTGTGCCCAAGGCTATTTAAAACTCCCTCCATGATGCACAAGTCACGCACTCGTAAGCTCTGCAGACAGCACGCGCGGTGTAATTGCCCGGCTCTCCCCGTGGGGCCGACAGGAGGCTGCAGGGGGTCTCCCCCATTCCCCCCCCCGCCCTGGGCCAGTTTCCCATCCCTGCGTCCCGCTGGGTCCTGCTCGGGCTTCTGCCTTCTTCCAGCCAAAGGAGCCTGAGTCCTAGCGAGATGCCAGTGGCTTAAATTGATAATTCCTGTGAATAGTGTGTCAACAAGGGTTTGCAGCAATACTTGTTGTTTTTTTTTTTTTTTTTATTTCTTTTTGCTTTTAGAGCCTCCGAAGAGTTGCCCCAGTGAAGGGAATCAGCTTTAACTTCTTTCCTGGAGCAACGGGAAGGCCAAAATGAGAAGGAAGACAGGAGCGTGGTGTCCGAGTGCCCACTAGGACGACCTGCCTCCCCCCAGAGCAGCATCAGCTCCATCCCTCGCTCCACGGGCAGCAGAATTTCCTCCCCCAGCACTCAGCAACGTGGTGAGGATGTGTGCACCCAGGTAACGTGGAGGCAGGAGGGGGCACTGCCAATCACAGAATTGTAGGGGTTGGAAGGGACCTCCAAAAATCATCAGGTCCAACCCCCAAATGGGAGCCTGTCCTATGCTTTTGGGTGACAGTATGAGGATGGGGCCCCAGACTGCCTCAAGATAGATTTACGTGTGATATCTCAGCACAGTGCAGCTGCAGCGAGGCTCTGTGCCATGACAGTGCTTTTGTCGTGCCGAGAGAAATCTCATTTCTACCCACCCTCTGTAAGGCTCGGGCTGTAGGAATCATGACACAAGTTAAATTGAGCTTTTAGAACATGTTTCAAGCAAGCATCTGAAAGCACTTTGCAAACAAACATGAAGGTGTTAAGCTTCACAGCGACTAGGTGAAGCAGATGAATATTTGTCTTCTAATTAGAGATTCAGGGATGTGGAAGCATAGGAAATAGGGCCGATGCAGCATGGCATTAAGTGAATGTTTAAACCTAAACCTGATTTTTGGAGTCAGTTGAGTTTGGTGGGGGATAAGAACATGCTTAAATATGCTGTGTTACGGACTTTGGGATTTTCAGAACTGGCTAAGGGAATTAGGTTCTCACTAACATATAGGGATTTAGAAAAATAATCCTTATAGATTGACGTGAGGTCCATCTCAGTTCAACATCCCCCTGCATAGGATGGCATTTACAATGTGATTTGGGGATGGGAGTTGATGTCCAGGTTCCTGAAGGCCAGCAAGCCACAAGAACCTGTTACAAACACTCATCTCCAGGGCTGTAGGGTGTTGGTGGGAAGTCCCATGGCCCAGCCCCGAGCTGGGACCCCTGGGTGGGTTCAGGTCCGCAAGCTCAGATGCTCCTGCCATGCTGTCCATCATTCTCCTGTTACGTTTGCCTGCATCATCCATCGGTGTCCTCCTGCACTTCCAAGAGGGTAGGGAGGTGGCCGAGAGCAATTCCCAATGGGAGCAGTCAGCGTGAGGCACAGCACGGGTGCTCTGTCCCTGTCCCCTTCCAGACCGGAGCTCCATTCCTTTCTTCTTGTGGGACAAGCTGGGCTGCACCATAAAGCAGAAAGCAGTCCAAACAGTTTATTAAGACAGACTCGAGAGCTAGTTTTCATTAGCTGCCATTTCTAAACAGACTCAGAGAGGGGAAAAAAAAAAATCCAGGCGAGGTCTGTAGCTGCTGTAGATCCCCTCCTGACAGCTCCCCACTTCCTCGCGAGGTCCGCATCAGCCGAACCGTCAACCCTCCATCCCGGCTCGTCCTGCCGTAACTCACGGAGATGCATTCCCTGTCATCTCTGAAAGGGATGGTGGCAGCAGGGGAAAGTTATTACTTGTGAGAGCAGCGCAGCACGTGGGACTGGTTCTGCATAATGAAATCTCGCCCCGCCACCCGCACTCATGCATCACCCTCTCCACTGCACCGTCTCCGTCGAAACAGCAAAGGGAGGTGGAAAGTGGGGCTTTTGGGCAGCACTGATGTCCCCGGTGCTGAAGGCAATGTCACCCCCAGCTGATCCCGAATTTGGGATCCAACCCGTTCCAGCTTTGTTACCCTCTGGTGCCAGCCTGGTGTTCGACCCGGACGGAGGGTTTCTGCTGAGGCAGGAGCGTGTGACACGATGCTCGTGCTGACTCTGGGCTTTGCTGTGCTGTCATGATAGCAGTGGAAAAACAGATCGGTCTGGCCTGATGCAAAGGTTCCAGAAACACGGGTATGCCGTCAAAAAAAATGTCCTTGTGTTCCCATCTGCTCCTTGCCTTCACGATCTGTGCTCAGACACTGGGCTGACCTTGCCACTGCTGTGTCCTGCTGTCAGACAGGGACGAAGCCTTGGGGAGGGGCTGATCTGAACAAAATCCTCCGTGCCACACGCAGAATTTCTCTCCCTCTATACAGGTGCTTAACTGCACCCTTCCCTCTCCTCCGTGGGGAGGAATGTCTTAAAAACGGCTCAACACACAGCTCAAAAATGTGGAGCAGGAGCTCGGGGAGGCACTGAGTGCTGTGGCAGCATCCGTCCTCCCCTGTTCGCTGGCACTCCTGGTCCTCAGAAGCCCTTTGGGTTGGAAAAACACCCAGACCTCAGTCATGAGGAGCCAGCTTTGGTGGGAAGCCCTGGCCGAAATTCAGCTGTGCACAGCTTTTGGGCTGGGCTCCAGCCAGTCTTGGGCAGGCTTTGTCCGTGCTCGGCCCCTAACTCGGAGCTGCCACGGCCCCAAACCAAGTGAAATGGGCAGGGGGAGAGGGCAGGGGACCTGCGGAGCGGGGACATCACGGCCTTGGGGCCAGAGCCAAACCCAGTGGGTGCCCCACCAAAACCCACCTCATTCCTCTCTGCAGTGCTCCCCGGGGGCATTAGGTGCTCACGGGGTGTCACACTTGTCTCGCTGACAGCTGGCGTCACCACCAAAAGTTAATCAGCTGGAAATAAATGAATAATGATTATAAACCCCTGCCAATATCTATTAACAAGGCTATTTGTACTTTTTTTTTTTTTTTTTTTAGTGTTCCTCTTATCTTACAAAGAGGAGGGGGGGAAAAACAGCAAGGAAGATAAAAGCGTTGAGTAAATCCCGCATGGCTGGGTTACGCTATTGGACCTGAGGATTTCGGTGCTGTGGAGCAGACATCTGCTTCATGCTCCAGGCTGATAGCAAGCACCGGCAGCTTTATCGCTAGTTTAGTTTCCAGGTAAATATTTTCCAAGTGCAAGAAGGGTCTTTCAAAGCCGTGCACATGCACACGCACACATGACACGCACAAATAATCTGCTTCTGCAAGATTTGTGCCGGAGTCAGGCTGGACAGAACTGGGGGGGGTCTCCTAAGAATTGTTAGCAAGCTGCAGGATGATCAATAGTGCTGATGGAGGCACGGTGGGTCTCTGTAGTCTGGAGTTTCTGGTTTTGTCATAAATAGAAATAATTGATTGTCAATTAGTGAACGTGATTGGAAAGGGCTTTGCAGGTTCTCTATGGGCATTTGTTTGGTTTAATTTATCCTATAAAGCAAAGTTAGAGCCACACAGGGAATCTGTCATAATACTGTGGTCAGACAAGGAGGTGACGCTGTCAGAGGCGGTGGCACCTCCCTGCAACCACCCCAAGCTCTGCTAAAGAGCCGTGGGTGTCGGAGCAGCTGAGCTTGGGGTGGGACGGACACGTTCCTGGTGGCTGCAAGCACCTCCCCACAGACCATGTCTGAGGGACATCTCGGTGGCCCGGGGTGGGTGGGTGGCCATGGTGGTCCTGCTCCAGACCTTCGTCCCTGCCATCCTGTGCTGGGAGGGGATGTCGTGCCACCACTGGTGGCACAGGGCTGGCAGTTGGCTTCCTTTCTCTTCCCTAATTCTCATCTGGCAGGGATTTTTTTGCACTTCTATCCTCTTTTTGGGGTGGTAAAAGGGGGCAACGGCTCCCCCTGACCTATAAAACCTCCCTGGACCACTCTCCAGCTGCTTTGGTGACCCTCCCTGCACATCCTGGGCCACTCTGGGAGATGGGACTCATCGTAGGCTCCTGTGGCCATCTTCAGCTTTAGCACTTTTCATAAGCAAAGCCCCATTTCTTAAACGTCGAGTGCAGCTTACTGTATTTTCACACAAATATCAACGGGATCTTGTCTGTTAAAATCCCATCTATTTGAGCATATAATTTTCCCGGAGTCAGAATCTATTAGTAAAATCTCACTCCGTGTGACAAGATAACAGAATCCTCAAATTAAACAGGGTTTCCACAATTACAGCTTCCCCCTTTCTTTCCCAGTATTAACACCATGAACGCTGCTGTCAGACAAGATAAGATCTGAATTCTCTCCTGACAAGGCAAATGTTATCAGAGATCAGTTAATTACACCCTGGGTTTCAACAGAGGCAAATAAACCCCCTGCGGGTTCGTGTGAGCACTGCTGCCTTCCCACCAGCCTCTCGCTGGGCCACCAGGCACGCGTTGCTCACCGTCCCTCCATCACCGCCGTGCTGAGGAAATGGGGTCTGCGTTTTCAACCTGGTGTCAGCCCTTCCCTGGGGCTGGAGGATGGCCCCCCAGAAGGTCATGGACACTGAGGACGGCTGATTCAGGCACAATTTGCAGGGAAGGACTCGCAAGCAGAGGTTGGTTGCGTTGGGAGGGATGCCCGGTGGCTCTGCAAAGAGAAGCGGGGAGGAACAGGGGCTCAGCGAGCAAAAAAAACTTTGGTGAGAGCTGCGCTCAGCGAAGGTCTCATCCCAAGGTGGAAGACCTTGGCTGACTTTGCTGTCTCTCTTAGCCAGGCTCTGGGATGC
The DNA here is from genome assembly GCF_964211835.1 of Anser anser. Taxonomy (NCBI): domain Eukaryota; kingdom Metazoa; phylum Chordata; class Aves; order Anseriformes; family Anatidae; genus Anser; species Anser anser. Next base: position 3,044,514 of record NC_139745.1, on the reverse strand, counting down.
CCTAAGACCTGAAGCAAACACTCAGGTGCATCGTGCATTGCATTTAATTTTTGCCATCTGAATTGCACGCGGCTGTCTAAAACTGCCACCTAGACTCGTGCCGTGCTGATCGGAGAGCGAGGCTTCTCTAGAGGGTTGTTGCACCCATCCCAAAGCAGTGCGTGACTTGCTCTGCGGAGGTACCTCTCCGTGATGCTGCTGGTGGGACAGATCCTGCTCTCGCTGCTCCGGGCGGTGGCTGGGAGGAGAGGTGCTGGGTCTGACCGCAGCACCAAGCGAGGGAAGCGCTGGTCTAGGACGCTTTGAGGCCAGCTCTGCTGTGCAGAGTGGGTTTGCCAAGGGATTAAGCAGTGCTTATTCAGCCCCATACACAAATGCGATGTCTTTTCAGCACGCTGAATTTCACTCCGAGTTTACCTTGGTGTAATCCAGTAGTTACTTTATAAATGTTATAAATACTTTATAAACTCTATAAGCGGTATAAACTTTGGGTAAAATTGCCTTCTCCTAAACTCTGCAAGCTCTCCAGCTTTTCTGACTCTAACTTCTTTCTCTTTAGAATGTCTCGCTCTGAATTTTCTTTCTCCAGCTCAGCATATGCCTCTTAGCCTGCTTTCAGGAAGGAAGACCAATTATTCCTATTTTAAAAAATTGTTTCCTTACAGAAATTGGCATAATGGACTCATGCCTTCTTAAATTCTGCAGCTGGCTCTCAGACTGTATGAGTTGTTTTTTTTTTTTTTCTTCCCTTTCGTTGTATTTGTAAATGAAGTGTTTACACCTTATTTTGGAGAGCAGCCTGTGTTGCATGAGCAATGTTTTGTAGGTCGGTGGGAGTTAGCATGGTTTTGTATTCAGGCCATCTACTGCAGTGCTGCAGGTGGACGGGACACTCACTGCTGCTGCAGACCAAGGGACTGCTGGGGTCACGAGAAACCTACTGCCAAGGGCTGCCAGCCATGGCTTGTTATTCAATCCAAAGCAAGAAAAAAGGAGCAAATTCAGAAAATTAGATAGAAAATGAGAGGTTGTAGATATCGGCGCTCACTGCGTTAAGATTCGTGGTCTCTCCTGCATGATAACCACTGTGAATTACTTATTTTTTGCTTAAACTCAGGTACGACCGATAGTGGTGTGAATGCAGCACATCATGGGGATTTACACCAGTTGAGGATGTGGCCCAAATCATCTTGTCGCACTGGGGAACGGCTTTGCTGCTTCTCTCCTTATCGCCAAAGTCGTGCCTGTCTCTATCAGCCCCGTCCTTTCTCCTGTTCTGTTCCCTTCTGTCCTGCAAACGTATGCAGGGTGTTCCTGCGAATGGCAGGGTTTACTCAACCGCTGATAACTCCAATCCAGTCTAACAAAGAAGTAAATGCACAATGACATCTCTTGCGCAGAGAGCTGTCATAAAGTGTGGCTGGCAATCCAAGTGGTATAAATGCTCTTTCGATTAAGTGCCTCATTGAGGTAAGTTGATGATGCTCCATTAGGCTGAAGTGATAGACTTCTAGTTCTCGACACAATCGGTGGGGAGAGGGATTTGGTGCTGGAGCAGGCAGTGCAACGCTCGTGCTTTCTGTATGTTCCTGCAATTCTCTTTACTCCTGGCTGATCTGATCTATTGCAGCTTGGCCATTTCTGCACCGTGGGTCATAGAGAGGTGATATCTCAGCAACGTGATGGGACTGGCAGGGACACAGCAGTTGAAGGAAGGAAGGAAGGAAGGAAGACAGCTAATGTATGGATGCAGGGTGCAGCAATAGCTTAGGAGAGGTCTCCAGCTTCCCCTCGAGGTTTCAGTGTCCCTGTGGTTGAGCTTTGTCCCATGGAGGTCCTCCAGCTCTGCACTAGGACTATTTTCTGTACTACCAAACCCTGTCCAAGTCACGCAAGAAATTAAAATTCCTATTGTTTACAGGGGAGCCAGCAGCACGAGAATGAGTGAAAGATGGCTGTGCCCCCACTATTAATTACTTCAGTTTTACTTGCAGTTGGTGACAGTTATTGCCATGCCTGCTGGGACACAGGATGATCCCCATCCATCAAGGACCTGATAGTGGTACATGCTGGGAAAGGCACCATTGCTGATTTCTCTCTTCCATTTCTTGCAGAGAATGCTTTCTGTCCCTAATTAAAGAGAGGAAAACGTGAGAACAAAATTGCAATATGTAAAATGCTTGTTACTTGCATTTTCCAGCTGGCTGGGGTTTCCTGATGGGCTGTTTGTGGGGCATCCGTTACTGTTATCCGCTACAGTCCTTCAAATAGCTATTATTATTTTTGTTACTTCCCTGTTGGACACGAAGGTGTCAACTTTTCCTCCCACCTTGATAAAACAGGATGCAATTGCTTTGATGGTTAACAAGTCCCAAGCAAGACCTATACCGGCACGGCTCGTGTGACAGTTTCTTGGCTAGTTGGTGGCTCCGAGGGCTACATGCAGGCAAAGCCATCGCTTCTGCTTTAGAGTGATGTAATCTACATTGAGGCATTAGAAGCAGACATAAAAAAGTAGCACTTAATTTCAAGGAAGAACACAGGGATAGGGATGTAAAACAGGTTTAGGTTTTATTTGCTTGTGGAAAGCAGAAGAGGCCGGTCACGGTCATTATTTGGCTGTGGAGTACCTCGCAGATCCGTTCCCTGGGAATCCTGCCCAGAATTTGCACCAAACTCTCTAACTACGCACTCGACCAGGACTTCCATCATGTCAAACTTGTCAAAAGCGGGTAATGCAGATGAAACACTTAAAAAGAATCTCATTTTCAGGACAAGCCGATCACTCTTTCCTTGAAAATAAAGCCCTTGTAAAAGATCTTAATTTAAGCAGCCAACGATTAAGCTGCCCAGAAAGATTGCCTGCATTTGCCGGTGAATTTACCGGCATTTAGCACGTCGCACAAGGCTGGTAATGGTGTGTCACCACGCTCCCATCAGGCTGAAAAATACCATGGGAGTGACAAAAATGAGACCACAGGGCAGGATGAAATGTGTTGAGGACTGGGAATCCCAGCGATGGACCCTTGCAAAAAGGAGGCATGCCCCAGTGCCACCGAGGCCAAGAGTGTTTGGATAGTGTTATTTTTGGGTGCTGGCTGATAGGTGAGCATCACCATTTATGGAAGAAGCCACTTTGGGAAAGATCACTATAAAACTAGAGGAAATAAGTCTTGAAGATGGCTACAGAGCTCATGTACCGTCAGGGTGGATTTAATGACCTTAAGTATTGCTCTTCACCTGTAGATGAGGACCTTGGTCTGGTCTTAGGAGGAACAGACTCCCTGCATGACCTTGGCAGAGGTTATGTGTCTGTCCTGCTCCCAGACATTTAATGCTCCCAGTCTAGAAGGGAAACTGAATTTGAGCTGTTTTGAAGAACCGTGAGCAATAGCTGAGCTGGGGCTGGTCCAGCTGGAAGGGTGTCATTTTTTTCAAAAGGGCATAATGTCACTGCAGACTGAGGGCTTCGGGACAAACTTGTATAACAGTGGAAAGCAAAGAGATAAAAGGAGTAATCAGAGGAAGAAATCAAGCAAACAGAGCCCATTTCCTTGAGGCATTTGAGATCCTGGTCAACCCTAGTATCAGCATTCAGCAGGAAGCCTCATTTATATTTTATTTATTTGTGGCTTAAAAAGAAACATTCTCTTGTTTGACAGCTTCTGCCCGGATTCTTATGCCATTTTCTTTTCTTTTCCCTGCATTTCTTTATTTATTTGGGTATCTTAACAGAGGCTCTTTGCCTCCATTTGCTTTTGTAGGGGCTTCAGGGCATGACCTTGGCAGCAGCACTTCTGTTGGTGGGAGCTGGGATGGCCCCGGGCTGGGCACGGGTTCTGCCTTGCCCCTGCCTCCCCTTGGCTCTGATCCGTCTGGCGCATCGCAGCACTTTGTATCATAGCCTCGCTGTCGAGGGATACTTTGTGCTGTTGATGTGTTAGAGGTAGAATTGAGCATGTTGGTAGCTGTCCCTGGAGGATAACTTTTCATTATTGATGTGGAAAGTGGAAAATAAAATAGACTATTACACTTTTTATCTTCAGGGAACATTTTTTTTTTTTCTCCCCATCCCCCCTTCAGATATGAAAGCATTTCAATTCAGAGAATCATTCTGAGTACAATGAAGAGAAGTCAATTCTGAGAGCAGCAGGCACATTTATTTACAGTGCAGGTGACTTGCAACATGTCTCTACCATATATGCTTTTATTATTCCCTGACAATCCTTGAGACAGGACGTCTTGTACCTGGAGTGCCACAGCTGTGCTGCTCTTTACAGTCATTAAACCTGACTTTGAAGTCGTAAGAAAAACCCAATTCCTCAAGTTCAAATAGGCCTGCAGAAATGGCACATAAAGGAAGTTAAACAACATTCCTTGGGTTGAACTGTGAGCCAGAGAAAGATCAAAGGACAGCGGGGAAGAAAATACAAAAAATCTTGCTGAAAGTGTGTCAGAAGGGCTCCCTGCCTGTCCTCCACCCGCTCCAGCTGCTGTGTCATGCGAGGAGAAGCATCCTCCGACGCCTTGCAGATGGCGCAGCCCCTGGGCAGCTGTGCACAGCTGGCAGGCAGTGGTGCTCGCGTTTGCCAGCTAGCTGGCCAAGTGGAAAATGGGTATTTGTAGGTACAAGCCCTTTGATTTTCCACTGGGAGAAGAACACAGGCAGTCAAAGATGGGAGCATAAATCGGAGCTCACTGGTACCGATCCAAGAAGGCTTCCAGATCAATATTTAAAAGAGTAAGCTAGCAAAGGAAAACTGCGCTCCCTTGCTATCCATCAGCTCTGCACACGAGTCCTTATCTCATCTATCTGCTGCCTCCTCCCAGGCTTCTCTTTCCAAATCTGCAGCACCATCTAGCCCTCTAATCATTTCAGGGTCTTCTACAAGGGAAGAATCAGGGCTTTTTGCATCCAACAGTGAGACCATTTCGCACTACTTACTCATGCACAGGAGGCCTGGGAATGAAATGAGGCTAAGAGATGCTGGCAGTGTGTTGCTCCTGCACAGAAGGGTCACTACTAGCGCAGCTGGTGGAATTTACTGCAATCCACTGGGAAAGACTGGGCAATGGATTATGACCAACTTGCTTAAAAGGGTTCCCCCAGCTTTGCCTGGAATTTCCTACACCCCTAGCAGGCAGCTGAGATTTCCTCCTTGCACCCTGGTAGCTCCAGGTAAGGAACTGCTAGTCATTCTCCTGTTTGCTTTAGTAATTGCTGAAGTCAGGAAAAGAAAAACTTTGGATGTTATTAAAAGGGTCACTGCATTGTTAAATGTCAGCACGGGCTGGAACAGCTACAGCTGTTGTAGCCTTTTGGGAAAATCACCCTTGGTGTCAGAGCTGCTGTCCCTCTGCTGAACTGGGGTGTTGCTACCTATAGTAGTATTACAGCAGAAAAAAACACCTCTAAAATCTACTCAAAAATGAAGGATATGTGAACCTAGCAGGCAGCTTTCATTTTACACAGTTTGCCTTTGCCCACTGGGCCAGGGATTTGTAGCTGAAATGCCATCAGTACTTGCTAGGCTCTTATCTCTCTGGTGTGCCGAGATAGCACCTGATTGCCATAGTATCTGAGCATCTAACTGCCTGTGATGTATTCATCCCCGTAGCGAGCCTGGGGATAGGTGAGTGCTATTATCTTCCTTGTACAGATTGGGAATGCTTCACTATGGCCTAGATCCTCACTTCGAGATACAGCGATACCGAGAACAATATTTATTTATTAAAAATGTAATTGTTTGTGGTTGGATGGGCAAGAAATTCATCTCACCTACCTTCATATAGCTGTCTCCATAGGTGCTGGCTGTCAGTCCTTGTGTACAAGGAGAGAATGGAGCACTTCTAAGGTGTGGAGCAGCTCAGCCAGTTGTGGTTACCCAAAACAGCCCACATGAATATTGGGCTGTGTCTACCATCAAGGTAGGACTGACATCTACCTTAAAAATACCTAAAGCTGAGTAAGATGAATGCCTTTGACATTATTTGAAGTAACAATTAGAGGTATTCCTTGGAGATTTTAGGTCTAAGTGACTTACTTAGAGCAGGTTGATGACCAGGGTTAACTCCTTGCAGACAGTAGATCCCTTGCCGCTAGGCTGTCATAGAATCACAGAATCATTAAGGCTGGAAAAGCCCTTCAAGATCAGCTGGTCCAACCGTCCCCCTACCACCACCATCACCCACTAACCCATGTCCCCAAGCACCACGTCCAGCCTTTCCTTGAACACCCCCAGGGACGGTGACTCCACCACCTCCCTGGGCAACCCGTCCCAATGCCCAATTGTCCTTCATGACCGCGGTGCCTGCTCAGATCGGAAGAGTTGCTCTTTGGAAGTATGTTTTCATACCATTGTCTGATAAAGAGTAGCTTAATTTAGAGGCCTAACTTTAAGGTGGGAAGTTTACTTTAATTAGATAGGAAGTTCAACCTACACATGTTCTTCTCTTCCTAGAGGTCACTCCTCATGCTATCAAGTTCATGGTGGCCTCTTCTTGCAAGTCTTTTTGGGCACTGTTCTGACACAAGAATAGTGAAGGACAGCTGTGTGATGGTGGGTGGAGGGCTCGTTTGTGCAGATATGTGCGGTGCGTATTGGTATGAGAACTTTTATGTCATTCAGGCAAGCTTTCCCAGGCAACAAACTTCATATTTATGTGCAAATGAGGAGACAGTCACACTGAACTGGAGGCAGAGGATGTTAATGAATGTTCTTCTAGGCTTTAAGGAAAAGATATTGCCCAATGCTGTGGAAAATTAAAATTTGTTTCTAATATGTATGGTAAATTTAATGCTAAAGACCAAAGATAAATGGGAAGGGAGTTTAATCCGAGCTGACCCCATTTTTGCTGGAATGTCATTTGCTATGGTTTTTGCTCCCTCTCTGAAAGCAAGAGACACACTAATTAGTTCTCGCATTCTGCACATAAATTATTGCTCCCAAACATTTAAAGTAGAAAGTAAGGGATGCTGGGAAAGGCACTGAGGGAACTGTCCCGAATCCACAGAGGGTTTGCGTGTAATCATAAATCGAAGGAGTGATGCTGTAAGGGCCACTAACAGCTGTCAGGAGGAAGCCTGTTGGCCTCTGAGTGTGTTTAATGGCTTGTTGAGGTTGCTGCTGACAGATGTGGTAGCAATAGGATATATGGGATTAAATTCACTTCAGTATGGAAAGATCTCCTTAACTAAAGAGGATCTGAACTGTACAGGGCTTGGCGGGTCTTAAGGTTCCTTGAGATGGACCCAACTTGCAGCTTTTCAAAACTTTTCTTGTATCCCATACACACAGATACAAGGATCCCTTTTTGCATTCACTTGTATGACGACCTAAACCGATCCAGCTATCTGAAAGAGTGACTTGCAAAGCTATCTTGCAGAGCAGAAGATGAAACCAGACCCCTTCTAGGCTTTATACTTAGCAGAACAGATTCAGAAATGACATGGATTAGGAAGTTGCCTAGAAAAAGATTGGAGTTTGAGCTTTATCTTCCTTAAATAGTTCCTGATGGTGTTCAAGAAAGTTGTTCTGACACCCTGGGTTTTCAGACCTCTGCTGAGAGCCAAGGGACAGGTTCTTCCGAGGCACTGAACTTGCACAGCTCAGTAAAATGCAAAGGGCAGCTGAAACTGAACGCCAAATGGCATCTCAAACATCGATGCACAGCATCCAAAACAGCGCGCCCGGCACCGCACCACCGCATCTGTCGCACCGACCTTCTCCCACCTGTCCCCTTGTCAGCCGTTCAGTTCTCCCGGCCGGTGAGATGGAAATGAGCCTGTCTTCGACTGACGGGGGCTTGACGGAAACGCGCCAGCAGATGATCAAAGTTTAGAGTTCAGCTGAAAGGCCTTAAAACTTGTCACAGGGAGGTTCGGGGCCCTCTGTGCCCTGTCGATGGAATTTCATTAGCTTGTAACTGTGACAGGTTATAATCAACCTGTCCAATTTTAATCTCCTCAGCAGCTATGCTGTAGGTTTTTATTTTTTTTTATTTTTTAAATCATTTGCTTTATTTGAATTGTGAATGTGCCCTGCTGAAAGAGAAGCCTCCCGAGCACCTTTCCTCCAAGCAGCTGGAGAAATTCCCCCCACAGTCGGCCAGCAAATAACGTGTTGAAATGTTGGTGCAGAAGAGACAGGTGTTAGGGGAAGATGGCTCACCACAAAGGGTTAATTACTCTTTGGTGGACTACCTGCCAGAAAACGGCATTAAACAGTCAGGCCGTTTAATATGTCACAGGAGCTACAAAGTGTAAGCTTGCTTTAGCCCCTGATGCAAAATTTGTCGCTCTAGGAGCTAGAAAAAGGTCGGCTGTGCTTGGCAAGAAGGACCCTGTCCCAGGAGAGCTCTCAGCTGGGGCACAAACCCTTGCAGAGAACACAGGAACCCCACTCAGGCACAGGGGGTGTTTCAAGGACTTCACTGGGGCCACTGGGCAAAGGGACAGGAAACCTCAGGCACCCCAATTTCATGCGTGAGGCATCACATTACGGTTAACAATAGCTCTAGAACTAATTAGAATTGCTTTCTCTCCTCCATATGACTTTTTGGGGAGACTATGCTTTGGGAAGACTTTTTGGTCATTTTTGCTTGCTGGTCCTTCCTCTGTGGCCATCCTACAAGCAGATATTTTTAAGCAGCCATGCGAGTCTAGGTCTAACTACTGCATGACTTTTCCTCCCTGGAAAGAAAAGATGATAAATCCAGTAGTGCTTTGGTGCAACATGTCCCCACTTGAGCTCAGCCCCCTGCTCGCTGAGGTGAGAGCAGAGGGGCTGGGGGACGAGGGCAGTGACCAAGCCCCAGCTGCCCACGACCTCTGCGTGCATTCCCTTGGTGCCAGTTGCTCATAAATCCCCTTGGCGTCCCGGCGAGAAGTGCCAGCTCTCCGGGACGCGGCTTTGCAAGTGATGATCTGGAACTGTCCATCATCATTACGGCGCTTTGCTTCCAAAACCCAGCCTGACGGAAGCGTTTTGTTCTGGGGGCGAGGAGATGATCTGAGAGGACATCTCCTCGGCGCTCACCGCGGCCGTTCCCATCCCTGGCGTGGCGCAGCTGGATTGCGCTCTATGCAAATGGAAGTGAATAATTCAGCATTTCCCCGTTTTTGGAAGACATTTGCTGGCTGCAGGAGGTGGAGGCACGCGGGATGTGTCAGGACACTGCTTCAAATGGCAGCGAGAGCAGAGGAAACCAGCACGACCCTACGGTTTTTATACCAGTATAATTACCTCTTCTGGGCACGCAGGATATTTTTAGCTTGCTTGCCTGAGGAAATTAAGCTCATATGATCATGTAATGAATGCGTGTGCATTTCTGCATGTTTATTTTGACCTTAATAATTTTTGAACCCATTGGCGCTTTCAAGCAGATTTGATGGGGGAGGAAAACAGTCTCGGATACAATTAAGTTTTTATACATACTGTGAAAACTGGCCAGGTGAAGGAGAGAGAGCCTGTAAATGCTCCAACTCAGCATTTATTGCCCGAAAAACAGGCCGCAGTGTGGGCTTCTGCCTTACCAGCCGTCAAAGACTCCACATCAGGGGAGAGGATTTAGAAAAATCCATTCGAACTGCAGGAAAAGATGTGATCGGAGCCCGCAATCAAGCATGAAATGCAGATCTTAGGGAAAGCAGGCTTTGTTATTTCTGGTGCTGATGGGACTGCATCTTAACTGCTTATTAGTTGTACCAGCACAAAGGCAAGCGTGGATTTGGTTAGAAGGTAGAAAGTCGGTGCTCAGCAGCACAGCATGCTCCTCTTCCCCTAATAAGTGCATTTTTGTCAACGAGGCTGCTTTCTGCACTCAGGGAGTTAATGCTGCTCCACTTTGGGGCATAAATAGGGCTTAAAGGCCCTGAGTGCCTCACGTGGAGACTTCAGCTGGGGCGAACCAAAACAGCCGCCGGATTTGGTTCTCTGCGGTACTCGCAGTGACACAGAATAGGGCTGGAGAAGGGAGTTCTTGTGGCAAAACTCTGCAAATCCTCTGTGCTGTTCTTCCTCGGAGACTGCAGTGGAGCCAGGCTGCTGCCTCCAGCATAGGTTACGGACCGGGGGTGCTCAGCTCCCGGGAGCTTTCCGGAGCGACGCCTCCCCAAATTCGTTACCTCAGGACCCCACGGCCACCGGGCTTCTCCCCTAGGTTTGTCTCAAGAGGCATATCCATGATAAGTAACGTGTTCTTCAAACATGCATGGGAGCACTCTTATAATTAATGCAGTCTTAATTCCATCCAGCATAATTTACATCGAAGTTTAATACAGTTTTGCAAATCCTTCGGAAATCCTGGCTTTTGCTTAATTCAGATTAATTCACCGGAGAGTCCCTGCATGGACAAGCCTTCAGAGAAGCCTGGCAGCAGCCGAGGTTTGGCAAGTTTTACTCACAGGGACAAAGTGGTTGGAGTTGGCCAAGAGGGGTTTTGTTTACCCTCTTTCATGCCACAGTGCATGCTCCTGGCTAAGTGCTGGGCAAGCAACAGTACAGCTGCATGCGATCCCTGCCAGCCTCCCCATCCTCACATCCAGCCCCGATTAAAGCATCAGCCCCCACCTGAGATAACTGGGTTGTTTGGCTGCCCAAAACCCCCAGAGCAGCTGGGGTATGGGAAATGATGCTGCGCTCTCAGCATGGCGAGCCAATCCGCCCAGCAAAGCCACCAGCCCTCCGAGGGGACAAAGCTGCCATAAAACCCAATGTCTGCATCTTGCCAGAGGGGCTTTCATGGAGAGATGCTGCAGGTCCCAGCCCAGAAACAATGGCATCTCCAAAGAAACAAGCCCCTCTGCAGGGCAAGGTTTCTTTTCCCAAGGCTCACCACACCCAGGTCTGCGAGATGATCGGTGATACCTTTACAGCTTTACGGAGTGCCTTTAATTAACGGCCCTGCAAGGCTCTGTAAGTCTGTGTTAGCACAGCACTATGCATCCTAACAAAATAGCCTGAGAGCCCATAAACACATCTCTTCCCATCAGCTTGCCAGCTTATAGCAGCTGGAATTAAACTGATGCCAACACAATGACTCCGAGATCATTAAAGCTTTCCCGGACAAAAGGACTATATCTCAAGGGTCTACTTGCCATAAACAAGCTGGGTGAAAACAGCAGGAAATATTGAGGAATAATATCCTTGTGAACAAAGTCCTGCTCTTCTGAAACGTGCCGGAGGGAATTGGGGCAGATGGCTGAACAAATCCTCCACAGGGCTGTAAACCAACACAGCCTGGGTATGGGGCTGGGGGCGGCGTTGTGCGGAGATGGGCTCAGCACCTGCAGCTTCCAGTGGTTTCTGCAGAAAAAAACACCTAAAAACAGCTTCTGCAGGTGCACAGGACTCTGGAAACACCATGGCATCCTGACTTAGCTGGTGCTTATACCGAGGCAATGGTGGGGGGCCCACATGTAGTCAGTAGGAGAGGGGAAGCAGAAGCCATGGGCAGCAGCTCCCCATCATCCTAGGACCTTCCGGAGCCACCAGGTGCTCAGATCAAGGCACAAAACCCCATGGATGCGATATGCATTAGCATCATTGCTTTCCAAAGTGAAATTCAGAGTACATTTCTTCATGTTGGGTCCCTGAGTGGGTGGGGATAGGACCAAGGTGCTCAGAGGTTAAGTTGCTTGGAATGAAACTGGAAGAGATATAAAAAATGGGGAGGAAGTCCCAGATTTCAACACCGTATCCAACATAGAGTTTATTTGTCACATCAAGTGTTCTGCTCCTGTTGGGTTGCTGATCCACTTTGAAATGTTGTTTGCTTTCTCCAAGAAGGTTGAATCCTAAATGACAAATGTAATCACAAAACATAATGTGAAAAAATCATTTTGAAAACACAAAACAAATGTGATTTTTGGATCTTGTCCAGCATTTTCATCTGCCAAAACAGTTGAATCCATCCTGATGTGAATCCAATGAAGAGTTCCCATCCCTAATGCCAACTTTTGGGAGAGGCTTTTGAGAAGCAAATTACAGATCGATGCCTGCTGCCTCTACCATGCCCTGCCTGAGAATTCCTGAAATTGGGGAAAAGTATTCGTATTCAAAACTCAACAAACGATGTTCTCGGTCAGCTACGGTGATGCCTGTAAGTCGGATGTGCAATTCCCACTGGGGATTTAGGTTCGCCTACATTGTCCTTGCCTACTCCCCAACTTCAACACCTCTTTTCAGATGGAGAAAACCTCTCCCTGGAGGTGCTGTTGAACCATGCGTCCCAGTAGCTGTCTATATGGCAGACTACCCAGGCTCTTCATGCCCCGAGCCACTTGGGTATGTGGCAGCACCACACAAGTGCTGCCACAGAGGGTGGCTCACCCAAGCTACGCACAGCTGCAGAGAGTCCAGGCATTTTCCTAATGGCTCGGCTAATTCTGCAGTGCCCAGCACATGAAGGACCTGCCTGCTTCCTCCACGGCTCCAAAGAGTGAATTAAACGATACGATGAAACATATTACATTTGCATCTGGCTCAAAGGGAACATAACAGCATTAGGCAGCCCTGGTGCTCATTAAACGCCTCTGACTAGAAGGATGTAATGAACCAGTTTTATTACAATAGTAATTTCTTCCTATCACATTTGGTGGTTATATATTCATGGGGGATGCGGGGAAGGGAGGTAGATCAGTACAGACTGGTGCATTAAGATATATTGCATGTGGAAAAGTTGACACCAGAGCATGTGGCTGACAGATAGGAGAGAGGCAAGCAGACAGCAGAATATCCCCAAGTCCATTATAACGCCATCAAACTGACCTTTACAAAATATATATGAGAACAATAAAAAGGGACCTTCCTGGCTTTGGATGCAGCAGTGGCACCAAAGGTGGTTTAACGCCCTGTGTGCTCCTCATCTCCCAGCACCTCGGTGTCCTGGGCTGACCAGGGGGGCTGCACATCCTGCGGGGTGTTCGGGCATTGCAGAGCTTCTGGATGCTGCGGGACTGTGCAGGAAGAGCCAGCAGCATGGCACCAGTCCTGCCAGGAGCCATGGCATGGGATGCTGCATGCATGGGATGCTGCAGGCACAGATGGAGGCACTCACGGCTCTCCCCTCCAAGTCCCAGCTGTAACCAAGGTAAGTTTTCTAAATTTGTACAGAGAAAATCCATGATTAATAGTAGCTTTAATAAATGGCTAATCAATTTATATAGGTTGCTATAGAGTCCAATAAATCAAAACCAGGTTGCTTATAACCATGGCTTATAGCCATCTTATAATACCTTCCACTGATGTGCTTATAATAATCTGTAACATCCGCTACTGCTGTCGGTAACTCATTTAAAACAGCCGTTAGTATTTTTTTAACCTGCTAAAAGCACAGGGTGAGTAAATATTCCTCAATACCTGTAAGCCACGTGACCTTTCATGGTTGCAAATTTGGGGCCGAATCAATGCCCATCAAAGGCGAGGAAGGACTGCTGTGGCCTGCAAAAGGAACTGGAAACATGCTATAATCACAGGAAAGGTGACACTGAGACAGACTCAAGTCCTTTCTTGTCTGAGAGGCCAGAAGAGGATGCCTGGGAGGAAGGACATTGGAAAGAGGGCAGCCAGATTGCCCTGCTCCATCTCTCCACCTTGCAGCAATTACAGAGCTGGTGTTTGCAGGGAGCTGAAGGTTGTATTCAGGTCCTTGAGGCCAACAGCCGTGGGTGCATTTATCCCTCGTGAAGGTGCCTTACCCTTGCTTTTGCAGGATTGCAGAGTGGTTGAGCCTGGAGCCCGACTGCTCCAGCCCTTACTCAAGCAGAGCCACCTTGCTTTAGGTGATTAAAGCGTCACCCTTTCATCTATTTTGCCTCTGACCCTGCAGCTATACATTCCATTTTGTAATCACAGAGCACGGGAAAAGCACAATTAAGTTAACATTTATCCAACTAGACACAAACAGACACACGGAAATGTCTTTCTCAGAAGCCCGCTTTGGCCATGAGCGCTGGGAGCGGTGGCATTTTGCAGCCCAGACACTGCAGCTGGGTGCAGCTGCCCCCGGGAAGCCTGGGGCTGTGTGCTCGGCCTGCGAGGACAGCCCTTTTCCAAGGGAGAAATAGGAGCTTAGCATCAAATTCAGCCCTTAGAGGACCTACACCAGAATTTCTGTTCTTCTCCAGCACCTCTGTTTTCAAAGCCTTCATGACAGCAGAGGATAATGAGAAATTAAAAAACCTGTGAGCCTGGGTGCTTTAAGATCCCACAGCCAGTAGGTTTTGCATTTTTGCTATTCCAACACATATATATTTTTTTTCTTTCTGATTTGACTCATGCAACTCTTTGGAAGAAGCCCCATCTGCTAAATATAGCCTGGAACCTGTAGCTGCCTGGAAAGAGGAGTGTGGTGATTTCTGAAAAACTCAAGCCTATAAAAGCTGACACACAGCCCCTCACACTCTGTAAAAACCATCTCCTGGTGGATTTATTAGTCTTAAGCAACAGCAGTTGGTCTGAAAAGAAAATGTATTTAACCTTTCTTTTTAATTGTCGCACTGTTAACCTGTCAGTTCTACACGGGGCTGTTAATAATTCCGCTTTAAACGTCTCAAAAGGAACTTTCATGTTTAAATATTAAACATTAAAACTTGGGTACAGTTAGAAAAGAATTGATACAGCACTTTTGGTAGTAATGTGGCTCAATCCAAAGTCTGCCGGAGTGCCTGGGAATTGTCACGCTGAATTAAACAGGCCCAGACGCGGGGTAGGCTGCAAATCCAGATCCTGGGGGCAAACCCTGGGAGCTTTAAGCAGGGTGAATAATAGGGGCTTAGCCTCGGAAAGGACCGAGTTGTGCCTTTAGAGCTGGTCTTCGTCTGCACCTTAAGGTAAAATGCTCAGTGAGGGGGAGAGAATTAATTAATTGGGCTCAGCTAACGAAATTTTAACTAGCTGCAGCAAAATAGAAGTGAAAGCACAAAGTAACAGGGCTCTAAAGGAGGTTTTAGCTTGGAATCAGCTCCAAGTTTCTTCACAGCCATGTGTCATGCATTAACGGCCATATTGTTTTTGTCTTCACTCTGATTTTAATCTTTTTTTTTTTTTTCCAAGTATGTTTTGAGATCTACCCTGACTCATCCCAGTTGGTTTCCGTGTCAGCCAGCCCACAGAGCGGGAAGTGCCAGCATGGGCAGGAGGGGACAGGGCCCTTCACAGCCTGCTTTGAGGGGGGGATGGAGCAACCAGACGGGATCCACCAAACCTCTCAGATGGCCGCAGGCACAGCGAGCTGCTGCCTGCAACACCCCAGCAATGCCCTGCAGCCTGGTGGGTCAGACCTTGGGCATAAATCCCTCCAGAGGCTGCAAATTGCAGCCGAGGAGGGGATTTAGGCTCCTACTGGGTCACTGCCAGAGCTGGCTGTGTCCAGGGCTTCCCCCTCGCTGACACTGGGGGCTGAGGCTTTGTAGATGCCCTCGTGGACAGTCCCCCCTAGAAGGATTAAGCATTAACAGGGCTGGAGAGATGGAGCGTGTAACTTGGGCACCGGCCGGGAAAACAGGGTTACAGCTCCTTAACCCCAGGCTTATCACATGTCGCTCACTCTTTTCTTTTTGCAGGCAGGGGTGGAAAGGTTAATGAGCTCACCCAGGGCTGTGATGAGCTTTGTTGGCAAGAGGAGAGCCTCCAAAGGCCTGGGGTGGAGTGCTCCAGCACTGGGTGGTCCCTCAGCCCCTCTCGGTCCCTGCCCAGCGGGGAAGAGCCCTCAGGAGCTCAGGGACACGCAAAGCTCGTCCCTCTCTCCTCTGCTGCATAGCTCGGGTCTGGCTCTAATAGCAAAATGATGGCTGCAATCCTGTACCCTGAAAAACCAAAGGGATTTTTCCAGGACTGGGAAACTCCCTGGGACAGTAGCAACGGCAGGGGCTGAGCTTTTCAGCGCTAGAGAAGAGCGTAGCAGAAACCAGCCACGCAGGGAAGGCAGGTCTGCAGTGTTGCCGCCGCACCACGGGGAAGTGTGACACGTGGGCGTACCCTCAATTCGCGAGTGTTTCCACCCCGATGTGCTGCGAGCCGGGGACAGCAGGGAGCTGGGTGCGTGGTGTCTGTGCGGCGAAGGGGCGCAGCGAGGTGTTACAAACGCCGCCTTCCCCTCCCTGCTGGCTGCCTGCTCTAAGGGCTTTAAGAAGCAGAGTCGGTGCAAGCCCCCAGTTCTGATTCCCACCGTAGTGCTGCTGGT
This sequence comes from Anser anser, assembly GCF_964211835.1. NCBI lineage: Eukaryota > Metazoa > Chordata > Aves > Anseriformes > Anatidae > Anser > Anser anser. The sequence continues at coordinate 3,028,329 of NC_139745.1, read as the reverse complement.
GCTTGCATGCATTTGGGCAGAGAGCTTGCTTCATCCTCCAGCCCTGCTGCAGCTTTCATGCTTGCCGTAGCCAGCTTGTGAGCATCCATGCACTTGCAGAGCTGCCTCAGCACCCTGGTCTTGAGCTGCTGCTCCAGTTTGTGCTTTGCTGGTGCAAGCGGTGGTTGGAGAAGCCCACGGTGGCTGTGTGATGGCTCTGCCTTGGTGGCATCTCCCTGCTTCCCTTGGCAGGAGTGCAACAGCAAGGGGACAGCCGCTGCCTTGGTGCCCTCTGCCAGGTGAGCCCTACCGAGCCCAGGCACAAACTCCCTGAGACTCCCTGAGTCCGGCCAGGACATCGTGGACCACTCGTAGAGGTGGGAGAAAGCTGATAGCCACGTCCATTTCACGTCTTGGTCCTTTCTGTCGTGATGCTTTCAGCAACCTGGGACGCCGTGGGGCAAATTCAGCAGTGCTGGCTAAGTTGGCATAATTTAGAGCCTCTCAGCTTCACTAAGGCTCCCTGGGCACTCCGTACACCCTGCCTGCTGATGCATAAAGCAGCCTAAATAAGTGTAATTTATGAACCGAGGAAAAGGTGCTAGTTAAAAAACCTCCCAGCCTAAAATAGCCTCTAAGTGAGGAGAGGGAGAAGAAGGGGAGCCTTGGCTTTATGCCCCATAGAGCAGCATCTCCGAATTTGGCCCTGGGCCTCAAAGCTTTTAAAAAGAGAGAGCAATTTCAGTTTGTAGGAGGTCATACGTGGTCTTGTGCACCTCTCCCCTACTTTGTTTGAGAGTCCTGGCCCAAGCAAGGCACATCCGAGCAAGCTCAGGGAGCGAAGCTGTTGGGGAGGCAGCGCTGGCGGTTGGTGCTGAGCAAGCTGATTTTCCACCTGTGGCTCCCACCCTGCGTGTTCGCACCTCTGCAAAGCAGAGATAAAACAAGGCCCTTCCACTTGGTAACTGCTCCACACGAATGCACCTGCCCAGCGATGAAGCAACTGCCCCTTCGCCTCCCGGCTGTTAAGCACACCCCAGCCCACAGTCTTTTTCTCCCTTTGACGCTCCTTTTACGCACAGGACAGGCTATTTTCCAACCAGGCGGCTCCTGCTGGATCAGGAACATGTGGATTTATTGCCATCAATACTTTGCAGTGACCTGAATATTTCCAAACTTGTGTCATCCTGCCCGGCGCACACTTAGCGCTTAATTGTCGCTAGCGGCACTGCTAATATCGACACTCCGTGACCCGTCTGCAACCCAGGCCAGTCAATACGGCCGTGATGAGCGCTGGTATGGGAAGTGCCATTGCTGATGCCTGGCTGATAACATTATGTGCCTGTGACATGCGAATCAACCGCAGGGTAAGTGAGCCGATTTAGAATATAATGAATAAATATCCTCGGGTTTGAGGAGGGGATGCTGTCAAAGGCTTTCTAAAAATAGTCGGTAATTGGCTTTGTATTAGGCTTATTATTGCCTCTGATGGTCTCTCAGAAGTTTTGAAACTGCAGATTCCTCCCTGGGCACATCCGTGTGCTCCAGAGCCATGCCCTCAAGGCACAGTGCTGTGTCTTGGGGCTGCAAAAGCCCGTCAGAGGATAACTGTTGGCACTGGGCAATTCCCCACTCTGTGCAGGGTGCAAACAAAACTCCTTAAAAACATCTCTGGAAGTGCTGTCATCCGGTGTTCAGGCACTTGCTTGGTTCATCTCTGAAACAAACCTGGCTTTCTGTGCATGGAACAGCTTTCACTACAGGAACAACACTGCCCCGTTCCCTCCAGAGCAGGTTCTCTGGCTCCTGCACCTCCTGGAGTCCTCACACCCCTTAGAGATGCTGGGCAGCTACGAGTGCACATGGTCCTTCCAAGAACATCCCATGAACAGGCCCATGCCTGTAAAATAACGCATTACTATTAACTGTCTAAGGGCAGTTTGCTGGGGCAGATCTCCTCTGTGATGCCCGTTTATTGGTGTGATGAAGGGGGAGAGGGGACAGCATCCCTGTCCGCCACCACAGCCATCCCACTGCCTGCTGTATCACTGCTGCGGTGCAAATGAGCCTACGTGCTTACATCCGCACAAGGCTAACAGCCTGTTCTCATCTGGTTCCTGGTGTCACCTCTTTGGCAGCCCCTCGCAGGCTGACGGCACTGTCAGAGCTGATGCTGCTCCCTGGGAAGGTTTCAGCCGTCCCCTCCTGCTCCACAGGTGAGTGCTGCTCCACGCAGACCCTCGGCGGACACGGCTCGGTGGGATTTGCAAACTGCAGGCTGCAGATAGCAATCGCTCCCCTGCGGCCGAGCAGGGATGCTGCGAGCATGCTGCTAAGCAGTCGCACTCCGATTTTTGTGTAGCCCCACAGAAAGACCAAGTCCTACCCTGTGCTTTCATGAAGAAGCTGCTTTTTTTTCTTAGATTCATTGTCAGCTTCTTCTGGATGTGCAGAGCTGAAGGGGGACTTGTAACGTAATCTTCAGGGGCAGAATTCAGGAGCATTCACCCTCTTTAATGCAAGTTGCCTCTAAAAGACCCTTTAAAAGGCACAAGCCCTTAAGTTATCCACAGGCAGTATCCGAAAGGCATAAAATACATCAGAAATCACACCCAAAATGTAAGAGTGCTTGCTGTCTGTGGAAGAGGCTGGATGGGTGCAGCTTCTCAGACAGCGCTGGGCACACCAGCATCACGGGCTGGTTTGCAGCCACAGCGAGTTGCGGAGGAGAAGCTCCTGCAAACCAGCTTGAACCTCCTGGATGCCCCAGGCTGAGCAGCCTTTTCCAGCTCAGTCCAAACCACGAAGGCAGCCACGTCCCCTCCTCACCCCACCTGAAGCCACGCCGCTGTCTTCTGCTCCGTGATCAAGCTCCCGCTGCCTTTGATCAGATTCAGATGAGGTGTTTCTTCTGCCACCTCCTGCATGAAAGCGCACACGTATCTTTAAGCACATGTGGAGGAAAGCCTTGAGCGCTACAATTCACCCAAATCATCATGATTCCTTTTATTTTTACATTAAATGTTTTTGCTTTATGAAAGGAATAAAAGAACTATAACAACCACAACGAAATAAGGAAGTGAATGCCCAGAGGTAACTACAATATAAAATCATATTCATCATATCATAATATTTTACATTTGCTTGTTTTATGTGGATTAAAAACCCCTCAACACACAGTCTAGCAGCAGCAAGGAAAGCAGCAGGAGAGGAAGGCCAAGGAGGGAAAAGCAATGTGCATGCCCAGAGGACTGGGGCCTGCAAAAAAGAGTCTCTGGCTCAAGCAAGCCAGAATTGAACCCGACTGAAAGTTTTGCATCAAACGGGTGGCCCTGCCTGATCTTTGGCCCCCTCCTTGGCCATGGCCACTTGTCCAAATGTGTCTCCTCTGCTTGCAACCAGCCACTTCGTAGCATGAGCAATGTGGCCACAGCAGCAGGGCACGAGCTAAAGGCAGCGTCCCCCCTCCAACACCACCCTCCTACAAGGCTGCCAGCACCAGGTCGGGCGGCTGTTGAATTAACGGGGAGAGAGCGGAACAAATGGCGTGGGATGCAGGGCATTCTTCATCTCCTGAAAGGCTTCAGACCAAGATTAAATGCCTTCCTGGAAGCTGTCTTTTAATAACTTGTGCTGGACAAGGTGCAGCAGTGGAGAGCCTTGCATTAAGTAGCCTCTTACACAGGGGCTGGAGGAGATGCTCGGATGGTCTGAGCACCTCGGGATGCAGCAGCATTTATTTACCTGCCCCCTGATGCCATGGGGGCAGCAGGGAAGGGGCAGGGTGTGGGCACTCTCCATTGCCTGAGTGGGAAGTTTGGGTGCTCTGAGCAACAGCTGAAAAATATTCTCCAAATTCCTTCTGTTTTCCATTCAGCCCGTCTTTGGCTGCCAGAAGTTTGGCGATCTCCTTGGTGGTACCATTCCCATGTGGTGGCACGGGAGTTTGCCAGCCAAACACTGAGCGCTGGGGCTCAGCAGCTCCCGAGGTGTCTTCGTCCAAAAGAACTGCTAAAATCCTACCTTCTTGTTTCTGAGAACTGGGGCATGGTTTGCTTCCGGAAAGGAAGGGACTAAACAAAGACGATCTTGGTCCTCAGTGTCCTCAGCTGTGGCAGCCGCGGAGGCAGGTTTGGTGTTTGGAGGACAGCACAGTCACTTCCAGTTCAAGAAAGCAACTTCCACCAACTGCAGGTCGCATGCCTTCTCCTGCATAAAATCCAACCTGACATTTACCACCCTTCTTACAATGCTTTTAAATTTATTTCCAGATGCTTCCAAAGAACGTTTTAAATTATCCATATGCCATCTGTCACACGTGGCGTACAGACAGCGCACTGTCTTTGTGTACTGTAGGGCAGGTCAGAACAATGCTTTGTGGGGTTTGTTTGTCTGAAATGAGTCTGGGTGGCAAAAAAACAATAAAAATCTGCTGCGTGTTGATACCATTGTGCAACTTCTACAGCCAGAGCTTTTGCAATGACAGTTTGCAAACACGGTGCTAACATTAATTAATCATTAGAGCCTTCCTGCTGTGCAAGCATGCACGTAAAACTGCAACATGAACTGCAACCTGGAATGGGATAAATGATCTTCCAGTCCCCCTAGGGAGGGCTCAACAAAATTAAACGCCCACATCTGACCGTGCAGGATGTGGTGGGTTGCTCTTCTCCCCCACCCACAACTCACACATTTCAGAGAGAATAACAACACTTCGTTGCTCTTGCCCTTGCCCTTGCCCTTCTGTACTTTTATTTCTTTCTTTTCCACTGCACTATTAGGATGAATTCCCAGCTCTGCAGATATAACAAACTGTGAAACTCCTTGTGGACCCAAACTCTCTCTTGAGTAATTAAGAGAAGACACTTTCCATCCCCAGCTACATCTCTTTTGTGTCTTACCAAGCTGCTGGGACAAGATTTTCTGTTTTTCCATTGTCCTGGCTTCAGCTGAGATAGATAGTTAATTTTCTTCATAGCGGCTGGTATGCTGCTGTATTTTGGATTTAGGAGAAAAATAAGGCTGATAACACACCGATGCTGCAGTTGTTGCGGAGCAGTGCTTACACTAAGCCAAGCACCTTTCAGCTTCTCATACCACCCTGCCAGCGAGGAGGCCGGGTGTGCACAAGGAGCTGGGAGGGGACTGAACCAGGACAGCTGACCCCAAATGCCACAGGGATGTCCCATGCCATGTGGCATCATGTGGGACAATAAAACTGGCTGGGGAGGGAGGTGGTTGCTGCTCGGGGTCTGGCTGGGCATCATTCGACAGGTGGTGAGCAATTACATTGTGCACCACTTGCTTTATTATTATTATTATTATTATTATTATTATTATTATTATTATTTTCCCTTTCTTCTCTTTCCTGTTAGACTGTCTCTATCTCAACCCACCAGTGTTAGCTTTTTCCAGTTCTCTCCCCCATCCCACTGTGGGGGCAGTGAGCGGCCGGTGCTTGGTGCTTTGCTACCTGCTTAAACCACAGCACCCACTTGGAGCACGTAACGACCCGGTGCTGGTCCCGGAGCCTTTCTGTGCCCCATATCTGCTGGATGATTGCAGCAGGGGTGCCACGTGCATGGGCTGCTCGGTGGCTGGATGCAGGCTTTGCAGCTCCCCAGGGGCACCTCGCTAGCAGATTTATTTAATCTCTTCCTACAATCCCCGGTCCCTGTCTGAGACGCCGCAAGGCCACCTTCGCGTGGCTAAATTCAGATCTCTCTACCTGTTTGCTTTGTATAGCTCCACGTTACTCTACAAAACGAGCCCAGCATTTTCCCAAGACCTCCTGCTCCCAGTCGAGTTACTGCAGCTCTGGACCTCTCGCGCTGGTCCTGTTTCACGCTTATTGCTCGGGGGCTTGGCTGCAGTGACTTCACTGAGGGCATATTTAGCACAGCTCTGTTTCCCTTTTCTGTCACAAAACTATGAAGATAAGGTTTCATTACCCGCGTGTTCACAATGCAATGAAACATTTACCTAAAACAAGCAGGGTGTTCAGAGGGAACGGCCCTGACAAAAAGCACAAATGAGCTCTGCTCGGTTTGCTGCCTCCTTTAACTCGCCGATACCTGGCAGCACAGAGCTCGCTCCCTTGCGCTTTCTTAGGGGAATCAATCTGGCACTTAGACCATTCTTAAGGACAGAAAGGAAATGACATGTTGTGGAAGAAAAGGCGGATATTTGGATTTGATATCTGGCTCTAGCTCTGTGCTCAAGATGAAAGAGAGATGAAAGCATCTCCACGAGCGTCCCTCTGTGGACATGCTGATGGGCGCCCTATCCGCTGGGGATTTTGGCTTCTCCCCTGCCTTACAAACCTGCAGCAGGGTTTTGTGAAGCTATTTTAAACATGCTAATTGCTTCTGGTGCTCTTCACCCTGTGAAAACAAGTGTGTTTAAGCTGCCAAGCCTCCTGGGTCACGTCCGTGCCTCCTAAGTGCTGGAGAGCAGCGGGGAATGCAGTTTTTCACCCGTGCTGCCCTGGCATCTCCCCGCTGACCGCTTCGCCCTGACTTCCAGCTGCCCTTGTCCTCCTGCCCAGCTGGAACCTTGCTGAGCCACCAAGGGGCAATCTGCAAAAAGACAACTCAGCATCTCTGTGCAGGTTTGCTGTGCTCAAAGTTAGGGTGGTTTGGTAGAAGGGCGCCGTGTCCTTGCTCAGGGCAAAGCAGGGGACACCAGACTTGATCTGTGTCCCTGTCTGCCTTGTGTGTGACAGGGGACTTGCAGGGCTGAGCTTTGTGGGTCTCCAAGGCCCTAAGCAGTGCTTTTCCCACAGTATCCCCTTGTCCCTGAGGGCACCTTTTGGCAGATTTTGTACCTCGTGCATCACGTAGGGTCCCAGGTGGGACTGCTAAGTGCTGGCTCAAAAGGAAAGCCCATACAGATCAATGCTGATTCCCATCTCTGAGATGGAGGTGGGGAAAAAAAAATCGCTCTTCCTGACTTCAACTGCTCTTTTCTATCCAAATGAACTCAGTGCCCACACTCTTCCTGAAGCAAACTGACCAACACAGACACACACACACGATCCCCTTGCCCTTCTCCGGTATGGCCGGCCCATCACTGACTGCTTGCTGCTCTGCCAAATCAACACCCCTGCCACTACAAAGGGTTTCAGCTCTCTATCTTTCGAGGTCCAGCCCGTATTTTATCGCCCCTCTCCTGCCATCCAGCTGTGATCCACAGGAGCTCGAGGCGGGCCAGGGAGCGGCAGCCCACCGGTGTTTTAATCACGCCGCGATTCGCCTGCCTGCCGCTCCTGTGGCAGAGTGGGCACGGGCATTGGGGGAGAGCAACAAAGAGCAAATAAAGGAGACAAAATGATATGCGGTAATTAAGTTATTCTTCATCTTGGAGATTGCTGCCGAGGACAAGATTGGTACAATGAGCCCGAGGCGCTTCTCCCTTCACTCCTCTCCATCTCGGTGCCTGTGACATGGAAGATGAATATGCAGCATTTTCTATTTGTGCTACTAAAACGCCCATTAAATGCCAGCAGGGAAAAACGATACATAAATACCAGAATTCTGCTACCCTGTGTGCCTGGGAGAGAGACAGAGAGAGAGAGGCCGTGCATCCTCCTTCGTCTGGAGGAGAGGGCTGCTTGTGGTTGGGAAGGGGCTGGTGATGGGCAGCGAGGTCCTGTGCTTTGCCAAAAGACAAGGAGGTGCCAGCTGGATTTTTTCTCTACAAACCTGGTAACTTACTCGCTTATTACGTTTCTGAATGGCATTTCCAATCAGGAGATGATGGTAAAGGATTTACCTTTACTTTTAATGCCCTCCTGCCCCATGATCTGTTCCAAGAGCAGGTGTAAATGTTACAGGTCTTGATAGCTGTAGCTTGATAGGTCAGGTAGCTTTTAGCTGGAGAGCAGCAAACCGTGTGTGTGTCTGCGCTGACATCACTGCAAAAGGCTCCCCATGATGGATGGGATCATGTGGGTGTCGTGGTCCCCCGGGTGGGACAAGCAAACGTCTCCTCCGGCTGCCATCGAGGAGGGGCTGCCCCCGGTGCAGTGCCGGCACAGCTCTGCTCCCGAGCCAGAATCCCAGGTGGCTGCTGGGGAAAAGGGCAAACAAATACATAAACAAACAAATACATAAACAAACGAGTACATAAACAAACAAATACATAAACAAACGAGTACATAAAAGCCTGGGGTTTCTCGGTGCTTTGAAGTGGGGCCAGGACAAGCCGATCTCACCTAGATAACACGAGACAGATCCTCACAGGGTCGGCAATGTCCCGGGAGCCCCCCAGCCCTTCGTGTGCCCCGTTGGGGGCACAGCCTGGGCTGCCATCCCTCGCCCCCCGATCCCTTACAGCCCCCTTCAGCCCGCGGGTGTTTTGCAGCGGGCAGGAGCTTGCCTCCAGCACCAGGGCCGGTATCTCCAGCCTCACACCTTGCGGGCTGCGCGGGTTGCCAGCCGACACTCATTTCCATCCGCAGCAATCTTGGCAATATCTAAATAAAGAGAGCTGCCGGTGAGAGCTCCCGAGGAAGCCATCGTGGAGCAGATAAGCAGGGACTCTGTTGCCGATGTGTAATGCCAGGTTTCAAGCAACGGGGGGAGATTAGGATCATTGTGTTATCTACTGTTATCTAATTCAAGGAAATAACCATGTGCATGGCACATATTATCAAATGCACAGAACTCCTCCGAAAATGATATTAAGCCAGGAACTTCACAGTTCCAGCTGCCACTTCATCTTTAATTCACTTCCCCGCCCCGACGCGCTCCTGGATTGCTGAAATCGCTGAGCAGTGGGTGGCCGGGCTGCCATATGTGCTCCATAAAGCTAGGTGAGTTACAGGGGGGATAAGAGCCTTTAATTCTGCAGCACTGCGCTTTCTCTGTTTAAGCAATAAGCAATGTTATTTTACCAACATTTATTATTATTATGCTGCCCCGAGGCAGGGGGAGCAGGGCCAGGCGCTGCTGTATGTGCAGCACACTGGTGTTACTGGCATCACACCGGGGGTCAACGTGAACTGGGAGGCAGTCCCTGCTCTGGCACATTTATCATTTAAATAAACAAGGGAGAAAGATGTGCTCTGGGAGGTGAGACAAGACGACTTGCTGGTGGTCACGCAGCAGGTGGGGGCAGCAGCAGGGAGCACCCAGGTGGATTTGCAGCACCCAGTTCTGCACACTGCTCCCCTCCTGCGTGATGCAAGGCAGGTGCTGGTTTTGGTCTCCTGCTTGTGATCCAGCAGGGAAGGCTTTTTTTTTTTTTTTTTTTAATAGCAGGGGAATGGAGGTGGTGTTTAAGCACCATCTCTAGTGGCTGTTCTGCCTGACGCGGCAAAGATTTAATGCTGTAGCTTGACCACCTCTCGGGAAACCTATAAAACTGCCCGCACAGCACAGTTTCTCATCAGATAAAAAAAAAAAAAGATGAAAATTTTAATGGGGGAGATGTTTCTATTCATTGTCACTAGAGACTGAAGCTTTAGTCTTGGAAGCTGCTATTTAACTAGAGATGTAAATTTAAGGTTTATATAAAGCATGCTGGGGAAGAGATGCCTCCTTAGGGGAATTGACTGCTAAAGGCATGGCATAGCACCACTGAAGAATGAAGTTTACTATTATGTTTATTCAAGGCTCATTTTGTTTAGATGGAGGTGCTGGAATAATATTACCTTGAAATAACCAATAACAGGGTTGACGTGGAGGGGATCAGCTCCCAAGAAGCAGCTCACAAGCACCCTATTGCCAGCCCAGCCCTCTTCACTGAACAGTCCCTGCTCATTAAAAGGGCAGGGATAGGGTGAGTTTGGGCCTGATACTACTGAAGCACAGTTAGGGACAGGCCCTATCCCCCAGCACTCACAACCTGACCCATAAAACTTCTCTGCTCCCCTGGGCCACGGGCAAGGCGAGGCTGAGGGTTTCCAGGTGGAGCCTGGGTCCATGCTGACCAGCTGCGGTGCTGTGTCCTGGCGCTGGCCCACCGAGGGCACGGACATGAAAATGGCCCAGCCACGAAAAGGGAGCTTTGAGAGGTGAACTTGAGGTCCAGAAGGTAGACGGGTGTTTTCCAGATGTTTGCTCTGAGTCTATGGATGAAGTAGCTGGGACTGGAGCTGGGGCTTCCCACATGATGCTAAATAGGGTGCAGCTTGCTGCACACCAAGATCTCTCCATCACATGCAAAATCTGTCTAGGAACCTTTGTGTGACATAAACCCACCCCTCTCAGACCAACTGGGAGCCTGTGAATGGGTGAGCACAGCACCGCTGAGCCAGGTAGCCTCTGCTTAACCCCCCAAGCACGAGCGAGAGGTGAGGCACAAACCTCAGCCTGAGACTGGTGCCTGTGGCCAGGGTTGTGCCACCCGGCTGGGCCACCCCAGTGTCAGCTGGATCATCGTCTGAGCATTATGGCCAGCAAGTGCCACCTCGTGAACACCCCGCTGTGCACAAAGGCAGCAAACGAGCCCTGTGACAAATGGCACCGGGGTCCCCCCCTCGTTCTGTGACTCCATCCACATGGGACAGCCAGAGGCACCGCTCGGACTTCATATTTAAGTGATGGAAACATCTCTCAGGCATCATTCTGGGATCTATTTTGAGATATTTCTCAGAGATGGCTTAAATACAAATTCACAATTATTTAGCTGATGCACAAACTGCCACTGCTGCAGTGGCTGCGTGCCCATCCTCGGTTCAGGCTGCTGCAAGGACATCAGATTTGGGCTCAGATTCCACCACAGAGTCCTGGGCTGTTGCTTGTGCCAGTTTCAGGTCACGGTCCTCATTTTCAATGCAGTTCATGGCTCGGACTCCAGCTCACATCGAAGAGAGGATTTTGATCTGCAAGCGACCACGACAGCTGCGCTCCTCTGGGACAAAGCCGCCCACAAAGCCAGGCAGGGAAGGTGACAGAGCTGGGGACAGGGAGCGCTCTGTTGAGGGGACCTGGAAGCCTTCCCAAAGTGCGGGGTGAGCCAAATGGCTGACTGCGAGAGGGAAAACCGCAAAGTATTTCTCTTGGAAAACGTGAGCTTGGTACCCAGGACCTGCACTCCTCATTTCTACTGCTGCACCCAATGGTTTCAGCCCGCTCCCCAGTGTTACAGCCATGGACTTGAGGGAAGGGAAAATCACCAATTTCCCCCCTAAAGAAAGGGATGTTTGCACCATCTCTGGTTAGACACAGAGCTTTGCCAGCTGGATTAGCTCTCCTGGATCTGCAAATGTCGTTGCTGCAGAGGAAAAGCCCCACCAATGGAGAGACCAAAAAAAGGAGCCACCAAAGCCCCTCCCTCCCAGCTGGGTCAGCGCAGGGCGCATCCCTGCATTAGAGAGGTTCTTTTGATGTCAGCCTGTTTTCTTCCTCTTACTTTTTAAGCTAAGTTTCTAAATGGAAATTAACGTTGACCCTCAGAGAAAATATTTTTCATTTCAAACAGGTCCAAAAGTGTTATTTCAAACGTGTCACACGCTCCCTTATTTTTTGGGGGAAAGATAAGCTGAGATTGACTTTGCCGTGAACGGTTCTGATGTTGAAAACCAAGACAAATTCTACAGGAAGAGAAGGGAAAGGCCAGCAACAACCCTGAGCAGCTCTTCTTGGTGCTCCCAAAGCCAGCCCCGTTACCTCCAGGCTGGGGCAAGGCAAGAGCGGGGTGCATCAGAGGGTGCACCGTGAGGTGTGCGCTTCTCTGGGAATGGAGAAGCCAAAGAGGGGGACGGACCTGGCACACCTGGGACATGGCAAAGCAATGAAAGCAGGGAGCATAATTAAAGCTAAATTATCCAAGGCTTTATTTATTATTTGTGGACTGCACAGACACAAATAAAAAATGCAGCCTTTCAGCCAAAGCGCTCTCTGTCCAGAATAATGGCATTTATTCTTGGATGGTTTACAAGTGATGAATAAAATCCAGGAAACCCAGCTTGCAGAATGACAGAGCGGCGCAGAAGAGAGGAACCACTGAGGGCCACAGCAATATCACAGCCCTGAATTTCACGATCTGGCAAAAAAATCCCTGTTGTTTCCCCACTTCTGCCTTCTCACTCCCTCACCAAACACAAAGAAGTCCCATATGACTATTTTGGGTCTGCTGGTGTTGATCCAGACAAGTAATGACTCAGTGGCACTGTAAACTTTGAGTTTTCATCTAACACAGAGGTCAGGGGCATTCAAAATTTCCTACCAGCTACCTGCTTTGGTTTTCAAATATGTACCCAGCAAGTGATGTGAGAGCAGCCATCAATGCCTAAAACCCACTGGGACGTGTAATAATTGAGAAAAGAACAATTCTTTCCTTTTTTTTTTTTTAATAAGAAAAATAAAAAAGGAAGTCAGAGCTATTGAAAACTAGGCTTTACCTATTAACAGTTGAAAATTGTCCAACTCATGACAAAAAGAAGATAGAACAGAGTGGGTGTTCAGTCTTGCTAAGTAATCATTACTACATTATGCTGGTTTTTATGATTAATTGCAAGACGATATTTCTGTATATGAATTTGTCCTCGTCTTTGTTCAGATAGGGATTTTTGAATATGGAGAGAAGAAAAACTTTCCTTCCCTGCCTTGAAGAAGCCACAACTGGGAGAATTTTGCTGCCTGGAAAAGGAAACATGAAACAATCAGAGCAAACGGGGCTGGGCAAGCAGAGGTGCCTGGTGTAGCAGGGAGTTGCTGCTGACTGCTGGGTTGATGACTTCTGTTGTTTTGTGATGTTATTTGGGAAACATTCCTCTGTCATCCTGTCTCCCAGATGGTCCAAGCCTGGGAACATCCCTGGAGCACGTTCCTACCTCCCTTCCTCACCTAGGTGCCCCAAACACCAGCCAGCTCCGTTCCTCTGCGCCCTGGCTCCAACCTTTCCTGGTCTTTTGAAGCCTGCTGCAGAGGAATAACTGCTTTGCTCCTGCTGAATCACATCACCAAGTGAAGGAGAGGAGATTCTTGGCAGAAATTGCCGTTTAGTTGTCATAATGCCCTGCCTTTCCCCTGATATTTGCAGATGGGAAACTATTCAAAGGTGAATGAAAACATTAGGCTTAAAGCTGCAAAATTGAAGACCTAGAAGTGTTATTACACATTCAGCTTGGCTGGAGGTTGGCCTGGAGGTGATGGCAGACTCAAAGGACCCCATCCTACAGGGCATTTGCAGAGAAATACGTAATCCCAGGACTAGGATCTTCCAGAGTTGTTCCCTCTTTGCTGGCTTTCAAAGCACAGTGAGTGTCAAGATCCTGTGGGGCTGATCTCAGAGTGATCATTCCTAATTCTGCTGCAAAACAATTACTGCGTATTTTTCCATGAGAGTTTCTATAATTCAAGGCTGAGTCTGCAGTTGTGACAAAATCTCAGCACTCCTTTTTCTTTTCTTGCTGGTTTCTAGCTTTCTTGTTTGGAGACAAAAGATGATGATAATAAAAAAGCAATCTATTTGCCTTGGGTTTCTCAGGCCCATATAACTCCACCTCAATGCATGATCTTAAATTCAGTCTCCTGACTTGGGCTCAAACACATCAGGCTGCTGGATTTATGTTTTTAGATTATTAACGTGTTGGTTTGCACTCTAACACCTTGAACTGCACCTCTTTGGGGGGGATAAATCAGTCTCTCCCATGGTAAAATTGCCAGCAGAACTGGGGGTCCGGGGAGGGGATGGCTTGTAACGGTGGGGTTAGAGGGTGAAAAGAGGGAGTGAGAGAAGCAGAAAACTAAATGTGCAGGGAAAAGCAACAACACTGCTCGCCATCCTGAACGGATATGGCCCCGTTAACCCTTATCAATAATTGATGTCTCAGAGCATGGATTTTCCATTATTCTGATGAGACCAGCTCTGTTACAAATACGTTGTTTGGCACCTAAAATTAATTGAGCATTAAAAATTTACTCTTTTTATTTTCCCTTTTAAAGACAATCCCTCTGCATTTTCCCCCTCCACTCATACTGTTGAAGCATCTTACAATGGGCCTAATTTTCAGGTAATTGAGCATGGGAGAAAACCTGGAGAAAAGCTGTGAGTGCTCCTGGTAAGGTGAGGACTCCTCCGAGCCTGCTCTAGGACTGTGCCTCAGTTTTTCTCCTGCCTAATGGACACGTGCCTTTAAAATCAATCTTTTTTCCTTCCTGCCACCTCCCATAGCTCATACACCTACCCTCCATCTCTCCCACTCCTTTTTCCTCCTCCTTCAGCTGGAAAGGTAAGGGAATGTATGCAAATGAAGAGAGCACTCCTGCCAAGAAAGGGAACTGAAAGGGCTCAGAAAGCCCTCAGCACGGTCTCCAGCATGGCATTACATAGGATGACACTAAGCATTGCTCAATCCAGAGCATGGGATCAGGTGCACTGATCTGGGTTATCTCCTAATCCACAACATCTGCCAGACAAAACAAAGCTTGGAAATGGGCAGACACTGCATTACGCCATATTCTGAAGAGGCTGGATGTGAATTTGCACGAATATTTTGGCAAAGCATTTTTTTTTTTTCTGGGAAACTACAGGGTTCCTGTGCAGAAGGAAATGATAGAAACCTTATAGGATAAAATATAGTGTCCTATCCCTCCTGCACCGGTCCTTCTGTGACTCTCAGCTAGCAGAGGCAACCACGGCTTGCAAACCACTGCAGCATGCAGGTGTGCTTGCTTGGTCACTGCAGTACTCGATGCTGATGGAGAAGTGACACCAGCTGGGGACCTACAGCTACGGTGTGACAATGCCACGCAGCTCCGGGAGCCACAACCCGCCGAGGGGGGAGCTGCCCTTGCTTTGCTGGTGACTTGCAGCTGGAAAAGCTGGGGGAGCTGCACCAGGCAGCTGGCGCATCCGGAGGGAACCGAGCACCAGGATCTGCGAGGCTGCTTTTTAAAATCCCAGCCATGCACTCTCTGCATGAAAATTAATCCTTGCAGAGGCCTCGATGCCTGCTTCAAAAGTCTCATTTTGGTTTGGTTTCCTGTCAAGAGTGTAACTGCTTGAATTTATGCAGATTATGCACTCCTGCCAGGTGTTTATTTTATATGCTTTTCTTCCCCCCTGCTACACTATGAAAGAAAAATTGGGTAATATTCGCTAATGAGGCAAGTGGGATATTCCGGGGCCCCTTTAACTTACTAGGAATAAAACATTTTTAAAAAATTGCTGACCCTTTAAACCTCAACAGTTAGTTTATCTGAGGGACATGTTTCTTAGTCAGCAAAGGGTCTTTCCTGGAGGAGTTATTTGTAATTCATTAGTGCAGGGGTAATAGCTGTGCTCCTAAATAATTCCAGTGCTTATAAAATACCATCTGGTATCAAGCACCGAGGGCCGTACGCTCTGTCGGTGTAAAACCGGACAGCTCCGTTGCCTTGGATGAGTCCTGGTGGCGTTACATCCACCTGCCTCCTCTCCAAGGGCTCGTGTACCCGGCTTTACAGGAGCTCCCGCATCGCCTCCACGAGCGCCGCGCTGACGTCTGCGCTGCCGGGAGCGATCGCTGCTGTGCGCTGGAGCACGAGGCCGGGCTGCAGAGGGAGTGAGCCCGGCTCCTGCGAGCTGGATTTATGGTGTTTGTGTTAGAGCAGGAGGCACGGCCCCTGCGCCGGTGAATAAAACCTGCCAGGAAAGCGAGTGTGAGAGGAAGAAAGGAAAAGGTTTGATTTTGGAACTGCTCTAATCTGAGGTTCGGTTTTATTCTCAAGTAGATGGCAGGGATGGATTTGCATGTGTTAAAGTAGATGTGCTGGGGTTATATTCCACTTTTTTTCCCCTCCATAAAAAAAAAGCAAGAGGCAAGAGATTTACAGGACACATCCAATGAGAAAACCCACAGTTCACACTAATCTATCCAAATTAAAAGCACTTCCCACTCACAAATCCTCCTTACAGGATCTGAAACTGCTTTAAAGCCTCATGGATTTTTAAAGAACAAATCCGGGCAACCAAAAAGATGGACCTGGACCAGCCATAAACAGATGTGGACCTGGGACTTGTGACCCTGTCAGTGCCAAACAGGCCCCTGAGGCTTCACAGGAACCAAATGCCCCAAACCTCTTTGCAGGGCCAGCCTCAGGCTTGCTGTATGCCAGCTGCTTTCAGGAATGGAAAACAAAACAAATCCTTCTGCTTCTGGTTTTTTCCATTTCCACTGGGGTCCAGGAATCACCTCTCCTTTTAGACAGGGATAGCATTTGAACAACAACAAAAAAAAAGAGCAAGATGGCATCAGGGCTTTTGTCTGCAGCATAAACCACAACGCCAGTAAGAGCTCGGTGCCCTGGAAACTTAAAGAACACAGAGGAGGCACTCAGCATTTTGCAGAATTGGGTCCTTTTCACTTTCCTGCAGGTATCAGACACTGAGCCCTGATTTGTTTAACCTGCATCTGATCCTCCTCCAGTAATGAAGCAACAAAATTTGCAGGCAATTTGCACACTGCAGTACAGGAGCGACCCAGCCCGTGCAACCCTCCCCAAACACAGCACCGTACATCGCACACGTGCAAAACAAGGGCTTCAAACCAAATTATTTCAGTTAGGATTTCTAGCCCAGATCTGTCCCTGAAAACTTCTGGCTGATGAATTAGTGCCTAGAGGGACAGCCTGCTTCATCCAGGAGTGTTCATCGCCACCAGCAGCACCACGTGCAGTATTCCTGCCCCAGTTCACAGCAGGGCTGAGAGGCTCCTGCCATCACAGCTTTTATTCCTATTTTTGTTAAAGCCTTTTGTCCTGCAGTCCTGTGACTGCTTGCAAGTTTTTAAGACCCAAAAAAGGGACAGGATGAACTCGAGCCCATTTTCTAAACCTGAGTGCTGAGCTGGCCTGGTTTGTGACTTGTGGAGCTCAATCCTGCTGCCCAGACCAGGTCCCGAGTTGTGCCCACGCCGTGTCCCCAAGCTGGGACATCTCCCACAGCTGGGCAGTGACCGGCAGCTTGGGTACTGCCAAAGGCACCTCGAGCTGGGGCAGGGCCCCGAGAGCTGCTCTGGGGAAGGGAGACGGCGATATAGGAGAAGGGAGGAGGAAATGCACAGATGAAATGCTGTGAATTTCTGCAGCACCCAGCTCAAGTGAGTTCCAAAAATTAAGTTTCTCAATTAAAAATTATTAACGGTAATAACAAACAAGTGAGAGTGGGAACAGGACAGAAGGAAGGCGAGCAGAAAGTAGCAACAGCATCGAGCAGGGGCAGAAAAATAAAGGCTCTTTCATGTGCCGTTGTCACCTGCAACAAAGCCTTGCAAGCCTTGGAAATTTATCGGGGGCTCACTCTTTCTCTGAAGCCTTTCAAGATGCTGATATTTGCAGAAGGTGCAGTGTAGCCACTGGATAAGGCAGAAGAATGAATCCATCACGGCTTTCCCCCTCGTCCCCTGACAGCTTCAAGTCATAAAACTTGGGGAAGGCACAGCTTTCCCTTTGAGGCAGGCAGCCCGGAGACGCGGTCAATATAGCTTTGTAGCCCATCACCATTAAGACAAGCTTATCAGCAGGGTGCCAGGAGTGCAGAGCACACCGGCTGACAGGAAAATCAAAGTTTCATTCTCTTTGCAATTCATATCTGGGCTACCCTGGCCTCCTGGCTGGAGCAGGCTCCCACCCTGACTTTCACACGATACAGCACGTGTTCTGCCTGGCTGGGCATCTCTGATTTTACAGAGGTATCTTCTCTTAGACACGGCCCTGTCCCACACAAACCCCGTCCCTCCACACAGAGATGATTTCCCACAAGAAGACAGCCTGCCGCTGAGATCACGAAGCCGGAGGCGCAGCGGAGGCTCTCTGAAAGCAGCAGGTGAGGGCTCCCAGAGGGTCGTTTTGCCTTTTTGATGCAAGATGAAAGCCTGACCTACGTCAGGGCAGCTGAAAAACCAAGGCACACAGAATGGCCCACGCCTGGCACAGACCCATGGAAGTGCTCAGGCTGCAGGATGGTGGCAGGGCCTGCCAGGAGAGGGGACAGGAGCTGGCCGGGCCTCCCAGGAGGCTGCCACCCCCTCCCAGCTGAGGTATTTCTCACCTTTCGGCTTTGTTCCAGACACTTCTTGGCAGTGGGGTGCATGGTGCTGAGGCCATAGGGTCTTCCCTGAGCTCCCTCATGAGTCAGCAGGGGTAAAACCTCCGAAAAAAAGACAAGGATTGCTTCGCTTTGTCTCTACACATCCTTACCAAGCAGTTGGTACTGCATGAAGTGCTTGGGACTGGCAGTTACGAGACAACCTTGTTGGAAGACAAATTTCTTCCTAAGGCCTTGGTCGATCCGTGGTCCTTGGGGACATCCATCCCTGACCACGCAGCTTCCCAGGGAAGCACCGGGCCAGAGAAATGCCGTGCAAAGGGCACAGGGACATTAAGCTGCACTGGCAGAAGCACAAGTCAGAGGCCACCAGCAGGAACAAAGCACCCATCAGAATTTAGACCATGAAGCAAATGCAAAAATCACATCCTGAACAACAGCACCAGGGTCCCTGATAGCATTAGACCATCCAATAGCAGACAGAGGCACAAAGCCTTGGCTGTCCCCACCTCCCTCTCCCTTTAGTCCAAAGAATAGCAGCCTACACATAATAGATTTTATAACGTAGCTCCCTGCAAATGCATAAATGCAGCATTCCACCAAAAGGCCTCTTACAAGTTACTTTCCAGTAATTAAGAGGCTTTTACAGTAACACTGAATAAAAATAGTCATGATCAAAAATACTGTTCTTACGCCCCGTCTGGCTTCACTGTGGCCTTACGTGAACTTCTGCGGCTTGCTTGACCATTTTCTTTGTTCCCCTCGGAGCTCTCATGCTGGGCCGTAAGGACTTGCCACGTGCTCTCACCCAGATCTGTGTACTCAGATGTGCCTTTACTGGAGCTGGTGGAGCTGCGAAGGAATAAAAGGGGCCCAAGAAGGTGCGTTTGCAAGTTTTTTTTTTTTCCCTAGCTCTCCTGTTTCTTGCTTTTCTCTACTTCATACAAACGTTTCGGAGTGACAGCCAGAAATGGAAATGGCAAACGGTAATGTGAAGTTCTGCACGCAGCTTTTGGGGCATAACGAACCTCCCCTGGCTTCCTGGTCTTTGCGATATCATTGCTGGAGAGTGCAGAGACCTTAATTTCCCCTGCACACAGCTGAAAATGTCTCAGTTCTTGGTTGAAATGTCAGGGCTCCATTACGTCCATAATCCAATATGAAACCTGAGGGCAACCGCATGCCTGCTGCTTGCCTCGTCCTGGAGGGATGGGCTGCAAAGGCAGCCCCCCTTGGGAGCTGCTGCTCTGCACTGTTTGAGAGGGAGCAGATCCCCAGCACCACGGAGGGATGGACCCCGACCTGTCCTCACGGGACTGCGTAAAGCTCCCTGTCCAGAATAAGTGAGCTCAAGCTCCCTGCACCTTCCTTTGGAGGAACAGTCTGCTTGGGAGAGAGAAGAAGCCATGGAGGAATAACGCAGCTTTTTTTTATAAACGAGGTTTCCACAAAGATGTATTATTCATTATGCAATAATTAACCACATTTACAGACACTGCCTCAGGAAGCCTGATCACGCAGAACCACAGCTGCACCATCCCACACAGCCGGCATCGCTCAGCGTGGCCAAGGCAGAAAGCCAGCGTAAGGGCTGTGCAAACTGAAGCCAGAAGCTGGGGACACCGGGGCGACAGTGGGTCAACCCTCAGGAAAGCCGCTTGTTTTAGTTTGAGCGAGGCTGGATCCCTCATTTTTCTGTGCTATGGCCATCAGTTCTCTTAGCATCTCTTCTTCGCAGGGCTGAAGACACCACAGAACATAGCACTGGCCCCTTTCTGCTGCCAGGGTCTGACCCTCCATGGGTCCACCACATCTCAGGACAATAGTTGGCATTTTCTGACAGCTACATTCCCTTCCTCAGGTATCAGAGTGCCCATCACTGTATGGAGACCTACTTGTCCCCCCTCCAGGCTCTACAGGGCTAAATCCTTCCTTAACAAAGGCATTAAAGCCCATCCAACTCCAACCCCCTGCTATGGGCAGGGACCCTTCCACAACCCAGCCTGCCCAAAGCCCGGCACTGCCGGGGATGGGGTACCCACAGCTTCTCTGGGCAGCTTGGGCCAGCGTCTTAATATCAAGGCAGAAGAGATCATGGTGGCTTCAGCAAGAGGTGGGAGAAGAAGCAAACAAACCAAGAGCCTTGATTAAGGTGTCCAGAAGACCCCAGGGATCTGGGATCAAGCCCCAGGCCTCCAGCAGTCAAGGGCTCTGCTCTGCACATCCAAGCCAGTTGGACAGACCTTAGAAGAAACCTAAGAGATCTTAACCAAAATTGTCAGCACCCTGAACTTGTTCTGCTCTTCAAGGAGGTGGCAAATACAGTCATTGCTAGGAAGGTAAAAATATCAAAGCAGAAATAAGACCTTTGTTTCCTAAACTTTGTATTGCATACATATATATTCATGTTATATGCACGGTTTTGCACAGCAGTCGCCCCCAGTCTTTTATGGAATTGTCTTTCTGTTTAGCAACGTGCTGAATCAACAAAGCTATTTCCCTTTCATATTTCTGTAATTAGCCTGTTTTAAACCCTTCAGCAGCTCTTCAGAAGGATGCTGATTATTTACAGTATGTGCAATTCAGATGTCACTGGATTATTAACCTCGGCTGTGTAGTCTTAAATGTCTGGATTAGTGGATATGAGTTTGTTTCCTCCATTTCAGGCTAGAAAAGAAAATCGGGCAAAAATGGCAAAATAACCAGGTTAGAAAAGCCAGCTGTCTACTAGCACCTTGCACCCAGAAGGCACAAGGAGCAGGGCTATCAGCAGGAGCTCTGCTGCATCAAGAGGCTGGGGATCTGGCGTTCCAGCCCTAAAGCTACCCTGGGAAATGGCTCTCTGGAAGAGCAGCACAAAATGGCACAAAACCAAGACCCTGCTGTCAATGGGGAAAGGGCTTAAGAGGGAAGATGGAGATCCGAGTGGAGGGCAAAGCCCTGCAGTGGCCTGGGAGTTCCCTGGGCACTGCCCATGGCCATTTCTCCCGCATCGGAGCACCAGGAGCTGATTTCCAGCCCTTCCTCTGCTTCACTGCAGGATTTTGGGACAGCAGCCTCTACTCTCCTATTCTTTGTCCCTTTGCAAGCAGAAGATGGGAGCGTGCTCAGACAATTCTGCAGAGGCAACAACTATCTGCTGCTCTGCAGGCAGCCCAGCTCTGAAACACAGCTGCCAAAGCAGCACTGGAGGCAGGGGATGTAGGACAGATCAGCCCCAGCTGTTCCCCCTCACACGGAGCATTAAAGTGGCTAAGAAAGGTAAGGAAGGACTGTCCCAGCCACCAGACCTGCACAGAACAGGGCTTGGCAGGACCTCCTGGGGATTTTCTCTCTCTTTTGCAGCCACCGAGCCATTTGCTCTTACTACAGAGGTGGAAGTGAGCACCCAGAGGTGTCCCAGGCTCTGGGAAAGGGGAGTTAAGGGAGCACAGCTATTTCCATCCCTCTTGAGGACAGTTAAAGGATTCCCATAGATGCTGAGTGCACAGCTCTGGGAAGGGTGCTACAAGGTGCTGGGAACCACAGACCTGGGGGTTTGGCGTGTGCAGAAGTGAATGGAGGGGCAGCAGCAACTGTACATTTGTAAGTTTTAATATAAACATAAGCATCAAACTGACTTGAAAGCACGCAGTTCCCAATGCACTGGAAGTGTCAAAAAATGCCCTATGCTGCCTCAAAAATATTTCATTTTGATCCTTTTTAGACAGCTGTTCCTACAAAAAAATTGAAGGGAGTGTTGAAATGGAAGGCTCCTTTACATGAAGCCTCCCCAAGGTTTTCAGCTCTGCATGGGTTTTTCTGTTTGTTTTGGGGATGTTTTGCAGAAATAATTTTGCAAACTAACCCAAATACACGAGCGTGTTCTGGCATTGCCACTCTGTGGTTTTTGCTAACGGTAATCCATTTTATTCCAGTGAGGAGCAATAGGAAGAGCTCCTGTCACTACAAAGGAAAAATAAAAAAACAGTTGAAAAAATCTCTGTGGAAGTCTCAGGAAACTCCCTTCAGCTCCAAACATGGTGAAGAAAATGCCATCAGTGATTTTCCCCCTTGTAATGAGGTTTGCAAAGGTTGACTTGCAAGGAATTAAAACATGGAAACATTTAAAATATCAGTGAGTTCTGGCATCCTAAGTAATGTGACATTTATATGATAATTTGGCAATTAAATATGCAAGCAAGGATGCTTTTCCTTTTCAAACATGCAGGTACGGCACTTTCACAAAACAGCTTCCAGCATTTTACAGGTTCACCTTCTGACTGGAGTGGAAAAATATTATTTGCAACGTGTGGGTGGGGGATGCTTGCAGCAGCACCAGCCCACACCAACTCAGCAGCATCTCACAGCACACCACAGTTCCGCCATGCAAATACCACTCAGGGAGCTCCAGGTGGAAACCCCATTTCTTGCTCTTTGAGAACGGGGACATTTGCTCTTGACAACTGGGGAAAAGAGCATGGGTTCAGAGCTGTTTGTGCAACCCAGCAGGGAGACCTTCGCTGCAGAATAAGCTTCCTCCAGCATCCCTAGGTGAACAAGAGGAACACCAGCTGAGCTGCCTGGATATGGGTTATATGTGCTCACAGAAGAGCTCATAACCTGGCACAGATCCCAACCCTATAACACTCAGAAGAACACAGCATCACCCACCAACAGGGTCAGGTTCAGTTATCACCTGGGCTCCTCCTGGTAACTGATGCACCAGCTCAAACCCAAGATACCTGCAGGAACAAGAAGTCTTTCTCCAAGCTGCATGACTGGACAAGACCCCAGAAAGGGGCTGGTTGGTCTGTGCTGGGAATGGGCATTGGGTGAAGTAAAGTTCTCCCTCCGGCAGGGCCCTGAGCACCTCACCCCCCAACACCAACCGCATCCCTTCCGTGCATCGCAGCAACTCACTTCCTCTGCTGATGAATAATTTGGAGTGCTTCAGCCATTATTAAATAATAACGGATCTTTTCCTTGCAGAAATAATTGAATATTGGAGCTGGGAAATTGAGGTCACCCTCAGCTCTGCTCCCTTTGACAATGCTGCTCTCACCAAGGCAGCAATCCTGCGTGGTGCTGGTGGAACAGAGCAGTTATTGGAGCCTCGCAGCTCAGCAGCATTTGTCCTCTCACCTTGGGCTGCTCAGCAGGAAGATCCCAAAGCTGGTGTTAAGGCTGTAGTGACTTGAAACTCTCTCTCAAGGGAAAAAAGTAGCTGAAGCTCGATGGATTTGACTGCATCACCCAACAGGGGCTCTGTTGCTGCATGGGGCCAGCACTGCACATCTGTTTTTTTCTTCCCTACTGGAGGGGAAATGCAAACTCTTTTGGGTATAGTGGTGTACAAGTCCTGCTACTGGGTAAAGAATCACCAAAAATCATTAAGTGCTGTGGAAGTTCTTCCTTGCTGTTGGAAACCACACTCATTTCCAAATCAAAGACTTCTTCCTGCTGTGCACAAACCCTGCTCTTACCCCCCAGATTGGTTTTGCCCACCACTGAGGTCAGATCTGGGGAAGTTTGAAAAAAAGTTACTAACAGCCATGCACCTAGGAGAACTTGAGTTGCTTCGCTTCAAGCCCTCTCCCCTCCTGCTGCTTTCTCTTTTTTGCTGTGCCCTCGGCTGGCTGCTCTCGATCACATACTTGTGGAAATATTTGCTCCAGGTTGATTTCAAGTGGGTGGAAAGTTATGGCAGAAACATGTCTGCCTGTCTCCAGGTTGGTTATTCGCGAGGAAAGAGAAAGCCTGCAAGAAACCCCCTGGCAGAACAAGTCCTGGAGCCAGCCCACCTTCAATCTAGCAGTGATTTTTCCCTTCTGTTCCCCTTCACATTTTTTTTCAAAATCAGGAAGGAAACAACTTGGGTAACACAGCTTTCTGCCTTCACATTCCCGTACACGCACTGATAAATGAAATTCTCATTGACTGTTACATTAAAAACCAAATTATCCCAGGAGTAAAAATCCTGCTTGTAGAGAATCCAGCCACAAAAAACCTAACGTGGCTTTAGAGAAGTTACGCCAATAACTCACCCAGTTCAATACCGAATGAGACCCTTTCTGTAGGATTTTCCTGAGCTGGACAGAGGACTCTATGATGTTCCAGCCCACAGGGTAAGGAACTGATAGTGCAAACATCCACTCAGGGGAAAGGACGAATTTGCAGAATCATGAGAAAGAAAACACAAAAGCCAGCACCCACAAATAGAAGAACTTAAAATGGAGTCACAGCCTGCCCTAAATCCCAAAGTCAAATGCTCACGCAACGATGGAGACGTTTGGAAAGACTTCCAGAGCCAAACTTTCTGCTCGGGGACTCTCTGGACTAATTAGGTACAATTACAACTGCTTAAAGAGCGCTAATGCATTTGCCATGCACTGAGAATTGTCATCTGCTCATAAATACATCATGTTGGATCCAGTGTTTGTGGCAAGGGGATGACTAACTCCATCAGGCTGAAGTGAGAACTTCCCTGAAGACCTGGGCTGAGCAACCTGCAGAGAGCAAAGCTCTGCCACAGACGATTCTCCCCTCTTCTGCCCCCTTGCAAATGCAGAGGGGGAAGAACAGGATCTCTCTGAAGTCCCATCTCTCTTTCCAAGGGTGTCACTGACCTCGATCAGTTGGGTCTGGGTGCCTGTTAGTTTGTGCACATCGCAACACAGTTTAACAAAAAAAGCATGCAATATATTTCTATTCTGTGGAAAAAACACCTGGAGACCCAAATTTTGCAGGCTATTACCTTTGCAAAGTGTATGCACAGAAATCTGAGATTTCTCTGGGAAAAAAATAATTTTTTTTCCAGATGCGTGCTTGGATTTTTATTTTACTTAGACTTCAATCTCACGTTCACTTGCACAGTGGGGACAGTGACAGAAGAAAGCATCAGGAGGTATGTGCAGCAGCGCTCTGCACAAGAAGCTTTGAGAACCTTCCTTGGCAAATTCCCCCAAAGCAGAGCACATACATTTCTTTATTCTAAACAAGATAATTCGTAATTAGAAGTAAAGCCCAAACTGGGAAGGTCTGACAGATTTGAACTTTTCCCCTACTCCACTTCCACAGGAAAAGAGTTCCATTTACAGGAGATTTTCATATTTGTTCCAGCTAATATGACCTTGTGGATAAAGCAGACAAAAAAAAGGTGGTTGTAGTTTGTGTGTACATGCATGAGGAAAGTCTCTTTCTCCCCCAGGAGGAAAAAGGACAACAGAACTGGAATTGTTCCGGGGCTTGTATGAACTTCTGAAAATTGATTTTAGCATTGAGGAGTCTGTGCTTGCCGCGTTCATCGTCTCTGCCTGCCAATGTGCAGCATTTTTGTCTCAGTTGATAAGGGAATTTTTAATTATTGTAATTATCATTTGAAAATTGGGTTCCTGCCACAGACAATTGAAATTAGATTCTGTTACTTTTTATCTTTGTTAATGTCTTTTAATCTGAGGTTTCATTTCCTATCAGCAATAAAATGTGTATGCATGCATACGTGTGCTCAGTTTAAGTACACACACAGAGACCCATGATCTCATAAAATATGCAAGTATATTACACATGCTAGACAGATTTTGCAGCCAGAAAGGACTGTTAGGATCAGCTAGCTCAACCTATTCTGAAACAAGGGCCATGCCATTTCACCCTGTAATTTCTGCATCAAGTCACCCCTTCCAGTAACACACCCAGCCCTGGAGGAGATTGGCACAGAGGAGCATACCCTCACCTGACCAGCAGGCAGGATTTTCATGGGGGACTCCTAATTCAGGATTTGTAACCTGCAGCATGCAACTTGGAGGGTACACACGTGTGAAAGGGTGGAAAGGTTTGTGATCCCGTTATGGTCAGCCCATACTTTGGTCCTCTTCTGCCAGCACTGCTCACAAAGCTGCCCCCAGCTTTGAGACCGAGATGTTTTCACTAGGAATAGGACTGAGAGCTCAGGAACTCATTTGACGCATAGACCACTGCCATACGCCCAGGAGCAGGTGAGAGCCAAGCATCTCAGCTGCACAAAGTGACCTTGGTATGGAAGCAGGGACAGCAGTCTTGATGCTGCTGCTGCGTCCCTGCCTAAACCAGCCTCTTTCCTCATTGATTTTCAGCTAAAAATCCACCACTGCTGGCAGGATTCAGCCTCCAGGAGGTGGTGGGCTGCACCCAGACCTCCACTCCAGCCCTGCACATGCACCGCAGTCAGCTGGGCTGCTCGGGCACAGCTTCAGCTGGCAAACTCCTGTAGGATTTGCAGGCAAACCCTCCTGCGCTCGGAGCTGCAGAACGTGGCCAGGAGAAAAACAGCTTCAGCGACTGATTTTATTTTATCCCCCTCTTCCTTAAGGGTTTATTTTCCTCTCCCTCCGACCATGTTCCTCCGAGTCTTTCAGCCTGCCCAGCTCTGCACAGCTGTCCCCCAGAGCCCAGCACACCCCAGGACTCTTTCACCACTATTCCCACAGACAGACATCAAGATCCAGCAGCTGCTGTGTCCTACAGGGCGCAGTTTGTCCACACAGACCTTGCCAAAGGCTTTTGCCACCCCCAAAAGCTCTGAAGCGTGCTGTTCGGAGGCCTGACTCCTCTCGAATGTGCGTGGGCTTCCCCTCTCAGGGCAGGACAAGGAAGCCTTGGTCAGTCTGCACGCATGTCTCCATCTCAGGGGCACTGGGGGAACCTCTCCCATGGACAAGTGAGCCTCTTCTGTGTCTTGTTGCTGCTCCACAGGCACACTGGGCACATTTCCTTCCAGCCACAAGCCAGCACTCACCCCTCTGGCTGGTTCCACCACCCACATCCCCCAGCCAAGGTAAATCCTTCAGGGTTTCAGCCAGGCTTCAGATGCAGAAGCCGTGAGAACAATGCCAACACAGCTCAGATCATAGTCATCCTTTTTTCCCCCCCTCTTCTCTTTGGTGGATTTATGAATCTCTACCCAAATTTCTTCTTCCTTGGAGCTCCACAAAGGTCAGCTCTTTGAAATATGTGGAACAGGCAGAGCCTAAAGCCAAGAGTGGTGCAGAGCCCGAATCCCAGGTGGACCACCACAACCCCACAGCCAGCCTGTGAGATTAGATGCTGACCTGGTTATAAACTACATTAAAGGTAACCAAGACATTTTATTTCATTTTTATAGAAAAAGGAGACTTTTCTACTATTTCTCACCCTCTTTACCCATCTGTTGTTGCTTTTGTTTCAGGTAGGATGGAGTCTTGGTACAGAAAAGTCTTCCAAGAGGAGACTAAGCAGGTGTGAAAGCTATTAGCTAAGAAATGAGCTTTGGAGCAACAGTACTCGGGGGGGGCACATGTGCCCTGCTTTTTAAATCCAAGGAAGAAGACTGTAAAAAAGTTTCTTTTTTTTCTGAATGTAAGAGAAAAAGCTGAAGAGTTTTATTTATTATATGCTATATGATGAACTCCATTCAAAGCAACCCCGCACTCTTAGAAGTGGTGAAAAACTTTCCTGGTTTAATCTGCCTGCTCTGGAAAGGAAATAATCAGATCCTGCCTTTTGCATAGGCAGAGTTTTAATTACCTCTGAAACTCGCCTGGTCCCATATGAGCAGCTTTTCAAAAGCAATCTATTAACAAACAATAACCCCGCTGCTTGCTGCCTGGTACAAAGCAGATGCTATCGCTGCCTCTGCGCACGCCCGCTCCCTCCCACCGCAGCGCGGAGCTCAGGATCTCCGCTGCTCGCTCGGGGGGAGCGTGGGGAGGGGGCTGCCGGAGCCCCCCCTGGGTGGCCGAGGCCACCGCTGGCAGCAGGACGGGGCTGTCACATCACACGCACACCAGGGCTGTGAGCGCAGCTCCCAGCTTCAAATCCCGAATATGATTCTCGGCGGAAGAAACCGAAGTGACAGGGGAGGAGATGTCACTGGCAGCTCCGGGACCACCAGCCCCGATAGCAGGTTGCCTCCAGGACCAAGGTAACGAAGCTGCGAGCCTCTGTCCTCTATTGCTGAGGACGAAACTCACATCAGGTGTCCTAGACCCTCTGACCTCCTCTAGGAAGGGCCAGAAGGATTTTCTTTTATCTCTAGCAGGAAAGAAAAAGGGTATTGGCATTCTGGACTTGCAGCTAATTGGAGACCACAAGCAGCCGGATCTGCACATAGTGACTGAGGTGCCCCAAGCAGTGTGCAGCTCCCAGTAAAAGGAGAAGTTACAGTCTACAGGGCCCGGGCCCCAGCTTTGGCAAAGGAAAAAGGACATTTCACCTCACACCTTGGGTATGGAGAAGAAAATTAACAAAACCACCAAGAGCAGGCAGATGTCAGCTTGCAGCTCCACTGGATCCGAAGGCTGGTCCCAAGCCTCACGCACCATGTTTTTCCCCACCCAGATGCTCACTCTGCCCTCGCATGGTCTGTGCTCATCCCCACGAGATTTGTGGCTCCAGAAGCTGCGCCCAGGTGCAGTGGTGGCACCGTGAACCCCAGCAGAGGCCGAGGTCCCACGGGTCCCAGCACTGTGCAAACACGCAGTGAGAGAAAGCCTCTGAGCAGCTGCTGACATTTTCAGAGCACCAGTCACTTATCGCAGTGTTTCCCCATCTGCTGCTTCTCAGGACAGTCAAAAGCCTTATGCCAAATGCCTCCAGTCCCCGTGGCTATTCCAGTCATGTGCATAAAGCTGTCGTTGGTGTTGAACAAGGTTCCATGCTATATTTAAGAGAGATGTCCCGCAGGGTATTGCAACAAAATTGGAGCGCTACAACCCAAACCTTACTTTCTGCAGTCAGAGCTGGTTTCTTGGTTTGGCTCTAATACACCATCAGGCCAGCCACCCCCCGCCTTATTTCTTGCTAGCTCACACAGAGGGATGGGAAATCTCCCCAAAGACTAGGGTAAAAGGCACCAGGGACTCAAACCAGTGGGGCAGCTCTACTGGAGGCCCTAACCTTGGGCTAGCAGGTAGCAGTAAGGCCCCTTTGCACCCTGCCTGTAACATGGAAGGATTCAGGAACAGCTTTTATTAATTTTATTTTTGCAGAAGCATTTCAGTCATCAGTCTTTCACACCAAATACACACCTGCCTCAGACCTATTGCTGTCACATTCATCATTTAAATCTGCGTGTCTAAAGAACCTAAAATGAAGTTCCCTTGATGCACCATTAACCTTCTTATGTATCTGCTACTTTGAGGCAAGCTGCAGTGAACCCTTCACAGACCACTCTTCCTAAGCAAGAAACACCCAGGTTCCTCCAAGCAAACAAGGTCAAACGTAGCCAAGAACATTTATTCTCCAAAGCCAAATGACATAGCACCTCATGACACAGCATTACCCCATTTCCCATCCTTCTTACCAGGAAATGTAAGCCACAGAAGCAGCCTCAACACCTCCCTGCAGAGCCTGGATGCTCCCCTTCTCCATCACCAGCTGCCACTGCCTCCAGCCAACCTCATTATAGAGACCAGCAACCCTTTATTTAGTCTCGTTAAGAAAGACTAACAGGGCACAGATGGCGTGGGCTTGCTAATGGCACAGAGCTGGCTGCTCTCTGTCCTCCTGGCCCTGGGAAGGACACGCTGCAGTGCTCCACCGGGCTCCCAGGGGATGCAGCTCTGCAGCAGGAACACGAAAGGGGCTGGAGAAGCCAGGCCATCCTGGCTGCATGCCCTGGGCACCAAAGTGCTAAAAATTCTGGACAAGGCGCGGGGGTGTGAGCTTGTGGGGGTGTAATCCCTGGGCTGCCCCTTGCCTGGGGCCTGCTAGAGGGAGAACAAGAATTTGGGTCTATGGTTGCTTCATTGCCCTTCAGGAAGAAAAAAAAAAAAAGCAAGCCTTGTGAGGTTCTTTCTTTGTTCTTTTTAATGAAAAAAACATTTGCCACATGAGAGCAACTTTTAACACTTATCACCTCCAGAACCCAACACTTCTTTGGAAAAAGGAGCCAACAGCCAATAAAGACCTGCCTTTCAGCACCTTTACTGATGGCCCGCGCCGTTCTCATTGGTAATTAAATGCAGAAGGTCAGGGACCCTGCTCGATTCCAAACTGTTTCTTTGGTATTGCAGAACTGACAGGGCACGATGGAAAACAAAAGGGAAAGAACAGTTTAATCCAGCCACCGGCAGCAAATAAATCACCCTGGCCAGGCGCGGTGCCGGAGGCTGCTGCAGTGAGCGCGCTGTCGTCTCCCTGCGCAGATGCAGCGAGCTGGCTCTCCGCTTGCAGATGCTGTAGTGATGCTGGCGGTCCCCATCAATAGGGTCTTGTTAGGATCCTGGTGACAAGCAGCACGCAAAAAAGGGATGTGGTGGTTGTCTCAGCAGACTGGTAGTGTCGGTGGGGTGTCTGCCATGCTGATGAGGCCGAAGCTGGGTTTTCCATAGGAGCCGAGTTCCTCCTGTTTTTCATAAGCCCTTCCCTGCATAAAACCACCCTGTGGTTGCATGAAAAGAATCAGCAGCATTTGGAAGTGCCTGGAAAAACATCGTCTCCCCATTAGCTTTGCTGCTGCATCCTTTGCTCCTGTACCTGACGAGCCCGTCTTCTAACTGGTGCAAACTGGCCCCTCTCGGCTGGCAGCAGCGAAAGCCCTTGCTGCGTTTCCAGCAGCTCGGGAAGGACTCCCTGCTGCTCTCCGGCAGTTTTGTGGTCCTGAAGGAGCGGAGCCAGAACTGAGAAAAAGGAAAGGAAAGCAGTGGCCTGGCTAGGTGTTAATGAGAAAGTGATTTGTCTCTCCAGGATGCCCTTGTGCTTCCCGGGAAAGTCGCAGAGCAGAATTTCTGAATATTTAATACAGATTCTTAATTAAGGAAAGGGTATAAACCTGAGAGACACCATCCCCTACTGCAAGTTCAAGGCCAAAGCTTTAAATACAGGATAATCACTCATCTCAAGGCAGCAGGGGGTAGCCGATTAAAAGAGGTGGCCTTGTGGTTAGACCCATGTGGAGGGTTTCCAGACAACAGCCCCTTCTGCGCTTGCTAGCTATGTTGCACTCCAGAGTTTTCCAGATTTTAGGAGTTTTTTCTTCCCTATTTTGTCCTGAAAAGGCTAAAAATCTACAGTAAGGCTCAAAAAAACCAGAAGACTCTAACAAAGTAATTAAAAAAAAGCCCTGTCTGGTTTCACAGAAACGTCTCAGTTTGGTAATTTCCAAAGGTTTCATTTCCATTTCAATCTTTCTTTTCGTCCTGTAGCTGAACTTACATTTCAAAGGGAAAAGCAAATTTGAAGCAAAATATAATAGTTCCATTTCTGGGAGTCACGGTGACCTACTGATAATTTTAAAAACTTTTCTCCATTTTTCTCCAAATGTAAAATCTACTGAAATTGGTCCTTCACTTTGAAATATTCTGGCTTTGATGAATCAACATGTTATGATGAAAATTTTTTTGGCAAATGGCTTCTAGGTACACTCATTTCCGACGTTAATATACCATACCGCAGCAGGAGGCAATATGGGCTACAGGACTGGCTCAAATTTAACGGATGTCACTGCTGCTCCTTCTTTTGTTACCCATTTTCTGTGATACCTGTCACAAGCTTTGGCTCTATTCCCATGGACAGAAGCAATCGAGACCCTGCCTCTCAGTCACTGGCCATGCACACACACCAAACTGCATTTCTTTAAAACAGATATTTGGTCTCTTTAATTAACATCCGATTTGGCATCGCCATCCATACAGGAGCACATGTGATTTGCTGCTGCAGTTCAGCTGGCAGGTGGTAACTTCCTACGCAATGATATAATCATTACTGGTGACTGCATTAACTTTGTTTTCTCTCTTCTCTCTCTTCTTTTTTTTTTTTTTCCACGCATACTGTAAGCTCTTTGGGCCAAAGATTTAATATATGCAAAAGTTAGGCTGCAAGGGCCATGAGGTCTGACAGAAACCCAAGCGATGCCTCAAATAAATAACCTTTGCCTACGTACGTGGCCCACCTGAACGCTCTGCGGTGTCAACAGTGATGATAAAAAGATGCAAAATCAAGGTTTTGATCAATTTGCATAAGGAGCAGTGGGAAGCAAACGTGTTGTACTATTAAGGGAAACATTAGAAGCTGAACCGATTTGTGTGGTTGTTTTCTCCCAGCAGCAGGCACACCCAGGGGGATTCAAAACGTCCTTCAACTTCGGGAGTAAAAGGAAGAAGAAGGGAAAAAATAATAACAACATGATCAGTAGCTGCAAGAACATCATCAGGTGATTAGAAAAATCGGAGGGAGCCTAAACACACCTTTTTATTATAAGCAGCAGTGCCTAGTCGACCTTGCCTGATTCAAACAAGGCAGGATAGCAGAGATTGAAAGATATGCAGCCTCGTGCGCCAGCCCTCCCCGCCTGGAATTTAAATGACAGCATTAGTATTCAGGATCTTTGCATGTGTTTAAATATGGATTAAAAATGCATTAATTGGTCTCGTTTTAACAAGCTCTTCTCTTTGTATATCAAATATTTGAAAGATTCGGTATTATCACCTCTTGTCTGTGCTGGAATTGAAGAGGAGAAAAGAAATGTAATTGAGGACTTAAGGAGTGTCTCCTCCTGTTTGCTCAGCACAGGGCTATCTGATTGAAAGCTCGGGGGAAAATGACTTTGATAAGTATATGAACAACATCTAAAGGCAACACTACTTGGCAAATGAGTGCTGACATCCAAGCAGAGGCAATTTTGGCAAGGAAAGTGGCTTTCCAGTAAGTGCTGTATCAGAAGAACTGCTGGAGCTGTTTGTACCACATAACCTGTCCCTAGCAAGTGCCAGCATGAAGGGAAGATGCTCTGTTTGTTAGGGTATTTGCCCTGGATTTGCAAAACACAGTTCAGCTCTTTTCTTGGCCTCAGCTCCCTGTCTGACCTTGGGCAGGTCGCTCCGACCAGGAATGGATGACTTTGTGGACTGAGCCCCTCCAGCTCTTGGTGCCTTCTCCTTGCTCCCACTGGAAGCTGGGAGATGCTCAGACCTGCTGTCAGTGAGGCAAACCAAGGCTGTGACCCACACGGCAACGTCTGGTGAGAAACCAGGTGGAACTTGGCCTGCAGCGCTCGGTTGCAATACTCCAGAGAGCTCCAGCAGGCCTTGCAGACTCAGGGGGTTCCCACCTGAACGAAAAAATCACTTGGAGACCTTGACTGAGATACGAGCCTCACACAGATGACTCAGTTAAATGATGAGGATAAAATACCCAAGGGATGTGTCCCAATTACGGGAGATACACAGGGCAAGACTGGCAGCAAAGCCCTGATCGCCCCACAACCTTGGGGCTGTCCCCCCAAGACACCAGGGCCTGCTGAGGAGGGGAGCGCCTCCTGGCCAGCTGCACAGGCCTCAGGCCTGAGGGCAGACCTCGCCTTTCAGCTCACCCCCATGTGTCTGCCGTCTTACCGTCCAGGAGGATGTCTCACTGCCTATTCTCTTACTAATATTCATATAAATCATCCAAGAAAAATGGAGAGTTAATCCTAAGGAAGCCTGGACTGATGTGGATTTAAGAAATTACCAGGAACTTCATTAAATGTTCAAGTGCCTCTTGGGTCCTGAGCACTGATGAGTTTGAAAACCTTCAGTGATCTTTACTCACAGGCACACTCGCTACCATCTCCCTCTTGCCTTTTTATCCACAAGTGACAAACTAATAGCCATCGCCCTCATTACTGGTGTTGAACCTGGGCACTGGGGGATGTGGCTACGGAGCTCTGCTGAACCCATGGCTGCGGCCTTACTACAGACTTCAGTTGGTGATGTACGCCCAGTTCTTCACGGAGGGCGACCAAAATAGAGCCAAAAAAATACAAGTTCTGTGGTGTTTCGGTAGGGAATCTCACATTGAGAGACTGCGGCAACATGAGATTTTTTACAGAAGTTTAGCCAGTGTTTTAACTGCTTGCACAAGTCTGAGTTAAAAGCCTGAATTCAGAAATGGGCTGAGCCTCTAAACCCGAGTTTCAGCCACTGATAAATACAGCACCTCTCAGCATTGCCACAAATACTGTGCTGAAGCTTGCTCATTAAGAAATTCCTACGCATCAAGCTATATGCTGCTAGGATCTGCGCAAAAAAAAAAAAGAGGTCTAGCAATCAGCATAAAAACTTGCTGAAGTGGAATTTGCATGTTAATCGCCCTTACTTAGCCATATGAACACACTTCGTAGATAATCCACACTTCCTGGTAGGCAGAAAAGCACCTCTAAATGTGCAGGCTAAGAAATACTCCCATATTTCCTGTATGGCTGCAGCGATGCTGCGGGAGCAGGTGCGTGCATGGCCGGCTGTGCACCGCGCTCGGTCTCTGCTGGCTCCGACAGGTATTTAGAGTTGTTGGAGTTCTGCAGAAACGTGGTACTGCTTGGCTGGGGCTTGTACAGGTTTTGAGGTTGATAGCCCCTGCTATCATTTGCAGGATCTGAATGCCCGGTCCTTATTAAAATTAATGTGAACTCTGCTGTCCAGCTTCCCTCTGCAGCTTTGCAAACCTCAGCCCAGCTTTGGATTTGAGTCACTGAGGGTCGGTACCTTCGCAGAGTTTCATTTTCTGCTGCAGGCTGGAATATTTCCAGACTAACTTTATGTAAAATTCACTCCAAACCCCAGTGTGGGAATCCAGGCTTATAGAAAATGCTATGAACTTTTTGCTCGTTCCTAAGCTGGAGGCATTCTTTTCTTTCAAAAAACAAAAAAACAGCTGGAGCTTGCATTTTCTTCTCATATTATCTATTTACATACCCCATTTTTTCCTAACATCCAAGCCCCACAGAAAGCCCTGGTGAGGCTGGAGGGGTCCACGATACCCATCTTGCATGTGGGAACTGCAGCACAAACTCATTTATTTAAGCTTCTACAGGAAGAACAGAGACTTCAGGTTTGGCTTTGACAGTCAAAGGCTGGCTTCTGCTACCAGGAATTTGTCTTTCATGGTACAGCAAGAAAAGCAGGTTACATACAGTTTGCATCACCCCTGCTACAGCTTGGAGGTCCATGAGGACATCACCCATTTCCTGGCCCATGTTGTCACCTGTTTTGTGCCCAACTGAAATATTCAAATGCCTTCCAAAATGCTAAAAAAAAATCACTGATGTGGAAAGGCAATGAAAGCAACTGAACTTTTTTGTTGTTCTTTTTCCTTCCTTCCATTTTTTTTTTTTTTTAATGTGACAGATTAACAGTGGAAGTACAATGCATTTTGCAGTTTGGGTGTTAATCCTTAGTGTGCTGTGAAATGGAGAAGACACTCTGTGCCTCAGAAAACAAAGACGTATCGTGTAAGGGATATAAACACGGCAGGTCTCCCAGAGTAATGCGCACTCAGAACACCGCTTTCTTGCACAGAAGATGAAATCATAATAGCATACACTTATTTACTTTTAAAAACCATCAATAACAAGTGATGTATAGCTGAACTCTGGGCTCTTCTCCCATGCACTTAAAAATGAAATGAATCTTAAGAAGAAACAGAAACATATATAGATGTATATATAAGCAGTATGAGTAAGCTACAGTACAAAACAAACTGAATTATCTACGTTTCTTCAAACTACCTTCATGACTATTTGCCATTATTAGCAATTTGTATCCAGAGAGCTCAAACTAATCACAAAAAAGTGGGTCTATATCACCGTGGTGGTTTCACAGATGGGAAAACTAAGGCAGAAATAAGGGCTGATGCCAGCAGAGAATGGCCAAGAGGAGAGCAGTTCTCTGGCGTTGGGGGCACAATGCCTTCCTTGCTGCTCTGGGATGCTGAACCAAGGTGGTAAATGCATCAAAGCCTGCTCTGTCGGGCACCCCACCAAATTCGCGCTGGGCATCACCCTGGGACTGTGCAGGTTGCTGCGGTGATGTCTCCAGCGACGATGGGCTGGGTGCAGGACATGCATCCTGCAGAACAGACAGCGGGACGGCTGCACCTCTGCTGGCTCTGGAGTGCAGGTGCAACAGCTGCATGGCACCTCCAGTTCCCTTTGATTTCCAACCTCCGCCGCATCCTGGGAGATCTTGCTGGGGGCTTTTATTTTCCAGAGAGTCTTTCATAGTAAAAGGGTGTGCAAATGCGAATTCAAATCAGTCATCAGCTTCCCACTGAGTTCAAAACACCTCTTTCACCATTTTAAATGATTTTTAAATGGATGCAATGCACTCGATCTTCCAGCTGAAATAACTTCTGTATTATCCTCCAAGCCTGAATTCCTTTCCCCCCTTGCTCTCTGTTCACTTCAGATAATTCAATGGGAATTTATTTGAAAAGAGGTGGTGGGTCACAAATGAAGTAAAATGCTGACAGCAGGAGTTCCTACCCAGTCATTGCTTATGTGAAAGGCAGGGAGCCAGATTTAGGGAGCTGTGGGATAGTTATCATTAGTCTGGTTAAAAATATTCCATCTCAACTGAGGTTTTTTTATTTTTTTTTTCTTTTCCCATAAGAATCGATTTTCTTTTGA
Source organism: Anser anser (assembly GCF_964211835.1). Classification (NCBI taxonomy): domain Eukaryota; kingdom Metazoa; phylum Chordata; class Aves; order Anseriformes; family Anatidae; genus Anser; species Anser anser. Next base: position 2,991,995 of record NC_139745.1, on the reverse strand, counting down.
TTAAATGAAATTTTTAGAGAATGTGTCTTTTCCCTTGTCTTGCTGGAAAAAGTCAAATACCTGAAAAACCAAACTCTAACTAGCCCTAGCCATGGGCCTGCCTAGAGGCGCTGCCGGGGAAGGGGCCTTCTGGGAAGTGTAGTTTGATTTAGGAAATCAAAGGTGCTGTGGGGAAGGGTGGAGGCACCCTGGAGCCAAGCTGCACCTCCCAGGCAGGATTTGTCAGTTAAACTGCTCTGGCTTGTGGCTGAGAAGAAAAGCAGCTTCTGAATTCAAACCCGTAAAAGCTCTGGTTTTGATGAAAAACATATGAGCTTAGTTGCCGGCTCTATTCCTGGTGAAATCTCCTGAACCTTACTCCTTACTCCAGAAAATGCAATGCCTGCATGAAATATTCATTGCTCCCCACGCCACCACGATGCACAGATGCCAGAGGATCTCACTAGTGCTTTAGGTAGGTGCAAGGTGTTACACGAGGCGGGTTTATGGGGAGATGACGCAAGGGATGCAGGGATCTATCAGTCCCTTGGGGATTGAGAGGAGGATGAGCTCTCTGACTCCCTAAATCCTTTTGGAAGCCTGCTGTTTTCTCTTGATCTGAGAACATCTTCCTTTCATCAAAGTCTGCATGAACAGACAATGCCCACTGCACGCTGCAGTAATGAAAATTATCACTGCTGTTATTACTGATGGGAGCACAGCACTTCTCTGCATGAAACGCAAGCTGTCAGGGGTTTCTGTGCCCTACTGTAGGGTTACCTGCACCCTTAAGTGCCTTGGGATGAACTGAGCTGCATTTGAAACTCTGCGGTTCAAATCAGAGGCAGCAAGACTTGGGTATCTGCCATCTGCATTAGCTGTGCTAACCCTCTCTCTCTATTACAAATGTTTTTTCTCCTCTAAATCTTGACATCCCTTCCAGCCCCACAATTGCTTGTTCACGTGCTGGTTGCTCTATTAATGGCTTGTCGTTGTCAGCAGCTTCAAAGAGATCCCTCATTTTAATTGCCCTGGGGGAACAGCATCGCCTCATGCTGCTGCCGCAGCTCAGGGCTCCTAAAAGTGACCTATGCAGCTTTGTAAATGCATTAATTAACAGAGCTTGTCGGCTGGACTCTTTCCAGTCCCACCTCGCACCACGCAGCACCTCTCCCAAGCCTTGCCAAAGCCCTTTGGGATCTGCCCTTCTTCAGTTGACCAAAAAGTCTGCCTGGATCCTGACCCCCACTCAAGCCAGGCCAACAAACCTCAGTGCTGCCTTCCCAGAGCCATTTGCCAAATTTTATTTCCCCCATATGAAACCTTCTCCTGAAGGTGGGCTTGAAAGCCCTGCATGAGGGGACATCACTGATGGCCGTTGAGGAGCAACATCAGAGGAACACCCCTGTCTCCTTTCAGCTGAGGGTGTCACTGGAGGCTTCTTCCAGACCCTTCATGAGGCTCACCCCAAGCACGGTGAAAAAGAATGAAGAGGGGTTAAACTTCGCAGAGCAGAGGTGCTTTTTTTCCCTTTTTTTTTTTTTTTTTGAAAAAGAAGTTCTGTGGCTCCCTCTCTAGATGGAAGAGGGAAAAAAAATAAAGTTGCTTTCTTGTGGTCTGTTTAAGAGCTTGCTTACAAGGGGAAATTAATCCAAAATTAACTAGTGGTGTGAATTGCAAGTGGATTAGTTAAATTACATTAAATCCAGGTCTGGATACTTTCATTTAAAATTAAAGTGGCCTTAATTCAATTTGGCTCAAGTCACTTCAAAAGTGAATTAAGTAAAACTTAATTACAGAACCTTTAATTCCAAATGAGTGTGTCTACATAGGTTGTTTAATATGCTTTCATTTACCCATTTTAAGAATTAGTCTTGATGAGCTTTTCAAAACCTCTCCTAACTAGGCAGACCCTCATTTGTTTACTAGAAAGGCTCCAATTCCCTCAAAAACTCAAAAACAGAGAGGAGAGGAGAAGAGAGGAGAGGAGAGGAGAGGAGAGGAGAGGAGAGGAGAGGAGAGGAGAGGAGAGGAGAGGAGAGGAGAGGAGAGGAGAGGAGAGGAGAGGAGAGGAGAGGAGAGGAGAGGAGAGGAGAGGAGAGGAGAGGAGAGGAGAGGAGAGGAGGAGAGAGGAGGAGAGAGAGGAGGAGAGAGGAGAAGAGAGGAGAAGAGAGGAGAAGAGAGGAGAAGAGAGGAGAAGAGAGGAGAAGAGAGGAGAAGAGAAGAGAAGAGAAGAGAAGAGAAGAGAAGAGAAGAGAAGAGAAGAGAAGAGAAGAGAAGAGAAGAGAAGAGAAGAGAGGAGAAGAGAGGAGAGGAGAGGAGAGGAGAGGAGAGGAGAGGAGAAGAGAAGAGAAGAGAAGAGAAGAGAAGAGAAGAGAAGAGAAGAGAAGAGAAGAGAAGAGAAGAGAAGAGAAGAGAAGAGAAGAGAAGAGAAGAGAAGAGAAGAGAAGAGAAGAGAAGAGAAGAGAAATGATGTGTCTGTGTGTCCTCCAACCTGGAAGCAAAATGTTTCTGGTCTAGAAGCCACCACCAAGCCAACGCTAATGAGCCACGATGCCATGGGTGATGTATCTGGCATCAAGATGCTGTGGAGATGCAGCAATGAATCACTAATGCCAAAAACTCCCTGAAATGAGGTGAGAGACGCAGTGCTGAACTTCCTGATTTTCATGCACAGAAAATTGGTGTTAACACTGAAGTCGTCCCCACGGAGTGCTTGGAATTTTACAGAACTGGATTTTGGCCCCAAAATTACAGCATGGAAATGTTTTTTCTGGCTAACCACACTACCTGCCAGTGCTGTGGGCTGTGCTGTGTTAGCTCACTCCCAGGCTCCTTGCGCTTGTATGCGTGATGGAGAAAAGCAGCTGTTCCTCACTGAGCAGCACAATTCAACCTCCATCACACGACTGCCCTACCCATGGCTCCTCATTCCAGTACCTGGATCCAGGCTGGATACGAGCCCAAAGAAAGGGCAGATGCATCCTCAGCAGCACATCCTGCTGCAGCACATCCTGCCACACCTCATCCTGGATCCAGGATGGGAGAGCTGCTCCCTTTGCCGCTTCATCTGTTGTTTCAACAAGATTAATTTCAGCATTTCTGAAGTGTGTTCAAAGCTGCTGAGTTTCTGCACATTTTCTAAAACCGATTGGCAATTTCTTCCAGCTCCTAGCTGCAACGCGTGGGGGGCTGCTGCCTCTTGTGCTGCTGTTCATCTTTTCTTCTCTGTGCTTGGAGCCTGGAAATGCTTCTTGCTGTTTTCAGGCTGGCTTCCTAAGGAAGTTTAGTCATGTGGGATCACCCTTTTTTTTGGGTGTCTCCTTGTCTTTTCAGCCTTCTGGCCATGTTCAGAGAAATATGTCAGAACTACAGGATGTAGGGAACGTGGTGGGAGGAAATGAAGTGCAGGAGGTATTTAATGCACACTGTTGCTCTAGTCCTATCTGTAACCAGGTGTTGGAGAGCAGGATGTTCCTAAAGGTGAGGGCTGTTTAAAATAAAGGAGGTAAAGCTCATAATTTCCGAAGTCAGTGCATCCCCTCCTGACATGTAAAATAAGGGTAAGAGGGGCTGCCCTACCACAGAGCTGCCCTGAGGAGAAATGCATTAAAACCACACCGGCGGAGATGCAGGAGTGATAGGCAGAGTTTATTATATCTCAGAATTGTGTTAGATATTAATCATTTTGCGTCCTTAAAAGGTGTCTGAGGAACTTAATTTGTCGTGGAAATGTCAGATAAGAGAGATGCTGCATCTCCAGCTGAGAATAAACAGTGAATACTGTGGAATGTTACTCTAAGATGACCTTTTACTTTATATTAAAGCAAACAGGTAAAAATCAAAGTCAAATCCCCAGCAGAGATCACAGTGTGTGCATGTGTGTGCGCACGTGGCAGTGTGTCTGCCTTCTAACGGGCTGCAGGGACTGAGAACAAACCCGGCATGGGGCTCAGCTGACATGGCCGGGTCCTGTTGTCATCCCTCCTCTGGGTCTCTGAGAAATCTGGGCTGCCTACTGCATACCAGAATACATTCATTTATATTACTGCATATATGGTGATTTATATAAATAGATGCATATTATGGTATGCACAATATTGATATTTACATGATATATGGATATTATTTCATGCATGATATAAAATAGTTTCTATCTTTTTGTGCATGCAATATCTCTATTTGCACTGTTAAATACGCTGTATTTTGTGATTCTTTCCTCAAAGTTCTCCTTATGGCTACTCCAAAACGCCCCCCTTTTTATTTTTCAACTTTTGAGAGAAATTTGATGTTGTGTTCAAATATCTGAATGTATGTACACGTGAGTATTCCATAAGGAAAACAATTCATTTGCACTGGGCATTGCAGGTGCCGCTGCAGGTGGCTGTTCTCCTTTCCATGCTGGTGGTCGTGGTGGTCCAAGACATGTCACCATCCCGTGGGGACCAGAAGAGCACCAGAGGAGCCCTGGGGGGTGGGTTCCCGAGCACCAGCTCTGCAGGCCACACAAGCCAATGCTCACTCTTCTGAGTAATAATATTTGTGCTCCTAGCAAAAAAATAGCTGGGATTTCTGTTGAAATAGTAACATTTTCTGCTAGAGGTGGTTGGTCATTAAAAACCCAGTTCTGTTGAAAACATGAATTTTCCTTCAAAATGTAGTTTTGACTGATCTTTTGTCCTATTAAGGGTGAAGTCCATTTTTGAGACCAAAGGCAGCACAATTGCTCTACCTAATTATATCCCATTTAAGCCTGAACTGCTCTAGAAAGGGGTAGATTTCACCAGAAGGATTTTTCTTTGCTTGAATGCCTGTAGGAATGTTATTACATCCACTCCCAAATTATATTTTTCATACTTGCATTACTGCCTTTTTTAAGAATCAAAAGCTTTTCAATTTCTTAAACGGTTTCACAGTCTGAGATTGAGCTAGATACCTAGAAGGATAGAGCTGACAGAGAATTAGCAGGGCTGAAAAAAAAATTCCTGGCACAACTCACTGTTGCAACTTTGAATGAATACAGTGACAAGTGCTTCTTAGAATAGCATCTCTAAGTTGCTATTTGTGCTTTCTGTAAGGAAATGGCTTCTCAAAACCATATAGACTTTGGACTCAGTTCACGATTCAAAGTGGAAGTCAATGAAAGCACTTAGCAAACTCCTCTAGAGCAGTCCCTATCTACTTTTATTCCCTACTATTTTATTTTACTTTTTTTTCTAATTTTATTTTCACTAACACCTCCCTGCCCTGAGTTTGACTGACGTTTCTAATCCTTTTGAGAGATTGCAAATGCTCTGATTGTTATCAAACCGTGTTCCCCTGCGTGACTCAAAGAAGAATTTGACTATTCTGTGTCCTATCAGCTTCCCTTGATGCATTTTGCCCTTCTAACCCTTTGAAGGGTCTCCTTTTAAAGCTGGCCCCTGGGGACATTTTAACAACCACCATCATGAAGGAGAGGTTCTCTACCTATTACTTATACACCCACCTGTAGGCTCATTCACCTCACAGTTGAATTAAATGTCCTTCCTAGCTGACCCCTCTGGGGGCTGTAAGCCCCTTGTTGAAAGGCTGGTTTTGCCCTGCTAGGGAAGTAGAAGCAAGAAGCTGTGGATGCAGACAAATATGGGTTCAAAGAGCTACTGGGCGAACTCATGGAACTGAAAACGTGATCGAGGTTTATGAAAAACAATGACCTTACACCTGGCTTGTGAAATCCCTGTGGGATGAGTTACTAGACACACGGATAATATTCTGGGGAGGCACCACGTCATACAGACCCTGTTTTGATGCTCTCTTTAGGCCCCTGCTGCTGACTCTGGGGAGACCTGGGCTGATCTTTAGTCTGACCTGATACAGAAGATTTTAAGCTCTCGCCATTGCCGTCCAGCCCAGCATTCAGTGCCAGCTTGTGTTGTCCCCAGCACGGGGAGGATTTCACTGCTGAAGACATCTGTTTCATTCTGTGCATGGAAAAACATAGCACTTTCCTACTGCTTGTGAGTCTCTTGGTAACGCTTACCAAATGCTAGCAATTTGGCCTGCTACCATGCTGCTGTGATGGGTACTGTAACAACGGAACGTACTGTGGCTGTATATTAAGGTTAGGGTGTTGAGTAGACTATTTACAATCCCATTACTCGTAATGCTACGGTATTTTGTTGTATAGCCATATATTGACCATGCTTTTGCTGAAATTACAATGTCATGAAGGTAGTGATCAAAAGTTTGCTCAGACTAACGGATGCCTAAACAATACTAAGTTTTGGTTCATGAATTACAGCTTCCTTGGAGGACTGGAATTGCCTCATCAAATTCCTTCCACAAAATCCTTTAGTGATGGTGAAGCACAGGGAGGAACTGTGTTACAAACTATATGGTATTTTCTCTGCCCTATGTCCTGAAACGGCCTGAAACTAAGAAATTTACAGGCAAAAGAAATAAGGTCATAAATCACTTTGTGTTGTCCTGTTCACTGCGGAGTCAGCATAGCCATCAGCCTAAGCCAGACCAACTCTAGGACATGACTTCAAGGGGAGCAGTGCTTGAACCACGCAGACCCTCCTAGTAGAGAAGCCCCAAACCAGAGCTGAGTTATTCATGTCACTGGGGACCTCCAGGAGCAAACAGGCTTGCAGAAAATGTGAGTTCTCAGTGAGTCTCAGGCAAGTCCTGCAGCTACAGGAAGGGGGCAGAATGAAGAGAATATGGAAAAACACAAGTGGGGCTGCGTACCCCTTCTGTACACGTAAAAGGTAAGGAATGACCTTGCTCTGTGTTGAAGAGGAAATTCTCCCACGTGAACCAGTGTGAGACCTGTACACTACATGAGTCCAACAGATCCCTGTAACACAGAACACCCTGGGACGTCTGTCCTCTGCTGTAGCCACAAGAGCTTACCAAAACTCCCTTCTAAAGTTGCATTGCAGTCTGATACGAGGGCAGGAGAATGAGAAACCCCCTGGGTTTGCCACCCCCCTTTTCCACCTGACCACACCAGATATGCGCTGCTGCAGAATACAATACGGTTTGACATTTCTTTAATCGTAACAAAAGGGACGAGCGCAGCTTTTCATTAATGTATTGTCATCAGCAAATGAGGTCCTGGGGACTGGGAAGACGGGGAGATAACAATTTTAGATAACGTGCTGCATCTCAACAGGCGGTTTGTCTATCTGCATACCCCAGCAAGCAGAGTGAGAGGCTGGGAGGCAAGGCGCAGGCAGGGTGCAGGCAGGGTGCAGGCAGCACCACGGTGCTCTGCTGCACCTGGGGTTCGTGGGAGAAAGCCTTAAGTGGGCTGCTCTGAGGAAAAAGGCAGTATTTGCTGAAAAAATGTCTTGCAAGTGAAAAGGGAGAGTTTAAGCAAAAGGGCTAAGTAAGCTACCGACGCAGCAAAGCATGACATTTTGGGTCAAACAGCATGCTTATCTTGATGCAGAATAGGTTTTTGTGTATTTTTGCTACTAACCCTCGAAAATACATTTAATTTCCTCTGAAATGTATTTGTTTTTCTGCATGCTTTGTTTGGCTGCTGAGCCAAAGAATTCACCATTCCTTTAGGAGCTGAAGATGACAGACAGGGAGAGTTTGGGGCAAAAACTAATGGTGGGATTTGGAAAACAGCCCTGGTCGGATCAAAATTCATTAATTCTGAAATCTGAGCTCCTTGTATGAAGATTTCTCCTCTCCTCCACCAATACCTGTAGTGTGGTTCTTCTCCCCAAATGCTGCTGAGCTGTGGGACTGTCCCAGGTGATACTTGCAGCTACCAGAGACAGCCCATCATTTATGATGGTGGCAGTGGTGCAAGAGAGAAGAAGCAGGGGAGAAAAACTAATTTATTTGTATAAGTTTTGCCATAAGAGATGAAAACTTGATGCAACAGTGAGGCTTACAAGTGAGGTCAGTGTGAACTAGGTCTGATCCTGGCAGGAGCTAGAATATCAGCAGAAATGACTCAGTTCATGATGTAATTTGGGCTTGGAAATAAAGGAATAAAACAAGAACATTTTTTGGTTTTAGTTTATAATACCCAAGAGCAGCTGTTACAGGTCAGACCAAAGGTATAGGTAACCCATGATTCTTTCTTCAAAGTGGTTAATGAGGACATGAAGAGATGGGTAGAATAACAGTGAGCACTTTGTTTTGTTATTTTCCCAAACATTTTAAGCTTGGAGATGCCTATCAATGTTTTTGTACTTAACAGCCCTTCATGGATTCATTCCTCATTCATCTGCCCACTTGCTTTTGAAACCCACAATATTTTGTGACAAAATTCCAGGGAGCAAAAATAGTTAATTCTGGGTCTTATTACAAATGGATGTTTTCTGTCTATGAATCAGCACCTCCTACAGCCCTCAGCCACTCTCCAAACCTCCCGAAGGTTAAAGCTGTCAACGTCTGCCTGGCCCAAAACAAAACCTCTTCATTTCATTTCAGTGTGAATTGTGTGATTATTTTTCCTCTTCAAACATCTAAGTCCATTTTGAAGTGAAAACTGTTTTGAAACAGTCAAAATGTTCCAGTTTGAAAACAACAGGATGAAAAAGCTTTCCTTTTTTTTTTTTTTTTTTTTTAAAATTCTCTTTTTCTGGCCAAAATCATTTGCAAAAGTTGACCCAGAAGGTTTCATCTTCCTTGAATCTGTGCGATTCCATGAGTTTGTTCTGAGCAGAGAGCCTCTCCCTGCTAAGGGGCACGCATTCAGAGAACCACCTCCAAATATCCCACTCATTGCAGCTCTCCTGCCAAGCGGTTGCTTTTATGTATTTACTTTGCTCATGAAACCTCATCGAGCCTTGTTCTTCTCTCTATCCATCATTCACACCAGACAGCCCATTGCTAGGCATTTGCTCAGCTGTGACCATTTCTCTCACAAAAAGCGGAGGGCTTATTTATTATTTTGCTAACTGCCGTGATTGCTGTTTTCTCTCAGCCTCTCGAGAGTGAACCCTTCCTCTCAAATTTGGTTTGCTTCACTGACCTTCTGCTGCTACTGGCTCTCCATCATCCCTGCTGCCCAGGACCCTCTCAGCACGGCGTGCACTCTCCCTAGCACTTCTGAGTCATGGCTGGATTTTTGGCAAGCAAATCAAGCCAACAACTCCCTGGAGCTGAGTTCCATCTGTAGGCACTGTTGGCACCGGGCTGGAGACCACTTCAGGACCCACTTACGGGCTGTGCAATGTTCCAGCACGCAAAGAAGAGGATAGCACCCTTGTTGTTACTTCTGTTTTTTTGTTTGTTTGCACAAACAATTTGCTTTTAGATAGCTCTCAACAGGCATTCATTCCTCCCCCCTCATAACCTTTTTCAAACAGGAATTTTAAAGCCTTGAGCAGTTCCATCATGTTTTGGTGTGTGGGCAAATGCAGCAGCTCGCAGCACTGCCAGGCCGTTTATCTTTTTGGCAGACTGGCCCCTGGAGAGAAGAGACAATCGTGGGACTTGGCTATTTGATAAATAAAATGTTAGAGGCAGTGGTGGGAAGGGATGTCTGGAGATCTCCTGTCCAGCCTATGCGACTCTTGCCAACTTGAGAAGGTCTTAGAAACCTCCAAGGATTCCTAAGCCCCTTACTTCCTTGGATTTAAGCCTGGCTGTTCCATATCACTACAGAGGACAGAGAGGCTCTAGCAGATACAGCCTGTACAATGGCCAGGCGAACTGGGATTTCTTTTTGGCTTACAGCTCAGTGGAAGCTGCGTGGATGGCAAAGCCAAATCTTTAGTACAAAGGAGACTTTGCCTCCAAATTGCAGGTTCCTTATCCAAATAGCAAGAGCTATTCAATGAATCATGGTAGGTATTTCTATAAAGCAGCAAGCCAATTTATTTTCCCCTGAATCCTTTCTCAGAGGTAGCCAATGTTACTTTGTACTTTTACTCCAATTTGTTTCCTGGTGCAAACAAATATCAAGGAAAACGTGAGCCCAAATGTTTCAGATTTTCTGGTGCTCTAACAAGTTATGCAAAGCGGGATCTCTTAATGAGAAGCATTCAGCAACCAAAAGGAAAGGCAATGTTACCAGCTCCCACTGCCTTGCATGCTCACACAGAAGCTGAATGTGAGAAATGGAGCTGCTAATGACTGGAAGTAAGCAACAGATTCCTGTTGTTTTAGGAAATATTTCCATAATGGCCATAGTGCTGTCCCTGTGGGCAAAATCTAGAGGGAAAACGTGGCTGCCGGTGAAGAAGAGAGTTGCTAATAATTCTTGCTGCTTGCAGGTGGTCTCTCTGTCTCTGTCTCTTCCGTTTGCCTCTCTTTAAAGCTCCATCTTTCTCCTTGTCTTGCATTTTCTGCTGGTGCCTTTAAATGTCTGTGTATTTGTGAAACTGTTTCTCCGGCCAATTCCCCTTGCCTGCTTTAATTAGCTCCCTAGTATTTCTGAAGGTATCTCCCAGGGCTCCCTAATCCCCTCAATGTGCTGACTAACCGAACCCCAGGAGATCCTTACAAGAGAAAAACTGCAGGATAAAAGCAAGTGATTTCAGGCCTCTAGTTTCTTAATTAGAAGCCTGTACACCAAAAGTCCACAGGAGTGGCTGTCTGACAGGGAGACTTTGCACTTGCACTCAGAAATGAGCTCTCTGTGCCTTTTTGCATCCCTTGGAAACTTTCCTTGTCCTTTTCTCAGTGTTAATTACTCACTGTGCGACCTGTTCAGCATCAGCAGGATGTGAGGAGGAGGTGACGGGTAACCTGGTACCACCCATGCTCCCTGGGCCCACTCCACCCAGGCCTTGTGGATGCTCTCCCACTCCTTTGAAACACAAACAAATAAACTAGAGCTGTTAGAGCTCTTTAAACTATCACCATGACACTGTCCTCCCCATCCATAAATAAATACATAATGTGATGGATGAACAATCGGCTGACGGGTCGGGTCAAAGGGTTATAGTGAGTGGGGTTACTTCAGGCTGGTGGCAGTCACTTGTGGGGTTCCCCAGGGCTCCATTCTAAGACCAGTTTTCTTTCATGTTTTCATAAATGACCCGGATGCAGGATTCAAATGTATATGAAGTCTGCAGATGACACTAAATTGGGAGGAGCTGTTGACTCCCTCAAGGGTGGAGAAGCCTTGCAGAGAGCTCTAGGCAAATAAGAGGGCTGGGATGTCACCAACCACATGAATTTTAACAAGAGCAAGTGCTGGATTCGGCACCTGGGAGAGGGCAACCCTGGCTGTACATACAGACCGGGGAATGAGAGGCTCGAGAGCAGCCCCACGGAAAGGGAGCTGGGGGTTCTTGCTGACGGTAAGTTCAATATGAGTTGACAGCATGCCCTGGCATCCAAAAGGGCCAGCCATACCCTGGGGTGCCTCAGGCATGGCACCGTTGGCTGGTCAAGAGAAGGGATTGTCCTGCTCTGCACTGGTGCGGCCTCAACTTGAGTGCTGTGTGCAGGTTTGGGCACCCTTATATAAGGACATAAAGCTGTTATAAGAGAGTCCTAAGGAAGGCAACGAAGATGGTGAAGGGTCTGGAGGTCACAATGCAGGAGGAGCGGCTGAGGTCCCTTGGTTTGTTCAGCCCCGAGCAGAGCAGGCCGAGGGGAGGCCTCATGGCGGCCTGCAGCTCCCTCACGAGGGGAGCGGAGGGGCAGGCGCTGAGCTCTGCTCTCTGGGGACAGCGACAGGACCCGAGGGGACGGCACGGAGCTGGGACAGGGGAGGGTCAGGGTGGGTGTGAGGGAAAGGTTCTGCACCCAGAGGGTGAAGAACTGCTGGAGACAGGAGCAGGGCCTGCAGGCTCTAATGCTAGCTGCTGCATCCAACTATGAACCATCTAGCACGGCTAGTAGCCAAGATGCAATTCAGTTGTAGTGTCAGAAGCCGTCCAACAGCATTTCATTTAGATATTCATATTGAGGCAACCAGTTTCCCAATAGTTTAGCCATTCCCTCCCAGCAGCCTTCTCTTATGCATAGCATCTCTAAATGTCCCCTTAGCCCCGCTTTGCCTTATCTGCCACGTGCCTTCGGTGTGCTGTAAATGACACAGCCCGCCTGCTCATGAAAGCTGACATTTTCAAACCTGATTTTTAAATTGTAAAATACATGGCACGTGTCTTGCCAAAATCAGATGAAATCAAGTTAGTATCTAAAATGTTAAAATTACCATTTACATTTATATCAGAAATTAAAGCAGGAGGCTGCAGACTACATACTTTGCAAGGATGCTAGTAAAAAAGCCACAACCATTCTCACCCAAAAACACATCAGTCCTGTAAAGATATTATTTAAATGCTGTTCGCTTGGCATCTTAGTGAATTTGCAATATTAAAAGTGACATTAACATCACAGGAGTGAAAGGTTTCAAATCACTACCAACAGAACAGCAGTGAATACATATCCATGCAAGTACTTTATCTTCCTTTATTCTGTTAAGCAAGTAAGGCTATCCATAAAACAAAAAGACAATGCTAGTAACTCAGCATAAAGCTGCTGTTTCAACTGGAAATTCAGCATCTTCATGCTGGGGGGGATGATAATTCTTCTTACAGTTTCATGTTAGGGCTTTGTTCTCATGTTAAGCTTTGCTTTAGTTTGACACCCTCAGAAAATACATGCATAAGGTTAGGTAACATAGATGTCCTATTTCCAGAAGAGATGCAAACCTTTAGGGACACACATGCAAAGGTATCAAGGCACTTAACTCCTACACAGCATGGGGGATATCATATATAACTATACAGCATAATAACTATAAATCTCTTCAGTAACTGTAAAGAGTCTCTTCAGAAATAGCTAAGAAAAGACATTTAAATTTCAGATGATTGAAGAAATGTAAAACGAAGCCCCATACCAAGTGCCTGAATTCCCATTAAAATCATTTTGTGTTTAGGTGTCTATGTAAGGTCAGATGGCTGCATACCCCTGCATCTGCAAGCCACATCTGGAAAGGAAATTGGATATCTAGGATGCAAATTAGTACTTCCAGACTTTGAAATGCTGACTAGTGCCTATCTGCTTCTTTTGGCATCAAAATACCTTAAAATATCTGCAGTGTATTTGGTTACTTCTAGACAGGGAATTTTAACAGGCAATTTAAGTCAATCTGTCATACTTTGCACCAAAATGGATGTCAGAGACAGTGTCCCAGCTAAGGCAGCCGCAATTTGGAGCTGAGAGCAGGTAGCTTCTTAAATGGCTCAAAATATATTGCAAGCACTCATCCGACAATGCCTTACTCTTACATCAGGCTTAGGTGAAGTCCACCAGATGGTTTGGAAAATTTCACAGTGTGCCCAGAATTGGGCACAGAATAACCAGTGTGGTTGCAAACAGCTTTGTTTTCCTTTAAAGAGGTGTTACGCTGAAGTAGGCATCCAGATTGCCACTTTCATTAATATGGGTTAAAAACTGAGTAGTGCATATTGGCCTGAGTGCAGGTCCACACGGTCCTGACAATCGGAATGTTCTGCTTCAGAGCTGACTATCACCTGCTATAAGCATGGGCAGAACTTTTCTGTATTTTTTTTTTCAGAAGTCACATAGACTTACTGTAAATCTGAAGAAAAAGAAGCAGTTTGAAGTGATGCCTTCTCTGCTCTCTGTAGAGTTACCTCCGGTCAGAGCTAAGACAGCTTTTGCAGATGGCTGAAGATGGTCCTACGAGTTCATGAAGCAAGAAAATGAACTGAGCATCATCTGAGCCCTGCTGGTATAACAGGCTGGCTGAAATGAAACCTCTGTGATCCATCAAATACTCTGGAAAGCTCATAAAACTGGATTTTCCAAGTGATTTGTACTTTTATCCAGAGCGAACATGCCATAAGAAGAATTTTTCTCAGCAGTCCCAAGCCAAAAAGAAAAACAAGAATATGCAGAAGAATGTGAATTACTAAGGCAGAAAGCCAGACAAGCTATTTCATACTACTAAAAGTTTCTGGGATGAGACTTGGTTTGAATTTGGGGCCAAAAGGTTCAGGTTACTGTGTACTTTGTCCCTTTTCAATACAAGGAGCTCTAGAAGTATTATAATGACTTGGAAGAACTCAAAAGCTGTTGACCCTCTTTGATAACCTAACATATCGGCTTTCCATTTGAGAATTGCTCTTTGACTGAGGTTTTCACTTTTTTATTATTAGTATTTTTTTACAGATGTCAGATCAGCTACTCTGCTTTGTGACTATAGAAAATAAAAGATGATGGCAGATCCTGCACTTCCTAGCTAAGTGCTTTTGATCAGTGGTCAACACGGTGATGAATGTTTTTCCATCGCATCCTTCATCCCATGCATTTTCAAGGCTGGTTAGAGGTTGGAAGGCAAGACGAAAGAATGCTGCTATCCGACAGAATTCAATTTCCTGAAAAAAATAAATCATATTTTTTTCCTTGTGACCTAAATGGAAAACATATTGTTCTGAAAGTGCTGTTCAAACAGAATTACCAAAACCTTTTATCAACAAAGAGACTGCCATATATCAGACATCTGGTGTGGATGTCAATTATAATAATTAATTAGACATCTCCCCAGATGCCCGACACTACATTCTGTCAGCAGATTTTTTGACTTCAATCAAAACTGCTGCTGCATTATGCATGAAACTCATGGAGTTGTTGGGAGTCGAGGAGATCAGCTACAAATCACAGCTAAACACACTAAAGGCCTCCTGGTTCTGATGGCTTTTACCACTTTTGAAGGCTGCCAAGTGAAGGTCACATACATTGATTTCTTTTCCTCCCTTAACAACATTTTCAAATGTTTTACATTTTTTCATGCAGACGTTCAAACAAAAAGATGAGTGGGAAGGAATATCATATATATTAAAAAAAAAGGTAATGATTGCTGCTGTATCCTTGTGGTGAGAAAGAAAAAACGCATCTTAGGTTGCAATTTGAAGTGCAACCACAGTGGAGCGTTTTTATTTCTCCCATGTCTGTACCAGCAACACTCTCCAGAACTGATCCTCAAAGACCACTGAAGAAGACAGAAAAAGGTGACCTCACTTCATTTTTTTTTATTCTCCATTTTTTCATAATTAAATTGAAAATAAAGTAATTCCTGGGCAATTTAATCAATTCAAAGCATACCATTTTTTTTTTTATTTTTTTCAACAACATTTTCACATTTCCCAGGCAAAACAACTCAATTAGTTCTACTTGATTTAGGAAATCACTACAGTCAACCCCAATATACATATATACACTGCTATACATATACTTCGGAAAATTTGCATAAACATATCACCAATTTTACCAGTATTAGCAAGGATAGAAAATACTTTATGTTTCAGACTAAGAGCTAATAACTGTCAAGTATATGGGCCCTTGTATTGCAATTTGGTCTTATCTCCTTGACGGGAATTTGCTTGTATTCAATGTGCGCACACTGATAGAAGCCTTAGTTTGGAAACATTTTGAAATGGACAGAATGAGATTCTGGTTTAAATCCCTGGGTTTTTCCTGTTTTCACTGGGGCAAAGATTTCTGCCTGTCTTTTATTTGTTCTATAAAGTATTTAGCACATGTTTGAACAGCATGAAATGATAAATGAATATGTAACTACCATACACTTGCCTCTCCGGAGCTGGCAAGTTTCTTTTATTTGAAGGATTTGCCAATGAAAAATAGAATTACAAACAGTATGCGCATTTTTAGAAGAAAAAATATTTGTAGTAATCCATGTGTTTCAATATTTCATAAAAGTGTCTGGGTTAGTCTCAGTTTCAATACAAACAGAAAGAAAATAGATTTAGATTGACATGGATTTGCTTTGCAATAAAGAATTGAAAGAGGAGCAAAGTCCCAACGAGTAGAGTATGAACAAATTGCAGGAGCCTGAGAGGCCGTCCAGACCTCCAAGTATGCTCCCCTACCCAACATCTTAAGTAGGCTTGGGAAGACTTCTTTTGGTTAAACCCCAACACAAATTCCTGTTTTGCCTTTTGTGGAAAAAACACGACACCTCTGAAGGGTTTTTTATTCAAGGCTCATCCCTGCAGGGGGTGCTCAGAAGTTTAATCCGCTGGTTAATAATTACAATTAATTAAGGCTGGGGATTTAAAGTGGGTTAATGCAACTGCATTAAACCACTGTGTAAACACTTTTAGTTAGGAGCAGAGTCACCCAAAGTTTGCTCGCTTCTCCTTGGGCTTGCTGGTATGCAAAGAAGAGGAAGAGGAGAATTTACAACTTCCTTTCCATGTGGCTATTTCTGATGTGTTTTAGAATAACTTTCTGCTGCTTACTCTGCTTTGAAAGCACAAAACTTGGCGGTACTCTGGAGAGTCCCTACAGAGCAGATAATGCCCTAGAAATTCATGCCATTTGCTGCAATTTCACGGTAAAAAGAAAACCTCTGGAACCAAAGTAGACTGCGCTGATTTGCACCACTTCAGTTCTGAATAAAAGGGTTGAGCCAGAAGAGTTTAAAACAATTTAACTAGTGTATTTGGCAGGTAATGTAGTCATTTTCCTCCAGGTCTTTTTTACCTAAAGACCTGCAGTTTCAGATGCTGCTAGCTGTGTGGCACAAGGTGCTCACCTTGATGGGCAGCGGTACTGGTCTGATATTTCTATTTTCTTCTGAAAAACAGAGCCCATATTGTAGTGTAGAGCAGGATTTCTTGTTCAAGGATCAAAAGGATCATCTCTGTTTGGGCAAATGATGCAGAGCTCACAGAAATACATCATGAAAGAAGAGAACTCTGAAGAAACTCTGAAGAGTTTCTAGGATGCACATTTCTGTGGTTAAGCAAATAATAAGTAAATAAGCAAAGCTTTGTGAAGTCCCATGACTTTGGCCTGCATTTCTTTAGCAAAATAGGGTCAGTGTGATTCACAGCACTGCATGAATGGAGAGATTCCTCAAGCATCAATGCTGCTGTGACTCCCGAGCAGTTCCCAAGCCTTTAGGTGCACTTAAAAAAACAAACAACACAATAATAATGAGTTTTTCACTGGTTTCTTTCAGCCCTGGCTCCCAAAGCATTTTCTAGCTTTGGCTGGATCTTGGCTGTTTCTGTGATGTGGCCAAGTAGAGGGCTTTGCGGCGTGTTGGCAGGGCAGGGAAAGATGCTGCTTCCACACGGACACCCGATTCCTTTGTGCACCTCACCTGAGGAGCCCATACAAGCAATTTGTGGGATTAAATATGCTGCATTTATCTCCAGAGTTCTTAATTGCTGAGCATTTTTTATCTTGCTTCATGTTCAGATAGAGAGCAAGAGTGCTACAGAAATGTCAAATATATAAATAAAATAAAGCAGAAAGAGTGCAAGGAAGAATTGATTACTTTGGATCCACTGGAGTAGTGAATTAACACTGAACCTAGAAACATTCAATAACAGCAATCACCGTACGCCACCACTGCCACTGATAATAGAAACAGATACATTTTTTTCTTTGCTTAAAGAAGACAATTCCCCCCTAACTTGTAGCCAAAATTTCACCAGTCAATTTACGACCTTTGCCTCCGACACCCCCCTTCCTTCAAGGTTTGCATGGCTATTATTTTCAGTACTTAATCTTTTAGAGTGATTTGTGTCTTCTAATAACTGACTGCTTGTTTTGCTATCAGTCAGCTCCAGGACTGCTACAGCGTCTCTCCAGCTTAAAGCTTGCTTCGTTCACCTTGTGACTTCAAATACCATTCTGTCTCAAGCGGGAAAAAAAAAGCCGCCCAAATCCCATATTGCTCCTTACAGTCTTATTACTCAGGAAACTAAAGAGAGAAAATAAAGGTCAGAAGAACTTTAAAACAACAGTAAAGTCAAGAGGACAGGAGAGTTTTAAAGGAAGTTACAAGCTTGAAATTACAGACATTTTTTTTTTTAGGATGTTCCAAGACATTTCCAAAAAAGCAGAAGACCCTATGATTCCCTGCTCGACCCTCACTTCTCATGGGAAATTACTCAGAATTATCTCCCTTAGCCTGTCAAGAGAAAGCAGCTTATGAAATGTCAGACATTCATATGGTGAGAAGAAGACTGTAACTGAGAACCCCACAAGTGCCTTGACTGGACACGGAAGGAGCTTCATAAGCCCTCGCTGTCCTGGGACCACCTTCCTAATCTCCCCGTTTCTATACAGCAGCAAACCCTGCTGAGCATCTTTAGAGGAACCAAAGCACCTAGGTACTGTACACCTAAGCCATGCAAGAATAAATGAACCACGTTCTCCCAGTGCTCATGTACAGCCCTGCAGTGCCGTGCTGCTCCCAGTGCTCTGCACCCAGGTCCCCCGGGACAACCTCTCACCAGGTGTGGGATTTGGTTTGCTCCCACAGTCGATAGCAGAAGGTGTCTCCGTCTGAGGTGCTTGCTCCTGGCCACTGTCCCCACGCAGAGGGAGGGACATCACCAAACCTGGTTTAACAGGCTGTCTTCAGAGGAGAGCAAGAATAACCAGGATGAGTCCAAAAGAATGATGCATGCTTTCGAAACCTCTTTTTTTTTTCTTTTTCCCCCACAAGGGAGCTCTGCTGAGATGCAAGGGATGTGTTATGCCTCTGCGAGGACTATAAAGCCCGTCCATTGTGTTTGCCACACAAAGAGCAGTGGGACAGCTTGGGGCCTGGCTGCCCACTGCGCTCCTGGAACAAATAATTGTTGTGCTGGCGAGGGACGCCTCCTCTGGAAGCTTCTCTGTGGAGAACCTCTCTACTTTGGGAGAGCTGAAAAAGCTGAAGGGAATGGCAGGGAGTATTTTCAAAAGCACCCCAGGGTCCTTGAGATAAGCTCCACTGCAGAAATGCAATGCTCTGTCCCTAGCCCACCCAATGATTGAGCCTTGAAGGGCTCCTGTGCACATCCAGCGTTTATTGTTCTGCAAACAGAGCTGGGCATCTTGATCTTACAAAGCTAATTTGTCAGGATGCTTCTGGGCAAGATGCAGGCGGGCACCTTCAGGGAACTTCGAAGGCATCTAAGCAATCCAGGTGTCCAACACAGAGAGAAAGCAGAGCCCTGCACTCGGCCTTGTTTGAAAATCCCAGGCCTTGGGGCTGTGTAATTTTTGTAAGACAGTTCATCAACAGGCAGAACAGGGAGGGGGGAAGACTTTAAACAATTTTCTTGGAGCTCCTCCCATTGCTGCCTTAGTGCAGGTGGCCCATCCATCATGTCTCTACAGGTTCCTTCTCCTTTCCATCTGCCTTTCCACAGGGGGTCCTAGCACCAATGGTGATGAGATCTTTTGATCTCACTGCTCTCCAAATCCAATACAGCTACCTGAATAACTCCTCTGTGCTACCGCTAATACCATCAACCAGCCTTCAGCGTGAAACTGCTGACAGAATGCCAGCCCCAGCCAGTGAAATGTTTCATTAATTATCATAATTGATATCGATAGCAGATGTCAGCCTTAATGAATGAGGAAAGTCATTGCCAATAAGACATGCAAAGGAGGAGTCCTCCAGCCCCTGAGTTTTGACTTCCCGGAGGCATTTTTCTGTGGATGTGAATCTCTGCCCAACCTTCGATCACCGGGGGAAGGCTGGTAGCTTGGAGGGAGGTGGCAGGGGAAGTGACAGCAGCGCCCATCCTGCAGGCGCAGGGAAAGGCTCTGCTTAGTGCAGGACACGGTAATATCTGGGGTGTTCTACTTGTTGAACTTTTTGTCCTTGGGGGAACGGTACTGCTTTTAGGAGTGAGTGAGCAGCACCATTGTGAATCCTCTGCCCTTCTGACAACGTTGTGCTCATGCTCATGAACCCTTCTGCAGTAGCAAATTAGCAGCTGAACCCCCCTGCTCATCGGCAATACAGATCTGCTCACACTCACTGCCAAGAAGATACCTGTTCCTAAACTTGGGAGAAAAAAAGCTTCAACATAAAGTTTTCAACCTCTTGAGTTATACACAGTAGAGGGGAAAAAAAGGTGTCTTGGCAGACTCCGTTTCAACTTTCCTGAGCAAAAAATCATGTGATAAAAATAGCACTAGAAATGTTTTGGGTAAGTTTTGCACAACCCTGTGTTTTTCTTTCGGCCAAATCTTTTGATACCAAATACTTCCTTGCTTTGTTTAGTTATTCTGATTTTACTCGTGGGATAAAAGTCTCTCCTGCACATCCCTCAAGGTTCTGACTTCTGCAGAAAGCACACACAATAACCCTTGAATGAGAAGGAGACGTATGCACTGAAAATGTCATTAACAAAATTAATTCTCATCTAAAATCTTATCAGAGCTGGAACAACCAGGGCACTTGATCTTACGTCGTGGGCAGCTCTAAAGTCTTTCATTACTGGGCTCACTGGACCAGAGAGGCTACAAGCCTGTACATCTGAATATAGATGATGTACAATTTACGGGTCTGTGGCCTTCTCACTTAACCCAAGTGGGTTAACCCATGGTGGGGTTTGCCAACCTTGCTGTTTCAGGCAGGAACAAACATTTTATATACCGTCGATTTAGCAAATCTATTCCCCCAATTCCTTCCTCCCCCCTTTCACTGGTTGTGTTCATTAATCATCCCTTACTGTCTCCCTGGCACGACGTGTTAATTTTCATAGGGCTTGCTCAGCAAGTCTTAAGCAGCAGCGTGTTCCCCAGGCAGGGGAGTGTGGCTACCTCACTGAATTGCCAGGCCAAGGGAGGATTTGTCCGAGGGCAGGATCCTTCAGGGGTTAGGCATTGCTTTTGCTTCTAGGGGACTGAACAAGTACAGAAGACATTTGCTGACTGGGAGCCAATGGAGGCACCACATAGGTGGTAGCACTTCGGGACTCCCTTAGCTCATCGTCGTACTGGTAGAGCTTGCAGGTCTCTGGTAGTGAGAGCATTGCCATAGCTCAACAAAATTAGGTGGCCCGTGGGTTTGGCTGCTGTCGGTGTGGTTCACAGCCCTTCCAGTGAAGAAATTTTTCCTAATATCCAAACTAAACCTCATTGCGACAGTCCGCTACATCTCTCTCTGCTCCTGCTCCCATGACTTCATTTCAGAGATATTTCCTGAGGATAACATCCCTTCAGGATATGCCTATGCTGATCCCATAATACTTGTGATTATAATAGGGGAAAAATGCTGCATAAGTGGGACTTCTTGCCCAGAATGACCCCAGGCCGGGAGCAGTGATGGTGGTGCAGGTACCTGGACACTGCTGTGCTCGGACAGGGCACAGCTACCTTCTGTAAAATTCACAGATCCTAGCAAAGCTGTGACATCCAAAATGGTAGAAAAGAGCCTATAACTTCACAGTTACTTGAATAAGCTTTACATTAATGTCATCTAAATGGAAGAAACTAAGAAAGGACGAGAGAAAGGGAGTATCGATCATGCTGTGTTATGGCAGGGTCTGGAGACACAGAGGGGAGGAAGGCAATGGAAGACATACCAAGGGAACCCACGGTTTCTGAGACAGCCAACGCAGTAGCCCCAAAACATTTCTATTTCCTGCAGCCACACTGAAATGCAAAGAACAGGAAAAATAAATTTTCTTGAATGAAGACTACTGATAGGACTTGGAAAGCAAGATCGACGGTTGTAATGCAAATCCATGTCAAAGCTGGCCAGGTAGGCTCTCTAGAGGAACCCAGATGTACCAGGGGCAGTTCAGCCGCAGCATCTTCAACACCTTTGTTAGGAAAGGATCGGTCACCTCCTGGTAAACTCATCTCTTGCTGCACTGACCACAAAGGGAACATGAAAACCTGATCTTGGCATTGCATGAACAGAAAGGTTTGGTGGGATTTTCTGGGGCTGAAGCACTTGTTTGAGCAAGCTGGTGGGATGCACTGACAGCCCTTTACTTAGAAATGATCGAGTAGCCGAATTACGAGTCAGTGGAAGACTGGAGCCAAACTGGCAAAGCAATCGCAGGTCTCTGTGTGTGTGTCTCTGAGTGAGAGTGCGTGCAAGACAGTTAACTCTCCTTCCCTTGGTGACTTGGATTGATAGCCCTCTGCTATTCCCATCTCTGAAGGATCCACCGGTCAATACTTCACTCCTTTGTGCCCAGCCATCCCGTCATCTGCGTGTCTGGCACTGGTTCTTGCAGGTGTAAATAAGAATCATTTCTCAGGCTGCCAGCCTTTCTGCCTGGAAGACACGAGGTTCATTTCAGCCCTTGACATTCAGCTGGATCCCTTCTCCCTTCTTTCGCAGCCTTTTGGTACTTACTCCTTTGCTGACCTTTTCCCTGCCACATTTGCATGTAACAGCAGGTCGCCGACCTGCACAATAGATGCAGGATAGATGCAGCCTGCCCTTCAAATGCCTGGCTGGTAGCAGAGAAGTCAGCCTTCTTGTTAACATTTGAGCGTGGTCTTTCCATGGGTCAGCAGGATGCTCCATCTCCCTTTTCACCACGAAGCCCTGTGTGCTTTTTTCTATCTGGTGAAGAGTTGTGTGGCTTTGCAGCTTACCTCTGTGAGACATACCCATACGCATTACTCCTGTATGTTCCCTTCAAAGACGTCAGCCCTTTTAGTATGATATCCAAACCAAAGAATATCATTTTCTTCCTTGTCATCCTCCCAAGTGAATTGTGAGTTTGCTGGGTGGGGAAGCGTTGTTCACTGAATACAGGCCAGCTCCCCAAACACAGCCCGTGCCTCCGCTCCAACTCCCAGCACTGGCAATGCAAAGACACCTCTGCAGCTGCTCATGCAAGATTCAACCCTTCCTTTTGTGTGCCTCCTCCACCTGGGGAAGACAGAAGAGTCGGACCTCCTGCCTGTGTGGTCTGACAGGCAGGGACTGCAGGGCGGACCACGTTTGTCCCATTTCTCCCAGACCAGGACGTGGCAGAGCCGCTACAGTCTCTGCACCTTCTGCAAGTCACATTTCTATTTGCATTTTGTTGCTTTTGTTGCTTCTTTAGCTCTACCTCTGTGCTTTGCCAGAACACCTGGGAACTACTGGGAATGTCAAACCAGCCACCTTTTGTGGCCCACTCCCTTTTCATTTTTCACAACTGAGATGGCCCCAGCCTGCTGTAGGAACAGAGCCCAATTGTTTTTCTCTTCTACCCTACACCAGGCATGGGCTGAGCTGGGCTACAGTGAGAAAGCATCTGCTGTGGGATGTTCGGTGCACCTCTGCTGCGAGTGGGTGCAAAGGAGGAGGAGGAGTGATGCACTCTGGTCACAGACACCCTATTCCAGTGAATTTATGTTGTGGAGGATGCAGAAGGGGTGGGCTACTTTACCCAGTGCTAGGGGGAACCATCTCCATAGGGCAGGGAGTATGTTCGCAGAGGCAGAGAAATAAACTCCCTGAGAAGCTGGTGGTGGCAGGGAAGCAGAGCTGAGGCTAGAGAAGTCAGGTTAATTGGGCTGGATGGTGATAGGCAACAAACACAATGATAGTTAGCACTTCCCGAGCACTGTCCACGCCGCCCTGAGGGCCATGCACAGTACATCACCATTAATGCCTCAAAGAAAGGCATTCAACAAGCAGCAGGGCAAGCTTCTCAAGCACGTGTGCCCTGTGAGTGCAGCGTCTTAATGTAGCCACTAAACTCCACAATAATATTACTGTTATTATTACACTACTACTGTGCCTGTTACAGCACCGTAGCATTTGATTCCAATTGCTGCTGACATTTTGAAATGTGCTGATACAATGAAACCGCATCTCCCACGGCTCCTTAGGAGAGCTGCTAAGGACTGCATCTCTCCCACGAAGCCTGGAGACTTGCCAAGAAGCTTCTCGTGCCCCCGCTCGGACTGCGGGGCAGCCTCCCGGTGCTCACGCCTGTTTATTCCAGGCATAGATGGTGTTTTCTGAAGAAGCGATAAAATTGTTCATTCTTGTGGTTTCTCCCCTGCTCCCCTGCGCCTCACAAAATCACTGACCCTGACGCTGCTGCTTGCTGTAGCTCCGATCTCGACTTCTAGCCTCTGCAGAAGCTTCTGAAGTTTAATCCAGGCATGATGTACTGACGGAAAACCTGGCCTAAGCCACAGCCAACAGCGTCTGGGCAACGCGCTGAGCAGGAAGGGCATCTTGCTGCCCACGTTCGGGTTCTTGGAGCAGCCAGCTGTGGGAATGACATTCAGCACTGAAACCTCTGCTGCCTTGAGCTGGGATTTCGCGCCGTAACGCCTGGCACGCAGACATCCTGAGAGCTAGGCGCACCGGATTGTCAAACAGATACTGGCAAAGCCAGGTACAAAAACAAAGCCATCATCAGGAATTTCAGTGACAGGGGAGGAGGGTTTGCATGGACGGGGTTGGTTCACTCCTCCAGGAACTCATCACGGTCTCATGAGCTCTCCGTGCAGCACGAGCAGCTGGAGAGAGGCAGCCCAGGCTGCACCTGAGGGTGCTGCCCTGTGCCTGCTCCCTTGCTGTCTGTGCCCTGACATCTGGGGCTTGCCGGAGATGTCCTAGCATACAGGTGCCCTTACTAGGCTGGGCTGCCTTCCCTTCTGGCAGAAACAACTCGCCATGCAGGAAACCACAATCAATGACAAGTGAACTTTCCATTTTGAGTCTCCAGATAACACTGGGACCCTGGTGTGCTTGGTGCTGTACAGATGCATGGTTAAGAACTATTGATACGAACAAGCTGGCAAAGCCTCTTGCTCAAGGCTATCCGGAACAGAATTGTTTTGTTCAGGAAAAGGAGCCAAGTTTGACAATACTTTGTCTCCTAGACAACATCAGATAATTCTGGAGCTTTGACTT
This sequence comes from Anser anser, assembly GCF_964211835.1. Taxonomy (NCBI): domain Eukaryota; kingdom Metazoa; phylum Chordata; class Aves; order Anseriformes; family Anatidae; genus Anser; species Anser anser. The sequence goes on along the minus strand of NC_139745.1, from coordinate 2,967,430 downwards.
GCCTTGAAGAAAGCTCCCAGGAGACCCCAGGCAACAAACCCTTCTCATCCTTGCTCAGACAACGAGTCTCCAAAGATAAGGTTTGTTTGCCTCATTGTCTTACTGCGGCCCTCCTTTTCCTAGAACCTCTACATGGGCATCTCCCCTCCTGTTGGCAACATCGCACCAAAGTACAGAGAGCCAAAGCACCAAAAAACAAGGCTGTGGTCAGCAGCTAGTGAAAAAATATAATGCCCTCCACAATCCAAACCTTCTCTTTGGAAACAGGCAGTGAGGTTGTTTCTTTGACGACTCACGAGAAAAAGAAAACTTTAAAGTATGCAGCATGTTATTTTGTGTCTGCCTACCTATGAGCTCCTCGTGGAACATCTCTGTTTTTTTCTCACGCTGTCATTACTTTGTCTAACCACTCGTCTAATGAAACAGCTCTATGTATTTTTGTGCACTGCTCTGCATTTCGCTTTCTTTGTTATTCCCTTAGCCACCTTTTATCTTCCTTACATGCAATGTGCATGTTCTCCTTCTTACCGATGATCCATATATCCACCCATTTTTATTAGTCTAGTCTCTCTCTTCCTTAAGACGAATGCCATACTCTTCTATTTTGTCTCCAGAAAAAGGACCTCCAACAAATCAATCCCCAACAAAAGGCCCAGTCTAAAACCCAGCCCCTTACAAACTGCTTCTTTGCAGATTTTTTATGCCTTTTACTTGACTATTTTACCAACCTCAAATATCACTGTTTCCTTCCCTTAAACATCCCAAAGCGTGTTGTGTGGGGGCGAGGGCTGCGTGAACATCTTTTGAAAACGAAAGCCACAAGCCATATTGTGGTAATAGCCTATTATATTTCTCCTCATATTTACTTCATTCAGCAATTTTTGACTTGATTTGACAATCAAAGTTAATGCTCTGATATATATATATGCATCTATATGTTTTTTCTCTTTTATTTCTTGATTAGAACTGTGAAAATTTTCAAAGATTTAAATTGAGAAAAGTGACTAACCCGGATCTTTCTGCTGGCTGCAACATTAGCTTTAATTGTCTGCTAATAGCTCCAAGCATTTAGCTCAGTCTTCCAATGTGCAGACAAAAATGCCTTCCTAGGAGATTTCTGAACAATAATGGGCTCCTTACTGCCTGGTGCGGGACGCAGATATGGTGGTGACAACCAATGTGCATCACTCCAAGAACCTCCCCTGCAAGATGATGGAGATCAGGGATCTTTGCCCAGCCTGGTCCCTTCGTGACGTTTGGCAACACTCACCTTTCCTTTCTTGTCCTCCAGCTCTGCCACCGACTTCTGCTGGCCCGTGTTGTCTCCTGTACTTGGGTCCCTGCAGCATAAAACGAAAACAGGGTGCGTCATTCCCCCAGTTACCCTGGACTCAGGTCAGCCCTCAAGTGCCAGTTTGTCGATGCACCTCAGCGTTTGTGTTGGTAGAGACACTGGAGGGAACGGTTTTAACCAGAAAACCCAGTTTTGCCACAATCTAAACATTTCATGGGGACACATCACTCACGGTTACATTTCTGACGTGCAAAATTTTGAAACCGTTTGTTTCCATTTTCTCATTTAGTTTCAAAGATGTCAAAGGACTTCAATACGAGAAGAATGGCTCATCGCAACTTCTGCTTTTGTTTCAGTTTCCTTTATAACTTTTATTCTCTAGAATCCCTTTACTGTTGGAAAGTTAGAATTTCAGATGTGAAGTCTTCTGTTATAGTCTCAACACGAAGAGGTCTGACTTCATCAAAACAAAATGACTCGACAGGAGTAGAGAGCAGCTTCAATAACTTCAGAAGAATAGGGTCAGAATTTTCATTACTTTTGAAATCTTCTAGTTTGAGCTTTTTATTATTTTTGTAATCATATTTCTATAGTATTTGTATTATTTTTAGGTTATTTGGATGGCCAGAAAATAAATTAATACAGAATGTCAGTTTCCCATGGATCTCAAATCTTAAATCCCAAGTATTTCTACAGAGCTTACCCAGTCCTCTTGGGATGAATTTTATTGACATTTTTTAACATAAAACTGGCAGCTGCACGACCTAGGTTAAAAATAGGCATACATATAATTTACTGTAGAAGTTGAAGGTCTAATAACCAAGATCTAGAGCTGATTCACACCTTCTCCAGGTCATCTGAACAGCTCTCAGCTCTCTGTTCTTTGCATTTCTATAGGGGGTTGGACTTCTGGGAGAGAGCTTTATCCCACTTGCAGTTTCATAAGCCTTCCAGGTCAAACTGGGAATATTTTTTTTAGCTGAGAAAGCTCCTGTCTTTGGTCACATTTTTTTTTCAATAGTTTGTACCTGAGTTAGGAATGGGAAACAGAGAAAGACATTGTATGCTGAACTGTGATGTAAAATAATCTCAAAACCCAAACAAAAATCCTTCTCATGTCTGCAAAGTGCTGAGAAGCTCAGTAGCAAGGTACAGCCACACTCCGTGCCCAGAGCAGGGGTGGCTAACCTCTGTTTCTGTGTGTTTAACCTGCACTGCATTGTGTAGTGAGAACCGTGCCCCACAGCACACAAATTAAACAAAGCCTGTTGCTCTCTACTGGGCATCTTACAACACGCAGACATCTGCATTTATGGCAATTTTGAGAACCAAAATGACTATGTTTGAATCCATATTTAAGCCTCGGATATTTCAGGTGCTGACCGCTCAGTAAAATTACATTTGAAATTCTGATGCAATGGTTTCTCGCTCACTCTGATAAACAGCGGGGAAGAGCTTATTTTCCGATGGCAGGGCTTTGTCCAGAAGTCCTACTGAGCTGGGAAACATCAGCAACGTGAAGCCATGGGCAAAAACAGGGGCAGAAAGGATCTCGGGAGGTCGCTAGGTCCTTCCCCTGCCCAAGGCAGGCAGTGCGGCCGTGGCACTCCTGGCAGACGCCTGTGCAGCCTCCTGCAGCCTCGCAGCGGTGGCTGCTCTGCACCTTCCCCGGGCAATCGACTCCAGCTCGTGTCACCACCAGTTTCCAAGACAGACCTTCCAGTGCCCGACCTGAACCTCTCCTGCTGCAGTTTAAGCCCATTTCCTCTTCATTTGCTCACCAGCAACACGAAGAGTGAATTCTTATTGTTTGTCTTTTTTTTGTGTTTGAAGACTGTTATCTCGCCATCTCTTCTTTAGGCTGAACATTTTCACTGTATTCTGGGCCATGTTTTGAGGGTTGTTGATAGGCCCTACTGCCATCCTCCTACTCCCCTCCCGCTGGTCCACAGTCTTCTTAAAGTATGGAATTAAAAAACAGAAGCACATGTGGCCTTCTTGGTGGATCACCCATGCACCTTGGGGTTGATGTTATTTAAACTTCCTCATACATTTGCCTTTTTTTTTCTATGCCTGGCATTGCTGAATCATGCATGGTTTGAAAACAGCTACAAGTTCCCCATCCTTTCCTGCGCAACAGCTGCCACGCCAGCTGTTCTCCATCCCACAGTTATGGATCACCCTGCCTAGGTGCAGGTTTGACACTCGTCCTTATTCAATCACATCTTCATTTTTTCATCTTGATTCTCCAATTTGTCATATTTGCCTTGCACACAGACCATGTCCTCCAGCAGATTTGGATCTCTTCCCCTCATTATATAGCTCACAAGCTCCATAACCCCGATCTCTGTTCTGCTATCCGTGCCACTAATGAACACATCAGATGGCATCAGATACAAAAGGGGTCCCAAGGCAGATGTGACTCACTCACCCTTTCGGTTTTGACAACTCTCTCTTTAGCCAAGACGGCAAATGCCAGTGACTGGCACCCCTCTGCTTCTCTGCAAGTACACCACCTTGGTCAAAATTGCCTGTTTTTGTGGAGCTGTGAGCCTACATCTTCGATCCCTCCTCATTTCTATGCCTCCTGCTGCTCTCAGGACTCCTGCTGGGCAATGAGTTGATTTTTGCTAATTTATCCCATCTCTGTGGGTCCAGCAAAGGCTGCAAAGCTCCTCAGAAACATGTTCTGAGCAGCAAAGGGACCTAGAAGTCTTGCACCATCTCTTTATCCATCCCTGCTCGCTAATAGCTGGCCACGAAGCAATGATTTGTTTCAGGCATCTGGTTTGTGAGATACCAAAATGCTGCTTTTTCTTCCCCGTCCACTTTCCATTTAAATGCTAACTACTATAAAGGGAAAGACTCTCTGAAAACAAGCAAGCAAGAAGCAGCCTGCAAAGCAGCAAGTTAAAATCCTTCCAAACGTCAGCTGTGGCTGAAGAAGCCACTACAGGACAGGATTAAGTGCAAAACTGGGTTGTAAAGCCTGAAATGGGGTGAACTATTCAAAACCACAAAAAACTCCTACATCCTTTGGAGTCCCCAGCACATCAGGTTTCAGAGCTCAAACTGGGACTCTGGAAGAAGTTTCAAGACATGCTGGGTCCCAGTCCCTAATTACTTACCAGCTGAGTGACTTAAGCTTTATTAGGTGCAACTCTCAAGCAAGTCTAGACCTTGCAGCCCTGACCCTTGAGCCTTACAGCACCGACATCGGACCCCAGCCCTCATCCAAGCCCTGATTCTGACACATGCCTATCCCTCCTTCCAAAGGAAACCCAGGCCTTCATTTCTCAGGGGTCCTGCACCTCATTTCTTAAAGGAGCTTCAGCCAAGCTTCCAGAGCAAACACTGGATTACAACTGCACGCAGCATTTATCTTCATTTCATCGTAGTCCCAGGTACTCGAGGTGGTACTATGACAAATATAAGGGGAGATGAGTCAGCCCTTGGGGGTCTCAGTTCCTCCACACCCACAACAAGAGAGGCTAGAGGGAGTAGCTGTGTGGTTCAGCTTTACTTTTGGGCACCTGAATTACTGCAGATGGTTCCCAGCCCAGCAGAGGAGCCCAGAGCTCCGGTCAGACCCTGCCCTACTCCTAGTGACTCAGGGCAAGTCACCATCAAGTCCTTGGGCTTCTCTATCTTACAGATTCTCTTAGAGGGTTTTTGCTTATTTATTTTTTTGGTTTTATTTCACGGAGTTTATAGCTCTCTCTTCCCCTTCCCCTAGGTGGTATGGGTAAAGCTAAGGTCAGAGTATTTTGCAAACAACGAAGATCTTGAATTTGTCAAAGAACAGTGGGAGCTTTACCCCAGCGTTTAGCTAAATTTTCTTTGGAAATGTCAGTAGCCCATCCAGGCACAGAACCAAAAGGTCTCTGTTTAAATTATGTATGCAACTTCTTGATAATTACGTACCCTAAGGAATATCATATTCAAAAACACGAAGGCTTGGAGGATTTAGGGAGGGAAGGTGCTGAGAAGAAGTTTGGAAAGATAACAGCTTGATTTACTGAAAAGAAAGCACTCACATCACATCCAATTCAAGGAGCTTAGTTTTTTTCCTTCTTACTACAACAGAGTCAGCTGCTATTATGTTCCCTGCCGCACGAGCACCTGATATAAAACTCTGCCATAAGTTGGGTATTAGGTGAATTACCCAGCTACGGAGCCATCCGCTGGGAAACCAAGTACGGCTGTGGGGGAGTGCTGCAGGTAGGGGTGGAAAGGAGCTCAGGGTGAGAGGGAGGATTTGGGCAAACGCCTTTCAGTGAGCATGTTGGAGAAAGACATTGCCATGTGAAAATCAGCACTGTTCATCCTTCCAGTGGCACAAACGAGTGACAGGAGCGAGGGCTGCAGCCAAGCCGGCCCAGCTGCTCTGGGCTCACTGCAGGCCATCGCTGCGGGGTGAGGGACATGCACCATGGCCTCGGAGGCCCCACAAGGAGACAGAGCCCCCCGAGACCTAGGCTGGGCAGGATTTGCAGAAAGCTCGAGCATTTCTTCGGATAGCAAGAAAATCTATTCTTATAACTACAACCTAAAATGCTAAAAATGTGCTAGAGCTGGAAAACCACAAGGCTTAAGCCAGTCTTGGAGGAGATCAGCTCGCTCCCCGGGGCTCCTTGGGATTTAATCCCTTGTGCTCCTCGTGCTTGGGCTGCAGGCGGATCGAGGCACCGGCGTTACAGGGAGCAAGCAAAACCCAGTCCAGCCGGTCAGCTCCCCTGGCCAGCTCTGGGTGGCAAAGGGGTTTTGCTTTTGGCTGGCCAAGTATTACTTAAGTTTACAGGAAGCAGACTCATAACGACTAAGCATTTTATCTACTTTTTTTTTTTTTTTTTCCACACCGAATTCTGAATTAAATACATTTTATGGTGATCTAGGATAGAGATATTCTATTTTGCTTCCCAGTCTTTTGATGACAGATTAGGGAAATGTAAAACAATTTCTAAAAGGAAACTTGAAGAAGCAAAGTTCTGCTAAATGTTGAATCTGAGCTTTCTAAATGTTTCAGAATATTCTAAAATGGGAGATTCGGGAACATCCATATGGATTCAGCAAAAAATTTGCTGTGACTAAATCCGCTTGTTTTGCAGAAAAAATAAAAATAAAAATCAGTGTTAAAGAATTCCCTGATGACTAGTCTGGCATCTGGTCCGGTTATTTCCACTGTTAGATGTTTCCAAACACAAGCACCTCCCTGAGCCTCCAATAACCAGAACGAAGAGGTCTGTCCTCAACCTCCTGCTCTGTGAGGCCGCGCCGTGTCCCCAGCGCTGCTGCTGAACGATTGCCAGCACAAAATAACGCGGTCCCACCAAGGACAGGGGAGCTGATCCTCAGGTGAGATGAATCAACCCTTTATTTTGGAGCGTGACTCATACAATCCACATCTCTGCAACCTGGTATTCCTCACCCCGCTCGGCAGCAGACAAAAAACTTTCAGCCAAAGCTCGTGTTGTTCTACTTCAAACCTGTAGATTGGGATTGATCAAATAGACATTGAAATGTCCCCGAAAATTGGATGAAAAAGAAATTGAACAGAAAATAAAAAGCTTTTTTTTAAAAAAAGCACTCTGCTATTAATTTTTTCAACTTTTTGCTTCACTGGAAAAATTGAAATTCTTTCAATTCAGGTTAACTCAGAAAGTTTTTTTTTTTTTTTTTTTTTCATTTGGCCACTGAACCAAAAATACGTAGTCTTTTAGCTCTTATTGGCACCCATTTTTGCTCAATTGTTTTGGTTCATTGCCCCTATTTTCAAGAGAGAGCTACAGCTTTCTAATTGTATCTGCTGTGTTCATGAAGATATTGAGCAGAAGTCCCTGGCTACTCTGTCTGATTATAGGTTATTTTGTTTTACTGCAGGAAAAAAGAATAATCACTGGTCCATGTTAGCTATAATTTGTGTCTCCTCTCTACATTTGGATCCACGTATTCACATGTAATGTCATTATACAGGAATCCCAGACTGAGTGCTCATTTTGTGAGAAAATGTTGTTCTGACAGAAAATGCCACTTTATGATGAGTGAGATGTTGCTCAGGAACACGTCAACTTCAATCACACTTTATTTGAAAAAAAAAAATAAAAACAGAGTGGAATTGTTTTGATTTTCCATTTTGAAGTGATTTTTCATTTTAGCTTTTTTTTTTTCCCCCTATTGATATTATAATGACATTCAGTTTTAAAAAGTGAAAGAGGAAGGAGACATTTCAGTCATTAAAACCAAAAGGTATGAGTGGTCCCCAAAGCTATTGCATTTCCTTAGAGTGTTATGTGAAATTTTGGGGGGAAGGAGTTTCATTTCAGAATGAAAAAAATAAAAAAGGAGAAATTGTGAAGACTCTCAAAGTAATTCTTACACAGGTTTAAAGACCCCCACAAGGAGAAAAGCCACCTGAGTCCGAAGTCAACTCAAGGCTGGGTTTTTCAGCTTCCAGAAAGCACCGGGGAAGCTGCTCGCAGCCAGCAGGGAGTGGGGGCTCGGTGTCACCCGTGCCACACGGGATGCTTCCAGGAAGCCTCCCTGCTGCCATGGGACCCCCACCCCTGTGCCACGGCACTGCATCACTTCGCATGCCATCACCCAACCACTCCTCTTTCAGCCCCCAAATCGGGCTGGGCTTAGGGGGTCCCCCAAGCACCAGGCAGAAAACTACAGCTGGAGGTGACCGGTGTGTGCAGCAGCTCCAGCTGCAAGGGCGCAGCCCTCTGCAGGTCCCCAGATTGAACTGGCAAAGCAATGGCTTGCCAAGGGGAATGCAATGGGGGATTTTCCTTGGAGTCCTGCTTAGATCTCCTTGCTTTGCTGTAGACTGAAGCCCACCACTTCGGCTGCACCTCCTCAAATGGCACAAACAAGCCACCCGCAAAACTCACAGCTCCGCTCTCACTGAGACTCCCTGCTCATCGTATCTCCTGCACAAGGATGCATCATTCTGTGATAATAAATACCCCATTCCTCCCCTCCGCGTCTTAGATCTCTGCCTTTCTCTCTTGCCTTCGGAGCTTTGACAGCCACTCTTCCCTCCGCCTTTTGTCAAAACACCAGCTCTGATTTGAGCCAAGGCAAATAAAAATTGACGTGTGATTGACAGCAGCCCAAACAGATGCACGGCTTGGCAGGCTGAGGTTACAGAGAATGAGCAAATAAATAGAGACACCAGAGCGGTCAAACGTGTTGCTGACATGTCTAGAATAACTAGCTGGAAGAGCTGCTTTGTATAGGCTGGGAATTTGAGGCTCCCCATTTGTACCCTCTGCTCATCAGCCAAGCGACTTGAGTAATTGTGCCTTGCAGCGCAAATTTTAAGTTCCTCATTTAAAAATGGTTTACAACGCTTCCCTGCCCGCTAGCATTTCTTGTGGTTGATCTTAAAATTTGTCGAGCGCTTGGAGAACCTGTAGAAGAAAGATAGAGCAGAGCAGCTGCATGTTTGCTGCTCGGCACCAGCCCATGTTTGCCTCCTCTCATTAGGTAGGCTCAGTTTTCAAAGGCACTCTGCGCCTGCTAGCGAAGACACAAATGAGTGTGTGCAAACATTTGTGGGTACAAATGAGGACTACTTCTGCAGTGAAATGAATAAAAGCGTTTGAAAACTCCGTCTCCTCCTTCCTTCTTTAGAAAGTGAACTTCCAGACAGAGAAAAATAATTACCCATTCCATCTTAATTACCGAGAGTAGAATTCCTTCTTTTGATTCACAACATATTAAGCCACTCAAACAATTCTCTGCAAATTACATGGTTGAACTCAACCTGAGCAAGTCATCGAACAGCGACCACCAGCTAAACCTGGGGAGAAAAAAGTCTTCTAATGTGTCACTGTCTGGTGACCAGTTCCAGACGGGTCCGTTTTGAGGAAGAAGTGACATTTTTCATTCCAAAAATAGCTACCATTTAGTGATGTGCTAGGGTACGACTTCATTCAATCAAAGGATAACCTTTTCAAAAGCTCTTACTTAAAGCCTTCCTATGTCAGGAAGTTGTGGTAGTTAATTCCAGCAGCACAGCTCGGTGGTTACGAGCCCAGTTGTGCACGTGCTGCTCTGTCGGTATATGCCTGGGAGAAACCTAGCTGGGATTTACATGGTTACACTGATTTACCTGCCTTTACACTGAGCTTGTGCCTGTGCCATTAACTGCAAATTAACTTCCAACAGATGCACTAACCTGCAGTTTTTGTGTGTTCTCAGGCATAAGGGGTAAGTCCTCAGGTTGGAGCTTGCCTCTGCAATGGACAGAGGGTGGCCATGCTCAGCAGCCATACCCTCGTGCAGCCCCCCAGCATCCCCAACCCCATTCTAGGACCTCAGCCATTGCCCTGGTGCCAGGATAAAAAGGATTTTTCAGTTGCATTTTCAGCATTGAGGCTTTCTCCTATCAGAAACCTGCTCCTGGTGTGATGGTGGTTGTTGGCGCTGGCCCTAAGGTTCCCAGGGGTGCAGCAACACAGAGGCCATCGGCTTTCCATCAAATCAGCCGCAGAGGTGAGAGCTTGGAAGTCCTGGGAAGCCCTATTTGTGCCAGACCCTGGGGGTGCCCAGACTCTGTGCTGAGTTTTTGGGGCACAAAGAGCCCCAGCAGGCTGCAGGACTCGTGCAGTCAGGGGACAGATGCACAATAGGGGGCCTTATTCTCTAACCCAGATTTAGGATCTTACTTGGCTGCCTGTCACAAATGAGATCTGCAAGCTGCAGGAGCAATCTCCATCCACCAGTTGTCCGATGTGACCCCAATCCTCCGTGCTGCAGAAAGGCAGCGTGCTCCCAGGCGAGGAGGAGCAGCCGGTGGGCACGTTCAGCTCGCGGCAAGCTCCTGATGTTCCTCCTCACACGTGCTTCTTTCTGGCTTGCAATAATTCATCAGATCGCTTTCGCAAATAATTGTATGCGAATTGATTTACCACCTCCAGACACAAGGTTTTTTGTTGTTGTTGTTGTCACTGCAGTTTTTTTAACAAGTCTAAGAAAGAAATTCAAGCTGTGCTGCTTAGTTCCAGAGACATGTAGGGCAAGCTAGTCCTCTGATTTCAGTGACTCCAACCCCACTTACTGTGAGTGCTTTTTGTAGAGATGCTTTAGAGCTAGAAATCGATGTGTAGTTACTGTTTACCATGAAAATGAACATTTCAGCCTCTTACACTAAAAGGGAAAGAAATTTTCTAGTCACCTGCCATTTAAATAGCATCTCGCACGCAGTCACTAATTTAATGCAAATCTCTTATGGCTTCCTTGTATTTGTCATTTCAGTGCATTTTTGTGCTTGTAGTTTTTATGCTAATGAGCCGGCTCCGTTGCTAACTAGGTCTTTATACCTATCATTTCAATGATACTAGTAATTACACAGTTATGTGTGTATATAGGGGTGCCTGTTCCGTGCACTCAGCTCTCTGTCACCTCTTCTTTATTGCTGCCTAAGAGAAGTGAGTTCTCACTGTCAGTGTGACAGTGGGGCTTTGTTTGCAGTGGCTGGCTGCAACTCAGAGGCTGATTAATATAAAAAAAAATCAGCAAATGTTCCAGGTGACAATAAACAGAACCTGGTGGATTTGGGTAAAAACTGGAAAACGTGAAGATGGAAAATAAGGACACGAGGCCTCACTCTGCTTTCAAAAGAAATGGCCCTTCTGTAACCCATCAGTGCCGGGCACAGACCTCTTCTACCAGCAGACCCCAACCAGGCCATGGCCAAGGATAAAGCCACTGAGACCCTCAGGGATTTGTTGCTCAGGATCCATTTAGCCAAGGAGAGAAATGGACGGATCTGCACGGATGGAAGGGGAAGAGAGGAGCAGAGTGGGGTCCCAATCCCCACTTACACGTGGAGAAAGTAAGAGAAGAACAAGGGGAACCACAGGAGGCAACCGAGATAATGCTCTACAGAGAGAGTGAGTCCCAGTTCCAATCCCAGTTTACACTGGTGTAGATGGAGACCCACCCAATTGCTTCAGCAAAGCACCAGGCTCTTGACCTGCCCCCCGAGATCGCACACCGCAGCTATCGGATTGCCGCAGGAGGGCTCTTTGCAAGGGGACTGAGTAAACTCACTGACAGCCTGAAATGAAACATGACACGCAATCATTTCCAAGCACGTTGAGAAGAGATTAACGTGCAGCCCTGAAAAAGAGAAAGTTTCATTTTGTCCTCAGTGCTCTTGACAGAAGAATCGTCTGCAACTTACTCAAACTCCGGTGAAAGCTGAGATGAGCAGCTGATGGCTTCAGCCTCCTTATGGATCAGGTCGCTGAAGAGCAGCTGGAATGAGGATGCCTCCCCTACCCTTCTGCTTTGATAGAGATAAGGCTGAAATATACTTCAGATTAGAAGGCATTCAGGCTGCTGGAAGGTGACTGGAAATGCTGCAAAGGATGCGAGCACAAAATGTAAACAGCAACATGGGGAGAAAATAATTGAAAAGAGTCTGCCAGGCACAACGAGCGAGCCGGGAGAGGTCAGCCCCGTGCACTGGCTTCTGCTAGGGGTATGCAGAGAAACCTCAGGGATCCTGGCAATTAAAACACTGACACTGAAGAGTTACTGTCTGCCTTATGGAAGCATTTCAGAACTCAAAGCAAAACCAGGCACCTTCTGTACTTGGCACTGTGCAAACATGCAAAGAGAGAGACTAAACAAAGAGCTTAAACAGGCAAAAACTGGGAAAACTGAGGCACGGAGCAGCAGGTGATTTGCTGAATGAATTAGGAGCAGCACATCTTTTCTCCTGCCAATGCCTTATGCATTTGTCTGTGCTGCTCTTTGGAGCAGCTGAAACATGTACCATCTCCTTGGGAACACACCAAGGCTTGGGGAGGGCACGGGACCCCCGCAGGACGAGGTGCATCCATGGGGTCTTGCAAAAACACAGGTCAGGGCTGGGAGCGGGAGAGCTGCTGAGACATGGAATTGAGGACAAACGGCTCATTCAGGCCCAACTAGCCCCCAAAAATCACTTTCTGGTCCTTCAGGGGAGGTAGCTCAGGCCCAGGACGCAGCAGCGCAGTTCAGCACAGTCTTGTTTTGAACCTTGCTCCTCGAGCCAAGGTTCAGAAGTCACTCGTGCTAAGACATGCGTGTGTTTAACTGTTTCTAAAGACCACCAGAGGGCTGGTGTGGGCATGCAAGAGACAGAGAGACTTTTAACCTCAACTGGAAAGCAGCCAGAATCCAGTCTTTGGGCTGATTTGCATGAAATGTAGATAAGGACCATCAGCCGCTGAATTCAGATGAGGCGCTTGAGCTACTGAATGGCAATTCAGGGGCCACAGAGAAAAGAGAAAGCAAAATGTCCCCACGGGCTGATGTCAGTGACCCCGTCCTTCCTATTCTTCCACCTTTCAGGCTGTTCCAGGCCAGCTGACCCGTGGAAAAGCCACGGGTCTGTCCCTGTCTTGTCATTTCCAGCCCATCAGGAGTACTGATCACTACCAGCACATTTCCCTACAGCAGCTGAGAACCTCATCCCGAGGTGGGAAGAAGGTGTAGAGGAGGCAGAGCCAGGTCCGACTGCAGCATCCACACCTGCAGCAGCAGCACAATTTCCAGAAGGGCAAGCTCACGCCTGACTGGGCCAGGGACAGAGCAGTGTCTGCAGGTCACTCTGGGAAGAGCAGAGCTAAAACATGATTTCCTGTAGATCCATTCCTGGACTGGATTCCTGGATGTCTGCCTTAGGCTCATGTCACACCCTGCGTTATCACTTGCCTTTATCAAACTTATTTGGAGACAGATGTGCACGCCACAGCGGCACAGGCACGAACACAGGCACAGGCACACGGCGTGATGCCAGTCTCCTTCTCCACAATTCAATCAATTTGCACTAACAATCAAGAAGTTTGCTGGGGAAAAACAAAAACTTAAATCCAACGGTTTGGCAAGTTAATCTGTGCTGCACATATATGGAATTCCCTCAGCAAAAAGCTGGGTAATGTATCAAGCAGTGTCTTTTGCTCATTTACTTGACAAGTATAATTTATTTTTGCTGTTTAGTCTAATGTTTTACAGCATTCTTGCAAATGTGCTCCACTATGCACTTTGCAAAAGTTAATGGAAGTTTAGTAACAAGAGACATTGTCACAGTTCTGTGCCATCACGTCTATGCGGTAAAAGAAGGAAAGAGAAAAGGTAGAAAGAAAGGCTAGATCACTGTTTTTGTGACTATTAAGAAAGGCAGATTCTTAAGGCTTCATTGAATTATTATATTCAATGATGCTTTAAAAGAGCATCTTTAGAACATCTCCAAACCTTTCTTTTTTATGTCTTAGAGGAGACAGAGAAAGAAACTAAATAAAAATGAAATTAAATCAAATGAGTTCCTGGACTGCTTAATGCGGTATTTTACCCTCATTTAAAGTATCCCTCAGGAGACCAGGTTGATTTAATAAGCCTAAGAGATGTTGCGGTGAAGACTGAACTACCTTGATGAAAGCACAGCTTGGTTGGGGCTGCATTAGCCTTGGAAACATGCTCCAGCTTCTTAAAAGGACTCTTTTAATCCATTCTTGAAATGGAAAAAAAAAGGATCAGGCAGCAGACATTCATAAATGGGAAAAAAGATACATGCACTTACACAGCCATGTGATGGAAACTGTTCTACTCAGCATCTAAGTGAAGAGAAAAGCAAACCGCAACAGTTTAACGGGAGAATTTAACTTGGAGACGGGCACTGTCAGAAGGAAGGACATCTCCTGTGCTGTAGTTTGCAGTGTCTGGCAGTCCAGAACTTCCCTGCGTACTGCAGCATCCCAGGCAAATTTCATTTCAATTTTGGAGTGGTGCCTGGGCCTCGTGCTGGCTTTCTGGATTTTGGAGCTGCCCGGTGAGCTGCACTCTGAGATCTTCCTGGTCACGAGGAAATCACTGACGTCTGAAGATGTCCGAGCTTGCAGGACTATGAACTACTGTGCTCCTGATGCAGGGCCACTGACAGTGGCAGTCATGGGTCTCCTCTGGTGAAAGCTGTCAGAGTCGTGATTCCAGCACCCGGCGGGGAAGGGACAGACTTTCCTTCCTCCTTGCAGAAGAGGGGAATAACCTCCTCTTATTCTGTAGTAAACACTGTTGAGACATACTAAACCTTCTTCAGGGTCAGCATCGGCGGTGAAGAGACTTTAACTCCCCCATTGCTGAGCAGCAAGGCTCAAGGGTCTACCCTGAGCCGTGAAGACGTCGCTGGACCATCTGTATCTGTTAGCCCAGACTCTTGCTCCAGCCACCCCAGTGCCCAGCCAAAACCGACTTCATCCTGGTCTGTGCACAGCCTGGGCATGGTTTGAATGCCTTGAAGACCAGCAGAAGAGACGCCAGATGCTTCACAGCCCTTCTTCCAGCCCTGGTAATTACGGCCCCCAAATGATCTCAAATGCAGTTGTCTGAGTATAAACTGCTGTCCCTCCTACGTTATCCCAGCTCTGTCTGTTTTGCACAGCACCCGGTTTTGGAATATGAGTTATGTGAATGCATCCAGGAGGGCACATGATCACATGCATCGTGGTTCACTGTCAGAAGATGCCTGGTGCATGGCAGCTCGGAGAAGCTGTTCTTTGGGGAAATCTGCCTGCATAAGACTTAGGGGATGCTTCTGAAATTGTTCACATCCAGTCTTTCCTCACTGAAGATGAACACAAGCTTATCTGTACACCCTGGTAAATTCTTGACCTTGGAATAAAAATATAAGGGCTGTTTTCAGCAGCCGGATGGGAAAGCATATGTTTTGCATATGTTGGGCCATTACTGTCACCTCATTGCTGTGAACAATATGAATTGTGCTTTTTTTTCATCCAAATAAATAACAAACAAGCTCCTACACTCCAGAACCCAGCCACTTCAAATAACTGATTTTCTTCTTCTTCTTCTTTTTTTTTTTTTTTTCATCATAACATTTTCAAGAAAATGTTTCCCTGCAGTTCTCCTGTCACAGGCATGGATACAAAGGAAGAGGCTTGGTGGTAGCAACAGAAAGCCAGGGGCAGAAAATGAGTGTGTGAGAGGTTCAGACTTTGGTTTAAAGTTTGGGAGAGTCCAGAATGGTCTTCTGGGACACGAGAAGCTGTGATGAAGATGGCTTTGTCGGGGACATAGCCCAATAGCTTAGCCTCACCCATGCCTAGTTTCCCTCGGGCAGTATCTCACGACACAGGACATATTTCCTCCAGAAGCCACCATAATGTCGTGTGCAGAAACCTTCCTCCTGTCCCAACCACTGGACCAAGGGTGGGGAGAAGGCTGCTAAACCTCTGCCCCCACCTCCAGAAGCGTAGGGGTGGGGGTGAGGGGAATTTATGTTTACAGCCGTGTATTTAAAAAAGTGCCACTCAAAAGTAATGAAAAGGCCAGTGCAGCACAGAGCTTTCCTATGCACTGCTTCTCTGAAGTGAGAAGCTGCTGGCTGGGAAACCTCCATTTATCTTCTTGAGAGCTTACTCACAGGAGGCATCTGAAGAGAGCCCCTGCATGACTGGTACTTCAGAGATCAGGTCGTTTATCTTGGCGGATAAATGTAGGGGCAAAGACCTCCTTCCCCCCCTAACTTTTGAAAGTTTTCGTGAAAACTTGTGACACTCCAGACAGATCCACTCCATTAAACCCTTTTTGGTTACTGCTAGCCAAATATTTTCATCTTAAAATTTGGATTGAAAAAATAGAAAAACTGCATCATGATTAAACTTTCCATGGAAAAAGTCAATTTCTGCTTAAATATCTTATTTTAAAAACCAAAATCATCAGTATGTCCACTAGCAATAACAACAGCAAAGTGCCAAAAGGTTTGGATTTATGAATATGAGAGATATTTCAACTTCTAGTTCAACTTTTGCAAGACGTATCCCGATAACAAAAAGCAAACCCAGACACACTCCGAAAAATCAATGTTCGTTTCAGGCTGCAGACTTTCATGAGCTCCACTGAAGTGAAATGTAAACCTGCCAATGGTGAATTGTGACAACCCCTCTTGTCCAGTAAATGCAAAATCCTTCATCAACTGGACAAGAGGGAGCTTATTTGAATTGCATGGAGGCAGATTCAGACAGTAAAACCATGTAGCAGTAATATCGGTAAGGATGGTGAAGCACTAGAAAGGATGCTTGTGGAGAACATACCACCTCCATCACTGAAGGTCTGTAGGAGCAGTTTAGGAAAAATATCTGTTGTGGATATTAAAATTGATCCTTCTGTGGGTAGAGAGGTGGACTACACGACTTCTTAATGGTGTTTCCAGAGTTATTCTCCTAGCATTTTATGAGCTCTTGAATATCAATAAATAAATATTTGATTGCAGGTAGCAGCAAAGGAGGTGGAGTTATGGGGCAAATCCCATAGAGCCTTCGGGACAGAAATTCATGTGCTGCTTCGTTTCATGTCAGGACTGCGCAGTGCAAATGGCAAAACATTTCCAAGTCTGCGCTAGGACTCGTTTATAATCAAAATGTCTTTGACTTGACAATGGTTAATGATGCTTTGATATAGGCTGATTGCTGGTGAGGGGCGGACGAGGCTCCCCGGGGCACTGTGCTGACGCAGGAGCGAAAACAGGGGATTAATTGATGTTTTCATACTTGAGGTGCTCCGTGTTCGGTACCTCCCCTCTCCCCCCAGCTTAGATTTAACACCACGTTGCACCGCAGGGACCTGACGGAGATTTCTGGCCGTGATAGCTCTATCGCACCAAGCCGCTGCCTCGCTCCCCACCTGGCCAGGCGCTGCTGCTGCTCTTTTCGTCACATCGCCGGCTGAGTCACCGGGTGACGGATGGCACTGAGGAACATTTCCTGGAGACATGGCGGAGCCCCCGCCGAGCAGGCTCCCGTCACCGCTGTCTGTCCCCACGCTGAATTAAAGATGGGAAGAAAGGAAGGGCTGTGCTCCCCCGCGTCTCTGCGGCTTAATCTTGTAAGTCCCATTTAAAGTAATTTAGACCCATGAAGCTTAAATCTTATTTAACTTCATTAGGAGCTGAGAGCTTTGGGCATCTTTGACATGGCCTAACACTCAGGGACCTGTCTGCCATTTTACGTGGGAAAATGTAAGATTTAGATGCTACTGAGATCCTTGAAACATCACTCAGCTGCCATCTCCGTGTCTGCGGGGCTCTCAGAGGTGAGGGCCTTTGGTCTGCAGTGCTGCTGCCCCAGACCTGCCTTGCCTCGAGATATATTTTTGATTTCTTCTTAATTTGGTTGGCAGAGGGAAGGAAACAGAGCAGCACTTCTCCATCAAACAACTTCAGAATAAAAAACCTCACACACAAAAAAATCCCCATCTACCTAGAGGCTAAATTATCTCCAGTAGAAACAAACTCGGCTCTGCGTACATAAATGATCAGAGCTCCATAAAGGCTGAGTCTAATTGTACAAAACGGTGATTAGACACTTCCCTCTGGGGACGTGCAGCTTCCTGCCGAAAAAGTGACACTGGGGCAACCTCTAGTGGAGGCGAGGAGCTGCCTTGTGCCTGCTGCTGACTCTGGCCCTGAGGAGCGAGTGGCTTTTAGCCCTGCGGCCTGCCCCAGCGGGCCCCGAGGCCTCCGCTCCCCTGGATTTAGGGAGCGCCCCAAAGGGCTCAGGTCCTCCCTTGGGTGCTGCCCAACCGTCCCCTGAGTGCCAATGTGGCAACAACACGTCTTGGCCAGATAAGAACTTCTTCCTCCCGGCTAACCAGTCCTCAGAGCTATTTCAAGGCGTGCTTCTATTTTTCCGATTCAGTTTCAGTCACTTCAGGCCGGGTCCATAGGGAAACTCGCTTTGTCTTTAAACAAAAATCCAGAAAATTCCGCCCCCCCCCCCAGCCACTCTGCCATGCCTGTTAGGGAAGAAGCTTCAGGAACAATTAAAGCCATAACACAGGGCTCTGTGAGCACAGGACATGGACCAGAAGCCGGGCAAGAAATTATTACTTCTGCTTCCATTCCATTATGCCTGTTTCTTTATGGTAAAAGACTTAAATGATCAACGCTGTGTTAATACATTTCATTTGGCTCATTTAATAGATGACTTAGTAGAGGAGTGAGTTTGGCCATGACCAATAATGAATTAATAACTATGCAAGTAGCACATTCCCTTACAGAAATACTTTATACTGGCATAATTCTTTATTCCAGGGGAAACAGAGATGCTCTGCAAGACTCTGCTGCTTCATCTCTGCTAGTATAGGTGTAGCTTTGATTTGAAGACAGGCATAAAATGTCCCTTTAGGTCACGGGTTGAATATGTCTCTGTCTCTGGACACTGCCACAGAGCTGAACCTCAGAGCCAGGAGTTTATGTCCCAACTGGCCTGAGTCTTCCTGCTGTGTTTCCTCGCTAATGACGCTAATTTCCCTGTGCTTTGCAGCGTGTGGTCCTGAGATGAGAGCTAAAAATGAAGTTTGTCAGCTTTGTTCAGCTGGATCATGGGAGCTGCTGGCTGGCTGGCTGGCATTTGCATTGCAGCTTTTTCAGCCGTTGGTCAGAAAATCGTCCAAAAAAGACTCATGGCTGGTGCTGCACGTGCAGCTCGGTTAGGGTAGACATGTCGAACAGCTGGATCTCAGTCCCGGTTATTTCAGTGATGCCAAAAGGCTTATGCATGGAGAGGAAAGTGCTCTTGACCGGGGAAGGGGTTATGCTGACTACCCGTGGTGCTTTCTCCTTCTAGCATCTTGTGCCAGCACTCCAGCAGCAGGATTTTCTTCTAAATGAGGTTTGCTCTGTAGCAAAAATAGCAGGCACCATGCCACAAGCAGCGAAGCAACGCGGATGAAATGTGGCAGAAGGAAGTCAGCTGCAAAGCCCGAGTGAGGAGACCCTTTGCCTCGGAGCGGGACCAGCTGTGGTCCCCCCTCCTCGTGTGAGCTGTGCTGGTGGCAGCAGGTCAGGACAGGTGCTGGTGCCTCATTGCTGGCCAGTGTGGGCATGAAAGGGGGCCACTGCTCCTGCTCCATTGGTCTCTTCTGCACCTGAGAGAGGAGCTTTGCTTGGCATTTTCTTCTCTTCAAGAGAGAGGTCTGCCCAGTGCTGACCATCTCTGGGAGCAGGGATGCCATGGACTCTCTCCATCAGCTTGAAATGCACCGGTTTTGCTCAGAGCTATAATGTTTCTCCTAGCATTTAACCGGCAGTTTCCCTGCTGCAGCCCAGCCCATTAGTTCTCATGCTGTTGTCAGTGACTAATGATGATAATTTCTCCCCACTTGCCCCACAACAGCTTCTTCTCCGGTTGCAAACAGCACTCCTGCCTCCAAACAGTCATCTTTCCTTCAGCCTGAGCCTGCCTGTCTCTCACAGGCCCAATTCTCAAAACCTTTTCATCATTTTTGTGGTTCCCCTACCAATATGTGCTGCTCTAGGCTCATGACATGCATCAAACTGTTGTAGCTCACAGAGCACAGGAGAGGACCAGCTTGGCCAGCAGCTCACCTAGGGCTCTGAGCAGCTCTGCTCCAGAAAGCTGGAGCTGTCCCGCGACTGCTCACGCTGGAAGGGTTACGTGGGTGTTGCAGGAGGGTACATTGTTCAAATAAGCAGAGAGCCCTGCTGGTGCGGCGAATGCTGTGCACGAGGCTCAGACCACGCTCTTTGCCCAGCCAGGAGGAGGGAAGAGAGGCAACAAGCCATGCTCTGCTGCATGGATGTTCCTGCGAAAGCCCATTAGCGAAGTCTCAGAAGGGTTGGTTTGGGCTGCACTAGCCACGAGTTAGAGCAACACTAACTGGAGCATAGGTGATGGAGATGCTCCCACTGCCACCCCACTGGAGCGTGCAGGAGAGCAGAAGTGACCATAGCCGAAACAGCCACGAGCAGCAGGCAGGGAGGCTGTGCAGAAGCAGCTGAGAGGACAAGACCAGGGTTAGGGGCCATGTCACTGCAGTCCTGCCAGAACAATTGCTGGCACCATGTCGGAGCAGCGGGTCCCATGTTAGCATCCCATACCAGCATTGCCGTTTTGGTGTTTGTTGTTTCTTTCCTTGTACTTTCACAATGGGTGAATTAGTCTCTATAACGATCCTGCCTGTCTACTGAACTTTGTAGATCCTATAGGCAAACTGAGAGACCCCAGGAGGAAACATTTCTGAAAATGGGGGATTATAATTATTTCCATGGTGGAACTTGCACTCCCTGAGTATCAATCTGTGCCTCCATCTAGTGGTTAGAGCTATACAAAGAGGGTAAGAGCTGGCTACAACACCCAGCAGAAGACGTCCTGCTCTCCAGTGACAGCAGCTCCCACCACTCGCCCAGGTCCCAGCTGCTGATCCCACTGTTGGCCAGACGCAAGAACCAAGCCCCATCCAACACTCCGTCCAGAGACAGATGGAAATGTTGGGGAGCTGGAGAAACATGCATTGCCTGCCATGAAGATCTGTGCCTGTTCCTTGCCAGCTTTGAGTCACCTGGGACACAGCAATGCTGAGAAGTTTGTGATATCGAGAGCAGAAAACCATGCCAGACCTGGTAACATCCAGCCACAGCCTGCCTGGACACCCTGTGAATACACTGCTAATAGCACCAGTGTGAATACACTGTTATTATACAAAATGAGGTCATTTGCCTAAAACAGGACTAAAATTGCTCCTAATTAACAACAGAGCTCCCTATACCTTAAAACACAGGGGCTGAACCTCCAGCAGAGATTCAACAAAGGTATGATATGGCAATTTGAAGCAACTGGGGTCCCCCCCCATAACCCTTTTTGTCCTCAACTCCCCTCTCCCCTATTAGTGGAAACAAAACAAGGGGCAGGTTTCTGATTAAGATGCACAAACAGCTCTATTTAACAACTGATGCAATAAATGTGCTGAGTAAAATCACTGCCAAAGCTCGTTGCAGTGCTTTATGGGGCTGCTCTAAGAGTGTGAAAAACCGTTTGCTGCATATTATTAAATGATGAAAAATGCCAAGCTCACAAACAAACTGTGCAATGAATGTAGCTCGACTGCCTCTAGTGAGAACATGATTGAACCTATATAAGTGAGGTGGCAGGGAGAGAAGTGGGAGTCGTTCTCTGTGCCGCTGCCACGCTGTGCTGCAGTGATTACAGGGCAAAATGACCCAAAATAACAGCAGAGTTCCTGCCCAGCCCCACTCCCAACCTCAATATTGATCTAGAGTAGGACAGGTGCAAAAAGTACTCTGCCAGCCACAACTGCAACCAGGAGGACCAGGTCCTAGATGATCATAGAATCATAGGAACATTAAGGTTGGAAAAGCCCTTCGAGATCATCTGGTCCAACCATCACCCTACTACCAGTGTCACCCACTAAACCATGTCCCTGCACACCAGGTCCAACCTTTCCTTGGCTACTAAGATGGTGAAGGACCACCTAGGGGGGAAGACGTATGAAGAGCGGCTGAGGTCACTTGGCCTGTTCAGCCTGGAAAAGAGGAGGCTGAGGGGGGGCCTCATGGCGCCCTGCAGCTTCCTCACGAGGGGGAGCGGAGGGGCAGGCGCCGACCTATTCTCTTTAGTGACCAGCGATAGGACCCGAAGGAATGGTGTCAAGCTGCGGCAGGGGAGGTTCAGGCTGGATATCGGGAAGAGGTTCTTCACTGAGAGGGTTGTCGTGCACTGGAACAGGCTCCCCAGGGACGCAGTCACGGCACCAAGCCTGTCAGAATTCAGGAAGCCTTTGGACTGTGCACTTAGTCATATGGTACGAATTTTTGGGTAGACCTGTGTGGAGCCACAGCTGCCTTTGGCCACGCGTGGGCCACTCCATCACAGAGGCTTGCTGAGGTGGCAGTGGCCACCGCTGCCCCGCCTTTGCTCCGGGCCCTATAAAACAGGACCCCTGCAGCTGGCCCACCACTCGCTCAGCTACTACGTCCTCTGACAGCCGGCGGACGCGGCAGGAAGAAGGCTAGAAGGAGCAAGGCGAGAAGCGGCCCTCCTTGGTGTGCGAGGACAGCAGTGCCGTCCAAGGAAGCACCAAGAAGGAAGGCAGCTAACGAGAAGCGTCATGGGCAGAGGGATAGCGCCTGCGGCACAAGAGACACCAGTGCCCAGGGGACCTCTGGCGCCCAGCCCACAGACACGTATAAGCGTTATCATTGGCACCGCAACGACGCGGGGAACAGGCCAGCCCCTCAGCTGCACAGCGACAGGGGGCCTGGGCCTTACCAGTGGCGCAATGGTGGCGTGGGGAGAAGGCAGGAGTGTCAGCCGGACAGCCGCGGGGAGCAGAGGCATGCCCATAGTCCAGAACACAGCGTGGGACCCAGCCATGGCCATAAACCAGATGGCAGCGTTGGACCCACTCATGGAAATGAAACGGACAGCGGCACGGGGCCTAGGGGTGGAACTGGACGACCCCGTGGTTCGGCACCCTGGCCTGAAAACATTCCGGACGGAAGGCATCCCGTCTGGGCAGTCCCAGGAAAGGACTGGCTTAGCCTTCTGCCAAACACCGTGGGGCCCATGGAGGTGGATCCACCAGATGTGGAGGAAACGACGGAAGTGGATCCACCTCGGCCAGAACAGATCTGTGGCTACCCCGGCATGTCTTCGCTCTGTGCCATCCGAGCGCACCAACAGCATCGGAGGAGTGCCCGGCGAGCTCCCTACTCGTCGCTCAGGCTCCATCCCGGGCATTAGCTTGGAGCCACCAAACACCATGGACATCTCGCAGGCTGACCTGCAAGATGTCCCGGCAATAAAGAAATCTGTTGCCGATTCTCAGGGGTTGTGTGAGTGCTTCTTTCCCATCCCCCAGACCTTGTGTAAGAGGTGGCATCCCTTCTGCGCAGAGCCTCGAGGAAGAGCACGAGAGAGGGAGGACACAGCTTCCTTCGGGATGCTGCACTGGGGTGACAGGAGGAGTCCCCAGAAGCCACCATGCTCCTTTAACATTTGTGAAAACAGACTGAGGGGTGAAAATAGGAGTGTGTAAGTGATTATAGGTGGCTAATTTCTTGTATCAGGAGGGAGTTTCTATATCTGAGTAATTGGCAACGACAGATATGGAGAAGGCTGAGGTACTCAGCAACTTCTTTGCCTCCGTCTGCACTGGTAGACGGGCTTCCCAAGTCTTTAATTTCCCTGAACCCGTAGATGGAGGCTGGAGGATCAAAGTCCCACCCACTATAAATGAAGAGCAGGTTCATGATAAATGATAAATCTAAACAGGTACAAGTCTATGGGACCTGATGACATGAATCCCACATGCACAGACCACACCTGCAGGCAGCATGATGCAGTCATGCTACACGTGTGATTTCACAGTTCAGGACAACAGCAGCTCCAGCTCTGCACCCAGGAGCATCAAAAATCTCTCAGGTGGCTTTTTGGCAGGACAGCATGTGAAAGGCGGCTGGGCATCTCTCTGCATGGTGCATAAGGGCTGGGGTGATTTAGATGGAAACAGAAGCAAGCAACCACCTTCACTTGGATGGCTTGGGGCAGAGTGTGTCCCCTTGTAGCTTAGCTACAAAGAAGGGGCTGTTAGGAGGTCCTAATGTCTTTCTTTCCCAGGAATGTAACCAAGCCAGACCTTCAGAAAGCAGGAATTATTGCACATATCACCAGGAGGCACCCATGGAGCGATGCTGCAGGACAAGGTACCACGTGCTGCAAGAAGCCAGCCCAGTCCCAAAGCAGACCTGAGCCAGAAGCTTGTTCCAATGCTGACCTGAAACTTATTTTGCAGAGGGACAGTCATCGCCTGCTTCACCACAGCGGGAGTGAGCATTGGTACTGCCAGCCTGACGGCTCGGGGGGGGGGGGGGCTGCAGACCTCCGGAGCCCTCCCTGGTGCGAGCAGCAGTGCTGGCACCGACGTCCATCTGCTGGGGTGGCACTTTGCCCTGCTCTCAAGCCTGCGGTGCCAGCTCTGACAAGACGTAGGTGCTAATCAAACACAGATTTCAGTGGGGCAGGGAGGAGAGGAGGAAATGGCATTTTATTATCAGACAGCCTTCTGTGCCAGACCAAACACTATGCATCATTGCGAAGGAACTGTCGCTTGGCATCTTACATGAAAAAAACACCCTATTAGCTGAAAAACACCCTTCTCCTCTTAACAGGCAGATGGAAATTGTGTATCAATGTTATTAACAGGGCAGCATTGCTTTCAGTTCAGATCTATACTCACCCTGGCCTTGGGTCCCTTGAGATGTAACCTAAGCTGTATGAATCAGAAGGTGCAAGGGCATTCTGCTGCTTATCTTCTGCTCCAGGGCTGGGGTTTGTTTTCTCTATGCTGGCTGGAAAAAAAAATAAAAAATTTAAAATCACTGTGTGCACAGACCAAAATCTGCCTGAAGTTTTATATGAAACAAGCAGTGCATGGGTCTTTCAATGGCCTTTCAGATAAGGAAGAAATTTCACCCACAGTGCCCTGAGATAAGCTGCCATGTACAGGAGATCAATGATTTTTCCCCTCTCTGTGATCTAGGCAGGACTCAGAGAAACGATGTTCTTCTGGAAACGGCTGCTGGGTCCTGGCAACGTTCTGCACGCTGCTCCTGTTCGGCGTGAACAGTGAAGCCCCTCTGTGTGCAGAAGTCAAGATAACAGAATCGGTCCCTCAGGCTCCAGGGGCCAGCCAGACCCCACTCCCTGCACCTCCTGCAAGGACCCAGGGACCCACACAGTTGCAGATGACAGCAGGAGAGAGGCTGTTGGAATAACGAAGGGAGAAACCCTGAGCCCCAGGGAAGAAGCCAGATCATAAGACGCCAGAAGCAGCTGTGTGCAGCTCCTGTTGCCCCTTGCAGCTACACATCCCAGCGCTGGGATGAGACTGTGTTGATCTTCGGTCCTCTCTGACCGTAATGGTGGTCTTTCACTTCTGTACATTGGCTTTCCGTCCAAGTTAGCACCTTGTGCTGGGAACAGATCTACATCTTTGAAAAACAGCACCAAGATGTACTCAGAATCACCCCAGGGGCTGGCCATGCAGGGGCTGTGCTAAGGGGCAGCTGCCCTGGGCGTGGGTGAAAGCTGGGATGCTTCTTTTCTCAGACAGCATCTGTTAATTGGAAAATGCAGCTCTGGCTCGCCTCCTTGTACTCTCGGCCTTCCCAAAACCGAGTGCCGTACATGTTCCAGAGATCAAAATATTTCTCCTTTCAAAACACTGAGCTTTGAAATTCCCTTCGTTTTAACAAAAAGGCAGAAAGCCCTGTGACATCGTCCTTCCCCAAATATACAGTTTTCTTGACTTGGACTGCAGTGATTTTAGTTTCCATTGCAGTCGTCAAGCCAAAAAAGTCAGTTACTCTCTGTGCTACAGCTAATCTAGAAATGCTGCACGAATTGTCACTTACCTCAGTGCCTAATATCATGTCGCAGCTAAGCACATATTAAAAATTAGACAGGTGCTAAATGCAGCTTGAACGTTTGCACTTAAATTCCGATCCTCCTCCCACTTCTCTGATCCCTTCCCTTTCCTGGGCTGGAGGGAGGAAAGAAAAATTGCTGAAGGGCCTGGTTCAGTGCTGCAGGTGCTGAAAATCCAGCCTTTGCCTTCCAGCTCCAGCCCAGACACGGGACCAGGAGGGATGGATGGTGAGGACAGTCACATCGGGGAGCCCCCTAGCCCAGGCTGAAGCCACCAGGCAGGAGATGTGAAGGTGCCCTGAAGACATGGGCGATGCGGTTTGCCAAGCGCTGCCCTCTGAGTTGTCATCCTGCACAAACTACTCTTTCTACCAAGCAATTGATTCAGGCCAACTGCAGTTGGATATCTCAGGTGGGAACAGTTGCCAGAAGCTCTTTCTGCACGGAAGAGGCGTGGGTGGGCTGTGACCTCAGTGTGCATTCAGGGTTGTGGGTTCAGCTACTGCTGGGGGTGACAGAGCCAAGAGAGCCCTGGGGGCTGCTTGGGACAGGGTGTTCTGGGCTCAGCCCACCGCAACAAGAGGACCACGAGAGTGAACGCCTTCCTCTTTGATGATCTCTGTGTGTCCTGCTCTGCGCCTCCCAAGAGCAGAGGATTTATCCTTGTGGCCGTGTCTCCGCAAGCCCAGCTCGCAGTCAAACCCAATCCCAAACAGCCTCTGAATATCTTCTGCTCGAGTGACTGCCACCTCCCCACTCATCCCACCCGCACATGGAGTAGGACCGGTCCTTCGAAAGGGCAGCCGCGAGTTTTATATCAAATTAAATTCACACACAAAAAAATCCCCCCCAGATTGATTTCCAAAAGCCAGATGAAGTAGTTGCCGTAGATAATCACTATAAAGATTAATGCCTTAGAAAGTGTTTATTCTTGGAGCTCGGCCCAACACCCCGAGCCAGCTGCCAGGATTCAAGATAGTGGCCGCAGGGACGCGGGGCTCTGCGCACTGCGGAGGAGGAATGAATCTGGCAACTGTCTTACAGCCAGAGCGGATTCCTGCTATCATGGACCTGTCTGAGGAGCAAAGCCAGGGAGAAAATAAGCCTTGTGTTGCTGGAAAAGAAATGAAAGGAGCACAGTCTAGACTACTTTTACATTTGTAGGGGCTTCATTCAGTTCACTTAGTGTCCTAAGGCTTTTAGAGAAATGGATTATTCCAGGTATTTTGGGAATGGTAATACACCAGCCTATGGAGTCCTGCAGTAAAGACTTAATTTGCCATTAAAAGCTGTAGTTGGCTTTACAAATTCCACAGAAAGGCTCTCACTCAATTCTATTGCTCTCCAGAGAACAACAATTTTATAAAGCATTTTTCATCCAGAGATCTCAGGGCACTTTTGCAGAAAAGAGAGGGGCCGGAGATGCTGGCCTGCGTTACGCGGAAGGTGTGCGCCCAGGAGCAGGGGTGACGTGGAGAGACCTTGGAGGTCACACAAAGGATCGGCGGAGGAGCTGGAGCACAGACTTCCCGCAGACAAGAGATCTTCGTGTGACACGAGACCGAGGTTCAGCAAGGTGCTAAAACCAAGAGCTGCCTCCAGGCACAGCAAATTGTTGTGTTCTCACGTACCTCTGGCCAAGCGGATGATACCAGCAGAGCAAAGAAGCAGAAAACATAAAAGCGATATCGCCTCAAGGACCCAAATTGGATAGATCTGCCTGAAAAGCTCTGGATTCAAAAAGCATGAGAAAAGAAAATGGCATGGCCCTGTGCGCTGAGCCATCTTCCCCGGGACTGGATGCGAAGTGCAACCAGCTTTGGTTGTGCTTCTGGCAGTCTGGGATGCAGTCGCTGGAGATGTGGAACATAACCTTAACTTAGCAAGGACTTGGATTTGCAAGCTTCCAAAAATGGATTGTAGCAAGATGACGGCTTGATGTGGAAGTGAATGGCTATTTATAGCTCCCCAACCACAAGAATGGACCGTCTCCTTCTTCCACACCTTAGAATTCAGAATGCTTTCCCAAATAAATAGCTACTTAATTAGTTAGAAGGTTTTCCCCAAGAAAAACAATGAGGGTAAAGGTTCTGCAGGGAAACTTGTGGTTTTGAGGGGAAAAACCCTAAAATGTTCACACTAGTGCTATCAAAACTGCATACACATCATCTCTAAAAATCTCACTTATACAGAATTTAACACAATTGATATTAAGAGTTAAAACTGAAGCACTTCTAAAGCAGAACTTGCTAGATTCTTTGCAACTTTTATTTTGTTTTGGGGGAATTTAACATTAAGGGTCTTTTTCTTTCTCTGCATAAGCAGTTTTTAAAATGTGAAATTTCCCTAAGAAGCAGAGACTCTTCCAGAGTGCCTGGGGAATTGCTGACGATAGAAGTAGCAAGATTAAGACACTTTGGATAGCACGAACATGCCTAATAAATCTGCCTATTTAGTTTGTACCTGTTTGTCTGCTGTTCCTACCTTTCCAGCTCTAAATGCTCCAGCTCCTCCAGTCTATAGCCTTCTCTTTGGTTCGGAAACAAGACAAGCTTCAAGAGTTTCCGGAGCAGAAAGTTAGGTATTCCTCCTCTCTTCCCCTAGTCTGAATCTATGGTTGAAGTGAGCCTTTGTTAAATAAAGTTTAAGTGCTTAACCCCCAGCTACAGCACACAGCAGTATGTGGGAGTCGCAGACAAGAGGCATTAGCTTTTAGGTCTTGCTGCGAAGTGCACTGAATTGCTGTCCACCGACAATAGCAGCAACAATCTCACTTTTAAGCTCAGTTCATTGGCTTCTGAACACCTTTAAGATAATCCCGACACAACTGACAATATTTTATTTTTAGTTATCCTTTCAGATGCACGTCC
This sequence comes from Anser anser, assembly GCF_964211835.1. Taxonomy (NCBI): domain Eukaryota; kingdom Metazoa; phylum Chordata; class Aves; order Anseriformes; family Anatidae; genus Anser; species Anser anser. Next base: position 2,939,006 of record NC_139745.1, on the reverse strand, counting down.
AGAGTAATTCTGGGGAAGAAGGGTTTAGAAAGAGAAGTTACTGTGAGTCTGAAAATTATTCTTCCATTTAAGACTGCTGAAAGTGCTTGCAACTTTCTGCAAAAGGAAGAGAGAAACCATTTATTTTCCAACCATAACACCAGCATGAGAAACCCAGCAGTAAGTGACTCTAAAATACAATGGACTTGTTTCACTCAGGCCTTCTCAAAAGGGTACTTAAAGCATGAGCTTGTGGGTGGCTGAAAGCTTATAGAATAATTGAAACATAAGGCACAGCTTAACATCCACGGCCTCTGCATCCAGTACAGAATGTGTTGCCAGTATCCTAATCCCATCCAGCCCCATCTACTTCTCCCCTTGTCCCCAAAAGCCCTAGGACTTCTTCCCCCGGCCCTGGTATGGCTTCCCAGAAACCAAACATCCACCACCGGGCAGCCTTGCTTTGACTTTCGCACACCGGCCTCCACCAAGGGGGAGCAAGTACCGGGAGCAAATGCATGCAGACTGTCTGCCTCCAAATCGCCAAGCCTGAATCTTCTGAAGCCCAGTCAGATGTTATGAAAGCCCAAGCCTCTCTTTCCCTTTTGATTGACATATTTCGCACTCCCCTCTCTCCCTCGCATTGTCCCTGCAGAAGCAGCGATGACAGGCTGCTGTCACAATGAGATTCATAAAGGGAGTTGCATTAAATCATTCCTCAGATTCTCTCTGGCACAAAAGAAAAATAAAGTTTATGCATGAAATGGCCCCAACAAAATTTGATACAGGAGAAATACAAACGATGCAGAGAGAAAACAAAACCCAAGCTACGATTTTTTTTCTCTTTAATTGCTGCTTTGTCTTCAAGAGTTAAGATGAAGAGCGGATCAGCTAGTGAGATGCTGGCAGTGCTAGCAGGCAGGAAGAAACAGGTCTTGGTACATTGCTCATGACATTTCAAGACCAGAGTCTCAGTTTCATGCCAGAAATACAGAGCTCTCGGGTTCTATAAGAGCAGGGGTGGTCAGCCACATGACAAACTTTTACATTTAATTGTGCATGCTCACAAACGGACAGAGGCAGAGTGCCAGCACTTCTGCCTTTGCAGAAAATTTCCTGGGAGGTACCTGTATACTTTCTACCCATCATTTGCCATGGACTCACGGTGTTGTTTTCCGTCTCACGTAATTTTGGGGGAGCTAATGGACAGATGGAGGCTGGGCAATAATGGCAGCCTTTGCTACTGGACAATGAAATATTTTTCTCTTGAGCGCAATCACAGCGTGACAGGTAGAAGAAGAAAGGATATGAACTTACTGCTTCCATATGCTCCATCAGAGTGACCAGCTGCACTGCCGGCAGGAGGTCGCACAAGCCAGTGTTTCTGAGTTATAAAAGCAGTGCAAGCTTCCATCATTTGCTTTCGTGCTGCATGGAGTTTCCAGAGCTATTCTGGAAATAAAAACCTGAATTTTAGGACTGGGAAAGGTTGAGAACACAGTTCTTGTTCGATGCAAACTGATCCCATGATGGTCCTGGGACAGACAGTCCCATGCAGAGCGCGAGCGGCAGCTCGTTGCACCTACAGGGCTGCTCAACCTCTCTTCTTAAGCAATTACAGCCTGGCCCCATAGCACTTCAGGACTAATTAGTAACAGGTTTTTACAGTTGTTTTTTTTTTTTGGTTGGTTGGTTGGTGTTTTTTTCATTGTTGTTGTTTTGGTTTGGTTTTTAGCTTTCTGTCTCAGAATCACATTAATGTTATTTCTTAAAGCAAGCTTTTAAAATGCTGTGCTGGCGCACATCTCAGACAGCGCTGTTCAAATTTCCAGATTCTCTGCGTTCAGAGGAGTAACTGAGAGCAGCATTTAGTCCTCTCGTCATTGCTCCTTTTGTTACTCAGGAAGAGCTGCCTTCCCCTCATTTTGATGGCAATTAGACTTTTATTTCAGCGTGCACCTGAAATACCATGCGGTTTTGTGCTCCAGTATGGGATTATGATTATAGAGACTGCAAAGGGAAGGGACATGGGAGACAAAAGAGGTTTGCTCACACTGAACGGTGACTGCGAAGGGCTGTCAGGTAGGCTGCAATGTAACATTTTCCTATGACATTTATGGGGAAGAGGAGGAAGCGTCCAAGCTGGAGTAGCTTTCATTGTAGGAACAATGCCACAGTCTTTTAAAAAAGGGAATTACCGGCCTCCAGGTGCAATTACTTGGTTAGCTTATGTCTCGTGGAGATCTCAAAGAGCCACAAACATTAGCCAGTTTAGTTTCATGCTCTCCTGTTGTAGGAGGGATCAGTGTCCTTTCACCAAGAATGGAACGTGCAAGTCTGAAATGGAGCAAAAGTCGCCCAAAGAGCTTGTGGCAGAGGTGGAAACAGGACAGGTGAGCCTTGGAAATCAGCACAAAACTCATCTCCTCCCAGCCCTAACCCTTTGCAAATACCTCTGGGAGCAGTAACAGGACAGTCCCTTCTCCTCCAATGTGCAGTCACCTGTATGGAAGTTCTCAGAACCAGGGTTTGATGGTTTTTATCTGACTTTGCTCAAGCAAGCTGTGACTGAAGTTAATCCAAGTTTTCATAAGGGAAAAAGCAAAAACAAAACCCCAAAACCAAACAGTAGTAAGGCCTGAAGTATGGGAGCTCATCTGCCCTGCCAGTTCTCCTTTAATCACCACGCAGCGAGTGCACAGCCTCTGTTCTCGCACTGAAGCATTTTGCAGTTCGCTTTGCACAAGACAGAGCAATGACACAAAGTACACGGCCCAGGAGAATCGTGCAGGAATGGAGCATCATCTATTTATACAAGTGCCCCTCCAGAAAGCAGGGTGTATTTGTAAGAGCACAGATGTTTCTTTGTATTTTTCTCAAGTATTTTCTTCTCCTGAAAGGCACTTACTCTGGGACAGTTAACAAGGCAGATTAATTCATGTGGATCCTTGCAGCAGTGTAGGGCTGTCACTGGTGGGGAGAGAGGTTTGATTATATTATTCCCTATTGTCGACACAGGCACTTTATAATAGATTTATGGCTAATAAAATCTTTTAGTAGTATGGGATCCTTGAGTTGCAATTTTCAACCTTTGGCCCTTGCTCAAATCACCAGCAGATGCAAGCATTAATGAAACCAAATAGCACGTGGATACTAAAAAGGCATATGGCTGGATACTCAATAAAGGCAGTAAAACACAGGAGAGGGATCTTTACAATCTGCTTTGACCTAATGGAATAATTCTTTCAATAATAAAATTACTCTTTACATGATGCAGCACACCTCAGATGAGTGAATTCCGAATTTAGAAATTTAGGGGTGATGCTGTTCAACAGCACATTTACTTTCATTTGAAAAATCTTATGTGAGTTTACAAGCAGAAATCAATGAGGAAAAAACTGACTTATGAGTAAGAAAAGAAGCAGACATGAAATAACCAAAAGAGAGGACTTTGTGGAAAGCTTCTTTCCTGAAACGATCTCTGTTCAGCTGGTGGCTCTACCTGAGATGCAGACTCCATGATCCTGCCAGAATGCACTTGGGATCTATCAAACCTTGCCTTCATTTCAAGCCAGAGACGCTTCAAACCCTACACTTTGGTTACAATTTAACCTCTTTTTGGGTTCTCGACTGATCTATCCTCATCTACTGCACCACCAATAAGCTGTGACAGTGACCGGCAGAGTGAGGAAACTGCTCCTTAACCGAGCACATTCAGGAACGCAGCAGCCCCTTTCCTCCTGTCCCTGCCGCACGTCGGGAAGCCCAGGCGTGGACGCCAGCGGTTCTGCTCAGCAGGGCTTTGAGACGCTCTGCAGAGCTCAGTCAGTCCCTCCTCGTCCGTGGCGCGGCAGCCAGCGGTTCTGCTCAGCAGGGCTCCGAGGCTCCGCAGAGCTCACCCCGTCCCTCCCTGCCCACGGCCTGACGCCGCTCTCAGCAGCATCAGCACGGAGAGCTGCAGGACAGCTGTCACGCGGCACAGTGCCGGGGAGCAAAAGGCTTCCAAATCGCAATTTAGGGCATGTCTTTAAGGGCATCGGCTGAGCCCACGCCAGCGACTGCCAGAAGAAGTCAGAGCACGTGAGGCAGTTTCAGGCTAGAGGCTGCCATCCGCATCCAGTGTACTGCAAGTGAGTTTTGCTGCTAATTAAATCCTCTCTCCTGATTATTTATAGCCCTCTATTTACTGGCTCATTGATTTTAGGGGCCATGTTAGTTTTCTTTTTTACATGTCTGTCTGAATGGCTAGATTATAACGTATTACACAAAGAACAAGTGAATTGGTGTCAGAGTGATCTATTACACAGATGGTCTGTGAGCAAAGGGCCTCTGTCTTTGGCTTTGGCATACTGAGAAGACAGGGAAAGATGCTGAGCTCAGTTAATTCGGTGCAAAATAAGATTGTCAACCCTATCAGTGGCTATCTTGGGAAGTTTCGTACATTGGCTCCATGCAGTTTCTTCTGGTGCTGGCAGAGGTTTAGAGAGGAGACAAGCGGGGAGGTGGAAACAGAAGTCATCTGTGAAAACCCAACAGGCACGGACTGCAAATACAGAGAGTTATTTGCTGCCTGTAAGAAGAGAATTATGGGTCATTAATTGAAATTAGCAGGCAGCAGGTTTGAAAGCAGGTGGAAGCTGTTCTCATGAAACTACGACGTGGAGCTCTGCCATGGGTTGCCGTAGGATCCAGAGATTTGCACGGCCGCAGGCCTAGAGAAGCTAACAGGAGAGGACAGCCCCTGGAGAGGGCCTTAGCAAGAGGTCGTGGTGGTTTAGAAAAGCCCACAAGTAGCCACGGGAACGTTCAGGGCAGCCAGCACTGCGCGCTTCCCGTCCCACACTTGGCTCGTGGCAGCTGCTGGTGGCCACCGGCAGGTGGAGAGGAGCCGGAGCCAGCCCAAACTGACCCTAGCGGAGTTAAGGCTAAAAATCCCATCAGAGGCCGAAAGCACGTTTAACCTGGCCAGCGGAGGTAGTTCACCGAGCAGCAATGCCCACGCTGCCGCCACACGAGCGACCTTGAAACCCTCAGCCTTCCCCAGAGCCCCCGCAGGAGCAGAGATCAGGCGGTCGGCCTGCAAACACATCAACTCCTGCGTGCAAGAGGAAGAAAGTTGTCTTTGTAACTACCAAGACCTTTGGTGTAAAGGGTTCGGATCCATTTCTCAAGGCAAACGACCCTTTCACGGTGTATTTGTGTGGCCCTCCAGCACCAGTACCTTAAGATCGAGCGTTTCCAGCTGTCTCAACCCCATGTAGCCAGGTACAAGTTATCCTTCTTGTTTGGGACCCAGCGCACCGCTGTGCTGCAGTGCTGTTTCATGCAGGGAGCAGGAGATGCTCTGAAGGCAGCGACATCGCAGGACTGTGACTACGTTCGAAATCAAGACCAGGTCCATGAGCCCTTTACAGCCCCAGATACAGACAGGCAAAAGCTTGTGCTGCTGTATGGCTGGGAAGCCAAGTTTTATAGCCCTTTTTTATATGGGAAAACCTCTTGTTGAATGCATTCATATCATTGCAATAATATACATATAACAATTATTATACATCATTATATTATATTAATTAATCATATAATATGTATTTTAAATCATTTATAGTTTTATTTATTTTGTTCTGGGGAATTCTGAGTGCTGCGATGCCCACTGCTATGTCAACTTGTTCCTGACCTTTACACTTACAGTATACGCAGGAAAAGAAAACAGGTTCTTTCCCTTTATTCCCCAGTTGTTCTGTGCTTAAAGGAAATAAACTTTTGTTTCAATAATCATAAACACAAAAGGTTCCCCAGAGGGCAGTTTAAGACTCCAAGCTAGTTAAAAAGAACATTTGCATGAATTAAAGAGCAACAACAAGTCACCACTGATCTAAGCCTAATGCTTAACCAGAGGCTGTAGGTGGGGAAAAGCAAGATTGGTAGGAGGTAAGAAAGAAAACCAGGATGTTTCTTCTCCTTTACAGTGTGCCTCCCAGGCAGCAGCCAGGGGAACAATACCTGTCCTTCACTGACCACATGGTCACTTTATGCCTGCCTGTATCAAGGCGTAGAGGACGACGAGCAACTTTGGTCTGCTGCAGGATGGCGCCGGGATTAAGCCGGGAATAAAGGCAACTTTCAATTTCCCATTACAGGCTCCTCCATTGCAGAACCCGGATGAAACTCCTGACCCTGCCTGAACTACACGGCAGGTATAAAAGCCTCCAAGTGTGCAAATCTGTGGCTCCTAAACACACAGACACATGCAATGATGCACACAAAATACACTGGTTGCTCACGCCTAGGTTTCCTAGTGTTTCTTTGGCTTACATAAGACCTGATTTATAGATACCTGACCTCAACAATTACATGCATCTGCATATGTGACCCATCTATACCTCATGGCTCAGACTGCACGAGGAGCCACTTTGGGCACCTGCGGCCACCCTGTCCCCCTCCCCACGGCCCCTGCTGGGGACACAGCCACGTGTGAGAACACCCACACGTGACTGTATGCACCCCACGCAGCACAGCTGCGTGGATAAACTCCTGAAATCCTTCGTGAGCTCCTTATAAAGCCTGCCATGCAAAACAGACCTGAAATTGTGTCCTCTGCAGCTGGTGCTGGAGCCAGAGACCTTCGTCCTTCACTGCAGCTAGAGATCCAGGGGTCTGGTTTTCTCTAAATGATCACATTCAGAGAAGTCAACATCCTCTGAATCACCCAAAAGAACACATTTGAAAAGGGACTAAAGCACGCAGTCCTTTTTTATACGGGAAAACCTCTTGTTGAATGCATTCATATCATTGCAACACGCCCAGCGTAACAGGATTTGACAAAATGATGCACAGCTTAAGGACTCCAGCAAGATCAGACACCAAACGCCTTGGTGCGGCACGGCTCTCGACTTCAAAGTGCTGTGTGGGAACGAAACTTTGCAAAATGTTGTGTTCAAATCTGCAAAGCCTGGACGGGTTTGATCAATTATTCAAGCACAGCCCAATGTCCCCATTAATCTACATAAAAACAAGCCATTTGCAGGGGAAGGCAGTGGGCTCGGGGAGCAGCTCTGCAGGGTGAGTGCGGCACGAGGGGAGCAGGCTCAGCACCGGGCAGGTAAGTGTCTGCTCAGGCTCCAGGGCGCAGACACTGAGACCTTTGCTTGCTGCCTGCAGCACAGCTTGATTGATTTAATTGTGGTCGTGAGACGGCACCTACCTGTTTCTGTGACCAGCAAGTCCTTGCCTACTGGCTGTTAACAGCAGGGACAAAATCCGTGCAATTAGAGGCCGAAGGGCCAGGCTGGTTTTAGGCTTTGCGATGCTGTGATTGTTACAGAAACCATTCCAAGAGCTAAAGATTTATTTTTGCAAATCCCCACATCTCAAGGGTTTGAGATTATGCAGTGCGTGGGCCTGTCGTTCTGAGTAGCTGTTGGGCAATCACCCAGCCAGGGAACGAACCGTGCCATGCGATTAGGTGACCAGTCACACAAGGAGCCCATTTCACAAGCCTGAGCATTACTCAGCAGCTCCGCAGGAGACAGCTGAGAGCTGGGAACCCTTCACCACCTCCGGGAAGCAGCACAAGCCCAGAGGACAGCTCAGGCTGGCACAGGCGGCCACCCCAAAACCAGAGGCTCAGGCAGGGTGGTTGCAGGGGGAGGACGAGGGCTTGGTGCTTGCTTATCCCCATAGCACTGGAGCACTGGGGACTGTCTTCCAAGTACCTGACCCCCCGAGTTGCACCAGGGTCTTGCAGAAGGGGATGAAGCTCCTTATTTATAAGGGGGCATTTATAAGTCACCACTGGGGGGGTGGGATCTCCCCCGGTGTGAACTAATGGGTCTCTAATAACCAGCTCCAGCAGCAGAAATGATGCTGCCAGCACCCTGGGATGAGCCGGCTGTGACCCAGCCACCCGCCCCGTGTCCCCGTACTGCTTGGTCCCTGTGCCCGTCACAGCCACGGTGCTGCAGCTCGGAGCTTGTGGTTTATGGGAGCATTTGCCCATGGATGGTGGAAGCGGCTGCGCAGCATGAAAGCAGCCCAGGAGACCAGAGCAGCAGCAAGAGCCCTTCGCTGCACAGCTGATGTCCTCCCCCGTGCCTCGCTGGCAACGCTCGTCCAGCGAGAGACGGAGGCAGCAGTTTAATTTCACATCCCTTGGGGGGACTCCCACAATAAAAAATCTGCAGAAGGAGGTAAACTCTCTGCTGCTGCCTTTCGCAAGTAAATATATATATATATTTTTTTTTCCAAGCACAGCAGTGCTGTATTTATCTGTGACGTTGGCAGCATTTTCTTCAGGCAGACCGGACCACTGCGGCTCGCAAGCTGAGACCCTGACCCGGGGAGCATCAACCCCCAGGGCACAGCTAATAGGAGCCATCCGCCCAGCATCTCCAAAACAAATCAAGCCAGCCCCACACCAGATACATCTTCCTGCTTTTTAGGAGGATTGAAGCTTGTCAGTCCTTGTCCTCGCCTTTCTCACACCTTCCTGTAAAAGCACATTAATGAGTAGAAGCCGTCCCAGTTTTGACCGGTGTTGTTCTCGCATGGCATCGAGAGCTTCTCAGGTGTACCTCTCTCCCAGAACATCCTCTGGTGGCTGTTGTTTAGAAGTCATGACAAATTCTCCATCCCCTCCTTCACTCTGTATTGCTGGCACCATTTGCCACCCACCCAGCATCACAGCAGTGTCCCTGCAAGCTGTATTTTCTGCTTTATACCCAGAAAACATCTCCTCGCACACCATAACACAGGTATAGCCTTTTGACTCATTGCCAAGTGGGAGAGAAAGCAGCTTTCAGGTTCACATTATTTTGCAGGGTTTTAAACAATTACCTCTGCTATTCTCTCCATGAGTGTGCTCCAAGAAGCTCTGATAACGCAGCTCACAACACATCTCCTGCCCCGGGGAGAGGTGCTGAGCCCGCCCCGGTGCTGCCCTGCCACGCTCTGTTTCTGCACAGGAATTTATTACAGTCACGAGGAGCTTGGCACAAAGGAAAAAGACTTTGTCATTTCACTATGGGAGGAAAATAGTCACACTGGTTCAGTCAAACAGTTTCTTGCTTGGCTAAAATCCACCTGAGCAGGACTTGAACGCTTTGTCTGACTTTTCCTGCGGCCCTCCCGCTGCCAGACGCCCGCAGTTGCTGTTGGAGCACGCAGCAAAGGGAAGGCAGCACGCTGCAAAGCAAGGCTTGAGCATGCACTGGTGGCCGTTTAAAGCCCAGGGGCTGAGGCCTGGGTGCCATCAGCTTATCTGCGAGAAACAGCAGCACTCCAGTAAACGTGCATTATTGTTTACCACAACAGAAGGGAATGCAAGGCTGTTTGCTGGCTTCTTCCAGCACGGCTGGCCAAGGCAGAAAGCTGCCTGCTGTCCATGGCCATGCAGGTGTTGTAACCTGACATCCATCACACTGCCAAGCTTTCAGGGCACAAAATCACCGGTCTGATATGTACCAGAGGAGCCCCAGCCTTTCTCCTCTGTATCAGCACGGTGGGTGAAGCACAGGATGAAAGCACACTTTCAAAACTGGCTGCTCACATACTGCTGGACACCTTCCTCCCTTGCAGGTCACTCGGAGAGGCTTAGTTTTAGTGCAGTCCCACCGGGCCACCAGTCTCCTACCCATCCAAATTTTGGTGGCTGGCATCTTGGGGCTAGGGAAGGACACTGCTTTGAGCTCCAGCTATGCCTAAGCGCAGTGCTGGTGTAAAATGTGAGCTCAGAACAAGGGAATCCCACCCATGGACAAGATTTGCTTGCCAGGACTGGTAGATGATCAGCATTTCAACAAGGAGGCTTGGGCAGGAAGGGATGAGGGCCCTGTCAGGTGTAGTTGCTAATTAACCTGGGAAGCAGCTCAATTATTTCTTTTTGAGGTAAGCACTGAAACACCTGGGATTACAAGCTCTTTCTACCTACAAAAGAAAACTCATGCTGACAGTTCTTATATTTCCAAACTCTTATTTGATCCTTTACAAGGTACAGGAAGGCAGAAAGCCCCAGCATCCTGGGCATCTGATCAATACACCTAAACCCCACTTCCACTTTGATCTCACATCAGGTCCTGATCAGTTTTTGAAATGTAAATAGTGCTTTTGAACAGTTAAATCTCCCCTTAAAGCCAAATCACAGGGGGAGATTCAGCTGTTCAAAGAGCAAAAAGCAACTAAGCTAATCCTAAACCTGGTGGTAACAAGGCCGGTAACAGGGTGTTAACCTGCCCACCTCTCCCCACCACCCAACCCCTTCCAGGGAGCCTAACCGGTGGTGTGGGCAGGCCAGAAAGGCCAGACCCTGGCAAGCTTTGTCTAACCCCAAAAAGCACAGTAATTTGCTCTTTGGGCAATCACCAGTGCCTGAGATTTTTTATTTTATTATTTTTTTTCCTTTTCTTAAAAGCAGAAGCAGCACCTTTGGAGAGTGCTCGGTATTCAACAGAGCTCCTAGAGAAGTAGGAACCTTTCATTCTTCCAACATCTGCTGAAAAGCCATTTAACCTCAGAGCAAAGTTACTAACACCCTTAACTAATCAGAGAAAGGAGAGGACATGTCTCTTGTCTCTAGTGGCCAGACAGCACTAAAGAGCCTGAACTTGGCTAAAGCTACTTAGCTAAAAGCCTGCAGCTTGTTCAGACTCCTGCTGGCCCCAAGGCATGGAGTAAGATGCACATCAGAGCAAAAAATCCCACCTGTGCTCTGGGGGTTTTCATCTGGCACCAATTTATCCCAGTTTCAGTTTGTACATCTGACCCAGCCATCTAGATAGCTTTAGAGGTCAATAGAGAGGAACACACGATAGGTGAAAGCTGATCTCATCTTGATGCCATCAACCTCAGGAAAAAAAAAAAAAAAAAACAAAAAAAAACTTAATTATGGCTGAGAAGACCTATTCCTCATCATACAGAGTACCTAAATCAGCTCACATTTTGACAACGGGCAATGATGCATGGCCTGAGCGGAGAACAGTGCCTGTGTTAGCACATTAGTCTTGCTAGATTCCCAAGCTCTGCCACAGACTTCCAGGTTTCCCTCACTTAGCTGTCTCCTTAGACAGAGCTCCATCCATCTCCATCTCCAGACACCCCTGCTCAGTGCAATGAAATATCAGCATTCCCTCCACTACTACGAGGAAAAATTCATTAAGAAATGGGAGGCTCCCAGACGCTTTTGCAAGAGCCTATAGCGAATGAGCTGCTCCAATAAGATAGGCAAGCTATAATGAGCATCACTAATCTCCCCTGAAGTCTGAGTTATACAGATTAACAGGCTCTAGAAATCACTGTGAGATTCCCTTACGCATATTCCTGAAGTAAGCTGCAAAAAGACCTTCCTGACCTCTGGTCCCCGTGCACAGCCAGCCCAGCAGCAGCCAGCCCAGCAGCAAACAGGCAGCAGAGCTGGCAAAGGGTTTATAAACCTTGCAAGGGAGAGAGTGGCTCAAACACTGGCCGGGGCTTCAGGGAGGAGGTTGGTGAGTCCTGGTAACGCAGGGATGCGTGGCACGGAGCAGGGATGCGGAGAGCAGCAAGAGGGTTTTCAGGGCTGAAGCTGAAAGCTTGGCGGTGTGCTCCCTGCTCTGAGCCCGTGGGTGTCCCCTTGGCTGCGGGATGGCCAAGGGAGCTGTGGAAGGATCAGAAGAGCAAGGAAACGTGCCCACCTGGTTCATGGGAAACGCAGCAGCCAGGGGGAGTTCAGGCAGCTTCAGGCACGGTATCTGCTTGCAGACAAATTCCAAAAATTCTTCTGTTCCTGTAAGGTAAAGACAGAAAGAACAATAAATGCAGAGCAGATAAAGGGGGAAAAGAACCTCGCCAAAGATCATAACAGTTTCTGGTGACGTTTTAAGCTACTTTTTCTATTGGATCTGTGTATTCTGCCCTTTTATGAGCATTCAGCATGTCTGGGCTGTATTCTCAAACTGTGAGGTTTTGTTTGTTTTCCTTACTGGAAACTAGGGACATGTCAGGTCGTGATGAAATCATCACTGTTCACTTAAAGGACTGAAGTCCTTTATCCAAGTACAATCAAAGGGCAAGGTACACGCTGCCCTGACCTCTGGTTTCACGGATCTCCAAGAAACACCAGCATTTCAGGCTGTCTGTACTGTTTATCATATCAGGAAGGAACGTAGTCCTAGCAACAATATCTATTTATCAGTCCACCTGTCAGACAAATAAAGCAGTCGTATTAATCATAATCATCCAAACTCTTATCTGAAGCACAATCTTGGACAGAGCAATCTCCCCAGCACAATGCATGGCTGGTCTTGGCTGACCTGGGGTCAGAAAGCAGAAGGAAATGAAAACTTTGTTAATTCAGAGGCTCGGGCCGTCTCTCGGGATGGGTGCGAACAACGTAGAGCCCAGAGGTATTGCTCAGGAAAAGGAAACAAAGTTTCCTGGATTTATTCACATGAGATTGGAGAAGAAAGCTGCAGTGTCCCCATAATCTCCATCACTAGTAACCGCACAGCATTGCCCAGGGTTTATATCTTTTTGGTACAAGCCAGCTAGGAGCAACAGCGAGGTGGTCATTTGCTGCCGATCGTAACACCGGGCGGCATCTCGTAGCCTCCTCTTTCACCACCGCATGCTCTCGTGGGGATGGCAGCACCACGGGATGCTCCATTCTGGGACACCACAGCCAGGGACAGAGCTAAAGGGCAGAAGGTTTGGGGATACCGCGGCTCTGAGGTCACCTCACACCGCTGGTGGGCTGCCGTTCCCCGGAGCGCCAGGTCTCCCCTCTGAAATTCAAGTGACTGACAGCACCGGGATGGTTTTTAATGTGTTTACAGTCAATGTTGCAGGAGATGCTACAGCTCATTTCTGTTCAGGCACCTTGTGTGGATGATGAATGTTCTTTAATAGCTGCAATATTTAGTGTTTAATGTAAAATCACTTACTCCTAATGCTTTGCACTTGCAAAGTTATGAAGCTCCATTTATGCCTGACTGCAGAGCTGACAAATCCACTCTAGGCCTCAGCTCAGGTAGCTGCATGCTGAAGACAGAGGTGGGGAAAATCTTTCCCACCTCCTCCCACCTTTTACACGTCCCCACTAAGACGATTCCTCTAAACAGCCCCCAAAACAGCTGGGGTTAGGTTAGCAACAGACTTTCTACACCTTCCTATCCAAGTTTCAGCATCAGCTGAAGAAAAACCTCCCACCCAGCAAAACCAGCCTGTGCTGCCAGAATTCCTCTGCTTCTGACTTTCCATCCTTGCCATAACTGTGCTTTGTGCTTTCCTATCAAGACCTCAAAGGATCCAACAGAGGGACGGGCACATGAAGGGACGAAGGGGGCACCTGCCCAAATCTCAAAATAGAGCCTGAATTCGGGGAGACTGAAGAGGGAAGGGCCATTGGGGCTCCACGTGGCCAGCCTGGTGCCACGTGTGCTGGCCCAGGTCCCGTGCCTGTATGTGGAGCTCTGTAGTTGCAACAAGCGCGCCGTAATGCAGCTCGGCTCTTGGAACAAGAACAAATATGATTTCTTGGAGGGATGCTTGCTTAAAATCCAGGGACTAGCGTCAAGAGCACAGCAATCCACTCCCGTTACTGTCATTTATTTCGTGCTGCTGGTGGTTGCCTAGGGGGAAAAATAGACAGAGATTTGAAAGACAGTGCTAATTTAATTTGCCAGTATGAATAAAGATAAGACTGTAAAGCATGTTAATGAAGCTACAGTATCACATAATTCACATGCAAGGGAAACACTGCTGTTCTCAGATCATGATTGTCTTTTGCACATTCAAAACTGATTAAAACAGGATGAGGGCATTTCATTACACGCCCTCCCATGAAAAGCAATGTTCTTCCAGGGACACTGGGGCACATTTAGAAAAAGCTGTAGGGGGAAAGATAGATGCCTATTGCCATGGTCTGTTAAATGTACAGATTTGAGTGCATTCACCATATCAGCATACATTACCTGTTCACACCTGTTTATCTTAGTTTTATGCCTCTGCGGGATTCTTTTTCTCTGCCTGTCTCCTTAGTTTGTCAATTGACAAAAGAAAATAGCCCACATTATGTTCGGAAAAGTACTACCAACCCCAGGGAGCGAATTATGGCCCTAGAAGAAGGTGAAAGACTTTCTTCTTAGTTAAGCAAATTAGAATTTAGAAAAATCAAAATTCGCAGCAGCAGATGAAAGCCCTTGCTGGCTCCCTGCAGCACCCACGAGGGTTCCCAGGCATGTGTTTTCCCCAGGTCCTGGCTTCATAAAGCAGGTATGGTTCAAGCTGTATCTGTAAAGAGAAGACGATTCTGTTCCCTACAGACACGAAGGCTTGTGCTCCTCACTGAGATCAGCAGGAAAGCAGTTCCCAACCCTGTGTGAGAATAGGAAGCCAATGTCTGTAACTCAGAAAGAAAAAAAAAGAAGCACATTATAATTAAAAATAATTACCTATCAAGCCCCCTTAATCTTGATTTAGCTCCATGAGAAAGATGGATTTGCTGGTTTAGCCAACAGGGTGGAGGAGAATTTAAGGGAATTTTAGAAAGGAGTAAAAGCACTTCCATTGATATGTAGCACACAGTATGCTCAGTTTTAAGACAGTTTGCTGCTCTTGTGCAGTATTGCCAACACAATGACTCAACTCCAGCGGGACGGTACGACGTGAGTCACACACCCTGCGCTTCCTCGGGCACGGAGATGTCTCATTTGTCCTTCTCTGAGGTTTCCCCTAATTGCTGAAATGGTCCTGGTTGAAAATGCTTTTTGGGATAGGAAATTACAGCATGAACAATACATATCGGTGCCCTTTCACTTTAAAAATGCAGAAATAATAGCCTGCTTTCACCCTCCATCAGGTCTGAACGGAAGAAGTCTTGGCCCTCTGCTCAGCAGCACCGTGCTCTGCTGCCACCAGGTCACGGGGACACGAGGACGTGGTGGGTGGCACAGACTGAGAGCGGGTCTAGAAGGGAGGGAGGCAGAAAATTACCTGTGCTTTAATTTAGCCATCCCTTCTGCAGTCCGCCAAACTCTTTAAAAATAATGTAAGGACTGCGGTGCTCGTCTCAACTCATCGGTGGCCTCTGTGGGGTGGAGGGTCCATGAAATGCTTCAGGTCAGTGTGCAGGTGCCCAGCACCTGCCTTGTTTCAGGGTCAAGACAGAGCATGGCCAATAAAAGTAGGTGTGGGCATAGCCTGAGAGATACAAGCCCTGCTACTCACATCCCCAACAAGGACTCCAGCAGCGGTGGAGGACACAGTTGCGTGCTCTTGGCCATTAAAGGCTTAATATTTCAGATCAGGCTCCCAAAATCTTTGGGCAGGGCTAGGAAAGAAGAGGGGTGATAAAGCAAAGTGGTATTTATAGGGTATGTCATACATTATCCAGCTTTTTTTCAAGCAGCTTTTCGAAATCTCATCTCTGAGGATTTATTTTTTTCTCTGCTTCAGCTCCCTTTGGCGCTCTCCTTCCTATTTCTTTCTGCACTGCAGTTTCTCTTGTGCCTTCCTCCATCTAGTAGAGTGCTATGAATCCAGCAAATTCATGAACTCCCAGAAAGTTATAGCTCTTAAAAAGCATTCATTTGCAATGTGAAAAATGGTTTGATGTATATCTAAACCTAGGTGACTTTATGGAGCCATTACAGTGCAGGTTTGAATTGTAATGCTATATATCTGTCTGTAATTACTTGGTCTTAACTGTTGCTCAAACCTTCTGTTTTATTCAGAAAAGGTAAAAGAAACAAAACCACTTTTGCTTTGCCTCGAGTCTCCGTGGATGCACTTGTGCTGGGCAGTCAGGCCAAACGCAAGAGGTATGTTGGGGTTAATTGGCTGAAATCAAGCAAAATGGGCTCAGTTTTGCAGAACAGAGAATGGCACAAAAGAAAGCATTGGACTTCAGAAAATCATTAAGTTTTTGAAACAATATATATTGTCTGCTCGCTGTGTTTTCTTTGGTTTCTAAACCCTTACAAGTCTACTTGAATGAAGTAGCCAAGCTTTTTTTCTACACCCATACATGAAAGCTTTGAGTTTGCTGCTTTTTTTCCGTGTAATGAGAGAAGAAATTCTCCTGTAATCAGACACCTTCAGGAATGAGGGCTTTATGTTATGAGACTTAACCATTTGTGATATTTAGCAGAAAACCACAGCCAACAGCTGGGTTCTCCACGCCCTACAGCTTGTGCTTTCACTTCTCTCTCCTAAAGAGGTGCGGACCTGGCACAGACCATCACCAGAACCAGCTGATATTTTAATTTCCTTTTCTCTGGGATAAAATACCAATTCCAGAGCAAAGAGGATCTTTCAGGCATGATCATCGCTTCCTTCAGAACTTGGCTGAACCACTCCTTGTTTTCTCTGCCTCCCCTACGCTCTTCCAAGAGGATTTTTCTTTTTTTTTTTCTTTCTTACTTCTTTGATGACCTTCACCTAATACAAGATATTATGGTGTTCCTCCACCACAAGGCAGCCACGGACCAGCTGGGGAAACTGAGGCACTCGCTGTGAACATGGGGTCACGCAGAGTATGCTGAGGAGCATTTCACCCAGCGTCCCGCAGATGTGGAGGTAATTACAGATCCCCAGCACCTCTGACTTCAGACCAAATATCTGATAAAATAGAAAATACATCGGTCACTATTTTGGTAGATTTCTTGCTTCCTGTCAGAAAATTTGTCTTGAGCTTTCTTTTCTATTTTTAAAGAAAAAAATGGGCTCTTTCCCCACTGATCCTTACGTCCTCAGAACTCCACTGTTTGAAAAAAAAACATTTTGGCAGGCAGGCAGGCATTATTCCAGGGTCCTTCTCTATTTTACTGCTGAGAGGGGAGGAAAATGCTTCACAAGGTACATCTGCATGGTCCTGGCCAGCTCCCCCAGCCCATGCAGCCCCAGCAGAAGATGCCTTTCATCTCTTTCTTCAGGTTAGCAAATGCTTACAGGCACAGGTGAGCTGGATAAAGAGAGAAGTTCTCAAAAAATAGAGGGATTTAGTAGACCAGCTGTCCTCTGTTACAGCCATCTCTCGGTGAACACTTGCTCTTGATGTGCACCAAATATATATATATATATATTTAAGAATGTCCTGGAGTTTCAGGCAGCTCTTGTGTCTGCACTGCTGGGGGGATGGAGAGTTTGGCCACTGTTTTTGCTGTAATGCCAAGCAAACCTTTTCCCTGATTTTTTGCCAGTGTAAAGAAAAGCATTAGGCTTGAGAAAACAGACCGCTGCACCAGGTACTTCAAAAGCGTGCGTTTTCTTTTCCCTTTCCTTCCGTTTTGATCATTTAGTTTGTGGCACAGTCTGTTTGTCCAAGTCAAAACTCGCCTTGAAACCTGGCCACAAAAAACACCACCGAATGAAACGAGCGGTTCAGCCGAGTGTTCGCAGTCTCTGGGTAGCAACTTTCCCAGGGAAAGGCGGAGAGCTGCAAGAGTCGGCTCTGGCTGACATTTGCAATGCCGCGTGATGCTCCTCTGCTGAATAACTACAGCATGCGGAAGCTTGAAACAAGATAGCTTCAGGATAAGTGACTCGCTTCATGCTGTAATGGAAAGAGGCTGAAGCTTCATATTCATAACTTGCTACATGTAAAAGGAGAAAATATATTTATTACTCTTTTTCCAGCTGCTCTCTCCGATTGATGCTGGAGCTTATCGGAGAAATCTCTCTTCCCAGCCCCAGCCTTCATCAGCCGCCCAATCTCAACCTGTCAGGCCAACATTATCTTTGTTCATTTGCAGAACAATTCTGCAGAGTTATTAAGAAGGAGTCTTGCCGTGTTAATGCTTTTGTGCTTTGAGGCGGTAATCTGGAGTCAGTGGAAAGTACGGCAGAGAGACAAAGCCCTCAGCGCATGAACACAAACAAGAGCTGCAAAGGAGCCAATACTAATTCTTCAGCTCCTTCTTTTTGTTTTAAATGTGCAAATTCTCTTGCTCCAGGAAATAATTTATAAAGCATGTTTCACCGAGAAGGTTCATAAAAAACACCATCCAGCCGTTCATCTATCTATAGAGAAACCCAACTATTTTCCTGTTGTAAAATTAAACTTAGGATAAATGAACCAAGTTAATTATGTAAGGAATAGAGAAATACAGGGATGCCACAAACTTCCCTCCACCTCAGGAAGGTTCCTGTGGGTTTTACCTGCACACATTTGGGCACTCTCTGTTCCAGCCCCTGAGATCGATCAGGACAAAATCAGCTGTGCCCAGCTCCTCGCACCAAATCAGCCACACGAGGTGACCGAATCCACTTCTCTCTCCCTGCCTCAGGGGAGATAGATGCTAAATCCCTGAAGCACTGCGCTGGGATTAGTGGCTGTTTCTTGGGACAGCTTGTACCGCGCCGGGGGGCTCAGCAGCCCGGCTAGCGCTCAATCCGGCAGAGCAGAGTGAAGGCCGGGTAGGTGCACCAGGGGGTGACCGTGACCAATGATGCAGGACATCGCTTGGGTGAGAGCCCAGGACGTAGGAACAATTTGGGGCTGGCTCTGCCAACGGGACTGAGTGTCCAAAAGCACAAGGGACTGAGACCTGAGCAGGTCAGGAACAGCACCCTGCTCCCATCTGGACAACAGCCCCGAGCCTGAGCCTCTTCTTGTGCAATGAGAGGAACAATGTTCCTGTTTTCTCAGCTCTCTCTGTTGATTAGTTGCATGATAAGCTTTGAGCTTAAATGAGAGGAAGGAGTGAGCATTTCTCCATCGGGTATGTCCCTGCTGGCTTTGGGTTACGTGACCGAGCTCAGGCCCGAGCTGTTCTAAGCAAACGAAGGTCTCTGGAGTCGCTGGTGACCCTGACCAGTTCCCACCATGAGCACTGACTCCAGATCTCCCTTCTCCCCAAGGCAGCTCTGATGATCCTTTCCTCAGCTTCAGATATCTCACTTCAACAGGGTTCGTGCCAAGGGTTGGGGGCGAAGGGGGAATGTCTGTGGACTTCCAAGCCCCCATTAAAGTAAACACTCATCTGTAACCAATGAAAAACAGCAGTCGGATCTGTATTACACCTGAAAAATCCCATCTCGACTGCGCTGGAAGGCTTTTCAGATCAGCACACAATGGACTCTGAGATGCTGAGATTCCACTTCCTCTCAGCGTTAGCGCCAGCACTGTGCTTGCTTGGAAATGTTGATTTTCTTGCAGAGATCACTGCATCTATCTCAGGATAAGCACTCACTTATGAGACATGTATAGGAAAGCTGTCCCCATATCTCAGTCTTTCTGTAGATTTCACAGGGTATAAAAGCCTCTTATTCCTTGTATTCATCACCAAGAACAGAAGCTTTGGATTCTTTGATTCTGGTAAACTACCATTTATTAGACGCATTAAATGAAAGACAGTCAAAAGGAGAATGCAACAGAAAACTCCAGCACTGGAAAGCCTGCTTCTACCTTGCTTTTCTCATCACTAGCACAAACAGCCTTTCAGAACATCAAAGGAAGCACTGCTATATAATAAGGCACATTGCAGTCAGTGAGATACGGGCGGATGTAAACGCAGCTAAATAGGAAGATATGTATTTAGAGATAAGTTACATCTCGGAATTCAAATCCCCATTTATCACCTCTGATAAGTTACTCATGCATTTAAAGTCAGGACATGGTGTGTGTGTCTGCCTCTCTCCCCCAAGAGATGCACACACTCCGTGGTACTGAATCAACATTTTCAGCCCCAGGGAAGGCTGCTACCGAGGCAGGGTAAGCTGGCCCTGTGGGGGCTGACGGGGGACCTCCAGAGCTACGACATCCCATGTGGACAGAGGTAAAGGGGCAAAATTTCCTTAATGTTGCCTGGCGAAACTGGCACCAGCTGCTGGCGGACACGGCAGGGGTGGGTCACACCTCACCAGGAGGCTGCTGGAGTCAAAAGGCCTCATCTCGATGTCGTCTGTCACAGGGCTGGGCCTGCTGGGAAGCGACCCTGAGGTGCCACATCTCACGTTAGGTGAACTGCATCCTCCAGGCCCTAGAGCAACACTGGCGAGAAGATGGAGGAACTGCCAGAAGGCCCATGGTGGTTGAAGCATAAACCACAGTGAAATAAGAGTGTCAGTTCTCCTGTGCTGGAGGACGAAAAGCGGGCTGGGAAGAAGACCGTCTCCTGAGGGGAAGGAGGTTACCTCTGCACCTTGTGGAGAACAACGCAGCACCACGGAACTCCTTGGAAAAGGAAGCGTTGACTAACCTGTTAGAGTGAGGCACGGGTGGCCACAACATCCATGAAGGTTCAGGGGCCTAAGAGTTGGTCTGAGGATCAAGGCACTCGGAGCTCGTCTTGTTGTTTTGACCCGTGAAAAACCTGTGAAGCTCAGAGCTGCATTTGGAAACCACTGATGGTTTGGTGGTGGATTTTGATCAGCTGAACTCTGTGGCTTCTTTTGATGCTGGAGCTTAATTTGGTCATTTTTGGCTTTTGGAGTTCAGATCACACTTCTTTCTTTCCCTTTTACCCCATTTTATAGGGCAAGGATTTTAAGCACCTGAAATGTAAGGGGTGGAACTCACTGCCAGGGTCCTTCACTGAGAGTGGGGTTGGCGAGCGGCCTCCCCATTGTATGGGTAAGGAAATCCACACTGCCCCGGAAAGGATTAAGGCTCCTTAAGGATTAAGGAGCCATTGATTGTTCCTTATCAGAGCAAAGAGTGCCCTACACCTAGCAGGACTGAACAGGGAGCCCCACAAATGGAGCCTGCTCAAGGGATTTTGCACTCTCTTATGAGACCCATGGCCCTGGCTGCATCTGATAGTGCAGTGGCTTAGGCGGAGTGGCGATTCCCGTGGTGATGCCCACGATCAGGCTTTTATTGCAAGCCCATCAGTCCTGGCTGATTTACAAGAGCCATCTGACAAAGCCCTATCTCCAGAGAGGCATTCTCTAATCCTCCCCAGCTCCAAACACAACAGATAAGCAAGAGATGGGCAGTGCCTCTCTCTTGAATGGGCTGTTGTGATAAGAGGACCAGCCTTCCTCAGATCCCTGACATTAGGGACCTGCTCACCTACCTTGCTACAGTTATCTGCTAATTCAGCATGTGGTAATTCACACCTAAAGGCCGTAATTACAGCCTGCTCTGATCCCCAAGGCTTCAGGCCTAATAGGGCAATGTTTACAGAATGAATTTCCATTTAATATTGTCCATGTGACTCAATAAGAAAGAGTGAGGATGCGAAGAGGGACCAATAAATACTGCCAGAGTCCAGTCACAAATGCTAAGCACAAAGATAAAACTCTAACGATGCCGGCTTACACTCCAATGGATTGTTTCTCTTTACAGTCTTAGGGTGTTGAAAGTCCAAAATGACTGAAGAGCCAAAGTCCCCATTTCAAAGGCAGTCCAAAGGCTGGATTCCCAAGGTCTTGACACCACAATTATCTCAGTGACCACAGAAGCAGGCAACTGGTGGCACGTGCAGCTTTTCCTTTGCCATTGATCTTCCCAACTCCCCTGAAAATGGGCAGAAGAGGGGCTTCTAAGTCACTTCAGAAAAATGTGTTTTTAAGAAAAATAGGAACAAAGGAAAATCAGAAAATTTGAAGCTGAAGTGTGATTTATATTCATGCTATTTCCATTCTGAAGAAAGCAAGGATGAGCTGGCAGGGTACTGCACTGACCACCAGCCTGCCTGGACCGCGGGCCATCTCAGACAGACCTGTGCTCTGCAACAGCCACAGGGATGTGTTTGAGGGACCTCTGTCATTCCATGCTATTCCATTTATCTTTCTTCCTGGTGTCACTGCAGATACCTCCTCTGTCTTGGCAACTTGTTGCTCTGCAATGAATCACCAGCACCTTGCTGGCATTCAGCAAGCGGGCTGCTGGGGCTGACCTGCGCTTCTCCATGCAGGAAATGAGAGGGGAATGCACTCTGTGCCCAGCGCAGTGTGGTCTGCACTCTGCTATCTAGGGACCAGGTCCAGCCTCCATTTTCAAGACAAATCTCAGTCTAGACATCCCTGAGTCCTCTCCCATCTGTTTTTACTGATGTCTATCAAGCTGGAAGACATTAGTCATGTCATTAGATTCGCACATCTAGAAGCAGTAGAACAAAACAGCCAAAGAAAAAAACCCTTCTCCCCCAGTGAAGGTTTCTGACCTGGAGAGTTCTCCAGTAATAAGGCAAGAGCAAAAGCTTCCTGAGCAATTCGGGCTTTGAAGTTGGCTAATAAATCTTTCCAGCTGATCTCTGCTGTGTGCAGTGAAAGCTGTCAGAGGTTCAGAGGCAGGATTCTTTGTGCGTCCCCACAAAACTGCTTCTGAACGGTGCACGCTGCTCTTTGCCGCTCAGCGACGGATGCTCCTTTGAAGGTGAAACCTCGTTAAAATTAGAAGCAGCCCCAGCCGCCACAGTTTCTTTGTTTTGTTTTGTTTGTTTCATCTGCGGAGAGCTGGGAGGGAAGGGCAACGGGCACGTGAGAGCTTTGGGATTTTCCCACTCTTTCCCATGAAAAGTCCCATCTGTGCAAAGCAGCACCAGCTCACATTCAAAGGGGCAAAGGCCAAGGAGGTAGCAGCAACAGTCCTTTAAAAGCGAAGCATCACAGAATTCCTTTGTCAAACACTACCCATCTGTCTGTCCTCTCTCACAAGCACCAGGTTTCCTTGGAAACTACAGAAATGCCAACAGGCAGTGGGACTGGTCTATCAGGCACGTGTTTGACCATCCCAGAGCTTTTGGTGGTCAGTTGGATCTAACAGACAGCTACAT